>NC_139328.1:16807500-18050000 GCF_056507025.1 Lutjanus erythropterus
AGGTCATACACCTGCCTTCAGGTAAGACACACCTTTAGATTTCTGTTAATAATAAAATCTACAATGATTAAGTTATCAAAAGAAATTCCTTTATATTTTTATATTTTTGCAGGATTTTTTCTACAGTTACAACACAGAATAAGCCCAGACATGACAGTGTCTTACACACTTGAAGTGGCCAATGTGAGATTTGGTGGCTTCTCCAAGCTCCTGTTCAGGTGGAAGGGAAGCATCTACAGGCTGCTTTACAAAGAGCTGCTGGTGTTCTGTCTGGTTTATGTGTTCTTCAGTTTGGTTTACAGGTACATTAACTGATTTTTTTGAAGTGTTTATCTGTAGTCAGTGTATTATATCATATCGGGATAGATTTGGCCCCAGAACCACAAATTGAGTATCACTTATATATTTGATTGTGTGACAAGACAATACAATATATGGCAGCTAGTTAAGGTGCAAAATCTGTCAAGACCGACAAGCTGAGCACATTTGAAAGTCACGCATTTCAAACAAGAAAGCAGCATCAATAAAGACAGAAGTGAAAAGAACAAAAGGAGTACATAGAAAAGCTCCCTGAATCAAATTCCTTTGGCTTTTTATGAACAGTCGACAGCCAACGGACAACCTCAGTGTTGTGTCAACATCCATGCAGCAGGTAACAAAATGCATTAGGGCGCACTGCAACTACTTTACGCCTCAACACCACGTATACCTGAACTGATATTGATGTTTTTAAGTTGCCAAATACATTTCACTACTGACCCAGTTCACCTTCTTACACCTGTACTCCTGCTTCTCTAAACTAGACATGTACTGACCACCATCTACTGTGGGTCATATACTGACTAAGGATTAGTACTTCACACAACCCCATTTCAAATAATCAGAATCATCTCTTTAATTCAACTGTTTGCTGCAGTATGATTGAGTGTTTGTGGCCCTCTGTCAGTTGAAGTTTTATTTTCCTCACAGGTTCATGCTCACACCGGGGCAGCAGGATATGTTTGAGTGTGTCGCCCTTTACTGTGACCAGTTCACCAACTCCAATTTCATCCCAGTTCTGTTTGTACTGGGTGAGTCTGACTGAACTGGCTCTGTCCTTAAACAAATCTGAACCATTGTTCTTATAGATCATACAGAGCGGCACAAATCTGAATTTCTTGAGATAACTTAAGGTGTCCCCCAGGGTTCCATTTTGGGATGAATTTTGTTTTCTGTTTTTATAAATGATTTGGATGAAGGAGATGACATTTCATTTAAACTGCATATTGCTGATCTAGTTAGATTTGCTGGGCTTTGAAGAGCTGTTGTTGTTTTATTGTGGATTTTTGTATTTGTTGCATTTTAACATGTTGTGACTGGCTGCTACCTTGGCCGGGTCTCTCTTATAATTGGATTGGATTTATTGGACTTTGTGGTTAATTAACGATCTTAAGATGAGTCACTAGAATTCATATTTCTGTTGTGCCAGGTTTCTACGTGACCCTGGCCTTTAATCGCTGGTGGGGTCAGTACACCAGCTTCCCGCTGCCTGATAACCTGATGATGGTGGTGTCTGGAAATGTCCACGGGGCAGACGAGAGGGGTCGTCTGCTGCGACGAACACTCATGAGATACGCCAATTTATCTTCAGTTTTGATTCTCCGGTCCATCAGCACCAGAGTTCACAAACGTTTCCCAACTTTGGAGCACATAGTGGACGCTGGTAAGAACAACAGCGAAGACTTTTTATAAGCACTTTACTCGAGATTTTCCAACACTTTTTACTTTAACTTCAAATTCAAATGTTTACTGCTCTTCTTTAATACTTGAAGTTCTTATTAGTTACTTTGTTCAACATGGTTTTGATTATATAATAGACAACAGCATTGTTCAATGAAGTTCATTGTTATAACAGGATGTTTTTCACAGTATTACACAGAACAGAAAAGTCTTCTTGTTATAACAGTCTACTATATCTTGTTATAATGTGAAACATTTCATGTTATAACTTGTTATTAAACAGCTGTTCTTATCACTCTGGAAGAACAATAAAATCATTTTTAAATCTGTAAAATCTTTTTAATATAAATATTTTGTGTCAAATTATTGTTTTTTTTGGCAAGCAATTATGTAATAAGAGGAATTATGTACAATGTACAGGTAATTATTGGCAAATCCATTTGAATTTTTCTCCCTCCACTGGCTTAAATTATAAATAGTGCCTGACTTCAGTTATTTTCAGTGATTTGTTGTTTGAATTGACTATAAAACTTTTATAATGAAAGTAGCTTATTTGCAGTTCAAGGTTTCTTGTCAAGAGTTTTACAGATGACTCGCATACGCACCACTACACATCCCTACGCTTCATGGCTGCCTCGCGTATCCTGCGTCCATTTGGAGCGATGGTTGTGCGCGTCCTCAGAAATTAACGCGACGCATACGCGAACGCAAATGCATGGTTAAACAGCAAGTATATCTCCGGCCTTAAGGGGAAAATGCTTTTTGGGCCGTGGGACATTTTTCACTGTAATACCATGAGTGTCCACTGGGAAAAATTGGAGGCAAGTCTGAGCAACAATGCCCTATCACTGTTCATTACAATACATGTATGTCCTGCAGCCTCAGATCTTCAGGCACAAAGGTCAAAACTGAAGGATCTTGACTGTAAAATCCTTTAGTCGTGAGCCAGGAGTTAGAAACAGCCAGCTGAGAGACCCCGCTCAGCAATATTTATATTATAAACCTCCCTGGATCACAAATATTTCTTAAATCCATCCATCTCATGTTAATCTTTGTGCAGGATTTATGACGACACAAGAGCTGAAACTTTTTGAGTCGCTACACTCTGATTTCAACAAGTACTGGATGCCTTTGACCTGGTTCTCAAACCTGGCGTCCAGAGCAAGAGAGGAGGGTCGAGTGAGGGACGACATCGCTTTGAGACTGCTGATGGATGTGAGAGAGCTTTTAATTAACTTTACACTTACTACAATTATATTCTGTAAGTGTACAATGTGGGAATGAGAAATGTGGAAAAATACATATTTCCTCACAGATTTTCGATTCGGAGTGAGTTGTCCCTTTATTGTAAATCCTAAATGCATGTCTACATATTCTGTATAGCTGTCTGTATTTACACATGTATAGCATGTATTTATAACTGCAGGAGCTGAATAATTACAGAGCGAAGTGCAGCCTGCTGTTCCACTATGACTGGATCAGCATCCCTCTGGTGTACACTCAGGTAGGATCAGAAGCTAGAAGGGGACTATCATCTTCTTCATCTTTAGATGTGAAATACAGTCATACTTGACCACTTTTATACAAAAAAAACCCTCAATGCTCTGTTTTTTTTATCTTTGCAGGTAGTTACTATAGCAGTTTACTCTTTTTTTGCTTTCTGTGTGATTGGCCGACAATTTCTGAACCCCAAGAAGGGATACAAGGATCACAAGCTGGACATGTACATCCCTGTTTTCACCTTGATGCAGTTCTTCTTTTATGCTGGCTGGCTCAAGGTAGGACGACAACATGTCCATGTTCCTCTTGTAGTAAACTTGTAGATCTTGTTTTGATCTTGTCATGAAAGAGTGATTCCTTTTCCACTCTGCAGGTGGGGGAGCTGATCATCAATCCATTTGGCGAGGACGATGATGACTTTGAAACCAACCAGCTGATTGACCGAAACATTCAGGTTGTCCCTCAGGGAAATCTTAATGTACAGATCATTCAAACAACTAAGCAGGATTTCAACATATTTAATATACAGTGTGTGGCTAAAACTCTCTATTTGGACTGCAGTATTAATTTTTGCACATGCATTTCTTGCATATTGCTCCTTTAGGTTTTGTGAGAGAACTGACATTAACAGTGTTCTTTCTCTCTCCTGTAGGTGTCGATGCTGGCTGTAGATGACATGTACCAGAACCTGGCTCCAATTGTGAAGGACAAGCACTGGGCACAGAGACATTTCTCCATCCCGTACACTCTGTCGACAGCAGCAGAGACTCTCAAACCAGCCTTCAAAGGCTCCACCTTTGACATGAGGTAAACCAGTTTTATCTTTTACTTCTCAGCTCTTTTTGCTGCTGCAGGACAGTCCATTGAAATCACAAACACTGCAGAGACTTGAGCTTGAAATGTGATATTGCCATATTTGCAGGATGAGTATGGAAGATCTTGAGATGCACCAGCTCGCTGACGCTCCTGGAAAGAAACAGTATTTTCCTCTTAAGGGCTCTCTGGGCGATGGTCTGGACAGTCTTCCACAGAGGGGCGGAGGTATCCTGCGAGGTAGGAGCCTCCCCTCTCTGATGGATGTCTCATCACACCCAGATGAGGAAGATGCTGATGCTTCCCCTGAGGATGACATCAATGCCACCAACCACAAAGAACAAGAAAAAGCATTCATTAAAGTTGTAGTGGAACATAACCAGTGAAAATTACTCATTGTGATTAAACCATTCTGTGTTTTTGAACCAACTTTTGTATAACTGTATATTTTTTGATTTGACACAACTGATGAAGCATATTTTTTTTCTAATTATGTACTGAATGTTTGAAAATGAATGTGATTATTCAGCGCTTTAACTTTACTAGCCTTATTCCTTGAGGGGATTGTGTAATCACCTCCATGTGTGCGTGAGTGACTGAGTGTGCGTGATCACTGGACCAGTTTTTTGTGCACATTCATGACTGCATGCTGAAGGACCTCTGTGATTCACAACTTTAGAAAAACCTTGAAAAATCAATCCTATTCTTGTGAACACAATTTCTGAGGAACGCCTTAAGGAAATTTCTTCAAACTTGACTCAAATGACCACTTGGACTCAAGGATGAACTGATTAGTGGTCATAGGTCAACATTACAGTGACTCCACTAAGCAAATTTTTGGCCATAACTCAATAATTCATACACTCACTATGACAAAACACATATGTCTAATAGGATAAAATGATGAGGTGATGATGTTTTACATGCAAAAGGTCAAAGGTCAACTTCACTGTGACATTACAATTTCAGCCCTCTATCTCCTCTGGACTCCTCTGTAAAAAAAAAAAAAAAGTCTCTAAGTGGACACAGCACCTCAGACCGAGGTTGCAGAGTTTGCTTGTGAGGGGAAGAAAGAAATACTGAGCTGTAATCGATGAAGAGCATCCTGATGTTATGTGTCTTATCAAAGGTGCAAAATTAAATTTACATTCATAAATTATTTATTGACTTATTTATGAATGCTAAATTATTAATTGATTAATAAACTAATTTTTTTAATAAATTAATTGGTTTGAGTCATTTTTTAAGAAAAAAAAGTACAAAATATGGGCGCCCCAAATAGTCAATTGGTAGGGTGTGCGCACCATGTGTCAGTCTTCTGCAGCGGCTGCCGGTTCATTCCTGCCACATTTGCTGTGTGTCATCCCCCCTCTCTCTCTCACTTTCATGTCATGTCTTCAGCTGTCCTATCTAAAATAAAGGCAAAAGTCCCAAAAATAATCTTAAAAAAAAAAAAAAGTACAAAATATTCTGATTCCAGCTTCTTAAATATGAACATCTGTGACAAAAAACAGAAAATCTTCGTATTGTAGACAAAACCATTGACATTTTAGGACATTGTCTTGGGCTTGGAAAGCTCTGATTGATGTTTAACCATTTTCTGACATTTTATAGACCACATAACTAATTCATTTATTGTGAAAACGTTCAACAAATTAATTGATAATTAAATAATTGTTAGTTGCAGCCCTAGTCTTTATTTTCCAGGTAGGATAGGGCTATGAGAGGAAAATGTAAGAAGAGATAAAAAAATATATATATATAGCAACAAGCGGCAATGAACAGAGTCCAAGCAGACTGTGAGTATTTGGTTGCTCATAAGAAAGAAGAATCTATTAGACACACAATACACATGCAAAGGTCATCACATTGTTTGTGAGGGGGACTTGGTCATGTGTGCATTCAAACCTTTGACCTTTGGATCCACAGAGACAGTGACTTACAGACTGCACCACTGGGAAGACATGGTTCCCACACACCCTCTCACAAGTTGAGGCAATGACATCAGATGTGCAAAACTGGAACATTTTTATCTGCTTAAACTGAAAACAAAAGTCAAAATGTCAAAATCACACATCATTCTGTTGGTTTCAGGTGTTTTGTCAAATATTTTGGTGGTTTCATCAAACACTGAGCAAAAAGGAAAATGTTTTGCATACAGTACACATTACAGCGAGATATTAAACATGACTGCAGACTCATTTTTAACTGATCTGAGCACAGCGTAGAAAAGTAATGTGCATCGTGCTACAAGTAATAACCATACTGTGTGTATTGCACAGGTGAATGAATGCACATACAAATAATTAAAAAAAAAAGATTAATAAAAGAAACAAGACTTATCTCAAGTCAAATTAAACATGAAAACAACTAAAGAGGTTTGTTAATTCGTAAGTGTGGAACCACTCATTTATAACCTTTTATTTTCTTTAGTTGTAAGACTTTTATTTTGAAGTACAGATGACGGAAGTTCGAGAGGGTCAAAAGTGCCTCCTGCTCTTCCGCGTTGTCAGAAATCCATACCGATAGGCGAGATTCACATTTAAAAATATTGTCGGCAGTAAAGGTATGTTAATAACTACTGTTTCTGGACATCTCTTTGTCTTTTAGCTCATTGAACATTTTATCGTCTTAACTTCTGAACAAAATTAACGTGGCTTTGTTGATAGCAGCTATCGTAAACGCTGCAGAATATACTAATTTACCTAACACTTAGCTAGCTTGCTAATGTTAGCTTAGTCACTCTTATGGTTTGTTGAGTTTTCTCACTGTGTCAGGGAACTTTGGTGGTTGGTTATCGGGTTTTGACCTGTTAAACTCTATACACAGCTGGTGAGAGAGAGCTGGAAATCAAATTAGCTCCCTGTGTTTGGCTGTTGGTGATTGAAGCCTCTGTTTCTCACGAATATTCGCTTTTGTTTGGTTTGTTTGACAGGAGCATCCCTTCGCAACCAGACAGGAAAACAAAGGCAGGACAGTGTTGTAATGTCAGCTGACGCCCCCCTGCCGCTGAGCTGCTGACTGTCCCCTCCATCATCATCATCATCATCATCATCATCATCAAAATGTCTGTGGGCGACAACCCTCACCTGCTGCTCGGCAGGATCCGCTTCCTCAACAGTTGCATTGAGTGTTTCAAGAGGGGCGAGTCGGTGCCGGAGTGCCTGTGTTATGTTCCTAAAGAGGTGTGCTACAAAATCTGCAAGGATTCGTCGTCCACCTCCTCCGCCTCCTCCGGAGCATCTGCAGGAGGCTCCACTGTGGGCAAAACAATCGTCTCCGTCTTTGAAACTCCACACCAAACTCCACACATTAAGAAATTATGCAAGTACAACATTGAACCAAAGAAAGGGACATGTATCCGGACAACAGGGGAAGAATACCGCAACAGCCAAGGCTTGTGGGTCAAAATCACTAAGGTAAGCTTGTGTGTCTCTCTCCCAATGTCACATGATCTTGCAATTCAGGTGGTTTACTCTGAACTGCAATGATCATTACACTGCTGCAAGACCTGACATAACTGTTCTACTTTACTAATTGTACTTCATTACATTCCTTTACTTTTTGTACCAATGGCGTATGTAGGGCTGCACAATTAATCAAAATATGATTGAAACTGCGATATGCCCAAGTGCAATATCTAAATCAAAAACTGCAATTTTTTGTATAGCAAAAATATGACAAAAGAACTTTATAATAAAGCAGTACAGTGCTGCAGAGATGCCCTGGCCTACAAATCGTGTTCTTCAGATGATAGAGAGTCCAACAGATGTCACATTATCATGATTTCAGTAGTTTTTTCAGTGAAAAAGAAAATACTGATGCAAAAGTAATCTTTCCCACCATGCATAAATCATATCACAATCATAATATCTGTACGACATCAGTTGCTCAACAGTCCACGATCTACATAATTATATTTTGTGCTTTATAATGCAGCATATATGGAGACAAGTCTGGGCTGCTGGCAGGTCAGTCTAGTACCTGAACTCTTATTATGAAGCCATACTGCTGTAAAACATGCAGAATGTGTTTTGTCATTGTCTTGTTGAAATAAGCAGGGACATCTCTCTGAAAAAGACTCCAAAACCAGTATGTACTTTTCAGCATCAATGGGGCCTTCACAGATGTGGCAGTTACCCATGATGCCATGGACACTAACACACCCCCATACCATCATAGATTCTGGCTTATGAACTTTGCACTGGTAAAAATCTGGATGGTCCTTTTCCTCTTGAGCCTGGAGGACACAACGTCCATGATTTCCAAAAACATCAGAACTGTGGACTTGTCAGTCCACAGCACACTTTTCCACTTTGTGTCAGTTCATCTCAGATGGGCTCAGGACCAGAGGCGTTAGTGTTGTTTCTGAATGTTGTTGATATATGGCCATCGCTTTTCATGTTAGAGTCTTAACTTCCATTTGTAGATGCAGTGACAAACTGTATTTATTGACAATACACAAAGTGCTGAACCTTACCCCATTCTTGTTTGTGAACAACTGAGCCTTTCAAAGATGCTACTCTAACACCCAATCAAGATACTGTCACATGTTAATAATTAACGTGTTTACCTGTCAGATATTTAAAACAAGTGCTTCTTGAACATTTCGCAACTTTCCCAGTGTTTTGTTGCTCCTGTCCCAACTTTTTTGGAACATGATGCATGCAATAAATTCAGAATAAGTGTATATTTACAAAAAACAATAAAAATGTTCTGTTTTAATATTAAATATCTTGTCTTATATATTGTTGTGTACTCAACTGTATATAGATTGAAAAGAATTTGCAAATCATTGTATTCTATCTTTATCTATGTTTTACACAGTGCCATGACTTTTTTGGAATCGTGGTTGTATTTCTGAATCGTAGAAAATGTCCTGGACTTTTCTTATGTTTATTTTAAATAATAGAAGTCATCTCCTAGCAAGAAGGTCCTGGGTTCGAATCCATGAACAACGAGCTTGGGTCTTTCTGTGTTGAGTCTGTACACTCTCCTCATCTGCATGGTTTTCTTGCGGATGTTCAGGGTTCATTCCACGGTCCAAAGATACGTGGGATAGGTTTACTGGCAGCCCTCCAAAAGATATGCTAGTATAGACAGTAGCTGGATGGATGAATGAATCCTGGCAGAGATCTGCACTCTACTGAGTGACCTCTTCTAGTTACCTACTAACTCAGTTTTTATAGTTTTAAATGTGGCTCAGGGTTACACATGTTGACTTAAGGATCCCTGTCTCTGTCCAGGAGCAAATGGAGGAGCACCGTCCGGGCATGGAACTGGAGGAAGGCTGGATCCTGGTGTGTAAACACACAGAGGGAGGCGACAGGCTGGTCCCGGTAGAGTCACCAGAGACCATCAGCAGACAACAGCAGCTCTTTGGCTACGACCACAAGCCCTGCAACAGGTGGGAGCAGGTGGTGAATGTGGAGAACGCACTTTACATTGGCTCCAAACCCAAAATCGCTGAGTGTGACGACGCAGCCGTCCAAAAACTAAGGTGAGACAAACTAGAGAGTCAAGACTTTTTGGGTTGTATTTGGACAGCAGCAGATTATCAAATTAAGTTGTTGTTCCCTCAAACCTTCAAGATATGTTCCTCCCACCTGGACGTATGAATGCGACGAGGACCTGGTGCACTACTTCTATGACCACATAGGGAAAGAGGATGAGAACCTGGGGAGTGTGAAACAGTGTGTGACCAGCATTGATGTTTCTTCATATTCGGTGAGTCAAATACATGCTCAGGTATTCATATTTCATTGTTTGCCCTCTTCGAAACAGTCTAAAACAGTTTAGACTACCACAATACAGGGATTACCTAAGGGTTAGGGTCCATCTAATTTTAGGAAAACTGTCATAGTATAAAGAACAACCACCATATGAATGTCATATAAAATCTGCTTACAGCTTCTTCTCTCAGTTTATGTTGGAGTTAAAGAGTCAAATGGCTGAAGATAATGAAATAATGACACTGCTGTCCAGCAGTTGGGAGTTTAAACACAACACGAAATCAACCACTGCCATAAATATTTACATGTGAACTATTAATTAAAAATCCATACAGTTTTTTGAGAATCAGTAACTTGCAAAAAAGAGGAGGATTTCTGAGTTTTAGTTTGATGTGAAATCTGTAGTTATTTACATTTTCTGGTGTGGCTGCACAGTTAATCGAAGATTAATTTCGACTACAGTCATAGCTCTCCATAATAAAATGAAAGTTCCTAAGCTAACAGCCGGTCACCCTGCAGTTTGAGCCTGTGCAAAATTTCATGGATGCTGTGGCTGCAGTCCAGAGTAAAGAGTAATATACAACACAGAGCAGACAAGCAAATGAAAATCAAATGTCCAGAGCAAAAAGCAAATAGTCCCTCAAACACATATCATCATCCATTGCAAGAACAAATCATATGCAAAAAGTGAGTGTTTGAGACTTGTGACTGCACTGCGAAGCAACATAACTTACCTGTTCAGCCACCTCAAAAAACACAACAAACTGCAGTATGATGAATGCATGAAGGCCAAGAAGAATAACGCCGCTTATGTTACCTCACTGAGTACTCGTTATTGTCCAACATCAACTCAGACATCAATAACGGCGGCAGTATACAGCTCTTCAGATTTGACAGAAAAAGTACATAAAAATCGTGTTATTGAGCAGTACGTTATGTAATTACAAATGTATATATTTGTCAGTGACTGATTTACCTTGATATTTGCTGATAGGATGATCCAAGTGGAGGGGTTAGCTGTCTTACAGATGGCGACACTGAAACCTACTGGGAGAGCGACGGCATGCAGGGACAACACTGGATCCGCCTGCACATGAAGAGAGGCACTGTGGTCAAGTAAGGAGCTGAGCAACAATGTTCACATAAAAAAGAAAAAGTTAATGCAACATTCTTGTGAAAAATTTCTTCATGTCAGCTACATACAACCACAATTCCAAAAAAGTTGGTACATTGTGTAAAATGCAAACAAAAACAGAAGGCAATGCTTTGCAAAAACTTTTCAACCTATATTCTATGTTAAAGTACAGTACAAAGACATGATATTTAATGTTCAAACTAATTAGCTTAAGTGTTGTTTGTAAATATACACTCATTCTGTATTTAGTGCCTGCAACATGTTCCAAAAAAGTTGGGACAGGGGCATGTTTACTGCTGTGATATATCACCAGCAAACAGCAAACTTGATCAGGGGCATCTCTAGCTTAAAAAAGTGAAATATCTCACATGGACTTTAATCTTGTGGATAGATCATGGGCACGTCTCTGTTGTATGTAGGTGTGTATAATGTGCTTCTCTTTGCTCTGCAGTAAGCTGATACTGACTGTAGACTCCACAGACGACAACTACATGCCCAAGCGAGTCACAGTTTATGGAGGAGAGGGAGACAACCTGAAGAAGCTGAGTGACGTCACCATAGACGAGTGAGTGTTTTCAAAGGATTTTATTAACTGTTTCACAAAAAAATAATTCCTTGGCTTTCATAGATGCACTTTAAATTATAGTAGTATATGAGCTACTACCACTACTGTGTATTTTCATAATGTAGTGAGACACTTCGAATAACAATCTGAGCCTGTTAGTGGTTTAAAAAAGTAACTTACGTCACTTTGATGGTGTGCAGTTGCTTGTAACTTATGTTGTAGCTCAGCTTAGCTTGTGGTAGGGCACAAAAACATGTGAAAATAGGGTCCAGGTAGAAAAATTAAAAGTTGCCCATTAAAAGACAACATTTTGTGTCAGTATTTAATATTTCAATGCAGAATGATCTTCAGGATGATGTTGGGGAAATCATAAAATAATCAACTACATGTTGAAATTATTTATTGCATTAAGTGAAAGGAAAACACAAAAGGAGAATGCAACAATAAGCTTGACTGTAATAATCTCCTTGTTATTACAGACAGCAGTATCTGATATTTAATAGAAGGCCAATAGCTACCTGATCTATTGTTCTGTTCAAAATGTGATACTATGCTGAATAATCAGAAAAGGTGGAGAAATAAAAGTGTGATGTTTTATTATGAAGCATACTTGCCCGCCGCTCTGAAGTTGACAAATACCACAAATTTATTTATTTTCTGCTTCTAGCAACCTGATTGGAGAAGTATGTGTGCTGGAGGATATGACGTCTCACCTGCCTGTAATTGAGATTCGGATTGAGGAATGTAGAGGTAATGCATGTTTTTAGCATGTTTCTCTATTTATTTAAAGGGATCGTTTGGATAAATTTGAAGTTTGGTTGTATGAGCTACATAACAATAAGTTTGTGTATTACCTACAGTAGATGGTGGTCGGCATGGCCCCAGTTTGGAGGAGAAGCAGGAGGACTGGTGAAGGAAGCTAAGCAATGTACTGCTGTGGACAAGGTCAGCATCAAAACCTATTATAGCAACTAAACAAGGCCTACCTTAAAAAAATTAAGATTAAGATTAGTTACAGTTAAACAACATATTTAGAATATTTTCATTGCTTTACCCTGCTGTCAGAAAGTCTTTTCCAGCGGGATGTTGCGGTTCAAACCAACTAGTTTGTTTGTATTATTGTGTGACTTTGTTGTTTTAAAAACATAGTTTTTTAATTCCACCTATGGAGATGCTGATATTTGACTTAAATTACCGTGGTTTTCTGCCTGAAAGGGCTGTCTGACAGCAGTGTAAATCGGCAAAAATATTCCAAATATAGTGTACACCTCAACCAATATTAATGTTTTTTTAGGTAGGCCTTTTTTAATTGCCTAAAATACGTTTTGCTGCGGACCCTATCCACTGCAGTTGCCATGCTGCTGTCCCCTCTCTGTTGCTTGTTCAACCCCACTTCTAATAACCTGGACTATCCCTTTAACCAGATAATCCCCTCAGTACATTTTCTGATGTCTTGAACATTAAACAATGTTTTCTTCTCTCTTTCGGCTTTACAGATGAAGGGATTGATGTGCGGATCCGAGGCTTGAAGATTAAGTCATCATGTGAAAGAGACCTGGGTCTGAATGCAGATGTTTTCCAGTCCTCTAATCTGGTGCGCTACCCCCGCCTGCAGGGCAACACGCCTGACGTCCTGTACCGCAGAGCACTGGTCATCCAGAGGTAGATCAACATTTGTGTTACTGCCTCCTAGAGTCATGGGAAATATCAGGGAGTTAAATATTTGTCACTTAATTGTGAGAAAAAATGTCCAGTACATGTCTAGAAGGTTTCTGAAATTATGTGAAAATTTGTTTCAAATCAACCAGTGGCATCCCTACATTAAAATACCAACTCCAAAGATATTTCTGAAATGATATTTTTTGGTTTTCATTATTCTACACAGCAATGATCAACATAAGAACACATAGCAATCAGCAAAGTTGTTTACCAACCCAAAATATAAAAAGTGTAGGTTTTCCACTGTAGCTGAATTTAACTTTTTCCACTTTAAGGCAGCCCAATAAGTCCCTGACCCAATGATTGTAAGAGAGGCAAGAGTTCTTAATTGAGCAAAATAATTTGTCCAGCCAAAAAATGGCATATGCTGCTGTATCAGATTGAGTATGTGACCACTGATAAAATCCCAAAGATAGCTGTAAGGGGATAATGTTGAAAATAAAGTCCAAATAAATAAATAAAATTAGACCCAGAGAAATCTGATTGTTTATGGCATGATGACCATGAAACAAAGCGGCTGGTTCGAGTTTAGAATGAGGGCAGGTAGGTTCTGTGGTGGTATTTTTTTACTTCTGTTTCACTCTCCACAGATTCATCAGTCTCCTGGACAGTGTGCTCCCACATTTGGTACCAGCCTGGGACTACAGTCTGGGCACCTTCAACCAGATCAAAGTGAGTCATCGTTACACTTTTAAAATATACAGTAAGCTCCAATCAGTTGTCAATATTAGAATTTAAAAAACTAATACTAATCCTGAAACTTAACTAAACTAAAAGTAAAGATTTTTAAATAATAAAAACTAAAAAGAAACAAGCAAACCCACTCTCGAAGCTAACTGAAACTAAACAATTTAAAACAAAAACAGGGTGAAAATGAAAAACTCATGAAAATTACAAAACTATAATAACTCTACTTTGTAACTTGATATAGAATTGATTTATATATATAAACTTTATTAGCCTCTAAACATAAAATCCACTCTAAAGTTCTTTTATTTACTTGTGTATTCTTTGGCGCCCTCTAGAGTATAAAGCAGTTCTTGCTGCTGTCCAAACGACGCTCAGCCCTCATTACCCAGTGCCTCAAGGACTCTGAGACCAGTAAACCAAACTTCATGCCCCGCCTCTACATCAACCGACGCCTGGCCATGGAGCACAGAGACAACCCCTCGCTGGACCCCAGCTGCAAAAACGCTGTGTTCAACCAGGTATAAAACACCTGACATTATTAGACTCTTCAGGCGATAGTTTGTGTGAGGTACTTATTCATAGTTGGTGTATTACCTAAAGTAGATGGTGGTCGACACACTCTACAGCAGTACTCCTGCTGCTTCTCCAAACTTGGGGCTTGTTGACTGACATCTACTGTAGGTAATACACTGACTATTGATAAGTTCCTCATATAACCACACTTCAAAAAATGTGAACTACCCCTTTAATGTTACCTTGAAGTGGGACTTCGATGTGATATGTGCTAAAAAGAGTGTTAAGGGAGGCTGGTTTGAGAAATACCAGTCAGTTTTCATCAGTTTATCTTGTTAGACCCTGGTGCATCATGGGTGCTGTTACTGCTGCTTTATGCTCTTTATGTCTCTCCTTGCAGGTGTATGAGGGTCTCAAGCCATCTGACAAATTTGAGAAGACTCTGGATTACAGGTGCATTTTTAGGCCTGCATCTCAGGCTCCTGTGTCTGATATTTCTCGCATGAATATGACATCAATATCTACCCTCTCTCCTCTTGGTTTGTCAGATGGCCGGCGCGGTATGACCAATGGTGGGAGTGTAAGTTCATCGCAGAGGGAATCATTGATCAGGGAGGTGGATTTCGGGACAGCCTGGCAGACATGTCTGAGGAGCTTTGCCCCAGCTCAGCTGAGTGTCCCATGCCTCTGCCGTTCTTCAGCCGCACGTCCAACCAGGTAATCACCTTGGAGCTCACCTGCACGTGGTCAACATCAGAATGTACTTGAGTGTTCTCATTGGTTGTGACCTGACTTTTGCTGGTTTCTCAGGGTTCCTTAGAGGCCAGAGACTACTACGTCCCCAACCCGTCCTGCAAAGAGTTCCACAAGTATGAGTGGATCGGTCAGCTCATGGGAGCCGCGCTCAGAGGAAAAGACTTCTTGGTAAGTGATGCTCTCTCTCCACCTACTGTAGGTCAGTATCATCTCTATAAAGTAAGAATTATGGGATGTAGAGACTTGATTTTCTGGCTACTTCTGTGTCCATTCCTGCAGGTCTTGGCTCTGCCCGGGTTGGTGTGGAAGCAGCTCACTGGGGAGGCGGTCAGCTGGAGTAAAGATTTTCCTGCTGTAGACTCTGTGCTGGTGAGGACATTCAAATTACTACAACTGCTTAAAGGGATAGTTTGGAGATTTTAAAGTCAGTGTAGTATCCACAGTCAGTGTATTTCCTGTAGTAGATGCTCATTAGTTTTCCCCCCACTTTGGAGCAGCAGAGAGGAGTACTGGTGCAGGAAGCTAAGAGATGCATTGTTGTGGAAAGCGTCAAGAGCAAAATGTATAGTTTAGTGTACACTATATTTAGAATATTTTTACCACTTTACCTTGCTGTCAGACAGCTTTTTCCAACTAGAAACTGCCATTGTATCAGCCATATATTACTCTCTCCAGACTCCTGTCAGAATCCGGTTTATTCACAAAAGGAATCATTTGACTTTTTGAATCATTTTGAAGTTGTTGGTCTACAGCTGCATCGATCAGTTGGTTACTTCAGTGAATCCAAAAGCCTTTGAAAACAGAATTCACACAAATTACTACTATATAATTTGTAATTATACTTACTTAACTGAATTTCAGTAAATTGCATCACTTTATTGATTCACTTTGGCCAGTCACTCTAGTAAAATCACTTTTACAATTTTGTAAAACTTTGTAAGGTTAGACTGCTGTCCCAGACACCATAACTTTATGTCTCAGGTGACATTTTTATTGTCCCTGGAACAACAGTAGAAATTTTGAGTGTGGATTTATGTTCAGGTAAACCTGCTGGAGGCCATGGAGAACATGGACCGGGAGACGTATGAGTTCAGGTTTGGTGAGGAGCTGGTGTACACCACCCTACTGAGTGACGGCCAGATGGTGGAGCTCATCCCTGGCGGCAGTAATGTGGCCGTTCGCTACGAGGACCGCAGCGAGTTCGTCCGCCTGGTGCAGAAGGCTCGACTGGAGGAGAGCAAACAGCAGGTGGGATGTTGTTTCAGATTGCCTTCGTAGACACTGCTGCTTGAAGTGTGGTCAGAATTTCTCTTGTTGCGGGAGCTTTAATTCTCCAGTATAAATGGTAATTGTGGTGCGTGTAGAGCTGCTCAATCATGTGCTTGATTATCTGTATGTGTGGGACAGATTGCAGCCATGCAGGCGGGGCTGCTGAAGGTGGTTCCTCAGGCAGTGCTGGACCTGCTCACCTGGCAGGAAGTAGAGAAGAAAGTGTGTGGAGACCCCGAGATCACTGTGGAAGCCCTGAAACGACTCAGTGAGTGTCCAGCCTCAAATTTATCTTTGGTGGTCCACCACTTTGGTCCACACTGAAATAACTCAGGAACTATAGGATGTATTTCCATGAAATGTTGTAGATATCAGTGATGACCAGATGATGAATTCTAATGACTTTGGTGATCCTTTAATTTTTCCTCTAGTGCCACCATGAACTATGAACATGAAAATTTGTTTATTACAACTTGAGTCTTTTTCATTTTTGGCCATTGTGTTAAAACTGAAAGAAAAGTAGTAAGACTTAGTTGTGTAAACCAGAATTATCTTTTGAAAAGCTGTTAAATTTTAAGGGAGAGTTATGATTATTTGAAGTGTGGTTGCACAAGGTAATTATCCACCGTCAGTGTATTACCTACAGTAGATGGCGGTGTTACCCAGTTTTGAGAAACAGCAGCAGTCCCAGTTGGAAGCTAAGCAATATAGTTAAGTAGTCCTTTATTGTTCCTAGTAGGGAAATTCATTTTCTGTATGTAGCTAGTTTTTTGGATCTAAACCACTGCCCTGATCAGGGCCACTGATGAAAAGCTATTAATCTACAAACGAGGGAAAAGACCTGTAGGTGTTTGTGTAATAATAACTGTAGTAAGGATTATTGCATCACTGTAATGCATCAATCTTGTTTCTGTCTCCCTACCAGCACACTACGAAGACCTAGAACAAAGTGATGTTAGAGTGCAATACTTGTGGGAAGCACTAACAAACTTCACCAATGGTCAGTTCGCTGTGTGTTTGTCGACATTCTTTTTCAACATGACAAGAATGAGGATGATCCATTATCCACATCCTCATTAATGCTGAGCTCTCTGCAACTGACAGTGATGTTGAATTTTGTTTTTAGAGGATCGCAGCAGGTTTCTGAGGTTTGTAACTGGTAGAAGTCGTCTTCCTGCTCCAATCTACGTCTTCCCTGACAAACAAGGGTGAGTACATAATTTAAAAATGGATTACAGACAAATTACTCATTGTTATCGATAATAAAATACCTAAAAGTTTAGACATATTTTATAATAGATAAATGAATATTATTTTAAGTCTCCTAATATCATATTTTCTGTTTCCTGACTTAGCTCTGAAACCACTGATGCACTTCCTCAGTCCTCCACATGTTCCAGCACTCTTTATCTACCAAACTACCCAAGGTACAGTGTTTATATGGAGATTCTGTTACCATATGTTGTCTACATTCAACATACACTTGTGTTGAACTGTGCATTACAGTTTTGAACTTTGATAAACTGTTTTTCGTTTTTATGGTTCAGATTGTTTGAAGTGGGGTTGTATGAGATACTTAATCCTTAGTCAGTGTATTACCTACAGTAGATGGTGTCTTCATGCCCCAGTTCACTTAAAAAAACAAAATCTATATTTTTTAAGTATACACTAAATGTAGGCTATTTTTGCCCCTTTACCTGACCGTCAGACGGCCTTTTCTGACAGAATACCTCTGTTCTATAAGCCAATAGTTAATAATTAAATAGTTAATTCGGATTCACCAAAACCACACAGTAACACCAAGAAGATAACAGATTGAGGCAGTGGTAGAACAGCGCCTCCTGTAGTCTGTGAGGTAAAATGACTGATTTTGCCACTGCAGTCTGGTTGAAAGAGAGAGAGAGAGAGTAAGCAATATTTGTCTTATATAACAGCAGTTTCTCATTGGAAAAGTCTGACAGCAAGATAAAGCAGCAAAATATTCTCAACATATAAGTATACATGCATATCAATGTTTTTAGGAAGCTAAAACACGTTGGCTGCTGACCTTGTTCATAGCAGCACATTGCTTAGTTTCCTACACCAGTACTCCTGCTGCCTCTTCAAACTAGGGGTGTGAAAGGATAACTTCACTTCAAAAATATCAGAACTATCCCTTTAAATACTAGACGATTTTATATATTTTTATTTATTTATATTTAAGTTTTTATTATCCTTCTATTAATTACGCTCATATAACACACTGAGCTCTCATGAAGGGGATAAACATTCGTAAAACTGCTTTGCAGTAACAGTGTATTTAATTTGTTGCTTCACATCTCCTCCTCTCCTCTTTGTTCTGTCCTGCAGTGCAAAAGTTTGTGAAGAGAAGCTACGTTACGCTGCATACAACTGTGTGGCCATTGACACAGACATGAGCCCCTGGGAGGAGTGATCTCTGCTGCTTCACCGAACAAACTTAACAGTTCACTGTTGAATGGAGAAATCTTGCCAAGTTTATCACCATATCATGTATCACAACTGCCAGTTAATCTTAGCTGTATATAATAAAGAACTATATGGGAACATGGACATGACTCTGGTGGGTTTTTTTTTTATTAAAGACTTCTTGTGTTTCTTGACTGTAACGTTAAATAAATGGATGTTTTTGTCCAAGTTGTGACAGGCTTGTTGATGTCAGTGGAACATCATGAGAAGACGGTTCACTTTTGACAGTTTCTTTGTGATCAGTGTTCTAAAAATGAAATGGGAGGCAGCATATCATCAGAAAATGTGCATTTTCAGAACTCACTGATGTTCAAAACTGGTTTATATTGTACGTTTGATTGAAAATAAATATTTGTTTTTGCTCTGAATGCAGTGACTTGATCTGCATAAAATCACTTGACTGCCATCAGGAGCCATCAACATCATTTTATACAGTCAATTTTCACACCCAAAACCAGGTTAGTAGAAGAGGACATAAAAGCTTGATTTAAAATGAAGCGTTTTTAAATGAACTATTATGTTACATAACAGACTAGATTTTTAAAAATGCATTTATCCAGGAAGGTCCCACTGTGGGGCTTTTCACACTGCATATTCTTACCCCTTGGGTATCCTTAACCATGGACCAATACATCTTTAGCTAATTTAGCCCCTTTTCACAAGCATATGGTTAAGCCAGGGTTAAGCTCAGTACAGGGCTTTATGAGTCACTGCTCTTCTGCCAGCCCCAGGTTACATGTCTGTTTTTTTGCGTCTACTTCTTTCTTTTAGCTCCATTTTACACTGGCACTTTTTAGCTCTGCAGGTTTAGTCGATTTTCAGGGGATAACCACACAAACTGCTCTGGAGCAGGGCCAGCAAGCCCTAGGCTGAAGGGGTCTTGGCCTGGGGCAAAGTGCTGGCATGAGATACATTTAATATACATTTCATGTAATCATGTTATATTTTATGTAATTAAATATTGATTAAATGTAATTATCATTTTATAATGATTAAATACAATTATATATCTATAAAACAAATATAGAATAAAATAAAAATAAAACAATAGATATTGTCATTTTATGTATTCATTTTATTTTACTTTAATTTATTCAGTGTTATGTCATTTTTATCACTATCTGTATTGTTTCGTTTTCATCCCTTTTATTGATTATATTTGTTTTTATTTTGTGTTGTTTTATTTCTGTATTTTATTTTGTTTTTATTTCATCTATTTTTTATTTCATACTTGTGCTATCTTATTGTCGGTAGGCCTCTGTTGATCTGTTAGGCGCTTTGAATTGCACTAACCTGTATGAAAGGTGCTGTACAAATAAAGTTCAATTAATTAATTGCTTGATTGATAAAATACAGCATATTAGAAAAAATGATATATTTGGTTCCTTGTGTCTTTCGTTTTTAGAAAAAACAAATGGAAGAAAGTTTATTTTAGCATAACATCAAGTATTCGATTTTTTTTTTTTTTTTTAACGCTTCTGTTCATGACACAAATGTGTTTCTAAAGATGCTGAGGGCTAAAATTACATTTATGTATTAAGTACTTAAACGATTACACTATATTATTATTAACAATACATTCATAGATACACACGCACGTGATAAACCCAAATCTCATCCATGGAAAAGGAAAATAGCGTTCGCTGTCTGTGAATTCTCGCGAGAACACGGGCCTTCAAACCTCCCCATGAGCCTTTGCGCTTCCTCTTTCTAGCCGGCGCCTGAGAATGGGTACGTGTTTTCATGCTCGGGTCGGAGGGAGAATCCTTGTCCATCTGATGTTTTAAGAAAGGAATATTCCAATAATGGTTTGCCAAATTTAAGCTAAATGATATTTGAATAGATGTAGCTTTAACTTTTATCTCTATAGCAGGTTTATCATATTTTAATGAAATAGTTTGCTAAGGATGTCTGAAGTGCTCCAAGATGGCTGCTCTCATTGGCCATGTAGTTAGCTGCTGATGCTGAAGTGTGCTTGAGAACGGCACGATTTGATATTTGTTAGGCTTGAGCATATTTTAGTAAGATTTAGACGTGTGAGCTGAACGTGTCAGTTGTTTAGAAGTAATGTTGAGTTTTGTAGAGTGGCAGCTAAGCGCAGAAGTAATGTTAGCATTAGCTAGCAGGATGGTCGGGATCGTGTCATGCTGCTGCACAGAAACGTTTTAGGGAAAATGCTAATATTTGTGTTAAGATAGTTTAGAGCTTTTAATGCCAATAAATTTAAGGCACCGTCTATAAAGATAACAAATATGTAGTGTGTTGGAAACTATTGAGGTTCATGCTTTTTTGTTAAAGGCCATAGTATGATTTTAAGAGCTTGAATTTGCTTGTGAATGGGCAAGAGTCGTCAGTTACCTGTTTGTTGAGTTCAGTTGGATTTGAAACTCAAATTGAAACTTAATGTTTTATTGTGTTATAGTATTAAATCCAAGTAGTCATGATATCAGAATTATAGAAATAGATAAGAACATGTGGGCCCAATCTAGCCATGAAGGCAGCTTACAATTGCTTGAGTGAAATGATGAAACTCTTAAAGCGGAATCCAAACTTAAATTGCGGAAACCTAAACCTTGGAGAACTGATCGCTCAAGCATAAAAATTTTGCAGTGAACGTCCCGTGCATTCTTCAATGATATAACTCCTGGCTCTCGCACCTTTTCATTTTTCCAGGTATCTCAAGGGACAACTGGCATAAACGCCGCAAGACCGGCGGTAAACGCAAGCCCTACCACAAGAAGAGGAAGTATGAGCTCGGGCGCCCCGCTGCAAACACAAAGGTAAACAAAATCAATCAAATCAAAGTCTTAATGGGATGTAGCGTGGGTGATGAAAACTTGACCTTAGGTTTGTCTTTTTTGGGCCGTTTTGGTTCAAAGCTTTGGACTTACCCATGATAGGACTCGTCATAGTTACACTGACACGCTTTAATATGTCCTTATAGTACTACTATTTGAATAGAATCTTAACACTTAATTAGATTTTAGGTGTATTTGTATGCCAAAATAAAATTTCATTTTTTTTTTAGATTGGAGCTCGTCGCATCCACACCGTGAGGGTCCGTGGTGGAAACAAGAAGTACCGTGCTCTGAGGCTGGATGTTGGTAACTTCTCATGGGGCTCTGAGTGTAAGTTTATTTCAAATGTCACTGTAACTTCATCAGACCGTTTAAGGCATCTTTCATGATGCACACTGCTTTCCATGAAGATAACCATGTCCAGTTCTGCTACTGAGTGCAAGTGGTGATAGCAAAGACTCTGAGAAAGACCTGTCTTCTGTGTTAGTTAATGAATGAAATGGAGAATTTCTGTTTAACCCATGGCACTTGATCATTTTTTTTATGTGTGTACACAGGCTGCACACGTAAGACCAGGATCATCGATGTGGTCTACAATGCCTCCAACAACGAGCTGGTCAGAACCAAGACCCTGGTGAAGAACTGCATCGTCCTCGTCGACAGCCTTCCTTACAGGCAGTGGTATGAGGCTCACTACGCCACTCCTCTGGGACGCAAGAAGGGAGCCAAGCTGGTATGTGGTGAAAATACAAATGTTTCATGTACCTTGTTTTTATCCAGTTATGATAATATAAGTTGCGTGAATGAACATTTTTAAGCCGATTCAGTGACTGATGGCCGAAACTGACATTTTAACATGTTTGTAGTTTTTAAAAAAGTTCATATAGCCAGTGGTTTATGCACACCTGATGAAAGGCTATGCATGTTACATAAGTTTGGCTAGATCAGAGCTATGGAGTACTTCATCTGTTTTTCCTTACTGCATCACTTAAAACAAAATAAAACTATTCAGGCTATTCAAATGTTAATTTTTCCAGTAAAGTACATCACTTAGAATTAAAACCAAATGCTTTGATATAATGTCAAATCAGATTTTGTAATTGCCAATGTTTAATAAGTTCACTTTCCCTTCATCAGCCCACATGGTGTCCCATTTAAATATATCAGTGGCAAAGTAACTTGTTCGGCAGTGTTTTTATAGACTTGATGGCACTGCCATAACAGCTGATAAAAGCTAAAAGAGCCAATTTTTGCTCAACTGTTGCATTAAAATGGTGCCACCCTTGTCCAATTTTGGACAGTTCTGGTCTTATATATTGCCCTCATGCCAGCCTGTAGTCACACCTTGCCCATGTTCAGTTTGTAGATCTGCTTGGTTTAATAAAGTAAGTATCAACTTGGTATAACTAAATTAGATTTATAAAGATTCATTCCCTTGTAGTGTAGGATTAGTTTGTGCAAAGGGACATTAAGGGGAGATTTTTAATGAGATTTTATGTATTAAGACATTTTGACATAATGGACAGAGGGTAAACCAGGGTCACAACATAACATTGAAATGTAGGGATGCACAATATGGATATTTTGTCACATTAGTTAATCAATAATGACTTACTTCTCATGGTGGACACTGACAAATATTTAACTTTTTTGTATTTAAAAGGACTTTCAAGCTGTGAAACTTTAGTGAGCATGTAACATTTTCCCTAAGCATTGAAATTGAATGCTTTTAGATTGTCAAATCAGGTATTATACATGATTTATCTGCCATAATTTCATGTCAGAATAACAAATCATAAATTTACAATTATCTACCTGGATATTTATCTTGAATCCCTGTTACAGTGTTTTTCATGGTAACTGTATTAAGTGCTGTCTGATCAGGTTTCAAGTCTTTCCATGAAGATAACTTTGTCCAGTTCTGCTACTGAATGAAAGTGGTGATAAAGAAGACTCTGAGAAAGACCTTTACTAACAATTGAAGTTGGAACTTTTCCATGCAAATGTTTTCATGTCCATCTAATGATCTTCATTCTGCCTTCTGTAGACTCCTGAGGAAGAAGAGGTCCTGAATAAGAAGAGATCAAAGAGGACCCAGAAGAAGTACGATGAGCGTAAAAAGACGGCCAAGATCAGCACCCTCTTGGAGGAGCAGTTCCAACAGGGAAAACTGCTTGGTGAGTCTCAACTTGCTTCAGGAAAGGCTTTCAGTCTGAAGCTTGATTTGTACTGGTGTTCCAAGGCTTGACCACTGATGGGCAATTCTGTCAATGTCACTCAGTCTGACAGGAGTTGATTTCAATGAATTGCCATCAGATTTTTTATAATTTGGCCCTCTGACATGTGACTGAATAGTTGAATTAGTTTAACTGTCGAGTTAAATGATAATTTCAGTGATGCCTAAAGACGCTTGTCAAGTGTCTTGTATCATCTAACCAACTGGGTTATTTCAGAGTTTGCAGTATCTGAAATTTAACTTAAATGTGATCCCCTTTTCAAGGATATAAACAAGTTTATCTAGTCCTGATGGATAACTTTACTGTGTGGCAGCTAAAGTTTAGTAATTAGTCCAGTTTTAAACTGAATTTTCTGAATGTACTGGTCTAGGCAGTCTCTATATGAATAATTTACTTTTTGATAAAATATACAGTTACAACCAGGGTCATAAAGAACAATTATAAGGCATTTTCTTTTTACAGCACCATATTAAAAAGTGCTGCCTGATGTGGTTTCAAGTCTTTCCATGAAGATAACTTTGTCCAGTTCTGCTACTGAATGAAAGTGGTGACAACAAAGACTCTGAGAAAGACGTGGTTAAAATGTCTGAACTCACCCAGTATGAGGGTTGAAGTTTTAGAATGTGCATATTGGCATTTGCCCCTTACACCTCTGCAGTGCCCTTAAGCGGTTTTGTGAATTTGTATAGCTGAGGACAGGGTGGACTTGCATTGATCAACAATGGAAAAAGGCAGCACTTACATTCCCAAAACACAAACTTGATATTAAGTCATTGTCTAAAATCTATCATCTACTTATATATTTTGTCTAGTACTAATTTACCACAGCAGCTGAGGGTGAAGCAGAGCACACCTGAAGGTTTTATAGTTAGGTGTTGGATTAAAAAGCTCTTTCTGTGGATAACCAAAATCCTGCGTACTGTTGCACATATGTACTTAAAGATTAACTTCTGGTTTTCTATTATGGCATCACTAACATTTCTGTAACCTCAGTCATGACGTGGTCAGTTTAAGTTGCTATTTGTCTTGTTGTTTGAGATGGTTTATCCAGCTCTTGACTGATCTGGTTTCCTTTGTCCCTCCTGCAGCTTGCATCGCCTCCAGACCTGGCCAGTGCGGCAGGGCGGACGGCTACATCCTGGAAGGCAAGGAGCTCGAGTTCTACCTGAGGAAGATCAAGGCCAAGAAAGGCAAATAGATGTACAGCTGTTTGATACGTCAATAAAATCCAAACGCCCCCCAACTGTTTGCTGTCAAATCCCTTTTTTTCCTCAGTATATTTGTCTGTATAAATTCCATTGAATTTCTAATCTTGGTTGCAAGGTATGAGGGACAGATGTTCCTCTGCTCAGGCTGAGAGGAAACACTTGACATTTAATGATGTGTTGACAAATGATTGGTGAATATAGTAAACACCACAATGGATTTTTTTTTTTACCTAGTCTGCAGTCTTGATGTGCTGGAAGATAAAATGCACTTGTCAAATGACAAGTGGTGCAAGAAGTACTGAGATCAGTGATTGTGGTGGCAATTTCTGTTGAATAAAGCACAGTCAGAAACTTGTCTTTCTGTAAGGTTTACTCAGGCATCTGCAGATGGACTCCCAGCAGAGTCAATGAGCTGGGCGGAATGAGCCCTGAACAGAGAATGTGACATTAAGAAAAACAATACAGCAATTATGGCTTGTCCTATCTCATGTTGTCTAAGTCATGCAAGTATATCAGGCCTTCCTCTGTCCTGTATTTAGGTACTTATCAAATGCAGATACAGGATTACATGACAAATGGAAATTACTATTACAGATGTATCAGAGGAAAACATTTCAGAATAATCCATAAACTTTTTCTCTTTGTTACCAACTGATGTGAGTTTAAAGGAGTTTAATTACTTAAATAAGAAAAGGTACAATTTCGGGCAGTGATGTGCAAAACTTCTGTTTGTGAATGAAAACATTTGCGTATAGAATAATAAAGTTAACCAAATACTCCAAAGTGCTGTCATCTGGATTATCATAGTAACAAATAATATGTCTAAAGATATTTCACAATTAAAAAATAGTTAAGGGATTGTTTCCGCATTGTGATTACAAAAGGAACAGGAAACACCAGTGTTTGTAAAACTAGCAACAAAACATTTAATGGGATATATTTTATGCAGATTTTGAAGTATACTTGCTTACTTTGAGACAGTACTTATGGGGTGAAAGTCTAGCCCTTCTCCAGTTAATATTCACAGTCTGAGACTTCGATAACAACTTGTCTCTGGGTACAGTTTTACTTTTTTCTGTGAAACATTTGACAAGTTTGATTATCGTTACTGTTTCATCTATTAGCTCAAACAAAGATTTGTTTCTGATACAAATGTCACAGCTGTTGCAAAGAAAAGTTTTGTGACGTGATAAACTGAACAAAAGACAGCTTTCAAGCTAGAAGGGGCACAATATGTTGACCTGTTATGAATACGAGTACTCTATGAATAATGTCCCAGGAGATCTCCAACAATATGAATACAATAAATGTCTCACACCATCATGTCTATGTACAACAGTTATTTCAGTTCAGTATATGAAGTATAACGTCACCATATTTTTTTGTATTGTATATCTGATTCAAGTCATAAATAGTCTATAATCCATGTAAAGAAAGATTTTATCTGCAAATAATGCAGAAAACGGCCAATGATGCAAAACAATGCGACCAGTGTTTTTTTTTCATTATGCATTAATCTGCTAATTATTTTACCCATCAATTGTTTGATTATTTTGTTTGTAAAAATTCTGAAAATAGTGAGAAATGTCATCACAATACCCAGAGTTAGTGACACACTCACATTGCTTTGTTCAAATTTTACAAAGACATTAAAATTATTAAAAAGAAAAACAGCACATACTCTGATTCCTGAAGCTGGAACCATGGGATGTTGTACATGAAAAATTACTTAATTATCAAAATAGTGATAACTTGCAATGGAGGAATTTTAGATATTTTAAATATGGCGTAATTACAATTGTCAGTAGCAATGAAAACTGTTTGTCATTGGCACTATTGCAACCTTTGTGATATGTGAACATATTTTGATTTAGGTGACGTCATGTCTACGGGTAGATATGTTTCTGCTAAATTACATAAATGAAAAGCAGAAGGGTTACGTTGGGTAACAAACTGGGGCAAAAGTCGTTTTCCGGGTGCGGATACTTGACACGTGATCAATTCCGCTGCTGTGATTGGCTGAGAATGCACATAATGTATATGTAGGGCAAAGGTAGTGGTCAAGTCTGTTTATGCGTGTGCGGTGTATCCACTGGTGATATAACAATGCTCTTCAACAAGGTGAGTTGTTTTCATTAGCGTTAATACACCTATATATGTTGTTAGGTTTAGTAAATTAAACATTAGTCTCCGCAGCTGGTTCTGCTGACCCACATTTTCGTTTGTCGAATCATAAAGTGAAAGCTTTGCAAGCTACGTCAGCTGCTAAGGTTAGCTAACAGCTAGCAAACAGCTTCAAATTTTAAGACGCTGTCCCATCGTGTATCATTCTTTATAACAAGTTATAACAAATTTGCGACCTTCATATGTTAACATTAGCCTACGTTGGAGTCATAGAGCTTAGCACCTGATACTGTGGAAAATCACGAGTTGAGCTAGCTCTTTATTTCTGAAAAACCCAGAAGGTTGTTTGACAAAATTTGCCGCTTATTTGAATGTAACGTTCATGTGGAAGATAATTTCAGCCACTGTGATGGAGACAACAAGATTGTGTTAGTCATTCTTAAGAGCAGCTTAATGAGATTAATAAAATAATGAGTTTATATCTCAAAATAATGAGAAACTTAATAAAACTTAAATTAGATATGGTAAGTCTGTTTTGAGAAAGTTCCTCTTATCATTTTGAGATACTATGTAATGATTTTGATATGTCTTTATTTTTATATAAGTGTTATTTTGCGATGCTACTTCAAAATTGTAAGATACTAATCCATTATTTTGAGATGCTAGTTTGTTAGTTTGATACCAACTTATTGTTTTGAGATAAGTGAGCCATCATTTTGAGATACTAAGTCAGTATTTTGGGAATGTTTCTTATCGTAATTACTTCCAGAATTTGTTTTTCCCATCACATTGGCAGAAATGGACTTCAGTATATTAAAGACTTATGCTTTCTGTGTAATAATGCCTCTGCAAGGAACACTTAATTTGTATTCTTCCTAGCCTTTTTTGGCATGAGACACCTCAGTGTTTCCTCTACATTCATTTAGGAGTGGCCGCCACTCCTTCAAATTTCTTTTTTTTTTTTTTTTTTTTTTTTATTGTTGACGCAAATACACCACCGCCGCATCTCTCCACCTTCAAAACAGACTCCTGTCGGGTACTTACGAGCACTAAGGTAAACTGCAGATAACTATCTTGCTCAGTATGGAAATATACTTGCGCGTGCTCATTTGCATGATGCTAGCGTTGTTTGGGGGGCGCGGTCGTCAAGCACGTCAAGCACCTTGACGACAGGGCAGAGTCAGAGGAGCGAATTCCCGAATTTCAAATGAACAATAAAGCAGCGAATTACCGGCCGGAGAAGAGGTAGACGTAAGTTGTTAGCTTGAGATAACTCGACATAGATTTTACAAGTTAAACAGACATTCACAATATGTTGATGACCAGCTAACGTTACGTAACTTATCGGTAGTTTAAGTTAATTTGGCCCGGTGCCAACTCAGTGTCGCTAACGTGAGTAAACTGATAGTATTAGGCTAACGTTAATATCTACACACCATTATGTAACAACTGACTGCATTTTTCAGATGAGTTTATTGAAATATTTCTCTAAGAAGAGAAACGGAACGCCTGCCCCCGCTGCTGAAAAAAATCCTAGAGGAAACACTGCACCTGTTTTCAAGCTCAGTCTCCCATTCTCTTTCAGTGTTATTCAGTATGTGAAGTCATTGTTGGTGCTGGTGTTGTACTGGACTACATTACATTCAGAGGTGTCTCCTTGTCCTCTTCATGTATATATGTGAAGTCAACAAAATAAATTAGAAACACATTTCAATGT
Organism: Lutjanus erythropterus; assembly: GCF_056507025.1. NCBI lineage: Eukaryota > Metazoa > Chordata > Actinopteri > Lutjaniformes > Lutjanidae > Lutjanus > Lutjanus erythropterus. The sequence goes on from NC_139328.1 coordinate 16,836,483, forward strand.
AACATAGCCCAGTAAAACACACCTTTAGTTATGATCTGGGACAGAATATCTTTTTTTGAAAATCAGAAGGTCAAAAGGGTTTTTAAATATTCTGGAAATGCCGTCACTTGAGATCGCCTGTAAATGTTAAATTTAAGTGTTCTTTGGGTTTTCCAATGATCATAGGGTATTCATTTGTTAGGAAAACAGATGCTTAGCTCTTAGACCCAGATGTAATGGTAATAAATGAAAGGCACAAACTGGCACTAATTAATGCCTTACTAAGTTTTTATTTAAAACTGTAAAAGGTGTGGGGGTGCCCTGTTTAACTTTGACTTTACTTTGTTGTATGTTGCTCCATGTACAGGTGCTCAGAGCCAGTGTGCGGTCTGGAATCCGGCTGCAGAGCTCCAGTGCTGCTGCAGCCAATGCTCACAGCAGCCACTCAGCATCCAGCGGCTTCTCGTTTGGTGAGTAGGATGCTGTAGAATGCATGCAGTTTTAAAGGATATGTTTCACTTTTTGTTATATCTGCCTTAAGACAATAACCCCACATCCATATGACAAAAATCAAAAAATGTAAGTGTGTAAGATTGTAAAAGGTTATGGGATGGTCACCTAGCTGGTGCATGGTGCTGCTTCCTGTATGACATTGGTTGGGGAGGCATATATGACTGGCTTTTTGAAACACACCTTTTACCCCTAACCTTTTCGAAAAGCAATGAAAAGGGGTCTCGAGACACACTAGGGACACATTTTTGTTGAAAAAAAAACATGACAAAGTGCATTTTGCACAATATATTACCTTATACAGTGGTTCTCAAACCTTTTTTTGGTATGTCCCGCCTTCAGAAGCTAAAACATGTTAAGCCACTTCCACCCCACAAGTATTATAACTGATTAAAAAAAACATTCAAGTTGAATTTTAGTGAAATAAAGGTCACCATGATGGCACCAGCAACCTCCTGATTTTCTTTACATAAATCACATTCATTTAACTTTCACTCTATATTTCTCCCCTGGCCATCCACAGTCCCCTGTAGCCTGATCACTGCCTTAACATATTATGTGTGATTATGTCGAAGTCCTATATTAACTTCAGCTGAATACAGAACAGGCACTGTGGATAGAGTCCTTGATCATTACATTGAAATCACTTTATCATGTTCTTGCTGCTTTAACCCACAGAGCTGACAGAGCAGCAACAGGAGTTCCAACAGCTGGCGAGGAAGTTTGCACGTGAAGAGATTGTCCCTGCTGCACCGGCTTATGACAGGAGTGGTGAAGTGAGTATAGCTCAAAGATTAGACTGCTGCAATGATATTTCACTGATATTTAAGCTGCGAAATGTTATTGTACTACGTAACTGCTGTCTGTGTCTGTTAGTGACTATATGTACATGACTCAACCTGCCAACCTGCTACCTGAACTTTGCTTTTTTTAGTGCTTTTTTTGTTACAGAAATGGCAACATTGGTGTTGGCGAGAGCCAAATGAATGAGATTGGCAGGTTTAAAGAATAACTCCACCCTCAAGATAATATCTAAAAACTGAAATATTGACTGAAATATGTCTCCTCATTTTGCAGTATCCTGTCCCCATCATCAAGAAAGCATGGGAGCTTGGTCTGATGAACGGTCACATTCCACAGGAGTATGGTACGTTATTTTCTTGCTCATTGACTATTTCAGAATTAGCTGCCATATTTTAAACTTTTCATTCTGTCAGTGCAGATGGTTTATTCCAGGCAAGTTGGCTGACCTCCGTTTGAAAACACTGTGAGAAACCCTGTTACATTTTGTGTCCAGGTGGAATGGGCTTGTCAATCTTTGACAACTGCCTCATCACAGAAGAGCTGGCCTATGGCTGCACAGGGATGCAGACCGCCATCGAAGCAAACTCTCTGGGAGTGAGTAGATGTTTCTCATGGTTGCAAGAGATTTACTACCTCAACACCAGTTTTCAAAGAGTTGTTCTATTAAAATAAAATAAAATAAAAAATATTTTTTTTCAGTGGTATCTGCCTCTAGTATTCCCCTGACCCCTGATTCTGAAAGCCCACAATGCCCACAGTCACTTTTCATTGAGTCAGGGTGTAATGTGCAACTTGCTACTTTTAACAGTCCACAAAAGGCAAAAAGTTGCTCAGTGAACCTGTAATATTACAATGTTATTGTCACTAAAACTGGGCCATGTGCCAAGGTGAAGAGGACTGATGTCCTCTGGTTTCAATACCAGATCAGTGGTAGATCAGTGATACATAACAGTGGTTGTTGCTCAGTTAGAATTAAGTTTTGTCTGTTTCTCCTACACAGCAAATGCCTGTGATTTTGGCTGGCAATGATGCACAGAAGAGGAAATACCTGGGAAGGATGACCGAGGAGCCTCTTATGTGTGTGAGTATTTAATTTTGTAGAAGCAGAATAAAGATTTCCCAGCACTTTGACCTTCATCTGAGTTGCCTATAGATGGAGTCTGCAGAGGTCAAAACTAAAAAACCAGAAAGATAAGAAAATCATCTTAATATTTGAACTAAATTGCTGGTAGTACTTTTCTTCTTTTATACTTAAGTCGACATTCGAAAGCAGGGTAGGTTGTTACTTTGACTTAAATGATCTGAGTACTGTACATGACATTTGACTTAGTCTTTTTAAAGGTTTATGGTTGTGGTTTCTGTATGGGGTCTGTTTTTAATTGCATCTTTAATGAGCCAGGTTTATCTTTGCAGACATCTTTTTGTTATCCACTGACTGGTAACAGTGAGATTATCTGGCTTCATGCAAGTTTTTTGAAGCTGAGTTCACACTACATGATTTTAGCCCTGATTTTCTACCCAAATGGAACCAGCCCTGTTTTGGTTCAAGCACCAAATTTTGAACTGTTCTGAGGATTTTCAGTTGGAACCAAAAAATGTCAGCGTTTTATTTGGGAACCGAGGTGGGCATGTTGTATTCTACAGGCTGTTGTGCGTTGGGCAACGTCCTCTGATGATGCTGAGCCTTGATGATACAATAATTCCACTCAAAAGCTGAAAATGTTATAGGCTAGTTCACTACATGACATGAAGAATCTTGAATAGAACCAGTTCAAGATCCAGAGCTTAATTGGTGGTCGACGGCCTTGAGAGCTGCTCAAAGACAGAAGAGCTTGGTGAGAGCTCAGTGGTGCATTGCAGATGCCCAAAGAGATTTCAGGCAGGTTTTATTTCTGGTTGTGTCAGAGACAGGAGCCATGCAACAGCTCTAGCCAATGGTAGCAGACATGGGTCAAGAGCTGCAAACAGGGGCTGAGTGAGGAGAGATGGCAGAGTGCTGGAGCAGCAGCCAAAAAACCCAAATATAGAAACACCAATGCTCAATATTAATAATCTAATGTCACTCCTTTTTCATGACAAAACGTAGTCTTAGTGTTCCCCTATATGCAACTAGAAGTAGGAGTAGGCCCCTGCTAAAATAAGACCTTTTTTAACAAGAGGAAAGGAAAGCAGAGGGCTTAATCTCACCTCTGTAGAAACAAATTTTATATTATTTTGCACCATAAATGCTTCATAATCTAAGTTAATTTATTCACTTGTGAGTAAAGTATATAAATAGAGAGGAATGTGGCCCCATCTTAAATTTAGAAAACTTATTTTTCTCTGTGGACACTTCAAATCCATCACACTGCATATAATAATCTAGTGTCACTTCTCATGTTTGTTTTCATGACAAAGCATAGTTTGGAGAGCAGATACACTTGTAAGGGATTCCGTGGGTGAAAACTTGTAATGTGTGACCCATTGTCACTGATCATACAGTATGCAAAGCACAACAACTTTGAGCCTCACGATTACAAGACAGACAGCTGTACAGTGTGAAAAGTACAGCAGTCTGCTATCTTTTAAAATCATGGAGTGTAGCCGAAGATTAACAGAGTAGCAACAGTTTGCATCATATCAGCTGGTGTTAACTGATGTGTGGTGCATTTTTTGGCAGGCGTACTGTGTCACAGAGCCAGGGGCGGGCTCTGATGTAGCCGGCATCAAGACCAGAGCTGTGAAGATGGGCGACGAGTATGTTGTTAACGGGCAGAAGATGTGGATCACCAACGGTGGGAAAGCTAACTGGTGCGTACTCACTACTATTGTTTAACTGCACTGCATATACTTTCAGATTACATTTTACATTGATTCAGCTTTATGATAATTTTTATAGCTGCAGTTTGTGCTACTGAGTGAATGTGAAGTTGGATCACCACCTCTCTGCAACAGTTCAATCAAAAACTGAACATTATAACCCTCATGATAGCAGAATGTGTTGCTGGATTGTTGCATTAGTTTTAGCTCGGTATATCCAATAAACAGGCAACTGTGTGTGTATGCATTTGTGTGTGTGTGTGTGTGTGTGTGTGTATATATATATATATATATATATATATATATATATATATATATACACATTACTGTCTGCTGGGATATACACACACACATATATATATATACAGTATCTCACAAAAGTGAGTGCACCCCTCACATTTCTGCAAATATTTAATTATATCTTTTCATGGGACAAAACTGAAGAAATGACACTTCGATACAATGTAAAGTAGTCAGTGTACAGCTTGTATAACAGTGTAAATTTACTGTCCCCTCAAAATAATTCAACACACAGCCATTAATGTCTAAACCACTGGCAACAAAAGTGAGTACATAGTGTGTGTATGCACACACACACACACACACACACACACACACACACACACACACACACACACACACACACACACACACACACATACATACATACATACATACATACATACATACACACACCTCCTTGGAAGTTTTGAATAGAAAAACATCTCTTTGTTCTGAGGTTATTTTAACATTTATACACGATTCATATTCCTAGGTACTTCCTCCTGGCCCGCACTAACCAAGATCCTAAATGTCCAGCCAGCAAAGCTTTTACTGGCTTCATTGTGGAAGCAGACACTCCAGGAATTCAAATAGGAAGGAAGGTAAGATAAGACATTTTTTTTCTCCAACTCATGAACGGGTTTTGTATTAAGATCAGTATTTTATTAAACTGCTGAGAGCAACTTAGAAAAATGCTTCCTGAGTCCCAGCAGACAGTAAACAGATATTTAATTTGAAACTTTGAGTTCAGATGAATATTATTTGTCTCCCTGTGAAGTACAATAAAAAGTCTACTTTAGATAAGTGCTGATAATTATAGATAATTACATTGTAATTAATAAGGAAACATCTGTTATCCAGTCAGTCAGGTTCCATAATCTACTTTTGCTGTGCTGTCCAGTAATGTGACACTGTAATGTGTGCTCTGCAAGGTAACATGTCCTCCTGTTTGTTTTGTGCTTGTAGGAAATGAACATGGGCCAGAGGTGTTCTGATACCAGAGGCATCACCTTTGAGGATGTTAGGATACCGAAGGAAAACGTCCTGATCGGGGAGGGTTCTGGCTTCAAAATCGCCATGGGTGCCTTTGACAACACTAGACCACCAGTAAGTATTCTGACTGTAACTGAACTGGACTGACATCTGTAATACCATGCATAGATGTCTCTTTTGTCACTCTAAAAATGGCTTAGTATTTCTTTTTTCTTTTGTTTTTTTAGAAGAAAATGGGGAATAATTTGTGTTAATCAGTTTATTTAACAAATTAAAATGGATCAGAAGTACAAAGTGCACAACACTGCAGTTTGGACTTGGACATTTGACTTGATTTATCAATTTATGTCTTACAGCAGAATTTGTAATACTTGGATTTGTTTGGACATAAAAACAGACTAATAACACGTTCATCTTAATTGGCTCATAGGATTTTGCAATGTCTCTATAGACAGATTAAGGTGTATGACTGCAGAATCTGTAGGCAAGGGACAAAATTTTTGTATCGGAAATGTTCTGGATAGCTGATGGGTTCAGAGACCGGATGTTCTCTAGCTACAACCAAATATTTCACACTTTTAAACATAAGAGACATACCCATGGTTAATTGTATTAGTCACTGACAGATTGTGTCTATGCTGTTTACTAATGTAATCGGTGCAATGCAGGTGGCAGCAGGAGCAACAGGTCTGGCACAGAGGGCACTTGATGAAGCTACCAGTTATGCACTGGAGAGAAAGACCTTTGGCAAAGTTATCGCTGAGGTTTGTTCACTTCATGTTTTCAGGTTTTGTAAGCCGATACTGCCCATTTTGAGTTCAGTGAGTTACAGATTTCATTTTAAAAATGCAAATACCTGTCAATACTGTCATTACTGTTACTGATCATAACAGAGTATCAGGTGGAAACAGCTGTACAGTGTTAAAAATATAAAGGACCCCTCTGTCTCCTTCTGTCTCACAGCACCAGGCTGTGTCCTTCCTCCTGGCTGAGATGGCGATGAAGGTGGAGCTGGCCAGGATGGCGTACCAGCGGTCTGCTTGGGAAGTGGACCAGGGCCGCAGAAACACTTACTACGCCTCCATTGCCAAAGCGTTCGCTGGAGACATTGCTAATCAGGTGGCCACTGACGCTGTTCAGGTGTTTGGCGGCAACGGCTTCAACAGTGAATACCCAGTCGAGAAGCTGATGAGGGACGCCAAGATCTACCAGGTGGGTTACAATGTTGTGCATCGAGTCACTGATCAGAGATATTTGGCAAAACTTGTTTTTCATTAATTTTTTGCATTCTTTTGTAGATCTACGAGGGCACAGCTCAAATTCAAAGACTCATTATTGCCCGAGAACACCTGGGAAGATTCCAGAAATGAACTCTGCACACCTGATGTGTCCTCATTCAAATGTACTCTGTTGCAATCTTTCTAAACAAACTAGATCTGGTTACTACTCAGGACATAGTTGTCAAATGTGATTTGCCTTAACATCAGTTCATCCTGCCTTTTTTTTTTTTTTTTATTAGACATCTGTCAAAGGGTTTTCCAAATGCAGCCCAAAACTTTGGCCTTATTTTTTCTGATTTAGGCAGTATTCAGACACAATCAGGCATTGTAGGGGTGTGTATTTGTGCTTGGAACATCAGTGCTGTGAAACAGAAAAATGCTCTCTTTCTCTGACTCATCAGCTGTCTTGCCACCAGCGCTCCCTCTCCTCATTCAGTCTGTACCATGCAGGATCACAGCTGCGCTCTCTGTCAAACAAACTAAAGGAAGCTTCTTGGTGTCGCTATTTTGCAACATAAACTTCAGCCATACCCAGATGTCAAGGCTGAGTAGATAAACTGAGGATACAGCTGGGAGAATATCCTCGTTTGGTCCATGAACTCGGCCTGATTAGCATCAGGTTACAGGCAGTCAGTCTGATAACTTGCTTATGTGATTGGCCACCACAGCATAAAAGTTGACTATGTTTCAACTTTTCTGCTGCACACTGCTGTTTTTTTTCCCTTATAACCCCTGCACCTCATCACTGCAGCTTAAATTGACTACCCCCATTTAAAATGAATAAGATGAATTACTGATTCTGACTGAATGTGGCCTAAATGAAATTAAGGTGAAAGATCACATGAGCATATCCTGCCAGGCTCCAGCTTCTGCAGGTTGTGAATAATGACAGCCATATATAAACCCTGCTGCTTTTGATAGCATTCTGAAAAGTACTACATTTATTCAGCACTAACCTGGTTAAATTCAGACATATTTGACTTTAGAAGTTGACGAGGGCAGCCTAAACAGACACAATTAGTTTTGCCTGTTTTATTGTGATTGTCTCATTTTGGTGAGGAGGACCAGATTCAGACATACTTTTAGCCTTACACTGCATGAGTATTGCAACTAGACTGCAACAAAACAATTATTTTCATTGTTGATTTTAAAATAGAAGATTATGATGATGAATTTCTTCTAAAATTGTGTTCTGCCGCTGATCATCCTACCAAAAATGACACACATTGTTTGGCTGTCCCTGTTCAAACTTCAAACTTTGTGGCTGCAATGCAAAGTTCCATATCATAGAAGCTTTTATTTTTTTTTTTTTGATCTGTAGAAATCCATTTCTCTCCAGGTTGTGTTAAACAAATGAATGTGTTTTTCATGATTTGACTGTAAAAATGCATGTTGATTGAAAATGGTTTTCTGTCTGATTTAATTTTCCATATTGGGATGCTCCCCAGTATCCAATACAGTTAACATTTAACCATGAGAAATATTTGCAGAAAGTATGGATGTAACATGCAGGCTGTGGTTCAACTGTGACTGTAATGCCTATCTCACACACACACACACACACACACACACACACACACACACACACACACACACACACACCGAACATCATGGTTGATTTGTCTGAAGCTTTTCAGTCTGTATATCATCCATTTATTAAATTATACCATTCAATATATGACTGAACTTGTTTTTTTGTGGACATACAAAAAGAAAAAGGGGTTTTCTTTTCTCATCTTGAAAGTTGATGAACTAAACTCTCACACAGTTTACACAGTTTATGCTGAATTGGCTGATGAACTCAGAGGAGAGTCCAAGCTGGTTTTATTGAGGAAATTAAAAATTATTCCTCTCTGGGAGGCAAACCCATACATTTACATACAAAGGTGGGAAGACTGTCTTCCAACTTCTGGAGTATTAATGAGCTTTTAAAAGGACACTTCATCCCCAAATCAAAAAAGCATATTTTTCCTCTCACTTGTAGTGCTATTTCTATATCTATTATATATCTATTTATATATCTGCAAAGTTTTGGAGATGTTGGTTGTAATGTAGGGATGTTTAGGGATATATATATATATTTCAACATCATTCACTTTCACTCAATGCATTTACTCAATCATTTTGAAAAATATTTTTGGGGAGTTTCTAAAACTCAAAGATTTAGATTTATCTAAAGCAGAAAAGTAGATGATCTAAACAAAAGATCAGTTGTTGGTAAAACCTTTTCAAAACTTTGAATTTGAGTTGGACTCAAAACTCGACTTCAAGTCACCTCGAAGTTTTGAGTTTTCTCAGCTTTTTCGTTTTTACAGTGACAGACCCACAACAATGATGAAAAACAAACAAAACAAAACTTTATGCATTTTTGACAAAACTACAGGGAGCCACTGCAGAGCCACAAGCTGCAGACTGCCCGTTCCAGCAGGATTTATGGTGCACACTCCGAAGCAGAAGGGGGCGCTAATGCAACTAAAACCAACCAACGTGAGAAGACAGCGAAGAAGAAGAAGGAGTCTGATCATGCGAACATTTTCAGAATGGTAACCGGCGTTTCGTTGTAAATATAATTGCCATACAGTGTATTTTAAGATAACACAACAGCGGAAATGTATAGGAATGCCTACTTTGCTCCATTCTGGCCAAATTTTGCCCTCAAAGTGATCGTTAATGTTTAAAACCAGGCATTAAAGTGGCTACAGTGTAGCTAGCATCAGTGTTAGCATGTAGCTCGTTGATAGCACAGCCTGTCAACAACTCCTTCTCATATTTGGCTACATCATATGACCTAACTCAGTGTCAGGTTTGACAGCGACAGGACGAAAGTTATAGTTTTATGATTATGAATCAAGGTCGATCAGAATTTGTGGCATGTTTTAAACATTCTGTTGTGTTTAATGTCAGGGCACTCAAGTGAAAGATGTCATCATCAAGCCTGACGCTCCCAACACATTGCTTCTGGACAAACATGCGGACTACATCGCTGCCTACGGATCCAAAAAGGATGACTATGTGAGTAAAAGCAGTCTCATGGGCTGTTTAAGTTGTTTTTCTGCCATATACACCTTTGTCCACTTACTTTGGAGGTTTTCATTGTTTGGCACAGGGGAGAAAACCTAATTTTGCAGCATACAATGGCTGTGTTAGAAATCACAAACTATAGCAATATACTGTCCACTAAAGACCCAGTCAGTACAAAATGCATTATTTTCTGTGATCAGCAATCTTTAAAAGTACTATTTATTTATTGCAATTTCAGTTAAGACATTTTTTTAAACTTTAAATATCAGTGTTTATACTATCTTGCATATGATATTAAAGTTTCTGCTGTGTTATTTCCTGTCTTTAGATTTCATTCTCTAGTAAAGAGATTTTTGGCACTAGGATGTAAAAATTATCATTACCTGTAATATCACAAATCATATCACACTCGCACTATCAGTCAAAATAATCACAATTAGATATTTTTTCAAAATTGTTCAGCCTTAGTTATACATACTGTACATCTCACATATGATACTTAAGTTCATGCTGTATTAATTTCAGGCTTTCATTCTTCTGTCTGTATACAAACCAGGTTTATATTCTAAACTTAATAGTTTTGCTATGTTCATGATACAGAGTTCAAGAATTAACTAAACTTGTTCATTTTTTCTGTGAATAAACAAGTGGAAATATCTTTTCTTTGGCCTGTAAAGTAAACACATCCTGCTCTCCTGTTCATTCATGATCTATTTGTTTATTTGTCCAGGAGTACACACTGTCAGAGTACCTGAGGATGAGCGGGATCTACTGGGGGCTGACGGTGATGGACCTCATGGGGCAGCTGCCCCGGATGAACCGGCAGGAGATCATAGACTTCATCAAAGCCTGTCAACATGAGTGTGGAGGCATCAGCGCCAGCATCGGACATGACCCCCACCTGCTCTACACCCTCAGTGCTGTCCAGGTTAATACTCTATATTTAATTCTCTTGAGCAGCCTATTTATTTATTTATTTATTTATTTATTTAAAGAAGATTTATTCTCCTGAAGGATCTTTGTGATTAAAGTAATTTTAACTCCCACCAAAATGTCTCAATTTGTCTGTTAGCATCAGGTCAGTAAGTTAACTTTGACTTTTTATTTTTTGTTTAATAATTGTATTTTTTTTTTTTAAATCTTTTCTTCAGATCTTGTGTCTGTATGACAATGTGGATGCGATCGATGTGGATAAAGTCGTTGAATACATCAAAGGGCTTCAGCAGGAAGATGGCTCGTTTGCAGGGGACAAATGGGGTGAGCAAGATTTACTCTGGTTTATGTGTCTGAAATAGGGCTGCGCAATTAATCACAATATCATTGAAACTGCAGTGTGGCCAAGTGCACGATCCAAATGGCAGAACCATTTATTTCTTTTTTGAAAAAGGAAAAATGCTTAAGAAGACAGTGTTGTGATGAAGTACTGTCGTACTACACAGATGCTGTGGCCCAAAAATCTTGTTATCTAGATGAAACATGTTTGTTTGGTACAGACCCCATATTAAAATGTCTAAAAACTTTAAATATATTTTATGTATTTTATTGAGTTGTGTACTTAGATTATCTCAAATGTTTTTAAAAATGTTCAAGCACAGAGAAATCTGTAATTTATTCAAGGTAACAGACAGTGGTTTTCTGACTAGTCGCTAATGGCTATAACTTCTGGGAACATCCAGGATATGTCAGAGAGTGAGGAAGGAAGTTGGAAAATGTGACTAAATGTAACATGAATAAAAGTTTAATACACATTACCTTCTCTAAAAACACAATTTCTGCCTGAGTCACATCTGATAAAAGCATTTTTCTGCCCCATTACTCAAAGCTACAACTCAAGCGAAGAAGGGGAGATTGTGACCATATTTCAAATTTAGTCAGATACTGAATTGGTGATACTGATCTGAGGTTCCTGCCTTAAAGTGGAGATGGACATCTTTTTGCTTTAACTTATCATTATGAAGTTAATGTTGATTGCACAGTGAAATGGCTACAGTAATTCCACCACCTACATTTACATTGTTTCCCTATAGGCCTCGCTTTAATCCATCTGTTATATTAAAATGGTACAGTGTTGTGCTATAATTACAACACTCTCTTTACAGGAGAAATAGACACAAGATTTTCCTTCTGTGCAGTTGCTACACTTGCATTACTGGTATGTATACCATGTACAGTTTTTCTCAAGTTTTGTCTTCACTTAACACTGTGACATTTATAATAACCAGTAATATAATAATATTTGAAGATGGTGCTCAGTCCTCTCCTCCCTTCTAGGGCAAGATGGACACAATAAATGTTGACAAAGCTGTAGAGTTTGTCTTGTCCTGTATGAACTTTGATGGAGGTTTTGGCTGCAGACCTGGTTCAGAGTCTCATGCTGGTCAGGTGAGTCCACTGATGTACTTGAAAAATTTAAAACAATTCCTGTGGAAGATTCACTTTATTTCATCTGTTTTTAAACACAAGCGACACCATCTGGAGTTCAATTTGAGGGGATTGTTCAGATTATTTGAACAGGGGTTGCATGAGCTACTTATCTGTATTCAGTGTATTCCAGTTTGGAGAAGCAGAGAGGAGTAAGCCATAAACAGCTGTGGACAGGGTTAAAAATGGGTTAAAAATGGCCCATTTAAAAGAATTAATATAATTTTGAGGGTATGGTATATTTAGAATATTTTCAGCTTTACCTTGCTGTTAGACAGCTTTTTCTGATGAGAAACTGTCTCTCTTTTGCGCAACCAAACTCCATTGGCAAAATCAATAATTTTGTCTTGCATTGGTTAGTTTGTTTGTGTGATTGTATGACTTTGGTGTTTTAAAGAGTTAGTTCAGATTATTGATTTCGCCAATGGAGTCTGGTTGCTTTGGAAAAAAAAATAGCTAATTTAACAGTTATTTCCAGTTGGAAAAGGGTGTCTCATGGCCAAGTAAAGTGGTGTAAATATTCTAATATGGTGTACACTTGAACTTGATATTGATGTTTTTAGGTGAGCCTTTTTTTTTTACATTGCATAGCTTCCATGCTGGTACTATTTTCTTTCAAACTAGGGGCATGTTTAGCGCCATCTGCTGTAGATAATACACTGGCTATCGATACTCATCTCATACAAACCCACCCGGCTAAAATAAAAGGGAGGTGTTAAGTTGCTCATCCCCACATGAAAGTTATAGACACTTAAACTATTATTCACACATCACAAATATGAGGCCGCATGGTGGCCTCGTGGGAGGGAGTCTGACTCATAACTGAGAGGTTGTAAATCCCCAAAACTAACAGGATGAAATGTTCTCACTCTGGAAGGTGGCTGGTTTCACATTTACACCCCTGTTGAGCAGTGATGTGCTAAAACCCTTCACAAATAAAATCGCTGTCATTTCATTTCCCTTCTGTCTCAGATTTACTGCTGCACTGGCTTCCTGTCGCTCACTGGTCAACTGCACCAGGTGAACGCCGATCTGCTGGGCTGGTGGCTCTGCGAGAGGCAGCTGCCGTCTGGAGGCCTCAATGGACGGCCAGAGAAGGTTTGTGCTTTCCAGATGCCGTATTCTTAAATCAGATGGCACCTTATTATTGTGTTTGTCACATTCTATCTTTGTTCCGTTGTATTGTATTTATTTTTCTAACTTAAAGAAATCATTAAAGCTCTTTCAGTCTGTTGCTCAGCAGTCAGTACAGCACTGACCAAGCTCTGCTTTCTTTGTCTCCTTCAGCTTCCAGATGTGTGCTACTCATGGTGGGTTTTGGCATCGCTGAAAATCATCGGCAGGATCCACTGGATTGACAAGGCCAAGCTGCGAACGTTTATTCTGGCCTGTCAAGATGAGGAGACTGGAGGTTTTGCTGATAGACCAGGAGACATGGTGAGCACGACTGTATGACCTTATCCAAGCCTGCGGGCACCTCCATGACTCTGTCCTTTGACTGTAGTGTAGTGTTTTAAAATCACCATTCCTACAGTTACTTAATAAATTCTTGTGTTAGTACAAGTTGCAAATAACAAACTCTCTTTGGAAATGGCGGGGTTGTAGACAAAACCCACCTGAACCGAGACAAAGTCATGACCAAAACCAGAGTGGGTCAAGACTGTCACATTTCTAGCTGTCTCACCCAAGTGAGGAAGTGGTACTGCGTTGTGTAGTGTTTACTCTGGGGCTGACACTGGCTAATATTGATGTAACATAACTATATTTACATTAACTACTTAACTTTATTTGTCCTGTCTTATCATCTTTTATCACAAGCAAAAACATAACTTAGCTTTCTGGCCTTTCTAGCATCACTTACATATAGCTTACCGTTCATGCTTTAGATGCAGTTTTTTTCTTGCTTATAGCAATTTTGATAACTGAACTTTGTGCATCGATATGGATTACCAACTGATACCAGTGCATTAACATTGCTTTGCTTTTTTAAACAGTTGTATAGTGCTAACCCTGTATGGATGTGATATGATTGTGATCATTGTTGTATGGCTCGTGTTAAACCTTTTGTAAAACATGAACATGGATACAGAGAATGAATACCATAGATCATGAATTTGAGGGGGGGGAAGTGGTGTATATGATGCTGCTGGGAAGTAGCGGGTCCTGTTTCGAGTTAAATAAATTGCATTATATCGGATCTGTGTATAGACTTGAATACATGCCAATACCGATACTGGTATTAGAACAACTCTAGTTTAGGTAGCCAGATTTTATTACAGAAGATTTGTCCGACATTTCATCCAAGACAGCCACAGATTCCTCTCTTGTCTCCCACGTTAATTTTCTTGGAGTGTGTGTGAAGGGAGGTGTTTGGGGTCACAGCTGGAACAAGTAACAAAAAAATTTAAAATACGAAATGAGACAAGTTTTTGATTATATTTGAAGCAGAGAGATTTACATCTGATCACAGCCAATATTACATGATTCTGATGATGATGCACACTAATTTTTTTGCATGGCTGACAGCTGTGCTGATACGCTCTGTTACAGTGTGTCATTACAACATTAGTTATTAGCTATCTAATTCTCATCAACTCACCCGCTCCCTCTGTCTCTGCAGGTTGATCCTTTCCACACCCTGTTCGGAGTTGCAGGTCTCTCCCTTCTTGGGGACGAACAGATCAAGCCGGTCAATCCTGTCCTGTGCATGCCTGAGGACGTCCTGCAGAGGATCAACCTGCAGCCTGACCTCCTCAGCTAGCCCTCGTGACACCCATCATCTCTCACACACACACAGACAAAGACACAGCTGCCCTGCTGAACACCTTTCAGCCACATCCTGACTACCACGGCTGGATGTTGGGAACAGAAAGAGGACCACGTCATGTTAGTGTTAGCTGAAGTCTACACACACATTTTAGATGCTCACTGAGGACGAACAGAGTCTTGCGGTTCTGACTCAATTAAGCCTTTCTGTCTTAAAACCCTCAACCTCCCATTATGTTATCACATCACTTATTTTGGTTCTGCTGAACTACTAGAACAGCTTGGGGAAGAGATGTTTTGAAGCATAACTAAACCAAGATATCACTGAGCAGCATTCCTTAGTTTTTTGACTTTTGACTCTAAGGTTGTGAATCCACACCTGGCTTTACAGTACGTGTCCAGATGTGTCTTGACCGACCACTTGTGATCGGATTTCACTTCCCAGCTCTATAAGCAATTAAACACTCGGACTGACTTGTTTTGTCAGTTGAATGTCCATTACTGTCCATTTGGCCGTTCAGTATGAAGATTCAAGTATTTGCTTCCCTTTTTTTTCAGTTCAGCGCTACACGTAACCTCTATATCAGCCTACGTGAGCCCCGTTTCATGTGCGCTGTCAGCAGCCCAGCAGGAGAGACGCTCTGTGGTAAACTGGGATTTTTTATGTAAATGACTATGTGGAAATTTGATGTTTTAGAAGAGCATGTCCCAGCACACTGCTGCGTCTCTCTCCTGCCTGCTCTTCACAGCAGCACAATGTTTTTTTTACAAGGAAAGAAACAACTTAATGTGTCACATTTAACGCTGAATGTACAAAAATGGACAAATGATTAATAAATTGCTATACCTGTTTCACTTCCCCACTCTGTATGCAAATAAACACATTTGCAAAATGCATTGTTTTTAACACACAGCCCAACAGTCATAGCCAAGCTGGAACAAATCTTATTTTTAATACCAAAAGGAAGTGACTGCATTAATTTGCAGAATTTACACAAAGGCCAGAATAATTAAGTATAATTAAGACAGCATTTCACAAAGTTTAGTAAGTTTCTCCTCATTCAAAAACTCTCAAAATCATGAGCTTTTTTAAGAGAGTCTGGAGATATTGCTGGTAAAAGTGTGTTTACAACTGCTGAAGGTAAGAGAGTTCAGACATGTAATTTGCATTACAGTGAACTAAATGATGTTAGTTGAGTACACACTACTGAGAAAATGTGGTCGGAGTGATTAGATCTCAACTGTCCTCAAAGCGTCTTTGATGCGTTCACACCTGTTTTTAGGACACTTGTTAATACCAGGTGTAAACAGGCTCACTATCTCAGTTTGTCTGAGAGAAAGCATGTAACTGTTGGCAGAGGAAATTGCTGTGGAAGTCAGTTTCTTATGTCTTTCTTGCTCTTGTCGCCTTTTTAGTTGTTAACCAGCTAAGTAGCAAAGTTATCACTGTAACTAATTATCAGACAGAGGCCCTGATTGGCTCTGCTCTTTCATGTTGGTGTAAAGGGCCATCCACACCAAGGACTACAGCTATAACTATAAAAAGTAGTTCTAAAACCAACTGAAGTGGACAGAGGAGTCCTCGCCACAAGTATAAAGCCGCAGTCTGGACTCCACCATCCACCTTAACGTGACAGATGAAAAAGACATGCATGATCAAGTTTTCTCTGTGATTTCAATGTGTTTTTGGGGCTCAAGACACTTGACTGTTTGTCATTTGGTTTAAAGACATCACATCTCTTTGTTTTTCTAATTTTTTGGGGGCTATCAACTTTTTTCATGCACAGACTGTTTCAAATAAAATAACTTTTGAAAAGTAAGAGCATGTGAAGGACAAACTGTTCGGCTCAAGCATTCGTACCAACACTATTCTAAATATTACTCACAACTGGAGATGCAATGCAGGACATGCTGCAAACAAAGCTGGTTTTATTAATGTCACAGCATTAAAACAGCGTCGGTTTACAGGACAAATGGACAGTGTTTAAGCAGGAATTAGATGAAGGGGCAATGTCTTATTTTAGCTGGAGGTTAAACAGTGTCATCGTCTCTTGCAAGTATATTTAATGTCTTAGTCACATTCTCAGCTGCATTATTTATTTAAATCCAAATTACTCAGTTCAGCTTTGTTATGCAGCTGTGAGCAGACACTGTGTAAATTCATTAAATATTTCCACTCTGTTAATGTTTCTTAAGGGTCTTTTTTTTACGTCTTCTGATTGGGTTGGAAGTCTTTTTAACCTTCTTCTTTTCTTTCACAAATAACTGATCTTTATGTTGCCGCATTTTTGTTGTCTTACCAAATAGACATTTTATCTGTTGTTAGATAACTAATATTGACTGACATGTTTATGCAAAATAAATGTAAAGTCAGAACTTACACGTCTTGCATTACAACTGTGATGTTAAAAGATTTTTAAGATCTTAAAAACAGCTCAAAATCTGATCCATGTCCTGAACAACTTGGTAAAAGGTCTCGTCATCCCAAGAGATGTTTTCTGTTGCACAACTGTATGTGTGTATATTAATATAACTTATTTGTGATATCTTGGTTAGCAATAAATGTTTCCCTTCAGCTGTGATTCAGGTTGTTTTTTCACTAAAGCTGTTGTGCACAAATACAAACACATCCTGCTTCTCTCTCATTTTGCAGTTCTAAAAGCTTTAACAAGGTTTGCCAACTTAATCGCAACACAAAAAGACATGTGCATCTACTCTAGGACCAGATGTTATAGCTCAGCTGAGGAGGACGTCATTAATGTTTACATCCTGCCCTGTTATGAACATAAGCCTCTCGTCCATGAGTAGATGCACTCTTCCTTTAGTTGGTGGATTGTAGAGAGAAAATAATTTCTACATGAAAGTGCTCACAGTGAGGTTTGTGGATCATCTTCAGTAACAAGGTCATAGTTTCTGTTGCTGCTGAGTTTTTTTTTAAAATGTGTATTTTAGAACACCACAAGCAGAGTGCCATCTCACTTACTCTTCTTCATCTCCTACAGGACATAAAGATTCAATGAGCTCTTTCCTTTGCGTTTTGGCCTTGGCAGCATGTTGTGCTTCTCCCCATGACGAGGCCACCGCACAGGGAGAAGAAAGCACCATCTACTTTTAATTTTATTCAAGAGAAGGCAGAAATCTCTACTGCCAAACTAGATGGATAACTACAGGTAAGAGGAAGAATATGTATTTTTGATTTTGGGGTGAACTGTCCAGAAAATGTCAAGTCTAAGTCTAACTTAAAATGACACCGCACATTTTCAAAAACAAAGATCACACTTCAACTATATCATATGAAAATGGAAAAAAAAAAAAGTAGATTTAGATACAAGAATGACTAGAGAAATTAATTTGACTATATTTGCAAATGTATATTTACACACACAAAAAAATAGACATGCTCATTGGAAATAGATTGTAAATAATAATATGATACCATTTAAAAAAAAAACTTAAAATTACTCAGTACATTTTTTATTAGTGTTCTAGACTTGTGTATACAGATACAAAATTATAATATATAAAGTATGTACCTCACCATGTAGGGATTCTTTCTATAAAATTGGCCTCTGTGGCTGGTTGGAGTCGATGCCACTAGATGGCAGCCTCACCATTCAAAAAGCATTCATATTGATCACATACACTTCATGAAGCATCACAAACTGCTCAGATCATGAGCTGTTAGTGATGTGATTTCAAACAAAAAATTAATGGCAAGTTTAAGTCTCTGAAATCAGCGTCTCATTTATAAAAACCAACACAGTGAGATGAGAACTGATGGAAAAAGCTTTATGTAACGTGTAGCTGTTTACATGTTTCTCATGCACGTCACATCCATACTGATTAATTCCAGAGAGGCTGTAATAATAATAACACCGGCACCCCAGAAATGTCACAACTCATACTGTATGAGATATTATGTTTCATAGCAGTGGCAGGTTGTAATAATGGTGCAGCATAAAGATTGATTTTCTCCGCCTCAGTAATTAGACGCAGGTAATTCTCTCCTACCTGTTTTTCTCCCTGTAATAAAGATAAAGACTCCCCCTGCAATGAACAGCCTGATAAGAAAATGACACTTTACCTGGAACAACTTCTAACAATGGCTTTCATAAAATGTCAGACAAATGATCAAGTGATAACACTAACTATGCAGAACATTATTATCTCTGTGCACTAATTACTGCATCATTATGGCGAGAGACGCAGCTCGTTTTAATATTCTGATGCACCTCTGATTCCTGCTCAGGGGCATCTTTAGAAATGGTGGCAAGAATGAGATGTCTGGTGACTCTTTGTGATTGTTTGTCATCTCTTTGTGTTTGTGTTGCATCTTTTTGGTCATTTTTTGGTCTTTGTGGTCTTGTTGCTCTTTGTAGTTATTTAATTGACTTTTCAACATGAAATGTTATCAGACATGGCCTGATTCAGGGGCCCTGCAGCTGTACGCTTTGTGTCTCTTGGGGTAGTTTTTCATATCTTTGGTGGTTGTTTTGTGTCACTGTGAGTCATTTGACTTTCCAATAAGAAATGTTAACAGTCACTTCATACAGAGGCGCTGGTTCAGGGGCCCCATGGCCCTGTATTCTTTGTGGATGTTGTGTTAGTTTTGCATCTTTTTGCAAACATTTTGTGTCTCTGTTATTGTTCTGCATCTCATTGTAGCTGTTTTGCATCTTTTTTTCATGTGTGTCTCTTTGGGGTAATTTTTCATCATCTCTGTGTTTTTTTTAATGTCTTTTTGTGGTTGTTTTGAATCTTTTTGTAGTTGATTTGTGTCTTGTAGTTGTTTGTTTGACTTTCCAATACTTCATACAGAGATATTGAGTCAGAAGCACTTAAACCTGTAGTTTTTGTGCTTCTCTTTGAAGTCATTTTGCATCTCTTTGTAGCTGCTTTCCATCTATTTAAGGTCATTTTGTATCATTTTCTGCTTGTGGTTGTTTTAATAACTTTTTAGCAAATTATCTTAACAATCACCTTATACAGAGGCACTGGTCCAAGAGACCCTGGGATTGTACCCTTTGTGGTCATTTTGCGTCTCTTTATAGCCATTTTTCATCTCTTTGTGGTCATTCTGCGTCTCTTTATAGCCATTTTTCATCTCTTTGTGGTCATTTTGCGTCTCTTTGCAGTCTTTTTAATGACTTTTCCAACATCCAGTACCCATTCAGTAATCTGTTTATGACACTAACAAGCCAACTACCTATCATATTCTCACTCTGTTGGGGTAGGGGGTTGGAGGGCAGCATTAAGGAGCAACTCAGATTCCAGGGAGCAGGCCTGTGTCACCCCTGGCCACCCCTCTAGCTCCACCACTGTTCCTGCTTCATGCATTTTTCATCATGTGATATTCTCAGTGCAGCATGGACCTGCAAGAATATTCTGGCAGCCCTGTGAGTTTTGTATTTATTTGTCTATTTACTTAGGCGATGGGGGAGCAGTAAGCTGTGGGCCCCCGGTGTCTGGGCAGAGACAAACATGCTGGTTGTTAGGCTACTGAGAAACCCCACCGGCTCTCATTAGTGAGGAAGAGAGAGATGAAGAAGAGAAAGACAGAAGGTGGGAGAGAGGAAAAAAGAAACATGTGGATGAGAGACGGAGGCAGAGAGCAAGGGAAGCAGAGAGAGAAAAAAGAGGCAGAAAGACAGATGGATGGATCACAGCTTTCACCTCTCTGTCTTGTTTGTTTGCAGGGAAAGCCGCAGCCCATTTTTCCTCCCTCTCCTTTTCTCAGTCCTGTCACCCTCTTGTTATCTCTCAGCACAAAATACTGAGGATTAGCGCGGGCCACAGGGGCTGCAGCCAAATGCTGCTGAACCACAGGCACAGCAGACAATCACTTAATAAATGTTTAATTAAACCACTGCAGTGTTGCATGTGAATGCTGAGATGACTCAGTGCTTGGTGGAAAATGGAAATGCTTTTAAAAAGTCGACACAAGGGAATTGTGTTTAACTTTTCACCCCAGTTCGTGGTTGCTATCAGGGACACAGTTTGACATGTTATTATTTACCCCCCACAGCTCTGGGGCAGCCTGACTGTATGGCTCAACATGACTGAAGACTTGTTTAGACAAAGTTTGTTTTTACTGAATTCATAATTTTGCCTTGCGTCAGTCTCTGACACAGCAGTTGTTGTTGGTCGGGTTGCTACGGTAAAAGTGGGAAAATATCCGCCGATGTCTAAAATCTATCAACTAAAGCAACTCCACAAAACTAAGGCTCGAACAACTCCTACACTGACCCCCCAAAACAAATCGATCTCTGAGATCTGCTGAGGCCAGACTGGCCCCTGGTCTGTAAGAGAAGACATTAATAAAATAGACCGGCTCATGTCAAGGGTGAAAATCATTTTACATCTGAGCTTAAAGCAACATTGTTACTAGCCAGCCTAAAAATAAGCAACAAAATCATGTTGACTCTATTCTGATTTGAAATTGGGGTAATTTTGCCTCTGTCATCCCCACTTTGCGCCCCACATACCTGTTTTCTCACACTGTGTAACTTTGGTTGGTGGGTCGTCACTGTAATGCTTTACAACACTGAAAAACTGGGTTGCACCAACGAGGATTCATGTTTAATCCCAATTAAATCACAGTTCAACTTTAAATTATGTTGCACCAACATTTTAAACTATTTTAAAATTAAGAACGATTAAATGTAAACCTTTCTTTAAACTAAATGTGCAGTTTTCCATTTTTTGCTCTTCTATTATTTGGCCATATTGCTCCATTAATTCGACTAACATGTTTTTATCAAAGGAGGAGACTCGACTGAGTCAATATGAGTTGGCTAACTTGGCTAACTGACTTTGTAGATAACTAGCAAACAATATAATGTTTTGGTAAATTTTAGATTATTCATAAACAACGTTTTGTTAACTTTTTAGATAGCAAGCAAACAATGCAAAGTTTTGTTAAGGAATGCCATAGCCAAAAGGTTTCCCTCACCCTCTTTTATACTTACTGGGACCCAACAACTCGCAAATGTATTATTTGTTCATTTATTTTAATCCCCATATTGATTAAACTCCATTTGATTTTGATTTGCATCATCTTGGATTTACCAAACAGAGATTAATTTTAAATTTGGATTTACTTTTGCTAAACTCTGATTAGAACTATTCTTAGTTAAATCAATCTTTGTTGATGCAACCAAGTCTAAGTCACGCACCACCAACTATGTCACTGATATTAGTGAAACTGGATCATATTTTATGGAGAAAATGTTTTCTGGTTTTCCCTCTGTTGTCCTCCAGCTGCTCTGCCTCAACTCAGTGATGCAGTTTCCTGGTGGACAGCAAAGTAAACTGCTGTTAGCTCAGTTAGCTCAGTTAGCTCAGTTAGCTGTACTGCCTGGACGTTTAGCTCAGAGCACTGGAGGAGTGTTGGTGTTTACACCACTAGCACAAGAGCTTTTGACCAGTTTTCAGGACCGGGGCAGGGGTCAAATGCTAGTGGAGTGTAAATTCACTTCAGAGTGTGCATCAGCAAGTGAACGCATCGCCATTCAAAATCACTTCAGTCATCACAGTGATGATCTTCATTATCTTCTTACCAGCATACATCTTGTGCTCGCAGTTTGTGCTGCATTATTTTGCGGCAGCTGTAAAATATCATCCGATGTCTTCCTTCCCTACTTAAACTTATTCTGTCCCTGCTGGGCTCTCAGGAGCTTGAAAAAGACGAATATTTGCTCTCAGAGTAAGCACAGTATTTGTAAAAAAAATGCTCTCAGTTCCTCTCACACAGCAGGGGGTTAACTGACTCGCTCAAGGGCACCATGAAAGAAATTTTGTTTTTGTTTTGCTGAACTCTGCTTATGAACAGTCATTGACACACATAGATGTCATTCAGGAATACTGAGATTAATTCTTAACCAGCTGACAAAACAATCTGCTGCTTTGAGGCAAATCACATGATCATATTGTACATTATTTATTTATATTTTTGCACTTCAAAGATCTGTTGACCATGTTGGTTTCAAAGTTTATCACATCATCTCAACATTCCTACGGCAACCAGGCAGAGATTAAAGGGACAGTTCACCCAAAAATTAAACTTAAGTTATAATCTACTCACCCTCATGCTGATTGAAGGTCTGGTTTAGTTTTTTTAGTTCACAAAACACTGCTGGAGTTTCACAGGAAAACAATGTTGCAGAACACAACAACTGAGGTGAATGGTGACCAGTTTTTGAACCGAAAAAATAACCCAAAAAGCCTGATAAAATGCCTCCATATTGCTTGTCTGGTTTAGTCTCACACTGCAAACAAAGACCTTTGGGCCTAATTCACCAACCAATTTCTCCTTTAAAGCCATTTGTAGTTTTCATGAAGATTTTGGCTTTACTCAGTGGTTTCCTATTTGGGATTTGTTCTTAGGTAAGAACAGAATCAGTCATCAAGTATTATTGTCTTTTAAGATAATTATTTGACTTTACATTGGAATTATTGATATCTTACAATTAATCTCAAGAAAGAAACACATCACTTAAAAAATCAAACAGATTTCTCTGCATATCTTTATTATTATTATTATTATTATTATTATTATTATTATTATTATTATTATTAATAATAATAATAATAATAATATTTTCATATGTATTAATTTCTGGGGTATTCCTGATTCAGGACAGCATCTGAGATCAGGCGTGGGGCAGTTAAATGGGACCTGAATGCACACATGGAAATACTGGCTGTGAAGAGCCAAGTTTAGCCTTAGAAGCAGGTTGCCTTATTAGAGTTCACATGTAAATGAATGATAACAACAGAACGATTGTAGTGATCCTTTGGGGGTTTAAATTATGCAATATTGCAAAAGAAAATGTTTAAATTTTGAATACAAATTAGGCATTTAAGTAGCACTTTGGATGTACATGAAGAAGAGAGCACTTACTAAAGTAATCACCTCCATTTTTACACGCTGGTGTAAAATTGTATTAATTCTGAAAAACAGCTCATCTTCTGATTCTGAGATGGCCTCGGAGATAAAACCTGACACAAAAGCTGATACATATCCAAAGTCTTTTTATTTTTGTTTGGAAATTCTTTACTTCTCTCTCAACTTTTTCTGTGTGAGCACACAGCCCTTCAGTTTCATGCACTTATATGATTGGTGAGTCATTAACCTATGTTAATTAGGAACAACTGGCACTTACAAGGACAACAGCGTTCATCACATTGAGAACACGGATACTGCGATTAAGAAAAAATGTACCATTGACTTCTGCCTCAGACTCTACTATAAAAAGCTTCCTTCCTCAGCTCAAGTTAGGTTTTTTTCTATAATCAGGACAGACGTTTTAACTAAGAAGTGTAACAGTTAATTCATTAAATGACACCTGATTATGTGAAGGTTCTTTCTCTCTCATCAACATCCTGTCAGAATCACTGGGAGGCAGTAAAGCACAAATGTTGCACTGATGGTGACATTTATCAGAGGTTTGTTTCGGAAAACTCTCGAAAGACTCAATAAAATGACCTGAAAGCTACTAAAGGGTAAGTAAATTTGGAAACCCTGATTTTAACCCCCTCAAGCCATTTATTTCATCCACAATATAAATATAAATGAAGCTTGTGTTTCAAGATGAACCATTACATATCAACATTAATAGAATGACATAGCGTGCAAATGGACACATGGTAATTAGATTTCTATTCATGCTTCTTTTCAGCATCAGGAGAGACACATCTGTCACACTGAGTCAAAATGACTCATCCTGGTGGTAAGCCTTCTTGGAAGCAGAGAGGAACATGGGACAGGAGCTTATCCTGTGTTTCTGTAGCTCAAGGCAGCCCGATGTGCGAGTGCGTCGTCTGTGCAGAGTCGCAGTCTGAAATGCTCCACTTGTGTGAAAGTGCTGCTTGAGTTACACTTTATTCAGGTCACAGTGAGACTATACCTGTCCTAGAAAGCAACTATTAGATTACTGCTACATTTTAAATGGTTCATTAAAAGCTAATAAACAAGTTAGTTACACCAAAGTGAAAATGAAAACTGTCAAAGTCAAATAACTTGTGAATTACTTCTTTCATTTTGATCCTTGCAGATAATTTGATCATTGTTTTCACTGTGAATTTAGAAAAGTTTTGTTTTACGTTATTTAACATATGGTGGTGGAGGTGGCAAACGTATGCAGGCTCTTTATTCAAGTGGAAGCACAGATTATGGTAAAAGTAGAAGTGCTGATACAACTTCTTTATTCAAGTAAAAGTGAAAAAGTTTGGGCTCTGAAATGTACTTGAAGCATAAAAGTAAAGCGGTCAGTGTCTGACAGACATTTCTACTGGCTGTTTGGAGTTAGTTCACCTGACTCAGTTTTTATCAACTTGTTATTAGCACTCATTTTAAATAAGTTACTTGTACTTTGAGGTCGAAAAAGTTGCCAAAGTCAGTGTGCTTAAGTTTGGTTCACCTAAACAAACCAGGTACTTAGATGCTGTGCTTTTTTCAGTGGTAAAATGTAACTAGAATAAAATAATACAATAGAATGATAAAGAAATAAAATAAAGAAATAAAGAAGAATACAGTTTTACTAAAATTAAATAAAAAATATAAAGAAACTGAGATATGTGATATCTGATGTTTGCTTTATTTAAATTCTTTATGAAGAAATATATTGACGTTGAAATTTCTGTGAATTATAAATATTTTCTTATCCAGTTTTTTTCCTCTTTTAATTCCTTCATAATGCCTCTGTAAAGTTGCGGATATTGAGTTTGGCATGTGACCTGTCTCAGATTATCAGGCAGATTTCTTTAATTAATTTACTTCTTTTGTAATTTTTATATTAGGTTGACAACTTTACAACTGGTATATTTATAGTAATGTTTAATAATATGCAGTGTCCCAGGAAAATTAATTAAATTTTAATTAATGAAGCCCACCCCCCTGTCACCTGTCCATCCTGTCAACCAATCACTGACCGTTTTTCGAGTAGTCGGCCACATCTCTTCCTATACAATGAAGGTAAAAGGGAAGTGATGGCGTCTGAAAGACGGCGTGGAAAAAAACGCCACGTGAGTCTCTGAAAACACCAAATATCTCCGGAATCAGCTGATCAATAATCTCCCTTCACAGCAGGTGAGCTGGCGAAATTCAGGTCGTCATTTTCTTCTTTCACAATCCTTTGGTGTTTGGTTTTCTGTTTGAGCATGGACCAAACAACTGACACCTGTCCACAGATCTCTAATTAACTTTGTTGGCGAGTTGATTTAGTCTTTTTACTCTTCACTAAACTGAACCACTAAAACTTTCCCACAGATCCTAATTTGATTTGTTTCGGTGAAGAGGGTTTACTCAGACCAAATTTTAAGATACTGAACTGAACAAACTGAGTTCTTTTTGCTGTTTATTGCGAAAAACCTGAAAAGTTGTGTTTTTATGTTGAACTCTGAAGAGTTTCAGGAAATTTTAATTTTGAACTTGATTGAAAATGACTTTCTCTTTTCTCTTCTGTCTCTCTGGTTAAATGTGTTCTTTCATTGTCCAGTCAGTACACTGATTTATACTAAACTGACTTGTCAGCCTGGTTATTTGTGTGCTGTTGTTCTGGTGGTTCGTTTTTATGAAAAGTGGGTTTATGACAGTGTATTCATGCATCCATGTGGGGGACTGACCTTTTAAAATTTCAAACAGGAAATTGTGAGATGAGCTCTGGCTGCACCATAAAAACAATCAGTGCATCATAATGATTTTTGCAAAATATTGAGCAGGGAGAAGTAATGAATGACAACTACTCAAACTACCATGATCTAAACCTCTTTTCATAGATTAGGCCTCAGTCAACAGAGTTTTTCCCACAGTTTTAAATGTAGTTGCCTACATCCATCTTTTTTGACACGTTTTCTTATCATTCCAGTCTACTGACCTACATTTTCTATTCATTCAGATGATCTGTGCTGCAGACTGTCGTCACTAACATGGAATCGAACGGCTCGCTCAAGAATCTTTCCAGCCTCTTGACTCCTTCAGCAGCTGTCACAGGTAGGCTATTTTTAATACAATGAAAGACAAGGTTATGAGTCGTCTCTGTGACATGAAACTGTCTTCCACAGCCTCACCTTGGTAGCAAAGTTTGGCTGTTCCTCACCTGGTTTTAGGCCTCCTACACAGCTGTTTCTGTTTCAGTTAATGACTGTTTCAACCTACATATGAAACTGATGATCATTAGCACCTGTTTGGTATAACTGGTTAATCATACACCTGGCTATGATCTTACAATATCCCTGATTTTGTGCAAGTGTACCTAGAAGAATTGATGCTGTTTTGAAGGAAAAGGGCGTTCAAACAAAATATACACACTGACAGGTGCCTGACCTCGCGGCTCTGTCATCCCCTGTTTTTTTGTTTGTTTGTTTTTTGTTTGTTTTTTTCATCTTACGCAACATGCCAATATTTTTTGGAATCAGAGTTGCATGTTAAGCAATCTCCCAAACTGAATTGTGCTACAGAACCATATCCACTCGTAGCAATATTTGCCATCACTGATGCAGAGGGGCTGCTGAAAGTTAAGTGTGACGCTCTGTCCTTTGCCTCTCTTGGTCTCTTAATGGTTTCAGGACTTTTTGTCTTGTCTAAAACTCGAGAAAGTTGAACACTCGATTTGAGGATCTGAGAAAAAAGATCAGATTGATCTGTTTTGTCATAGAAAGACTTTTAAAAGTAAGAAACTCCACCAAACTTCCCCCTGTGTCCATCTCTTTGTCTTCCGCTCCAGACAGACTCATTCACACTCTGTCTCCCATCCAGACTGACAGACTGTGAAGACCGGCTTGTCTCCGCCAGCTGGGAACCTCTGCCGCTGTCTTTGTGTGTGCGTCTGTCAGCAGAGGAGGAGGGTTTCAGGGAGCAGCGAGGACATCATCATCACTCAGGCGTCCTCTTACTGGGTTCACTGGACTGAAGCCTGGGAACCAGACCAGCGATGACCATTCTCATCAAGCAAAATGAACCCAGGTACTCTGACACTGAAACCAGAGCCCTGCCTCACACCATGGTGTCGGGTATTTTTAGTGAAAAGCTGAGGGAGAAAAAGTCTACGCCTGAAACATCTCCACTTCTCACTGAGGAGAGAAAAATCCTTTAATAGTAACAATATAATAAGTGTAGTGTTTTCACATTTTACCTTGTTAATTAGACAAAATACTTCTACATAAACACATCACAGATGACGTCTAGTCTCTGCAGGTAGTTTTTTTTTTTTTTTTATCAGATCTTTAGAAAAAGCTCTAGCAAAGGGAAAATGAGTCTATTCTGTGATATTTTCTTTTGAAATTCATGTGAAAAAAACTACACACAAACAGCCTTACATCCTGAAGCAAGACACCTGTGAAAAGTATTAAGTTTTTTTTACCCATGCTAGTGGTGTGGCTGCAGGTGTTCATGATCCTCAAAGGATGAATCCTGCTGACTTTGCTGATCCCCTGGTTTCCTCTAGTACCAGCACGAGGCTGACATATTTTTGGCTCGGACTGAAACTCAACAGCTGTTAGATGGATTGAATTTACACATTCATGTCCCCCTCTAATAAATTGTTTAGATTATCTAGAGTGGGTCATATGAGGTACTTATCAGAGTTTTACCTACAGTAGATGCTGGTTTTTGTCCACAGCAGTACTTCGTTTAACCTTGGACTCTGTGACCCCTGCTGAGTCTCCAAACTGGGAACATAGCAGCCATCATTTACTGCAGGTAATACACTGATACTTGTCCAGTTGTTCACAGTCACGTGACTCTAAGATTACAATGACATATTGTGTGCTTGGCTTGTAAACTGTCAGCACTTTTCTTAATCAATCATTGGTAACATTAACAATCAACTAATCATTAAAAAAAAAAAAAGCTCATACCAAATGCCTTTTTCCCCCTCAAAGCATTACATATGAAGCATATAAACACATACACACACACTTGAATATCAGAGAACGTGAAGCACGCCTATAAAAATAATCTCTGCCATATTTCAGTTCTTTACTTAATAGTATATTGATTTAAATTTACTCTAATAAATTGTTAACAACCAATTAATCGATCATTGATTGTTATCATCACCTTCTGTGTACAAACTAATTGTAAAATACTTCATATATCGTAAACTTAGCATGAAAGTGGGACACAGCATTGTGTCCAGATTGGTGCTGGAAGTAAATTTTACAAGGTTCATGATGAGCTGCTCGATGAAGAGTAAACACTGTTCACAGCATCTTAGACACAAGACTGAAATATCCCTATATAAGCTTCTTATCACATCCAAAAAAGGTGAGGAGGTATCGTCCACAGTCTCTTAATCATCCAGAGGTAATTTCAGATGCATGGTCTGCAGATGACCTTGACTTTCTCTTTTTGAGTGAGGTGTGCACTCCTGAGAATTTAATCCATGATTAAGAGTTTGAGGATTACTTTTTTTCATGCTCTGTTTGAAAGGCTTTAAAAGAGGAGAGGCAGAGAGACGGAGGGAGAGGGAGATTTGGTGATAACCCAGAGAGAGGTATTGATTCGGCGAGAGGGCTTCACACCTGGCAAGAAGTTTAATCAATTTGCCGATGGCTAATCAAAAGAAGTGAGGTGCAGCAGCAGCGGCCTGTGGTTACCTGCTTACAGGGTTCATGTGTGTGTGTGTGTGTGTGTGTGTGTGTGTGTGTGTGTGTGTGTGTGTGTGTCAGAGGTGGGAAGTAACAAAGTACTGCTGCTGTACTGAAGTAGAGTTTTCAGGTAGATGTACTTTTCTTGATCATTTATTTGTTTTTTTGAGAACTTTTCACTTTCACCCTTTACATTTTGACACAAATATCTGTACTTTCTACTCGTTACTTTTTCAAAATGGGCTTGTTACTGTACTTTTAATACATTTAAGGGGTATTATTGTTTATTTTTATATTGTGTCGTTGCACACCACCTTCCCAACATCAAGACTGATTTCAACTGAATGGATGAGACAGTAACACATAAAAGAAGATTTCTTGGTGTATCCATCAGTGCATATCATACACAAGAGAAGTGATAAGGCATAAAACTCATGACAAAATGAAAACGGCAAAGACATGACAAGATAAAAACATCGTAAAACACAGAAGACTGAAAGTATATAAAACATGTAACAAGATGAAAACCATACAAAACATGCAATTGGATGAAAAAAATGGTGTAACAAGATGAAGACAGAAGACGTGACAAGATAAAAATGACGTAACAAGACGAAAATGGTGTAAAACATGTAACAGGATGAAAACGACGTAAAACATTTAACAAGACGTTATGTCAAGGATGAAACGAGACAAACGATGTAAAAGACATAACAGATGACAATAGAAAATAATGTAAAACATGTTACGAGATGAAAATAAAGATGTAACAAGACAAAAATGCCATAAAAGACCTAACGAATGATGATGTAGAAGAAGTAAGGAGTTCCAAGATGAAAATGATGTAAAAAGCAAAAACGGAGCACAACATAAAACGTGTTACGAGATGAAAACAACGGAAACGTAACAAGATAAAAATGATAAAGACGTAGCAAGACTAAAACAAGGTTCAGTTAGATTTTCACAGAGACAGATGGTAGAAATGTCCTTCAGAGGGCAACTTTTTTACGTTTGTACTTTGAGTACTTGTAGTGAGTGAGTACTTTTTCACTTTTACTTGAATCGGTACTGCTACTTTTACTGGTCTTATTTTAAACAAGTATCTGTGCTTCTACTTGAATACAGAATATGTGAAATTTGTTACCTCGTGTGTGTGTGTGTGTGTGTGTGTGTGTGTGTGTGTGTGTGTGTGTGTGTGTGTGTGTGTGTGTGTGTGTGTGTGTGTGTGTGTGTGTGTGTGTGTGTGTGTGTGTGTGTGTGTGTGTGTGTGTACCTCTTTCCACCAGCGATTGATTGTACCTCTGTGGATTCAGGCTTGTTTGTGTCCTAGTAATTATAGATGGTGTATCTCAAATATATGTTCTGTTTAAAAAAAAGAGAGAAAAAGCTCAGATTGGTTTCTTTCATTTACAAACTGACTGACATCTTGGAGAATTTCTATTTACTCAAGGTGTCATGTCGTCTGGCAAGAAGGCAGACTGCAGCTGAACTCAATTACAGGCTCCCGTACAGGCAGGCAAAACACAAAAGCGGCATCTGAATAACATGATGGACAAGACAGACGGGATGTTTGCCAGGTTACTATCACTTCTTCTGATGGTTTGAACAGTTTCTGTGAAAATATAAACAAGAAAATCAATATCATAAACCAAGTCATTTCTAAAATATGTCCAATCAGAGAAGGTTAACTTGAAATATGTTGCTTGGTTGTTTTTTTTTTTTTGGTCACACCTATTTGTGTACCTGGTATCTTTGAATGGACTTAAACCTTTACACCATTTATTCTTTACTTTTCTGTACTTTTGCTCTCATGTGATAAATGCTGTTCTTTCCTGTGTGCCCTCTCTGCATTCATACAGTTTCAACTGTTGGGCCATGAACTGTCAGCCGATCAGGGTCTACTAATATAACCATCCTCATTAAAAAAAAAAAAAAGTTTTATTTCATATGGTTGACAGCAGTGAAACTTTTAGTTTCCTTGGTTGACAGTAAAGCACCCCGTCTTCAATAATTTGACTACTCTTCACCATGAAAAAAAGATTTAACACTGTAACAGGCACACCAAGAAATACATTTGCAAAAAAAAAAAACGTGTTACTGGCTTCACAATTAGCAACTTTTCAGAGTTTTTGACCCAATCAGGAGGTGGATATGCAAGTCAAAAAGCAGGTAATTAGTTACTTCCACCCAGTTTCCAACCTCCTTGATCTGGACTACTGGAGTTGTTGAAGTGTTGTCATGCAGCTGATACAGCAGTGTGAAAAAATTAAAAAAGAGTCACATGATATATTAGTATTCAGAGCAACTTCCTCATGCATTTAATATTGCAGGAGTTGCTGGAGTTTTGACCCGTCAATGACATCACCCCAAGTTATCACATTTATTTACAGGTCATAATTTAAGAGGTCGTGACACAGGTTTTAAAGACTGACCATGATGATAAGTGTACTCACTGCAAATCAAGCAAATCATTTTTCTTCATAAGCTTGTTGGCTTTTTAAATGTTTACTTTCTCCCGTCACTGCCCGCTTACATACTTGAACTTAAACCTTTAATGTAAAAGCATTAGGCAATTTAACAATTAAACTAAAAGCAATAATAGCCAATCACTTAAGATTTCATCAGCTACATTAGTGTGATGAAGCAGCTCCCCTCCTGCAGAGGCAATTATTCCTGAAAATGTTCTTTGTTTTGTACTTGACCTTAGTCTTGAGATCAGTTCCCATGGCATGTTTGAGTTTGATTCATAAAAGATACTACACATGAAAATCCTTACACAGGTTCTGAGAAGAAAATTTGCAACTTAAGCACCTGTGATCTATAAGTCTTAGAATCAGAGATTTTCCCTTATATAATAAAATGCAGATGAGTGTTTCATCAGGTGCAATGTAAAAAAATAAGTTGAAAAACCTCATAATTTCAAGGCAACTGTAGGATGACCAGGTGAGAATGGGTGAAATTTGGGACAGGGAGATGGAGGCGGGTGCGTCTTATCAGAAGGATTAAATAGAATAATTTAAAGTAACATCACTTGTTATTAATATTATGAAGATCAGTTCTAGATTCTGAGGATGATCTGAACCACAGTGTCTTGGCACAGTCACAGGTGTGTTACAGTAATTGTCATTAAGCTCATATTTCTTTAGTTTTTTTTTTCACAGTAGTGGCTGCGCTCTCTGTCATCTGGTTTAAGACCGGTTGAATTACATCAGCAATGTTATTTATGAAGGCCTCATCAGTGCAACAGACAAAAACTTTTGCATATTTTGCAAACATGAACATGAACTTTTTTTAAATAAGTAAAATCGGGAATTAAAGCATACATAACTGAACTGATCAGAATAACTTCACAAATTCATATGTTGTTCCTATTATCTATTACTATAATGGTTAATTTTCAGGACAAACGGGACAGGATCTGGGATTTGGAACAAGTGGTTGTAATTTGTATCCGTCCTATTTTTTTCAGGATGTCTGGTCACTTTTCACTAAATTTTTTTAGTTTCGTATCAGACTCTTCTGTTATCAAATAAACTTTTTTTCCCCACCTACAAACTTTAAATTTACTTTAGATAAACATGAATCTTATGCACCTGACACAGAGGTTCACTCTGGTGGACTCATTCTCACTGCCTTTATGACAGAAACCATCTTTTTGGGAAAATGTAACTGACGTGTTCCTTTTTTTTATATATATTTTTTTGGCTTGGTCTCTGTCCCATCTTCTAACATGGAGGGGGAGGGATTTGGGAGGTAAATTGTCAGCCAGCCATCAGAGGCCGATCAAGATCAGCTTCTCTGCTGGGGGGCACTCATGTCATCCATCTTTTTATACTGTATGTCAACAGTCCCACCACATGCAGCCAGTGCCATTTTTTTTTTCATACCAGTCCCACAAACATTCATCACTAGTAGTATATGAAATTGAGAAAGTGCCACATGTTACATTAGTATTCAGAGCAACTTCATTATCAGTTTAATATTGCAGGAGTTTTGATCAGTCCAGACTGTCTGCATTCTCCAGCATGAATCCATCATTCTGCTAAGACGCAGTAGGACAAGACGAAGTTAATCAGATTTTATGTTATGACGGGTATAAATATTTACAGGTCATAATTTTAGAGGTCGTGACACAGGTTTTGAAGACTGACCATAACAGTGAGTGCACTCACTGCAGCAGTGGTCCTACAAATCAAGCAAATTATTTTTCCTCATAAACATGTCTGCTTTTTAAAAGTTTACTTTCCCCTGTCGCTGGCAGTTTAAATAACTAGTTTAGCTAAATAAATAAATAAAGTAATGACATTATGTAATTTAACAAATAAACCCAGAACAACAACAGCCAGTCACTTAAGATTTCATCAGTTAATTTAGTGTGATAAAGCACCTCTGCTCCTGCAGAGGCAATTATTCCTGCAGAAGCAGCCTGAGCATAAAAAACTATGTTCAGGCAGGTTCAAAGCCATTTGTGAATTACACACCTGTGATCTATAAATCTCAAATTAACTTCAACTTGACAGGCAGAAATTTCCCCTCATATAATGCAGAACAACTGATTATTTAATCAGGAATAGCTATGGACCAAAAATAAATAAATAAATAAAACTTTTTGGAAGACGAGAACACAAAGTGTAAAATATAAAACTAGTTTGTCCAGTGTGCACAATGAAAAAACAAACTGTACAAACAACAAATCTTGAGACAGTTCAACAAATCCACTGTATATTTTCATTGTAAATAGCCGTTTGTGGACATCTTATGAGGCTGAATGTTTTATTTAGCACATTTAAGTTTCTCCCATTGCTGCTAGTTTAAATACTTGAAGCAGTTTAAGGAAAAGAAGTTATAGTATTATGCAAATTAGCAAATAAACTCAGAACAATAATAACCAATTGCTCAATGTTTCATTGGCTAATTTAGTGTGATAAAGCAGATCTACTCCTGCAGAGGCAATTAGTCCTGCAGAAACAGTTGATCCTGTCAGTTGGATTCTTCCTATGTGGTGTTTGCATGTTCTCACTGTGTCGGCTCCTGTTTCCTCCCAGCGCTCTGGTTTCCTCCCACAGTCCAAAGACCTAAGTTACCAGTGGTGTGAATGTCTTTTTCCCACTGTGTGACAGACATTATCTTCACCCAGGGCGTACTGAGGAAGCCTCCAGTCCTCCTCTGACCCTGAACAGGATAAACCAGATACAACAAAATCACAACTTCTTGCTGCATTTTCATAATTACGGTTTTTAAGGTCATTTCACGATTTAATTCAGAAAAGTTTTTCCAAATTCCATCCCTGAATGCAACTCATGAAGGCAAATGATCTTGAGTGGTGCAATTTCTATCAAGATCCCTGAAAGGTTTATAACACACAGGAAAAACTTTTGCATTCAGTGGAATTCAGAGCTTCAATGAAACATATAATACATTTGCAGACCCAAGGTTAACTCTTTTTTTTTTACTGTCTCCCCACTAAAGCAGATAACATAAATATTCTCTGATAAGGCTCAACCTACAGGCACCGAGCCTCAATGCAACTGCTTTTTTTCTTTTTTACATGAAAGAGCTTTACAGGGTAAATGCATCCTTTTCATTAGCTCCACATTGTGCCTCTTGTGTATTAGCATACGTTTGCGTCACAGATGTAAGCGATGGTCTCTTGAAAAGATAATTAACTGGCAATGTTTGAAGATATACCACCAAAACAGCATTTAGTGTTTTCAAATGACCTCAAATGAGTCCTCAAAAACTCCTCTAACCACCTGGATAAAAAAAAATATTGTCCACTACCTGATTAAAACAGATTTTTGACCTGTTTCCCAATTGGCTATGTCCAATCTCTGCTATTAATCAGTGGATGGAATATTTTTTAATCCAGATGGTTAGAAGAGTCTTTGGGGGGAATCTGAAAATACCAGAAGAATGATGAGTGTTTTTAAATGTAGTTCTGGGTTCAAACGTAATTTCTTAAAGGCATACTATGCAGGATTTTCCTAAAATACAACATAAAGATGAATATAATTCCTCTAAATCATCACTTATGACCCACTAGAAATGTGTGGTGGTAGCGATGGTATCTGCACCGACCCGGTGCTCAGATGGTCTTATTTTGTCATATTTTGCTGTGCTCAGGCTGTCTCTGGGCATCAGCCTGTTTGGCAGTGATGTATAGCCCCCCAGCCAATAACAGTGCACAGGCTGTGAGGTCAGGACTCTATAAAATTGTAGCAACCAGGTTACATCGCTGTCTCTGTATGTTTCCTTTGCTCTCTGTCTGTGAGAGCTGCAGAAAGAGTTATACACACATATATACACACATGCAGCGCAGACTGAGGGTCACTTCATCTGTATTCACACAAATTCTTGAATTGCACGGAGGTGTGGGCCTGTTTGTTTGTGCTTTAGATCATAACTGCTGTGAAACAATTAGAAAATAACATTTAATTTATCTCATTCACTTATATGACACCGCTCTCTGTCCTAATTCACACCCTATAGCCCCCTTTTACACCGGACGACAAAACCTATGAACCTCCACTAACGTTTGGCTTTTGTCTTCAGTGAGAAAGAGTACAGTCAGCATTCACTCCTGAGTCAAAAGACTTGCGGAAGACATGGGTATTTATTAGCTCCAGCTCTGATTGGTGGTGATGGAAACATGACACCCAGGTGGACATGCTAATTTGACTCCTTTTCAGTGGGAACGAAGGCTTTTTGCCTCAGTCTGTAATTTCTGCAGCTCTTTTGCCTCTTTTTCACACACATGTACTGCTTGGCTTGATGTGGTTTGACTCTGTGCAGCAACCCAGCACAGCAAAGTGTGTATTTAACTGATGATGAGCTCATCGTCTTATTTCCTCTAAATTGTTCACAATAAAGGTCCCCTGCTATTTTGTTATCTAAAAGCTTTTATTATGAAGCAAAATCAGGAAATGTTTGTTTTTCATAACTAGTGAATTAACCCGACTCCTATCAGCTGACAGTGAACATGAAACGGTAAAATAGGGCAGATACCAGAGGCAAAAAAGCAATGCAGCAGAGAAGTCAGTGCTTTTGTAGCTACTTCTCTGTGGTTTGAGAACTAAACACACAGACACTTATAATATCTTTCCAAAAAAACTCTTTCAGAACAACTGGAAAAAGACGAACCTCACTGCAAGAACTGTGCTCTATCTGATCGGGACCAAAGCATTGTTGTGGTGCACTCTGGCAGCGCTACACCTCTGCTGTAATGGTAGAATCAGTTTGCCCGAGCTGTTCATAAACGCACCAGAGTCGGTAAAACTTCCCAAGCACAGCAAATTAGTAAGAAAATAAGGAAACAGAGGCAGAGGGCAGAGTCTCTGCAGATACAGGCACCACCACACACTTCCAGTGAGTCATAAATGATGATTGAAAGTAATTATGTTTATATGAGTCCATACATTGTTTTTTGTTTATTTTTTAGGAAAATTATGCATATTATGCCTTTAACCTTATGATACAAAATCCTAGCAACAGTTTACAATGCAGTGCAATGCTTAGAGAAAAAGAACACAAATTAAACACAGCAAGGGTATACAACAACCATTGACATAAATATATAAGTATATAAACAAATCAGTGAATGTTACTTTGTTTAATTACTTTAATAAAGGAGTCAACAGATCATTTTTTGAAATTAATTTTAAAAATACCTAATCAACAAAACAGATGACTCTTGGCCGATGTTGAAGCAAAAAAAAAAAAAAAAAAAATAGCTGCATAAATAATTGGCTGATGGCTGATTAAACATGATAAAGTTCCCTCTAGGCTGCCCTATGGGTGGAGAAAGTTCTGCCCAATATAATTAGTTGGTCACTATGCGCCTCTAATAGTTTATAGTTCCCTGTGTTTATTAAAAAGTAAAATGAGGTAAAAATGAACTTTATTATCAAACATCATACAAAGTACAACATACAGCGAGATTTGTTTTCTGCATTTAACCCATCGTAGTCCTAGGAACAGTGGGCAGCTGCCGTGCAGAGTCTGGAGACCAACTCAACAGGCCTGGGGAGAACATGCAAACTGCATGCAAAAGTTACTGTACTGTAAGTAATACAATGAGACAATCACACATTTAATCTAAACCAGGGATTGGAACTGTTTCACCATAACTACATCACAAATTTCAATGCTTCACTGCATACAGTTTTTATTTTTTCACTTTTCCCCTTCAGATAGTCTTGAGTCCAGCACTACATATAACCAAGTTTGTGGTGAAAAATTTTTGAATAAAATGGTCAATGGTCAGCAGTCAAAAAACACAGAATTACCTCCTCACAGTTGTTTGTCTCCACCAACCAGTCAAGTTACAGCTTTCATCCATGTCTGTCCAGACTCATACAATGTACGTGGTGAAGACTTTAATTTAATAAAAGGTATTAAGTGCATACAAGCTGTATGTCCAGTGATTATACCTGAATGTGCGTGCATGTACACACACGCATGCACACACACGCATGCACACACACGCATGCACACACACACACACACACACACACACACACACACACACACACACACACACACACACACACACACACACACACACAAGCGATATATTATTTGGGGGTTGCCTGGCAGAGATCTGCACTCTACTGAATGCACTCTTCCACATTGATTTGTTTTGGGAAAGATGGATTACTCAGGACTAAAAACATATCAGGCGATGTGCTTCAAACCATGATGAAATATTTTACTGGTGATCAGTATATGATGGTAATTT
The DNA here is from genome assembly GCF_056507025.1 of Lutjanus erythropterus. Taxonomy (NCBI): domain Eukaryota; kingdom Metazoa; phylum Chordata; class Actinopteri; order Lutjaniformes; family Lutjanidae; genus Lutjanus; species Lutjanus erythropterus. Next base: position 16,874,664 of record NC_139328.1, read on the forward strand.
TATAAAATGGTAAGACTTAATTACTGCAATTAAGTAATTTTTGGGGGGGCCCTAGTAATTTCATGAGTAAGTATGCATTACACTATGCATTTACTGTTTAAAATCATAATTCACTGAGTTGCCTACAACTTGAATTCATATCCAAGCCTTTCATCTGCATATCTGTAGCCAATAAACCTCTCTGACTGCAAACATACAGATGAAAACAAACTGCAGCGCGGGCGGGTTTGGAGAGGTGACTGTGACAGCTGGTCAGAACAGAGCAGAAGTTGGGAGTAATTTAGACTGAAGATTTAGGAAAACCCAAACTCCATTTGATTAGATAATACTGCATTAAACATCAAATGGTTAAAGTAACTAATACTCTGAGTAGTTTTGGGGAAGAATACTTTGAACTCAGAAGGGCAGTTCACCCCAAAATCAAGCAATTCAATTTGTTATCTTACCCATCATTTTATTTATCCATCTAAATAATTTTGGTAGTTTTGAGTCGCTGAGCTTGAGACATCAACATTCTTCCCAATATAATGGAACTAAAAGCAACTACCCGACTACTCAAGGTAACCCACAGACCTTGTTGTGAGCTATTTCATGTAAGAACTACTTTCTTTCAAGTAGACAGAAAGTAGTTCTGGTAGATTCTACTGTAGAATATCATCTGTCTGTCCCGTTCCTTTGAATATCATATCTCAAGAACACCTTGAGGGAATTTCTCCAAACTTGGCACAAATCACTTTGACTCAAAGATGAACTGATTACATTTTGGTGGTCAAAGGTCAAGGTGACCTCATGAAATCATGGAAAGCTGGTAGGGGAGGACTGAGGCGGTGCCAGCTGAGTGCCACTGAGCATTTGTGCCAAATGTGAAGAAATTCCCTCAAGGCATTCTTGATATCATGTTCAGATGGGATAGTCTGAAAACATAATGCCTCTGGCCATAAAAACATAAAGGCATAAAAGTAAAAAAAAAAAAAAAAAGAGGTTTCAAGGTTTTTCATAAATTGTGGATCACAGAGGTCCTTCAGCATAACTGAACTTTTTTTTTGAACTTTTTCAAAATAATGACTTTTCATCCCAGAATAAGATGAAAAAAATAGAGAAAAAATATCAAAAATAATGAGTTAGTATCCTAAAATAAGTGTCTCAATATAGGAAATCTCAAATTAATGATTTTCTTTTTGATAATGGTATCTGAAAAACAATGACTACTTATTTTTATGAAGTTTATCATCATATTGACTTACAGGATCTTTTTTTTTTTTTTTATAAGCTTATTCTGATATGTCAGTTATAAAATCCCAAAATTCACACACAGCCTGTCTGCAGATTGTTATGCTGTAAAGGCAGAAGTCAGGAAATCAGAGGTGGTCACGTGACGCAGAGGGGGCGGGGCTCTGCGTCTGCGCCGGCCAGTAGCAGCGCAGCGTCGGTCCAGGTCCCAGCAGCTCCATGGGAAAAAAAAAAAACCGGAGAGGAGACGAATAACGGTACACTCCAACATTTATGGAGCCGAGCCCCGCATATAACCGCACCGCAGCAGCGTCTCCTCCCGTGATGCGTTCATGAGTCAAAGTGTCGGCAGACGGAGGCGGTGAACGGCGGTCTGGAGCTGACGAAAACAAGCGGTCCACCATTGTCTGCGTAGAAATAAGAATGGCCTGGATGTGGAAGGTAAGAGGGGCTTTCTCTCTCACATACATCACAGTCAAAAAGAGGAAAAAGGAGGAAAAAACACAGCAGGAGCAGCTGACGTGGTTGTCTTCACGTCCGTGTGCGTTTTAGCAGATGTGAGGTGAAATGTGAGCTGTGGTGGAGATGCTCCGTGGAGGTAATTATCCTCCTCTGGCTTCTGTGTGGTCGCCTGTGTGTGTGTGTGTGTGTGTTTGTGTGTATGTGTGTGTGTTTTCTTTTTCTTTTTGGGTTGAATTTGTAATTTTGGCTTGTTCACATGAAGGAAAAGCCATGCAGGCCCTCGTGTTTGTGTTTGTGTTGCATTCAGTCCATGTTTGTGATTAGCGTTCGTGGGAAAAGGAAGACGCATGCAGGCCATCCAGCTGTGTTCATCCTGCGTGACACGTTCAGGTGTTCACATGAGGAGAGGAGTTCACAGAGATGCCTTCACAGAGGAGGAGAAAGTTAACAAAAAGTTCCTCAGCCACTCTCACTCTCTTTATCTTTGTGTCACAATTTTAATTTTAGTTGTATGTCAGTAATTTACACATATTGTCACCATCAACACTGCAAGAGTTTAAATAAGTTGTTCATATGTGACACAACACTCAATTTGTCTCAGAGCTACAAGTAATAATTATCTTAAGTAGACCTATAATGAATTGGTGTCTCAATCAGTTGCTGTCTCAAAGTAATGAGTGATATGAAAATAATGAGAAACATCAAAATAATGAGTTTCTATCTCAAAATAATGAGAAACTTTATCACAATAATGAGTTACTTCCTAAAAATAATGACTTGTATTTCAAAATAATGACACACTTTGTCAAAACAAATAGTTGGTATCTCAAAATAATGAGAAACTTTATAAAAATGACTTAGTGTCTCAAAATAATGAGAAACTGTCAAAATGATGACGTAGTTTCTCAGAAATAATGTACTTATTTTGAGAAAGTTTCTCAGTATAATGACAGCATCACACAGCATACATTTTTCACAACAGCCAAACTGATACAGGGTAAACACAGATGAAACCATTCAGCAATTAAGGCTGGTTCCATTTAGTGTAGCAGAGCCTTTCAGTGAGCCCCCTGACTGTTTGACCTGAATGGAACTTTAATTATTATCATTGGGAACACCTGTGTTCACCTCAACAGGGGGTCTTTGATTCCTCAGGGGCTTCTCAGGGTTACTGCAGGGGGGGGCACCAAATTATTGTATTATATATATATTTTAAGTTTTTTTTTATTTCATTTATTGTGCAAAAAAAAGTTGGGTATTTATTTGAATTTTCTTGATTTTTCTACTCATGAAGAAAACCCATCCATCCATCCATTTTCTGTAACTGCTTATTCCCGAAGGGTCGCGGGGGGCTGGAGCCTATCCCAGCTGACATTGGGCGAGAGGCGGGGTTCACCCTGGACAAGTCGCCAGTTTGTCGCAGGGCTGACACACAGAGACAGACACTCACACTCACATACACACCTACGGGTAATTTTGAGTCACCAATTAACCTAGCATGCATGTCTTTGGACTGTGGGAGGAACCCACGCAGACACAGGGAGAACATGCAAACTCTGCACAGAAAGGCCCCGCCCCAGCCAGCTGAAGGATTCGAACTCAGGACCTTCTTGCTGTGAGGCGGCAGTGCTAACCACCACCACGAAGAAAACCCAACACATTTAATTTTCACAACACTGACAAAAGCTAGCTAACCTAGTAAATCACTGTTCAGCACTTGTCTATAATGGTGAACTAGTTAGCTAGTTTTCACAGGTGAACAAAAGCAGAATCTCCCAAACAATAGAAGTGAATGGTTTCTCTGAAACTCCAGCAGTGTTTTGTGGACTGAAAAACTAAACCTGACCTTAAATCTGCATGAGGGCGAATAAACAATGCCTGAATTTTCACTTTTAGGTGAAGTATCCCTTTAAAGGGAGGTAAATAGTCTAGCAGTGTTATATTTTCCCTGGAGAACTATACATAATATTTGCATTTTTTGTCTGAAAAGTGACCGAAATGATTAATGTATTAAAAGAGTTGCAGATTATTTTAGCAGATCAACTAATGAACTAGTTGACCAACCAACTGTTTCAGCTTTAACTGGTACTGAAACTCAGGCCACTGATTTACCAACACAGGAGCTGTGTTCCACTTGTTACATTATCAAACTCTTTATTTGTAAAATATCACTTTGACTTGCTTGGAATCATTCGATTATAGTATAGCAGCATGTAATTTGTTGATAATTGAGGTTTTAATACAGTAAAAACAAAAAAAAGTTCTCTCCTGATGTTTTATACAAACAGTCAAGCACAGTTGAAGGTGTCAAGCATCATTCTCCCTTCATCACATGTTTATTTTTCTTCAGTCAGACAGTCTGTCAGAGTTAACATACAATCTTAGTTTGGTGTTGTCAGACTCTGTGTTTTATCTTTACTTTAGTCTGCCAAAGTTAAGAGTTTTCATTCATTTAAAGGAACTGTAGTTCCTGTCAATCCTCCAACACCCACAGGAAGAAACGAGTCTCTGTCAACAACATGTCACTTTACAGACTCGTTCAGGCTGTTTTTGTTATCAGCGACAGGAGATAATTTCACACTAGATTCGACACTGTTGTATTTTAATAGAAAATGAAAGTGTAATTACATGGTACAAATTTCAGAGTGATTGAAGGAAACGTAAACGAGGAGTGGACAGAAGTAAATGAGCTGTAACTTTGAGTTAAGTGACACCAGTATCCGAACATCAGCCTGTTGTAAAATACAACTTTAGCTTTATCACGGTCGATATCAGACATTTACAGCACTGTCTTACCAAAGTGGAAATGCATATGTTCTTTTTGTATATTTATGATCCATACAGTAGATTGGCATTCATGGTGTTTCTGTGCTTTTCTGCTGAATCTGTCCTCTTGTAATTCTTAGTAATAAACTGATATAGAGGATGGATAGATGGATGGATAAAGTGATGGTCAATGGTTTGATAGATGAACTAATGTATCTGCATGTCCCTGCTTTATTTTCCAGACTTTCCTTATATTTATTTTTAAATTAATCCTCTGAAAACCGGTGCTTCTGGTTCTTTTTTTCCCTTCTAATTGCACAAATTTTTTTTTTCCACATTGCTTGCTAGCAGCAGCAGCAGCCTGCTCCGCTTGCAGGTTAATGTCCGTGTCTGTGCTGAATGTTGTTTAACATTGCTCCAGTCGAGTGGGTATATATCAGTTTATTTGGACATAGCTTACATTCATCCTTGTTTTCATTTTCTAGTTTAAAACACAGACAAAGCATGCTGGTTTTTACGAGCTGACATCTTTCCGACTTTGTTGATCACAGCGTCTGAGGTTGGATGGGCCATCGGGGCATTTTTTCTGGATAAGAGGGGCTGCTGTCTGACGATGCTGCAGCCTCGACTAGTGGCAGGTGGTTGCATATCTTATTCTGACAACCTAACTTTTTTCTGGCCATGGAGCATGGTTAATGTTGAACCATGATTATTAGTCTGTTCATCAAGATGAACAATTGATGGTGCTAATTCTCCTGTGAGAATTTGTTTCTCCAGTGGAACAGAAGTAGTGACGTTTATATCACATGATTCATGTACATCACGATTTATTCTTTAAGATTGTCCCCATTGCGTTTTGTTGCAGCCATTGTTTTTATTGATAGACCAAATTTTTCCACGTAAGCCAAATGTAAACATGTTTCTTCTGCCAATATTTAGTTGCGTATAATAGAAACGGTTCCTGCAAATAGTACTTTTTAATATTCATTTAAAAAAACATGTTAATAAGTAAACAAGCTATATCAAAGAGCCCAACTTTTCGTACCCAAACCATGAACATGCAACAGAAGTGGCTGCTCGTTTAGGTACGAGCTCCTGTATGAGTTTTGGGATACATTGCTATACCAGGTAACACGGCATTAACAGCACTCGTTTTTCCCCATTCCTCGGATTTAGCAGGTCTCTTAATTCCTCTGCTGACACTGTTAAAACTTTATACTTTACTTTATGGATCTCTGAAAGCAGGACTTTAGTCTCTGAACTCTAAAAGCTATTCTTGTTACTCTTTGATGCCATTTTTATGAATGAAAACTTCCTGACCTACAGGATGGGAAGCATAGCCTTATATGGTATAATTGTGACATTAAGTTTTTTTTCATTTACAAGGCTCATGCACCCAAATACACACAGGCAGATCATTTAAACAGTTATCTGAAGACGTGTCGCTATGAACTGCTATGCCAGGTCAGACCATGGATTCAGCCGGAGAGCAAGACTCGCCGCTGTCATGTAAAGTGTGGTTGTATTTTAGACAGAGACTCAACAGTTTGGCTCTCCTTAGCTCCACAAACTGGACATGATCTATCACGGCGGGACAGCTGCTCTGCACGAGTGCTGGAAGTGAAGCACCGAGCAACTTGTTCTCCTCCTGCAGCTGCAGCATGGCCCCATTTACTTTCTTCAGCACCCAAGCATGATACATGAGGATTATCAAAATGTGCAAGATGTTTCTGTTAGTAGAAATCACTGATGACAGATTCAAGTGATGCACCGCTGCTGTTAACTTTACATCATGTGTCATCTGACAGTGTTATTCTGCTGTTTTGTACTTTCTGTTCACTTTATCAACCACGTACGAGACACAAATGGCTGAAACTGAAATGAAATGAATTGCAGACTGTCTGTCTTTACATTTAAGTAGCTGGAATCAAAAATATCAAAATCAAAATATTTGCAGATAGTTCATAATTGATTTATTAATCGATTAAATGTTGCAGCTCTACAATATATTGCAATCTATTGAACCATAACCACTTTATCATACATAACACAATGCCAGAGTCTTGCCAATACATGTTTTGTAAAAAAAGTACCTAAATATCAGGTATATATATAAATAATGGATGACTGATATAAACAAAGCTTGTAGAAACATAAAGAAATGACATAAATGTTGTGTTTCTTGAAATAAGCTCTAAATAAATAAACCTGTATTGGTATTTTCTGATTACATCTCAATCACACAGACAGTCTGTACGGTCTGCATTCAAAGAGACTGACAGTAATATGGAAAACAGCTGTATCTACATATTCCTACAGCATGCATAGTATGTGTTAGGTGATGTGTTCAGGTGCAGGAGAGGATGCATTTCTTTACCCAGCAGCCTGTCCTGCCTTGGTACAGTTCATGACACTGAGAACAGTTTGACTTGCACTGTGCTACTTAGTTCATGTGTATAATTGGTGAGAGAGGCCTGCAGAGAGAGAGCTGTGATGTCCAGGGTTCCCCCTTTGTTGGCATGCGTTTTAATTGGAGTGAGTTCATCCGTGAAGAACCGCGGTTGAGCTGGGAAAGGCTGCGGCTGTTGTCCTCCATCACAACAGTTCAGGATGACCTGTCCATCATCCAAACACGGTGATGCTGCTGTTACTCCTAACTACATATGGCAGAACAAGGCCAGCGCAGCAAGTTTTTTTCTGACGGGTTCATGCGGGTACACAAACAGTAAAAGGAGATTTCAGTGTAATTAATGAATGGACACGCACACAAATACACAGTCATTTGTGTTGAGAGGTGTTGGAACAGCTTTGGGGAATGCAGTGAGTGTCCCAGTTCTTAAGAGTTGCAGGGATGAATGGCACTTCTCTGAGTCGCCCTGGTCCCATGTGACTGTGTTCCAGCAGCAGGCAGGCTGATAAAAAGTGCCCCGCCACAGTTTTAGAGAAAGCACAGGGCACTGGCATGATGTTGAATGAGGCTGAGGCTCCAGTTTATATTCAGAGGTCTATCAAATCTGTGCTCAGATTTCCCTTTGTGCCCTTGTGTTGAGTGTGAAATTTATACAAGATCTTTGGGAATCCATTGTTTTCAAGTTCTCAATCAGGCTGCACAGGCTTCTGAAGGAAAAGTTGATTTCATTTTTAATCCTGCAGCAAAAGGAGAGGAAGATAGAGGCCTTCATACAATAATGATAGTTAATGTCATGACAGTTTTTTGGGTCGCTTTATAGCAGAAGTTTAGTTTTACTCATAAACCATACTTGCCAACCTTGATACCTCAAAAATAGGGAGAATGCTGATACAAAAAAATAGTTTCAGAGACATTATGTCCTGTATTCTGATGACTTTTAAAGAATGAAACTGACAAAGTAACACTGCAAGAGCAAAAACTAGACTGCAACAACATAAATTTACTTTTAATTCTCAGAAAAGAATACAGAATAATTTGTGTCTCTAACTTGGACTTACATAAAAGAAAAATTAGAACAAAATTGATGTGGCAGATTTTGCAAAATGCATGACCCTTTCCTTTAAAACCTCCCTTCAGGAGCTTCTTAGGAAGACTTTTAGAGTTGTGTCAGGCTTTTAGAAACAGGTTGTGATAATGACAATGGGAAAAAGTTGTGAAAATTTGTCATAAAAAGGGAGAAATACAGGAGAATTGCAATCCTGGTAGGAAATAAGGATAAGGCAATGAAAAAATGTTAGTCTCCTGAGAAAATCAGGAGGATTGACAATTATGTCATAAAGTGAGTTTGGGACCAAGTCACTGGGATTCATGCAAGAACAGATTTCTTAAGCAGTTTTGCAAATGATTTAGGAGAACCTGCTGCGTTCTCCTGCTTTCTTGTATTATGTTTTTTTTTTTTTTTAGGTACAAAGACAATTTCCAGACCTGTTGCAGGATTCATGTGCTGTCAGTCTTCTGTCATCCAAATCAAATGATGACTGTATATTTCATTAGTTTGACATTTTTTGACATTTTTGTCTTGAAAAATAAATTAAAAGTAATAATTATGTCAGCATTATTCTGTTTCACTACATTTCAAATTATAATATAATTCTAAAATTACACATAAAGCTCATCACTAATTTAAACTGGCCACTGCCTCTTGGTGTCTGTCCTCGGTTTAACATCACCTATTATGACACTTATTCTGCCCTTCGTCTCAGTGATGAAGGCTTGAAACTTCCTCCTCCTCCTGTTACAATCATTGATTGTTTTGCCGTGGCAAGATGTTTTTAAGCCATTATCATATCGAACAATTTCTTTTTTATTTTAGTAACATGAGCCTCAGGTAACACGGCATTAACGGCACTCGTTTTTCCCCATTCCTCTGCTTTAGCAGGTCTCTTAATTCCTCTGCTGACACTGTTAAAACTTTATACTTTACTTTATGGATCTCTGAAAGCAGGACTTCAGTCTCTGAACTCTAAAAGTTATTCTTGTTACTCTTTGATGCAATTTTCATGAATGAAGACTTCCTGACCTACAGGATGGGAAGCAAAGCCTTATATGGTATAATTGCTCATTTACAAGGCTCATGCACCCAAATACACACAGGCAGCTCATTTAAATAGTGTAATAGTTTAAATAGTTATCTGAAGTTCAACCATTTGCTGAATCTGCTGTTTTGATACAATCTCACTGTACAAAAAAGAGAAATTTGAGATACATAAAAGAATACAAAAATGTTCTTGCTTGAGGTCCAGTGTTTTACAGGTCACAAGTAAGTCTCAAGTCTTTGCACTCAGTTTCCAAGGCAAGACTGACAAGACCAAAGTCACAAGTCCTAAATTTTGAGTTTCAAGTGCTGGAGAAATCACAATGTGCTCCTCACCAAATGTAGTGCCTTTTTAACAACAGTCTTAGCTTACTGGTTTTTTGTGTAACTTCAAATGTTGAACAAAGTTGGGAGTAACAAAACTTTAGTCCTTCATTCTCTCCTGCAACTGGATTGGATGCTGTCAGACTCATTCAGACAAAGAGGATCTTGGGAATTTGAGGAATTAAATGACTTGCTGGGATGAATGAATAACATTCACATTAGCAGATCCAAGAAACAAAGAGAAATTAATTGATTCATGGCACACTTTTAAAATAACATATCCTGCTTTTTAATCTTTGGTCTTGGGGGGAAGGTATCAAGTCAAAAGACTCAAGTCAAGTTGAGTTGCAAGTCTTTTTTGATTTTGTCATGTTGAGTGTAAGTCATCAAATATGTGAATCGAGTCTGACTCGAGTCCCCAGCTCTGCTCATGAATGTGCTGAACGTGATATGAATCAAAGCAGAATGAAAATCCATTTAAATTCAGTTTCTAACCTAAAACTATAATTGCTTTATGCTTTTTTCGTGATAACCCCCCTTCATTGTTGGTATCCAGGACACAAAAAATAGTGTAGTTCATAATACAATGAATCACTTTTGAGGGGCCAGTGTTTTCAGTTAAGCTAGACTGATAAATTGGCTGGGATGATATATTGGCTGATATTAAGTTTTTGCTTTGAGCTGACACCTTCTGGTTGGTTGGTTCGATTGATTGTTTATTATCGCTTGTGTTATTCTCATAAGGAGAAAAGCACACCTTAATCCATTATTGTCAGGAGTAGGGCTGCAGGTTCATATTGTGATTCTTTTGACTGAAATTGCGATATGTGATACGAATAGTGGAAATGATCGTTTTTTTCATTGCATCTTCATGTTCACTGAAAAAAAAAAGATTAAAATTGTGATGTTGTGATTTTTTTTTGAGGTCTCTCCCAATCAAACATGTTTTCTTTCATCTCAAGAACAAGAATTTTAGGCCAGGACATCTCTGCAACACTTAAAATGCTGTTTTCTCATGCATTTTTCTTTCTTCAAAAAATTGTGATTTGGCTCTGGTTCTACAGTTTGGATATTGCACTTGGCCATATTGCATTTCATTGTCATTGCGATTAGTTGTGCAGCCCTAGTCAGGAGATAAATAATAAAAAGTTTATTTTAGATATAGTGCTTTGTAACTTTAACGTAACTTCAGATTGCAACGAGGGTCAGGCAGTTCAATGATGAATCTATACCAACTGTCTTGTCATGTTTTATGCCGTTCAGTGTTTATTTGTCCTTTTAAACTTGGCATTAGCATGTTGCACATCTAATATGTCTGTTCCCGCAGGTTGGGGAGATGTTTGTCTGATGCTGTAATATTGAGGGACACTCAAGACAAACTGTTTGAACTTTATACCTCATGTGGAGCCAACTTAGTAAAGACATAGTAGGTGGGATGCCAGTGACTGCTGCTTTTTGGGAAAGTTTATAGCGCAGACAAGCTGCATTAGCTTTGTTGTTATACAGAAGCTGGACGGTCCTGCCCTGTAATCCTCGCCGGAGTGCATGTGTGTTTGTGTGTTGCCTCTGTAAACATACTTGATAGACATGCCCTGAAGGTAACGATATACCTACTGGGCTTGGGTAGTATCAAGGTATATCTGGGTATTCAGAGATTTCAAAGGTATGATGTTTTTTTATACAGTAATTGTGAATTAAGTTGTTTAACATACTGTAGAGGTTGTTGTTATTGATGGAAAATAAAAATATAACATGAAATCAGTTTATTAAAACATGAAAGCCAACGGATTAATTGTTTGGCAGTAGGAAAGAAATAATTGTCTGGTCATTTCTGCTCTGTATCTAATCAATTAATGATGAGTTGTGGAATCGTCAAAATATTATTACATATAACTTTATCTTGAAATGATTTCTTCCAGCTACAACAGCAGTTTATTAGCCACATGATTTTATTCAATGCAGTCAGCCACCACCAAATGCGCATTTAGCCCACTGATGTGTTACTACACGCCACATCCAAGTGTCATCATTATCTATTTATTTGTTATTCTGTGGGCCATAAGTAATTAAACACAGCAAGACTGTTCTAAGTAGGCTAATTCCATATTTAGACACACAGAACTGCAGGCTAGACAATGTCATATATGTTACAATGACTCCTGTTATCAGCAGCTCATTTTTTATGTTGTTTTTGGTTTGTTTTTTATACAAATACTTCCATATATTGTATACCTCAATAATATGTCATGAAAGTATGAAGGTATGACAAAATATATGTCGCTCAAGCCTTATCTTTACATGTTAATAAAAAAAAAAAAAAAAAAAAAAGATTTGCACCCATTTAGGATACTGGGTAGAGTCACTCAGTGCACTGATTTAGTTGATCTAGAAACTGCAGGGTTTTTTTCACATTGATCAATCAATTGGTTGAATTTCGAGCAAGATTTTCTTGTTTCTTTCTTTCTTCTTTCTTTGCTGATCTTCCCATTCTACTTACAGTTAGATGCAGTTTCCAAAAATATATCCCCAGATTTTATTTATATTGTTTTAAAAATAGAAAAATACTAGGGATATCCCGATCCGATCACGTGATTTTCAAATGATCGGAAACGATCGGACAGCGAAAATGGGCATTTCGCATGGTGGAAATGTGGACGTGTTCTCTTTTTTCTGCTTCTTATTAATGCATTAATGAAGTGTCGGATCGGGACTCGGTTATCGGCAGATACTCAAAATCAAATGACTCTGACTCGGAGGCAAAAAAATGTGATCAGGACATCCCTAAAAAATACAGACAATAGCTGCAGTATCATCCTAAATTATATTTTCTAATACAAAAAGTAAATAATTCAAATTTCAGTTTGACTTTAACTGAGCCCTTTTCCTGACTGAATGACCTAAAGGAAGTCTTTGTCTTCTGCTTTGCTGTTGCCATCCATTCTCTAAAACCCTTTTGAGCCAACAGGGTACCATTTAAGCGTGTGGCTTCTTTATTATGTTAATGTAACCTACATCTGTTGTGCAAACACACACGCACGCACACACACACACACACACACACACACTTACACACACTGCTGCAGAGGCTGGTGCAAGGGTTAGCTTATTCACTGTGGTAACCAAGGGTGATAACCTCCCTGCAGATCTGGCATTAATCCACACACTGCAGAAGTCATAGTAATAGTAACTGGGCCAGCGGGCTGAGCTTTCTCTCACACAAGAAATCTTATCAACATCTGGGAAGACTTAGGGCTTTACTTGATCTCGCTACGTGTCGTTGGTCGTGTTGTTCAGGTAGTCTCTAATCCTGGGTGGTTTAATCATGTGCCAGTTCAGGGTGCTTGAACTCTGCTGCCAGCGCTGGTCATTTTCTTGGCTGCTTTTTTTTGTGCCTGTTCCTTCTCCACCCCTATTTGGACAGAATACAAAGAAAAGACACCCAGAGTTTAATGAAAGAGGTGATATGGCAGCCTACAAATTAAGTTCCACTCTGTAATTGCAGTCACGGTCAGCAGCATAAAATTACATGTCACTCACAGAGAACCTCTGGGCTGTAACCCCTGTTATTACTATACCTGCATTCACAAAGGAGCTCTCTGAGGTTTTAATGTCAAGGTTGAAGTTTTGTGCTTTAATTACCCCAAAACAAGAGGGTGGAGCCAGTATTCATGTAGAAAATAATTAAGTGCAGTTATTAATCTGTATTTGTTCTTGCATTTGAAGTCTTGACTTTCTACAGATCACAGGCCCAGCTTGAGTCAGGACAAAAACGACCCACTATCAGTATCAGGTGCCTCTGCTGACGTGTTTTGATCCAGGTATTGATTCGGAGTCCCTAGTCTGATCTTTATAGCAGCTGTCTGGAGCTTTTTTTTTTAGCAAACAAACATGTTTTCTTTCATCTGGAAATAGAGATTTATAGTCCAGGGCAACTCAACTGCACAACTGTTCTTCACTGTAATGCTGCTTTCTCACAGCCAAAAAAAAACAAAAACGTTTAGCAATTTTGATATTGCACTTGGCCATAATGCAATTTTAATAATATTGCAATTAATTGTGCAGTCCTAGTTAGAATACATTTTGCTGTTGTACATTGCTTAGCTTCCATGTTGGTGCCCATCTCTGCTTCTCCAAACCGAGGATGTGCCAACCGCCATGCACTGTGGGTAATACAGTAACTATGAACCTCATACAACCCCACTTCAAATAATCAGAACTCTTCCTTCAGTTAATTTGGATGCTCTTCATATATATATGTGTGTGAGGAGCAGTGAGATACAGAGAGGCAGTGGGAGAAGGAGGGCGGCGGGTCATACTTGTGGTTCCTGTCTAGTTGTCTGAAAGTCTCATAGAGGAATCATGAAGATTGAATGTGAATTTACAAGATGCGATTCAGTATCAGCAGATATCAGTATCAGGTATCTGATCGGAATTGATAAAAAATGAATTGGTGCATCTCTAGTCCCAGCTGTTAATTAACTTATTCTTAGAGACTTGGCTTTCAGCTGTATTGTAGGTGAACTTTGGTAACAAATGGTGATGGTCCTGACTCTTTTTTTGACACATGATTAATTGCTCAAGTCATCAGCTTTTCTTTCCAGAGAAAAGTCATTTTAATCACAGAGATTAGATAAAATATATCTTCCAGACTGTATTAATCACATCAAGATGCTCCCAGATGACCGTCCTGTGTTCTTTGGGATCTTTCAAGTCCAAACAATAAAAAACTCAACTTTCAAAAAAACAAAAAAAAAACAAAATCCCAACCCTTAGTAAAGGCACTTTCAGAGATTTGTTTTTTGACTCACAAAAACAAACTAAATGCCTCCACATGACCACTTGTTTTGGGTTAAAAGCACAGAAAACACTAAACACTTGAAATGCATGTTTTGCAGTAGATAGCTTTCTACACTGGTACTTCCGCTCTTTCTTCAAACTGGAGGTGTTCCGACCGCCATCCACTGTAGGTAATTCACTGTCTTAAGATACGTCCTTCATACAGCCCTGCTTCAAATAATCTGAACTACCCCTTTAATGTCATTGTTTGCTCGCCAAAATATTCAGTCTTGTAAAAGGATCTTGGTCTTGGTTTGGCACTTCATGAAGCACTAAGCATGACGTACCAATTAACATTTAATCGTGATCTTTCCCAAACCTTAGCCAAAGTGCTTTTGTTGCCTCAGTGTCACCACAGACGGGACTGAGGATACGAACTCTGTTCCGTCTGGTTTCTCAAAGTCCTGCGTTTCAACGGCCACCATCCACCCTGACCACTCCACATAAATGTAGTGCTTCATTCATTCAAAAAATGAGCTTAAACCAGGCAGCGATTATGATCGTCAGCGTGACTTCATTTCTAGGAGATAGGGTTGAATTTTCTGTCCCTTTGTCCATTTGAGAAAACTGGGAAAAGGCATTTTAATATCAGAAAATTTATATTTTTTATATCAGCGGAGCTTTTTTTTTTCAGATTTCATGAATCATCTCAAGCTGCTGCTACATGATCTTCTCTCTGTGGGGTCCAGATATCTTGAATTACTGTTCATTATTTGTTTTTCTGGGTATTCTATTAATATCAGTGTTTATTTTGGTGGTTTTAAGGTATTATTTTCAGATAATCAGCTGCCCACAGTGTTTATTTTAACTACACCTGTCTGATCCATCTGCAGCGCAGCACACGTTAAGTTTAGACAGCGAGTTCTTCAGGGATTAAAGGGTCACACACCATTTCAGGATTAGGACAGGCCTCTTAACACTTCACTCAGTCAGCTGTGAACTCGTAGATAAAGACGGAGCGACTGACTGACTGAGTACCATCAGTGCAATCTGTGAGTCAGAGACGGAGCTGCCAAGACGGCAGATTGTCGGTGGTCAGATGGCATCATGTGGCCCTGATGGTTTCCTGGACGAACTCTGGAGTTTTGGGTTAGAACATGATGCACGAGGTGATCTGCCAACTGACTGCTGTGAGGAAATGACAAATACCGGATGGACTTCGCATTGTGTATGTGTGTAAGCAATGAGCGATGTTTGCTTCAGTATGTGTGAGAAGTGACGTAGTGAGAACAATCTGGGCTGAACAACCTGTTAGTCCTCACATATGTGTGTGTTGTGTTGTTTCACACACACACACACGCACACACACGAGGGAATTTTAAGTTTTGCAAGTTTTTTCCACACTGGTGCAATAGGGCAAATAATGGTTATTCTTATCATTGATTAAAATTGATCACATCACATTCACTTTTTTTTTTTGATTAATTGATTTGTTTGGTCCGTTGAACATCTGAAAATAAATAATTAGAGATGCTTGCTTACCTTTCACCAGGTAATTTGTTATTGTTATTTTGTAAAACATTTAGTCAATGAAATGTTAGAAAATAGGCAAAAGTTCCCAGAGTCCAAGGGTGTCTTCAAATATGTTATTTAATATGACCCCAAAAACTAAACATGTTCAGTTAACAATGAAAACAGAAAAGCAGGAAATCCTGGCTGGTAGCTGCATGGTGGCAAGATTTTTGCTTGATAAATAACCTGTGATTTATTGTTAATAAATAAAACATACTCAAAGACATTTAACATGGCAGAAAAAAAGAAAAGCAAAATGTGCAAACAACAAAGGCAGTATCAGCATAAAAGCAGCAACAACTAGAGAACAATAGGAAGCAATATCAATATGAAAACAGTCTAATAAACAAACATGCAAAAACTGTTACTATACTAGGCTCTCAAATATGAGAATTTTGTGGTTTTTATCATCTTTATTATAATAAACAGAATATTTTATAGTTTTGGACCGTTGGTCAGGCACAATTTAATATTGTCACCTTAAGCTTTAGTGAACTGTAATGTGTGTAATGTAATTTTTAATGTATTTTTTATTGCTTTTTATTACAGACCAGATGATTAATCAAGAATATGATATCAGCATCATATTTACTTATAGGTTAATCTGCTTAATTGCAATACTCCTGATTCAGCAGGATAATTTTTTTTTAGTTTTATGGTGCAATATAAAAACCGTTAACATGACAAACGCCCATATTTAAGTTAAATGACACTTTATTTTCTGTGTTTTTCTGCCCTGTCAGACTTTCAGCACTCTAAATCACACATATCTCGCCATTTTATTGACATTAAGGAGCATTTATGTCTGCAGTTTCTGTTAATTTCCTGACATGAAGTAGTTACAGACTCGTACAGCTCCCAGCCAATTGGATTCATTTGAGCGCGTTGCACCATTGCTGGATTACATTTGGCAAGTCCCCGCTGCACATTGTATTCTTGGCAAGGCCTAACTGCCCATTGGCACAGAGGCGATCCAAAGCCCCAGAAGAGACAGATCAGCAGAGGCCATGTTTGATAAGGAGTTGTGCTCTCCGTAGACTTGGATGTGTCTTAGAAGTGCTGTCCAAATAGCACAAAAAGAAGCCTTGCAGAATCTGAAGGGGCAGCAGGAGGTATCAGACTGAGTGGGAAGACTGTGAGCAAGCTTAAAGGAAGTGTTTGCCTCGGTGAAGTGTACTCAAGCAAAACACAGAATCCTATTTAGCTGCTTGTTTGTCCCTGACCCTGACCTTTTAGCTGCTTCTGGGAAAGGGCAAGCAAAATCCTTCTTGGGACTGTCAATTTTATAGTTTAATGAAATCTTGTTGTAGAAGCAGTCCTATGTCACAACCAAGTGTGCACCAACTGTGATGTCACCCACTGGTTTGTGGAGTATTATTTTGAAGCCTCAAGTCTGACATTATGGCGGTCACAACCTTGTTTTTTTGTGACAAGAGCACGCTCAGTATCGACGGGAGTTTAGAGCTGGTGGGTGACATACTGCACTTGCTTGGTTTTGGCTCATCTGGGGAAATGAAAACACTGGCGGCCTGCCTGGCCACAGTTTCACAGTTACCAAGAAACAGTTACTAAAATATGGTAGTAACAGAATATTGATCCACATTTGACATCTTGATCTGAATTTAAGGAGACTTCATTGCAAACTGGAAACACAATGGTGGCCTCCTGCTCACAGTCTTTCTCGTATAACAGCGAAACAGTAAACTGTTTCCGAAAACACAAGAAATAGGCAATATAGTAACAGGATTTTGATTCATGTTTTACCAACATTGGTGCTGCAACTAACTTTTTTTTTATTATCAATTAATCTGACAATTCTTTTCACAATTAATAAATTAATCTTTTTGTCTATAAAATGTCAGAAAATTGTGAAAAATGCTCATCACAATTTTCCAGAGCCCAAAGTGATGTCTTCAGATAACTTATTTCATCCAACAGTCCAAAACCCAAAGACTCATTTACTATGATGGATGGGATGTTAATGATAAATGATTTAATGATTACTTATTAAATGATTCATTGCTGTTCAGAATTTAATCTGAGAGAGAAAATACCATTTCTATGGGTTTGCTTGCAGCTAATCGCAACAAGCATTATGCGACATGTGGTTAACTCACCAGCGTAGCAGCTACAACCCATACAGTCTGTGGAAGTCAAGAGTGGTGTATTTGACGCAGTTGGCAGTTCAACGTGCCGACATGTCACCAAAATGTTCAGAGTGTGACCACAGTAAACATCTGTGGTATCTGATAAAAATAAATGCATAAAATACTGAGGGATTATTTCAGGAATGCATCCATGATAGATATTGAATGAAGTAGGGGAAAAAGTATAAAATAAAGTATTCTATTGATATTGTTTTCACTTTCAGGGTACTGGTATTGGAACTACTGTCATTTTTTAAGGATACCCAGCTCTAGTGAGGCCATTTGTTGAATTAGGTGTAGATAGAGAAGCCACAGCTATTTCAGTGATTCCCAGAGAGTGGGCCATGAAGGCCCTGCAGGTAGACTGTGAGAAACCATAATTTTCCATAAGTTTGAGTCAAATTTATCATCAAATTTTATGATTAATTAGAAAAAGAAAATCTGAATTAATAAAACAAAGCCATGGGACTTAAGGTACATGTTGTTCTTCATTTTTCTGGCCTAGGTTAACAGGTGTTGTGCTGTTTTTGGTGACCTGTCAGATTAACACTGAAATATCTCAACTTTTTTTGTTGTCATCTGTGCATTTAGTCCTGTATGTGGGCATCAGAAGATTTTCAGATTTCAGGGCCGTGGCATTCTGAAGTTTCTGAATGGCTGCACTATCTGTCTTAGCTCACAACTTGCATCCCTTTTGCTCACAAATGAATTCTTGCTCTAGAAAATTCAAGAATCAGGACCAGCTCAGCTCAGTTTAACCAGGCGGCACTCATCAGTGTACCCTTGATCTCAGACCCACACTGCAGTAATCCTGTATGTATTTTCTCAGCAGCTTTTCCAGACAGTGAGGTGGCAGGATCAGGCTTGGCTGTTACCCTGAGTAACGGCTGAGTTTGTGCGGCTTGCCTCCAGCTTCCCGCGCTCCGCCCTTGAACCGAGCCTCTGAGCAAGCAGAAAATCCCTGTAATTGCATTAGTGTTGTCCAACTGTGCGCCACGCCCGCTCCCTCCAGACCGGCTTTTTAGCCTGATTTATTGCCTTGACATGTTAGGATTTATTTTCAGCCTGTTGCAGAATTGCAGACAGCATCAGATATCCTGGATGAACATCCTGGCTTTGATTCAGTCTCATCTTTTCCATCTCTCGTTGAAGTGTCAGGTTGAAGTTGGTGACGTGCTCAGTGGGAGCCGGTCTGGTCATAGCATAGGCCCCTTCTGAGGGCTCTTGACCAAGCCCAGCTAATAAAAGGTTTCAGTGCCACTGTTATTATCCCCAGTGGAGGCCTGGCAGTTCTCTGAGCGCCAGCACCAGGAGGCTGATTGCCTCCGTGAACTGAAGAGGTTGACGGACACAAATAGTTAAGTGAGGGCATTAAGTAAAGTGCAGTCAATTTTTTCATGAAATGTAATCCCTCGTCTGCTTTTATGGTTGCCGGTCCCCTGGAACTTTCCGTTGTGGTATTTGTGGAAGAAAAAGGAAATGGGCAGTGGCTGAAAATGTCATAGTATACATTTGGTAATGTTGCATCTGCTCACCGGACCTGCTGTAAGGAAGCTGCGCTGCTTGTTTGCCGAGTCTCACTGTTGTTGTTTCACTGGTGGGTTTGGGGTTCTGATTGTTTTGTCTGTCCAGAGATGTATTTTGGCTTCTCATTGAACTCCCTGATGACTGCAGGTGTTTTTGTTTTTGTTGTTGACTCTTGACACTGCCACCACCTCCCCGACCATAAAGGGATAATTCAGATTTTTTTGTTGTTTTATCCAGTCAGTGTATTACCTGCAGTAGATGGCAGCCCACACAACCCTGGTTTGGAGAAGCAGAGAGGAGTACCAGCATGGAAGCTATGCAGTGTACTGCTGTGGACAGAGTGAGCAGCAAAAATATTTCAGCTAGCCTACCTAAAAAAGATGAATATCACTGTAAGTGTACACCGTATTTAGAATATTTTCACAGCTTGCTGTCAGACATACTTTTTGAAGCAGAGGTCGCTGTCATATAAGGTAAATATTGCTCTCTGCAAACAAGAGGTCTGTAACCTTTAGCATCAAAAGAGTGATTTTGGGCAAAAAAAGAAAACTATTAAATTCTCTATTTTCCACTGAGACTTTTCTATTTTGGATTTGGCATCCATAGCTAGCCTAGAGAGGCTTAAGACTAGCCACCTGTAAAATTTGGAGAAAAAGGCACCAAGACTAAGGCTGTGATGCAAATTTTAATTGACAAAATACCTCAACACTTTTTTTTATTCTGTGTATAGGCTACAGATTTTTCCAATTGCAGAACATAAGAATCACTTTAGACATACTGCAATGAGAAATTAATTATGTTATAGAAATGAAAATTTCATTTCTGTGTAATTTTTTTTTTGCCACAGGGAGCCACTGAAGAGGAACAAAAGAGCCACATGTGGCTCCAGAGCTGCAGGTTGTTGACCCCAGCTCCAAACCAATTTTGAGCTCTTTTGGCAAAATCGTTAAACCTTGCAGAACACAGAAGTTGCTGATTTATTGCTGCCTCAATTGGTTAGATTGTTTATCTTATAGTGTGACTTTGGCAAATCCAAACTAACCTTTTAAAACACTGAAGTCACACAATCACACAAAGAAACTACCAGATCAAGGCAGTGGTAAACCAGCAGCTCCCATGTCCTGCAAGGTAAAATGACTTTATCAAAGGAGTCTAGTGGCTTTGAAGAGAATGATATTTAGCTCATATAATGACAGATTCCTGTCAGAAAAGGCTGTCTGACAACAAGTCAAAGCAGTGAAAATATTCAAAATATAGCATACACTTAAACGGATATTGATATTTTTGTATGGACCTTTTTTTTTCTGTGCTGGTCCTCATCTCTGCATCTCCAAACTGGGGTGTGCTGACTGCCGTCTACGAGGTTTGTGCTGTATGATTAAAAAACAAATCTTATTGTGATCATTTTGACAGATATTGTGATTGCAGCATGATTCATTCATTTATTTTTGCAACAAAAAAAGCTTCAAAATCCTGATGATGCGACATCTGTTGAGGTCTGTAACAAACAAAAATGTTTTCCTACATCTGGAGAACAAGATTTGTAAATCAGGGCATCTCTGCAGCACTACAGTACTTGATTATAATTTTGTTTTGTCCCACGTTTTTCCTTTATCAAAATGGTGCAGCTTCTGTGATTTGATTTGCCACACTATGATTTCAATATTTTGACTGATTTTGCAGCCCTACCATCTACTCTTGATAATCAACTGACTGTTGATAGTCGTACCTCATACAACCCCACTTCAGATAATCCAAACTTTACCTTTAACTCCCACACACTCATTAATGTCGCACTCTCCCGTCCCTCAGTTTTGCAGCAGCATCACAGGCTTTCACAGAATCAGCTCCACAAGCTTAATTGTCATTTTCCAGCATCAACACCTGCTTGTGCCACATAGCGGTGTGGTTTGGTGGCCTTCGATTCACCTGGCTGGTTAGTTTATTGTGTGCAAGTTTCACAATGCTTTTGTTCAAACTCTCCTTCGCAACCTTCACTATCTAAGAGGATTAATGAAAAATAAAAAAGCTGTGCTGGGAAATAATTTGAATGATTTCATGGTCAGAAATCTCAGAGAAATGTCTGCTGCTGTGAACAAAGAGGATTCAGTTGACTCAGATTTTCTCTCCCTCAATAAAAGCTCAGACCATAAATTTTAGAGTGAGACCTGACTTAAAAATATATCCTACATGCAGCGTATCCTTTATCTGGTCCAACATATTCTATTTGTTGTGCAGCTCAGGAAGATAAGAGCAAATTCCTCCATGCCCGTCTTTTCTTCTGTTTGTCCCTGATTGACATGTAATCTCATCCTGACAGACATTTAGAGAAGGTTTTTGATTTTCTGAGAATGGGGTGTAACTAACAGTTATTTTCATTACTAATTAATCTGCCAGTTATTTTCTGAATTCATTGATTTATCATTTAAAACATTACAAAATTAATCAAAAAAACAAAACACTGTTTTCCTGTGGCTTTAGCCATCAGTCTAAAACCCAAAAATATTAAAGATGCAGTAACTGATTTTGATGACAGTTTGTTGAGTCACAGGTCACGAAATACTGGCATTTTGGGAACGAGACTCAACAATCAACTATCAACCTGTGATTGGACAGAGTCTCTTGTTGTAATCTAGATTTTCTAAAGCCTGAAAACAAAGCCAAGAGGAGGAGAAGAGGTCTGGTTTTCTGTCTGACCACTTGAATAATTAATTTATTAATGTTAACTAATGCCATCCTATCTTTCTTTGAGATTTTATTAGTACCAATGCCATTATCGATTCTGCTTGTTGGTCCAGTTCTTTATCAATTCCTAAACAATTTTCTGTGTGCAAAAAACGTAGGCCTGCAGAGGTTTTCAGTGTCAATGCAGCTGTTTTATTTTCTCTCAATCTAAACAAACTTTTTTGAGAAAGGCTCTCCGTTGTGATTCCCTCTTGTTGAAGTTTCCAGCAGCGTAGACACGACTTTGACGTCAGTGTTTTTCAGCAACTGAAAAACATGCCGGCATTGATAAAAAGAACGGATAAGCTTACGGGCGTAAGATTCTGATTGGATTGGGCAGTTTTGTTCTTAATTCCCATCCCTGCGTAAGAGAGAAAAATCAATTACTCAACTGTTTCAACTCTAGTCCGGTACGAGAATCTGGAAAGTTTTCGCACCGTTTATCTTTTTCTTCTTCCTCTTCTGCTGGATGAAAAGACTGAGTGATGTTTTTTGTTGTACAAGCTTCTCTTAAACTTAAACTAGTTGAAGGAGATGCAAATAACCTCGCGGGATAGAACAATGCATTTATAACCTCAAGGTATCTTAGTCATCATCCCTCAGGGCTGCGCTGCAAACAGGACAAATTCCTTTTATTGCTGAGCCACTCGAAAATTCAGTGTGCATTGCTGCGTTCTGTCTCTCTGGCAGCCTTGAGGAGAAGTTTCCTTGTCAGACACATTTCTTTAACAAATAACACCTTTAAGAAAATGTCTGCGGAGGCTGGACGTCTGTTTAGTCGAGTGGAGGAGGAAATTGGCGACGCTGTTTGTTCCCCTGTCCTGCAGATGATATACAGCATCTGTCTGTTGGTCTAATCCTTTCAGATTCTCACATGTGTTGCATTGGGGATATATATACTCAGATATCTCTGTGTGAGCAGTCATGCTGTGTGTAATCACTATCAATGAGAGGCTCTATTATAGAGTTATGGAGAGATACTATTGAGTTTCAGGGAAAATATCAGTTGCTAAATGTCAGTAATCCTGCAC
Organism: Lutjanus erythropterus; assembly: GCF_056507025.1. Lineage (NCBI taxonomy): Eukaryota > Metazoa > Chordata > Actinopteri > Lutjaniformes > Lutjanidae > Lutjanus > Lutjanus erythropterus. The sequence continues at coordinate 16,897,728 of NC_139328.1, forward strand.
TGGCATTTGGCAAATTGAAATGGATTTTCTCTGGTCGATGTTTTTCTCAACAGCCAGATTCCCCCCTGCCTTTGCCCTTCAAACACAAAGAGACAGGGAGAATAATTGCTATTCTGCTGTAAAGTCCTCCATCGTAATTCAAATCTGAAAATGCAGCATCTGCTCTTGATTGCATTTGCTGTTGCATTTAATTGCATTTTTGCACGTAAGTTTCTTTTGCAAACCGAATGTCTGCAGCCCTCACTTTAAGTTCGGACATCTGCGGTGAATGGCGAGCAGCAGATTCATGACTATACAGTTTGTCCTTGGCCGGCAGTGCAGTCTCCTCTGCCCGCTGGCCATCTGCGACCATAAGAGCCAGCACTTAAAAACTCAGATATTACAGTAGGATAAAGCTAAAGTGTCATAAGTGAGTGGCATTAGTCATTTTCTGTGATTGGCTGAATGCCGCAGGACATACTGGCTTGATTTGCTCTCAAATATAACCCTCGACAATACAAGTTATAGATATAATGGCAGAGGGAACATCCTCAGTCTCCATTTGCCCATAAAAGACAAGTGAGTGGAGCAGGTGGTGTGATACATGGAGCTACTCTATCTTTATAGCCAGGCTGTCCCTGTCTTCACAATGTGTTTATTCATTTCTTTATTGCTTGATTTACAGTTTATTAGTTTTACCAAAGTTCAACAACCAAATATAAAACAGCTCAACATAAAAAAAGTGATTAGAAACAGCAACACTGACTCGCACTATAGTAAGGAAAAACAATAAAAAGACAACTGAGGTTCAGCACAATGTCAAACGAACTGTGTTTAAAGTTTTACAATCTCTTCTTCCAGCAAAAGAAATCTGTGACGATATCTTTTTAAAGTCAAAATGTCGTCGTCTGGTACTGTGATTGTTATTATTTGACCACATCAATTCTTGTTAACTCATGAAGCCCAGAAGAAGAAAAAATATAAAATGAAGAAGAAAATATATGCATTTAAGAGTCAAATCAGCCAAAAACTCGAATCAGCCAAAATAGTTGGCAATTACTTTAATAATCAGTTAATATTCAATAAATCAGTGAATCATTACAGCTCTAAAAAACGATCATTATTATCGAAAAATGTTGAATATTCTTTTTGTTCATAAAATGTCAGCAAGTAGTTAAAAGTGCCACTTATAATTTCAAAGGTGGCATCTTCCAATGTTGTGTTTTGTCTGACTGTCAGTCCAAAACTGAAAGATGTTAATTTTACTGTCATGTATGACAAAGAAATGTGTCAAATCATTTGAGAAGCTGGAAACAGCAAAAAAGACAATCACTTTCCAAAACAGTTGCAGAGTACATTTCTGTTGATTGACTTAATGATAGTTGGACTAAGTGATGCAGCTCTAATCATGATCATGCATCATGTTTGATTGTTTGGACCTCATATCAGCTGTTGGGCTGTTGTAATTTCTGGCTCTTGACGTACTCAACTGGATGCTTTTGCTTGAGGAAGTAACACTAATATGATTTGTTATCCGTTTTTGATGTTACACTGTTTACAAATGACTATAGTTTATTGTAGGTCTGACCTTTTTCCCAAATCCCTTCTACACTACCGAAGATTCTCTCTTCTTTTGAATAAACCCCACAACAGAGCCAGCAACAAGGCTACTTTTGCTTTTTGACATGCAATACACAAGTCAAAATATCATGAAAAGGATAGGTCACCCAAAAATGAAAATTCAGTCATTATCTGCTCACTCTGATGCTGATTGAAGGTCAAGTTTAATCTTTTTTTTTAGTTAGTTAAAAATAAATAAATAAGATGCATTTATACTGCTCATTTGCTGTAATCAAAGTCTCCTAAAGCCCTGGCATTCAGTTCACTTGTGCGCACAAACCATCACACCATACACACCCAGTTCAGACAGTGTGTATGCGCACGTGAAATTGGCTCCAAGCTAAAGATCTACCGTGACAATTTAGGCCAAAAACGTGGTGTAAATAATGTCTTTCAAGTCAGCTTGGCATGTGGAGGCATTAGGAGACTTGAATTACACAAAATGAGCAGTATGGAGGCATTTTATGCTTGTTTCGGTTGTTTTTTTCCGTCTGAAAGCTGTCACCATTCACTTAAACTTAAATTTTAAGGGGCTTTTCACACCTGGAAGTCCTCATCAAGATTTTTGTTGCATTATATACATTTGATCCCGTTAGGTTTGGTTTCACATTGCAATTATGTGAATGAGTGCACTTAAGGACTATACATGGCATAACCTCTGTCCAGTTGTCATCACCTACATCAGGGGCGTCTCCCCATACTTGCAATTGATTGGTTTGTAGATGGGCGTGTGTCTGATGTTGGCGTGCTGTCAGTTCAATTCAGTTCCCGTCTCTTTCATCCTTTTGGAAAATATTTGAAATTTATGTGAGATTTTTCTGACTTTTTATAAAGTCATCAGATCCAAATGTCATTTGGTCTCCTTCTCAATTTTTCATGAAAATATAAATAATGATGTAAAAATGATCATTCATCATGCAGTACCAGTAGAAATAATTGCAAATTTATATTATTTTTTCAAAATCAATATTGCCCAGCCCTAGACTGAACCCAAATAGTAAAGTACTGGCTGTAAAACCAAAACAATGAGCTGAAAGATGCTAAAACGCTCCGCAGAGCTGAGGGGATACATCTTTCTGGGTTTGTCGCTACAGACGACCTCCTAATATAAAAATACCCAGAATTCATAATTTTATAGAAGCTTCAAGGATTATAAATATTTATATCATCATGCTGACATGATGTCAAATAAGTGCAACTTGAAAAAATATCCCTAGTTCGACATCTCTGGAACAAAAGGACTGCGTATTATCAAATAAAACAAAGAGGCCTATCCAGGGAGAAACAATTGTTTTAAGAGCTGTGAGGAGGAAACAGACATTGATGTCAATCTTTCCACACAGCAGAGACTCTTTATGGCAGCAGAATAACTTACAGTCAAACATAAAATCTCAATATGCTTTGTTTCTGACAGGTAGACTCATTCTGCTCACACTGATACTCGGGTTCTCAGCTTCTCAAAGTGCCACAAAAAGCAGCTTTTTCCTTATTTTTACTTTGACAAATTCTTCACTTTCTCAAGAGCGCAAGCATCATCCTACGCAGCAGAGCACAGAGCCTCTCCAAACTGTTTCTGTGAACATATGGTGCTGGGGTTTTTTTTGTCCCCCCCTTGTCCCAAAAGTTTGCTGGATCCAGACGGGGGAAGTGAATATTGTAGAGTGTTTAATCCTTTATACTTGTGGGGATTATGTTCCATTTGATATCAGATATGCATTAGTCAAATGGGTTTTGACTGCTTTCCAGTGGCAGTCACGCATACAAGTACACGTGTGCAGTCTCACACACACACACACACATTTACATCCACATGCACTGATTAACACTGGGATTTGCAGTATTGATGTTTATAGCTCTGAGAAAATAAGTGGGTAAAAAGGGTGTTTCCTCCTTATTGTTGTCCCCTGCTGAGTCTCTCCCACATGCAAACAAATAGATTTTTCTTTTTTTGGGCCAGATTAAGATTCTCCGTGATGCTCTCTACTATAATGATGCAGTATCATGCCAACAGAGCAGATTAGTGTTCATTTGACCTGGATTGAAGGATTTTCTTTTCATATGTCACCGCTGATGAGGGTGATACAACAGAAGTAGCATGCACCAAGGTTATCAGCGTGTTTTGTTACTGTGCTGGTGGAAGGACGCACGGTCAGGAGTGATTAAAGTTTCATCAGCACAGTATGAAGCAATGATTTCAGTGTTCTCCATCTCCTCCGGATGACACTGCATAGACTCAGTGCTGGTGTGAACACCTTTCTTACACACTGATCTATAAACTGTAATGAACAATTCCTAAAAAGAAAAGCTGGATCATACCATCACACCAAGATCATCTTGGTATAATTAATTTGATATCATAGATATATATAGTGATCTAGTTCACTTTCTGGTTAACTAAAGTCTTGACATGTAATCTATAGTTTTGTGTACATGGACAGGAATCTTTTTTTTTTTTTTTTTTTGCGAGAGTCGCCATGACATTCAAAGTAATATGAACTAATGCAATTTAGTGAAATGAGGCATTCTCACTCTCAGTGTGTCAAATACAGCATTGTGGTCAGTGTATGTTCAGGACATGGGGTGTGCACTCTTCCAACTGAGCTACCAGACCACCCAAACTCTTCTAAAGTTATGTTTTAAGTTGACATAGTATAGTTGTCACATATAGTTGATAGGTTGCGTTCCATTCTACTATGCTTCATCAGGCCAGAGATATTCTTGCTTTTAACGTCGCAGTTGCATACACACCCGTACGCATTCGTACACATCATGGCTGCGTCACGAATCCTGTGTCCATTTGGAGTGATGGTTGTGTCCACCTTCAAGTAGCCTATATCTCCAGCCTTATGTTGCAGTGTTTCCTGTACATTGCTCTGGACAACACACGGCCCACCTGTTGCTGGGAAAACAGAATCGGGGGTCGAAAAATTCTAAAAGTTGTATTTTTTTGGGAGACTTTATAAAACATCCAGCTGGTGAAGAGAGAAATGGAGGCGTGTCAAGCCCTGGTGTGTGTGCAGTAAGAAATTAGAGGTGTGTGAGTGTGGGGAGCAGATTAAAATAGTTTGTGAGTAAAGACAATAACAGACAATTAAGTAAAAATTAAATTGGTGAAATAAGAAATAACCTACTAAAAATAGAGGAGAGTATAGACAAATGTACCCGCCACAGTTAGGAGGTCATTCTGTGGGAAACACTGCATTTATGTTACATTATATTATGTTATGTTATGTTATGTTACATTATGCTATGCTATATTAAGTTACACACTTGACCTTATGTAAATATCACACTTATTTTAACCCAAACCATGATCTTTTCCTAGCCTTAGTTTTGGTGCCTAAACTTGTCCAAGACCTTTATTTGGAAAGTGTAACCAGACATGGCATGTCATTTTTACCAGTTTGAGAATGACGGTGAATATAGTTTGAAAGTCATGCTGAGTGTCACGAAAAAATGTAATATTCATCAGAATTCATCATGACCTTCATCAGAAAATGGAGCTTCTGAGCATTTTAGAAACTGGTCATGGATAAAAATAACTAGACTGAAACATCCTTTTGGCTATTTCAGCAAATTTATACCCTGGAAAATGAAGGTAGTTTGTTATATTGATGTGATAATTGCATAAAATACAATATGCATACAGTATTTTTAAGATTTAGCTCCTGTGGAATAAAGTAATTGTAGTATCAATAAATTATGTTGGGCTGCAAGTAACAATCATATTTTCATTATTTGTTCATTAGTCGCTTATTTTAAACTGATTGCTCATTTTGTCTATAAAATGTCAGAAAATAGTTAAAAAAAAATCATCCATGCCCATCGCATCTACCCAGAGCCCAATGTGATGTCTTATAAATGTCTTATGTAGTGCACCTTACAGTCCACAACCCAAAGATACCCAATTTGAAAAGGTATAACAGAGAGCAAAGCAACAAATCCTCACGTTTGAGAAGCTGGAATCAAAGAATTATTGACAGTTTTCCCTCTGAAAGAACTTAATTTCCTCCACTTGCAGTCAAGAAATCATTGTTATTAAATACACAAAAAACAACTATAAATCAGATCATCAGTTTGCAGGAATTCAGGTTCATTCTCAGTTTGCTTGTATTTTGGACTAATGCTCATGTTATCAAGAAATTTATTGTTTATAAAGCTCGGGGAAGTTTTTAACTGTTGTTATTTAGGTTAAAGAGCACTTAAAAAGAGATTTGCAGTGGTGACGTTTTTATAGGTCTGAGATAAAAAGGGTGTTTCCTGCTTATTGTTGCCCCCTGCAGAGTCTCATCCACTTCAAAAACAAAGGGATTCTCTTTATCTTACTGAGGTTAAAAAGCCATTTGGATCCGCCAACAAGCACATTCAACAACAAAAAGTGAGATTTTGAATTATGAGAAATATGTTATTGGCTAACCAGACTTCTGACAAACACTGTGGGAAGTTAAATTTAAATGAATGAGCTGGATTGTTTGTTTGCACAGTAAACACTTTCCAGTCTGCGTGAGACTGCTCTGCTGTTATTGGAAACACTTGAAAATAAACGAACCTCCTGCTGCTGTGATCTGGCTGATTAATGTGCCGTTACGCAGTAAAAACCGCCGTGTGTGTTTGGAGGGTTTCTCCAGACCAGAGCATTAGTCAGAGAAGCTCCTCGGATCCTTTTTTTTAAAGATGGTGAGCAGGAGCTCCTCTGGTTTCATGTGGGTGCCCCATGACAGCTGTGTGAGGTGACTGCCCCCTCTGCTGGTCTCTGCAGGCAGCAGCAGCCTCCAAACCTCCCAGATGAGTCACAGACATTCATTTTGCTGCGACTTGAGCGTCTGCCGTGTCCCTCTCAGTCTGAATGAATACAGCGTGTACGGAGGCATTCGCACTGATTTTTCTTTGCATTAGTTCAACTCTAACTCAGTTCATTAAGGCAGTGAAATGATGAACTGAAAGTGGTAAAATGCAAAGTAATGTTTAATATTTGCTTAGTATTTTTTATGGTACTTTATATTTCTACATTTGAGAGTGAAATATTGTACTTTTTACTCCACTATATTTATCTGATGTGTAGCTATTATTCAGTTTGTATATTTCAAAGATTATTTTAGCTTCTAAAACTTAATGCTTTGTTCACTGAAAAATGCCCCTCTTATCTCCAGACATTTTAGTCTGGAAAAAATCTTCCTCTGTAGAAATATTTAAACATTTTTTAAAACATATATTAGCTTGGTTAACTTTTTCCTAACATCAACTTTGTCATGATTGTAGTGCAGCGATGACACCTTATTCTTTCTTGTATATTGAAACAATATGCATAGTTCAAACAATTTGGCTTAAATGAAATACTGAAATTAAAAAATTAGAAAAATAACTAAATGACTCAATTTTTGACATATATGTTGAAGTTTTTATAGATTTAACAGTGAAACTTTTTATAAAGTGGATAAAATCAGCTCCATCTCAACCAACCACATGATAATAATCCAGCAGTATATGGTATATACATTATGAAAGCTTCCATTTGGTATAACGAGTCTTCTTACATTTTATCATTTAAGGTACAATTTGCTGATATGCTTCTGTACTTTTACTTAAAAGTCAGTGTGTAACATTTACAGGATCTATTGATCTATATAATATGGCAGAAACTTAATATAACATTCATAAGTCTGTTTTTATTGGTGTAGAATCACCTGAAAACCAGAACTGTGTTTTCCTGACCTTAGAACAGGAGCCAGCAAAGTTAACTATCAAAAGAGCCATTTTGGTCAAAAAAAAAAAAGAAAAAGAAGAAGATAAAAGCAATCTGTCTGTAGCTGCAACGAATAAATAATAAATTGAAATAAAATAACCTTTTTTCATTTCCACATACTTTTTTATCAAAGCCACAAGGAGCCACTGGAGGCGGGCAGAAGAGCCACATGTCACTCTCGAGCCGCAGGTTGCAGACCGCCACCTTAAAATCAGCTGTTTATATCTATAGAGGGCGCGGGTCCTCTTCTATGGAGTCTGCCAGGTTTCTACAGTAACCCAGAACCAGAGGTGTGGTCTCATGATTTGGATCTGAGTCAGACTTGAGTAACAAATTTGACTTAAGACACAACTTGACAAAAACAAAAAAAGACTTGCAACTCAACTTTTGACTTTCATATCAATGATTTGTGACTTCACTTGGACTTGAGCCTTTTGACTTGAAGATTCCTTCCCCAAAACCCAAAGATTAAAAAGTGTGAATCCATCAAATCATCTCCCGTCATTTCCTGAATCAACTAACGTTAACACTATTCATTCTTAGCAAGTCACCATGTAATTCCCGAGATCCACTTTGAACCAATCTGACAGCATGAAATCAAATTGCAGGAGAAGAACCAACATTACGTTACTGAGCACCAGTGAAAACATTTTGTCGGCATACAAAAATCAAGAGATGGTCAAAAAAAAAAAAAAAAAAAAAGCAAAAACAAATAGCTGTATGCAAATGCAGATTACAACTTCAAGCTTCGTTTAACATTTGAAGTTTTACAAAGAATCGTAAGCTAAGGCTCTGTTGTTGAAGTGGCATTATGACTTGACTTGGGACTGCAGTTGACTTGAGTGCAAAGACTTACTTGTGACCTGCAAAACAGTGACTCAAGATTCAGCGTTTTGTGTTTTTTGTAGGTTTTGCAGCCACCATAGGTTCCTTTACACACTTGGAAGGGGAGGCTAGATGCTTCTAAATCCTACACACTGTTCCTTTAATGTGATTTTGAGTGCAGGTCTTCAACTTGAGGCTGAAATATATATATTAAAAAAAAGCAAAATTGTAGCCCTGTCATGAGTAAAATCCCAGAAGACTTGAGTAAATAGCTCATGAATGAAATTAATCATGTAGTCATAAACCTAATATATATGCAATAAGATCTACAATTTGTATTAATTCTCTTCCACGGTTCCTGTGGCGGTCTGAGCTCCTGTGGGTGAAATTTGGAGGGGAACTTGTGCGTGACCGTCTTACCAGCAGCACAGAGTCGACCTCCTCCTCCTCCTCCTCCTCCTCCTCCTCCTCCTCATCCCTGGAGAAGAATAGTTTGTTATCTTGTACTTGGACGACTTTTGAAGCGAGACCTTTGCTGGAAATATGACGCAAATTAAGTAATGTGTCTGGACCCCACTCAGAATCTTAAGAGTGGCTCTTTGTTTATGTCCCAGTGTGTTTTTCCCTGGAGAATAATACTAAGGCTTAAACATAGAGGAGGAAGAGTGAGAGGAGGACTCTAAATATTTTCTCAAACGCCTTAATTGAAATTGGATTTTAACTGCTCACCAGACCGTGGTGGCAAGAATCAGGTGCCAGGGAGGTAGCGTTTTTGCATTGCAAATGTAATTTTCTGTTGTATTTTTTATTTTTTTTTGCCCATTGCTCAGGAGGTACTCGAAAATAGCTACCAGATATGTTTTTTCATGAGCCATTTTCTTCAGGTTGAGCCACTCATTATTCCAATACCCAGTGCGATTAGCTTTTTGGATTGAACTACAGTGTGGTCCTGTTGTTTACTGAGCTGGAGCACGAGTCTTTGTGGGAAATTGTATTCTCGTCATGCACTGATAGAGCCTGATGGAGCTGAAATTTTGATTGCACAATATATATACAGCTAATGTGCTTTGAGTTTTCATTCATCACACAAGTGGATGGGGCAACACTTGTTGATTATTCTGTAATTTACAGATTTATTCCCAATTTGGTGAACATTAAGTGGGGGGAAACTCCTGCAGTGATTGATGCAGAAAGTAATCTTTAGACATTTATTTTCACCTGTGGATCCCAGATACTGAGCAGAAAAATATCTGAATATGATGTTGCCAGGGATGAATGAATTATTCAGATCCTTTACTTAAGTGGCTACAAGGAACTTTAATATTTTGTTAATTTTGGAGGCCCCTGTGGACAGAAGCAGTAACATTTCCACCTCAATAACCATAAAATATAACATCAAAATTAAAATTATCTGAAGATAAATATCCTGCTTCATTTTAACTGGCTAGCACACTGAAAAATTAAAAACAGTCTCTTCTAGTCTGCATTCAGGGAGAATCTGACCTGGTGGCAGACATTAAGACTGACTAAATAGAGATCTTATCATGAACAGTCTCGTTTGTTTATATAGATATAGGACTGTACTATATAGAGGCATCAGTATTAAACTGAGACTGTTAAAAAAGTCCTTGTAGTACATTTAAGTGAAAGTTGTAATACCACATTGTAAAGTTCTTGCACTGAAAATGTTAGTTAAAGGTATAATATGCAACATTTTCTTTAAAAAAAAATAGACTCGTAAGCATAACCCCTTTCATGTATGATCAACTAGAAGTGCGTGGTGGTGGCTGTACCTGCAGCTACTTGTATCTCCCTATTGTTCTCATTATTTTGTTGGCTTGGGACACTTTTCCAACCCAAAACATTGGTATTTGATGTCTCATATCTTTCTGATGCATAGCTCAGAAGCAGCTCAGACATGTTCTACTAATTCTATAGTTAAAGCAACAATAATGTATATTTTTAGTATAACAATATGTCAAGTGACAGAAGGAAAACAATGTGAAAGTTTCTTGCAGTGATGAATCAACAATTTTCACCCGAATCTGCAGCTTCCTCTCTGCTTTACAGAGCTTTATGAAGAGTTTCAGTTCTTCCGCTCAGTTTATCTGCTTGGCCACAATTTTACTGTTTTGAGTCACTCTCTGTGCTTTTGACTGCAGAAGGCACCTGTTTTTAGCAAAACAATAAAAACAAAAACTCATTGTGCACTACTTGCTTTGCACCAAACAACAGACAGCGACTAGCTGGTGAACATAATGCAGCATTCAACAGCTAAAAAGCCAGATATTTCCCTCAGGAGTTGGAGGAGACTAAAAACAGAGCTAAAACTGCACTAATTCCCTTGTACTATATACAAATTCAAGGCACCTGTATTTTAGTTGAGCATTTCCATTTTATGCAACGTTATATGTCTACTTAAGAATTAAGTCTTCCCTTATGGGTTGAGAAAATTCTGCTGCTCCTTTTATTGAACTACATGAAAAGTTGACTTTCAGTGATACCTGGTTTTCACAGGACTGCACTGCAACAAATATATGATGATCTTAAAGAATATTACATTTTATTTAAAGAACACTCTTCAGGGTACTCAAAGACACTTTACATAGATTAAAAGATCAGAGAAAAACGCACAGTATCAATCACACACTAAAAACAGTTGTGAAGAGGTGAGTTATGATGAGTGATTTAAATATGGACAGGTCAGTGAGTCTCAGATTTGTTTGGGGAGAGACTTCCAGAGGGAGAGGGCAGCCATGGAGAAGGCTCTGTTGCCTATAAAATAGTTAAAATTAGCTCAGCCTGAAACATCTGCAGCAGTAAAATGAAACATGCACATCAATGCAGCAGTAATCCTAATCCAAACAACATCAGATTTAATTGTAAAGCATCGACAGAGAAAATAATCAGCTGATTAATCGGTGATGAAAGTAATCATTAGCTGCAACCCTAAAAGCACTATATTAGGCTAACCATATTTTATAATGATGTATTCAAAAGTAACAGAAAGTAATCAAATTGCATTACTTTAATATTGTAAATCTTGGATTATATTATTGATTATATTTTTGAACAGGTAATTAGTAACTGTATCTGAATACATTTAACTCTCCCAGCCCTGCTTGTACTATAAGGTTTTAAATGCTTTTATTGTAGTGGAGTATTTTCATAGTATGAGATTAGTACTTTTACTAGGATTAGGATTCTTCTTCCACCACTGTCTGAATGAATGATAATGTTGGTTGGTAACTACTGGGTGTGTAAATAAGCAACTGCATGCTTACAAATGTTAAATCACCTTAAAAATGTGATAATATGTCAATGTTTGTTCACAACTTGTTTCTGCTGTCCTGAGTGGTTGAGAAAATAAGGTTTAAGTACAGTACATGAATAAATTTACTTACATTTCACCACTATTTATTGCTCAATACATCATCACCACAAGTGGACGAGGTGGCCATCGTTAAGTTTCTGCTAATTTCCCCTCCTGTATGTAATTTGCTCACACAGGGCCACTGCAGGAGACACTGGCGGAAAATCATGACTCTCTCGTGTCCTGAGTCCCAGTGATCCCACACAGTCTGTCTGTGAGCTGAGATCAATACCCCCTTGGAGGGGGTTTTAGCACCTTTAAAAATAACCCCCTCGAAGCTTTCAGTGGGGGGGTGTTAAATGAAACGTCCCTGGGCCACAACCATAAGTGGCACTGCAGTTAATGGCCATCATTGTCTGATTTGATGGTCACAAACAAGGTCGTTGTAGCTGCATATGGAGTCATATTCCTCAAGCAAAATGTTTTAACATTGACCGAAAGCGCTAATGTTGAAACTTTATAGCCGTTCTGTTGCTGCGCTGCTGGTGTTAATGTTCCCCATCTGATCTGCTCCCCCACTCCCCTACAGTCTGAGAAATAAGGGAAGGGCTGAGGTTCTACCTGGAACCATTTGCTTCTTTAAAGAACCCTTTTTTTTTTTTAGGAAAGGGTCTGTCATTTGTTTGTTGAGAGTTTCAAGATTAATGGTTCCACTAAGAACCCTTTTCATTCAAAGAACCCTTTTTGAAAAAGAGAGTTCTTCAAAGAGTATGTTCTTGATAAAACCCTTGGAATATACAAAGGTTCTCAGTTGGACTCCCTTGGTGGGCTCCTGTTGAAACCCTTGCAGTATAAAAAGCTTCTCTGTAGAACCTGCAACGTGGGTTCTAGATAAAAGGTTATCATCAGAACTCCCTGCATGAGTTCTAGATAAAACTCTTGAAATATTGAACAGTTCTTGGTAGAACCCTCTTCATGGGTTATAGACACAACTCTTGGAATATAAAAAGGTTCTCATTAGAACCACCAGAGTGTGTTCTAGATAAAACCTTCCACCATAGAAGGGTTCTCTGTAGAACCTCTCATAGACAGATAGTTCTAGGTATAACCCTTAACTAGGATTCCAAGTGGAACCTTTAACAAAAAGTTTTACTAGCAATCAAAAAATGTTTTCCTATAGGGACAAGCTAAAGAACTCTTCATGGTTCTAGTTAATGTCTTTCTTTCTCAGAGTGTTCTCCTCTACTGTACTCCTTCCTCAACATGAAGCCTTTCGACTTCTCTGTCAAACGGCTCAACGGGCCGTCTGCTGATCGCTCTGATGGATGAGCGAACCAGGAGAGGAGTCGTGAGTCTCACACTCGAGCTGGTGGAGGTTCAGCGCCCCGCTACGCCCACGCCGAGCCGTCCAATCGCCTCCAGACTTTGACACATCATTTCCCCTGTGATTTGTGGCCAGATTGAGGTTGAAGGAGACAAGGAAATTTTCTGTCCTCATGAGAACAGATGGATGTTGCAGTGCTGCAGACTGAGCCGACGGTTGTTTCTTTTTTTTCTTCTCTCTCTCTTCCTAAAGAACCCTCTTGCTTTATAAGGGATCGGTTTCCCGCTCAATAATGGACTCATGATGACGTGCTATTACAGCATATTTTCAGAAAACGACCTGCCATCTTTTTTTGACGTACAACAGACTGACTGTCCTTCCAGGAAAGTGATAAGCTTATCTGTTATTTTGTAAAATACTCTAAGTACAGAGTGGCAATCGAGAGTTTCCCATTTGTCCTCATAGGGCTCTTTCATACAAGATCAAAGTTGGGACCCCTGTGTTTGTGATCAAAGATGGGCTGTAATGCCACGAAATGATGCATGATGTAACATACATGCAATCTGTAAATGTGATAGCCTTGTCAGGGCAGCAAATGGTCACCGTCTTTTTCATCCATCCCCCCTCCTCACGTGTTTGATCTCGTCTCTCTCTGAGAAGCGAAGCCTCTGGCACCTCCCTTTGGGACGTTTGATGTTGGAGATCAGAGCTGGTGGTGGTGCAGGCACTTTGGCGGTGGGGGCTTCACCATTACAGCGTGCCACATCCAATCTTTTCACCATCAGATAACTTCAAAGAATCTTCCAAACATCACCTTCCTAAAAAATCCAGAGTTTCCCATCGGTGTTGTCTGTTAGATTAGCAGGATGTTATTGAAGTTTCCTGGGAAAAAAAAGAAAAGTCTGTGATTCTGCTGAAATCTATCATCACCTCAGGCTGAGAGATGTCATAGCACACCACAGATTTTTTTTCATCTCTGTCTGATTCTTTCTCTCTTCTGGGCATTGATCTCCAGCTCTGCCAATATCTTCTCCTCTGTGAGACCTTTCCTCGTCCTCCATCTCTTATCCATTATTCATCACTCTCGGCTCCTTCTGCCAAGGCATAATGCCTCTTACCTCCAGACGGCCATTCTGCTGTTTTGTAATGTATGAAACAATGACACCCCAGCTGTTGCTTTCTTGGTGGAAATGCTGAAATATAAAAGTAGATTTCCATATTTTTGCTAGATGGACAAAGTCTTTAATCCTCTGACATTGATAAAATATGAGCAAGTCTGCAGCCATGCTAGTGGCTCTGTGAGGCTGTACCAACAGGCAGTTTTGCTGTGAGCTAACTGCTAACATCGGCATGGTAACAAGGTCACAGTGTCAGTGTTAACATGCTAATGTGTAGCAGGTGTAATGTTTAACGTGGATCCACTTATAGCATGCTAAACACATCACTGAACACAAAGTACAGCTGAGGTTGATGGGAACATCATTGGTTTTGCAGGTATTTGGTCCTAAAGAAAAGTATTGGTCAAATTGAATTTTTGACCTGATGATGGCACCAAAGTCAAAGGTATTTCACTGAATAGTCAGGCAGGGCAGTTTTATTTATGAAGCACGTGTCTGACACAGAGGTAGATTCAAGGTGCTGTACAGAGGAGCTCAGACAACTAAAGTTAAAACAGGTAAACAGTTTTGGGAGGGTTACTTTAAAAAGATATGCGATACAATTAGTAATTACCTGTTAAAAAATGTTGTCCGTAACTTAATCCAAGTATCACAGTATTGAAATAAAGGGACTTAATTACTTTCTTTTTTGAATAACCTTTAGCTGGTTGGACTGTGTAGCTAACATTAGCTGTTGATCTCTAGCTAACATTAGCATTTGATTTGTGTAGCTAACATTAGCTTTGGGTCTTACCTGTTAGTTTTTATTTAGGTTAGATGTTGAGTTCTTGGATGATGACAGTATTTTCACAGCTGAAGGCAGAACTGTCTCTGTACTGTGAAGTTGTTTCTCTTTTCTGATTTAATATTTGAGAATATTTAGTTAAAAGTGCTTGAGAACAGTAACGTTTCCAGTCTGGATTTAAAGCTGCAATGATCATGGCATTCTGAGGGCAGCTGGTTTCAGCACTCTGCTGCATAAAACTGCTTCTTCTCGTTTAGTTTTTGCCCTGGGCACCATCAGCAGTCCACTCCCCTGTGATCTAATAGGTCTTGCAGGGTTATATTGCTTTAGCATGTTAGTTATACTGTATATTGATGGCCAACTCCATGCGAGGATTTATGAATAAGTAATAAAACTTAAAAATCAATTCTACGCTTGCCAACCACTGCAGGGATTTAAGAACTGGGGTGATGTGGGCTGTTAGTTAGTTAGTTAGTTAGTTAGTTAGTTAGTTAGTTAGTCTTTTTTTATGCCTGTGAGCCAGCAACAGCTGTGGCTGGAGGGATTATGCATTTGGGTTGTCTGTCTATCCATTTTTCCATCAGTCCTATTGTTGTGAATGCAATATGTCAAGAATCTCACGAGGGGATCTCTTCAAACTTGGCACAAACGTCCAAAAAATACAACTCGATTGGTTGGTGAAGTCATACAACCCTGGGGCAGTAACTCTACATCTATAAAGAAGGCAGAAAACCACAACAAATAAACAAACAAAAAACAAACAAAAATCCAAGATGAGTAATAAGCCAAACATTTGAAAGGACTGACTTTTCCTCTAGGACCACCAGCAGGTCAGAGAATCATTAAACCCAGTTGAATTGATCTTCTAGGGATCTTAAAGCGACTGCAAGGACCTTTCATATTTTGTTGATTTTGGAGCCCCCCATGGAGAAAAGTGGAAGTGTTTCCACTATTATACTTCCAAAATATAGGGTTAGGTAAAAGTTGAAAAATCTTCCTGTTACC
Source organism: Lutjanus erythropterus (assembly GCF_056507025.1). Classification (NCBI taxonomy): domain Eukaryota; kingdom Metazoa; phylum Chordata; class Actinopteri; order Lutjaniformes; family Lutjanidae; genus Lutjanus; species Lutjanus erythropterus. The sequence continues at coordinate 16,913,439 of NC_139328.1, forward strand.
TTTTAAATGGCTTGTGTACAACTCACTGTCTTTTTTTGGCTGGGAAAATGTAAACACAGGCTTGTTTCATCTGATTCAAAGGAGAATACAACTTGGCATCCAGTAAGAACTGTACAGAAACAGCCAATCTTCTTGCAGATGGTCTCGTTTGTTATGTAGGTCATGTCGAGGTGCCAGTATTAAATTGAGACTGTTTCATAACCCGTTAAAAACTCTTTGTAGTTGCTTTAAATATCTGGAGCAAATTTCATGGCAATCCATCCTTTAGTTGTCAAGATGTCTTACTTTGAATCACAAATGTCAACTGGCTGGTGGCTCTAGATGAGAAGTCAGTGGATCACCAAGGTCAGTAGGATTCATCCTCCGAGGAACATGAATGTCTGTACAAAATATCATGACAATCCATCCAACAGTGGGTGAGACATTTCAGTTAGGACCAACAGACTGAAAAAGCCTTCCCAAGAACTAAAAAAAAAAGTCATGATAACTTTGCATCCGTGTGCCATCCAAGCTTTTCTAAAGTACAATGAGTCAATCACACTAGAAGGAGTGAAAAGTAGAAATTGTGTGTGTCAATGAGCAGAGATTAAAAGTTAATCTGTGCAAATTGACTATCTAAGAAGAAAGAGGCCTTCAGAGAGTTCTTTTCATACTCGAAACATCTGAAGTGAAGAGACAAGGTTACCATGAGTCATCTGTGTTGAATCGAAACACAGTGATTGAATTTAATGCTTTCTTTCCTCGATGCTATAAAGCTGATCAGCTACTTCAGGAACATCTTTCCTCTGAGTGACAGTGCTCTTGTGTCTCTGTCTCACTGGTCAGACAGTATCGAGTGAGATGCACTTTTGTGGATGTTCATTTATCTGTAAGAGATGTTACTCCGATAGATGTTCTTTTTCATACCATCATACGTAATACTGACACTGTCTTTAGGATGTGAAGTACAATCATATGCTTTGCCTTTTATCCCCAAAACAAACCAGTCTGTAGCTCAAGATGTTAGTTAAACTGATTTTTGCTGCCATGGTGAGGGTTTATTTTTTGATCAACTGACACTAAAACTTATCAGTTTAATGTTGCTACACTCTTAGAAATAAGAGTTCCAAAAAGGTTCTTCCCAACTTTATGGGTAGATAATAGAGTGATTTGTACAGTAAAGATTAAACATTGAATTTGAGTATTTCTTTTCACTTCAATCCTGAAATCAGAGCTGCGTAACCTCTTGGAAGTATTTCCAAATTAAAGGAATAAAAGTTTTTATTTGTTGAACTTTCAAGAGCTTTCTCTGCAGCCACAATATCATGCTGGAGGTGGTGGCATATTCAAGAGCCACCGTTTCTTTTTAAGATTGCTGCACAGATTGTAATCTATATTGTTGCTTGTGTAAGTACAGCCATGTTTGGTCAACATATTTAGGCAAGATTAATGCACAAGGATTTAAAACAGCTGTCCCAAACATCTACTGCTTCCCTTGCGTTGTGGATATACAGGCATATGTTTGCCTGTTGGACAGTTTGCATCGTATTGCAATGTTCAGTCTGCTTTTATCTGTGTTTCTGTGCTTCTGTGTTATTTTTTAATGTGGATGGATTGTCCTGCCTTAAATAAAATAAAATAAACATGAACATTAAAAAAGAACAGCATAAATATGGTGTTAAAGACCCCCTGTCAGACATATTTTAACATGTACATAAGAATCTGTATCTGATATGTTCACAAAAAAGTTAGCCTAACCCCTGACCCCTAACCCATCTTTGAAATGACGTCTGCTCCTTCTCCTTTATTAAAAATCTATAAATATAAGTGCTGGACAAGAGATGTTTAAACACCTGTTTTCCAGTGGTTCAACTCACCGTAAAATTCATTCTTTGTGTATGTGGAGCTTTAAGTTTCCACATGACACTTTTGCAAGTTTAATATTAGACTAGGCTTGACTTCCAGACTATTTTTGATGTCACAAACTGCGCTTGTAGACCCACCCCTTAAAATGGTCTTTTCAGTGAGCACACTTTCCGCTTTCAGCAGATGAATGTGAAAACATCCTTTGAGTGTCAGACTGTGTACATACATCATTCTGTGCAGTGAAGCTCCAACATTCAGCTGTAAGAACAAGAAGAAAAACATACTTTTGAGTGGAGGTTAACTTTAATGATGCAATTTGATCTCTTTTTTTTTGTTTTGCTACACTCATGACATTGTGTATTTATGAAAATATTTACAATCAAATCTCTTAACCTTTACGTGTAAATTTGGTTATGTATTAGTATATGTTATATACAATGTATGCAGAAAAACTTTCCTCAGTCATCCTTCATTTTCTTGCCTTGTGTTGTAATGCAACATATTTCTTGTTTTTATACAATATATTTATTGTTATGCTCTACATTTGTCTTTGCAAAGTATATTTGTTGTTGTCATACAATATAGTGTTTGTCAGCTGCAACTGCTGGCAGATTTATGATGCAACTGGAAAGCTTCAACTTTTTTGTTTACTCTTCAATTTGAGCTATTAAACTACTGACAATAAAGAAATGAAAATTAGGATTTGATTGATCATTCAGTTTTAGTTTGTGATTGCTGCATTTCTCAGACTTGTCATACTTGCGCTTCCTCTCTCTCTCCACAGAGGAAGTCGTTGATCGCCACCAGTCTGATCGTGGCGGTGTCGCTCTTCGTGGTCGTGGTGAACTACTCGGAGAAGCCTTACTTCCTCCTGCAGCCGGTGTTCGGTCAGACGTTCAGCAGCCACTGGATGTTCTCCAAGCAGCCGTACAAGGCCTTCAAGCCTCACTTGGGTTACGTTAGCATCCCCAAACAGGAGGTGAGGGACACAGAGACACAGCACACAGGCACACACCAGCAGGCACAATCAAAAACGGCAGCATAAGTCATTTAATTTTCATACTTTTTGTCACCTGGATGTAAATGTTTGACTAAACTTGATATGAAGTGCTATTCAGTTTCATTTTTCTGGTTAGCATCTTGATATCTTTTTTGCTGTTTATGGTAATAATGTCCATTCAGTATTCATAAAACAACATTAAACATTAAGCAAATAAGTATGTTTAATGTTAAGGGCGCCATTTAGTGAATTGTTACCTGACTTTGCAGTAACCCTTCAGCTCATTGTTTTGGTTTTACTGTCTGCAACGTTCTGATTCACTCTCAGCCCTCTCATTAGCATTGTTTTTAAGAAAACAATATGCTACATGTGCTGCACCAGTAGTGGAGCATTTAGCAGTTGTGCGATATTTTTTGCAGGAGCTAAAATCAAAGTGGACATAACCCCATTATGTTCATCAGGTAGCCAGAAAAATCACTTAAAGACAATGCTGATCTTGCTTGGTGTTGGCTGGAGGTGTTAATAGCAAGTGTTTGATAATAGCCATATCAACTTAAAATGTAGCTCCACCCACTGCACAATTTTGAAAAATGCTAAAAAAGTGGGAAAGTCGCCGAGAGGTTCGACATGACGACCACTATAGAGGGTGTGGCCTCATGGTAGCGCACTGTCTGATGGAGGCAAGGAGACACCAACTGGAGGGAGACTGAGCAGTGAACAGCGTTGCAGGAACAGCCAGAGATGAGCTGCTGCTCTGTGGCAACACAGAGTTTGCTGACTCTTTGACGCTTGTTAGAAGCACATTTAAATCATGGGCCTTTGTAAAACTTATTCTGTAGTAGGTTACCTGTGTTGTAGCTAAGCTAGCTGCTCAGAGAGGCTGAGAGGCTCTCCTGTGTGTGTGTGTGTGTGTGTGTGTGTGTGTGTGTGTGTGTGTGTGCCTGCGGTGGAGTGTCAGGACATAGACGTGTTGTTGTGTTGTTGCTGTTTATCATGGGATCATCATCAAGGAAAAGAATGAAGTCTGGAGATGCTTCTGTAGCTGTCAAAAGCTCCAAATTTGGAAAATATTAAGTAGAGTAGACATTTGATTCAGTTTGACTCTCCAAAATGATAAGTGTCAGTGCACAAACGTAATGGGCTGATTAGCCTACTAATAAAATGGTGATCTTCTAATGAACAGTGTAAACCTGCTAGCAGGTTGTTTAAAAAAATCACAATGATACACTTTTTTGTCATATTTATAAAGAATCAAAGGGCTGGATTTGGCCCATGGTCTGTCAGTTGTATCGGCCTGAACTAGAGGGCTAACAAAAAATAGTTTGAACTGGTCAATAATGTGTCTGGATCAGCATTTGAAAGCAGGGGACAGGGGAAGTGGAAAGCTACACTGTGATGAAATACACCCGAAAATGTATTTCATCACAGTGTAGCAATATAATTTAGTTTACAGCTCGAAAAACACATTTAAGTGTCTTTAATGAGGTCATAATATGTCAGTGATTTTAATTACAGTTTGTTGTGCCACAATCAAGTGTCCAGAAAATAAATTAATGTAGGTTTAAGTTAGTGTGAAATTACTTTCATATAGTAAAATAAACATCATCATCTCAAGTTACTTTAGTGTGTCATTGTGTGGGATGTTGCCTGATCAGTCCAGGATATTTTCATTTCGTTACACTGATTGGAATCTTTCTTTTTACATTGTTTAAAAATGACAAGTGTAACAAGTTATGGGTACAATAAAACACGGTTTTGAAAAGTTATAAAAAGATGCAAAGGTAAAGCCAAATTAACTTAATTGCATACGCAGTTATACAAGTATAATGTATGTAGATTAAATACATTAAAAAGCCAATAAAAGATGACAGCTAAAAGATGATGATTACTGATGAAAAAAGAACAAAGTGATAAAGTTTCAGTGATTGAGAAACTGCCAGTTGTTACAAAGGAACTAAAAGCCGTGTTACATGTGCGATCCTGGAAGCTTTAATATAGTCTGAACATCATTTCATGTTCCACTTTTACACTGAACCTTTGTACATTTGACATATCACAGTGTCAGTGAAATAAGTTACGTCATACACAGGTAACCTTTTCTTTTATGGTGCCTTCATGTTCTCTAACCTCCATTAACATTAACCTGCCATCACACAGCTTCACCTCAATAATGACGGTGTATTCAGATGCACTCATGCAAAAAGCGCCGCTCCTCCTTGAGGATTTTCTTAATTCGTTATATCAGGTTCTCTGTGATGGATCTGAAAACGCCTGTTTGATGTCTCTTGTGTGCATTATTTCTTTGTAATTCCAAACAGCCATGTCCGTGATCCTATTCTTCTGCCTTCAAACAGCTCTGTGCTGTATATTCCCCGCACAATTTATGGAAATTGAAATATCAAAGCCTTTTAATTCCCACCACATCAAAATGTAAAAACCAAGCTGTGTGTTTGTTGTTTAGGGAGGCAGCCGGCAAAAACTGAAATTGTGCTCGTACTGGTGGATATTGGGTAGTCACGCAGGAAAATCGCATAATTTGCTCGCATGAGATGCATGCAACATTTCCGGCTGACAGGTAATGAGGAGGATTGTGCTCAGTTTGGGGTGCAATGCATCTAGATTTGGAGCAGCGATGGATGCGTTGGCCCTTCATGAGAAGTGGATGCCTTATATTCAGCAGGCTGATATTGGCAGATTAATGCAGAGCGTCATCCTCTGCCTCCGGAGAGTTTGATCCACACAACATGGGCCCAGAGGCAATCACGTCTTACACCAGTCTCTACGTCTGCACCTCCTTCTGCCTCCAGACAAGCCTGCTTAAATCACTGCCCTCTCCCCATGGATATTTATGCAAATCAGAGGAAAGACTGGCAGCTTCTGCGGCATTAGGCCTCTTTTCGGCTCAAATTCCCCGACCAGTGAGCTCTCTATAGCGAATCAGAGGGGGCAGTGATTGGCCTGAACGTGAGTGTCAAAAATGTTCTGCATGCTCCTGGAAATTTTCTGACAAAGGATGGAGAGAGTAGTGGAGGTCTGGTCAAGGTGATACTCTTGTTCTGGGTGTCGTAAGCGATTACGTCCAGAGTGAAAGCCCACTGTGCGAGCTGTCAGCCTCTGTTAAGCACACAGCAACACCTTAAGAAGTAGTAATATTTCTCCTGGACGGTAAGGCAATCTTACATGATCCACAGTGAGGTGTCATTTGAGGTGTTATAAACCTCTTGCAAGCATGTATAATGCATGACCCAGTAGCATGGGAATGGCCTGCCTTATTTTCCTCATTTGATTGAGTCTGCCTCCAGGTGTGATAAATTGTTCCCCGCTCTACTTTTCAGGAGAAATAGAAAACATTTGTCTTGTGGCACTTTGCATTCATGCCCCTGGTCTATCACAGACACAGACAGAAACTCAATATTTTCATTTAGACCTGAAAATGTTAAATCCAGGCCCATTGAAATGTAAACAATGATCGATAAGAGCTGGAAAGTGCTTCTATTTTTGGATCGCTTAATGAGAAATCTTCTGGGCTGGGTTGCACGACCTGTTCATAAAGTTCCTTCTAAATTTGTAGCAAGTACCAACTAATTTCATACGATGAAACTTGGGGAATAGCTTAGCTGACAAAGACTTTTGTGATGTGTAAATCATCAGGAAAAGTCTGTGGCACCTTCCAATCAAAATTAATTAATTGTGTAAATAGAAAATCACTTCAGCTTCTCAAGCTGCAGCATAACTTCCAAAAATGTATTACCTTTATTTTATAGGTCAGGCAAAGATATAAAGGAAAGTATAACGCCTCCTTACATGGGGTGAACCAAGTGAGTGACCGCAGGTGCTCCAAAAATAACACTTTTAAAGGTGGGGCTGAATAATATATTAAACTTACATGCCAAACCTTTTCAACTTTGTTTTATTTATACTGTAGATATATAAATGGAGAAATATGTGTTTCAGGCTTTTAAGTCGCTGACTATTTATTATATAGTGCACTACAGTTACTGTCCACCATTTCTTTGAGTGTTTGAGTTCTGATTGTGTAAATTTATCCTCTACTGGAACAAAAACGTCCACAGTATGCACGCTACTTTCTGCTCATAATCCCACAATGCAATGCTCCAGATTTTATTGATGAGAAATTACAGTTTTGCGACACTACATCTGACAGTGATGACACAAAATGATTATGATTGAAATCTCAGTCTCAGTTTATCACATTTGGAGTAGTTGATGCTATTAAAATGAGTGAGCTCACATTGGGAAATAAGCGGCTATAATACAGTGAGTACATGTTTTTTAAGTGTCACAGTCCCATCAAATCACTTGTTTCCCTTTCTGGATTTGATCCATTCAGTCATTTCAGATTCGAACATTTGCAGAGTCTAGAAGAGATGTACGATTAAATCATTTTATCCCCAATCAGGTTAACGGAGGGCTCAACCTAAAATTAGCCAGCTGGTTCGCTTAGCCTATGGGCTGCTCAATGTGAGAGCTAATATGGAAGATTTATGTAATATATATCTGGAAGTCAGCTTCATGCACCACTGAGCAGCTTTCGATGAATGGAAGCGTGCCTCCAACGCTTCAGTTCAGTTCAATAAATCCATGGTTGGCTCCGTAACCTACAGTTACACAGTGCACTAATGTTGGTTATTGCGTATAAGTAATCTCTAGGGAGGAATTTAATTTGTAGGTTGCAACCTTTAATTGAGTGATGTGTAATGGATCCTGTGTTATAGTTCAGTTTGAATTTTTAATAAAAGCTGATTTAACCAGCTCTTGGTTCAAAATGCTATAAAAAAGGTACAAATGCAAATCTAAAACTATGCTAACGACTTCCATGTCAGCATGCATACACTTAATTTAGTATGTTACCATGCTAACATTTTTAAATGAGTTAATTGTTAATTAATTATCAGTAAAGACCAATTACAGTTGAGACTGATGACGGTGTCAGTAGTTTTGCAGGTACTAGATCGACCTTAAAGCACTAAACATGATAGAAATTTGAACTGATGAGGGCGCTAGAAGGCAAAAGCTGCAGGTCATTTAAGTGAAGTATTTTTTTCCATTTGTTTTCTGAGATGGCGTTTAAGACATAAACCATAATTTTCTTCTTAAGTATAATGTGCATGCCCCAGGAGGAACATTTGAAATTAATCACTTTTTTCCATGCAGACACCTACATTTAATCAATAAATTTAAAATGCCATGGAGGCTTCTTACACTGGGACTTGGCACGTTAATATAATAATTATTGCTTATTAATTAATCGTGTTTAGAGCATTTTAATGAATGTTAAGGTTAAGTTCACACACCGGTGCTAGACTATAATTCACTGATGACCGTGTTCCCGGCATTAGGCCGTGCCATTTTTAAATAACCCACTTTATGTTTAACACACTCATGCATTAAAATCTGAGGCTCTGAGTAGATTTTGTACTTATCATAGAGTGCCAAAATTATTGGTATTATTAAAGCGCACTCTGGTTGCGATTACTGCATGCCACACTGAAACAGCACCGCCATGAACATTAAACTGAGACATGAATCACAGCTGAGAGGATGATGAGGCCATAACATTTTATTGATTTACAGGATGTAATGCACAGAGATTTGTTGGGAGCTAGATTCCAGTAAATGAAAATGTTCCAGCAGGGTTTTTAGTTGTTAGATGAGGTTTTACACACGTCCTCAACGCATGTAAATGTCATTAGTGTTCATTTGAAGCGGCTGTTTTTATTTTTGTGACTGTAAACTACTCAGATGCCTGTTTTTATTTTTAAATGAAGCTTAATTAATGCAGGAAATTTCTCACTCCAAGTACTTTTTTGTTCAAGTCCCCAGTCTTCTAGTTTGTCACTGAGCAGCTGTGTCCTCAAGGTGAAATCTGCAATAAATTTACTGTAATAAATCATAAAAATACCATGATATATCATCAGAAATTAAGGAAACATGCTAAGTCGAAAAACTGAAAAACAGAAACTGGCGGTTCTGAAAACAACACAGAGTCCTTTGAAACTTCTCTTCTGGTCAGTAACTTCCGTTTTTGTTTTCGCATTAATTAGAGTTTAAATTTATGCTGAATGTTCCTAGGATAAGTAAGTGTCCGTTTATGAGTTATAGGAGATGAGTAAGGAGTAGATGTTTATAACAGATAAATTGAGAAATATGTTAATGGTGTTTGGCAGGTAGTCACTGAACTCAAACTCCAGAGTGTGTATTTTCCAGAGGTGGGAAGTAACTAAGCGCAGACACTTTGTAAGATTGTAACAAGAAAAAAAAAAACATCAAACAAGATGAAAAAGACTTAACAAGACAAAAACAACATATCAAGAAGTAAAAGACAAGATGAAAAGACCAAGATGAAGACTCGACTGGGGAAAGGAGGTTCAGTTAGATTTGCACAGAAACAGCCAGTAGAAATTTCCCTCAGAGGTGAGTTATTTTTATTTTATTACAAGAATTTTTTTTCACTTTTACTTGAGGTATGAAGTTGAATTTGTACTTCTTCTTTTACAAGAGTCTGTTTTAGCAGTGGGCTTTTGTTTTCAGGATAACAGGCTTAGCTTTACATTGACAGACAGCTGACGGTTATAAACAGCTGATCAACTTACAGTGGAGGAGCTGTTGCTTGTTATTGTCAAATTACAGTGTGTCTGCAACCTGCCTGAGCTTCCTTGACTCTTGAGAGGAGGGGGCGGGTGAAAATAACTCACTTCAACCATAGACTGTATATTAAACAGGATTTCAACCTGTTTCATACACAGTCTATGGGTCCAACTCGTTATTTGGACTGCTGTACTCATTTTTGTTTGCACAGTTGTTTTATATTGTTCCTTTAAATGCCTTGCTCAAGGGCTCCTCACCGGTAGGTTTACGGTCACAAACCCTGCATGTCTCACATGCAGTTAGCCAGCCAGTGTTCCCCACAGAGTTCAGCCAATCTGTGTGTGCTGAAAGGCGTGATGGAGTTATGAGCTGGGCTGAAGGGAGCGGGTGATGATGGACGAGCTGCTGACAGCTCAAGGCTGCGGTGATGTGTGTCTCAACCAGCCAGTAAATGGAGAGCTACCAGCCCAGGTCCAGAGATCATTTCTTAACCCATGGCTGCATCCATACATGGGAGAAAAAGCAACAGCAGGTAGCTCCGTTGGAGTAATTCACGGAAGAATTATATCTCATCGGAAGAAAAAAAATCAACTGTTTTGTTTCCTTTCCGAGCGGTTGATCTCCTGTATGCGCAAGAATGAATCATATGAGTGGTGATAAGCCAAGTAGTCATAATAGAATTTACTCATGGGATTCTGTTTGCACGCTAAAACTCTCTTGTTTGTTGATTAAACGGCAAACATGCAAGAGAGAGTTTCATGTTCGCCGTCCAGAACGCAGCACAAATGCAATTTGTATGCAAACCAATGACATTACAGTTATTCTCCATTAAGCAAATGATCAAACAGGGCTTAGTCATGATACAATGGTTTTTCTTTTCTAACTTTCTCTTGCATTCATTCACTTAAGTAAGTTTAATCTCATCAAAACAAACCAAGCATATTAGCTTCAATTAGGTAAATCTCCCATTTCGGATTCAGAGAGGGCTTTCTTCCTCCCTTGGCAAAGCGTAGCTAAGAGCTATTATTGAAGATTCATTACAAATCCCCCTTGCACCAGTGAAATATAATAAGATATATAAAAAAAATATACAGTAAGATAAATGATGCAACTCCTATGCTTCTTTCATCTGCATTGTCGCGTTAAGACTCTGTTGTAACCTCTAAGGTCCCAAATTCAATTAACTTAATCAATGTTAGTTCTGGGCACAGTGACATTAATCTTAGGAAATAAAAGAAAATTATATAGGGCCGTAAAAACCCTGATGGATAGTTTTTATAAATAATTACCAAATGCATTTGATTTTATGTTCTGATCACACAAGCCCCTTGCCAAAACATCACTTAAATATTATTATTGCACACATATAAAGTATATTGCAAACTATAACATCATAAGATGAAAATGAAACATGAGATGCAGTATATTTTAGAAGAAAACCACATTCGGAGGTTATCATTCAGTATTGAAATATGACCTAATTGAATTAAGTTAAATTAAAAGACAAGAACTCTCTCCAGTGCATTTCAGCAGTCGAGTTAGAAGAAAACTGGCACAAGACCTTTCACTATACTTTTTCAAGTATTGCAAAATGGCAATACACAGCTTTTAAAATTAAAGCTAAAGATTTTCTGTGTCCCTAAACACAAAATATCCATAAAATTCTGCAGGAGGGGAAAGAGTTGATTATCCATAGTGGCGTTTACCTCACCAGAAGCTAAGATTTCCTGTTTTAAAAACTCTAATTTCCTTTTTTTAATTCTATTTCCCCCTTTGGTAATTTCTAAACACCCCATGTTCCCATACCGGCTTTCTTGCATTTTTAGCGTCTCAGTGATCGAGGATGTTGTTACTTGTATATACAAACACATACACGCAGGCTAAAAGCCATTGTTCTTAAGATACAAAAGGAAATGATAAAGCACTGCAGTATTTTGCACTCTGAGATATTTTCTTTTTCTCTCTTGGGTCTAGTTAGTTTTCTTGTGCCTCTATTGTGTGAGCTATACAATAGCTGTGATGATTCTTGCCTTGGCTTTTTAGGGAGTCCTGTGTCTGCAGGCCTGAGGCTCACTGTTTCTAAGTTTGGTTGATGCATGATAATCAAACAGTTTTAATGATAATTAAAGTTTGAAACATATTACTGGTTTTGAAACTGGTAATTGTCTCATGCCTATTTGCTGTTATATTAATATTAAGAGTCTCATATATATTATAATATAATAAGCCCAAGGGGATGTTCTCAAATGTCTTGTTATGTCAAAATCCCAAAGATATTTAGTTTACTGTTATAAGAAGACTAGAAAAACCAGAAAATATTCACTTTTGAGAGGCTGAAATCAGGAAACTTGGACATTTTTAATAATAATTGCATTTAATTAATCCTGTCACAATCTTGTCAGTTAATCAGTCTGTCGATCATTTTCTCCACTAATTGATTAGTTAAAAGTCCAAGACGACGTCCTCAAATGTCTTGTTTTGTCCACAGTCCAAAGACATTCAGTTTATTGTGAGAGAGACGTAAAGATACCAGAAAATATTCACATTTAAGAAGCTAAAATCAGACAATTTGGACTCTTTTTTTCCCTAAAAAAAATGCTCAAATCAATTAATAAATTATCAAAAAAGCTTGAGATTAACAATTAATCGATTAATTGTTGCAGCTCTAAATTAAATATTATATATATATATATATATATATATATATAAAATAAGCGTCTTTCTTTGTCTCCTGCAGCCTCTGAAGCTTCACTGTGAGCTCTGCAGCATCGTCTCCAGCTCCGGCCAGATGTTGGGTCAGGCCGCTGGCCCACAGATCGACCGTTCTCCCTGCATCTGGCGGATGAACAATGCTCCCACACGGGGCTTCGAGCGTGATGTGGGCCAGCGGACCACGCTGAGAGTTGTCTCGCACACCAGCGTCCCCCTGCTGCTGCAGAAGCCGCAATATTTCTTTGGCCAGGGCAACGACACTGTCTACGTAGTGTGGGGGCCGCTGCGGAACATGAGGAAGGACGGGAAGGGCATCGTGTACAACATGCTGCGACAGGCGGCGGAGAACTACCCTCATGCACGAATCTACGTCACCACAGAAGACAGGATGAACTACTGTGACATGGTCTTCAAGAAGGAGACGGGAAAAGACAGGTGAGTCTTTTTTCTTTGTTTGTTTTCAGCAGCATCACTACATTCCAACGCAGAGCAGACCTCCAATTTTTCTCTCTGACAAATTCACCACTCAGTGCTTTGACATTCACTGTTCTCTTTGCCGCTATAATATCGACCTTATCGATGCTGATGGTCTGCTCAATGCTCTATGCTTTCCTCGTCTCAAATCCTCCCTTTCATGAGGCTTTATCAAAGTGAGTTACTTAACTTTCCTTCTGAAGAGGCCCTACACGGCACTGGAGGCCATTCTCTAAAGAGAAGCTTTTATGAGGAGCCTCAGAAGCGTGCGCTGCCTCGGTTATAGACATCGGCCAAATACTGGTCTGGGGAAAATCCGGTTAATGAGGTAGCATGGTTCTGGCAGTCTTTCTAAACACCCGAGCTGCAGCAGGTCTCACAACTTCTCTGACAGCATCTTGGCGCATTTTAAATTTGCAAAAATGGCAAAATTATTCAAGCTGCAGATCAGTGAAGGATAACCTGAAATGCTGGAAAGAGCTTTTTTTTTTTTTTTGTTGGAGACATTTAGCAACAACATATGCTAAAACTGCACCCTGATATTTAAAGACAGACCCACCTAGCAGCTCTTTTCTCTATCAATTCCCCAAAGAGAATTGCAGGTTAATGACTATGAGAACCAGGCTGCAGGCTCTCTATTGTTTAGGATGAACCTCATTTCTCAGACTCGCCTCTGCTCATTTCCACAGAGCTGTACACTCCTGCCTCTCCCACATGTCATCAAGACCTCTCTTAACTTCTTAAGAGGATTAACATGTTCCGTAATAGGCGTAGCATCCATTCCATTTCGGCTCCATTGTCTCGCTCTTATTCAGGATGGCAGGGTTAACAACGAATTTCATGTCGAGCGTCCATGTTCAGCCTGGCTCAGCTGTTCCGAAAGCCCACAAAGCACAGATAGAGGCGCGGGATTAGGGAGGAATGCTCTGGGAGAAGAATCTCATTACAGGACATAATGCTCCTGAGTGTGATGCAGCGCTTCAATCATTACCGATTGGTAACAGAGACCAAACTGGAGGTGTGAACAATGAACCACATCTAATGCATATGTGATGAGCGCTGAGACGTTTGTCTATAGGTCTGTGTCCCTGCCTGTCCGTCACTGTTTGTCTGAAACTTGGCTGGATGTATTACAGAATTAAAAGGATATTTCGGATTATCTGAAGTGGGGTTATATGAGGTACTTATCGATGGTCAGAGTATCGACTACAGTCATGGTTGGCACCCCGCCCGTTTGGAGAAGCAGAGAAGAGCAACTGCCCAGAAGCTAAGTTATGTACTGCTGTGGACAGGTATTTCAGCTGCTCAAAAATCAATATCAGTTTACATAGACACTATACTTTCTATTTTCACCACTTTACTTTGCTTTCAGACAGCCTATTCCAAAGGAAAATTGCCATTAGATTTGCCCTGTATTACTCTCCACAAACTGATCAAACTCCAGAGGCGAAATCAGTACTTTCACTTCGCAGAACATGAGAGTTGCTGGTCTACCACTGCCTCGATCTGTTAGGTAGTTTGTGTTACTGTGTGACTTTAGTGAGTCCACACTCACTGTATTTTATAATTTCTTGTTACTGAAACCTGAAATCATTGTGTATATTGATTTTTTTTTTCACTTTTCCATTGCACACTATATGCTCAAAATCTGCAGTTTGACATTTAGGCACAGCCAGTGTCAGTTTTTTAGTTCCCTCTTGGTCTTGAATGCACTTGATGTCTCATTTGGCTTTTTTGACCCGCTCCTGGTGTGGTGTGTACCTGATCGTGGAGTTGACTCAGGCTTTTCCGACAAAAAAACCCTCTTTTATAGTCTAAGACAAATATTGCCCTCTCTCGCACGACCAGACTGATTTCTTTCAGTCATTTCACTCTGCAGAACATGGGAGTTGCTAGTCATGCTCGCCTCTGTTAGTTTGTTTGTGTTATTGTGTGACTTTGGTGAATCTGAACTATCCTTTTATAACACCAAAGTCCCACGATAACACAAACAAACTAACAGATCAAGGCAGCAGCTCCCACGTTCTGCGAGGTACAATTTGTGATTTTGCCTACGGTGTTTAGGTGGTTTGAAGCGAGTGACATCTGGATGTTTTAACAACAGTTTTCCACTGGAAAGGGCTGTCTGAGGGCAAAAACATTCTAAATACAGCATACACTTAAACTGATATTGATTTTTTTTTTAAGGTGGATTTTTAAGTGGTTAAAATATCATATGCTGTTGACCCTGTCCACAGTAGTACATCGCTTAGTTTCTGTGCTGATATTCTTCTCTGCTTCTCCAAACTAGAGCCATGCCATCTACTGTAGGTAATATACTGACTATTGATAAATACCTCTTAAAACCCTACATTAAATAATCCAAACTATTAGTAGTAATAAGTGTCCAGCTTGTAAATCATCCTGAGAGAGAGCAGTAATTCAGTATTATTTGAATGTAGTCAGAGGGAAACTGTAGAGCTTATACAGTATGATGTAACTCAAGAACTGAATTATAGCTCTTTATGTTGTTTATGTAGCCTTACAAACTTTTTTTTTAAGTCTGCAGCAATATAACACTTCCAAAAGTCTGAAAAAGAACCCAGTCAATTTATTTTCTCCGCTTACACATGCACACTACATTTATTAATGTCTTATGGTCCACAACAACATAACACACTCTTAAAACACTCTTACTGGAGCAGCTCGTCTGCCTTTACCCTGTCATTTTTGCGTGTGTTCGCTGGTTTACTGTCAGCATTTGCTACATGGTGCAGAGGATAATCATCAGCTTGGTGGAGATGGAACAGTGATCGAACACATCTCTAATTATCCAGATTGCCTCGAGCAGCCTAGGAGACGCACCGCCTCAGCTTCAACTTGCTGATCAGGCGCAGCGCGGCACCGACTGTCTAACTCGCCAGTCAGCCGAGTAACAGTCTCCCCATCGCTAATTTAAAGCCAGACATAAAAGGTCTGCCAGGAAGCTCAGTCATTTCTGGACAGAGGTGAGGAAGTTGAACTTAAAGGGACAGTAAGGATTAATTGAAGTGGGGTTGTATGATGTTCTCCCGCTGCTTCTCCAAAGCTGGGGTCTGCCAGCCACCTACTGTAGGTAATACACCGATTATCGATAGGCACCTCATAAAACCCCACTGACTTCCCGACCCCAAGACCTCCTCAGTTCAGCCCGAGTCAACTCCATGACCAGGAGCAGTTGATTTCACATCAGGAGCAGATTGAAAAGGTTAAATCAGAGCATCAAGTGTTGTGCAAGACTAAGCTCATTTTGAGCATATAGAGTGGAAAAAGTGATAAAAAGTATTCTTAAAAAATGTCTCTGTTAAAAAGTACTTGACCATTTTTTTTATCTAGAAGTGATTGAATACCTGCACCGACGAATGTCAGTCAAACCCATTCATGCAATTTAATTTCACAAAGAGAATTGGGCAAAGTTTTAATTGCAGACTTTTTGTTGACATTTCTTTTGCTGTCTCACACTGAAAAATGAAGCTTTTTTTTAAACATTTTTTTTACATTTAGCCTTTTTTCCAGTACTGGTACAAGCAAGCAAAAAAACTGGCATGTAGTATGGAATTGGGACGCAGTCAGTGTTGATAGTTGCACAATGGATTGCCTGAAGGAAATCAAGAAGCTGGTCACAGCTTAGAACGAAACTTTAAATAGATGGTGGTAAAAAAAAGAACTACTCCAGACAGTAACACCTCTAAAAACAAACAAAGAAACATTATAAATCTATCTGTTTTATAGTTGTGAGGTGTTATTTCGTAGTGACAGTGTTATTAATATCTGTTGGCACAATTCTTGGTCATTAACCAAGGAACAAAACAGTGAAGTACGTTTATTTCTTGTAAACTGACTACCAAAGAAGGATACTAAAATGTGTGTATAGTACAGATAAAATGCATATATATAATACAGTATATATTGCACAGAAACAGTCACTAGAAATGCCTTTCAGAGGATGATTTTTTACTTTTATACTTTGAGTACGTTTCAGAACCTGTACTTTTTCACTTTTACTTCAGTAAAAATGTTGAATCAGTACTTCTACTTTTACCAGAGTCTTTTTTTAACTTAAATATCTCTACTTCTACTTTTGTAAAAATGTGTTTACTTTTGCCACCTCTGCTGAGATGCAGGAGCTACTTTTTGTTTAAAATTCTGTAACATTTGAATAAAGTACAGAAAAGATTCAGCATCAATACATACAGACGATTCTGTGGGTGAAAACTGTGTTTGTCTGCTGGCAGACAAACGTCCATGTTTATGTATTTTCAAACAAGCAGAAGGTGTATCTTGATGACTCAGCCGTTAAAGGCAGAACATCACAGTGACGTCTCAGGTTAAAATCCGGCCGAGGACATTTAAAGCTTGACGTCCTCCTCTCACCCCATCAATCCATGTAGTCATCCTCTCCAGTGAACTGCCAAAACAAAAAGCAAAAAATAATCTAAAAGAAACAGGCAGGAACGTTTCACATAAACATTTAACAGGAGCCAAGACAAAGTCTGACCACAGCCTCGGATGTAAATGTACTTGACAGCCGCTTAAACATATGATTCATGTAAGTGCGCACTGCGGCTGGATTCGCACGGGCTGAACCTATCCGTCATCAGTGCTACCTCCTGAGCTGCAGTCGTTGGCTGTCGGACCATATCGGCGTGGCCCTGTTACCGGCGGTAGATAACAGAGCTCACTACGACACAGGACTTAAATCACAGTGTCACTTTACGCGCTGCCACCTGGGCCTGCGTGACCGGGGTCTCTGCTTCCCAGCCAGCTGCTCCTTCTCAGCATGTGTATGTTCTTATGTTTGTGTGTGTGGATGTGTGTTTTTTCACAGGTGACACACTCTGTTTCTGATAGAGTGGGCAATTTTATTTATCCCTGTGAGAGCCTGCTCATTCCTGTAGTCTTTTTTATTCCACCGAGACAGGATTCTTCTTCATTTTATTCTTTTAACTATTTTTGCAAAGCTTTTAACAGCCTACAAGGTGATCTTTGTATGTTTCATTGGAAATGAATGAGGCATTCTGTGCCATAAAAAAACATGCTTTATACATAAAGCTTTTGTTGTTTTGAAATCTTTGTTGTTTACATGGGTTTGCAGCCTTCTTCCTCTTTTTTAGTGTCTCATTGTCGTTTGCCTGAAATAGAGGGATGTCATAAGACTTGTGACATGTCTAGTCTTTGAGGTGAAAGCAAGTTGTGTTCAACAACATGTTGATTTAATGTGACTTCAGCAAATGTTAAGAAGTTCTCAGCTAAGGCAGAAATATCCTAAAATCATTAGCATTGATGAAAACACCTAACACTAATGCCTGGACTACACTGGACGTTTTTTTCTTTTTCTTTTAACCTCGTGGATCTGCAACTGGAACAAATGTCTGTCACATTACACTTGTCCTTGTGACAGTCATGTGCATCATCATGCACAGCAGAGCACATTATGAGTACCTGCTCATCAAAACATTACTCATACGTCAGAACCTCACACATGTGACCTTTAACTTCAGGAGAACACAGATGCCATTTAGTCATGGCTCATTTACTTTTGTGTATTCAACTTTACATTACTCTCAGTCATCCTCAGATGCATCCAGCATGAAATTAGATTTCTTTTTATTATCTACAATATTTTATGGAGACACATTTGGCTCAAAATTAACTCCTGTTGAGACGTTGGAAAGAAGAAAACATAAATGTGACAGCAGAGTCTGTAAGATGACATGTGTTTGAGGGATTATTTTGTGGTAAAGACTCAGGTTTCTTGCTGCGGTTGTCAAACGAGAGTAGGCAGACTGGGATTTTAAGCAGCTGTGATTTAGAAACTCAGGCACAACTTGAAGAGGTCACTCCGCAGAGTGCAGGTTTCTGCCAGACAGCAGATGGTGAAGCACCTACTGCAATGCCACCACAACTGCCAGATGCAATCAGCAGAAATTTGCAAAGTTCTGCCCACATTAACATGATGCGTTGTCCTGAGCTGAAACAAGATTTCTAACTGAAGCAGTTGTTGACCACTTGTGGCCCCAAACAGCTGGTTAAGAAGAGAAAGAAGTCAGCTGTCAATCATCATATAAAACAGAGCAGTCAAAAGATAGAATTACTGCCTGAGTTTTCAGGTATCTGTACTTTACTTAGTTATTTATTTTTCTGATAACTTTTTACTTTTACTTCCTACATTTTAACACAAATATCTGTACTTTCCACTCCTTACATTTTCAAAACAGGACTGGTATTTTAGTTTTAATGCATCTAATGGGAATAATTGATTATTTTTATTTTGCATCATTACATGCTGCCTTCCCAACATCAAGACTGATTTCTACATTAATGGATGGCCCAATAATACATAGAAAAGGCGATGCCTTGGCGTATTCATCAGGGCATATCAGACACAACACATGTAACGAGACAAAAACGACATAACAAGACAAAAAAACCCCAAACCCTTAAAGATGTAACAAGACCAAAATGACAACATAAAAGCAACATAACAAAAACAACATTAAAGACATCAAAAGACGTAACAAGACAAAAAAAGACAAAACAAGATGAAAATGGCACAAAAGCAAAAACAAGACAAAAGTGATGGAAAAGATGTAACAAGACAAACATGATGTAACAAGACAAAAAAGACGTAATGAGACAAAAAAGACCAAAGAGGATGGCACAGACTGACTTGACCGTGGAGAAAAGGTGATGTTCAGTTCGCTTTCCAAAGAAGCAGTTAGTGGAAATGTCCTTCAGAGGGCTACTTTTCACTTTTTATACTTTGAGTACATTTCAAAGCCTGTACTTTTTCACTTTTATGTGAGTAAAGAAGTTGAATCAGTACCTGAAAAAAAGAAAGAAAGACTTTTACAAGGCATTCTTGAGGTATCAGGTGTACAAGAATAGGATGACTTGAAACATAATGCCTGTGGCCACAGGTGTCACTGACAAGGAAAAACCTTTTTCTTAACGTTATTCTTAATCACAGAAATCCTTCAACATACAGCCATGAATGTGCCAAGAAAAAATTAGGCTGACCGGTCCAGCAGTATTCTAGCTTAGCTGCAGACAAGATGCAGGTCTGTTGACCACATACATTTACAAGTGATTGCAAGATCCCCTCCATGTGTAGGCCTGGAGACAATGAAATGAAGATAAAAAATGAGGAACTGTTTCCAAATACAAATCTTCAAATTTGAGCAATAATCAGGAAAGGAGGAGGAAATCAATTCAGTGGCAAGTGACACAAATTATCCTTTAAGGGCTCACTGATGCCTCAGGTTAAGTGAAAGTCTGACGAAAGAACCAAAAATGGATGTTTCATCTGTAATTCATCATCAGGGGCTGAGTCACTTTGATCGTAGATGAACTTAATAGCAGATGCTCCACTCTCCAAAATATGTGGTGAATTTTACTTTAATCTGCTTTTATTAGCGTGAATGTCACGGCCGCGTAATCATGCTTCATAATCTCCAGCCGTCCACTTCATGTGAGCATAAGTACCCCTGGCAGTCAGTGCTTACTCATCCAAAAATAGTTTTGGGTTAAAAATGAAGCGCCGTTCAGTTTGCCAGCTCCTCTGTGTTATAATCACTGTGTCAGAGATTCTGTTCAGTATTTGTGAATGTGAGCCGCTCTTTACCAAAGTCATGTGTCGCAGATCTCAGATGCTTTTGCGATATTTGGAGTTACAAAAGCCTGGAGGTGCTCCAAAGAGAATGAATTGGGAAACACAGGAGAGGAAGAAGCACCCGTAGGGATTTTCTTGGGATAAGGGAGTATTTTCTGGTTTTAAACTGACAACATCCCTGTGGACTAAAAGCTCACTCGTATAAAGACTCAAACAAAACCTTTTGGTATTCCAAAAGTCTCCTGTTTAGTGTCTGTGAAACTGCTGATAATGCTACAAGTTTTGAGTTTTGTTTCTCTACTTTTTTATTTTAAGGATTGTACACTGTAAACCCAAATTAGTTTGCAGTACTCAAAAAAAATTACACAATTAGTTGCCACAATTTTTTTTGATTCATAAAGTCAGTAAGTTATCAGAGCTTAAAATTACAGTTTAAATAAAATAATTGATGAAGCCGGCTCAAATACTTTCAGCATATGCACCTCAGAATTTTACTTTACCCTGCTTATTGCAAATAATTTAACTGAACTGAATAATTAGAAGCATGAAAACCCATTATTTCCTCAACCATTTAAAGGACCAGTGTGTAGAAATCAGTGGCATCTAGCAGTGAGGTTGTAGATCACAACCTACTGAATACTTTCCTAGTGTGCAGGAGAAACGGCTGTAGCTGTGAAACTTGTGCAAAATTCGAAAGGCCCTCTCAGGAGACAAAGTTTGGTTTGTCTGTTCTGGGCCTTTGTAGAAATATGGCAATTCAACATGGTGACGCCCGTAAAAGAGTACACGAGTTTTGTCTTTGGACTTGAAATGATAAGTTGAATTAATATTTTGCTGAGATTTAATTAAACTAAATAAATCAAGTTTTTTAGGGAAACGATCAGCATTTTAGCATCTAGACATCCCAGCCTGCATTGCTTGACAGTTAATGTAGCCCAATCCTAAAGTGGCATATTGTTGTAAAATTCATTGCTGCTTCTGCTGCCTTACTTTAATGTTACTGCAAGGTTGCTGTATTTTTTACTTAAGTTTTTCAAGTGTAGTGTTGAATCTGAAATACATCCACTCATTTCCTCTCAGATGATTTTGATTGTTGATCTTGCTGTTTTGTCTTGTTCAGCATGGCTCTCGCTCTTTTTCTCTATTTTGTATTAACAAAGAGAACAAAAATTGCATTTACACACTGTCAGTTTCAGTCAGATCATTACAGAGAAAATCAGTTCCACTCAACAGTTGATAGATAAACCCAGTTTCATTTAATAGAGAAGGAATTCTTTTCCTTTTTACAGCCTCCCTTCATTGTCCTTTTATGCTTAAAGAAATGTTTCCAGTGCAGCTTTTAAATGTCTGATATTCCAGACAAAGCAGCTGAAAATTGCTGCCTGACCCTGAAATATTCTGGCACAAAGTGAAGGAATGTGACAGAAAGCTCCAATCACTGAACTTTGTTGATGCAATCTTCGTCCCGATGTGATCGAGAGCGTCAATGTCAAATGACTCCCTGCCAGTGCACAGGCTTTTGTTTACAGGGAGCGCAGTACGTGACTGTATCTATAATTGCTTTGTGTATTGGATGTGAAGAGAAGGAGAAATAGCAGATAGCAGGATTGTTGCTGTTGGCTCATGTAGGAGATTGAAACACAATGTTTGCGGCATCACCACAGAACTGTAATTTCATGCTTATCACGACGAGCCGTTTAAAAAGAAAAGCGAGCAAGAGGATTCATTGTGTTTCTCTCCACATGAAGCTGTGATTCCCACTGTACGCGGCCCGAAAAATCAGCACCGCGTGTTGCTCTCCATCCAAACCAAGAATTTGTCACTGAGCAAGCGTGTAATGACATTACATTTCTGTGTTGAAAGCTTGTAATTGCTGTGAAATTATCTTATTAAATGAAGCCACTGGAAACGCTGAAGCACAAATAACCCGGCGTTCTGGGCGGCTGTTCATCGGGTCAAAACCGGTCAATTCAGAAGAAGAAGGAAGTCATCACAGTGTTCGCCCCCAAAGGAAGAAGGGATCAACGGCTCGTCAAATTTTCTGTGTTCTTGTGACCCCGGCTCAGCAGCGGCAGTCGGAGGGAAAGAAGCAAATTGTCATCTGGAGGCGAAGTGCAGTCTTCCTTAAAGTCCATTTCTATTTATGTCCTAATGATGTAATGACACTCGGAGGACGTTAGCAAAACTATTAGTGGGGGAGGGACACTGGGTTTCCATTAGGACGTTCAAAAAAGAAGAAATCCTTTTATCCTCCATCTGTGTTAGAGGGGGGTGTCTTCAGTCATTAATGATATACCCCTTCTCCATACATGTGTGCTCACTTGGCTTGACTCGGTTTGACTTGGAGCGGCAGCCTAGCACAGCCAAGTTTTGTATTTCCATCACTACAGGGCTACCCTGTGTGTATTTTAACTGATTTGCGCATATCTTGAGTGATGCGGTTGTAAAATGTTGCATAAATAAGTTCAATTACCTATAAGTTTTTCACAGTAAAAGTTGTTTTGTTATTTAAAAGCTTTTATTTTGAAGCAGCAAAATGAGGACATTTTTAGTTTTCATAAGCAGTAACTTCACACTAGGGGTCGGGGAAACTACTTGGAGATACTGAGATTACTGTAATGAAGTAATTTTTGGGGCATTTGTACATTTGTGAGTACATTTTCAAGTCTGTACTTTTAATCACATGCATTTCACTATTTAATCTATGTAGTTACTTTTAAAATCATAGTTTAGTACTGAGTACAATTTGAATGAATATCAAAACCTTTCCTCTGCATTTTTGGAGCCAGCAAGTCAGTCTGATCGCCAAGGGGACTGTGAAAACCGTGATATAAGAGAGGTGACGGTGAGCCCCTTTTGACTGAGTGCCCACTATTGATAATGTATTAATGGTTAGTAAGTTGTAGTAATTAAAGAGGAGTAGTTTTTGAGAAGAACAGCAGTAGTTTTAGTTGTAAATGAGTAATAATAATTTCACAGTACTTGTACTTGAGTACAGATTTTCAGTTCTCTTTCCACCACTGCTTAACACAACTTTCATTCAGGTGAAAGCAAACATGAAACAGTAAAATAAAACACCTGAAAGTACAAACAGCGATACAGGAAAGAAAGAAACTCAACTTCAAACCACACAGATTCAGATAGAACTGGGGTCTGCAACCTGCACCTCTATGTAGGAATCTCTGCACTGCTATAGTACTTCATTACAATGCTGTTTTGTCACATATTTTACTTAATCAAAAGATTGCGGCTCCAGTGATTTGGATTTAGCACTTGGCCATATTGCAATTTAGATAATATTTGAATTAATTGTGGAGCCCTAGTAAACAGTTGTGTACATAAACTTTTTTTGTTCTGAAATTAATAAACAAGTATGTATTTGTATTCATATCACCAAGAATTTTATCACAGAAAATTAGATATTTTTTCAAACTATCGTTTAGGATGCTGCCTCTACTCTCTAGCATATTTGAATAAAATCTTCTTTATGCAGTGGAAACTAACAAAATCAGGGTTTTTTTTCTACCACCTGGACAATATCGCAGGTAGACATGATTGTTAGCCTGCAGCCACAAAAGCAGTAAATGCATTTTCTGTTCTGCTTTGCAGCACCTGATTGAATAAGCTCCACTGGGCGAAATCTCCCAAACACACACCTGCACCACTAGTCATGTACCAACCCTAACATCTAATAAGCCTTATTAGATCAAATGCTCTGTGGCTCCAGAAAAATAAGACTCTAAAGAGATAAAATAGCCTCATAACATAAGGCTCAGTGGTGTGTCAGAATGTATTAAGAATATGTCTCTGCACCACTGCCACAAAAATAGTTTCTCGCATATTCATGCTTTTTATAAGAATTATGTTTATCCTTTAAAAGGCTATATTATCTTTAAAAGGCATAAGAGGACAAAATGAAACTTTATTGGCCCCAGTTGGGAAATAATGTAGCTGCAGCAGTAAACAGTAACAGGATTTAGGTGGAGACAAAAGAAAACTAATACTTAAAACAGCCAATAGAATATAAAGTAGAGTATTAAGAACAGTGGGCATGCCAAACATTTTCCTACTTTCATGGTGAGAAGCAGAATGAGAGGCACGTTATAGATGCCAGCCTTGCCGACCATCCACGGCTTGTTGACAAAGCAGACACACGGAGAGCAGAAGAGAGTGCCATATCATGATATCCAAAATCTGAAATAATATTTTGTCTCCTATCAAGATATATCTTTATACTGCCCCACCCTTCTTTCTCTCATTATTTTATAGGCTGAAATCATAAAAATAATCCTCAGTTTCAGCCTAAATATCAACGCAGTGTTGTAAAAGTATAAAGAATACAAATGTAAAATGAGTAACATAAATCATGTCTCAGTGCAGTTTAATGTAAAGTGTCAGTACAACAGTATGAAAAACATTTCCAGTGATCCTAATGGTCTGTAAATATCTTTCGTCTTCACATTAATCAGGTCTACACATGGCCTTGTCCTACTCCTCCTCCCAGTCCTTCTCCTCCTCCTCCTCTTCTTCTTCTCTTCCCAGGCCGGTGTTTGACATTTTAACAGCAGCAGGTACAAAATTCAAACTGTCCCAATGGAGCAGATAACTTGCTCTCTCTACGTATCTCATGGATCCTCTTAACACCGTCTGACTGAAACAAGCTTTTCTCTGATGTTTAGCGGGTCTAAAGACTTGTTTCTTTATGCTCGTCGTACTGTGGATGCACAATCAAATAACCTGCAAAATGCAAGTCGTGTAGACCTGCCACATAATTTGAGACACTCGCTCACTCAGTGATGCTTTTACTGGTGGGAGCAGGACAAAGATGGATGTCCCATCGTCCAGAGAGAGAAGAATGAGAGCAGCCATAACACTCCGCGAGGCTTCAGCTGTAATGCATCCTGACACTGATGTTCTGCTATATGTTCGGCTCTAAATTGGATGTGAACTAGTCACTTCAGATTATAGTTGTACAACTCTGTGTGAAAAGGGAAGCAATCACCTCTTGGCAGCAGCATTAAAATCTTCTTGTAAAATTGTCAAGCCCTCATCTCCCCAAACAGAGCAGTGCCTGTTCTGGAGAGTTTCTCAGACAAATAATAATTCAGCCGTTCGCATTGCCTGACAAACACCGGCTTTCCGCGTTCTTTTCAATCAGCTAACGCAGCACATTACAGCTTCACATTTTGTTTTCGATTTTTAAAAGCATTGACACACAAATCATAGTAATCCCAGTGAGAGACTTCGAGTGCTGTTTTTTTTTTTTTTCTACTGCTCCTGCAGAGCCGTGTGAAATTAGATGGTTTACTTTCTGGTCAGCTTTCAAGGCAGCTACCAAAGATTTGAATCCTTTTCATGTCTCAGTAATGTTGATGCATGCAAGTTATAACCATACAATTGATGCAAAATATAGTTTCATAATTATACTCTCTGAAATGTTAGGCGCAAAATATCAAGTCTGTTCAAAACAATAGCTTTGCTCTTATTCCAGGATTCATTTTTTTACAGAATAAAGGACGTTTTTAAAAAGTCAGCTATCTTATTTTCATTTTTAAACTTTATATACAGCAGTGGAAGAAGTATTCAAACCCTCAAATGAAAAATATTAATATCACAATTTACATGTACAGGTACAAAATGAAGGTACTGTCTTCAAAATGGAATAAAAAATTATGTGTTTAGGCAAAATATTTAATTGTTATCAAGCTATTGAATTATTATATAACTAATCATTATTTTTATTAGGGCTGTAATTATCATTTTTTTCAGTGTCCATTAATCAATGAATTATTTTTTTGATTAATAGATAT
Organism: Lutjanus erythropterus; assembly: GCF_056507025.1. NCBI lineage: Eukaryota > Metazoa > Chordata > Actinopteri > Lutjaniformes > Lutjanidae > Lutjanus > Lutjanus erythropterus. The sequence goes on from NC_139328.1 coordinate 16,939,519, forward strand.
TTTGTATTTATATTAGTTGTTTTTTCTATAAATTGTGAGAAAATAATCAAAAATGTCATCAGTGTTTTCCAAAAGCCCAAGGTGATGTCCTCAACTCAAAGATATTCACTTTATTGTAATTTTGACTTGTATTTTTAAAAAATTATTCAAACAAGTTAATCAGTTATCAAAGTAGTTAGCAATTAAATTTTTAGAATCAATTAAGAATCACCTCAAAGTTTCAATGAAATAATCTGATTAATCATTTCGAGCCTTTTATTGGGCAATTAATGAATGTTTTGGCCAATTAAGTGTCAGAAAACAGTGAGAAATGTGGACTATAGTGAGCGAGGAGTCCAAGATGAAGTCTTCAGATCACTGGTTTTGTCCAGCCAACATTCCAAAACTCAAAGATATTAAATTATATACCAAAAATTATGAAAAAAAACAGCAAACATTCATATTTAACAAGCTGGATTCAGTATATGTTTGGCAGTTATGCTAAAAAAATTGCTTGCGTACTATTCGAGGTCTAAAAGTCCACAGGAAACATTTAATTGCCTCCATGCACTGTGTGTTTGCAGCCGCCGCCGCCGCTGCTGCAACTGCTGCCCATCATGTTGGTGAGCAGCTAAATCAGCAGTCAAACCACAATTACTAACTTCCTGTTGTTTTTGTTCTGTCTTTGCTTCTCGTCTACCCCCCTTCAACTCTACGCGTCCCCAGCCTCTCAGTTTGAAATCCTCTGGTCTAATAAATGTAGAATTAGAAAACATTAGAAAACGGTACAATACTTGAATAAATGAACCTAGTTACCTCTCACGACTGTGAATAAACAAATTCCCCCTTTCTCGTCACAGGTTGCCAAACACCCGTCAGACATCTTTGTCATGCCCCTGTGCATCTCATACTCATGCACAAGGTACCCTTCAGGGCACTATCTCACACCAGGCACAAAGCTGTTGTGCTGGTGGTGCAGGTTGATTTGCTATCTTATGCTGGCACAGTTTCCATTTTTGCCACGTCTGCAAAATACCAAATGAACTTGTGCCTGGTTTGTGCAGCCATGGGCAGGAGGTACAAAAATGAAGGCAAAATGAAGGCGTGTATTGGAGTGAAAACCACTCATTTTTTCGAAATTATTCCCATTAATAATGAATCAGGAATTATTATCATAATTATGAAGCCTAAATCTCAATAGACCTGCAAAATGCGTGCGAGACGGGATCACAGCTGTCAGATTGTCTTTAACAGATCAGTCAGCATGACATCTGGAACAGCCGGAGTATTTCTGTCTGTTTATTGGGATCCAGAATAAACAAGGATTAAACAATTACGATCTATAACATAAAACATGAACAAGACGTTTTATCTGACCATGAGACCAGCCCAACCCAGGGAGAAAAGGGTCAGAGCCTGATGCTGGCTGTATCTCCCGTGCATAAATTTGCACGTGGGTTTTCAAACTTTAGAAACACTTCCTGATTCTGTTTCCTTCACCACAGTAGTTTTAGGGGACTAAGAAGCATCTCTGCATCTCAGTCTGGCTCAGGTGCGTGTCCAACCGGATTGAGCTTCATCTGGGTTGGCTCGTCGACGGCACCGCCTCTCTCCCCTACTAGAGCTGCATAATAATGATAATAATAAAAAATTATACAATACAGCGTAATGTCAAGGTGCTTCAGTGTAAAACTAGGGGTGTAACGATTCACTCATGCATCCGATGCATCTGACTTTAATGTGTAAGACATGAGTGCATCGGTTCAGACGGCCTGTATCGGTAAAAAGCTGAACATGATTCAGAAACAAATCGATGCAGCACTATCGATACATCTCATTAGGACACGCAAATGTTTCGTTTTTGGCATGAAGGAGCTGCCACTGTAAGTTTCCTCCGTTTTCTTTCTCCTCCTGCCTCTGCCTGCACCGCTCTCGCTGGACGCCCGCTGCCTCGCTCACACAAAACAAGCGCTCCCTCCTCCCTTTCCTGTGTCTCCTCTTCATTTCCTCAAAACAGATCACGCTGAAAATAGCGACAGAAGTGACATTGTGCTGCGTCACACCGCCAAACTTTCATAACGCTGAAGTGTGGAATAAGTTTTGGGTTTTACAAGAAAGATGAAAAACGCTGCTGCAGATCATTTATGTAAAACGTGTCTGACAGCAGAGAACAGAGCCACGAGTCTGACCCACAGAGACGTCATGTCACTGTGAGAGCAGGTAACAGAGCATCACTGTTCCCCCGCACTAATCCACAAAACCACAGCACTCTTCATATGAAACAGAGTAGAATATCATCTTACTGCAAAAACACTAATATTTTAAACAGTTTTAAAGTTTGTTCACGGATTCTCATTTAGGCTACAGGATCTCATTTACACATGAGACTCATAATAAGATGTTAACACCACTGTAATGTCTCCTTCTCTCTGTCTCTACTGTCACTATATTTAGTAAAACCATCAGGATTTCTTTTTGCAACTAATAGCACTCTACAAATGTAGCATTAATTGAATTAAAATGTAAAGATTCACACATTGGATTGTCTTGTATCGCATCGTATTGTGACAGGCCTCAGTGGTATCAAACCGAATCGATCACTATTTAAAAATTCCTAAGATGAATGGTATCGTTGAACATGTATCGAGATACAGGTGGAATCAGTCTCAGTCAGTGAGATACACACCCTTATGTGAAACATAACCAGCTACATATCTGCAGGACATTTACGGTGCATGTATTGTATTACTTTTTTGCAGGTGTTCATGTAAAATAAACTATTTTGAAGATGTCCTTCTGCCTCCATATATTGCACATTAATGTGCTTTAACTTCTCAAACCAGGAGATCTGTTTCCTCACTTTTCTGTTTGTTTCCTCCTGGTAAATTTGCCGTCATGCTGTCACCACCTGTACTCTTGGCACACCTGCTTTTTGAACATGATGAGAGCTGAGTTTCTGATTGGTTTATTGTGTGTTCAGCCTAAACTCACCAGTGAATTAATGAAGGCACTTGGGCACAGCTGATATGTGTATCCCAATGTGCGCTGCTGGCACAAGGGGAGGGACAAGGAAGGACACCCCTGCGTCCCTGGCGCAAGACAACAAAGTTGGATTTGGTCACACCTTGAAGAAATTAAATCCCTTGCGCATCGCGCTTTCCACTTGCACTTTAGATGAGCGTAAGATATGGAAATGTTCCATATTATAGCTTTAAAACTTTTCACCTGGTTGAAAGTCCTGAGTTTGTTTGACCCTTTTTCTCCACCCCACCTCAACCAACCAGCTCTTAATATTACCTCACCTTACATAGATTGGTTTATTTTGAAGTTACTTCAAGGCCTGGTGTGGTGTGTGAGGTTAGGAATGCACCAATTGACTGGCTAGATGTCTGCGTCACATTCTGTACCGGTCATATTTACACACGTGAGTCCCATAAATAATCAGAAAATTGCAATTGGTGCATCTCTCTCTAAGATACATCATGTGTCTGTATGAGACACCCAGAGGGTGACCAGGACCTGACGACCAGGGAATGAAAAGAGGTTGCACAGACATATTGATTTATAGTGTTCATGTGCATGAATACTGTATATTCAGTATGGAAACTACATCTGTAAGAGATGTGGAATTGTGGAAATGAGACAAATTAGTAGACGTATTACACGTTAAAGGAAGAGTAATCACTTCATTATCCCGTCTGTCACACCTTTCAGATTTCTGATTTGTGTGAGGTATCATTTACCATCTTCATAATGTGCTGTGATGAACATGAAAATGTAAAACCATGGCAGCGTGAGCTGTAAGCCTCCTGTAAAACCAAGAGTGCTGCCGCTTTCTCCGAGTGAGAGGAGGGTTTTGCATATTAAGGTCGTAACACGTCTTTGCGAGCAGCCATAAATCTTCTTTACTGTAGGAGATGGGGACCCGGTGTGGCTTAAGAGCAGCCAGAACAGTCAGTGAGAGCTTAATAGTGCCACAGTTATTGGACTTTTTCATGGGATTACTCCCTATTGTGAAAGTCTCTAAGGTGTGACGCTGGAGAAGAGGCTGTTCTAAATTATTCAACAGTACAAGTGAGATTAATTGATTATTGAGCTTAAGATCAATGGTAATCAGTAGTTCTGTGTGTAATTCTGGATCTTAGGTCTTTGTCTTGATCTCTGTCCCGGGAGAAATCTCTTAAGTTGGTCCTCATCTGTTTTGCTAATCCTTGGTTTTTACTCCCCTGGTCTTGGACAGGCATCCCATTAACATGTTGAATAGGCTGCAGACTCTCCCTCAGACTGTTTCACTCTGTCTGTTTTTGTGTGATTTTACTGCAGTTATTCTTTTTCACTCGTAAAAATGGCTCACTTTTACCAAACCTATTCAGACTCACCTCTTCTGACCTTCCGCCGTTTGTTACTCTGCTTTTTTTTGCCAAATAAATCTTTATAACTGGTTTATGGCTCTTGTGCACAGAGTTGGTATGGCAGGCGGGTTGACCCGGTTGATGCTTTGATTCTCTTTGAGAGCAAAGATTTTCAGGTGTTGTGTAGTGAAGCCTATTCTTTATGTTGCTGACTAAAATTGGTGAGGATGAATCTTTAAATCTGCACAAGGCTTCCATTTCCAAAACACTTTATACTCACTTTGAATAATACATAAATCCTCTTTTTTTTAGCAAAACAAGTGCTGTTTATTCTGAGGTGTGTTGGGTTCTTGGCTCAGGTCATAGCTAATGATGGGATTCTTTAACTCAAGGCTGTTTGTCAGCACTTTGGTAAGTGAAGCTAACAGGCTTATAAACCTTGAAGTTGAGGTTTCTTTTTATCAAGATGCTCATCTGAGAACCACAGAAAACTGTTGCATGATTGATTTATTTGTGGAGCTCAACTTAACCAACTGGAAGTGAAGAACTTTTGTAACTGGCACATACAGTAGTTTGTCCTCAGGTCTGAATTAGAGCTGCAGCTAATAAGTAATTTCACTTTTTAATTAATCTGTGGTTCATTTTTTCAATAATAAATGAAGAATTTTGTTCATGTTAGAAACTTGTGAAAAATGTCCTTCACCTTTTCGTGTGCTCAAGGGGATGTTTTGAAATTGCAATTCAAAACCCAACATGTTGAAGTGACCATGACAGAAAAGACAGAAAATCTTCTGACATTTTCAGTCACACTAGTGTCACAGCTCCGGAAATGTCTGCAAGTTGGTCGTTCAACCACTATTATATTAGATCCATTGCCTTGTGCAGACATTCATGGTCCCCTCAGTGTGATAATTCAACTTTTATCTGGCACCATCATCAGGGAAAAGTAATGGCATTCCTATCAGCCTCAGCTGTACCCTGTGTTTAGTACTAATGAGCAGATGATAGTACGGCAACATGGTGAACATGCTCAATACTTCTTCTTATCAGAGGTTGGACCAAGACATTGTTTTGCAAATCCCAAGTCAAGTCTAAAGTCTTAAACTTTGAGTTTTGAATCCTAAACAAGTCGTCATCTAACACTGAGTTTCCATCGTTCCTGATTTAAAATGTTACTTCGTTGTAAGCTAATGTGAGCGAAGCATCAGCTCAGTAACAATGTTAATATTAGTCTAGATTTACCATTGTTCATGCAACTACAAAAAGTTGGAAGTTGTGCATTTATGTCTATAATTCCCCACCCACATGTTCTGCATACTGCATAGTTTTTGTATGCAAATGAAGTTATCTTTGGTATCATTTTCCCACTGGAGCTCATTGTAACATTACTTCCTCATGATTAATGTTAGTTGATTCACACTTTTTAATCTTTGGGCTTGGAGGAAAGTGGAAAGTATGAAGTATTTTCAAGTCAAAAGGCTCAAGTGATTGGTTTTAAAGTCCAAATAGAGTTGCAAGCCTTTTTAGATTTTGTCAAATCGAGTCTAAAGTCAACTCATTTTTGACTTGAGTCTGTGTCTCTGCATCGAATGTAAAACATTCGATGAGTTGTTGATAAAACAACTGTAGTACAAAAAGTTTCTTGGCAGAATCTCCTGAGTGTGTTCTAGATAAAATGCACAGAATATTAAAAGTTTCTCAGTAGAAACCCCTGTTCTAAATAAAATCCATCTAATATTACAGGATCCTTGGTAGAACTGATCCCCCTGGGTAGGTTCTTGGTGGCACCCTCAGAAGGTGGAAATGTTCCTGATAGAACCTCCAGAGATGGTTTTGGGTAGAAGCTCATAGGGTGTTGTGGGTGGAACCTTTCACAGAGGGTTATAGGTATATCCCTTTATGTACTGTAATAAGCAGATTTCTCTGAAAGGGTTCCAAATAGACCCTATCAGGAACCCAAATGGGTTCTCCTATTGGCACTAGCCAAAGAACCGGTTATGGTTCCAGTTAGCACCGTTACTTCTGAGAGTGTAGGGAGCTGGATGCATAAAGTTTTTTGTAAGTAAAACCTAATTTTGCAGTAAAACCAATGTTATTATTGAGCTTTACAGAAGAAGAAAATAGAAATGAAAAACCAAAGTAATGCCAATATTTAACCTGTGTGAGATACTTCATATTCAGTTTGGGTTTGGTGCAGCAGGGGAGGCTTTTTAAAATTCCTTTTGTTATTGTTGTGGAAGCTTTTTCTTTTCTCTCAGAGTCAATTAAAATTCAAACCTGCCATTCACCCCCTCCCCCCTCCAAAAAAAAATAAGATGGCGTGGTTGTTGACAGGTGACAGGTGGGTTGTGGGTTGTTGCTGGTTGACAGGTGGCTTGTTTCCATGACACCACAGCACATACTCATTACCAGCCCACGAGTTACCCATGTGGGTGAGTGCATACGTGATGTTTGGTACGTACAGAGGCTGTTAAGATGCTGTGAATCTGATACTTGGGCTCCTTTATTCTGTTGTTCATGTAGACTAGACTAAAATATCAAAATTGAGCTTGTTTATTGCATGTTAGATATCAGACAGGTTGGCAGCTCACAGCTGTGAAAAAAAGCTGGGATGAATTTTGATTGAGAGACATCTTGAAGGCTGTACTGATGGCAGTGTCAGTGTGGTTGGTTGGTCAGTCCACCACCTAGGATGTATTGAAATTTCGGTACGGATCTCCATGACATTCATGTTCCCCAGAGGACTGTTTTGAATGACTTTGGTGTAGGCCTGCGAAATAAAACAATAGTGATATGTATTGTCAATACATACCCCAACTTCTAAAAGACACAGTTCTCCTTCCTGATAAATTAATTTTCAATAAATTATGCAATTGAAAAATAAATATTTAATAGAAGCTGACTCCCCTCATGAAATAATTCATAAACACTTTTTAAATATTTTCTTTTTTACCAACCCAATTTTTACTTCTGTTGGCTTATTGCAAACTATCACATCATAAATACAAACTGTAATCAAAATAAGTTGAGGGAATTCATTTTTGGTGGATATGTATGTTTTAATTTTAGTTGGAAGAGGTTTACCTTTGAAATTTTATGTCTGAATAAAATCATGATATTCATCTTTTCATTATGCCTCTGCATTTTCCTCTTTATGTTACCTGCTTGCTACCTCGCAAAATTCAGTGAATTCTAGATGGCTACAGTTTTGGCATCTATGTTGCCATTGCCTAGCAGCGGTGTTCTGCTATATTGTATCACGTCATGAACATGACTTCCCATGTCATAACCACAAGTTTGTGAGTTCCATTTAAGGGCAGCACTTGTCACTGTGAACATGTTAGCATGCCAATGTTAGCATTTGGCTCAAAGCTCCTCACAGCAGCATGACTGCGGACCATAGTCTGTATAATAGGCTAAATAGTGGACATAGTCTCCGTGACATCACCCTTAGGTTTCTTAAAAACCATTGTGCAGCTCACGGTGTGGTGGCTCTGGCCGTGGCAGTGCCAGACGCGGCTAATTCTCAGCTAATCCAAAACCAGGCAGAGGTGCCAAGTTATATAAAAATTAACGCCAGTACAGTTGTCATTCGAGGAAATTAGCTATAGAGAGCAAAACCATTTTTGTACCAGGCTGTATTTTGGCTGTGAAATTGGGCATTTTAAAATGGGGCTGTGTTGCGATTGGCTCGTCTTTGGAGACAGTCTCAAGTTGCAGGAGTTGCAGTTATTAGTACTTCCACGTTAGCTCCATTTTCTAGCCCCGGCGGTTGCAGCTTGCTGTAAACTCTTCTAGTCTGGTTGTTTTACATTTGTACTTGATTTAATCGTTGAGTTGTTGCTCTGTGTAGGTGGTCCTTCTGCCTAGAAAGAACAGATAATCTATTTTAAAAAGTCATTAATTCGGGTTTTACTGGAGAGATTAAGTGTCCCACGATGGTCTCAATGTTGTTTCGGAGGCTTTCTCAACCAGACAATAAGAGAATTTAGGGCAGACACTGAATACTGAAAATACACAGAGTGCTGGCACAAAACAGAGCTATTGCTAACTAAAAATACTGAAATCGGTTGAACCCAAGCAGGAATTTGCTGTTCCAGTCATTGTGCATTGCTGAGGATTAACACATCAGCTAAATGCCCTAAAATGTAACAGAAAATATGCTTAGCGTGTGTGGTACACTTTGATTCAGTGCTGAGCTCCGGTTGATTAATCTGGTTTTGTCTTTTAAAATGAGAGACAAGGTTATGTAATCAGTTTGAAATATCTGCCCAGCTGTTTCAGACGAAACGGAAGAGAAATGTGCTTTGAAGTTTTAGCGAGAGTGTGACTGAGACAGGGAAATTATCTGTGGGCGGTAATTGTGTGAAACAACTATCAGTGCAGGCAGACTGCTTTTGACTTTGACTCACTTTTCAGGCTTTCGAGTGCAATCATTTGAACTCAATTAAAAGAATAAATGGAAACAAAGTTACAACATCATGCACATTATTTTTCCTGTGGTAAAAATATTATCTTCTTCTCCTCGGGGCTATAGAGAATTAGGAACATAATGTCAAAAAATTTCAAAGAATTTCAGACTTTGGATCTTTTCCTCTAAGGTAATGGCACCTGGCAGAGCTCTATTTTAGGGATAAGCACTGAGTTAATTATGATTTATTATCAAAGCGATGTGGAGCACTGTAATGAATTTAATCTTACACTGATTGGTTCTGATTTATGAACAAGTCTGGGGAGTAACAGATTACATGGAACAGGATTATATAAAAAGGTGACTGTATTCCATTACAGCTACAGAAAAAAGGGGTGTATTCAGATTACAGAGATTACAAATGCATTTAATAAATGTTGTGGTTATTACCAGGATTACAATCTTAAAATTTAGGTTAAATAAAGAATGATACACTACACATGCATGCATAGTGTGCACACACTCACACTAGCTGGTCTTGAATGAAACCAGCTAATCTTCAGTCTCTGACTGTTTCATCTTGTTACATCTTTTATCTTGTTTTTGTCTTGCTACTTCTTGTTACCTCGCTATTGTTATGTTCTTTTTGTCTTGTTACGTCTTTTACGCCGTCTTCATGTTGTTATGTTCTTTTTCGTCTTTATGTCTTTTCTGCCATTTTCGTTTTGTTTCATCTTCTTACATTGTTTTCATGTTGTTATGTCTTCTGTCATTTTTGTCTTGTTGCGTCCTTTTACATATTTCTCATCTTGTTACGTATGTTTATGTCTTTTTACGTTGTTTTTGTCTTGAATTAAAAACAAAAGTAACAATCCTGTTTTGAAAATATAAGGAATAGAAAGTACAGATATTTGTGTTGAAATGTAGGGAGTAAAAGTAAAAAAAAAAATGTCAAAAAGAGACACTCAAGTAAAGTACAGATACCTGGAAAATCTTCGTGAGTACAGTAATGAAGAATTTGTATTTAGTTACTTCCCATCTCTGCTAACATTAGCTGTGCAGAACAGCGGCTAAATGCTAGCTATGCAGACCAATGACACACACATAACAAAGGAAGGAATATTCAGACAAACAAAAATAACTCTACAATGACCATACAACATTATATTTGGCAAAACTATTTCACCGTAATTGATGTTGAGGTAATCCAAAAGTAACAAAGTAATCCAGGTACATTACTTTAATATTGTGATAATTGGATTTGGTTACTGACTGCATTTTTCAACAGGTAATCAGTAAGTGTATGTGAATACATTTTTAAAGTAGCAAGCCCAACCCTGTTAATGAATTCTACCACCTGGGAGGTAGGTAAGACATCATCGTGCATTTATTTTGCCCAAACAAGGGACAAGATGTTGCTTGTAAAACAAACAGCTCAGACACATTCTCCTAGACCTAAAAGGGGTGAAAAAAACAGATTAAGATGTAAGTGTGTTGTCTTCCCCAAGTCTTTGCCTGAGACTCACTGGGGTGCTGCGAAATTAATGAGAGAAAACTGCCGGGGTGGTGGTGGGCATAAAAGCATCAGATGCCTTCTTCTGCACTGAGAGAATTATTAAAGTGGTGGTTGCCAGGCGGAGATGAGGAGATCAGTGGAAACCCCTCGCCGTGAGCTCCATGCAAGTCAGGAGAGCGAAGGATGGCTGTGTGGATGTAGCAAGGAGCCTGAGGAGGAGGGGGGCTAGAGATGTTATTTTTCTGGACTTTGCCATTTGCACCATCTGGTCAGTCATTTGGGTGTTTGTGCGATTTTTTTTTGTACACACGACAGGGGACAAATATTGAAAGTGTGGAGCAAGTTAGTCTGGTGGATGTTCTCCATGTTTCAGTGTCAGTGAGAACAGCAGCCTGGATCATGCTAACAGCACAGAGACTTTCTGCAGACGTAGCAGCTCCACTTTGGCCTGAGTATATTACTGTATCTTCTTATTCTCTATTCTTTCATCTAGAGTATTCATAAAATCAGATTAACACAAATAAATCAAAACACTATGACGGAATATTAAGGCCACACGAAGGACAAAAAAAGAGAGGTTTTCTTTTCTTCTGTTAATTCTGGGTTGTATGTCTTGAGATTAATGCTATTTTTAGGGGAGTTCTTTGAATAAGCCTTTCAGGTTTCCCTCCTCTCCTGCACTGCAACTACTGTCCTTTCCATTAATTGTACATTGTGTATTTTTACTACGCAAAACTAAAGAGTCAAACTTTCAGTATTAGTGCCATGTATAAGAAAAAAATAATCAGAGGAGGAAGATTTTTCTAATTTTGCATTATGAGAAAAAAGTCAAAATGTTGAGAACAAAGTTGAAATACCATTTGAACTTTCTTCTTGACATTTTGACTTTATTCTCTTTATTATTTTTTTTTTATTATTATTTATGCCTTGCCTTAGTGCTCATTACACATTAGCTGCTGTAAGAGCAAACAAACAGGAGTCTTGAATTTAAAATAAGTGGGTTTGTACTGTAGGAGATGTGGTTTTATTAAAAACATTCCATAATCATATGAGAACCAATCATCTCAAATGTCAGCTGAGTTGTTAATTATTTTGATGTGTCACATAAAATTATGCACAAAATTGATATTCCAATATTAGATTTTCTTTTTAGATCAATTTTTGATTCATTCAATATTGAAACTTCATGAAGAGAATTTTGGTTCACTTGTTCTTGTGGTGCTACACACAAAACAAAAAAACTCAAAAAGTATTAGTTATGGTTGAGTGCTAAGGGTGAATTAAACAGTCTCACAGCCTGAGGGAAGAAGCTGCCCTTCAGTCTGGTGGTACGACAGCAGATACTTGTGTATCTCCTGGCAGACGGCAGCAGGGTGAAGAGGCTGTGACTGGACTAGATATTTAGTATCTTCTCTGACACCCTTACCTCCCTGATATCACCGATCCTCAGAAGATGGACACCAGCGTTGTTCTGGATGGTTTTAATCACCTGCTGCAGAGTCCTTCTGTTCTGAGCCGTGCGCATCCCATGTCAATTTGTGATTTCCAGTAAGGATGCTCTAATTGCTCCTCTGTAAAGGAGACACAAAATTTTTTGCCTTCTTAAGTTTCCTTAAGAAATACAGCTGTTTCTGAGCTTTTCTTTACCAGGGTGGAGATGTGTAATATCCATGACAAGTTCTCTGTGATGTTCATTACCAGAAACCTAAAAGCCTTCACCTGCTCCATCTCAGCTCCACCAATGTAGACAGGGGTATGCGTCTTTGCTTCCTTTTATCTTCGTTCAGCAATCAGCTCTTTGGTTTTCCTGAGGTTGAGCAATAGGTTGTTTTCTGTGCACCACTCTGCAAGACTGTTTATTTCTTCCAGATATGAATTTTCATCATTATTTGAAATCCAGCCGATCCGTCCCACCTGGAGTGGTCGGAGCCAAGATGGCAAACATTAACAATGTACATAATTATACTTTCAGGTACAATCTATGTCAGATGAGCTGGCTGACTGAATTACAGTTGAGATGTAACGTTATTAAAAACTCACATTACAATAATATCATGATAAAAAGATGATGACTTGAAAAAATGTTAATGTTAAATGTTTTCTAAATAGAAAATCAGTTTTTCTTTTTATCCTAAAGTGTTTCTGCTTTCGTTCTTTAATAAAATAAATGTAGGCAGCCATGAATGTGAATGTGCAAAAAAAATGTCATGATTTACATTGCAAAACAAAAACAATGCAGCAGTTTTATAAAAAGAAATAAAAATAATAAACTAAAATCATTAACAATGTAATATCACCATAGATATTGTCACAGTCCGGTATGTTACTGGAACATGTTTTATTGCAATAGTTAATGTATTGTTACTGTAAATCCGCTAAAACATCTCTACAGTTGTTTATCTCATCCATGCTTGCTGCCATGGATGTAGTACAGTAACTAGCTCGCTATGTAGCATGACATTGCTGAGCAAATTGAAATTATGCGTTGATCCAGTGTAGAGATGTGGGCAATTAGTCAACCATACGATTAAATGTCGGGGTTGCAGCCCCCATCAGACAGCAGCCCCTCTTGTCCTGCGTGTATGCCCCAATGGCCCACCCAACCCCAAATATGGTTGTCAGTAAAGTCGAATAGATGACAACTCGCAAAACGAGCTCGATTTGGCAGTGCTTTGACATTACAGTTTTGTAAGTTCATGTGCAATGTATTACACAGCCCAAAGTGGCACACATTTCAGCAGCATTTAGAATACGATTTGATTGTAGACAGTGATTAACTGCTTCAAACATCTCGTAACACACATGATATTTTTTACAACGAGGACAAGTCTCAATTAAAATTTGCATTTAATTGACAGGGAAATTAGTCGCCAGTAACGTCCCTAATCCAGAGGTAAAGAGCCAGGCAAGATTTAGGCTACATGCAACTTGAAAATGTCTAAACTACAATAAATTATTTTCCATGATCACATAGTTGTGACCACATGTTATATTGTACTGTATTAATGGGGTTCAAACTCAGTTTTAACTGCTGCAATTAATTAAAATTTAAATTATGTAAAGATTAATGATGCATGAAGCATCTTCAATGGATAACAAGCAGGTTAGAGGGACAGAAGACATAACCAATCATTTGACAACTTCAAGGGGCATACATTGTACTGCACATCCTAAGTGATATCTCACTTTAGGAAAGGCCCAGCGCTGATGACAATGTATGAATCAATATATCATCATCAGCAGCAGCTGCTTTGAAGCTCTGACATTTTTCAGGGACTCTTCAGGGAAGATTTCTCTTCTCCGCTGAGGTATTTTCATCGTGTCATGGTTTTGTCAGAGTCCTCAGCCCTCTCCCTCCTGGTCCCCATCATCACGAAAATGGAGCACAATTTGACTCCGGTGGCAGTAAGCTCACTGTACCCGGGATTAGCTATTCAGTGGGTACTTCTCTCCGCAAAATCCTCTGTGCAAAATGTCAGAGCAGTGACACGACTGTCGGCTGTTTTCAGGGACATCAGCCTGCACACGGGGAGTTCAGAGACTCCACGTCTCCCTCTTTTTTTTTCTTTTTTTTTTTTACCAGCCCGCTGTCCTCCGTCCACTGACTGCACTCATATTGACATCTGCTTTAGGAGGACAACATGGCCATTAACTCAGGGGAGAGGGGAAGGCCAGGAACAGAGGGTCAGAACGGAGAGTGCAGCAGAGAGAGGGATGAACACGGTGAGAGGGGAGGAAGAAGAGTTGAAAGGGTCAGAGAGAGAAATTGTGGATAAGAGGTGATAAAACCACAGAGGAGCAGAGATTGAGTGTGAACAGGAAATAAGGAAAAAGGGGTCATCGGAGAGAGAAAATTCAAAAACAGTAAGAGCACTAAACCAGAAACAAAGAGATCCCCAAGGGACGCAAATCCAATATTATTAGGTCCTGAAGGAGTACAGGACAAATGACTGATCCACAAGAAAAGACAGTTACATATCAGAAGACAAAGAGAAAGAAAGCAAACACTTTAAATGTAGCATGACAGGTTGGAAGAGTGATTACAAAATTATGAGCTAAAATATTGAAATGATTGTCCATAAACTAAAGCTCTCATGAAAAAATAAAAACCTATTGAACAACAAAAAACAAACAAACAAACAAACACTATATTACACTCTAGGTTGTGAAATCTGTGACTGTGAGTGTCCAGAGGTGCTAACATACAAAAAACTGTTCATCTTTGTTCTAGATTTCAGCTGTTTCCCAAAGATCCTCAGACAATAATTTATCTCCACGAAGCTGACAGATTTTCGGAGCTCTAACTATTAATTGATTAGTTGTCTAACTATTAAATTAACTGCCAGTTATTTTGGTAATTAATTAGTCTGTTTAAAAAAGTATTTTTTAAAGAAAAAAGTAATTCTCTTATTCAGGCTTCTCAAATATGATTTCTTTTCTGGTTTCTTTACTCCTCAATGACATTAAACTGAATATCTTTGGGTTGTGGACAAAACAAGACACTTAACGATGTCACCTTGGTCTTTAGGAAGCTGAACAACATTTTTCACCACTATAGACCAAACAGCTAATTAATTAATTGAGACAGTAGTGAACATATTAACCAACAATGAAAATAATTGTAAGTTGCAGCACCACAAATGTTACTGTATTAAGGCAATCTGTGCAGGAAGGCTTTTCTGTCATTACTACAGATACTGACCCTCTTTACTAACCACGTTGTTGTGAGACAAAATCAAACTATTATTTTACAAAAACCTGAAACTAACACAGCATTTTTAAGTCCCTCGTCCCTACACCACAGCTAAAAACTTTTCGCATGTTTGTGTCTGAGAGTATTTGATTCACTCCAGAAAGGATGAGCTCAGAAATTCTTGACATGGACTGAGACACGTCTTTGCTTTGACACCAACAAAAATATGTAAGTAATTTTAAATTGCTGCTGTATGCTGATGATTGGGTCTTATTGTCTTCCTGAAAGCTGCACTCAAAATATATGGCTCATGTTATTCTTTATTTCTCCTTCTCAATAAATCAATATGAAGTCAAACAGTCTCTCAATATTTTTCCCTAATTCCCTATATTTTTCTGTTACTCAGTCCTAAGTAGGGTTGGGCCGATGAACGATGCCAAAGTCTGTACCTCTTGATTGCACTACATGTCCATGTCCCATTTCTTATTTTTTTATTAAACAACAACTAAGTTACTGACATTAGGCACAGAGACAAAGACCCTTTTAAACCCAGCAACAATACAATTGTCTATGGCAATGTTTCACTGTGGACATCGTCATATGCCAGGTTAGTAGACATCGCCCAACCCCTGTCCCAAGCCCATAAATTTCTACTGAAGAGGTAAATCTTATACATATAAGGTAATTTTTGCAAAGTGGGTCCCGCCCTATAAATCTGATCATCTGTACCTGAGTGAGTGATGATGTTAAACTATTGGTTGGTTGAGTGTTGGAGTTCCTCACTGGCCTGTCATGCCTTTTTGACTCCTGGAACGCCGGCATGCCGTCTAAACTATGCTACAAGGTCCAGCCATTTTCTAGGATTTGACCTGGTTTTGTATAAAGAGCCTCACTACTTTCCTAAAACTGCTCGATAGTTACAGTGTCAAAAATAGTAAATAGTGAATTTGTTGGAGACTATTTTCAGCTGTGGATTAATACTAAACTGGTGTTTTAGTGAGTATTTAAGGCAGCAGGATGGTGTCTGTTAGATTTACTCAAAATAAATCGTACACCGCCCATCTTCATTATAATGAAAGGAAGGTGTCACTCAATGCAATGTTGTTTAAAACAATTTAGCAGTGTGGGTGTGAAGAACTGTGGACAAATATATATCTGACTCCACTGTATATATCTTAACTGTAAGGAAAATACATCAAGTTACTGTTGATTTTGGTCTTTTTGGGGGATTTGTGGACCATAAGAAAAATATAGAACATACAGGCCAGCCTTATCTTTCAAAGTCATTGAGCAGTGCAGTGACAAATGTGCACTGACAGTTTTATAGGGTTCCAGAGGAAACCTGACGCCAGTTAGATAGAAGTAGATGTACTGCATGTATCTTTACTGTGAGAAACTCCAGACTGGTTTTATTTTGAGGCTGACAGAATTTAGATGCAGTCGATTCTGTAAAAAAAAGGAAATGTCACAGAACTACAATTTGGGTACAATTTGGGAAAACAACTGCTCCTGCTATAATTTGGCTTAAAAACATAATGTGTTCTGCACACCTGTTCTTGTAACAGTTGAGGCTTAATTTTCTTGTTTTGTGACTTCTTGGTTCATTAGTGTAGCTTCTCTCTTTGTTCAGTCTGATTTCATTAGTTTAAGGACTCACACTTGTGTTGATTGTTGATTGTCTGCACCTGTTGATTTCTCTATAAATAGTGTGTGTGTGTGTGTTCAGCTGGGGGTGCTGGATCCTTAAGAGTTTGTCTGCTGATTTTTCTGTGTTCGTGGAGAAAGAAGCTTGAAAATTACTGTTAAAGTAAGACAGTATGGTGTGATGATACAGTAGTTGTATTTCTGCTTTTCTGTTGTTTAATGCCTCAGCTTATATTAAACCACTTGACACCAGTATCTGTTTCTGTGAAGTGGATGCATTTAGGTTTTACATAAAGTTGAGATGAAATGAAAAATGCTCTTTTAACCTTTTTAGATCACATCGCCAGCCGTTACTGTGCACCTATGTAACAATATATACCCAAAATATCTTTGTAATTTTTACATCAAAATCATGGAAAATTGAATCATGTTTTCTTGCTCTAAAACAAAGTATTAAACTTGCTTCCATAAGCTAGAACTAACCAATTTCAACCAGTAATATCATGACGTCCTAGCTTATTCAGTTAGCCAACAAACAACAATATGGTACATTGGTGTGTCTTCCAAGATGTTCACCAATTCAAACCTCATTCTTTTTCCCCAAAATGTCATAATTATGGGCCCGCTGGCTAGAATTACAGGCCAGTGTCCACACTGTTTTTTTTTTCTGGCAGAAAGATGCTGGCAGGGTGTTGCAGAGTGCTTGGATGAAGCTCTATGCCATTACCAATAAGGTAAAGGCATAGAGCCAGTTTATTTTTCTATGACAAGTTCCTTTGACCACCACTGTTGCACAGTCTAGTATCCCCCGTGGTTTTTTGACCATTTATTCGTATCTATTTGTTTGACATTTCTTTCACTGTGAGCACCAACCAGAAGATGTGCTGCCTTGGTTTAACTGAGCACATCAGAAAAAAAGAGGAAAGGGCTCCATTTTCTTGGTCACCAGGGCGATGCGTCCTCGTCTAATATATGATTGATTGCTGGAAAAAAAAAAGCGACACTGAGAACATCAACGGCTTTCTGAAAAGTTCAGAGATTTTCAACTTGAAAAGCTTGGAGCAGCCACACAAAAAAGGCAAAGGGCTCAGGCTTTTTACAGGCGGGTGGTGCTCTCTTCTTACTGGGAGAAATGACAAAAAGACACTGGCAGTCAGGAAAAAACACTATGTGGACATTGGCTCTCATTCACTTAACAGCAGCAAGCAGTCCACTGCTTCAACGACTGCCATTAACAGTACAAGGAGCACACAATGGACTGGGGACGCGGGGCCTCACTGGTACTACCTCACTATACTAAAGCAACTTTATAGTATGTACTAAAACACAACTTGATGACTCTATTGACTGATTTAAATGAAACTGGATCACATTGAAAATGCTTCCTGGTTTCCCTCTTATGCTGTCTGGCTGTTCAGTTTCCGGTCTGGGTCTTTGCGCTAACTTAACAGAACTTAACAGAAATGGGCTCAGTAGCTCAACACCAAGCACAGCCTCTGAGACCAACAGGGAATACATTATGACCAAGGTCATTTCTTAAGTTTCTTTATAGAAATATAGCTTTACTTGTCGCTAAAGTAGCTAATTGCTAACTGCCATTAGTTCAGTTAGCCATGCAGCTAAGGTAGCTGACTCAGCCTCCAGGTGCTATGAGCCAAACCACCTTTGTACTAACCCTGCTGTTATCAAACCTCTGTTGTCCCGGAGGCAAGAACCTGGATAAAAAGTGACCCCAAAAAGTTTCATGTGAGCAGAAGCAAATTTAAAAACAAATCAGTTGAATTTTTATCAAATTGATTTGCCTTGGATGCTACTTAGAGGTTATTTCATCAGTTGCTAAACTGAGCAGAACGACATTGTCTGTATGTTGAGACCTTCATCAGAATATTGAAGCTGCCCCAGTGGAACAGTGTAAGAAAAACCAGTTGACCTCTGAGCCACAATCCTCTCCTTTGACAAAAACATTTAATGTAAAGAGAAAGAAGTACTTGCACTTAAAAACAAAATACCTGAAAAAACGAATCTATGCAAAAAAACAGAATCTACAACCATGAACTTGAGATTAAATGAGGCCATTCATTTATAATGGAGACAACAAACCGAGGACCTTGTCTGCAAAAAATGACACATGAATATTTTAAACTAAAGAGAGAGATTTTTATTATTTTTTTTGCTGGATTAAGTACTATAATAGTGAAATGTTATCAAAGCTTCAATCATTCATGACCCTGCAAGGAAATGAAAATCTTCCTTTTCTGTGGACAGACCAAATTACCAATTTGAGAGTGCAGTAAAACTTGAACCTGAATTACCTTTCAACAATCATACATCTGTCTATAAACTCAGTAAACTGTCCAACTTTTCTTCTGTTGTTTGCCCCTTTCTGATTAGTTTGTTTTACTTTTTTTTTGCAGTCAAACCAGTTGTTAATTTCGGATTGGACTGTGAACTGATTGGTGGTCTGATCCTTTGGTTAGATGTTATTGGTTGTTGATTTTCACAGTGTGATTAAATGGGATTCAGTGTTATTAGTTGAATCACAGTATGGGTGCATGTTGGGTCAGTAAAGAATTTATGTCATAATCAACAATATAATCAACAAACATCATCTTGCTGTCTTTTTAGGTGCCAGAATTAAAGTAGTAATTGGAAGTTTAATCCCATACCAGCTGCCCCCAACACACACACACACACACACACACACACACACACACACACACACACACACCAAAAAAACAAAGACAATTATGGTTAAAGGTAATAAGACAAAAGCTGGGAGATGTGTGCAAGTTGTGACAAAATTAACAAAATTAATTCACAAAATGTCAAGAAAAGAATTATTTTCACACATATTTTCATTATTAAACTACAAAAATACAATAGGTCACCTTCTGTACTCAAGTTCCTTTCTTTTACCAAAATTTAATTTCCTCATTAACTCTGAAAAACACACTTTATTTAAAGGCAGACAGAAACCAAATAAAACTCACCAAAACCATCGACTCTAGTTTAAGTCTTTAATTTACCGTGGTTCATCCGAAAACAGGCTGTTTTAATCTCGCTTCTCCTCCAACCAAGTGCACCATCCTGAGCCGGAGCAGCACTGAACAGTGTGGATCAGGGGCTCCCTCTCTGCAGACCATTAAATTAGCTAAATAAATTGCAGAAAGACTGTCCATCCATTGAATGAGTGTGTACGGGTCAGCCAGTCTGGTCCCACTGGTTAATGTGAACTTTTTCAAGTAACACTCACAGTCCTCGAAAGTCAGTGACTGTGCACGGTCAACAAAAAAATCAGCCAATGTTAAAAAAAAACAAGCTAACACAACTTGGTAACAAGTGTTTTTAACCAAAGTTGTTTCAGTTCATCTCTGATTACCATGAATGCTTGTATCAAATTTAGTGTCAGTCCCTCCAAGAGTTTCAAGATTTTCAGTAAAAATCAAAAATGTTGACTGCATGGTGGCTCTAGAGGAGAAGTAACATGATTGTCTAAGTCAGGAGGATTTATCCTCCGTGGGATATGAATGTCTGCACCAAATTTCATGGCAATTCATCCAGTAGTTGTTGAGATATTTCAGCGGGGACAAACGTGGTGACATAGAGCCACACTGCATCAACATGTCATGCCAGTAAAGTAGGTTAAAGCTTAAAGGACCAGTGTTTAGGATTTAGTGGCATTTGGATGCGAGGTTGCAGACTACCAGCTAAATACTGCTCGCCTCACCCTCCCCTTCTAAGCGTGAAGGGCATGTAGGAGAAACTATGTTGGCTGTGAATTTGCAAAAAATGTGAAAGGCTGTATCTAGAGCCAGTGTTTGGTTTGTCCATGCTGGGCTACTGTAGAAACATGGCAGTGCAACAAGTGGTCTCCATGGAAGAGGACCCACGCCCTCTGTAGATGATAAACGGCTCATTTTAAAGTAACAAAAACAAAAATTTCTTATCTTCAGGTCATTACACTGATGAAAACATATATCTTCTGCCATATTTTGCCAATAAAACCCTGTAAATCTCTCACAATGCCCTTTAAGAGACGAGTTTATATTTTTAAGTCAGAGACATTCTATCAAAAGAAAAGACAAAACACTTGAAAAAGGAATCTCTAGCGATATTCTTTCTGACCTACCATCATTCAGACAAAAGATTAAAAGACACACACAAAAGCTTCTCTGCATCAACAGGCGTCCTTTTCTTTCTTCAAGAGTTAATGTCCTCCTCCTGGTTATTAATAGCATTGCATGCTGGTACAAAAGTAAACAAAACTAGACTTGAAGAAAGAAAATTGTCTTTTTCATAATGCAGGTTGTGGAGGTCACCCCCGATGTTTCATATTGCCTCCCGGCAGAATTAAGAAACGCCTCAGCAAGCCTACACGGCTGCATTGCTCATTCCCATCATTAAAATAAATTGCTGTGCTCTGTGGTCTGTAAAAGAAAAATGTTACAAAAAAGCCCTGTTTTCACCCCGCGGCTCCACTCAGGATTTTGTCACTGTGGTGTCCCAGGGGATCCTCAGCTGCTTCAGAGACGCAGGAAGTCACGGTATGTTGTTCTCTCTACACAGAACTCGCCCATGGGCAAACACAGCGACTTGTCTCACGGCCTATTGTTGTATGAAGTAATCAATTAATAACAAACAGTCATTTGCATCAGGCTACATCCTGCCGGGAGAAGACGATCACGTATCTGGATAAAGATAGGGAGGGATGTAGGCAAGTCTGATGTTCATATTTCTGGTGCTTGGATCAGTTTTAAAGCATCAGGTAAAGAAGCCCTTTCATGCAGGGTTGAGATGGTTACTTTAAAAGTGTATTCCAATACTGTTACTAATGTAATCAGTAACCCAATCCACATATTACAATATTAAAGTAATATAACTTGATTATATTCCATTACTTTTGGATTACCTCAATACCAAATACAGTCAAATCGTTTAGCCTAATATAATGTTTTATGATTGTTGGTTTTTTGTTTGTCCAGATATTACTTCTTTTGTTATATGTGAATATCAATTTCCCACTAATACTAGTAGTGGTATTGACAAGTTAGCCAGCGAGCTGTGTAGCGAACTTTAGCGATTGGTCTGTGTAGCTAATGTGAACTACATTATTTAGAAGTTGCAGCCAATGTTAGCGATTGGTCTGTGTAGCTAAAGTTAGCGGTTGGTCTGTGTAGCTAACAACAGCAGCTGCTCTATGTAGCTAATGTTAACGGTTGGTCTGTAGCTAACATTAGCCTTTGGTCTGTGTAGCTAACATGAGTGGTTGGTTGATCTAACATTAACAGTTGATCTGTATAGCTGACATTAGCAGGTGGTCTGTGTAGCTAACGTTAGCCATTAGTCTGTGTAGCTAACATTAGTGGGTGGTCTGTGTAGCTAATGTTAGCGGTTGTTCTGTGTAGCTAATGTTAGCGGTTGCTCTGTGTAGCTAGCATTAGTGGTTGTTCTGTGTAGTTACTGTTAGTGGATGAGCTGTGTAGGTAACATTAGCAGTTGATCTGTGTAGCTAACATTAGCGGTTGGTCTTACCTTCATATGTTTCTGTCAATTAGATGTCAGTTCTAGGATGATGACAGGATTTTCACAGCTGATAATGAATTGATTGTAAGATTAGCCGGTTTCATTTGAGACCAGAGAGGTGTTGTGAGACTCTCGAAGTGTTATAATGTGTGCACACTGCGCATGGAAGTCGCATGGTAGTTTTTTTTTACTAAATGTAATCTGATAACATTTTTCTCTGTAACTGTAATGGGGTACAGTTGCTTTTTTAATATCCTGATTATATAATTCTGTTATATGTAGTCTGTTACTCCTCAAGCCTGCTTTCATGTGATGATTAAATGGTACAAGTGAAACCTTGACAATATACAACTGAAGCTCTGCTTGAGTGGCAATTTCTTTGAGGCAGAATAGAAAGAAGAGAAAAAGAGATGAGAGGGAGAAAGGAGACGTTGTTTGGTCTGAGGAAGTGCTCCTGAACAGATTGTGTCTGAAGTCACTTGATAAAGGGTGTATGTGTGGGCGGGCCTGGGTCTTTCCACATCAAGCACAAATTGACCTGGATGAAAAGAACAGAAGCTATAAAGACCTTTAGCACAGTATTAAAATATAATTTTATTTATGTAGCACTTTAAAGTGCTGTATTACAAAGTGCTCTGCAGTCATAAAATCAGACATTAAAGGACCAGCATGTAGGATTTAATGGCGTCTAGTGGGAAGCGGTGAGTCATGTCTGCCTGGTATACAAACAGCTAAGCTAACTTTAGCATTGGATGTAGCTGAGTTCATAAACTATATGATTCACAAATCTTAGTGCCCGATCTGACTGCTGACTCTTCACCATGCATTATGTTTACTAGTGAGATCGTGGTGTGATTTTAATGTTGTGTTATAGAGATTTGTATGCGTTGCTTCTTCATTGTCCATGTTGTGCAAACATTAAAATGATCACTCAGATCTTTTGCAGGTCTGAGATTCCCTTCAAGTCATTTCCATACAGTACCAGTCAAAAGTTCTGATCTCCTGAAGATCTCCTCATTCAGTGTTTTTCTTTTTTTTCTTAAAATTATTTTCCTATATTTCAGATTAATAGTGAAGACATCAAAACTATGAAATATGGAATTATATGGAATTATGTAGGAAGCACAAAAAAGTTAAAACTGATGGAGACTTCCCCTTGACTCCCTCCTCCTGTTGCGTCACATGCGCTCAAATATGCACAGGTGGATCATTTAACATACCCACTATATGAAAAAAGTGAGAGAACGTTCAAATAAGAATACAAAAATGTTCTTGAATGAGCCCCAGTGTTTGGTTTGTCCTGTCTCACCTATTGTAAGACCTTGGAGGTTCAACGTGATGGCCTCTATAGAACAGGACCCACACCCTGAATGGCTCATTCTGGCGTAATGAAAACACAACAAGTCTCATTTTCAGGTGACTATACACTGATGAAACCATACTGTGAATATTATAGTCCATGTCTGTCATGTTCTGTCAAGAAATTGGCCATAAATCCTACACACAGGACCTTTAAAAGAGTAAAAAATATTGTACTGCTATGGAGTAGTAGTTTCGGGAATCATCGTTTGGCTGATTTGCAAGTCAAGAACTGTCTAGACATCCAATAAAACTGGTCTAATTTGGGTTGAAAAGTGTTTTTTTTCTTCTTCTTCTTCCCAGAAATCTAGCATACATGTACGCATCGACCCATTAGTGTTTCAATGATGATGTTAGACTGTGGAGCACATCCTGAACACATTTCCATAAAGAAGAAGAGTACGAAATAAATTGAGTTTATATAATGTGTGATTCTATTGTATAAGACATAATGTATATCATGGAAGTTACTGGTTAAATAAATTAAATTAAAGTTACAGAAAGAAGGAATAATAAGAAAAGTTGAAGAGATACAGTATGTGAGGAGTCTTTAACTGCAACTCAACAGTCTTTGACTTGCAAATCATCAAATTAATGCTCAGCCTACTGGGAAGAATGACAAATAAGACTCAATGATGTAAAAACAATTACATATAAAGCATAAAAGAACACAAGCACTATGGTTGAATGAGCAAATTAGGCTTAATCAACTAATAAAATAAAAATAAGGAGTATTAATTGACCTTTTGGGTCACTTTGGGACAGTAGAATAAGCTGTAAACACAACATTTACATACTATCAGCTAATAAAAGTTGATGTGGTGAACAGTGGCTTATTAACATATCCAGCAGACACACAACAACATTAGCATTCATTTAGAGGTAACAAAATCCTCCTGCCAGCCCCTCTAATGCTCAGTAATTAACACATTGTATCTCAGAAGTTATAAGCAGGAAGTCACTGTGTCTGGTCAGGAAATACAGCAGATAACCACAAACTATTGTTTTGTTTTGGCACTTTGGATTTTGTACTAATTAACAAACAAGATTCATGTTAGTAGACCTTTTTCACCGCAGCCATTTTGAGTTGAAATAATAGGTGGAACAGGAATGGAACAGGACTTTACTTTCTTACCAATATGGCTGCCATGAAAAAAGTATATCAGTGAACCTTAGAGCTGCTGCTAGGCAGATTTTGTTTCTGGCTAGGTGTGTGTCCCTTTTCCAGCAAGCTGCAACCTCCAGTGCTGAAAAACTGCATTTCCTTGAATGGCCACTTGGGGCTCTGAAGGCAAGTCACTTCCCATAGACTCCCATATTAACATGCCCAACTTAACAGCAGAAATAAACATGTTTGCAGTATGTACGGGGCTTAATTTTTATATAGCTTGTCACAGGTGGCTAGCGGCTAGGTAGCTGCTTCATTCTGTTGCCTCAGCTCCACCCACAGTCCAGCCCTTTGTCCATTTTTGTATTAACCAGGAGTTAGCCAAGTCAGGCACTGCCAAAATTGAAGCCGCCACATTGTGAGCTTCACTATGCACCATATAAATATATGCGATTTTCCTCTGTCGTCACATTCAAATGCTCAAATGTCGTACCTCTGTGTTCCAGGTTGTAAGTTGTATAAAAGGAATCATTATAATTTCATTGCTTCCCCACTGATAACTGAAAAGACAATATACAGTGAAAGTCCGGTGGAAAATCAGGATATAGGCTATTTCAAGCTAAAATAATGTATCTGACAACCCATTAGCTAAATCGTAATGTTAGCTAGGATGTGATTTAATGTAGCTAATTGTTATCAGATGTTGCTGTTTTAACTTGAAATATGCTAATGTTCCTCCAGATTTTCACTATCAATTGTCTTTTCAGCTAAACCATAAGGAAGTGATGAAGTGATAACGATTTGTCAGATTGACTAGATTTATATGACTTGCAACCTGAAACACAGCAGTATGCGTTTGAGCTTTCCACAAGGCTTGGGAAGTGTTTATTTTGTTATACCTTTATATCTTTCTAACTTTTCACAGTAGTATTTAATATATGATGGTATTTGTGTAAAACAAACAAACAAACAAACCAGCAGCAATATAAAAACTGAGCTGCTGGTGATAGAAATCATTGTTGCATATATGATATTGTCTAGTCTACAGTTCTGTGTTTCCTAATATGAAATTAGCCTTTTTAGAAAAGTCTTGCTCAGTTTAATTACATATGGTCCATAGAGTAATGCATAAATAGGAAATAATAACACAGTGCTGTGGTGTATAATGATACATCAGTGGGCTAAAGGGAGATTTTATGCAGTTGATGGAAAGGATTCAACATGAACTCCAGATTCACATGACAAATTAAAACACTGCTATTAGTTTCCTTAGGGCCATGACTCCTTTTTTAAGCACTGCACCCTATTTAAAGGTGTATTGTGTAATTGTAAAAAGCTAAAAATGGGCATGTTACCTGGAGGCAGCACTGTACAGAGAATTAATGTAGGGTTAACGTGAGTTGTGGTACTTGAAGCGCCTGATATGTTCTGAGGTGGCACGTGCTGTAAAAAGTTTGAGAAATGCTGCATTAGATCAGCATTCAAGCTGAAGTGTCCATTATAGTTGACTTTTGTGTGACGTGTAACAGTTTTTACCGTCAGAATGATCTCCTTGCAGGCTAAGGATCAACTTCCCACAATAGGGGTGAGTTATATTCCACTAAGTGTTTTTGACAGGTGTCATATCATATTTGTGCAGCTGCAGAGGCATTATATAGCACGGTTCGACTAAACCGGTCGTCAGTGCGGATTTCCTCGCACACATGGACAGCTCCCCTGCTGTGAATGTCAAGTGCGAGTTATTGAACAGAGTCGGAGGTAGAGGAGTCTCTCGCTGATCCCGGGCAGCTCTCCACCGCTCCTTAGCCTCTGGCGCTCGGCAGGTAAAGCACAATAAGCTCCGGCTCAGTCAGACTTGGGGGATTATTTACTTAGACCCTGCTCAGAGTGTCTGACTTCATTTCTCAAACACCCTTCATTTCCCAGTGCCGGTAGCGGCGCAGCGTCCTGGCACGTCAGTCCCAATCACTCCCGCCTCACTTGTTTCAGCTTTGTGTAAGAGAGAGCGAAAAAGACAGATCTAACCGAGCTTTCTCATTTTTGTCTTTTTTTTATCCACCTGTGTTCGTGCCCAAACACGATTTATTATGTTTCATTTTTCAAGAAAGCCATGGCATTGGGGACTAAAAGAAACTCGGTAAAAAAGCCAGGCGGCGTTGAGGCGGACCTCATGACACCTTTGTTTGCCATCTTTGAGTAAAAGGCAGTGTTTTTCTGCGTTAACAAAACAAGCAAATTGCATTCTCTCTGTCCTCCGGCTCTGGATGTTATTTGTCGCCTGCCAAAGCAGCTTCACACGGCGCCTTATCTCTCTTTTAAATTGGCCACACAATAAGAGCATCCTCTCTGCAAAGTTGTCCCATTATAATTGCCACAGGTAAACACAGTGTCTGTTGTAGAGCTTGAATTCTATCAGTCTGCGTCTCCACTCCCAGACATCTGCTTGAAATGTTAGTTATCAGGTCAGCAGATCGCACACCCTTTTATTTATTCCAGCAAGCTTTTTTTTTTTGCTCCAGGACATTCAGCACTCGACTGGGGATGCACTGTGTGTGTGTGGAGATATGTGTGTGTGTCTGTATCAGTGTGTGCCGACTGTGAGAGTGGCAAATGGTTAATGAA
Source organism: Lutjanus erythropterus (assembly GCF_056507025.1). Classification (NCBI taxonomy): domain Eukaryota; kingdom Metazoa; phylum Chordata; class Actinopteri; order Lutjaniformes; family Lutjanidae; genus Lutjanus; species Lutjanus erythropterus. Next base: position 16,966,726 of record NC_139328.1, read on the forward strand.
TAATGCAGGGTAATAGTGATGTGTTGACAGCTCTGACGGCTGAGAGCTGCCGAGCTGTGTATCAGTGATAATGTGCCATTTCCCTTCTGTGCTCCTCCGCTCCCTTATTACAACAAATTGCATTTTTTTTTTGTAATTTCACCTCCCCAAAAACCCCAGTCTGCCTGTGTGTGTGTGAGAAAGAGAGAGTTTGTTGGGCTACCCAAACTAAAAACCCAACAATTACTCACTTGGGGCCATAAACAAACATTTTACAGTACAAGATGTTTGAAACTCATTTAGTTTAGTTTGCTGATTGGTTTCGAAATTAATTTCAGCTTGTTCTCAGTTTGGCTTTGATGTGGTCGCAAAGGACAGTCGTGTATTCGTGACTCTCCTCTAGTATTTACTTAGCCAATAAAATAATAATGCTAAACCAAAAGATGAATGAATGTGAGTTTTCATACTCCTCTGTAGCCAGTCAGGGCCATAGCTACCACTAAGGATACTGAGACTGTGTCCTCAGTTTTTGTTTTAGTCCCCTGCACTGGGTTGCAAAGTTATAGTGTGTAATTAACACTTGAGATTTAGTAACTACAAGTTAATTTGTAATTAGGATTTTTGCAGGTCAGCTCAACTGTGTGCTATAAAGTATTGGCACTATTCTTTTGTTTGTTTTTGCAAATTACTTCATTAATGATAAATGAGGTTTTTGAGTGCAGTAACACTAAGTATAACGTTATCTGTGAATCTTATCTCACTGCCCAGAGGGCAACTTTACAGTCTGAGCGACCTAGCTGGTGCTGCTACACAACATTGCAAATGAATTCCTGTTCTTTACCATTTCTATTTTACATGTAGGTATAAAGTTATTATACAGCATTAACATAAACAAATCAGAAACAGCCAGCTTCCATATAACAACAAAGCTAATGCAGCTCATGCTGCAGTGTAAACTTTAATGAAAAGCTACATTTAAAAAAATCTGCCGGCTTCCAACCTACTACTGTCTTGATTTAGCTGGCTTCAAATGAGGCTTAACATTCACACAGTTTCTCTTGATTGTCCATCAATATTACAACTAGTCCACCATTGGCCCAGACTGTGGGAATAGCCACATTAGCTGCATAACATGATAACACCAAATTCAACAGGATAAACTATGAAATGAACACTAAAACAACATAAAACTTGGCAAAACTGGTAAAGTTTGAAGTTGGGTCATGGACAGCTGGCACAGATCCATCAGAGGACTTAAACTCTTGCTTGGCTCTTGGCTGCTTATCGTATTTTATAGCCTCATGAAGAAACATGAACATAGCGTTGTTGCATTTGCTTGCTTATCCCCCTTATCCTCTGCATCCCCAGCTATAATTTCTATTAAATACGTTTGAACTTTGAATAGTTGCTGCAAATATTTAAAGGTCCTTAAAGGTCTTTGAATTACTATTTTTAGCAAAGAGACAAAATATTACAAAATAAGACCAAGAGTCTACAGCCACACTTACAATTCTTGGGAACAGCAGTACTTTAAGCTAAAAACAAATGTCAGCATGCTAATATACTCAAAGTGGCAAGATGTGTGATGCTTAGCAGGTATAATATATAGTAGGCATAATGTACACACAAAATGCAGCCGAGGCTCATGGAAGTGTCATTAGTTTTACAGGTATTTTTACCTGATGATGTAGATGAAAGGTTAAGGAGTTACTAAAGTTATTATAATTAATCCTGAAGGGGTTATGAAGGTGCATATCAAAGTTCATGGCAATCTGTTCAGTAGTTGTCAAGATATTTTTAATCAAACTCACAAGAAAAAGTCAGGAGATCATGTAAGTAGGATGCACATGGGAGAAATTAGACCTAAGCAGCAAAACATTCTGCCAGAATGGTCTATTTTAACCTAAACCATGATGTTTTCCGAAACCCAGCTAAATAGATATGGTGTTCACTCACATGGACTTTGTTGCTCCTTATGCTATTTCATAAAGCCTTTCTGCCAGACAGCCTTTTCTCAATACCAGGTAGGATTCATCCTGTGGGGCCCATAAACTTCTGCACATAATTTCAATGCAATCCATCCAATAGTTGCTGAAATATTTTAGGACCAAAGTGGGTGATGAACTGAAAAATATTGCTCAACCCTACAGCTATGCCACTAGCATGGCTAAAAATCCAAATAAATAAAATATATACGACTGTTTTTTGGTATCTGGACAGAATGATCTGCACTGAGTGAGGAGAGGACAGTCAGGAGCCACTTCGACTCATATTTTCTGAAATCCTGGTCACATCCACGTAGACAAACAATGATTAAACAAGGTTGTAGCTTGTGAAACCTTAATTTTCTGTAATAATCACACTGTGGGCTACATCTTAAGAACAAATCCTCAGCTGCACAGGAGGGCATGACACATTTTACTTGTTAATCAGCAGCAACAGAGGTTAATTTGGAATAAGCAGAAAAAAACACAGCTGAACCGACAATGATAAGAGCGCCACTGACAGAATCTCAAACTTCATCAAGGACACAGACGCCAGGAGGATCATTCACGTTATTTGTCTGATCTCTAACGAGTGTGGGGCACAAACACCACAACAATTATTACTGAGCACTAAAGATAGAGACGTACTTCGTGAGGAAAGCAGTAAAAAGCAGCAGCGGTGTAAGCAGGGTGATCATGTGGCTGGAGAGACTGTCCATTATCAGAAGGTCCAATTCCTACAATAGATTTGTCTTTTAGCAGCGTCATATCATGTCGAGGTGTCCTTGAACAAGATGCTGCAGCCTTCACCTGCTCAGTGTTTACCAGCAGCACTGATAGCTGTGAAATGTGGAACCTGCGCCGCATGAATGTTTCTCTGTGTTACAATTTGACCCTCTTACATTTAGTGTTGTGTGTGTTTGCTCAATATTTTGGAATATCTGTTGAAGTACTGCAAGCCAAAGAATCCCCCTGTGTGTGTTTGGTAAAGTCTGCTTTTTGGGAATCCAGTTGACGCAATGTCTAGACTAGGAGTCTTCAACTACATCTGTCCAAGGGTGAGAATATTTCTAAATAGACACATACAGACAGTGCAAGCAGTGCAGGTGAAGTGGGGCCGATGGTGTGCAAAATACATATTTTTTCCCCTGCCCTGTAGTGCTTTTTATCCATCTAGATTTTTTGGTGTGAGTTACAGAGTTTTGGAGATATCGGCAGTAGAGATGTCTGCCTTCTCTTCAGTGTAATGGGACTAAATGTCAGTCATCTTGTGGTGCTCAAAGCAGAGACTTTAGACTTTATTTTAACTTTAGATCTTTATATATCCATGCATTTTACAGCCACTTAACTGACATTTGCACAAAGCTCTCTTTTAAAATAATTCAAATATTCTATTTCCACAGTTGTTTATTGTAAAGACATCCATTAAATAAGATAATGATGATAAGCCCTGTTGTAATGGAGATGCAAATCCCTGCCACACTGGGCTGATGTGTCGAGTCAAACCAAGTCAAACCAAGTCAAGCCAAGCCAGCACATGTACAGAAAAGGGGCTATGGTGTCCTGACAAGTTACAGCCACTGGCCTTATGAGGTCACTTTAATTAAAGGTCAGAATTTTAAACTCAAATGCAACATTTTGCCGCTCTGTAATGCAAATCTGTGGGTTCTTTATCCCGACACATCTCGGTGCCATCATCCACCGCCGCTGTCTCTGCTTTAATAAGGTCTATGTTCATAATAGCTTGTAATCATAATTCATTATTATATATAATTTGAAAAAGTAGCAGCAATGGATGCTTGACAAGAGGCAAGAAATTACGTTTCTACCCTGCGAATTGTTTGGGAAATGAAGCTCTATTTATCATTCAGACCTGCATCAGTCATTTGGCAGCTGCTCTCACAGCACAACAATATGATACAAAGCAGCTTTACAGTTAATTATTTCTGATTCACAACAAAGTAAAATATGTTTACCACACACAACTGTGGAAATTGAATGTTTTAATGAGCTGATTTCAAGCTGTGTGAGAGGTTTGTGCTGGTTTTTAGCAGTGATATGCTCCCTGTCTCTCGATTTACCTGTTTGGAGACTTCTGGATTACAACAAGGCCTGGTGAAATTAAATTTACTTGTCTGCTGTAACATGTTTGGCTCTGACAAAGGTAGATCTGTGTAGATCAGCTACAGCCTAAAGCAACCTCCTGCTTTCCTGTACATTGATTTCCAACAGATAACAAATTTGATGGATCAAGAGATGATTAACAGGATCAGACAGAAGAGAAAACATTTTTTTTTTTTTTTGAAAGACTGTCCTCTAATCTTTGCTCTTTAGCTGTAGCTCTATGGCTCTATATATCCCATCAGTCTGTCTGCTGGTTGCCCAAGCAGTCAGTCTGCCCCTTTAGTCTGAACAACTAATGGATGAATTTTAATTACATGACATCATGACTCCCAAATGATAAATCTTAATGACTTTATTGAAGCCCTTACTTTTTCTCTACTCTCATGACTATGATGTTTACTTTTTATTTAACTTTGTCCAATATTTTAGTTTACAACTAAACACCTGCAAAATTAATCACATTCCTGTCAGCCTCAGACGTATTTTGTGTTTAGTGCTAATTAGCATGCTAACACGCTAAAGTAAGATGGTCACTACTAGGGTGTCACAATTCTCCAAATTTCTTATTACATTTACTTTAAATTTTAAGCTCATACAATTCAATTCGATTTTCAGTTTAAATATCTATATATTTTTAGCACTGACGGCTGTACCACTGTGCCATAGCCTTTGTTTCTGTATTTTGTTTTTGAATTTACCACACAAAGGTAAAATTTTAATAATTTATTTAAAGAGAGAGAAAAAATACTGAGAGAATCGGCAGTCTTGCTTTGATTTGAATCAGTTTTCATTTTAGAATTGAAATCGTCTCCGAGTCCCCATGATAAACATTACACAACCTCATGTAGCTATTTTTTGTTTTATAAGATAAGGTAAGGTAAATCAACTTTGTCTAACACATACGTAGTATATGGTAAAATGTGTTTTCTGCATTTGACCCGTATTAGGCGCAGTGGCAGCCACTGTGCCTTGGGCACTAACAGGAAAATTTGACCAAAAATAGAAAGCAGAACACCCACCCATGCGAAGTCCACACAGAAAGGCCCTGCCCCTGTTCAGATTTGAACCCAGGACCTTGTTGCTGTGAGGAAACAGTGCTAACCACTGAACCACCACGCTGCCCTTTGAATTACTAAATACTTTTACCACTGAAAGTTTTTCATTTGTTATGGTTATAGCTGGCAGACACATGCAGTGGGTGATGCGGGGTGAACAAGTAGATATTCCCTCTATTTTTAAAGTGTCAAAAGTTAAAAATGGGAAACAAGTTTAGAACATTGTCAACCAGAGTTTGTGTTGAGCGCTGTCCAAGGTGCTCATCCCGGCACAGTCAGTGATGCAGGAGCTGTCCAAGGTACTTCATCAGTAATGGGCATGATTCCTGCTGATAACTATGACAGGATGCATGTTGGCTAACAGGCTTATTTTTAGGAAGAATGCCAATAAAGTTAGCTGTTTTTGTCTTTAGTTTACTGCTTTGGGCACCAATTTGTTGTTTTCATCTCTCTTATGGAGGACCAGAGAGTTCTAGAAACCATTACAAAGCATTCTAGTGACTGATATCCCGGCCCAGAATTAATCTGCAGATTTGTTTTTTTCTTTTTAGTTTTCACTCGTGATCCACTACAAACAAAGCTGACGAATTCTGCATGATGTTTTGCTTATAATGTGATAAACAATATTCATTTAAGATAACAAAATCAGTTTTAAGAAAAATAGGCTTGCAATATAAAAAAAACCCAAAAACATTTTCTTTGAGAAAATCAAGGACACATGCCTCTAGGTTCACTGTGGAGCGGAAAGACCATGTATTAATTTGCAAAACCAACTAGTTATCACTTATCTTCTAACAATTACCTACTTTGACACATATACAAACAAATACATTTATTAATAAATGGTAATGTGCTTTATAACATCCTGAGTTTTACAAGAAGCGTCTCTAGTCTATTCTGCAGAAAATCTGTGGGAATGAGATAGATAAATAGAAAATAATATAGTTTTACACATAAATTAATGAATTTTAATAAATGGTAAAAGAAGAGGCTGTAGGTAAATGGAAATGGAAAAAGGAATTACCTTTCCAATTTCTTGATTAAAATCTAAAATGCTCTTTTCAAATTTATTTAGAGATTCATAACTAATCTATTTCTAATTGGCTTGTTTTTGATTTTATTATTTTCCTTAAAAGTCTTCGATATTTATTCATTTATTTCTATTTATTGTACATTTTTATATCAAATAATGAAATACCTGATAGATTAATAGATTTATTTGTGATTTTTTTAAAGTGAATTCCTGTAATTATCATCCAGTCAGATTTAATGGGTAGACTCGACACCTGTGGTCCTCCATAATCTCTGTGCTGTTACTCTGTCACACTGTGGTGATGCTGCCATTTTATTCCTCATTATCAGTATCACGCTGTGCACTCTGTTTAATTTATTCAAGGTCTAAGGCTCCTTGTAGTATTTTGCATAGCTGAAAGGCGGGGGGTCCTCTGGGAGTGCGGGGCCACCTGCCCTGCAGGGGCTGCAGGTCTACACTTTACGACCCACTTCTGAAGTTACAAGTCTGGTTTCGACAAAACCTCGAGTGAAGATGCATCTCAACAGTGTGTTCAGTGTTTGAAAATGATCAAAGCTTACATTTTTAAACTTTGATAGGTTGTAACTCATACATCAGAAGTCTGGTGCTGATGAAAGGATTATGCATGTTGTTATTGATTGGCCCACAGGGGTCCTGCATCACTCACAGGGGACGACGTGTGTACTGCCGTCAGCTTGTTGTGGAGAGCTGCTCAACAAAGTGTGTTTCTTTTCTTGGCCTTTGAACCTTTTCAGATATATATACTGAAATGTGAATTTTACAACCTGTTAAACTATTAATGTACACAATCTGTAGGCGATATGACGGGGGATAAAATCGCTAATATCAGCAGAAATTAAAATGCATATCCCCTTTTAACTTGCTATACCCCGTCTCCATCCCCTAGTAGCAGAGACAGTACAAGGGCAGAGGGGTTGTTTCATTGAATATCTTCAGGGCCATCCACACCAAGAACTATAACAACAATAATAACTATGAATATATTGTCTTAAAAATCATTCTAACTCAATAGATTGGGAAGTCCAACTGTAACTTTATAGGTTTGGTGTGGTGAATATACACAAACTTTGAATTTGATGCCTGGAACACGTTCCAAAAGAGTTGGGACGTGGGCGTGTTTACCACCGTGTTACATCACGGTCTGTGAACTGACAATTTTGATGTTTTGAAATTAAAGTTCTTTCTCATTCTTGCTTGATATATGACTTCAGGTGCCTACAGTCCGTGGTCTCTGCTGTCGTATTTTGTGCTTCCTAACGCACCACGCATTTTTAAATGGGAGACACGTCTAGCACGTGAACCTGCTGTAACATGAAATGAGCAGGGACGTCTCTGAAAAAGATGTCTGAATTGCAGCATATTTTGCTCCAAAACCTGTATGTACCTTTAAGCATTAATGGGGCCTTCACAGATGTGACAGTTACCCATGATGCCATGGGCACTAACAAACCCCCATACCATCACAGATGCTGGCTTTTGAAGTTAGCATTGGTAACAATCTGGATGGTCCTTTTCTTCTTTAGTCTGGAGGATACAACATCAATGACTGAAAAAATGTCTTTAACGAACTTGTAAGACAACAGAACACTTTTCCACTCTCCGTCAGTCCATCTTACATAAGCTTGAGCCTGAGAGAAGTTAGCAGTATTTCTGGATGTTGCTGATATGTGGTCTTTTCATGCTATAGTCTTAATTTGCATTTGTAGATGCAGTGACAAACTGTGTTCACTGGCCGTGGTTTTCTGAAGCATACCGCCACCTCCCCTTTAAGTGTGGAATACTGAAAATTCCTTCTCTTGAAAGGAATAATCTTGGTGCATTAAACCAGTGATTAATTAAGGTAAGGTTAAGGTTTTTTTCTAAATCTCGAGAGATAATCATGGAGGTGACTTTTTCCAAATAATAATAAGCAACTTTTGGTGGAAGAAATATCTGTTTCCATCACAGTTTTTGTGTTTTCCCGAATAATTCAATTCAGTTCAAGTATTTAGATTCTGGTGCATCTTTGCTCATCACTGTGGTGCTCCCATTGGGCCATTCACCATGTTAAACTAACAAATCACCTTATGTGCACAATAGTAAAATGGGTCTATGGAATTGTAGAAATGACTCATGTGAAACTTACAGTAAGACAGACATATGGTTTTGCACCTGAGGGCTGTCTCGCTGTGCTGTGCTGTGGAAACATTTACATTCAAATTTACATTTCTGATCCCTCGCTGAGATTCGTATCCAGAGCAACCTACAATGAGAACAGCTGTTAGAATAATTTTAATCCTCAGATCAACTTCATTACAAGCACACAAGAGCAACCAGTACAAAGGTCAGAGAAACGGCGTCCTGAAAACGAACGCTACAGACGTTTTTATTTTAATGCAAATGATTTTAATGTTTTTTATGCAAATGAGTCTCACGGTAAAAGTGCTGTCTGTTTCTGTGTGTTCGCAGGATCCAGTCGGGCTCCTACCTCAGCACTGGCTGGTTCACGCTAATCCTCGCCATGGACATGTGCAAAGAGATCCATATCTATGGCATGATAAATGACACCTACTGCAAGTAAGACACCAACTATCAAACCCTCCTCCTTCACCCTCCTCCTCCTCCATACTGGGATGAAAAATGCACCGCTTCCTACAAAAACTTCGAAAACTAGATTCACATTCACAGCAGCGCCAGCCAATCGCAGCCGCCCATAACTGCGGACTGCCCTGTTGGAATTCATTTCCAATGCCTCAGTTTGGATTTAATGGCTGAATTTCTATGCTGAAATCCATATTGGGTTCTCTGTGCCGTGAATACCATTATGTTCTCCTGCCTAGAATACCCAGCAGGCTGCAGAGTCTCCATGGCTGCAGGTGGCTGGGCTGCAGCACCCAATTCCTCCCCTGCTTAAAGTTTCATTTGTATATCAGCCTGTCGTCTTCTCTCTGACTCTTGGGTGAGTGATTACTGTCTGGCTGCGAGGCCATAGGAGGGATGACAAACAAGATGCTGTTGCTCCAGGCACGGCTCCTCAGTCTCAAGTCATGTCAGCCTTGATGGGCTCTCCTCGCGTCTCCCCCCCTGCGCTCTTGCAGCTCAACCTGAGCTCTCTCTATCCCCCCAAATCAAACACTTTTACCTAATGCGCGGTGAAAATCCTGCCTTTTATCCTCCCCGTGTTCCCCGTGCACAGCGGGAGTTGGAATATAAACAGCCCCAGACACATGGCAGAGAGGAGTGATAATTCAACCAGCACGGAGGATTTTATGATTCACTGAGGCAGTTAAGGGGTTCTTCTCTCCCTGCCTGTCTCTCACTTATTTCCTTCCCTTTCCCGCCTGAGACAGGAGGATGTTGTGTTTCGCCAACTCTCTGAATGGACAATTTAGTGTCGCACAAAGTGCAGCTGGCAGCCGGCCGCTCTGCTACAACAAGAAGAAGTGATGTTTTGTGTGACGACGTTCGAAGCTTTAGTCAGAATTGACCTCAGCAGTTGTGTGGTAATGGAGCTGCAACAGGTGCTGCAGAGAGGGTGAAATTGAATTTATGTGTAAACGCTGGAGCACAGCGCCGTGTGACACACGGAGAGGAGACAGGCAGTGATTGGGCTGTGTGTTACTGTAAGCTGGCAGGCGGCCATAGTGGACCCACTGGCTGGCTGTTTCTCTTCTGTCTGTGTTCATTCTCCCAATGAAACTATTACACAAGTCATCCTCTCATAAAGATGTCACTCTCTATTAGAAACCAACCGCAGATTGAACAATGAATCCATTCTGCTGCTTCTACTTTTATTGATTCCTTCTTTTTAGTGGTTTGAAGATGCAAACTGTAAACAGAGTGACTCATCATGAAATTCGTGTCAGAACGGCTCAGCTGTCCTACTGTACATCATTGCTCAGTTTATTGGGGATGTTTGCAGATCGACTTTGGCTCAAAGAGGGAATGAATCTCCTTGTGATGTTTTACAAATATATGCAGTTTAGTTAAAAGAGTATTTATTGAATACATTTGGCCAACAGACAGCAGCTCAAATGAGGTAAACTTGCTGAGTGGAGAATTTTGCCGGGGGGCAGCATCAGTTCAAACTGCAGAACACCGTCCTGAAAGATATCCGGTTTAATAATTTAATAATTTACTTTGCTTAATATTTCAGACAATAGTTTTAAAGCTGAACCAATAAAAACCAAGAATGCTTGAAATTTGCTGACTGGAATTTGTCCCAAACTGTCACAAAAATCCATTGGCTTTAAAGCTGGGAAATGCAGTTCTAAAAAAAGATAATTGACTGTTGAATCTCATTCCCAGGTGGTCAAATACTGAACTTTTGGGTTTGAAGCTGGCTTTGATTGGTTGTTTTTGCTCAAGCACGGTGGATTCTTGCAAACACTGTTAGGAGGAACCTTATTTTTCACATATTATCTGTCTTGTGCTACTGTTAGGATATAGTGACAGTTTCAGCAAATATGACAAAACATTTGTAGCAACTTTAGCTTTACATTTTGTCTCACAAATAAAATAATATAAAAATTTTCATGTATAGTAAGTCCCATAGTTGAAGCAGTTAAAACTGATATTGCACCATCAGAGTAAAAGCACATTTGAGGACATAGAGTATCTATTATATGCCTGGTTTGGAAAACATCTGTGACATCTGTGCAATGGGCTGTTTTTTATTGTTGTATTTTGCATGACACCACATTTTTCATAGATCTAAAACAAAAACTTCAGTTACCAATTTTCTTACTTTTTAATTGCAACTAATTTTAATTTGAACAGAAAAAAACAGAAAATTATAACATTAAACACGATATGGCTCAGCTGAAAGTCAATAACATGATGATATAATTGCAGCCAAACTCTATTTTTAACCTTTGTCTTTTAATCAGAAGGATCCTGTCGCATCTAATTTCATTATCAGTTTAAGTAGTAGATGCAGCAGTCACCTCACTCATTAATTACATGCATCCACTATAAAACTCTAGGGGTGTGACGGTGCACAAAATTCATGGTCAGTACCTCGTTTTGGGGTCATGATTCAATATGTTTTCAGTACACCGGGGGGGGGGGGGATTGTAGAAAATAACAAATGTAGTCCTTTGTTTTGAAAGATGTGAACATTCATCAGTGCATCATTAGCCATAACTAAGTCAGTATACAGTGGCAGTAAATGACATGGGTAGATCCCCCAGCTGTGGTCCCTCATTTCTGCTTATCAGTCCGATGGCAGTGACACTGCGTGGGCTTGTCTAAATGGGTTAAGCTAACTAGCACGCTACAGCTGCTGGAAATCCCAGGGGGAACAGGATAGACATGACAAATATATCAATATATCAGATACATCACTGTAAACACAACGTCTTTTCAATGTTAATAATATCATGACATTTACAGACATTTCTTCACTTCTACCACTCAATACAATAAAACACTTCTATGATTGTCACCAGTCTTCATTTTTGCTGCAGTGAATTACAGGTCAGTCTTTATATTAGGCAGTGGTTAGCTGATATTTGTACCATCAACCAGTTGTTTGAATTTGGGCCAATGAGAGAAGCTGGCAAGGTTATATAGTGTTCCTAATCCTGCAGGGTAACAGAGTGTTCTTTAGCAGAGTCACAGAACTAACGTGACCCTCTCAGGAATTATTCTTCAGGTTCATGTAATTGTCTCCTAGATTTCCACCTCTGTACAGCAGATACACAACAACTGGTGCACTGCCAAAGCCTTCTGGGTAAAACTTGCACTACAGCATTACTGTTCTGTGCATGCAAGTAGTAGACATAAATATATAATATTGATAATAGTAGACTATAGTAATTGTTTGGGTCTCATTGTTACCGAGGAAGTTGCTTATTGAATCTGCACAGAGCATTTTGGGAGAAATGCACATACTGTTACACCACTATAAAACACTGCAGGAAGCCTTGCAAAAGTTAAGCAGTCCTGTTTTTTTATAAACTGGGAGAAATTAAGTGTCTTTTTTTTCTTTCCTCTCCTCTGTAGGACGGAGGGTTACAGAAAGGTTCCCTACCACTACTACGAGGCGGGCAGCCGGGATGAGTGTGCAGAGTATCTGCTCCACGAGAGCGCCCCCTACGGCGGGCACCGCTTCATCACGGAGAAGTCCGTGTTCGCCAAGTGGGCCAAAACTCATGCTATCAAGTTCTTCAACCCCCCGTGGCAGCTGTCGTGACCCCGGCTGAACCGACGTGGAAATACTTCACCATCATCATCATGATCATCGCCATCATCATTATCTGGGGAGCCGCTGAATATCGACACTGACAGACAGCGTGTTTCCTAATTCTGGCACAAATTCTACTCCATATCCATGAGAAAAGGATGGTTGAGGGCTGTTTGTCACATTCTGGATGATTAATATCCAGTTTTTAGACAATGGAAACTCAATCAGACAGACTTCCAGTTAAGGTTTCACCAAGCTGGACAGTAAAAACATATCTCCCGCTTCTCGAAAATTAAGTCTTTTGCTCCTGAAGCTGAAGAAAGTGCTCAGCACGTCAGTCTTCATTGACTATTTGATCCATTTGCTGCTCTGTGAGTTTAGCAAAGGACGGCTCAAAGACTCATTTTTTTTTTTTTTTTTTTTTTAAAAAGGAGAAAACAACACGAAGGAAAAACAACCATCCGACAACTTGCAGTGACCTCAGCGGCTCATGTTTCCGTAGGCGCTGTACATTGCAAAAGGCTGCATTTAATTTTTTTTTTTTTCCAGGACTGTAGTTGCCATGGACGACTGATGAGCTCGCCTACTCTGTTTCCTCTGGGTGTCGGTCTTTTTCTGTCAGGCTGTAATTAATCTATAACAAGTATCATTCAAGCCTTCATCTCAGACTGGGCGAGTATTGAAGGCAGCTTTCAGTTTACTCTCCATCTGAGGAAGCTTCAACAAACAAGGTCATTTTGCAAAAGAAAACACAATTGAGCAAAAAAGAAAAAAAAAAACAGATTTCAGTCAGACTTAAAGATAAAACAGATGTGTAGATGTGATTCAGCTTTTTTATCATCATGCTTGGTTGTGTGTCAAATCACATGACTTAAAGATGTCAGCGTTTTTATTTTCTAATGCTGTGAAATTGAATTTTAAGAGACGTGTTTTGGCTCCATGTCTGGATGGATCGCAAAGAGACATTCCTACACTCTTAGAAATGAGGGCTCTAAAAAGGGTTCTTCCTGAAGGGCTTTAGGTTCTACACAGAAGAAAAGGGTTTGTCAATCGTTCTTTGTAAGATTAAGGGCTCCATTAAGAACGCTTTTTGGACAGTTCTCCAAGGACTGTTGAAATCATTTAAGTAGTCTTTTGTCAAGAACTTATCAAGGGTTCTCTGTACCATAATATGAAAGGATTCTTGGTAAAACCCCCCTGGTTGGGTTCTAGATAAAACCCTTGGAATATAAAAAGGTTCACAGGAGAACCACCTGGGTGGGTTCTAAATAAAACTGTTGGATTATAAAGAGATTCTCAGTAGAACACCCTAGTGGGTTCTTGTTAGCACTCAGACAAGCTGGAAAGGTTCTGGATAGAACCCTCAGAGAGGGTGCTTGGTGGAACCATTACACCATAGAAAGGTTTTGTGTAGAACCTGTCATGTTTCTGGGTGAAACTTTTCAGAGAGGGTTCTATGCATAACCCTTTATGTTGGGCTCTAGGCTGAACTCTCTGAAAGGGTTCTAAGTGGAACCAAAAAGGGTTCTCCTTTATTTCTCAGAGTGTATAAGGTTCTTCTATCAGTGTGCCATTGACAGTGTGAGCAGCACAGAACACAGAGCGATGTGCAATTAGAAACTCCGTCCTCGCAGAAGGAGTTAAATTATTTGTGACCCGCAGAGGGAAAGATTTATGTGTGCAGTGAAACCATTTGAAGTTAATTGTATTCTATTATCATTTTGTGCCTGCAATATACTCTGCAGTCCATTGTATGGAGACAGAGGGAGACGCTCTCTGTCTCTCCCACTCATACTCTCATCCAGCTTTGTGCCTCTCTTTGTGTACAGTATCACTGTGTGAACACATCTTCCCATTTGTCTTTGAACGCAGCGTGTGTGTCTTCTGGTTCGGGCCATTACGTTTGAATGCCTCTGTTCCAGGACAGTGAAGAATAATCAGCGAGCTGCCGAGGTGTGGAGGTTGGCTGGTAGCTGTGTGGGGCTGAGACACGCTCGCCGTGACCGTGACTCCCCCCCGAGGCTGTGATTAGTGTCCCGGTCAGAGCCGCGGCCCAGAGGGGACGACTGGAAGGATTCAAAGACTTCTAATTTAGGCGCCTTGATGCACAAGGTCTCTGACGACTCTAATGTACTGCAGCTGAGCTTCAGTCTCACTCCTGCTGCAGAGAAGTGTTTCTGTCACAATGCATTTCGGGCCGTTTCTCAGTCGGCATCGATTTGTTGATTTACAGGTCAAAAAGACATGCAGGTTCAAACTGGCGGTCTCTCAGATGTCTCAGCTGTAGCTACTGTATACTGAGCTTATGTCCTCTGTATTTGAGCAACTTGGGAGTTACATAGCAGAGTGTAGTGAGGATTTATAAGCCAATTATAACATTTCAGGCCACATCCATTTAATTGGACTGCTTTTAGGTCAATAAATAAATATATAAAGAAGAGCAGTTCATGGCAGCGTGAAGAGGAAAGCTTTGCATTGTCATGTTGAGAAGTAATAGTAGCCTCTTTTTTGTTTTGGCCCTATGTCAAAGTTACATTTAACTGTTGTTTCAGCAACGTTCAAATTACTGTGACTCATTGTAAACCGGATCCTCGCTACACATCAAAACATATTTCTTGAAATGCTCTTGGAAAAGTTTTTGTACGTAACTTAGACAATTATAAGCATTAAACAAAACTTAGCTCTGTGTCACTGCACAAACTTTTTCAGGATATCTGGAACCTGTATTTTAACCACAGGAAACATGAGGCATTCTCACACTGGAAGAACGTCTTTACAGTTCAACAACAGTTGGGGAGTAGTATGGTATCCACACTGCAAGAACTGGGAATGATTGTAGTTGTTAAGTTCTTAGAATGCCGTTTTTTAGCTCCTACTCTCTCAGCTCAAGAGGAACCTGAATTTTATGAGCTTAAGCAGCAGCGAGCATTTCAGATATACTGGAAACAAGAGTATAGTTGGGTCCACCTATGTTTTGTGCAGTTTGCTGCAAGTCTGAGAGCAAGACAGATCAAATTGGTTGTTTTTCAAAGACACATCAAAGTTGTTGAAAAAGACATTGCTACAGTGCTGTTACCAACATGGCAGCTAAGAGAGCCGCCAACAACCCCTCCTGAGGGGCCTTGTAGTGCTTCTACAAAACATGAACATTGAGGCAAGTCAGGTAATCTGATCGCAAATCTGATCACTGCAGTGTATCATATTTCAAAAAACACTAGTTACTAGTTCCACTTGTTACTTTGTAGTATTTGATAACCACTTTTATATAAAACAATTTGTAATGGAACAAATAAAAATTTACTTTAGGTAAATAGATATCCAACCCATTTGCCCAGGCAAGTGGAAAAAAAAAATAAAGTTGAACACTTTTGTTGGTGTTTGTTGCACAAAAGCAACGTTGCTATAACAACCACCAGCTGGCTTAGGTCACTTCAGTTTTCCTATTGGTGGTGTAAATGCAAATAGATAAAAAGCTGTTGAAATTCTGTAGTTCTTGAGGGAGCCCCTCAGTGCTCATCAATTGATTGGTCCTAAAACGCCTGTTGTCTAATTTTTTAAGCTGGAGTTTGATGTATTCTGAGTGTGCCTGATTGGATACTGAACACAGGCGTCTACAACTTGTGTCCAACATTCACTGACGCAGGAAGTGAGAAAACTCTGCTTGCCACCAGTATTGATGTAAGACTAGTAGTGGAGCTTAAAAAACGAAGTTAATCAGTTGTCTTTCTGCTGCAACATTAACTCAAAATTGGTCATTTCTTCATGGAACTGAAAACTGCAGAGGACAACATAATGACTCTGGTGTTGCACTGTGTGTGAAAAATGCGTCTCAAACAAAGCCATGAGTTGTTGAACCATTATCAGTCCCATTTCAATTTTCAGTTTCAGTGGAAACACAAACAGAAATGTGCAGCTCAGTTGTTCATCACGCTCCTGAGTTGAGTTGCTTGAGTTGCTCCGTTCCTGAAACTATTTGGCTGAAAAGGGGCTTAATGGACTTTTCAAGCAAATTAAGTTTTGATTGTTTTGTCAAACTTTCTATTTACGAACACTGCAGAAAAATCCATAAAAGTGTTGTAGATAAATCGCACCAGCTCCTGAGCCAGTATGTCAACCGATCCATCCCCAGGAAAACCCAGCAAACTCCCTCCCCTCACAACGATTGTGTGACGTGGTTCAAAGATCAATAAAAAAACAAATAAGTGCAGTAATGTATTCTAGTTTTAACCCTTTTGACCTGCAAATAACCAGCTGCATGTTTGGAAACAAGATTAGCTTCTCTTGCTCGAGTGACAGGAAAGTCTAATCTCTGCAGTGAGGTCGCTTCAGCGCTTACTTACTTAAAGACTGTCCTACAAGTCAAAACTCATTGTAAGTCAACCCAGCTGACAAGAGTATCGTCAAAATGTAAAACCATCCTATTTTAAATTCCTCCCGGTGAAACTCAGCAGATAGAAGGCGGCCGGAACACAGGCGGGGTCACGGCTCCGATTTCCTCTGGGACGACATGTGCTCGGGAGGTATGCCGCAGCCCAGCGCTCACACAGCTGCGGATCAAAGTATCCACCAGACGACGTGTGTAAAGCAGAGACGTCTTACTGTATTATTTTTTCCTGAAGATAAGATCTGGGCCTCAGAAAGAGCTAAAACTTCAACTTCTTTCTGTTGCTGTGGGATTCTTGAGGCGTGAATTCACACACTGCGTCATGCATGTTACATGATTAACATACATCTTTTATACATTGCCACTCAGCCCGTGATTGTGCAGTCATCTGGCAGCTCTCCACCAATCAGTTTTACCTCTGCTGTACCGTATATATCCACCATAAATTGTAAAGTGCTTCACACCGAGATAAGATTTTATGTTTGTGCTGGAAGACATGTTTCAGGTCTGTTATGGTGCATTATTTGAAGATTTGTTTTAAATTGTTCACTCACAACTGGAAGAAGAGCACCATGTCCCGTCTGTTCATCTTCCGTCCCTTTTTTTTTTTTTTTAGAATGTGTTGTTGTTGTTTTTGTTAATGCAGTGGTTTGTGTGCAGCATTTCTTTCTTTCTTTCTTTTTTTGTTACTGCTGCAGGTCGTGTGTTGCCAACATTTTCTGCTGCTTCAGGCTGTGCTCTCGGTTATTTTCTGATCAACAAACGCTCCATTGTTCTCAGCCAGAACACACTAGGAGAATACCCATGGATGTATTATACAGTACATTATGGAGAATACGCCCTTTTATAGGCTCCCATGAATCATCTGTGGCTCACTGGAAGACGACTGTGGACACTTTCACTGTGAATTAGTAACACCATGAATAAAAGTGTGAGCAGAGTGGGAGGCAAAATATTGGATACTTTTAATTTTCATGGATAATTTTTATTATTTCAAGGATTTTTTTGTTTTAACTTTGGCAAAAACACTTAGTCAAAGTCTTGCCGTGGGTTACATGAGGAATTAGATGATCCCACTTTCATATCTGTCTGGTAAATATGAGGCTGTAGCCAGCAGCTGCTTAGCTTAGCACCAAGAAGGGAAACAGGGAGATACAACTATCCTGGCTCTGAGTGAAAAATTCCACTACAAGTACCTCAGAACATCAATAATTAACAGGTTGTACCTCGTTTATTTAATGAGTACAAAAATGAAATGTCAAATATAGCAATTTGTGGTTTCAGAGGTGGTTATCTTATGGTACTTTTGCTACTCTTTGGCTCTGAGCTGTTTCAACCAGCTGCGATTTCAGGAAGTTATGCTGCCTTCAAATGGAACGAGTGAGCTTGTGGTTATGACATTGAACGTCTTGCTTGGTGTTCAAATGGTCGTGTCACGAGAAGACTGCTGCTAGGAAAAAGCAACATGGATGCCAAAACTGTTAGCATTTAGAAGCCACCAAGGGTGCTAAATTGTTAGCTTCTGTGATAAAAGCTACCGAGGTTGCTAAATTTTTAGCCTTGGTTATACAATTATGCAGAAAGACTCTACACAACTTAAATGACAAAATTACGATTTATTAACTTACTATCTAGTCATCAGTCATCTTTCTGAAAAATTAATTCTGGGCTTTACTTTTCCATACATTAAGAAAAAATAAGCTCCACTACAGCAGCTGCTGTTACATTGGTTAAACAATGTTAAACAATGCTGGACTGCAGGTGGTACGGCTGAACAATTATTCAAAATAATATCAAAAACCCAATATAACCAAGTGGAATATCCAAATGGCACTGGAATAGAGTTGTAGTTCTTTTTAGATCAACTGTGTCAAAACATACCATTATAAATGGTGCTTTGTGATGCTACAGGGATGCCGTGGCCTACAAATCTTATTCTCCAGATGTAAGAGAACATGCTTGTTTGGTACAGACCTTAGCAAAAATTATTATAAATTATAATTGCAAATAATTGTAATAAGATTTTATTTGCATATCATCCATCCCCAGCAGGTCCTTAGGTTAACACCTCTGCCAAGGAGGTTATGTTTTCGCTCTGTTTGTCAGCAGGATTGTGGAAAAACTACTCACATCACTGTAGAAACAAATGCAGTATACATGTAAGAAATAAGCAAGTTATTTCTAAACATTTTAAGTATTTTCAAAGGTCATTGTGGGATGGAATGATTTACAGATCATAGAGGACTGGACTCTAGGCCTTGGCGGAGATCTCTCTCCTTCTAGCTGTAACTTGGTTTCATTTATATCCATAAAACTCACCAAGACTCTCGTCTAAACTCACTTTTCCAACTCTTGCAAACCCCTTGACTCAAGCTGTGAAGTTTAGTCCGCAAACATGCAGGATTTATGGGAAACGATGTTTGTTAAAGCTGTAAAAACAGAAGACTATCGCCTTTATTGAGACCCATGAAGCGAATCACTCAACATACGGTTGAGTTAGGGTCTGTTCCAAGGCTGGATTTGTAGTCATCAGTGTCTTTGGATTTTAAATGAGGTTTTCTTCCTTCCTTCCCTTGGTTACACTTCCCTTTAAGTTGTTGTTTTTACACAAATTAGACCAGCTGTTTCTCTCTGTTTCTAGTCTTGTGCTAAGCTAAGCTAACCAGTTGCTGGCTGTAGCTACATATTTACTGATAAGAGTGGTTTCAATTTTCTCATCCAATTCTCCACCAAAAAGTGTTTTTCCCAAACCTACTGACCTATTCCTTCAATAGTATTTTTTTTCCCTGAATTCTTGTTCATTTCTGATTCTTGTTCTTTTGTTTTCATCCTCAGCCTGAACTGATTTCATGTTCTGAGTAGTGAAGTTTGCTTGGAAATTGTTTCATCCAAGCTTAAACCTGAAGCAGACTTTTCTTTTTTGTAACTCGCTGTGTATATGCAGATGCAAAAAAAAAAAAAAAAAAAAAAAAAACACATAGTTTGTCCTCAGCTTCTGTGCTACAGATGTGGAATGAGGTCCCATTGCTTGTTGTGTGGTACAAAGATAAAAAGCAAATCGAAGGTCACTTCCCTTAAAACAGAGCTGAGTCCTGATTAAAACGTCTCAATCTAGAGGACTGCAGAACAAAGATGTGAATTTTATTGCTCTGTTCAAAATGCTCTCATTATTTTGGCTCTTTTTCCTGCTGTGATTAGTCGAGGTAATTGCTGTCTGTTTTGGAGTTGACAGTTCAGATTTTAAAGAAGTTTTGATTGTCTGACTCCACTTCGAAACCTCTTCAGTTCACGTGTAGCATTTGATTCATCTCCTCCTGACTGTTGTACTTGTTGCCATTTTCTCAAATGCCTCAAGTGCTTTCTTACATTTAACAACTCATCTTATTGTCTCTCTTTTCCCGTGTGCATGTCTTACTATTATTTTTGTGTTGTAAAGCACTTTCCTTCATCATTTTCAGGTCAAGTGTCCTTGTGAAACGTGTAACTTTGGGTGTGTGTTGAGTTACATAGAATGTAATATAACAATGAAGTTGTTATAATGAAAGTTTTTTGGTGACACTTTATTTGAAGGGGTGTACATAAGACAATAATCAAGCCAATAATGTCTTTGTTCTGACAACTTGACATTAACCAAGACAACATAACCTGTCATGTTAACTTTTTCATGACAACTCGATACAAATCAAGCCGATAACGTCTTTGTTTTGAAAACTTGACATTGCGAAATTTAAAGAAACTGTTTAGCTTTATGTTTCAATATGACATTAAACTGTCATGTGTGGTTGGTTTTGACACTGGTTGTCATGAGATCATTATAAGACTATTATAAATGTTTCCCTTGAATGACAAAAACATTTTGTCTTGGCTAATGTCAACAAGACATTCTTGTCTGGGCTAATGTCAAGTTGTCATAACAAAGACATCTCAAACAGTATCATGTTTGATGACAACAGTCAAACATTCATGAAGACTCCCTCATGTTCATGACAGGTGTTACCACATGGTTATGACAGTGTAATGACAGTCTTACGCACAACCCTTCAAATAAAGTGTTATCATCTTAATTGCTAACACAGCTAACACACTCTTTTATTGGTGGTAAGATAACATCCAAATGCTGCATGGATTATTGCAGGTTATTGAAATGTACATTTTGTTAAAAATAAGTAGTGATTATATGTATTATTCTGTCATTTGCTGTCTACATAGTAGCTAAATTTAGATATATTGTGAATGTTCTTATTTTTTACCGATGTGGATTCT
Organism: Lutjanus erythropterus; assembly: GCF_056507025.1. Classification (NCBI taxonomy): domain Eukaryota; kingdom Metazoa; phylum Chordata; class Actinopteri; order Lutjaniformes; family Lutjanidae; genus Lutjanus; species Lutjanus erythropterus. The sequence goes on from NC_139328.1 coordinate 16,987,736, forward strand.
GTCCTCTGTGTCTTTTATTCTCTGTGGGGATTAAAGAAAACCTAAAATCCCATTTTATGATTAAACTCCTTTCTAAACAAAACAGAGTAAACAGCATCAGAATGTAAATAACTTGGTGAAATGTGTTCATGTTATATGAATGGAGCCCGAGCTGAGCTGTCATCTCAAATCTGGCGTCTCATGAGATTTTTGAAACAGCGGTGAAGGAGCAGCGGAGATGTGCTGAGTTCAGACAGTTCTCCAGAGTTTCTGTGAGCGGGAGAGTTTTTTATGTAACCTCTGCAAAAATGAACACGAGTTTGAAATAATAATGATCACATTCCTGTTTTTTTATGCCACAGTAATGAATAAAGTATCAAGATGGAAAATTAAAGGGGCACTCCGGCAATTTAGTTGTGCACTTTCATAAATATGGTGAACACACGAGAAAGATTAAAGAACTGTCAAAGGCAAAGCTGAGATATCCTGACATTTTTTTTTACTTCTGTAAGGATCAAATTCCATGACACCAAATTATAACTCAGGCAACAACTAATTTGCAATAGAAGATCAATTTTGCAAGACATTTAATGCCACCAGCCTTGTGGGTTTTTTTTTTAATCAACTTAATGAGCAAATGTTTTTTATTGAACTTATCAAAAGGTGTTAATACTAATTACTTCTGCAAAACATTCACTGAAAACTCATTTTAGTGTCTTTCCCTGTAATAGCTGCTCATATCAACTAAGACATGATAAAAGAGATAGTTGGGACTTTTTGAAGTGAGGTTGTATGAGGTACTTGTCAATAGTTAGTGTATGACCACGCTCCCAGTTAGAAAAGCATCAGGAAATATATCAAATGTCAAATATCACTCTTACCTACTCAACCACACTCCATGCGCAAAACAGTAATTTTACCTCACCAAACATGGGAGTTGCTGGTCTACTGATGCCTTGATTGGTTTGTTTGTTTGTGTTATTGTGTGTCTGTTTTCGCCTGTCTGTCTTTTGTGTGTTTATGTTGTGGGCGTGGCTTCCCTCCTACTCTGCTTCCCTGAACACCTGTGTCCTATTACCTCTTGGTCAGCTCACCTGCATCCAGTCAGTTTAATCAGCCCTGCAGTATTTCAGCTCCTGCTCTTCACACATCCTTCATTCGACCAGCCATTCCTAAGCTAGTCTGACTCACTGGATGCACACTGCAGGTATGAGCTGCCATTGGCTGCTTGTTTCAAGTAGCGTGGCGGCGCCCCTTATCTGTGTTTCCAAATTCTCCAGGAAACAACAACAACCTCTGAGCTGCATCCTAGTGGCAAATTGGCATCTGGGATGAGAATTGTATGAACATAAACAAGCTAAGAGCTTTTACCTTTTCTTTTGCAGTGATGTAGTCATTTTAGTGCCAGAGCTCGGCCCCCCAGACGTACAAATGTTCCACCAAAACAAGCTGCATCCTGGGCTTAGTGCCGTCAGCGATATTTGTTATTGGTTTAAAGAAATGTAAGCAAGGCAGGGTGTTTTTTTTCCCTTATAGCAGAATGTGTATGTGTGGAGCCAGCTGTGGAGAGAGGTCTGGGTATGCAAGACTATTCTTAAGCCACCTCCAGCAAGCTGTGCCATCTCCACCGACTCCTCCACCCTGCTCTGGAAAAGCCAGCCGTACGTCACCACGCCCTTCCTCTGCCAGCTGGCTTGTTTTCTCTCTACCTCTGACCCCCTTTAACCCTACAATCAATCCCCCTAATATTCTCTACACCAGTGTCTGTCTTGTATTTGCGTGCATGTAACAAAATTGTTGTTATTCTGTTATTAGTTATTAATAACGCAAACTAAACGAGTTTTTGCCAAAGGAGTCCAGTTGAGACGGAGAGTGCAACTTTTGGGTCCTATAACAGTGGTTTCCATTTGGAAAAGGCTGTCTGATGGCAACGTAAAACAGTGAAAACATTTCAAATATAGCATTCATTTGAACTGATGCAACCGTTTTAAAGCTACTACAGGAAGCGTTCATATTTATGTTGATTTTGGAGGCTCCTGTGGACAAAAGCTGTGATATTTCCTCTGCCCTCACCATGAAAAATATTTTCTTCCTTTAACTGGCTCACATAAAACTCACTGTAATGTTGCCTTGGAAAATGTGAATACAGGCTCATTTTATCTGATTTCAAATAGAATCCAACCTCGTGGCAGGCACTAACAACAAAAATAGAAATGGCCCATCTTCTCATGGATAGTCTTGTTGGTTTATGTAGGTCATGTAGAGACATCAGTATTGAGTTGAGGCTTAGATAAGTTGAGATAAGTGGCTTTTAACCAAACCTTTTCCAAAGATTTTTTTTTTAGCCTAAACCTCTTGTGACATCATGTGGGGCACAGGATGCAAACTTACATGTAGGTCTCCTGTGTTCGGAACTTAATTGACTGGAACAAATATAGTCATGAATGCAATCCATGCAGAAATTACTTTCCCTTTAAAACATATCAGGAAAAAAAACATTTAGCAGTTTATAAATGTAACATTTAGGAGTCAGGTTTTGTAGTCTAAAAGCCCACATACTCAACAACTTCACAAAGCTTCTCCAGAGCTGCAGGAAACATTTTAAAAACTGTTTACAAAAGCTGCAAAGCACTCATTGTTATTAGTAAACTGACCTTTGTGTGCAAAATCAGTGGACTTCCCCTTTAAATATGAGTTGGCTGAGCCCCAGTGCTGGATGTTTTGGTGGGTGGACGGGGTTTTCTTTCAATGACACATCATTTCACTCTCATTTAGAAAAATGCTAATATCTGTCATGTAGTTCTCAAGATGATGCCAAGTCTTGCCTTTTGTGATATTTGTCAAAATGTTCCACAGCCTGGATAATGTTGTTAAACATCCCCTATGGCTTTAGTTGAATTAACTGAAAGTTTGAGTCACTTAAAACATGAACACAGGTGGCAGAAGAACACACATTCTTTACTCAAGTAGAAATATGGATACTTGTTTGTTTAAAAAAAAAAAAGACTAGTAAAAGTAGAGGTAGTGATTTAACTTGTTCACTCACTAAAATTGAAAACACTTCTACTGGCTGTTTCTGTGCAAAGCTAACTGAAACTCACCTTTTCTCCATGGTCAAGACCCCCTCTTTTCGTTTCATCTCGTCACATCTTTTTTTCAGTTTACATCTTTTGTGACTTTTTTGTCTTGTTACATCTTTTACAACATTTTCATCTTGTTACATCTTTTGTCTTTTAAGATGTTTTCTTCTTGTTATGACTTTTATGCCCTTTTCATCTTTTTTTGTCTTGCTATGTCTTTTCTGTCATTTTTGTCTTGTTACATATATTACAGAATTTTTTGTCATATCTTTTACGCTGTTTGTTGTACACCATTTTCGTCTTATTACGTCTTCTTTGTTTTGCAACTTTTTTCTCTTATTTGTGCTTTTTTCATATTTTTTTTAAATCTTGTTACGTCTTTCTTGGCGTTTTCGGCATTGTTATATCTTTCAGACCATTTTCATTTTGTTATGTCTTTGACATCATTTTCGTCTTGTTACTTTACTGATGGATTCACCAGGAACCAACTTATTTATATGCAAAATAAAAATAATAATTTCCCTCAAATGTATTGAAACTAAAGTAACAAACCTGTTTTGAAAATGTAAGGAGTAGAAATACAGGTATTTGTGTTAAAATGTGGTGAGTAAAGGTAAAAATTAAAGGTAAAAAAAATAAATACTCAAGTAAAGTACTGATACCTGAAAAAAATCACAGTGTAGTGACTACAGTAAGTATTTGTACTTTGTACTTATTTCCCACCTCTGCATGAACTTCTGCTTCATTCAGCTCAGTCTCTGAATAACTTAGAAAATAATAAGCAGAGGTGTCGGGCTGCCGTGTACTGAGCTGACCGCAACATGTCAGCAGGTTCTTCACGAGCACTGAAGGGCTCAAAGCGTGGCTCTGAAGCTCATTCATTTCTCGGAAGTGCTGCATGGAGCCGTACAGCGAGCTCGCAGTCTGAGCACTGAGACTAATGGACATGATGTAATTTGCACAAGCTTACAACAACAGAGAAACTAATGAGCCGTTGGGTAAATAGAATAGAAAAAAATTTCAGGCTACCTTACCTTGAAGAAAGAGAAACAGACAGTCCTTCATTTTCACTTCAGTTACCTTGACTGTGTTCAACCTCAATTAAATTCCAGACTAATCCAATATTTACTTGATTTTTTTTTTCTTTTTTTTCTTTCCTGTTTTGCTGGAAATTGGCACCCGTCAGTGTTTTCTGTTATGTGCGCAGCTTAACCGAGCAAGGTCAACGAGACAACGGGAATATTTTCAATTCAGTGTTTGCAAATTTGTTCTTGCAGAGTGTTTGACCTCTGGAACATATTTGCTGGAGGATGTGCTCTCCAGGGCCAGATGGTGCTACAATTTGTAGCATTATCAAAGCTCAGGGACACTTGTGGTAGTAATTATAAAATATATGGGATGGAAAAAAAACACACTCACCTTCAAAACAGTTGAAGCATATTTCTGTTATTTTTCAGATTAATATGAACTCAAACTAATATACTGTATCTTTTATGTTAGATGTGCACCACTTGACCATTCGCCACGTCCTGCCTTCGTAAGTTACTATTGAAACACCTGTCAAGGAGTTGTACTGAATATATCAAGTTGGATGACATTACGCCTCGGTATGACCCTCTTTTCTCTATACAACACTGGCAGATTTAACATTGAAACTGGGAGTAGTTGTTGAAACACGAGGTCTTCGATTCCACAGAGAAGTAAACATGACCGGGGATTTTGCAGGCTAAAATGATTTACTCTCACTGGCAGTTTTCATAAGTGTAGCTGGCCACTGTAAGCTAAAGCTAATGCTTAATTGCTAGAGAAGTCCGTCTTCAGTCGGACTTCTGTCAACGTGTATTCAAGTTACTTACCAGCTGTGTACTTGATATGACATTAATACAAAAAGACTGAGGCCAAAACTAGCTCACATCCCAGTGAACATTGGTCAGATGGTGAAAAATGAAGCGCATATAAATATGATGACAGAAGACAGAAATACACTCATTAATGTGGAAAAAGGAAGTGTATGGATAAGATTAAGTGCAGCAGACATTGAGACTGTCACCCAGAGGTAATATTACTGCAGCTAGTAAGCTAGCGTTAGTTATATTCGAACTTTCACAGCGTACATTAGAGTTTTCCCACACTTGTGCTCTTGTGTCTTACAGTTTTCAAAAACTACAAAAAAAAGACAGCACTGTCCAAACTCCAACTCTGAGTATTGCTCGTCTCAGAGGCTTCAACATGAAGAGACATGCAAAGCTTGACAAGCCTGCAGAGCCCTAAGTTGCTTTTGCTAAGCTATGAGTGGACAGTTACTGTTTGCAGGACGGGCTTAGCATAGGGTCAATTCATTCAATTCTACATGAATTCTAAACAGGTTTTTAGTGTGTAATGTGTGAAAAAGTTACAACATTAGGTAGTACTGTAGTTGGGGGTGCTCTGGTTTACTTTCAGTTCGACTCGTAACTTTGCTGGTAACTAGCTGTTAGAAGTCTGGACCACTCTGCCAGTTAATTCAGCTGCTTTAAGCCTTTGACCTTCACCCATCGTTGGCGTGTAGCGTAGAGCAAATCAGGCTGGAGATCCTGGACGAGCCCCCAGTGTTACTTCTTCAGCTTGTCAGCTCCGAACCATAGTTAAACAACACACTGGTTTACTTTTACCTTGGCTTATAATTTCACTGATTAGCAGTCTGGACCACTCTGCCACTCTGACACAGCAAATGCCTGTTGTGTAGATTAGAGTCCCACCCAACAGCAGATGTGTTTCCTGTTGTTGTTATGAGCATAAGAAAGGCACTGAGCCCCTACATTCACTCAAATTTAGAGTAATATTTCAGCCCTGCTCTTACAAACACCTCTAAATATAACTTATTAACATGATGCACCACATTTTTTGGTCACTATGGTGGTGAATAACATCTGTGTTGAGTGACGTAAGTGACCGTGGGGTAGTTCTTTCATAGGCTAACATTAGCTGCTTCCTTCTCGTGATTGTATTCGCTCTTCAAAAATCATAAAGGTGGTTTTTATTTATTTGTTAAGATTATCTTACAGGAGAAAATGTGTGGGTGTCATAAACTTTTCTCTGCCACAAAGCTGGTTTTATGCAATAATTCAAAATTAAACATTTGCTTTTTGAGGAGGGAACCAAAGTGATGCTAACTTCCTGGCTGGCATCTGTGCAGCACTCTATTAACACAGAAAAAAAAGTGAATGTCAAGCAATTAATTTAAAGTTGCTTTTGATGAAAACTGTTGATTAAAAGAGTAATTAACATTTTAAAAAATTAAATGTAGACTTGAAAATCTGCTACAATTACATCCTTTTAAATATTCTGAGGTTGTTTAATGTTCAAAAGAACGAATCAGGTGAATAGACTGGAGGTTTTTTGTCAAGCAGATACAGCTGCAGAGCAATAACCTTCTATGTCTGGGTTTGTAAGTTTGCATTATTAGTTGTGGTTTCACAAGAACTAACACCGATTCTCCCCTGTGTTCATGTTTCAGGCTCGTACTTGGCTGTAGCTGTACTGTAGTTTGTTGCCTCTGAGCTGTTTTACCATTCAGATCATTTTCTAGCCACAGGTAGCCCTATGATGTCTGAGCAAATCTCCATTTCATGACTTTTGTGCCCTGAATCTGAAGGTTGTTTTTAATAATGATGATTGAACCTAATTATCCCTGCTTCTGTTTCTTTTTTATCCAGTCCAAGTCATCTCCTCTCCTAAATGAGAACTCCTCTTATGTCTCCTACATGTCTTACTGATCTGTTGCACTAATGACCACTTTCTTGTTTGTTGACAGCTGCAGCCAATTAGTCAGGTGTGTGTGGGATACATCAAGTCCAAACACATCATATCACCTTCCCCCGAGCGGTGATTTCCAGCTGTGTACAAGGCTCAAACACTGGGTTTGTGTTTGTTTGTTTGCGCCTTTGAATGTTTGTGCCCCTGTTTCTGCTCATTTGCATTATTTCATGAGGACTGTGGACAAAATGAGTGCTGACATCACGCTTTTTGGACTGTGTCCTGTCCACTTGGCGCTGCACTTGTGCCTCCTGCCAGATCCTGTTAATTGGTGTATTTCACTGGTTTCAAAGTGGCCGACCAGTCCAGAAATTGTCTCCGCTCTCAGTTTGTAGTAGAAATAAATGAGGAAATCCATGTGGGAGTGAACAGCCAGACCTATTTTTAGCTAACTTCTATAACACTGTTCACAGTGTGTGAAAGAAAGAGTGTACAGAGCTGGCAAAAGTACAAATATTTGCTCAAGTTAGAAGTACAGATACTTGTGTAAAAACAAAGACTGGTAAAAGGACCTAAGTATGACGTATCAAAGTAAAAAGTCACCCTCTGAAGGATATTTTTAACGTCTGTTTCTGTGCAAAGCTAACTGAACCTCACCTTTTCTCTGTCTGTTATGTCACTTGTTTTGTCTTTTATGTCATTTTCGTCTTGTTGCATCGTTTACAGTTTTTATCTTGTTCCATCTTTACGTTGTTTTTCTTGTTCATCTTTTGTGACTTGTTACAACTTTTTCATCTTGCTACATCTTTTTTGTTAATGGATGCACCCATTTTTTGGCTTTTTTTTGTGTTATTGTTCAATTTAAATCGGTCTTGATGTTGGGAAGGCGGTGAAATAAAAATAATCGTGATTTCCCCCTCGAATGTATCACAACTAAATTCAAGAGTGTGTTTTGGAAATGTAAGAAGTAGAAAGTACACGTTTGTGTTAAAATGTAAGGAGTAGAACTTACAGATATTTATCATATACAGTCTAAAAGTTATCAGAAAAGTAAATAGTCAAGTAAAGTACAGATGCCTGAAAACTACTTATTTACAGTAACAGTATTTGTACTTTTACTTCACACCTCTGGGAGTGTACTGTGTTTTAATTAATTCCATACAGGTTTCTGAACAATATATCCCTGTAATTGCTCTGGTGCCTCATTAATGAATGGCATGGAGCAGACATCACTTTGATCACCACGTTCTTCCACCCACCTCCCTAAAGAAATATGAGTGCTACACTAATTGCCTCATGTTTGTATTGATTACAACCCCCCTCCCGCAGTAGTCGCTCATCCTCCCATTCTCATTTTCTCTGAGTATATCGAGCTTGTCAGGAATCACGAGTAGTTCAACGATAAAATGTTCGGGCTGGCACTAAATGTCAACAATTTTTGTATTATCTGAGGCAACAGAAAACATTCAACTGTGACTAATTGCAGACATAGCTCTCAGTACTGCCACGGACTGAGTCTTTGGAAATTTTCTACAATAATTCAAGTGCTTTAATAGCAGAAATAAGTGTTTTGCATCGACTTGAGCTCAGATTGTGTAATATATGACCAGAAGCTAAATAATGTCTCAGTTAATGTCTCTGTTTACAACCGTCTCCTCCCATCCTTTCATCCACCCTGATGTAATCAAAGTTTATAACATCCTACATTTCCTGTGCGCCTGAAGGTAATTGAATTGCTCTAAAAGGTCTGATCTCTGGAAAGCCTCCCTTCGCTCATCACAATCAATCACCTCCTCTGATGCCTATTTATATTCCCTCAAATACATTAGCCACAGGTTTTCTTTATTCATGCTCGGTGCATACTTTTCAGTTTTATGCAGATGACATGCTGGTTTGTGTGACAGCCGACAGAAGTGATTGACTGCTCTGTCAAATGTGCTGCTGGGAGGCGTCAGCTGCTTTCAAGGTGCATGAGGATCAAAGGGAGTTCTCAGCAACAGGGAAGGTTTCCTGGAAATAAATGCTGCTTTACATTCATAGTTTCACTTATAGTGTCTCCCCAGGGAGAGTCCCAGTGCACCCACAAACTCGCAGAGATGAAACCCAGTCGTTTTTAAGTCACAAGTAAGTCCCAAGTGATTGTATTTAAGTCCCAAGTCAAGACAGGGACGTCCCAAGACCTAAACTTTGAGTTTTGAGTCCTGAACAAGTCCTAATGGGCTTTTCATAAATTTAATGCCATTTTAAAACTACAATATGTAACATTTCCAGAATAAAATGTCTAAAAATGATTAGATATATGTTATTATTTTGTTGTTGTTGTTGTTGTTGTTGTTGTTGTTGTTGTTGATGAGTTGTGCACTGTTTTCCATCAAGGTAACACTGCCTTTCATGCTACTGGTTGCTAGCTAGTTGCTAGTAGGGTATTTTGGGGTACTGTTTGAATTTTCAGGACTCTAATTCCAGTTCTGCTCATTGATCCCAGTTCTTGACGATTCTCAATATCAATTCTTTGAGGAGCTGGGTCAAAACAGGTCACGTGCACATTTCATTTTAAGTGGAAAGTATTTGAAACACGGGGTCAAAATATGTACAAGATCTGAATTTGGAGCTGGAAATGTAATTTCTTAATGATTCCTTAAGAATTTTAATTTTGGAATCAGTCCCACTTAAGAACCTCTTCTTGATGCTCAACCCTAGTTGCTATAATTTCCAGGAAATTACATCAGAAAGTGAGGAAAGATGTCGGCAAACGTGACTAAACATTATGTGAATAAAACTTAAATAAATAACATCCTCTGTTAACATTATTTCTGCCTGAGTCATGCCAGATAGATTTTCATCAGTTATAGTGGTTATGTAAAAGTGACAACAGATAACGTTACTTCACAGCGCCATCAAACTCTATCTGGATCAGGACCTCACTTAACCATTCTTTGTGCAATATTGAACAAATTAGGAGGTTATTATGTCTCCTTCTGTAATAAAGTTTTTGTATGCAAACCAAATGATATTTGGTATCAATTTTTCCAACTGAAGCTCAGCATTGGCTCTTCGTGGTTCTCTTTTGCAATTTGATTGGATGCCATCAGATTGGTTCAAGCAGAGAGGATTTGGAATGAATAACATTGGTTACGAATTGAACTGATTTGTGGCACACTTTATAAAACACACACTTTTTAATCTTTGGGCTTGGGTTGACACCAGTGTCACTTGTCATTACACACTTTGCCATTATGATTATGGGTGAGGCGAAACTGGCACAGTTTGAAGGCAAGTTGTCACAATATTTTTTCTTCTGATGTTGCTAACCAGCATTTAGCATCGGAACTGTTTATTTTATCTTGAAATCAGATAAAATGATTTACAGCTTATAGACCAGAAGAGCCTGTGTTTATATTTTCCCAGGAAAAGTTACTATGAGTCATATGTTGGCCAGTTAAAAAGAAGCAGGAGGAGATTTTTATTTAGATAATTTTATCTTTGACGCTATAATTTGTGGCTGTGGAAACACTAACGCTTAATCTTTGGGCTTGGGGGAACATATCAGGTATTTTCAGGTCAAAAGGCTCAAGTCTAATGGAAGTTACAAATCACTGGTGTTAAAGTCCAAGTCGAGTTGTGAGTCGTTTTTTAAATTTTAACTTCTAGTCTTCATTTTCATTGGTGCTGCAATGTTAAAAAATGGTAAATATTAAATACTCAGTGCTGCACAATCAGTTTGTGAAAGTCACAATGGTAAATATTAACAAAAATAAGCTGACCCAAGACATAGTTATTCACTTGTTGGTCCAATTAGGATAATAACATCACATCAAAAACACATCACTGACAGAGTGATAAATACAGTATCTGTCTGCTTGTTTGATAGTCGAATGTTAACTTTAAACGAGCTGGTGTGACCACATGCTGCATGCCCCTGCTTCACCAGCTAGTCACTAACTTTCTCTGATGTTTGGTGGGTGGGAGGTAGTGTGCAGTTGTTCTATCAAAGCTTTTTAGCTGAAAACAGCTGCCTGCTGCTGCTGGAAACAGCTGATGAAAGTGGAATTGTGGACCATATCCAAAATAAACTAAAAAGCTCTGGAGAGATAAGGGGTTAGATGATAATTCTTTGTGGGTTCATCATTTAGAACAATCCATTACAAACGGCCCTACACACCTAAACAGGTGCACTATAATCAACATTTTTTCATTCTCCATGCAGGTCTGTGTGGGCATGCAAAGACTGTGAGCTTTGTTGCACCTCTTAGTATGAGACAGAACCACTTACACATATTATTTTTGTTACTGGTACCAGGACCCAACATACTGTAGCTCCACCAAACTTCAGCTTGAGCAGAGGTCAAATGAAAACACACAAGAGCAGGCAGGTGTGTCATGTGATGACTTCTATGTGTCTTCAGACTGTAAAACCTCATAGCTCTGTCATATTAAATATAACAAGTGTAAATTAGACAAAAATAGATACATCCACAAAACTACAACACATACAGATTGTTACCTTTTATTCTCCACCAATAGGACACAAGGGACAAAAAGTAGCAGCTTGGTACGCCTGCTGGCACAGGTGGGAAGTAACTAAGTACAAATACTTAATTATAGTACTTGAGAGTACTTTCATAATTTTCAGCTACCTGCACTTTACTTGAGTAGTTATTTTTCTGGCAACTTTTCACTTTTACTCCCTACATTTTAACACAAATGGACTGGGCTGGAATGGACTGGACTTTCTACTTATTACATCTTCAAAACAGGATTGTTACTTTAGTATCGATGCATTTGATGCATATATCAGTGCATATCACACATGGCAGATATAACAAGACAGAAAAAGATTTAAGAAGACAAAAATCTACATAAAAGGATAACAATATGAAAAAGATGTAACAAGACAACTGAAACATAAGATGTAAATGTAGTAGCAATACATAAAAGACATAACAAAATGCAAAAGATGTAACAAGACAAGAAAGGCAGAACAAAATATAAGACATAAAAAGCATTAAAATACCCAACAAGAACCATATAAAATGTAACAAGAAAAAAATCATAAGTACCTGAAAGACCAAACAAGATGCAAAACACAAGACAAAAATGACAAAACAAGGAGTAACAGACATCACAAAACATAAAAGACCAAACAAGATTCAAAAAATGTTACAAGAGGTTAAAAACAAACAAACAAACAAACAAACAAACAAACAGTCATAACAAGGCAAAAAAGATGTAACAAGACGAAAAACTGACTGAAAGACTCAATGATGCAACAGACAAAAAGGGCTACCATTTACTTATATATTTTGAGTACAATTCAGAGGTTGTACTTTTTCACATTTACTTGAATAAAAAAGTTGAATATTTTTCTTGTACTTTTACATGAGTCATTTTTTACTCAAGTACTTCTACTTGAAGGAAGAATGTGTGTACTTTTGACACCGCTGTTGGTGATGAGTTGATTGATGCTAATTTATTGGCGATAGGCCCAAAAGATTCGACCCTGAAGCTGAATGACACTGAGGAAGGCATGTAGCCAAAATGTCTGTGTGTTGTAGTTCCTTGTGCTGAATGTAGAAAATAGGGGAAAAAAAAAAACTGCAAAGTCTTTTTGTACTTTCTGGAGTTTGAATATAATGACACGCACCTCATGTGTGACAGATCTAAATACTTTTTTCACCACTGCTGCCCAGTCATCGGTTGCTCTAGTCTTGGACACCTCAGCAGTCATTTTAAAGGCAGTGAAAACCATTTCGCATACAGTAGAGTTTATTCACTGGCAAGGCTCCAACTTCACAGAGCAGCCTTACTAACCATTCAACTACAGCCAGTCATGGTCAGTGTGAAAACTGCCTCCTATCATCTGGGTGATAAGTATGATTTTACAGCCAGTGAGAGGAGATGTTCACACTGCATTTGCAGCGATGCCAGGCAGCTGAAGACATGAAAGATTTCACTGACTGTGCTTGCCAACTTGGTGAAATTCTGGAATCCATTGACAGTTTGATTAATCCCTACTCTGCTGGAAATACACTCCCAACTACAGCAGCTTTTTAGCCCTGAAGCAAAGTAAAATTGCAGTACAGCATCAGACAGCCGTTGTTCTCCTTCTAACCAAACAGTAGACGAGAGCACAGTTATCATTCCTGCCTTAGAAACCCAGCATGTATGTTGAGCAGTTTGCTTGTCTGTCCAATCCTCTGAGGCAGCGCTGCTCTCTCTCTGGGGATTCTTGCACTACAGAGACAGAGCAGCTTTCAAAAGCCTCCTGAAAATTAGATATGTCCAAACCAATCACATATCACGTAAGACCACTTCCACCGAAAAATTTGATAAAAGGATTCATGGTTCTTCAACAGCAGGGTCGTCTATCTGTCTTGTCGCTCTGTCTAGAAATGGAAGAAAAGCCTGTGGTTCATCTGAACTATGATCCTGCACAGCACAGCCAAGGAAAGATTTTAGACTGAACAGAATATGATAAATTATTTAAAAAGACCTTTCATAATGATGATGACTTACTTTGTGAAGCAGCTAGATCTGTTTCTGCACCAAAGGTGGTGCAGCCATTCAGCGTCCCAGGAGGCCCTACTGCCAGATGACGGGCATGGTTTTAGGTGTGACGTCAGCAGGAAGCATCCATGGCAGCGACTCGTCTTGAACAAACAATGGCGGCTCCTGAAGAGGTTAGCATATATACTGTGATAGCATCAGTTATATCAGAACTGGAGAATATTTCTTCATTCACAGAAGAGCAGAGAATGGCACTGAAATCTTCTCCTGACTGGAGTTTGATTTACCAACTGGGTCCGCAGGTTGATCTGATTGGTTGAAGTTAGCCTGTGTTAGACAGATGGTTTATCCAATCATCTGCCAAGTGTTTTCTTGAAAGTGACTGTCCTTGTAATTGACTCAATTGACCCAACCTAAGTCCCGCCCCTTTTTGCTCTGTGTTCCAGTAACAGGTATGTAAGCTTGGGTTACATCTTAAGTTAGTTAATGCTAGCAAAATGCCAGCTAACTAGCAACCTAATGTTATCAAAATGATAGCTAAATAGCCAATAGTTAAGTAGTTCATTTTAATCATCTGCAAAATGTGGTTTTCTTTTTTCGACATAGACCAGCCTAGCACATAGCATATCTAGGTACAGGAAAACACAACATTGACTGAGGTACCATACTGTCATTAGAGCAAAGACTGAAAAGCAGCAGGGCTTAGAAAGGGTCAATTGACCCTTTGCTAAATCCAACACTGTAGTTACGCCTATCAAGATTTTCATTCTCGTACTGACATTTTGTGAGTCAGCTGAGAAGTCCATCTCCAGATGACTTTTTAATGTTTCCATTTAAAATGAGAACACTGTGAAAGTGTCTTAAGTATGTAAAGTTCCATAACGGCTGCATGATATAAAGTTAATGCTAAAAGACTGAGGCTAACACTACATCCCAGCATTGGTTGGACAGTGAAATACAGCACGCATATGTATACGACAGGTGACAGAATTACGGTGAAAGAAGGAAACATGGGAATTAAGTGCAGTAGATCTTGAGACGGTCACCCAGCCAGGATAAGAGCTAAGCTAACTTGACCTGGAACTCAAAGAGTGAGCCAGAGAGGGATGCAGTGTTGTCAGCCCATTTTGTGTCTACGCCAGCCCACAACAACCTCCTCTTCAAATTTCCGACATAATTAATCCTAATTTAACCTCTGAGAATTAGCCATGAGTTTGTCTAAAGCAATGATATCTAACGCAAGTTTGGCTGGAGGTAACGTTACTGCAGGTGGTAAGGTAGTAACCAGACATTCTAACAGCTAAAAGCAAATAAAAACAAAGTTTAATCTGTTCATCACACGTCTGGTCTTATGTTTTACATTTCTGAAAGACTACCAAAAAGACGCCACTGTCCAAACTCAGGAAACATAGAGTCTCACTCGTCTTCCAGCCCCGTACACAGTGCTTCGACATCCAGAGAAATGCAAAGATCCACAGGTCTGCATTTCCAGCTTACGGTTGCTAATCTACCTCAGTATGTAGCTGTGCAGATTGTTTTGGTTTAAGTGCAGGTTTTTAGTTTCAGTGCTACATTTACAGATATACTTTTGAGAGTAAGATTTAATCTGAACTGCTGTCTATCGAGTAATCAAAATAATTGGACAGTTGTTGTATAAACCACTGCCAGTATCTCCACAGCTGTGTTTATTAAAGACAGGAACCACCAGCTGCCACCCATGTCCAAACAGAATTTGGACTTATATTGGCAGGCTTTATTGGCACTTCAGTGTTTTTCTCCGCCATTGGAAGAGTCAGAGAAAACCTGGTTTTGCTGAATGGTTAAAATCAATGACTGACATTTCCTCTCTCATTCCCTGATGGCTAGCAACAATATTTATCTAATGAGGCCTTCAAATTAAATGACAGAACACATCATTTATAACTTCCTTGTAGAACGACTGAGTTTTTTTGATCTGATGCTCTCTAAGCATTCATTTTTTGGGGGAGGAACAACTGATTTGCTTTTTCTGAAGCAAGAACAGATTGTTTTTTTTGTTTTTTTTAAACTTATATAAAGAAGAAAATATGATGGGAAGCAGATATTCCTATTTTTCAGAGATGTGGACTACAGTTACAAATTTTATGACTTTAGACCTCACTTAACAAAATCTGAAAAAGACTTGCAACTCGACTTTGACTTTAACATCAATGACTTCTGACTTCTCTTGGCCTTGAGCCCAAAGACAAAAAAGACTGTTATTTAAAAAGTGTGAATCCAATTTCCCTTCATTTTCTGAATCAGCAAACAGTAACACTTTTTATTCCCCACATGCTGACACTTAATTTCCCAGATCCATTTTTGTTTGAACCAATCCGAACTAACATTAAGTTACTGAGCTCCATTTGTGCACGGCAAAAGTGCACGTTGAAAATTACAGACAGAGACTTCTAACTTTGTTCTGTATCTGAAATTGTAAGAGAACCATGAAGGGCCATCTACAACAAGAACAATTTTTAAAACAATATTTTTATAGTTGTAGTTACAGCTATCAGTCTTGGTTAGGATGACCCTGAAGTCCAGGCTCTGTTGTTATAATGGCATGACGTTTGGTGAATAGTGCATTATGACTTGTTTAAGGATCAAAGACTCAAAGTTAAGACTTGGGACTTGAGTGCAAGACTTACTTGTGACTTGTAAAACAATGACTTGATGCCACCTCTGCTATTTTCTACTGTGAAATGTGCCACATTTTTATTTTATCATTTTGTGTTGTAGTTTTACCTTTATAATCATTGGTCTCATTTAATTTGCATGAGCTATTTTTATGTGTCCATATTTATTCTGTTTTCTGTTATTCCATGATTTACTCTAAGGTGTTGTCTGGTGTTGCATTGTGGTTTTTAAATGTTGGAAAACTTAATGAAAAACCTTAATTACAAATGAACCAAAAATATTTACATGGTTAGATTTCCCTGATGGTAGGCTAGAAAACAGTTTTTTATATATAATTTGGCTGAACCAGCAACATTTTGATGAGAAAAATGTGGACATACAATCGCCCCAAATCAGAAATTGCTTTTTGCCTTAACTGAGAAGTATGATTACTGCCAAGAAATAGAAAGCCGTCTCCTAAGCACCAGAGATTAAGGAGTTTATCCAGGCAGAGCTGCCATTAAGAGGAATAAATTAGCCTTGAACTTAGCTACATTCAAATCGAAGGATTTTTGTGTAATAACGGCTTGAACAATTCAAAACAAACCACTCGGTGATCTGTTTTTGAAAGTGGAGTTAACATTTGAAAAGAAGACTTGTTGACACATATCGGTCTATATTCCTGTTTAAATAACTTCCATTTTAAAAAAGCAGTATTACCTTGGCTTTTGCACTCTCAGACAGCATTACAAATGATTTCAGACTCCCTGTTTCACAGTCCTTCACTCCTGACCTCCAATAGCTCCCTCGTCACTAAGGAAGCTTTCCCCAGCATCTGGCCCACTTGCTCCCCCCGTGAGAGCGAGCATGTCGGGGCAGACGAGTGTGCCTCCCTGCGGGCCCGGATGATGAGACAGTGCATTTACATTAGCCTAGTGAAGCAGGAGCAGTGGCACGCTGCCAGCACTGGAGCACAGAGCATGCAGCCTGAGCATCTGGTGTTTTTTTTTTTGTTTTTTTTGCTAACGTCAGTAGCAGCCCCTGTCTGTCTACAGACTCACCGACAACGCACAGACAGGCAGACAAACTGGCACACAGTCAGATCATAAAGTCAGATAAACAGTCATATTCAGAACGCTAATTAGCCATTACTCATTCAGCCAAACCGTTTGTCAGCCAACGAGGGAGGCAGACTCCTGGCCTGCGCCTCAGTCAGTTCGAACCGGGGAGTGGAATTAGAGAGGAGAGGGGACGGCTTCATTAAAGGGGAGTCTGGCCTCCAATCTCTTGGCGTGGACGGTGAGGACACCAGGTTGTTCTGTTCATGGGGAAATTAAGCTGGAGAGAAGGTGCTGAAATTACCTTGGACACAAACTGTAATCTGCCTCCCAACCATTGACCATCAAAGGGGAATTTTCTTTAGATTTCACCGTGACTTTCAATAAAAATTCAAATGGAGGGGGCTGTGAATGGGACATTAAAGCGGCACTTGGAGAGAGGCACTTAGGAACACCAAATGTGAATTTCCATTAGTTGGAATGGAGGACGGACGCGTTAATGGCAGCAAGCATGGCAACATTTTGTGAAGGGTTGCATTATGTCTAGCTTTGATGTAACAGAGAGCAGGAATAATGCAGTTCTTTAGCTGAATTGGGTTAAAAATGGTTTAGTGCTACAGCTGAAATAAGCAATAAACGTAACACCAACAAGCATTTATTACACACCACAATGGTGCCCAAGCAGCAAAATGCAGCAGAATCCACTCACTCCATAGCAGAAAAGGATTGTGGATAATGTAGAGCAGTAGCTTCTGGCCTCTAATCACAGGTTGGAGCTTCACTTTGTGTACGAGTTGGGATCAGTTACCCATGTGGAGTGTTTTTGTTCTCAGACTGTTTCACTTCAAGGTTAGGTTGGCATAAACAAACATTTTTAGGATGAACTTCAGGGAGGCGATGTCTTAAAGCAACACTGTATCGTAATAGTATGGAATTAAAAAAGAGAATTATTGTTTAAAAACTGAATAAAATTCATTACAGTACAAATGGAAAATATTCAATAGTCTCACCAATTTAAAACTTTTGCAGTTTGAAACTGAAAAGGATTAAAAAATGAGCGCTTTTCATAAGTTTGTTTGTCTGCATGTTACCTTCAGACAACCGTCTGCCATTGTGGAACAATGATTCAAGGTTGGTCTGCAAAACAAAATAGCGAGTCACATTTTAGTGTTTATTCATTTGTGTCAAATCTAAATGCTTGTTTTCAGTTTCCTGGGGTGTGAATTTCCTGACACAGTATTTTGCAACATTTGTGGTGTTGTTGCCATCTTCCTTGTTTATGAGTTAAAATAAAATAGTTATGTTATAGTTATAGTTATAATGCATTTTACACCCTGTCTTACACTGGTTGAACAGTATTTAATGTCATGTATAATGTCACAGTGGGAATCCCTCATGGTATGGTGTCACTTCAAGCAGTGCACATTCATTTATTTGCTGTTGGCCTCCAAATAGCATGACTGACATTGCATCTCCCATAAGCTTCAACAGAATTGGCACTTAGCAGGTCTGGCACCAAGCAGAGACCAGAATGTTGGTAAATGATGGAATGATCCTTCAATCTTTTTAGTTTCCTTACAAATCTACACCTGTCTTCATCTAGCTAGATACATCTGATAGCTAGTGTTAGGAAAATGCTACCAAACCAAGCAAGCTAACCTACATCAATCTTTCGCTAGCAAAATCAACAGCAACATCTTTTAACCATCTTCAAAACTTGTTTTTCTTTTCAACATAGATAAATCTAGCTCATAATATATCTAAGTACAGGAAACACTAAAGAAGAAAGTTGACAGAAGTTCTGCTGGGGACCAAGCTCGCTCAACTGTTACTGGGACTTACACTACGAAGGGTCAATTCTACTTTGCAACAGCAATTCTTAATGCACAAAGTCTATAGGAAAACATTCTGATTACAAAACACAGTGACTATACACTGGTTTGTTTCGAAAAACTGTTTCAATTGGAGTTTAAAATTATCCCATTTATGATTTATTTTGAGTTCTGTGGGTGAAGATTTCCACACATGGACAGAGAAAGTTGCATTCTGTTGCATTCTGAGTAATAGAGCCAGAAACAGAGCCTAAAAGAGTGATTGTATAGACTCCAGTTGTGTTAAATATTGGCAAAATTAACTGGTCAGGATTTACCATATTAGCTTCTTATAAATGGTCAGTGATCTTATTGGCTTACCAATCCCAAAAAATGTAATCCCTTAATAATGTGGTTTGATATAGAAACTGCATTTAACAAAAAAGCTGCACTTAAAATGTTAAAAGATCATTAAATATATAAAACAGCAGCAGAGAACATCAAATGTCCTCTTATATACTCATATGTGTATTTAGATTGGGCAATTGAGGGAGTAGTTTGACCAGTTTGATCATAGATAGATAGATAGATAGATAGATAGATAGATAGATAGATAGATAGATAGATAGATAGATAGATAGAGAAAGATGATTTCTCATTGTTAATGATTTCTGGCTGCAAAGCAAACTTTGTCTTTGAAGACAACACAGATAAAGAAGATGAGAAGTGTGTAGAAATATATCTTGCCTTGTTCCCAGGTTGGAAGACGCTCATACGGAGTAACATATAAGCCATGTATGTGTGCCTTGAGGGTGGTTGGTTGCATAACTGGTTGTGGGGACACTGATGCATCACCACCACGCTGCTTTCCCATTTGGTGAAGTCAGACTCTGAGTGCGTGCTTCACCTCCAGCAGAGACACACAACAAAGCGGCGCTCTTGCAAGTGCTGGATCTCTCTCTGTACTCATGGTCCAGTCACCCCTGAAACTAGATTCCCTCTTCCATCATGCCTGAGGGAACAATTTAATTAAAGGCCAGCTCAGAGCAACGGACGCCTGTCACCCTATTCTTGACGATCTGCAGTCAACAAACATAGAGAGCAAATAAATCCTCTGGTGGACAATGTCACATCCCTGCTACAGTAACTGTAAATACAACCCAAGTGAGCAGATTGTGGTGTAATTTACTGACTAAAGGGGCAGGATTAAGTATTGTTTGGGCTTCGATTTATTTTCAGACCCGATGATTGACATTATTTAATTGAATCCAGTCTCGGAAATCCTGTCTGTTTTCTAATTTACTCGTAGTGCAACCTGAATGGGCTTCATTTCTTTCTTTTTTTTTGTCCCATCTGGTAATACAATCCATTCATTTAGCCCATAATGACCTGTCAGCTGTTAATATTATGTTAACAATGTGGTTATCACACAAGGCACCAACCCCACATTCCTGCAGAGATTAAAAGAGGTCATACGTTGTTTCAGTTTCAGCTACCACAATAGACACTGTTTTAAAAGGACCGTGCTGAAGTATTTGCATGAGAAACTGTGCCAAATTTAGCAAAGTGTGATTACAGGTCTTTGGTAAAAAATGTAAAAAAAAAAAAACAAAAAAAAAAACAAAACAAAAAAAAACGTATGAGTGATGTAACTTGGCAAAGTGTCTATTTGGACTACAGATTTGAAAATATAAAGGCGGTGTTTACCAGACCCTGTAGCTTCCTCCTCAGCTCTGCTTGACGCTAGAGGCTCTAGGATATATTAATGATTACTAGGATACTCTATGGAGTTACATTGTGAGTAATGCAAAGTAATGAGGTTTTGACAAGGAAGAATGTGTGGAATAATAAAAAAAAAGATAATATCTATGGTTCTGCTGCATTGACTCTTATGAACTTTTTTTCCAGTGTCTGTCAGTAGTCTGACAGTGTTATAGAAGTGCAATCCTACATGCATGTCTTTGGACTGTGGGAGGAAGTCAGAGAACCCAGAGAGAACCCACACAGACACGGGGAGAACATGCAAACTCCGCACAGAAAGGCTCTGCCCCAGGATTAGAACTCAGGACCTTCTGCTGTGAGGCAGCAGAGAGGCAGCAGTGCTAACCACTGCACCACCGTGCCGCCCCTCATATAACCCACTTCAAGTAATCAGAAATGTCACTGTAAGGGTCACTGTGATTGAGTCAGGCATGTTTGAAGCGTCTGCTGACTGACCTTCAATGAATGGAAACTAAACAGATGTAAATAAATGAAATAAGTGGAGAACAGTAGCTACCTGGAAGGAAGAAAAAAAATGTTTAACTCCAAACAAAAATGGAATTATGTACAGATTTGTTATCAGAAATGTAAAGTGTTTGAGATTTATGTTAAAAGTACTTGTCAAAGAAAACTCATCCTTTTAATGTCACTGTTCAGTTTAATGAATAAAATAACTCAATTAGCCTGAGTTGACCTGACTTGAATATAAGTTTATTTCACCACAAATCTGAAGCTTTTAGTACAGAGCAAAACCAGTAGTTCAGTCTTACACCAAAAAACTGAAAGAAATCTCACTTTGTTTCAACTTATATTTTACAGTCACATCATACAGAAAGAGCCAAACCCAGTTCTCCTCCTCTGTATATGCAGGGAGGATGGAACATCTTGAGGATACCTCTAATCTCTACATCTGGGAGGCCTGAACCTCCTCTGGCAAGGTGTGAAGGTCAATCATAACAATAGAGGATATGCAATGACATCACTTTCCCACCAGAAACACCCCGCAACACGGCTGCGTTTAGAAGAGGAAACTTTGAAACTGAGAGTAAAACAAACAATTGTCTGCAGAATTAAAGGCAACAACAACTTACCAAAGAAACAGAGGTTAATGGATATTGACATGTGGCCATGTGGAATCAGGTCTCCTGACACTTAAATGTGCCTGATTTGTGTGTCAAGGACAACAAAAGATATTCTGGTCGTATGTGGTCAGGTTTGAACAGACACTTTTTTATTTTATTACAATACTAACGTGATATGTTCACATGCAGCAGCGTTGATGTTTGCAGTTATGCCCGCAATGAGGATGCACACTACGCTGTGAGTGATTATACCATGAGGCTCAGTTACATGGAATATAAATGAAAGATGTTAAATATTTAATCAATGCCTGTTCCAGTACTGTTCAGGATTTACTGTATAACACATGGAAGCTACCAAACTGTCATTATGTCACCGGTACAGGTAATGTAATGTGAAAACCATTCAACCAGCTAGTCCAAAATACATCTCTCATCATGTTTGCTGGAGTAGTTTAAGTCTGATACAAACAGTTTGTTGTGTGTCACACGGTGGTTTATGTTGGTATTTTTTATTTTTGTGCTGGTTTATAGTTTTAATCATAAGTGAGGCAACTGTTACATTTCTTGACACCAGCATTATTTTGTGTATTTGTGAGTGTGTTGAACGTCTTTAAGGGGTCACTCGATTACTCAAATAATGACCACAATGACAAAATGACCACAAATTCACATTTCAGTGCCTGGATTTTAGTAGTTTCTGTGTAGTGCATTGATCCATTTGCTTCTCTTCTCTCTATTTTTTGGCACTCCGTAAAAAGGTGTCTCTGATTTCTATTTGTACAGTCAATCACACAGCAGCTCTTTGCAATTTTAGATGATTTTTTTGTGTTTTTGCAGCATCCAAGCTGAACGCTAACACTGCCACTCAAGGGGTGTAACCACAGTGACTTCAGCATACTGTGACTGCTGCGTAGCGTCTATACAGAGACACATACATTTCTTTGTTTTTCTCCCACTGCTAAAACATTCAAAGTGACTCCTGTAGTCCTTTAAATCTCACTGTGTGTTCAGTTCTGTGGTGAAACATGCAGATATTTTCTCAGAGGGATGTGCGAATTAAAAGAAGGAATTCTCACTCCTCTTAAACTTTGTGTGATATAGTAATGGAACTACCTTGTGAATGCGTTTCCCGTCTCCCATCCTCTTACATGCTCTGTTGCTCATTCACCCCGAACGGGACAGCCAGTGATCCTGCATTAAAACAGGCCTCCTCATCATTTGTCTCTGGGCCCAGGGGTAATGAACGGGGTGAATTGGATACTACTCTCTAATTATGGAAAGGACAAAAAGCCAGTCAGATTCTCGTGTCAAGGTCCCACTCTTGCAGCACCATGTGGAGCAGCTTTCACTCATAAATCAGAGCCGGGAAACAGATCTGCAGTGGATTAGAGAGAACATAAAAGGGAGAAATATTGCGCCACGTGGACCCTTGACAATCAACCATGTAACAGCCTACGACAGGCAATAAGTAGGTGCCTGAGCCCTGCTGCATGTCATAGGCATCGTAAACACCTGCTGATCAGCATCCAGCACTGTCCACGTGCTCAGCAGCAGCAGCAGCAGCAGCAGCAGCCATCTTTCACAGTAACCCCACCATCATCATCATGATCGAGCTGGCCCTGATGATCAGACTCTGCTCTAACCTCAGCGTTACAGAACCATTAACATCGATCAACACGCTGCCGGTGCTGCTTGCATGTCAGGTTGCTCTCATGGCAATTAAAATTTAAATTTGTGTGGCCGCTCACGGCCCGATAGTCATGGTAAGGGTATAGAGCGCCGAGCCGCCCACACAGCAGTGATCTGCAACCGGCCCCTCATGAATACTCAGACTTGTTTTGAACACGACTTGAGTTAAAGTTCACTAAAACTGGAGTTATTTTGTGCACATTTTCTACACGTTTCCCCTTGGGTCTCCGGGTGAAAAGCAGAGAGATTACTCCAGCAGAATTACAAGCACAGACTTTTAATAGCACATAGAAAAGAAAAGAAAAAAAGCAGAATTACTACATTAACTGGAGCAGCTGAAACCACTGACTTCTTTGTCTCAGGCTTTATAAGAGTTTCTACAAACTCACACTAGAGGTTTGATCCTTTTATCCTAGAGTCATGTATAATGTATAAACACCAGCATAACATTCGAGTTGTAATAATCATAGTATTAAAAATCCTTTCATATAAATCCTTTTTGAAGTGTTAAATACCAAAATAAACTGCTCCAGTCATTAAAATATAAAAGTGTTCTTTTACTGTGAGGATGTACAGTACAGTTATCTCATAGTCACATAATATTGAGGGTTTGATTCCAGTTTGCAGTTTTATCCTGTGCTCCTCTCCAGGGACGGTAGATATAAACCATCAGTTTAGTAACTCTGGGGGAATTAAAGTGCAGGTGTTGCCATGTAGAAGTCCTGCTTCCTACTAAGTGCCTGTTGAACTTTTGCTACGCTTTAGTTCTGTTTCCCAAGAGAGAACTGTGAACATTAAAGCAGGCCGTGTTCTCTTTTAAGCCCTTAGAAGTTGAGGTTTGGTCATTGGGTATATTACAGCACCATGAAAATGAACTATTTGTTTTTAACAAAGTAAGTGTCTGGGTGACTTAAGGTTTAAATGTTATTTTGCAAGTATTCAAAACAAACTTTTCTAATGCAAGACACTTATTATTAATAAAGTTGAACCTTAAAATAAATGTTCAATAAGCTCAAGATATTAAGTTGAACCAACAATTCTTCTGCTTGCCAATCTTGATACATCCTAAATAGGGGGGATTATATATACAACCACAGCATTTAGCCTCACCTATTCCACTTCTAAATTTGATTAGAATAACTGAGAAAATTAATATTTGACAAATGTTTTTCTAAGGGTATGTAAGTCAGGCTCCTCTTAGAAAAAAAATGTGCTGCTTTCAAGGCTTCATAAATGCCATAAGAAACAGGAATTATTTCCAGGATGTATTAAAATTTACTTGAGTATTTCTTTCTCTTAGCACTCTATATTTGTCTCTCACTCATTGAGGGGGACGAGGCACAAGCATGGACGTATTAAGGATAACTGGATACAGCGGGCGCAAGCAGCTCTCTTCTGCATCATGTGCAGCTGTGCTGTTGTCTGAACGGAAATGATACAGTGCCAGAAACAGGTTGTGATAATAAAATGGAAAAACAGGTGTGAAATATTGGTCATAAATGATTAGAAATATGGGAAAATAGTGTCCTCGAGCCTGGAAATCTGGATGCAGTTTTTTGTTAAAGGTCTAAAGTGATGATTATTATGTACACAGTGTCACTGGGATGATTAATGTTCTGGGCATAAATACTAGAATTTTTAAGTTTAAGCTGAATAAATAAAACTTTCTGTTAATTTAATGAAAAAAAGATTAGTCGAATCCACTAAATTCCTGCATGATTTTGTGCAGTTAGAGCTTTATGTTACAATTATTGTTTGGATTTTACTCTACAGTGTAAAATTGAACTCAGCTGCAGCTCAAAACAGCCAGAAAATAAATTCATAAATACATGAAGACGGTTTTCTCTAAAATTTTCCGCATTTTCCTAAAAGTGCCTGTTAAATCTCAGAGATCCTCATGCCCTTTCACTGCCCTTCAGTAAGCGCACCCTTCAAAGACGGCCTTTCTTTGAAACCGTTTTCCTGATGTGTTGTTGTTGTTGTTGTTGTTGCTGCTGAGCCTTCCAACCTTACGCTGTGTTATCGCACATTATTCCCCTGTGACTCTGATGGCGACACTGATGTGTGGATTATTGCTTCTGGGAAGTCTCCTTTGCATCTCCCGTGAGGACCTGCTTTTTTTTCATAAGCAGATTATACACAATCACTGGCAAATGGGGGTGAGACATGCAGCAGCTCTGCTCCAGATTTAATGCATTGTTATATGTGATGTTACTGTCCATTGTGTGGTGGATTAAAGTGTTGTCTTGGTGACCAAAGGAGATACCTGGAAAAATTATATCATTATACAAACTTTCTAAAGGGTGAGTCTGTGGATATGTTCTCTACTGATATAGTTTTTTTTCTGTGAGCCATGGACCTCCATTGTTGTCGGAGATCCATTAAAAACACATCACTGAGCCTCACTGTTGCACATTTTCCTTCACTGTTTATTTGATTCAATCTACATACAGTATCAGTATAAAAAATACTCCTTTACTGAAAAAAAAAAAAAATTCTTATTCAAATAATGTACTTAAAAGACCAGTCTGTAGAATTTAGTGGCATCTAGTGGTGAGCTTGCAGATTGCAGCCAACTCTCCTCACCCAACCCTTCCACAGGAGTATGTGGGAGAATGGTGGGCACAAAACAAAAAACAAACAAACAAACAAACAAAACCCTCAAAATGCCATATTTAGAGTGAATGTTTGGTTTGTCTGTTCTGGGCTACTGTTGAAACATGATGGTGCAACATGGCAGCCTCCATGGAAAAGGATCTGTGCCCTCTGTAACTACAGACTCATTCTAAAGTAATGAAAACAAAACACTTCTCATTTTCAGGTGATTATGCTATAATATAATAAACATACACGTAAATATTATATTCCATTTCTTAAATATTCTGACAATAAATACCTCTAAATCTTACAGACTAGACTTTTCTGTACAAATTTGAGGTGGACTATTTTACACCACGGTGCACAAAAATGTGAAGAATGAATCAGGAATGACTTGATAATTAACACTACAACATGTAACATTTCTGCATTAAAATGTCTAAAACTGTTAGATATTTTTTGAGTTGTGTACTTATACTACCTCAAATGTTTCCAACTATGTTCAAATGCAGAAATCTCTAATTTATTCAAGGTAACGGTGTGTTTCCTGCTAGCCATTGCTAGCTAGTCAGTTGTTGCTATAACTTCCAGGAAAACACATAAACGTAATGTAAGAGAGACCACTAGAGGCAGAATTAACATATTCTGCATTTAATAAGTGACTGTGACATAAGCAGGAAAGTGTTTCATTAGACGCAAATTTAGTGTACACCCCAGTTTTTAATTGTTTTCCAGAATAAGACAAATTCTGAAGTGCTATATTAATAAATAATTATGATTAGTTTGTGACTTCCTGTGGATCAACATGCTGACCACTTTCTTCACAGATCCTTCCTGAATTAACTCTGAACCAGCTGCTGAGTGGCACAAACAAGTGACGACTCATTAATTACTAATCACTTCATCATTAGTTACTCTTTTTATGTCGCCCCCCTCAAGTGAAGTGATACATCATAAGGACTTAGTAGCCCCTCATTACTCAGCCCCTCATCATGATGAGTCAATAGTTTGTGCCACTCACAGCTGGTTCAGTGAGTTGGCAGCAGAAACAAGCCGTAAACACAACACTGACATATTATTATGACCTTATAAAAAGTTGAAAAGGCAAATGCATTAGCAAACAACTGTTTCTTCACACATTCAGGAGATAAGGAGCAACATTATCATTTATTTGGAGTCATATTCTGGCCAACTGATGAATGTACATGAAACATTCACCTTTTACCCTCCCCTGCTCTCAACTGAAGAGAGAGGAAAATATCTCACTGTTTAGCTGCTTTCTTCACCAGCTCTCTAAACAGTGGTACTCCTCTCTGCCTCTCCAAATTTGGGGCATGCCGACTACCACCTGCAGATAATACGCCGAGTATGGAAAAGTACCTCCTAAAACCCCACTTCAAATAATCCATACTCTCCCTTTAATACAAAAATACTGATTATAACAGCTTTAAAGATTTACATCTTCAGTAGGATCAGTGGGGTTTTTTCATTCATTGCTGACCAGTTAAAGGTCAAACATGTTTTTAAATCATCTGTTTAAAGAAAGAGTAATACTTCATTCATACAGTCTGAGTCAGAATTCCCTCTCCTCTCCTCTCGACAGTTAGTTCAGACTGCAGCAACAAGACTTCTGAATAAATCTACGAGACGAGACTGTATTTCTTCTGGGTTTTTTTTGCCCTTGCTACGCTAGTCAACTCTAAATTTTAAAATCATAATTTTTAACATTTTATTGATCACCTGTCCAGTCTTGTGCTGGACATCTAGTGCAAACATCGCTGACCTGTTAATAACTGATGTGTAGAATCCCAGCGAGAGACCCTCAGGCAGTACAGGGTGCTTTAGTTGCTCCAGAGGCCGGGCTGTAGACGCAGGGATCAGACCAGGCTGCAACGCTCAAAGAATCACGTTGTTATTCTTTCATTTATTTTTTCTTATTTCTTTTTCTTATTGGTTATTTGATGTTTCTATTATCACTGTATTCATAAATCTTTCCTACATGGTTAAAAATATGCATATACTATATATTATCTATATGTACACATAAATGGTTTCGTATACTGTATGTGCAGCTACCTAATTCAAGGTCTGCACATGTGAATACTTATGCATTTATGTATGAGTGTATGTATATATACATGTATTTCTCTTCTTTAATAGTATAAATGTAAAAATGATAACTGGCCTCTTTTACATTAAGTGTAGTTTTTGGTTTTGTTTTCAGGGGCAGCATCACTACAGCCCTCACTGTTGTGAAATATGATCAATGCAGTAAATATAAATGGCCCATTTTAAAGTAGCAGCAACACAACAATTCTTATTTTATGTTGACACTAATACAAACATACTTATGAGTATTATACTCTTCTCTGCCATATTCTGCCAATAGATACCCCTAATT
Source organism: Lutjanus erythropterus (assembly GCF_056507025.1). Lineage (NCBI taxonomy): Eukaryota > Metazoa > Chordata > Actinopteri > Lutjaniformes > Lutjanidae > Lutjanus > Lutjanus erythropterus. The sequence goes on from NC_139328.1 coordinate 17,016,071, forward strand.
TCTACACTTTTAAGTACAAATTTGAGGTACTTGTACTTTATTTGAGATTTTTCTTTTTATGCCACTTTAGAATTCTATTCCACTACTTTGCTAAGGGAAACATTGTAGATTTATACTTCAGGAACTTAAACTCATAATGATTTTATTAATTCTATTTTTGATGCAAAATCATTTAATGGGTCCGTGTCCATAAGTGACATAATTTGCTGCTTTTACTTCTAATTATTCTAATCGTTTTCATTTAATTTTTTAATGTATTTTTATTAACCTCAATTGCTGTGAAATATGATAAATTATTTTAGCTAGTACATGAATTAATAATGTATTAATAAAGTGACCTGAAAAGAGACATATAATTTGGCATTAATTATGTGCAAATTCTACCCCTCCAGATAATTAACAATAACTGTCTTTCCATCATTTAGTGGGTATGCAAAATGAATTGCACAAACAAAACCACGCAGTTTTCCCTCTGCAAGCATAGAGTTCAATGTGTATGGAAAAAATACAAATATAAATGAATGATTCATACATTTTTACTTGAGTTTCAATGGAGCATTTCTTTTAAAGAACTTCCTCTGGAAAACATCTGCTTTTAATCCAATCAAATTCATGAACTAGAATACCAGACTTAGAAATCTTTAAAAAATGAAAAACCCTACAAACTTACAAAACAAATCTGTTACAGTTACTGAGAAAAAAAATATGCAGTTAAATTACAGTTACTTATCAAAATATTGGTGAGTAAAAGGGAGTTACATCCAAATATTCTTTCCAGGTTGCCTGGCAGAGATCTACACTCTACTGAGTGCACTCTTATAGTTTTTCCTATAATCTACACCAAATTACAAAGCTATTTCTAGTAAACTTTAAATGAATTAGAAGGAAGTCACAGACCTGTAAAATGAAATCAGCAACTGTATAATGAATATACTGTATGACACTCTTTTTAAAAAAAAAACAAAAAAAAAAACAAAAAACAAACACAAACAGCAGTTGTGATTTTGTGGTTTTGTGGCCCTGCTCCTGCTGCGTTGGTTTGGTAGTTTTCTCTCTCTGCTGCTCTCTGAAGCCCTTTGAACTATGTTTTTCAAAGTACTCTGCAGCCTGTATAAACTGTATTAATATTTATGCTAAACTGCTGTTCCGACTGCTTGAAACATAAAATGCATCACTCTCGGTACTTCACACAGAGTTTAGAGCCGCAGATTTAAAAGCTTTTAAGAAGTGGCTATTTGTTGTTGCAGTGTATCTAGAAAAACAAATGGTTATTTACTGTGCTACTGTGAATCTTTTGTGTTGTGTGTGTGTACATATAGAGGACTTAAATACACAGGCACAGCAGGACACAGCACACACATAGCATGGATGTGCATACACAAGAAACCAACAATGAAACATCACAGATTCAGCACCAGAGCTGCTACAGTAATGTTGACCCAACACTGAAAATTACAGTTTGATTAATCTGCTGATTATCTTCACTACTGATTATTTGTTTAGTCTCTAATATGTCAATACAAAGTGAAAAATGTTCATAACCTCCCAGAGCCCAAAGTGACGTCTTTAACTTGCTTCTTTTGTCCAACCAACAGTCCAAAACCCAACGACACTTCATTTACTGTCATAAATGTAAAAGCATTTTTGCTTGGAAAAAGAAACTGCAACTCTGCTATTAAGAAAGCATATTAACAGGAATAATTATTTTAAAAATTGGAGAGGTGTTCTATACTTTAGTGGGTATTTTTGGTTGTGTGTTTGAGTGTCAGCATTGCAAACTTTATTTATATAGAACTTCAACAACATGTAAGACAGCATAAAAGAAAAAATAAGAGAACTGAGTGCAAAACCCTTAAGAGAAATTGGAAAACTGGACTAAATCAAGTGAGAATAGATCAAAGCTGTTAAAACTGAGCTTAAATCAGTGGTCTGATGAATGTAACAGCATTTAAAATAAGTAAAAAATACCACAATTTAAACAAACAAACAAACAAAAAAATACTGTATTACAAGTAAACGTAATGCATTGAAAATGTTACTTACAAATACAAAAGCCTCAAAAGTAAGGGTGAGTTGCACCAAGGATTACTGTCTAAACCCAAAAATGAGAATTTAGTCATTATCTACTCATTCTCATGCCGATTGAAGGTTAGGTTTATTTTGTCATTATACAAAACGTTGCTGGAGTTTCACAGGAAAACAGTGTTGCAGAATCTCCCAAACAAGGTAAGTGAATGGTGACCAGTTTTCAAAAGTAAAAAAAACAACTGGAGAACCTAAAATGCCTCCATACTGCTTGTCTGGCATAAACCAAGTCTCCTAAAGTCCATGCTGGTTGCACACAGTCACAACACGTGCAGTTCAGACAGTGCAAAAGTGCACGTGACATGGCTCTAAGCCAAGGATCTACAGTGAAGATTTGGCTAAAAATGTGGTGTAAATAACAGTTTTTAGTCAGCTTGGTATGTTGGGGCTTTGGGAGACACTAGACAAGCAGTATCGAGGCATTTTATGTTTTTATTCTGTTGGGGTCTTTTTTTTTTTACATTTTAAAACAACATTCATTACCATTTCTTGAGAGATTCTGCAACACTGTTTTCCCGTGAAACTCCAGCAGTGTTTTGTGGACTAAAATACTAAAACTTCAATCAGCATGAGGCTGAGCAGGTAATGACTAAATTTTCATTTTTGGGTGAAATATCACTTCAACTTTAAGTCAGTATTGCACCTAAGGTGACCAGATAAGGATGGGTGAAATTCGGGACAGGGAGATGGAGGTGGGCATGTCATGTCACAAGGATTCAAAAAGAATGATTCAGAGAAACACTATTTGTTATTAATAAGATGAAGATTGGTTACAGATCCTGAGGATAATACGAGGCTCAGTGTCCTGGCACAGGACAGGTGTGTTACTTCCATGTTTTACAAAATGCACAGGACATTTTTAACAACAAAATGCAGGAATCATAGTCATCAAAACTGATTTGAGAAGAGTATTTTAATGAATCCATGTTGTTCATATTATCTATGACTAAAACGGTTAATTTTTTGGATAAAAACAACAGGATTCAGGATTTGAGGCAACTGCTTGTAATTCATGACTGTCCTGAATCTTTCAGGAGGTTTGGTCAAACCAGAAGCACCAAACTTTAAAACTATTTTAAAATTAAGAAAGATTCCATTGAAACTGCTCCTCAAACCTCACATTAAATTGCATCAAAACTTTACATTCCAATTTAAAACGTGATTCAGTGTTAACTCTAAACTTATACTTGAGGGGGTTTAACTTTTTAAAATCTCTGCCTGTCTGAGATGGGTTGAGCAAAATAATCACGTTTTATGTGTCTCCTCTTTCTTTCCCTCCTGTTGATCTATTAAAAAAAGTTTTCACTTTCTTTAAACTCAATTTGTTTGTTTGTTTATTTATTTATTTCAATTTGAGTAAATAAGCATCTCCATACTGATTAAATATTCTATAATAATACGATTATGTAATTCTGGTTTGCATCACTAAACTTGGATTTACTAAACAAAGAGTAGTTTTTAATTGTGGAACAGAGTTCGCTTCATTATAAATCTGGATTTTAAACTTTGTTTTAAACCTAGCTTTGCCTAAGTCTGATTAGAACTAATCTTAGATTTAATTAAGGCAACACAGTCTACTTGTAAAAAGCATGTGAATGTTAAACATTTTTGTGTAAGTCAAGGTCGAGATATTAGCTATATTTCACTGTGTGTTGTTAATTAAAGTAGTTTCCTACTTTCTAAAAGTAACCAAACCACTCGAGAGCAAATAAGTATATTTCCCTCTAGAAGTGCATGACATTGAAATAGGTGTATACAGGTATAAGTACCTCAGTTTTGTTCAGCTGTTCAGTACTTACACCTTACACTTCATCACTGATTAACAGTGTCAGAGTACTTTCCAGGATCTAATCACCAACTTCTCTTGCATTCATAATCCACCTCATGTTTCATGCTGCAGTCGTCAAAAGATGACATGGCGTGTATTCAGTGTACTCCAGAGTAATCCGAGCAGAGATTCCCATCAAATATTGCTCAGCAGGAAATAACCATTAAACAAAACGGCCTTATCACCCTCTTGCAGGTAGTCTCTTTAATTAACTGCGCCGAGCTGCGCCTCCGCTCTCCTCTCCAGCCCCTCGAACTCGGGGGGTTTTAAGACCCAGCAGAGGTACAATAGTGAACATCTGTCGCCTCGGTTTCCACAGTATGAATTGCGCCTGGACTCCGGGCTGAAGACACACAGGCAGGCGGGCAGGCAGCGGCTGCAGGCGGGCTGGCACAGCGCGGGCGGACTGGAGTAGATCCATCCGGGACGCGAGCAGACGCCGCTGGACCATGAGAGAAAGTGAAGAGAGACACACTAAGCCGCAGCGATAAGACAGCGCGCCGCAACATGAAGACACCTATGGTAAAGGTCTCTGCCATGTAGCCCTGTAGACAACTGTTAGTGCTCTGCTTTTAAAGCCAGCGTTGTTGTGTGAAGTGCGCTCCAGTAACGCTGCTCTGTGTGTGTGTGTGTGTGAGAGAGAGGATGTGTGTGCACTGTCGGATCAAAAGATTAAGATCTGAACAATGGACACCCAGCTGTGCGCTCTGTTTGGCACTAAGCTCCGGCTTTTTCTTATAACATATACCAAAGCATGGAGCACAGCGTCGGGTGTTTGTTTTTCTGCGTTCAGTGCAATCGCATACATTAAAAAAAAAAGTGCATGAAATTTAATGTTAGGGGGAATGCATGTTGCTCCAGTTTAGACAAATGTGCAACAACAACAACAACAACAATAATAATAATAATAAAAAAGATCCACACATCCATGGCAGCGTGCCGCAAAACAAATCAAAAGTGTCCTGTGCTGCTTGCATTCTGCATCTGCAGCTGAAGTGGATTTATCACATGGCAGCTCAGACTGACGCACACGGTCAGGATCTGATATAAACTTTTACTCCATGGTTCATTGAGGTGACACTTACCGTAAATTACTCAGCAGATGTGATCGTGAACCAGGGTTGAATATTTTGAGCATTTTCCTCAGCCAGTAGTTGAAAATGTTAGTAATCTATCAATCGTTAATAATTTATAAGATTACAAAACGCACGCTTTTATCTATTTTTTTTTCCTCATTTGAAGTTTTCTTAGTATATCCTTCTCTATTGTCAGTATTATTATACTGTTTTTTAAATTATTACAGTTATTGTTGTTGTTATTTTCATTATTATTATTACTACCATCATCATCATAAACATCATTATGCATATATATTGTTCCATGTATGCCTTCAAACTCTAAGATAAGAATTAGTTCCACAGTGGGGAAATTTGCAGCAGCAAAGTGGATAGCAAAATAGAAAGAGGCATAAAAAAACGAAATGAAATGAATGAAAATCAACTAAATTCATAATGAATGCAAACTAAGTCTGTATGATCATTAACAGCCTGATCAGTCCTGTGCCCTTAAATCGATCAGAGCTGTTTTTTTTTAAGTTTCGATACACGTGACATGAATGACAGGAAGTTGTGGTTGAGGATGATGAGAATGAGCGCCGTCTTCCGCCTCTCACCTGTCGTTCAAGCCTGAACTCGGTCCAGGTGAGCAGGGCGGATTTGTCAGCATGTGCTTCTTGTGTCTCCGTGTCAGCGCCATGGGGTCGCGGTGCTCCTCGTCCTCCTCCTGTGCGCCAGCTTGTTCCTCGTGTACAACGGCAGCTTCAGCGGCGCTTCCAGGGACGCTAACGACACGCGCAGCCGACAGCATGAACAGCTGCGGCGGCCCACCGAAGCCTCCGTCAGGGTGGCCAAGCCTCACCCCCCCGTCCTCCAGGGATACAGCGGCATCATCGACCATAAGGTAAACAGATGTGGCTGTGCGCCTGTAACCATAATCTGTGCAAATGTGAGGCTAATGCACTGCAAAGTAGGGGAGAGCTGGGACCAAAGTAACTAACTTTTCTGTATTTCACTCTTTAGACAGAGAGAGATAAGCGCTGCCATGAAGGCTGCTTTGCTTTGGGTGAAAACAGCCACTATATTCAGAGGTCTTTGCCAGTTTAAATGCAATGAATAAGAAAACAGTATTGCTTTTTAGCTGTTGTTATTAACCCAAATACTGTGGCCAGTCATGTGAACAATTTTGCTGGAAAAATAAATAAATCAGAGCCCTTTTAGTAGATCCTGACATACAGCTACCTTTTTGAATCTTCAGGTCATGTATTTCAAACATCTGTCACTTTTTATATAGTTGAGTCACTTTATTTGACTTGTTTTTGCAGACTGTTAAGCCAGACTACATTCTGAAAGCAGGTATGTTACAGTAGTGACATTTTTTCACAGTAAAAACTTTATTGCCACCATTAATAAGACTCTTTTCTGATTTGCTTCAATGTACAGGCACAAATGGGAAGACGTCATTTACCCAGTAACATCATTAACTAACTTGTGTTGAAGTGTTTTCACCCAAAGGGGAGTGTGGTCAGTGATGTGACGTATCGCTGCTCTCATCCATGCACTTGTTTAGAGTAGTCATATTTTATATACACATGTTCCCCATCGATACCAACCATTATTTAAAATATTGGATGAATGAGTCTGACACAGTCAGACTGGAAATTGATGTTGTGTATTGTTACTTCTGCCCCTCTCTCTCAGGGCGAAAGAAACACAAACGTGGGACTATTATAAAGTATCTCATACAACCCCAGATCAAATAATTCAGAATATCATTTTTAACAGTTTTAGAATATAATGTTCATTAATGCTTCCATCAGTCCTCCATGCAAATGAGCATGTTAATCCCAACTCAATTTAACACTTTAACTCTCAATTGTATGAAATTGGTCCAATTTTCAGACTCACCTCAGGCAAAGTGACTTCATAGGGACTGTCCTTCACTTAAAACATCCTGGCATGCTCTAGCATAGACATCAGGAGTGATAAGACTTCTAGTGGTCTTCTTCACACATAACCCTGGGCATTTGCTGCAAATATAATAAGCAAAGAAATATATCTTTAATAATATCAGGACAAAAGTAACACCTCCCCTGTCTCAGTTAACTTTACCCTGGCTGGCAATAAAAAAGAGCTAGCATGATAAATTAAACTTCACTAATACTGAGCCTATGGACAGTTGGAACGGATGATATATATTTACAGTCTTTAAGAAATAAACATTTGTACTATAACTCTGGTAAGACTGATTGGATTGGGCTGATTTTTGCGTGTGTGCTCAGTGAGAGGATATTCTTCATTTGGACTGTGTGACTTCCATGTTATAAGAGGAAAGATTCGTGTTGCAACTGCTCCGTCTATGCTTTCGTCCCCGTTCTCCCCTTGGCAACAGTGCCTTTAAAAGTAATGCCAGCTTTACTTTCTTGCAACCCATCTCTGCACTGCATCTTCACTTTCTCCTCCTGATACACACACGCACACACACACCTTTCCTCCCATCTAATGACCAGCAGTCATCTATCTGCACAGCTCTTTAGAGAGAGAGAGCCTCCCCCTCGTCATTTATCACAATTTTCTCCAGCACAGTGTTGCGCCACACTCAATACCCACCTGTCGTTACTAATAACAGCTTAGGCTACAAATGAAATCCTTGGCTGCATTCTTACGCTCTAATTGATAAGCCCAGGCGACCTGCAGCTAGGTGAACCCTGACGTCACTGTAGGGGTGTATTGACTTCCATCTATTTACCAAGCCAGGAGAAAACAATCAATGTGAGTACTGGGGAGCGAAAGGCGCTGCAAGTAAAGCAGACCTAATCACCTTGTAAAGGCTTTTTTTTTAGGCAACATACAAGACAGCGAGCTTCTCTGCAGGCAATCTGGTTGATGGGCTGTTGGGTGGTGTGTGAGGCGGTCTGCACCACTGAGCCAAATGATGGATGCAACAGTTCTCCAACCTTCGGATTTAAGATGCTTACAGTTCAGAGAAATGGTTTTGGACAGATTATGAGACAATGAGCCCCTGTAAAAGGCTCCCCCACCCTCCTACAAGACATCTAGACTGAAAGAGACACAACATCTGTTTGTGTTTCCAAGGGGAAAGAAAGGGACTGGAGCGCACTGATTGATTGGCAGGCTGTAAATGTGCAAACAGAATAATGTTTCAAGTTTTGACTCTGATGAAGACAGTGTTGAAACATTAGTCTGTTTGCACAATTAAAGGCTGCAAATCAATCAGTGTGCTCCAGTCCCTGTTTTTCCCTTGAAAGTTTGCTGTCATCAAACTGAGAACCACCTGATAGAAAGAACTGTTTCAATATAGAATGAGAAATAGTGCAGCATTGGGTCAAAAAAAGTGTTGTTGGTAATCATGTGCTGTTCGGTTGGCAATACAGAAAAATCTGAAGTAATGTGATTGTGAATATAATATAATTGGTTTGTATCTTTCAGTTGTGGCTCTGTGTCTCTGCTATCATTTTGTGCCTATCTTGAGATGTTTTAGTTTTTTTTGTAGTCGTTTTACGTCTCAGTTTAGTACTTTTGTTTCTCTTTGTAATCGTTTTGTTTCTTTTTGTTGTTATTTTGTGTCTTTTTGTAGTCATTTGCGTCTCTGAAGGCATCTTGTGTTTGCTTGTCGTCGTGTTGTCTCTAGTCATTTTGTGTGTCTTTGTAGCCGTTTTGATTTTTTTTTGTTGTTGTTATTTTGTCGTTCTTTATAGTCATTTTGTGTCTTGTTGTAGTCAGTATTTGCTTCCTTGTAGTCGTTTTGCATCTCATTTTTTTGTCGTTTTGTGTCTCTGCTGTCATTTTGTGGTTCTCTGGAGTTGTTTTTGCTTTTCTTTGTAGTTGTTTTGTGTCTCCTTGTAGTCACTTTGTGTCACTTTGTCATCATTTTATGCCTCTTTGCAGTCATTTTGCATTCTTTTCTCTTTGTAGTAATTTTGTGTCTGCTGTCATTCTGTGTTTCTCTGGAGTTGATTTTGCTTTTCTTTGTAGTTGTTTTGTTTCCTTGTAGTCACTTGGTGTCTCTTTGTAGTCATTTTGTGTCTCTCTGTTGGCTGGTTATTTTGCATCTCAATTTAGTGTTTTGTCTCTTTATAGCTGTGTTGTTTCTTTGTAGTTTTTAACCACTTTGTTTTTTGGTCTCTTTGAAGGCATTTTGTGTTTCTTTATCATCGTTTTGTGTCTCCTTGTAGTGGTTTAATCTGTCCAGGGGCCTGAGGGGTCAGGGAGCCCCTCTGGGCCTTTGCTTGCCCAGTGATCCATTTATGGCAGGACTCATGACTTCTTGAACGGTCGGGCTTATCAGTGTTTCTGTCTCTCTCAAGGAAAGTGTCTTTTGGCAGCTGAAAACATGTTTTAAATCATCAGATTATGTCACAGGCTGATTTGCATATGAGTAATTTAACCGCCTCCTGCCTGCTCACAGGAGACTGCTTCTGTGTGCATGAGACACACAGGCACAACAGCATGACCATGTATCAGCTGAACCGATTTGGAAGTCAACACATTGTTCCAGAGCGTCAGAAAAAGTAGCCTGGCTGGTAAATTAACTTTTGCTAAATTAAACACCAGGGGCTCTGAAGAGTCTCTTAATCTTGTGACAAAGTAATGCAGGTTGGCAACAGAAGGTGGAAACATTATTCATTAAAAGAAATCTCACTGGTGCAGAAACCAACAAGTGTGGAAACCTCTAATGTTGATGACTGTGAGAAGTTCAGCTGGCAGAGTTTACTCAGGAGAAACGCTGCTTGAATGTCCACTTAAGTTTCCATTTTCAGTCCCTCAGCTCTGTGGGAAATGCATGTTCAAGACCTTTCTGTGTGTATACAGTGTATTCAGTTTACTTTACGCATGTCTGTATTAACTAGCATCGAGGGAAAATACACACATACAGATGGGTGACAAATTAAAGGAAAACAACAAAGTATGTTAGAAAGGTGCTGCTCCACCACAAGCCTCTAGAACAGCTTCAGTGCTTCTTGTCAGAGTTTCCCCAAGTGTCCTTGGTGGGATGATGGTGGAAAATACTGTCAATCACCCCACTTCAAAATCTCCCATTGGTGTTCAACCACCTACAAGACCAGTAAAAATCCACTGAATGCTCATCAGAACCTTAATGACCAATAGAATCTCTGGAACACTTCCTAAAGGGCCCATAGAACCTTCTCAATGAGCATCACAACTCAATAATCAATATAATAGCCACTTAAATCTATAAAACAGCCCCTAAAACCTCCTGAATAAGCTCTTCTCAGCGACCACCGAAAACCCAGAAGTACTAAACAACTTCCTCATTGACCACAAGAACCTTCGAAAAGATCCTTTGAATCTAATCTGTTACAAAGGCACCCCAAATGACAATTTAAACCTCCAAAACAAACCCTTAGAACCTTCTCAACAGCCATCAAAACTAAGAGAACACCCTAGAATTACCATTAAAATCTGGGAAACAACTCCTAGAACCTCTTTAATGAGCACTTGAGCTTCCGAAAGGGCCTCTAGAACCTTTTCAGTGGCCGCCAAAACTCCAAACGTATTATAGAACCTTCTCAGTGACCACTAGAACCCTCCTAGAGACCCCTAGAACCTTCTCAATGGCCATCAAAACTCTTAGAGCATCCTAGAAGCCTAATTGACTGCTGAGAAGGTTCTAGAGGAACCTCCTCAGCAGCCATCAGAACTCCAAAAGTGCTACAGAAGCTCAGTGAACACTAGAATCTCCCAGATGAGCCCTAGAATCTCCTAAAAGAACTCTAAAATCTTTTCAATGACAATAAAAGCTTCTTAAAGGATGCCTTGCATCTGTTTTGGCATCAAACCTCCTGAATTACTGCAGAATCTCCTCAGTTACCGCTAGAACCGCCTTAAAGATCCCTTGAATCTTGACAGTCACAAAAAGGAGTCCAGTATCCTCCTATAGGACCTCTAGAACCTCCTCAGTGTCAACCTAAACCTCCAGAACAACCCCTAAAACCTCTTATCTGACCTTCAGAACCTGCTTCAGAGTCTCAGAATAATGAGTATGTGAGTTAAATGAAAATAAAATCCAACATTAAGTTTGAAAACCATGACCCAGGTTTTACCTTTAATCTGTTATCTGTCTGTACAGTATATTGCACTTTTTTGTGTGTTGTTTTTGAATTTCTTTCCCCTGGTTTAATCAGTTATAGCATTTAATTTGACTCACCAGCATAATTTTAAGCTGTACTTAGGGGATTTGATGATGTCACTGTGCACAATCGGTCAGACAATTAAACACATTGGAGCCAAATCCACATTTTTTATTATCCAAATGGCTTTGAGACAAAAGTGAACATTAAAATTATTACAACATTCAAATTATTACACACACTTTATTCTCACAGACATGTAATAGATTTTGCAGAACTTCTTTCTTAGTCAACACTGACCTGTACTGAACTCACTGCTCTTGTTCTTTCTTGTCTGTAAGTTGCATTTTAGACCTTGAGAGTGAAGATGTTTTTAGAAATGGAGGTTTTTTTTTATGTTTGGGACATTTTGTACAGAGACGGTAGAGCAGTCACAGGAAATCAAAGGAGAGCGAGACAGAGAATGACACGTAGCGGGACAAGGATGCTGTGGTTCATGGTTGCTGCTTTAAAGGTTGATGTTGGTATTTTTCAAATATTCTGTCTCTACACACCATTTCTCTCCACTGCTTTTCTTATGTCTGACCTCCCTCTTGCCCCTTTCCTGATATTTCCACATCTAATTCTGTGAATTAAGGGTTTATTTTTAACCAAACTAGACTTGGTGGTTGTTGGAGCAGTGGAAAGATGAGCAAATGTGTTTGGAGGGGGATTTTATTTGGTGTCCATTGAGTTTAAATGAAGTGTGTTTTATGGTGATAAAATTACCGTTTCTGCCAAAGGAGCCAGGTGGTTTATGCAAGAGCAATAATCAACTGTTTCCAGTTAACCAGAAATGATCTTACTCTTTGATAAAAATGTCTATCTCTGTAGGGATCCTTTCCATAATGTTCACAGACAAACACAAAAAGATTATTTAGTCCTGTTGTCATTTCTTCAAAGAGCTGATTGAAGCTTGGACTTGGTTTTTGTGTTAAGTTCAGATTTGAGTTTAAGTTAGGGTTTGGCATGTAGCTGTGAATATCTGAATGAAGTGCAAATGATACTTTCTATGTCTGCACGGCCTTGAAGATCCTCATGGTCTCACATGCAGTTTGAAATTAATCACCCGTCTGTGCCGACAACTATGTGTGAACACGTCTCCTTATGCAGATACCCAACACAGCATAAACAGAAAATGCATGAACATCGGCCATTGGTGTTCTGGCCATCTGGCGTACTGGGATAAATCCTGATGGGCCGCTGCATTGGTGGGCTGGTGGACTGTCAAAAAATCTATCCAAGTCTTTTCCAGCCCGGTCTGTGTCTTTACCAGTCATCTCTGTGTGCCTGTCATTCAGGGTGCACATGAGAGCATGCTGCGAGCACCCTCATGGTCCGAAGAGGGGATTTTTATCGAGTACACTGAACAATTTTAACAAACATTTCGCATGCATTCATATTCGTTCTCACTTCTAGATAATTTGGTTTAGATAACTGGTTTAAGCTGAGGGCTGTTTGTCACTTGATTAGAATTAAAGGACACTAGAGTTGTGTCTAGTGTGGTTTGCTTTCTCCAGATTGCAGTAATTTAGTAATTGCATCCTAACCAAAAGGACCCATACGCCAAAACATAATTTTTATTGACGGGACCAGTGTGGGGGATTGGACGATTGGACAAATGGAAAATGGAAAATATCAGCTGTCTGTGTCTGAGCAGCGGCTGTCACTCTGCAGACAATTAAATTAAAAAAAAAAATCACAGACTCTTGTTCAGGGGCACAGTACAAGTCACTGAGCCAGAGGACGAGTGTGAGGGGAAAAAGCCTGTAGAGCCAGAATATTTTCACATCCAACTCTGCGAATTAAGGATTTATTAAGACCAAGCCAGAGCTGATGATGGTCGTCACAGTGGAAAGACGAGCCAAGACATTTTTGGTGAGTTATATTGTTTTTGTCACTTTTGAATGAAGTGTGTTTTATAATGAGTTAACGAGGTGTCTTAGTTCGATCAAAGTGCAAAAGTTAGATTCAGAAAGTGTACGGCTGTATTTTCGGTTAATTAAGAAAAATAGATGCAAGAATGTTTTCTTTCTTGATACTTTGTGAGTTCATATTGTTTATTGGATGTTGCAAACATACAAAGCAGTGAACATTCCCCAGCTTAACTTGGCAGGTGAGAAGGACGTGCGTGGTGGGATGAATTACCACACATAGGGCTGGGTACCAAACTTCGATACTTTTATGGCACCGGCTGAATGAGCTAACAACAGTCGGTTGGATAACCGTAACACAGCATGTTTCAAAAATGTCTGCCCGACACTCAGCCCTACAAACACATATATATATGTATTGGAAATTGCTGGTTGATAGGCTGATGGTGGCCAGTGTGAAAATTTTACCATATTGCCCAACTGTGTTGTGTTGCCTTCAAAACTCATGAAAAATGCAAAAGGTGGTAGCTAGAGCCAGTCTTTGGTTTGTCCCTGCTCGGCTACTATAGAAACACGGTGGTGCCTCTGTATATATAAAGGGCTCATTTAAGGTATTGAAAACACCCTGATTTTTATTTTCAGGTTATTATGCACTAATGAAAATGTACTTAGGAATATTATATTCTATTTCTGCCATATTTTGCCAATAATTCCCCTAAATCTTACAAACTGAACTTTTCAGTGTGCAAAAAATGTGTTGTTGTAACTCAGTTCATGAGTGGGATGTGGATGATGGACCTTGTTTGGTACCGAGCATTAAAATCCACTGAATATTTGTCCAGAGTTACGGTCAATATGCCAGAGGCTGTTTAGCTTTTGGTCTTGTAATCGGAATTATTTCACAGCTAAGTCACGCAGTTCTCTCAGATGTTGAGCTCATGTGAAATGAGTCAGTCATATTTTAAGAAGGCCGATAGGGCAGGCAGCAACAGCAACAGCATCATCTTTTTTTTCTCACTGCCTGAAATGCCAATATTCAGTGACCGTGTATGTTTTGATTTGATGAGGATTTGTCTGTAATGCGTCAGTAAACCCAGCTATGGATGAGAATTGATTTTCCCCCACTGACGGGAGCAGCCGAGCATCATAAGTAAACCACCAATTTATTTTTTCTCCTGGCAATAAACTTATTGACATTTTGGTGACAAGGGACATCAATTAAGGCCATGGCTTGGCTGAACATCATTTATACTTCTTCAAAACTGCTATTATGTCACCCTTCACATTCTGCCACTGCAATCTGTAATCAATATTTTATGATTTGAATGCACTTTGCTACTACAGCATGTGGTATTGCATAATGCAGCAGAATCTTCGAACACTTTGCATTCAGTTTTCTGAGCCATTGTGTCCTTGCTGACAACATGGATGAGTTTTTCTCTGTGTATATACGGAGAAGTGGAAAAGTTGTTGGCCTTGAGCTCACATTTGTTCTCCTGCAGCGCTGAATGATCAGTGTTTGGAAAAAATACTCTGACATGAACATTTGTCTTCTTCATCTTTGCTTGCTGACCTCTCTGCTATATTGATCTTTCCAAGATATCAGCTGGCTGGCACACAGGGTGCACTGCCAGTCAGCCTTTGACCATTTCACTTCATCTCCCACCAGAGTATTAAACTCATCCCATCCCAGAAAACATTTTGAAGCCTGTAAGTTTTCTAAGAGTTTCGGCCAAGCTGCCAAAATCTTTGCCAGGACATTGATTTTTTTTTCCTTCTTGTTGGGTTATGAACTAAAATTTTAGGATATTTCTTGTATGTTAGACTATATTTATGCATATAAAATCAATTTAAATCCTTTGTACCAAGTATTTTCAATGCAATATGTTTGATTTAGGCCAGAATGAAGGGTAATTTATTTCAAGCTATGCAGCAGCGTTGGCTGGCCTGTGAAGACTGTGGAGGAGAGGGACGAGATAAGGAAGCAGAGAACGAAACTTGGGAAGGAGATGAAAAGGGAGAGAAACTCTTGTAGAGTAAGGGCAAAGAGAATGAGAGAAGAGGACAAAACTAGGAAAGGGTAAGGACGGAGAGAGTGATAAAAGAGAATATGGGACCCGGAAAAAGGTTCAGCTAGAGAGAATGAGATGAGAGTGAAGAAGGAGGCAGAAACCGACACGTAAGGAAAAGATAGAGAGTGAAAGTCCCAAGGGGTTTCCTTTCTTCTGGCAGAGTCCTCCGTTTTATTTTGTCAGTGAGAAGGAGGAGGAGGAGGTGGACAGGAATCCACTCTCGCCTGTCTCTCTGTGGAGATGGGGAGGACGAGACGGTGTAACCATCTCCGTCTGATTGCCTCTCTGACACCAGCACCATGCAGATTTCTAACTGATATCCTGCAAGACAGGTGGAGGCGAACTAATGGAGGAGATTTCGGTGCAGACGAGAGCGAGGAGTCTTATCAAACACGAGGGGCAACCTAATGTCACGCTGGAAAGGGATGAACTTTTCCTGCCTAACAAGACACGAGATGTTTTTCATTTGATTAAAAGTCAAACCTTTGGCTTCTTAGCAAACACAGCAAAGAGTCTCCAGACATGCTGGCAGCTCCGTGGGACAAACTGTACTTCACTGATTTAATATTAAGCTCGTTTAACAATGCTGGACTCACGGTGGACAGGTTAGAGAAAGATCAAAATTAATGAAGCAGGACCAGAGATTTTGTCTTATTTTATTCTTTGTCTGCATCTGTGCCAACATGCAGATGTTTAGCAGGTAATTATTATCATGTTCACCAGGTTGATTTAGGATGTTTTGTTTAACAGAATATTGCTAATTAGCACTTCCAGACAATCAGAAAATAGTTTCTTGATCAGCAGCAACGATGCTAACAAACCTATCTACCTCAATTAATCCATAACTTGTCAATTAATCGTCAGCTATTTTGGTGATCAATTAATCGTTTTGAGTCATTTTTCATGAGAAAAATATCCAAATTGTCTGATTTCTGCTTGTCAAATCTAAGTATTTTCTGGTTTCTTTGCTCCTCTATGATGATAAACTCATATCTTTGTAGACAAAACAAGACATTTGAGGATGTCACTTTAGTAAAGAAAACAATTTTCTGACATTTTATGGACCAAAAAAATAAATTTATTACTTTAGAAAATGATTGAAAGATTAATCAATAATGAAAATAATAACTGCAGCCCTAGTATTCATACATACAGCTGTTCTTGGGAGAGGTATCGCTATCAGTTGTCCTATTATAGACATATATGCAAGCTACAAAGCGTTATGTGGCCAATGTGAATTTAAATACTGCCTCTCAAGACTATGCATGTATGGCGTAGTCTGTTATTATTTGTAGGAGAGCAGTGACACTTGTTATTGCGGTTTGTGCAACAGAAATCAGTGCCCATGGTTTCATGGGTATTTGGTGTTTGGATATTTTCTTGACTTTTTATCCCACACCATCATCATATGTTGTTTATCAGCAAAGTCATTACAGTTCATCCTGAGGGGAACATAAATGTCTGCGCCATATTAAAAAAAATCCACCCAATAGTCGGTGAGACATTTTGCTTAAAAGTTCACCAGAGTCATTATGATTAAACTTCTGGTGACGCTGAATGTCTGAATCGATGTTTGTGCCAGTGGATGTCGAGGTATTTCATTGAATTAAGTGAAAACTCTGACATGCTGGTGGTGCTGATAGACCTGCCATCTACTAGAGCAGTGAAAGTACTAGAGGTATGTTTGTGATATGTATAATTAGTTTTCAAAAGTAATTAGAACAACAAAAAAAAAAGAAAAAAGAAGAAGAAGAAGAAGAAAAATTGCATGGTGGTGGTGGGTTGTGGCATTCTTAAGTTTGGTAATGGCTACACTTTGTCAGTGACATGTTTTGCCTCACCTAGGTGTGAAAAGTATATAATGTATGAAAGTGCACTACAGCCAAGACAAGAGCAAAGGACAAATGTGGATTAAAGAGCACGAAACTCCACATGAGATAAAATGGTGTGGATGGATGGATGGATGGGTAAAACACAGGACTTTCACAAAGGAGATCAGGGTTTGATTCCTGTGTGACAAACAGGCCAATCAAAGTTGGAAGGAAGTAATTATTTTAACCAAACCATCACATTTTCCTAAACTTAACCAAGTAGTTTTGTTGCCTGACTCTAACCAAACTGTGACTGTCACCTGACATGTTTCTCTGCAAATCTTTTTTTTAACAGTCTAACCAGAGATTGCATCTTTGTTATTGTTATGTGACTCATGTACTTTTCAGATCTAGGCATGATACCAGGTTGAAAGTCACCAAAGCTTGCATGAGTCACCCTCTGTGAACGGCAGTCTGTTCGATTGTTGTTAAAATACTTCAGCCAGACCATAGTTTTGTACCAACTGAGTAACCAAACCAGTGGATCCACATTGCCATACCTCCAGCCCCACTGCATGCATGGCAAGAATGAATAAATAAATAAATAAAAACGCCAGAAAGTGCTGTGCAGACAAATCCCACTGAGATGGCACAAGACATTTACAAAGCAGCTTCTTCTGCACAGACTCTGGACAGAGCTGGTTTTTCGACATATCTGGGCTGGAAATACTGACTGACTAGGTACACTTTGCCTGAAGGCACGAGCCAAGGAGAACGACGCCATCTGTGCCAAGGAGACATGACAAGGCATCCTTCTCCCAACCACAGCTTTAGTGACAGCTGGAGAAGTGAGATGTTTAATATTTCATCTCAGGCAGCCACATCTTCTATGGTTTCCTCTGAGCAACAAAGCCATTTTTCACCGTTCATTAGGATTTCGCTATGCAATCAGCCAGCTGGAGAGCGAGACAGAAAACTCCCCAATTAGGCCGTTATGGCCAAGGACTCTGTAGTGATTTTATGCGAACTAACAGTGTTTGTGAAGTCTGCAGGTCTCTTTGTGTGTGTACGACCGTGTGCATGTGTGGTCTGTCTTTGTGTTTTGGTCCATTTTGAGTTTTAAATTACAAAGTGAACTGCACGAAATATTAGCGACAGATAACCACTATTTTTATGCAGGAACCTTGTTAGAATACTAAAAACGCTCCGATTTGACTGAGAAGGAGAGAATAGTGGTTTCGTTATGCCACAGTGGTCCCAATTGTGGCATAGTCTTGGATTTCAACTTATCTCCAGTGCATTCTGCTCCCGCCAAACATAACACAGCTCCAGGCTCTTTCCAACGCGGGCCTGGAAAGCAATTACGGATGAAGAGTGGGAGGGGGGAGGGGGCGCTGCCTCTCGATAAGCATTCCCTCGACGGAGTAATCTCACACTCACTGCCTTTTGGCATTCTGTGGTTAGGGAATCACCGGTGAAGTCGTGTATTTTTAACATAAAGGAAGTGGAGGTACATTTCTTGAGGCGTGCATGTCATGAGCTGAATGGTGATTTCATGCTTCTCCATGTTTTAACCTTTGCTGCTCACTAAGCCGTAGCCCGTGGAGCGCTTTCCTTGTTTGGCCCCTGAGAGACCTGTGAAGGATCTGAAAAGGTTAAATTATGATAAATGGATGATACCTTTTGGCGCAACATCGGGAGATAGATGATGGGCTGCCACTGCCTTCTACCATCTTTGAGGGCAAATGCAAAGAGACGGCTGGCAGGAAGCATCGCAGTAAAACCCAATTTCTTTGCTTTTTCTTTCCCTGGCTCCACGGACAACACACGAGGCCGGCTACATTACTCAGCTCTTTAGGCGTGATTAATGAGCATGTCCTCCATGGCGGTAGAGTGGAATGATGAAACTGTTACTTGTATTTTGGCGTAATCTCTTTCCGTATGCCACAAGCACCCCCACCCTCCATATTAGAAACATTTTGGATACTGAAGTTATTAATTACAGAGACCTGAGGTTTGTCAGGTCAGTGAGCTCCTTGACCAAAAATAGAGCAAAGGAGCCGGGCGCTCATTTATGAAAAATGTTCTTGGATTCATACTTGAACTTGGTCTTAAGATAATTTCCAACAATGTGCTTAAAGGGACAGGTCACACCAAAATCGAAAATATATATTTCCCCCCTGGCCTGAAGTGGTATTTATCCATCTAGATAGTTTTGTCATGAGTGACTGAGTTTTGGAGATATCAGCCTTCTCTCCAATATAATGTTAGCAGATGGGATGAGTCCTGTGTAGGTCCAAGCCGAAGTGATTAGAATGAAAAAAAATCATATAAATATTTAAATTTCAACTCTAAATTTGTCTTAAGATGATGGCTGTCCCTGATTTGAGACAGCACCACCTTGCCGAAAAATTTGTGCACTGTGCAAGTGAGTACATACTATGCAAAATGTACTACGTGCCATTGTACTCATGGAAGTATCTGTCGTCTTTAATTGAGACAGAGCTATAGTTGAGAGCACTTTCCCACTCTTCCTCTGTAATAATCTACCTTAAGGTCATCTCTACGAGCACTGAGTCTTGAGTGTGAATTGAAACATAGAGTGGTCCTTTCTATAGCTGACAAGAATGACTCTTGTAAGGACTGGTTCTTTGATTTTAAGAGGCCCCATTGAAAGTTCATTTTATAAATGAGGCTCCTGGATTGTATTAAAGTTGACAAAGTTGTTTGTGTAAAACAAGAAATGTTGAAAGCTAAAGTTTGCAGAGGAAACCTCGATTGAGGACAGAAACAGCCTCCTGTAGCCTTGTAGATTTGCTGATGTGACACTAAATTGTTTCCTGTACCGCGATGTCTGCCTTCAGTTGAAACGGTGCCAATTACAGAGCGGACTTTGATGTATATCCCATCATCCCCCCTGTTGAGGAGACATTGTCATGGTGATTCAGTCAGAGGTTCTTTGGTCTCGCGCTCCCATTGAAGAGTCTTCTGATTGCACCTTCAGTGCTGTTGAGAAGTAAGCATTTTTCCTGCTGCTTCCGCCTCCTTTTCCTTCCTCCCTGCTGGAGGGACTCCACATTAATTCAGGTTATATCCACAGCAGGGTCTTTCATGAGACCCCACACCTCTGTAGTGTAAAACAGATGCTGTAGTTAGTCCATATACTCTCTGAGTAATGTAAGGTGATGCATGGTCCCCTACACTGAAAAAGTGAAACTGAACATAAATGGGAGTAGAAGCACACAGAGATGCTTCCACAGAGGAAATAAGGGCTCACAAAATGGTTTAATGAGTATGAAAATCATATGAATCATATTCTATAGCTCTCATAGTCACCAGATGTCAAACCAATGGAAGACCTACGGGAGATTTTAGCGTAACATGTTAGACAGCACTCTTGCCTGCCATCATCAAAACACCAAATGAGGGAATATATTTTAGAAGACTGGTGTTCAGAGACTTGTTGAATCTTTGCCAAGGAGCATTTAAGCTGCTCTTGAGGCAGACAGCATTACTAATACCCCATTTACACCAAGCCACTTTGTGCTTCTTGGGTAGATCAGATAGCGATCAGATCTCAAAACATGTGTGTGTGCATGAAAGACACATTTGAGGCGGATTATAATGTGACTGTTTAAAGCAGCTCGGCAAGTGATGGGGTGTAAAAATACAGAGAGATGTAAATGCATTTGTCTCTTCCAAGATGCAGATATAATATTTACTCTTTACTCTGAAAGTGTAACTCGGGTGTTATTTTGACAGGAGGAACCAGTTGAAATTACAATTTCAACATAGTCATAAAGAAATTTTAATTACAATTCTGCATTTTAATTCATACACATCATCAACACAATATCACTCGTGCTAGATTCAAAATGCAGACATACTGCAAACATCTGCTGCATGTCGACCTGGCTATCAGTCTGTTTGTTGACATGCCAGTTGAATGCAAGCATTAACCTACTCAGCCACTGATAAGTTGCTTGACTAGCACGTGAATAGCACAAATTGTGTCAGTCAGGGTTTGAGTTACACAGTGGCTTTCGGGGGAGCTTTATTTTCTGGTGCGCACCACTGCTTAAACATGTCACGTGCATGTGCATACATAGAGGTGTGCGGCAGCGAGGTCATTTTCAGGGTTACTGCAAAAAAATATCATACCGTTGCTACTACAGACAGTTAATACAGTCAGTAACCTTTCGTAGAAGTTAAATACAAAATATAAGGCTGCTGTTTCAAAGTCAAATAATGCATTTATTAATCAAAGAAAACAAAGTCACAAAATCAGTAGGGAGAAACAGGCAACGTTTCTTCTGCTTCATGTTTGTTTTTACACGGGGGGAATTTACATAAAGTATCATAGTCTCGTAGAAACAGCTGTTTTGCCTCTTGCGTGTCTCTTTCTGTCACACACTCTAGTCAATTACTGTCCTTTTACCTCCCTGCCGTTTTCCTTCTGTTTGCGGATTGTTATAACCAGCGGGAAATGGGTTTATGGCCAGAAGTTTTATTTACAACCATGAAAAGATGCACACACAACAAACAGCGCACAGCATTGTGTTAATTAATGACTAATTTATTTCAAGAATATCATTTTTTAAAGCTCCTCCTAATTGTCCCAAAGTAGACTTTCAGGAGAGCCCATGTCTTTTTCAGGGGAACCAAACTCCCCTTAGTTCCCCCATAATTTGAACCATGGTGTCAGTCCTGTAACATGAACCTCAATTTGGCAAATGCTGTATTACAAAATGCTTTACAAGGACAGATGCTCTCTGTCATTACACTAAACAAGCCTCAGTAAACTCCATAAGTTTAAATCAGTGTTTCCGCTGGGAACACTTAACATTGGGAAGGCAGGAGGACACTCAAAGAATCAGAATTGAGAATCATTACACTTCAAAACTGGTGAGCAGAATCAGAATCAGAAGTACAGCCACACAAAACACAGTCGAATCGACCGCCGGCAAAGTTGAGGCTTTGTTGAGTTGTAGTTTGCGCAGAGGTAACGTTGCTATACCAACCAGAGCTGGCCAACTTACATCCCTTCATTCTTCTTAAATGTTGGCGGTGAGAATTGAGTTAACAGGGAGATCTCCAGCTCCTCTCAGTCTCCAGAACTGTTTGGTTTTATAACACCTAATATCAGTAAAACACTGTAGACGTAGCCTCTCCTCTGTCATAAAGTCGGCTAAAGTCATACTGAAGCCATCTTCATATTAAATAACAGTGAAATAGGTCACTAGAAACCTCAAAACAGAATAGTGATGTGAGTGAGAGCCTGTTAAAATGCTGTTTCTCTTGTTTCTTGGGAAATGTTTCTGTCAGTTTGTCAAACAGCTTCAGGTGAATCTCCAGACAGGAGTAGAGCCGACCCTTATTTGCATTTACACCAAGTCAGTCAGATTTGTGATCTGGTTTATAGAGATATGCATGTGTGTAGATATGTGTAAATGAAAGAGTATTAAAGCGCACCTGGATTTTTATCAGGATATGATTCAAATGAGCAGAATGGGACCTCATGCAGTGTTGAAGTCACATGAAATGGATGGTAGAGATGGAAAAGATTCTGGTGTTAATAACTTTTGAGCATCCACTGTTTTATAATTACAGTCTTGGTTGTGTGAGGAATAAGATACTGTGGGATGATATTGTAACCCCTTATCCATGGAATCTGGGTTTATTTACATTGAGCAGTGTATTATTTTTATTTGACATGAAGGTTTGTCATGTTTGTTTTTCCTTCACTTTGTCACCTGTGTGTTTGTTTTTAGAGAAGCTACCTTTGAAAATGCTCCAAAGAGTGAGGGAGGGATAATAAAACCCAGGTATTTGTTGGTAAAATATATCAATAAACAGGCTTCAGAATAAAATAATTTATTGTAGCGCACATGCAGAGTAATCTCCTGGTGTGTAATGAATACCAGCTGTGCGTCTGTGCATGCACTAATGTTTCCTGGTTATTTCATCACGTCTCACGTCTGCAGTGAACATGGACAGCAGAAAAAGGAGTAATTTAAAGGGTGTGAAGGACAGAATTTGTCCTTACAGCTCTCTGTTTTTTTTTACACAGTGTCAATCATTGTGGGAAGTGTGTATGACTGTTGGTTTGTTTGTTTCGGAAGGTCAGAAAATCTGAGCGTTTCAGATTTATGGCTGTCTAAACAACAACCTGTGAGAAAGTTTATTTTAGCCCATAGACACACAACCTCTCACCTCCATCGTCCAGGGGAACTGATAGCAGTTTGTGTACGTTGCAGCGTTTGCCTCAGATTTAAACTTCGTCAAGATCTTGGACAAGCCTCAGCAGTCACAAGTGGGTCACGCTGACATGTAGGTCAACAGTGGAAGTTTCCATGATTGTCAGGACGACTAAATTGATTTTAGGAGGCGGGGAGGCACGGGGTGTAGCTGATGTGGTCCAACCTCACTGGTTCAACATGATCTCATCAAAAGCGCTTGTGGGCTCTATTTCCGGCAGTTGAAAAAATAGAAACTAGACAAAGCAAAGTGGGACACAGGTTCCAGAAGTGTTTATTAGAGATGCACCAGATTCTGAATTTGGATATCTGCCAATACACTTAATGTTGATGTTGATGCACATATTTTTAATGTGCTTGTTGCAGAACATGGTGGGTTATGTTGGTAACTGGCATTTTTGCACGGAGGTGTGTGAGGTGGCTAGTATATTTCTTCATTGTACTATTTCTTGTACTGTTTAGCACACATGGCGTTGTGGAATTTAAACTGGATGCGGATCAGTGACATAAGTCTGATACCCACTGAATGCCTTTTATCAGTGTTGGGACCTGATGCTGAAATTGGATTGGATCAGTTCCATTTCTAGTGCTTATGTATCCTTGTTTCAACAATATCAGTGTTACTTTATATAGAAACCAGGGGCTGTCCTGGAAAATGTAACAACCCTATAGGTTTTATAACCACAAGTTTAAAATAATTTTGGCATGAGTCCAAATACTATGATACCCATAAGCCTCAGCCACTGTTACCATGAAGACAAAGCCACATGTGACTCAGAGCTATAGCAAATTCAAATGCTTTGTTTGTGAACAACACACAGCTATAGTTTTCTTACACAATTTTAAGATCTGGGATTGGGTGTGTCTCAGCAAAATGCACCATAGAACTGTTTTCACAAGTGTACTCTGAGCTATGAGAATCAGGTCAGGACATCACCTACAGGTGACAGGAGATTGTCCACATCAGTTCATACCTGTTGGAAATACTCTGTATGTTTTGGATGAGGGTTGGTGCAGAGCATGCAGCAGCAGGAGGAGGAGGACTTATCCTTAATGATGGCTGGATGTTGGATGTTTTTATCAACACAAACCGAGTCTCAGCATGAACTGATGGAAGCAGCGAAGGCTGATAGAAATGGAGATCAGCTGAGTCCAGTCTTCCTGCCTGGCAGGATAGAAGCTGGTGCACTGGGATTTGCAGCACGCACACTTTTACTTTCCCTGACTGTGATCTGATGTTTTTACATTGCAGATGATGAAGAACCATGAGTTTAAAAAGTATTAAATTATTGATGTTGATCAGCCGAAAAGAGTATGAAGCAGCTACACACTGCAACGCCACCCGCTCACTGTTAATCCTCCTGATCTGGTCACACATGAGGCTCACCTGGACTTTGGAGTAGGGAGTTGGCAGGGTTAAGTACAGGGCAGCTGATGTGGAAAATTTGTGTTCACACCTACAGCTCCTCCAGGTAGTGTCTGGATAATTGCAGAGTTGCAGAGCATGTGGGAAAGGAGGTTAGGAGTCATAGTTACACAGGCTTTTAACTTTGACTTTTTAATCAAAGAACCAGATATTTTGAAACACAGCTGTTCATCTTTTGGACCAATGATCCACACATGATTAACGCTGATCCAAACCACGGAAGAACTACACCTGTGAATAATATAACATTGTCTGTAAGAAAAATGAATGGAACCAGGGGCAGATGAGATGCTTTGCAACTCTTTTGTGGTTAATTGTAAATTAAATTAAGGCTGTCACAGTGGGGGCTTCAGTAAGAATTGCAAATATTCAAAGCCCAGGTGGATGGTTTGCTATTTTCACAGTTCTGTCTGCTTGTTTCATGTGCACACCTGGTTTTTACGTGTGCGAGTTTTGGGACTAATTAAACACCATAGAGAAGCTCCATGTCTCGCTTTTTATCACTATTTTGTCTCTTTTTTTGGGGCAGCCGACACAACATCTCCTTTCTCTCTTCAAACACCCCCCAATGCATTCGGATACTGATTTGGACGTCAATTACCATGGCAACGGTAGAAGCTTTGAAGCATTTGATGAATCATGTTAAAGATTTCATGAGAGCTGCAGCATTAATCAGAAGTCTAAAAATTCACAAAATCCAGGTTGTATTGGGGGGAAAAACACCAAAAACTGCTATTTCCACTTTTAGTTAATGAACTATGCAAAGATTCTGAATTATAATGCTGTGCCTGATCAGAGGACACATGCAGTAAATACAAAACACATAGTTCTGGTGCTTATTATAATCTATATTTATTCTCAGACAGCCTCAACAGGTGATTCAGAGCTACAGTTTTCTTTTACCACCCTTGGCATTGTTGTAGAGTCTTTGTTCTGTCCTTTGTGCTTATGCACAGCAAAATTAACCTGTGCGGAACAAATAACAAATAGACTAAATTATAGCCTGACAGCTTCTTTGTGGAATCAATGGATGCTTGTTCTTTGAGATAATAAGCTCAAAATCAAGTGGGATCCGTTTTCATTAAGAGCCAACAGGCAGGTTACTTTTTAAAAGGTTCCTCCAACTTTTTGTAATTAAATAAAATGAAATGCATTGCTTGCCAGCGGTACAAATACAACCTAATAAAAGCTGGAATGATTACCTCATTAAACATTTGGAACAGCACTTGTGATGTGTTTCTCTGATCATGCCAGCAGGGATTAACCTTTCATTTGTGAAGGAACCCAACTTGTTTTGAGTCAAGTAATCTTTTAAAAATCTCCGACTCATCTCCAACTCCACTTATTCGGAGCCAAGATAAACAAATGGAACGATGAGTGAAGATCAACACTTGTCTTTCTTCACTTTAAATCAAAGTGTCCTGCTTTCGTTAATAGAAGGTTCAGAAGTGGTCCCAACATACCCAAATTTCCTCCCAAGATCAGCTCTGCTGATGCTTTGAGACTCAACAAAGAAAAAAATAACATCAACGGTGAGCTGTGGAAAAAGTTTTGGAATAAATAAAATAAGTTTTTAATGCTGAAAACACTCATAATTGTCATTTTTACACTGAAGAAGAATGGCATAAAGACAGCTGGCTACAGCTAATGTAATTAACAGATGCAGAGACACATTTCAGCAATGCAAAAGAGTATCTGTCTATTTATGAGCTGAAGATGACTCCATTTCCTTGGCTGGTAATCAGTGTTAATTCCGCCTTCCATCATCATCTCATTAATAATGCAACGAAAGCCTTGATGATGATGATAGCATCAGATGCTCACTAATAACCGACAGGAACACTATCGACTGCACAGGCATTAATATCAGTTTTAAAGCTTCTAAGACTGTTAGAAACTTCAGCCACAGAGCAGACAGCTGTGCAGTGCAAAGCAGTTTCATTCTATGCTATTTTATACCACTACTGCACTACAATTAAGAGGGAAATATGGTAATTTTTTACTCTGCTACATTTATCTGACAGCTGAAGTTACTAAATACTTTTAAGATCAAAAATTTTACATTAAAACAGTGGATAAGCTTATAAAACACAATGCAGTGTTATAGATTAAACCAGTTGTGTATGGGATGTATATCATGTCATCATGTGTCTGACAGACTCCTGTTTGCTAATCCTTTGCAGTCCCACCTAACTCATAATTACGCCAAGTCCATTGTGATTGGACTGAATTACTGCAGAAAGAAAACAATAGGTTAAGAGCAAAAGCCTCCGCCTCCAGGATCCCTTTTCCCCCAGACTGTCTGTAGAGGAGTTTCAGAGCTGCAAGACAGTGCTGCCAGAAGTGACTCGCAGCTGTGTGGGCAGATCTCTGACAAGTGGGTGTTGTAAACTCAGCCCTGAAAGAACAGCCTGCAATATGCAATCCACAAAATTTTCAAAATAAAGATTTGGCCTTTCGAAACTCAAATTTCAGCATTTTCTCCAACATTTTCAGGAGGGGGGCTTCCCATTAGGCAAAGTCAGCAATTGCATTAGGCTCCGAGTTGCCAACGGTCCCACAAACTGCTTTTGCCTTTTTTTTTTTTTTTTTACTTTTCGCTAATTATGTCTTTCAAAAAAATCCATTAGAATAAAGCCACACTGTTGTAAGATGCCCTTTTAATATCCTATCATGATATTATCACCTGCAATCAGTTTGAACGTACAGTACCAGTCAAAAGTTTTGACACACTTCTCATTCAATGTTTTGTCTTTACTTTTACGAGAAATGGTTCAGGTTAGACCAACAGTGTGTAAAACGGTTATCAAAGCAAAAGGTGGCTCGGTGGCTTTGAAGAATAAAATATCAAAAACAAAATATCAGAGGACAGTGTGCAAGAGCCTTTTTACTTTTTAAGAATCTAAGATTTAAAACATTTTGCCTAGTTTTCACATCTTTTGCTTACTACATAATTCCTTTTTCATAGTTTTGATTTATCCAGTATTAATCTACAATGAGGAAGAACAATAAAAATAAAGAAAAAACACTGAATGAGAAAATGTGTTCAAACTTCTGACTGGTACTGTAGGTCAAAATAATTTGCAAATCATTGCATTCTGCATCCTTACTTTTTTGGGACAGAGACTGTACTATTAATCCGCTGACAACTCCGGAAATTTATCTTGTGACTCATTGGAGGGGGCCGACCCAGTGCTGGGGAACTGCTGGATTAAACTCCCTTATGGTACGTCAAGTATTGAGTTTCACCTCAGTAGAAACAGCTGTAAAATACCACTTACACACTGATGTGTCAGTACTGACAATGGGGACATTTTCAGCAAAATAAATACTTAGTTACTTTGATTCTTCCAGTACATTTTAGTGACAGTGAGTTTTAACTGCAGTGAGGATCTGAGTATTTTCTTCCTTCACCACTGTGGCTGTGTGACGCTCACTTTTTTTTTTTTTTTCCTTTAGTGTGCAGTAAAGTGAAAAATGCTGATCAGGGCTCATTAAGGGATAAAACGGTGTGGGAGCAGCTCCCCGACAGAAGGCTGTTAGCATGCATGCGCGCATTGTTTGTGTTTTTATGAATTCCTGGTAGGCAGAATACACTCAGGATTAGACTAATGAGCCTCATCACCTTGGTGAAAAAATGGGACCAAAAAAAAAAAAAAAGCCTCCAAACAGCCATTTACTGATGTGAGTCAGCTCCGGAGCTGCTGGAAAGAATTCTTTCTTTCTTTGTGAAGATCAACCTGTAACTCACATTCATTTACATGTTCCTAATCACCAGTTTGGCTATTATTGCATCTCAGGTGTGTGTCCATTAAGTAAATGAATAGGCATTACCTTGGCAATAAACATTGGCATTGTGATTCATTTCATTAACGTTTTCCTATTAAAAGTCTGTGTCTCGTAAACAAGCTCTCCTCTAAGTTCCACTTGGTCACACAGGGAATTTAAGTTTTTTTTCATGCAGAAGAGCTCAGTGTTATTGTTATTAATATGAGTCATTGAGTTTTCACACTCTGGAAGAAATACAGCGATGCTTTACTTAAAAGACCAGTGTGTAAGATTTATGGGGGTTTATTAGCAGAGTATGGCAGAAATTGAATGTAATATTGATAAGTATGTTTTCATTAGTGTATAATAACCTTAAAATTTCAAACTGTTACTTAAGACTGAGAACAGCAGGCGTGAGTCTGCTTCTGTGGAGGGATGACACCACCAGAAATTTAGTAGTTGATGCCAATACCAGTGAATTTCCATGATTCTCAATATACAATTTGATGCCATCGTAAAAAAACAAATACAATGTAAGATTTAGACATTGTTATTTTTCTTTTCCACCTGTAATAAAAACTTGTCTGAGCTTCTAGGACAAAGGACTGAAGGGGAAATTTACTGAGCATAATGCAAATCATAATCAGGCGAGCGTGTTGCCGTGCATGGAAGGTAATGTTGTGTAGAAGTGATTTCTGCTGCTGAACTTTGAATTACAAGTTAAACTCAGAAAGCAAGCAGCAGTTTAAATTTACAGATATGACAGAACCTTAGTGGAACATACTCGGTTAAACAGCACAGCAGCCGTCTCAAACAAAAATAATGGTAATGTTATTTCAGGATAAAGATAAGGATAATTTGGATACACTGTTAACGGTAATATGAATTTAAAGTCATTCGCCATCTGGATGTCTGTCTTTAAGATGCTTTGAGTTAGTAAGTTGGAAGTGTTTCAGCCTTTCATCTGAAAAGTTCATTAGCACTGTTTCCATACTGGTTAGAGAAAATTTATTGATAATTCCTGATGATCTGCCTCAAATGCAAAAGTCTTCCATACACGACTCAGTTTACTATTTTTCTTTGTGATGCGTTGAGGGGGAGCTGTCACCGTAGTTGCACTTGTCCCTGTTTTACACATGTTGTTGTTGTTGTTTCGTTTCTTTTTTTAAAGTAATGTTTTTGGGCTTTTCTTGCCTTTATTTGATAGGACAGCTGAAGAGTAGACAGGAAAGGGGGGTGAAGAGAGAGGGGATGACACGCAGCAAAGGGCCGCAGGCAGGAGTCGAACCAGCAGCCGCTGCAGAGGAATGTCTCGTTTCTTTAGCTTTTACCATCAGACTAGAACACTTGTAGCCATATATGCAGACCCCGTCAGGTGTGGAAGAATTGCATCCTCGGCACCTACAGTACTGCAGAAAAATGAGTCCTGTCACGATTTTGGCATCGACTTGGTACCGACATGTTGTTTGTTGCACTGCCACGTTTCTATTGTAGCCCAGAATGACAAAACAAAAAACTGGCTCTATACAGCTGATGCATTTTGAGTGAGTTTCACAGCCACCGTAGTGAGGCGATGTACTTCTATTATTATATGACATTATTTAATTATTAATACTAATGCAATGTTTAAGCAGCCCTCTACATTTGTAGCTGGTTGAGGTGGAGCTAGTTTTAACTACTTCTACCACTTTGTTCAGGTAGTTTAGTCCAGTTTTTGCGAACCAGGGGATTCTGGTCCCTCCAAGTCAAGTCAGCTTACATTTATGTAGCCCAGTATCACAAGTCACAAATTTGTGATACTGGACTACTTAAACACCAACTTTTTTTGTCTTTTGCGTTTTTCTCCTGAATTTGTGTTGCTTAAAATCACTTTATTTATTAAGTGTAAATGCACATAGCAGATGGATGGAAACGCACTTCTTGATGTCTGAAACCTGACAAATGGCCCCAACTGGACACTACCTTTTTTATAAAAGGGCCACAAGCAAAAAAATTTAGAAATCACTGGTTTGATCTCAAACAGTGTGTTGTGTATTATAAGCTTAACGTGTTTTTTTTTTTTGTTTTTTTTGTAAAACTAACCAGTAAACAATGGCCGTTTACTAGTCTGCTGAGATGTAGTGGAATAGACATAAATATACATCAAACAGAAAAACTGAAGTACTTTAAAACTGTACTTAAGTAAAATACTTGAATACATGTAATAATTTACTTTCTACCACTGATATACTGCCGACACATACATGCACATGACATCAAAAACTCAAACACAAGCAGAGATTGAAAGATGCACTCACGTGTCCTGCTTGCCAATGTGAAATCTGTCTCCTCCCAGGAGATTCTTACGGCTTGACGAGTGTTGTCACTGGCAGCTGGTGTTTTATACACTTACACACATGCACACACATGCACACACACGCACCGTTTTTGGTTACTGTCTCTCATTATCCTGTGTTCCAGCACATAATGGACACACTCCAACTAGAATATTTACTATTGGAGATGTTTCAGAGGGAAGCAGTGCTTTCCCCCCACACTGGGACTGTAGTATCGGCGATGTATTATTGATGTCTTCTTTTTGTTTTTCTTGGGCTTGTTGTTATATTGTGAGAACACAACAGTAATTGCTCCTTTGGGATCAAGCTCGACGGGATTTATTACACTCGCACTCCAAGATTTAACAGCCAGTCTCCAGACTGAAAGAAGAAGTTTTCGCGTTGGTGTGAAAATTGCCTGTTTGCCCTTGTTCACAACAAACTTGTCATCTCAAGTTTGACGGTTAACAGTTCGCCTGAGTGCCATATTCAAATTTCCTCCCGCCGTCCCTACCCATGCATATATTCGGCTTCACGCTAGGATTATACTGCACCTTTTATCTTTCAGTTTCATTTTCAACTCACTGTATCTTGTGTAGAAAAGGGACTTTTGCGGTGCAGCGGTGGACGTGATGAGAACATGAAGTAGCGGCACACACCTTGTGCTCAGACGTTCATTACTCTCGCTAAACTTCTCTTAACAAGATCATCTTCTTGTTATCGATTCAGCCCATTGTTTACTACGCACGCTGGGTGATAACTATACCCATCAGCCCCAGCTCCTGAATAGAGAGGATTATGGGAACATATCAGCCCCACACATCAATAAACAGTGTGATGATGATGGTGGCCATGAACTCACTTGTAAATGTGAGATCTCCTCAGACGCTGTATTGACTTCAGGTGTCTGGGAGCAGCAGGGGAATCCTGCAGATGTTTTAATGATGTTTGCAAGGCTGCCGCTCTGCGCTCGCATAATGACCTTATCAGATGTCATAACTTGTGCAGCGGCTGTGAGGGGAGTGAGTGTGCCTTTCTAACTTTCCCCTCATCAAAGGATGCCCCTGAAATCCCTCCGTGTCTCTCTGAAGGCCTTGCCCTACATTTCTTGGTCTCCAAAGTGCTTCTTTCTCTGACAGCCACTCCTTTTTCTTGCTCCTCTTTTTCATCTATCAGATTGCCTTTCATTTTCCTCCCCTCCTCAGCCCGCCTCTGTCTGTCACGCCGCCCCCCCCCCCCCCCCCCCTTCGTCTTTCTCACATCTCTCTGCCTCCGTC
The DNA here is from genome assembly GCF_056507025.1 of Lutjanus erythropterus. Classification (NCBI taxonomy): domain Eukaryota; kingdom Metazoa; phylum Chordata; class Actinopteri; order Lutjaniformes; family Lutjanidae; genus Lutjanus; species Lutjanus erythropterus. Next base: position 17,047,991 of record NC_139328.1, read on the forward strand.
TCTCTTCCTAATGTCCCTCTGTCATTTCCTCCTGGCTTTTTCCTCCTCCGTCTTCTCCGCTCGCCACCTCCCGCTGCAATTTTAGAGCAAAAAAAGAGGGGAGAGGGAGCGATTCTTTGACCTGGTAAATTGCACCTCATCTTTTGTATTCATGCCAAGGCAATCATTCCTACAGGGATGTGTCTGTGTGGTCCTTGCAGCAGCAGCAGCTCTCTCCTCCTCTATCTGGGTGGAGGTTATAGGGACAAGCAATAGCTGCATCATTGTACAGTCTGCACCAGCAGCTAGTAGGCTGATATGGAGCCAATTAAGGCAAAGGAGTGTGTGTTGTAACAAGGCGCAACCCCATTCTCTCCTCACTCCCACTGGCTCGACATGTTGGGCTGCCTGGGTTCGGTCTCTCCAGCAGCTCAGACTAATAGAAACCCACAGCAAGTGTTCTCCTCTCCGGTTCACCAGCACCGGACAAGGTGAGGAAGAAGAGGAGGAGGAGGTTCACATTTTATCAGGGAGAAAAGTCAGAAAAAGAAACAAGACGTGGCGTTCCTCTTTTCACCTTTCCGTGCAGGTGGTGAGGAGAGTTAAGGTTTAATGACACGGAGTCCTGCCTTCAGGGCAGAGGCAGGCTGCACATGAGCTGCAGAGGTGTTTGGTGTTGGGATACAAGGGCATTTTTGATTGGGGAGGCAGTGCAAATGTGAGCCAGAAATGAAACTGTGGATTCAGTGTGGGTAGACACAAAAATACCAACACCTGTTAAATAAAATGTACTGCTGCACTGTAGTTAACTTTTGTTGAGATGGTGTCATAGGGATTATGGTATAACTTTGTGGTTATTTTTTAGGAGATAGATTACAGTCTATGATTTTATTCGATTCTTTAAAAAAAAAAAAATAACAAGGTTGCAGACCGTTTAATTGTCACCTAGGTTTCATTTCATATGCCAAGGAAACTGGAGCAAAAGAGAAAAGACTGAAAAATGTGCCCCCTTTTCTATTCATTCAGTCAAAAATAGATTCTGAGTCAAATTGCACAAAAATATTCCCCCCTAAATGTAACCTGTACATCATGTTTGCTTCTAAACTAGGCTTCTTCTTGAGTTTTGGTGAGGATGACTAAACCTGAGCAGCTGCAGAAAAATACAATCTGACCGTCACCCACTGAATTAAAGGTCCTAAAATTTTGAGTCAGAATTGAATTGAATTGTGAGGTACCCGGAGATTCACACCCCTACTGTTGAGTAATGAAAACTACCTTGTCATTCGGTACCTAATTTTGATACCTGAGTAAATCTCATCAGCATCAATGAGCAAATAACCATGTGGCATCCATGAACCAAGACGTAATACTGCTGGTGATGTACTGTCTCAGGTCACACATTATAGAAACATGCAGGCAAAACACTACGTTAATGTTACGCCCAGAGACGGGGATCTTCTCTGTTTTGTTTACTACAACCAGCTGCTTATCTGCACCAACGGTTTGTGATGTTTATTAACTAGCCAGAGTAGCTAACTTGCTTGCTTGTGTGTATTTGGGTACAAAAAAGATGGAACGCAGGTATGGTTTGACTGGAGAAGTTTAGATCCTACTTGGTACTGGATTATTCTGGCTGATTTCTGAAAGGACCAGTGTGAAGAATTTAGTGGCATCTAGTGGTGAGCTTGTAGATTGCAATTGACTGAATACAGCTTGCCTCACCCTCTCCTTTGAAGGCTGTAGGACAACTCACAAACTGTAAAACATGCAAAAAACACTTTACCTGTATCTAGAGCCAGTGTTTGGTTTGAGAGAGGTTTCAGAGAATTTTGACTTTTCTTCTACTGATTAATCAATTGTCAAAATAGTTGGTGATTAATTAAATAATTGGTTAATAATCAACATTTGATTGATTGTTCCAGTACCAGAATGATTGTGCAGCTTGCTGCGTGGAAATGGAGAAGCCATTATTGTAACCACACATTGTTTTGTATAATACCACTCCACCAAACTCAGTGCATCAGTGTTTCTACTGCACATCTGCACAATCAAAGTGAAACAAATTTGAACTCTGGTTTGTGGGTCTCCCTGAGCTGAAACAGCAATCTCACGATTGAATTTGTCTCTCGTGTGGGCTTCAATGAAAACAAATTAGAGACGGAGCGAATATTCACAGGTGTAATGCGACTGTAGCTTCAGAGATCTTGTGGCTGGATGATCACTGCTTTCATATTTTGCTACTGAACATAAACCACCGTTTGATTTGAACAAATGGTCAAAGCTGTTGTTTTTTCTCCCGAGGACAGTAATTAGCTGCATAATTACTGCAGGGCTGCTCGTCAGGAAAATGCATCCACAGGTTGTTTTAGATATTTTAACAAACAACAAATGGTCTGGTTCTGCCGGTGAGGAGAGTCTCAGTTCGTGCCAGATTCTCAGCGCTCTTCTGTATCTTCCCTCCTGTGTAATCTCACTGCCTCAGCTGAAAGATATTTGATACATGTAGGAAAACCACAAATGAAAAACATGCTGTCAACCAACATGATATTCACATCGTTTGGCAAGTTGAAAGTTCCTTTTGAACAGGAACACAGTAAATACTACTCCTAATACTGTGAAGAATAATGTGTTACACCACGTTTATGTTGCTTTCACCAAATGACTGCAGAAGTACGACTAGGCATTATTAAAATGCAAGTGGATAATTAGTGGGTAATTGGAGGGGCATTAGCGGTATCCAGGCAAATGAACCTATACTGCAACACTTAGGGTGAAAATATGTTTCAATCAGGGTCCACACTGTGTCTGCAGCTCCGTGCAGGCTCGTGTTTCAGCTGTGTCTCATGGGCGTAAGAGTAACCTGAAGCATTTATTTAGGCTTCAAGCTTGGGTGCAGATCCCTGGGAGACGGAGGGGAAGTATCCACCTAAGGTTCTGGAAAGTCCAATTAAATAAATTATGTCATTAATTTATATTATAAACATTATTTATGAACACAACAGGTTAAGGCTGTAACTGAGTAAATGACGTATGCCAATTCTTTCTATAGATCAAAGTGAATCAGAAAAGAGTCTCGGCGATGGTGAAACTTTTTCTACTGTGAATAAACTACCTTAAAACACCTGTTTTAATCTGGTTTAACCACCCTGAAAGACCGCCGCGAGCCGGGGGCATTTTAACATGAATAATTCACATAAATTAAGCTGATCGACCTTCTAATAATGAACCTTGCAACAGCATAAAGTACCGTAGGAATAGCAGCTAAAACCGTCCTTTTTTCTGCTTCTCTCAGCTCACAGTAAAAGTTCACGTAATAAGCACAAACTACAGTCAAAATAAAGACAGCAGCTCTGAAATGCTCCAAAAAATGCAAATGCTACTTTTTGTTATTGTTTGTAATGTGTCTGTTCAGAGCACAGTGGTTTAATTATGGTTTTTGTGGTGGTTTATAGTTCAAACCATTAGTGAGATCCCTGTTACATTTCATTTCTTGACACCAGCTGTAAATTACTACAGTTTCATTCACTCTTTGGCACACATTCAGAAGTGAATGTAATGCTCTTTGTAGAGGTGTAGTTAACATAGTAACTGCAGTAATATTACAGTTATATTCTCGTTAATAACTTGTTATTCTACTTTATAACTTGTTATTCTACTTTATCATTATATACTGCTGTATATAACACATTACTTTTAATATTTTGTGTGACTTTATTTCAATTGGCAGGAAAAAATGTGGCTCATTTAAAGAAAGGTCACTTTATGAGAGGAAATTTTGTGTCATTGTTTTCTACAGGATGAATGTCAAAACACTGTCATCGGTTTGTCTGTGGGAACTTTCTCTAATATGCTGCTTTAGACATGTTAATTTGTCCATCACGTTTTTATGAGCTGCCATTGACAACTGCATCACAGCAGTTTTGTTTTTACACATAATTATTATATTTTATCCAAATGAATGTTTTTGTCTCCGCTCGGGCTACAACAGTCCTCTTTATTTCTTTTTTATGAATGAACGAAACCAGCATGAGGCTCTGGTTTACTCATGTCAGGCTTCTGATCTGCTGCTTGAATTTGGGAATCGGTGTCTGAATTTTTCTGGTTGATTGTAGGATGCAGTCAGATGTATTATGCTTTTGTGCATTTCCGTCCTCTGTGTGTGTGTGTGTGTGCGTGCGTGTGTGTGTGTGTTCGTGTGTGTGTGTGTGTGTGTGTGTAAGAGGGTTACGGTTTGATGTCCTCTAAACTGTTGAATCCCTCTCCAACGGCCGTACACTTTTTTTACTTTGATCACAAACAGGCGCACATTAAATCTTCTCTCTGTAGCGCTGTCTGTGTTGAATTTCTCTCTTTCACACACACACACACACACACACACACACACACACACACACATATCCAATGAAGAGCCCTCTTTACGCTCCTGCTTGCTTTGAAGATCAGAGCTCAGCCACCAAAACGCTCTGGATGATATCAGCTCTTGTTTCCAACCTTCCACCCACCACCCCCACCCTGAAAGACATCATCAGCCGTGTCACTTATCCAAAAAAAAAAAAAAACACTCTCAACCTCCATCGATGAATTTTCATTAGTCTCTTTTTAGGCCAGATGCTAGTTTTCTCTCTGAAGGAGATAATTGCCCTCCATCAAACGTGTCTTCTTTTCAAGGTACTCACAGAAAACTCTGGCCTAATTAAGACCAGCGCGTCGGAGCAGCGGGAGCTGTCAACCTGGAGTACGACTGCTGACCGCTGGAATCCCTAATTGCCCTTGTTTCGATATCCACTCTCTCCTCCCCTGCCTCCTCCTCGTCTTCATTAGTCCTCAGCAGCGCTCGCTCCTCACCTCAGCTCGCTCTAATGACTGGTCAAACGTGCATGCTGGACAAACAGCTCCAAATAAGCCCTCCTCCATCGACTCTGCCCTGCAGCACTCAACCTGCCGGAGTGTGTCTATATCCGTGTGTGTGTGTGTGTGCCAGCACTCCATAAGCACAATAGAAACAGGTTTGATTCTTGTCTAAGAAGAGTGCCTTTACCACCATAACTGATTCACTTTTCTCTCTCTGCTGCTGCCTCCAGCTGTTGAGATTTTACTCTAATTGGTAGCTGCACTCGTCCCACCCCTCCCATCCGCTCGCTCTCTGCTGCTATTGAGTCTAAATAGCGTTTTGTTTCTCTTTTCCTTCACTTTTTATATCCCTGTCGGTTTTTATTTATATAGCTCAACACCACAAATCACAAATAGGCCTCAAGTGACTTTCCAGTCTGAACCGTATACCACACCCATGATTCAGATATGTCAGATAACTCCCCTTTATTTAGGTATTTTCCACCCTGGACCCTTGTTTCCATGTTTTTGTTTCTAAGTGACTAATGGGTAGAACAACTTTTGAAACTGGTCCAGTATTGAGGGATAGTGATGAAGCTCAAACTAAGCTACAACATAATCCCTCTGGGCAACTGCACACCGTCAAAGCAAGCCCACTAAAAGTGCTTGTTTTTGACACTGACAAGCTGAAAACAGCCATCCAGTCTTTCTGCATGTTGTTAATTACTTTTTGTTCAAAACATTCAACATGGTGGATCACTTGTTTCACAAAACGCAGTTTTATATGATAAAAGGGGAAGAAAACTACAGAGACAATGTATTCAAAGACAACTTGTGGAGAGGAATAGACAGTGTGCTTCAGTATAACAGTGGTGTGTATGTCGAGCATCAACAGTCATTGGAAAACATCTTCGAACAGTAAACCAGATGCACACAGCTGGAACTGTTTACAAATCACACAGTATAATACACGTGTTGCTCGCTGCTTCTCCTGGTCAGTCAGCTCTCTGAAATTACTCCTCTGTTTCTTCAAGCTCGGCGTCAGCTGTTGAAGTTTCAGATTGTCCAAAAGACATCCTAAAATTCATCGTGACGCAGCCGTGGCGCAGTTTCAGCTCCTGAGCCAAGCAGTGATACTCACCGGTTTCTCTTCTCTTTCTAAATATTGCATGTACCGTGGTCTTTTTTTCTGCTTTTTATTAAGGAACAGGAGCCCCAGGTCACAGTTACTTGGTGTTGATTATTTTTCTTTGTTGTCACAGCATAGTTTTTTTTCAGAAACATAATCAATTATTCACAAAATTGCATCACACTTGATGTAAATAGCTATATAAAAATTGGTCTCTGAAAAAGGCCTGAAGACAGGTTTTGTTTAACCAGAAACAGCTGTTTTATTGTTCTCGCCAAACTCATCCATCTTCTTTTGCATAGACAGTAATTTTTATCACCGTAAAACACAATTCAGACTCAACAGAATCAGAATAAAACTCACCAAAAACATCTTGGTTCAGATTTCCCCCGTTCCAGTTGGATTTGAATATATCTTGTCTGTACACACAATTTCTTGACTTCCCTCTTACTCCTCTCCTGATATTTTCCCATCTTAAACGGTGAATTAAGGGTTTATTTCAACCAAACAATCAAAGTTGGTGATTGTTAAAATGGTTGAAAGATAAGCCAAGGCATTTTTGAGGGACTTTCATTGAGCTTCTGTTGAGTTTGAATGACAGTGACGATGATAAAATGAATGAATTAGTTAAAATAGCTGTTTCTGGTTAAACAAAACATATATTAATCTTTAAAAAAAGGTTTATCTCTGCAGGTATCCTTTCCATAATGTTGTCAGACACAAAAATGCAAAAACAAGCACCTTTAGTGGATTTACTTTGATGGGAGGCAGTTGCCTGGAGGAATTACATTATAGCTTAGTTTTGCTTCTTCTGGCTGCAGTGTTTTCCCTCAATACTGGACCAGTTTCAAAAATTATTGCCCCCATTAGTCACTTAAACACAAAAGCATAGGAAAATAGGATCTGGGTTGAAAATGTCCAAAGCTTACTGAAAACAGGTAAAACCTCAGGATAGCAACAAACTGTCCAGGACAGACAGACATGCAGTAGATGTCGTGTGTACAGAACAGACCAACACAGTGAAATCACAGCACAGACAATCAGATTTTTTTTATAAACAGATTGTAAACATATGAAGAAACACATCAAGCATCTTCAGACGTCACACAACCTCATCTCCACCATGGAGATCTGGTACGAGGACAAGCACAAGAGGCAAAGCTCATGCAATCCATTCACATAGACAGAACAAAATACATACACAGAGGGACAGAGACACAAGGACAACATGCACAGAACAGAGACGCTGAAGCTCCCTGACCATTTCATTTATTCATCATCTCATTCCTCCTTCCATACCCCTCCTTCCTCCCCCCTCTCCTCCTCCTCCTTCTTCTTCTCCTTTTCATCATTTCATATCATAAATTGCACATTTTGGCTCTCACAGTAGGAACCAGATTAAGAAATTAACTGATTTTTTTAGGGCATTTTTGTCCCTTTTTTATCTGATTTTGGAGCTTTTTTTGTGCCCCTTTTCACAGGCAATTTTACTAAATGATGAAATAAGCCATTAGCATTGCAAATATCTACTTGATTCTTCCCACTGAGACTTATTTTAACTTCACCCCGCTGTTATAAGCGTCTGGCTTTACAGAAGACTGTGGTGCCATTCTCCGCCAACCAGTCTGTCCTGTACTCCACGTTGATTTTGTTTGAGGATTTAATGATATTGTTTTAATTGTTGCTGCTGCAGTCATTTTCTGTTCAGTGTTTAGCTGTGGGGATGGAAATGTTGGTCAGTCTGCCACATTATTCCGTTATTTCACAAAATCTACATGATAGATGGCATTACATTTTTTACAGGCATTCATGGTTTGATGATTTCGAAATTTAGCTGAAATCACAATCTTTTGTTGCTGATTTTACGATAAACTGTTATATATAAAATGTCAAAACTGTGAAAAATCACAAATTCCAGGGCCCAAAGTGACGCCTTCAGTTTCTTCTTTTGTCTGACCAGCAGTCAAAAACCTAAAGACTCTCTAGTTCATGTCATAAATGACAAAGAAAGCAGCACATCCTGACATTCACGAAGCTAGAATAGGAAAATTTTTGCTTGAATAATGATGATTGATTATTGAAACATTTGGCAACTACTTTTTTTCATTCCACTAATTGATTAATCAACTAATCATTGCAGCTCATAACCATCGTTTGTACTTCTGTCCTAAGGAGTTATGCTGCACATACAGCCAGTGGGGATTCACAATATATCGGAATTTGGTTGTCCAATATGGCAATATTTTCCAAGGCATTTTGGCCGATTGCTGATACTGATGGTTGTGGTTGAATGTTATGTTTCCATTACTATTCTTGTCATGATGGCCTGCTGGCAGATGCAGATGTAAAATACAATGCTTTTGAAAGTGCACACATTCATGGCACAAAACAAGAAAACTACTGCAGGCAGTTTTTTGCTGGTGCCTGTTTCTTCTTTCTGTGTTGAAATGATCGGGATGAAGGCACTTAAGACGGCACTTATTGCGTTGCATGTGCATCATCTTGTTATTGGCAGAAATTAACATTTTGGGCCAATGCCGATATTTCATTTTAAAATCTTTATCAGCCAATACTGCTGATGTGCCAATATTATCATGCATCCCTAACAGCAATTAGGGCTTTCAAGGTATGGATTTTTTCTTACTGTGGTGAAAAAGCTTAACCTTCCTGTAGATTGGTGGATTGCTGTGACTGCCAAAATAATTAGGTTGTATTGGACTTTATTGAAGGATACGGTCAGCTCTTTTAAAATATAGGGCAGTGCTTAACATGTGTGCGCCATGCAAGTGAGGGAGAGTGAGTGAGCAGCAGGCCACACTGACTGTATGTTCACATTACTGGCAACACAGCTACAAAATGGCCAAACATGGCCAGCTGCATTGTTGCTGGGAAAAGTTGAGGCCAGCTCAACACACCCGGCACTGCAACTTGTCAAACAACAGTTTCTGGCTCCAAGCTGCCATTGAAAACGACTTGTAGTCTGATACTTTATCACTGGTAGTCTGAACATATCTTGAGAGTGACGGTGCTGCTGGCACAGCAGAGAGAAAAGTTATCACTAAGTTGTTAGTCTGGCAGTAAATGTACAGGTCAGGTTACAGTGCATCAGTTAATAAACACTGCAGCTTCTCAAGACCCAGAAAATTCTCGTCTGTTGTTTCCCAACTGCTGGAAAAGCGAAGGGGGTTAGACCTGAAGTAATCTGAGCTGGAAGGTGTAATGAAAAAATTAGCTCAGTGCCTACAGCATGAGCTCCGGTGTGATCATCTCCCGTTCAGGAGCTCTGTAATCCAGCTTTAAACTGAAGTGTCTTTTTTGAGACTTTTTAAATCCACAATGATAAATCCAATACCGAATGTCTTCTGTAGTTATTCATCCATTTTTAGTTTTAAACAGTTGTTTTTGTTAGCTGTTCACTGCAAATCCCATGATACCTTCTGTTGAGTCAGTTGACCAGTTAGAGGCTGTGTTCCTGACTGGACACATGTGTGACAGCTCCGATCTCTAATGCATTGCTCAATGGAAAAACATGAGATTGATCCTACAAAATAAAATCTGCAGTGATGGTCCTGCGGTAAGCATCACATGACTGTGGCGCTGTGGTAATGTGGTTATCGTCGCAGTCCTAACGGCAAGAGCTGTGATTGGTCAGTCTGGGCTGCTTGTGGCTTCTGTAGATGTCTGATGCCTGTAGAGACGGTTGAGAGTGAAGACGACATGAAGCAAATTGGAAAAAAAAGGTATCCACTCAGTTTCAGTAACACACATCTAAAAAACCCATTTTCTCTGCAGACCTCCTGCTCACAGTGCCCTGACTCTCTGTCACAGTGAATGACTCAACGTAAATACAGTGACCACACAGAATATTCTTATATTCAGTAATGAAACAAGGTGGATCGTTCCACCCTCGCTCATATCCCAAAGTAAATGAAATACTGTAAATACAGTTACTGTGGGAGTATAATGAAAGCAGGAAATGATCAGCTCACCGACAACCTTCAATTTTTCACTTCTATTTATATAGTGCCAAATCATAACAGAAATTATCTCAGGGCACTTTTCATACAGAGCAGGCCCAGTCTGTGCTCTTTATAATATTATTTAGCGAGACCCAACAATTCCACCAAGAGCAAGTGACGGTGGTGAGGAAAAACTTCCTTTTAACAGTCAGAAACTCCAAGCAGTACCAGACTCTATGGTGGGCAGCCACCCTCCATGACCAGACCATACAATATATACATATAATTTGGTGATGCATAAATCAAAACCTACATTTTAGCTGTTTAACCTCAAGTGACACAATGTCTATTAAAAGGACAGCGCGTCAAACACATATTTTTCCTCTGATAAGTATTATTGCTATTATAAGAATCTGATAAGTCTTTTATTAAGACTCATCAGTCTATAAAATGTTAATAAGTTTCGTATAAGTGCTTTAAAATGTCCTATGTCACAATAAACACATTTATTATGCTATCATAACACTTCATCATCATAACACAGTCTTATTAGCAATATTAATGTTAATAAGCATCTTATAGGGACTTATTACTGTTAACTAATGCTTATTACAAGTACCTTAATATATATTATTACCCAAAAAGGCACACCTGAGCACACGGGGCAGGTAATTCTTGCTTTTGTTTTTGCCACTGACGGGCTCAGAGTCTGTCAGCATAATGGGAAGGAGTGTTGTATGCCAGGACTACAGTGAGGGATGTTTTTTAAAGAGTAAGATACATCTTTGGTGTCCTGGTGGTTTAGTTGGTAAAGCGTTCGCCCCATGTACTGAGGCTTCACCTGTTCAATCCAATAAAGGCATAAAATCCCCAAAATATATACATGTAAGAGTAAGATACGTTTCGTTTAACCAGAAACGTTTTATTGCTTTCGCCAAACTAACCAGACTCCCTTAGAAAAACTGTACTTTTAACATCATCATCATCAGCAGCTTCTTCCAAACTTGGTAGATACAAAATAAAACTCACTAAAAAGATCTTGGTTATTCTTCTAACTGTTCCAACAATCATCAACTGTGTTTTGGTCTAAATAAGCTGTTTATTCAGAGCGTGATGGAGCTCAAAGTGTGCAGGTCAGGTGATGTAGGGGAGCAGCTGGGGAGAGAAGCTCCACGGTGTGCTGACTTCATACCTGAACTATAGGACACAGACTTTTTTTTACTCAGAATTTGCGAAAATATGAGTTATGAGTAGGGTACTGTAGTTAAAAAAAGAAGGAATCATTGAAAATTCGTATTGTATGGCTAAATCTGATTCAACTGAAAAAAAAATTCTTTCTCCTACTACTTTCTACCATAGACAGAACTGAAAAGAAAATAGTTCCTACATCAAACCGCAAGATGAGTACCATTTACTTTTGTTATATTAACAAGATGGCAGACATCTCTATAGCCAGTATCTCCAAAACTCTGCAACTCACACAAAAAGAGTCTAGATAAATAGCACCACAGGTCAGAGGAAAAATATGTAATTTATGATTTCAGGGTTGATCTGTCCCTTTGATCTCTTGCAATCGAGTATAAATCTGGCTTTAATCTAGTTTCTACTCTTTAGCCGTGTGGAGCTAACATTTTGTGCCGCGTCTTTGGCTATTTTATGATCAAAACTCGCTTTGTTTTTCCTCATTCATATGATACCAGAGAATGTGACCCATCAGTCACTAACGTGTCACAGAAGACAACAGCTGCATTCATGACCCAGTGAGCAGCACATGATCACGCTGACATACCATACAAGATATTTATATGTACATTGAGGTCAGAATACCCCCTTTCTTCCATTGTTAAGATCTTTCAAAAGCGTATTTGCTTCAAGCTACCACTAATTTCGGACTGTGGGTGGAAGTCCTCTCTATTCTCTGAGGACGCCCCAGAAAACAAAGGCGCCTTTGACGAGCCTAAAGGTCAGCCTGGAGGAGGTTGGAAATGCTCAGTTTTTTTTGTATTTGGTATTTCTAGGCAATACTAGACAGCCAGACAGCATCCTGCTGGGCTGGATGATTGCCGCCTCTCAGCGCTCACATTTACCGGCCATATCCTTCGCATCCTTGAAGACCCCGCATCCTCACTAAGCCCTCCCTCGATCCCCCCTTTCCCACTGCATTCAGCCACACAAAATCAATAACAACACTCGAATGCTATTTCTCCGCTCTGAGGGGGTATGGCATACGTCAAGCGTAATGGTTCACTGCAGCGTAAGTATGTCTTTTCCTCAAGGGACCGAGCTGAGTTGAGGAAGGGAGGAGGGGGAGGAGGGGCAGGAATTAAAGCTGATTCCATGCCCCCTCAAGACTAACGTGAGTTTTAACCACCAATTATAGCCCATGTTACCCATGGGCAGTAAAGGGCCCCTGAGCACTGACTGCAAAGCCAATCTGGCCGCACGATTTTTCTACATTTACAATCACACAGTAATGAAGTATGATTGTATGAGTCCTCTGTGGCTTTTATTCCTCACTGTTCCTTGATCACTCACTCTTGTACAGAGTGTGCTAATGACACTCAATAACGTCACACTTCTGACTCACACAGGTTGTCCAAAACAGGGACGGTTCGAAAAATCAATATCGGTTTAAGTGCACACTATATTTAGAATATTTTCACTGCTTTACTTTGCTGTTAGACAGCGTTTTCTGACAGGAAACTGCCAATATATAATCTTAACTATCACTCTCTCCAAAGCAACAAAACTCCATAGTTGAAATCAGTAATTCTACCTTGCAGAACATGGGAGCTGCTGTTCTACTGCTGCCTCCATGTGCTAGTTTGTTTGTGTTATTGTGTGACTTTGGCATTTTAAAAGGATAGTTTGGATTCTGCTAAGTCGCACAACACAAACAAATCAACTGGTCGAGGCAGCTGTAGACCACCTCCTCTCCTATGTTCTGTGAGATAAAAAAAAAAGAAAAAAAACAACATAATGAGACAAAAACAATGTAAAAACAATGTAAAAGACATAATAAGATGAAAAAAACTAAATAACGGAAAAAACACATAAGATGAAAAAGACACAAAAAGACAACAACAACATAAAAGGTGCAACAAGACAAAAAAGTAACAAGATGAAAAACACTAAGTGATAAAACAAGACAAAAAAGACAACAATATGAAAAAGAGGAAACAAGACTTAAAGACGAAAACTGACAAAAGAAGATAAAAAGGATGAAAAACATAAAAGACATAACAGATGAAAAAGATGTAACGAAAACTTGTAACGAGATTAAAGAGAGGTAACAAAACTTTAAATGATGTATCAAGACATAAAAGACATGCCAAGGCAAAAAAGACAGAAAAAAACAGCATAAAAGATAAAGGATGAAATGAGACAGAAACAATATATCAAGACTACGAATTCATAACAACTCAGACAGGCGAGGGCGGCTTGAGCAGAAAAAAGTGAGGTTCATTTAACTTTGCACAGAAGTAGTCAGTAGAAATGTCCTTTAGATGGCAACTTTTTACTTTTATATTTTGAATACATTTCAGAGCCTGAACTTTTTCACTTTTACTCAAGTAAAGGAGTTGAATCAGTATTTCTGCTTTTACCAGAGTCTTTTTTAAACACCAGTACTTCATCTTGAGTACAGAATGTATGTTCTTTTGCCACCTCTGCTCATACAATCCCACCTCAAATAATCTGAACTATCCCTTTAATACCAGAAACACATTTTCAGTGGCGAGCGTCACTTTTATTCAGTATGAACCGACATCAGAACCCAACCCACCCGCTTCCCTCCGCTCTCAAGGATACCGCCTCCCCGGGTGGTCTGGGACTGAGCAGCCTCTCCCTTTCACCCCCTCCACCCCCCCTCAAGGTTAATCCCTGCAGCTCTGACAGCCATGTCTTACTCGGGTCATGAAGTCATGCAGGGTGAGCGTTTGGGCAGCATTGATGGTTCTCGTAGCCCAGTGAGGGACAGGCAGAGGCAGGCTCAGATGCCGACAGAATGAGGAAACAGAGAGGTTGGCGGTCTCCCTGCTGTCTGGGATGATGCTCCCGCGGTTGGAGCAGAGATGTGAGTCAGTTGTCAGTCTGCAGGTTGGTGTTTTTGTACTTTTATTAGGCCGCCGTGGGTGGATGGATGGATGGGCTTAATGAAACCAGGGCAGGCTCCCGGGGTGTTCCACATGTGGGACAAGGTTACCGTTCATCCCTCTTAGGCTCAAAATCGCACTATGAAATGAAAAATGACTTGGACGTTCTATGAGCTAATAAGAAAGTAAGTAGTGAGCTTACTGAGTCCAGCTTCTCGACTGTGAGGATTACTGCTTTTCTCTGTTTGCTTTGGTAGTGAATTGAATTTCATTGGCTTTCTGACTATGGGTCGGACAAAACTAGACCTTTTATCTGGGAAACTATGGCGGGCATTTTCATTATTTTCTTATGTATAGAGACCAAAAGATTAATCAGCCAATCTAAAAAAATAATTGGCAGATTAAAATGGAAATAGACAACTTTTATGGTTTAACTTATCATTGTGAAGTAAATGTTGATTGCACAGTGTAATGGCTGTAGAGTAATGACACCATCCTCGTTTAGACCGGTTCCCCATAAGCCTCGCTGTCATGTGTGTGGAAAATGATGTCTCCATTACAGACTAAATGAATGAACAAATTTAGTCTTTTTCTCCTGATATTTTCTTCTAACATTCCTCCCCCCTCAATACCTCAATACCAACCCCTGCTGGTGCAGAGCAATAATGCTTTGTTATTAGAATGCAACAGAAAGAAAGAAACTACTAAAATCATTATGATATGACATTTGTTGGTCTGTTTGTTGTCTGTGCCAAACAAACATGTACTATTATATCTGGAGAACAAAATGTGTAGGTCGAGGCATCTCTGCAGCACTACAGTACTTTATTATGATCCTGTTTTATGACCTTTATCAAAAGATTGCAGCTTCTGCAGTTTGGATATTGCACTTATATTTTTGCCATATTTTCATTTTAATAGTATTTTAATTATTCAGCCCTAATGCACATTGTTATAATAGCTTATGCCTGTTCTCACGTTTAGTATAAAAGTGAAGAGTAGGTTATGGTTAGTCATAGCAGATCATAAGGTAAGAGGGAACACATATCAATAGAATTTTGCCATAACGCCGTTTGTCTTTGGCCCAGTGGCACAGCGCCACTTAGAAAGAGAAGTTGTATTTCTGCTTTAATTTTTATTATTATTTTTTTTATAATAGGTAGAGGCAGCCCTACAACTGTTACATACTTTCTGAACTTCTTTGTCACTGTTCAGTCAATCAAATAACATGGATGTTTTTTTTTGTCCCTGGAGGGAAATTTGTTTCCAAAGCCTGTATTTGTTCATGTTTCACATGAGGAACACACACACCATGAAACTGACATATGGTCATATATACATAAATATACAGTCATGCCCCTGCGTTTCATTGGCCCTGAATGAATTATGTCCACTAATGGACAGGATATGTTATACTGGCTGCAGCAGCTTCAGTTTGAAAGTGTGCTAATGTAAAATCTAATCAGGTCAGATGGCAGTGGTTTTCATGCGGTGCTGCATTTACATATTAATAAAGATACTACAAGGCGTTTTAACTTGTTACAAAACTGTTTCAGTTTAATACTGATGTTTGTATATGACCTACATAAACAGACAATACCATCTGCAAAAAATCTGGCTACTTCTATATAATTATTCTTAATGGTTGCCACCGAGTCCAATTCTCCTTGAAACGAGCCTTTGTTTACAATTTCTCCAGCAGAGTATTTTACACAAGATTTTTAGAGATTTTTATTTTGCTAATTTTATTTTTGACATCATATTTTGTGGCTATTTCAGTGAAAACACTTTTGTCCACAGGGACCTCCAGAATCCAAAAATATGAAAGTTCCTTGTGGTAGCTTTAAGTAAAAGTTCTAAAAGTACTACCAGCAAAATATACTTTCAGTATATCAAAGTAAAAATAGTCATTCTCCAGGAAATGTAATGTTTAACTAATATATTATTATATATGACACTAAGTGTGTGTGCTTCATTCTATCATTCCAATTTGGAATTTGTCGATCAATTTGTTCCTAATGGCTTCATGTCATTGTTTTTTGTTTCTCTTGTAATCAGTGCTTTTTAAAAATACCACTGTCTAAAACTACCACAGTCTACAGAACCTACTTCCGCCTGTGCAGTTTTGATAGATGAAACTATTTATTGATGTTTGCCGTGGGTCCTAATTTAAAGTATCACACACTCTCGGGAGGAGTGGGTTGGAAATCTGTCAGTCATTTTGAAAGAGGCAGGCACGGATTTCCTCATGTGCTCTGTCTTTTTTCGGTTTACACAATAGGAAACTTAAATATGACTTTGCTAAAATAATGTATTTTTATTTCTTCAGATGACATGTAAGGGATAGTGTACAGTAAATGGGTCATTATTGCGAAATAAATCCTAAACGGGTGGTGGACACCGATGCCAAGCAATCATGTGATGCCAGCAAAATTTGTAGATCTTGACAAGACGTTTGAATCATAAAAAGGTAAAATACTATATTGTTTTTCAGTTCCAAAATACATAAATGTTTTGAGCGTTTGTGTACACTGTGATCTGTGTATGCAGATGGTGTAAAGCACATGTAATGACAGACTGAGTGTGGAGACATTGTTGAAATCACCCTTATTTTTCTTAAGACATCTCAGGCTTTTCATCATCTGTTTTGTAAATGGATGGTTAATTAAATTATGAACATTTTCAGAATGTACTTATACCTCTTTACACAGAGAGAGGGAAACATTTCAAGGTGTTTTTATGTAGTTATCATGCAGTGGCTTTACTGGTTAGGTCCAGTAGAGATGAAATTGGGCTGTATGTGACACATGAACTATAGCGAGTTTCACACCCCTGCTCTAAATCCACTCCTACCCAGACTTCACTCAATTTGTTGGAGAAAAGGGACTTGTCTGCTTCATTGTGAATTTAACAATGGAACAGGTTCCTGGAATAGTTTTATATTCTGTTGGATTGTCTCAAAAAATGGGAATCGGCTTCTCAGAAAAGTCAGAGGGTTTATAAGTGATGCAGCTGCACTGTTTTATGACTGTAAAATGTGACTCAGCAGAGAAATGAGTGTTTGTTTCTTGCAAACCTGAAAAACATCTGCAGAAAATTGTTATTTTTCTTCTGTCTTCTCTATTTTCATGCCTCCAGTCAGACAAAAAAAAAGAAATAGCCTAATGGTGATCAGAATGCATTATTTAGTTTGATTCACTTGGCTTAAATTAGTGATTGCATCTTTGATCAGGTGATGCAACAGGACGCTGGTGGAGTACACTTTTGAAGAAACTTAACACCCGCAGTTTAGACAACAGTAAATCTTTTAATTATGATCAAAGATGTGTTAGTTGTTGTGGTAGAAAGAACAAAGCCAGCGATTTCAAATGCATAAAAGATAAATGTAGTGTGAATTATGAAGCATTTATTCCATGAATCATTGAGTGGAGCTCAATTTTCCCCGGAGTTTATCAAGGTTGAATTCAATTTGAATGAAACGTTGAGTTTTTTCAGGAGTCAGGAGGTAAACTACAGTTTGCCTCGACTCCCATCGCCTAAACCTAAACCACCACGTTGGATGGGTCACGTAATTCCGGCTGAAATGGAGAGCCTTGTCCACACCATCCAGCCTATTTCTTGGTAATAGCCTGACTGAGCTCCCTGAAGAGGCCAATTCTGGCCAGCAAGGCCCACTTAAATTCTCCGTGAGACAGAGGAAGAGAGAATAGGGTCTGTGGAGCCACTTAAAAGCCCCTGGGTGAAAATGGGATTTCTGACCTGCTCCACTGGTGCCGCTGCTCTACAGCCAGATTGGCTGTCAAGGCGCTGCCAGGTGGGAGAGGGTAAGGCAGGGGGAGTCGGAGGAATGGATGGATGCTGCTGTTGATGGTGTAGACCGCCAGGACCTCATTAGCTCAACATTTCATCAAACACCATGGCACCAGGGTGGCTTGCACTGCCTCCATATATCTCTTCCTCTTTCGCCATTTTCTCTTTTTTTCCCCCCGTTGTTTCTCACACTGTCTCCTTTTCTTTCCCACCTCTTCTTTCTCTCTCTCGATCTTTCTCCCACTGCTCCTCAAGGTCTCATTAACTAGATGAGTCTGCTCTGCTGGTAATCTGCCACTAAGTCAAAGTCAGCGTATGAGGATGATGATGACACATCACCCCCACCCCCCCCCCGACACAAACACACGTCCTGCTATAATCATTTGTTCTTGTTAATGCCATGAAAATGTAAATTTGTCAGGCCTATAATAATGTAAATAAGCAACATATTTCTGCTGGGGAGATATTTCAGGGCACATTAGAGGGCTCTGCAGGCCTGGTTTGCATATCATTGATTTTCAGTGCAGGGGTCTGTGTGGAGGCAAGAAGACACACCCACATGCACACAGGCAAAGTGTGTGTGTGGCAGCCTCTCACACACACCAGCAGCAGTGACATGTAGAGCAGCTTAACATACACAAATAGGTCTAATGTTAATGATTTATGTACGTGCACATCATCAAATGAGTATGCTGTAGAGAAAAGAGGCCACACACGTGATGAACCATACATGTACAAACGTAAGACTTACAATTTAGTCTCACGCAGTTGGTACGTCTTTACGACAACAACAGCAAGATGTCAAAATTCATTTCATTTCTGTTGTTACTGCCATACAGTAGATCTAATTTAAATGACCAAAACACAAAAAGTGGCACAAATCAGACTGCAGCTAAGGATTATTTTTATCATCGGTATTGATTAATCTGTCAATTATTTTCTCGATTAATTGATTAGTTGTTTGGTTCATAAAATTGCCAGAAAATGGTGAAAAATGTTGATCAGCATTTCCCAAAGCCCAAAATGATGTCCAATATATTCAGTTTACTGTCATATAGCAGTAAAGACACCAGAAAATATTCACATTTAAGAAGCTGGAATCAGAATATTTTAACTTTTTTTGTAATCACTCAAATCAATTAATCTATTATCAAAATAGTTGGCTATTCATTTTATAATAATTAATATTCAATAAATAATTAATCCTTGCCACTCCAGACACAAATAGTACATATTTTCATTATTGACTTAAAATTATGTAATATTTCTGCCTTAAAATGTCTAAAAACACTGGACTTATGTTATATATTTTGTTGAGTTGTGTGTGCGTGGCCAAACGAAACATGAATGAATGTTTAAAAAATGTTTGCAGTTAGTTTGTCAGTTTGATCTGAGCGTTATGAGCTCTGTGTCACACTGGACGGACTCGATGAGAATGACTTGTCACACACACAGTGGCCCCACGCTAAAGCAGACCCTGCTTTATCATCTATTTTACTCTAAATGGGGCTGTAATTTACAGAATGAACATCATGCTGTTTTGAAGAAGACTTGAAACTTGATTCTATAAACTCACTCACTCACTCCCTTATTGGCTTGACTTTACAGAACCAGAAACTCAGTCCACTATTTAATATACGGTCTATGCAATCAACTATCTTATTGACCGAAGTGTCCCATCACAGGCTAGATTTTCTAAAGCCTGAAAACAGAGCAGAAGTCTAGTTTTCTCTCAGATCACTTGAATTACAAAATGGTGAAAGGTTATTATGGAAATGTCTGCCTGTGTTGTTTGTCTTATTGTTTCAGCTCAACTTAGATTGTTACACCTCCACGGGTTTGTTAGAAAATATGTGGTGAGGATTTTTTTTAGTACTTCAGACTGAACTTTATTCTTGAAGATTTTAACAATCAGGATATGAATAATGAAAAATAAAGGGAGCATGAGATGACAGCTGTCAGTAATCAAGCATAAAGAAAACGGGAGCAAGAACAAAAGGCCACACTGTGTATTATCATGTCAATATGAGTAACTGACAAGCAAAGTTAAAATAAAACTCTAGAGAGATATAACAAAAACAAGAATGTACATGTACTGTACACACAAACCCATATGCACTCATTTGTACACACATATGAAGCAAAACAAAGGCCAACTTAAATGTTCTGGTTGCTCCCTCTTAAGAAGTAAAGATAAAGTACTGAACATGTTTGTGTGGGTATTTAATCCACATATTTACTATATGTGTTATGTTATTACCTGTTACCCTATTTGTCTGATATATTAAATGCTAAATAGTTAATAGGTTCAGATTTGATAAGAATTCAATTAGAGTTTTTTGCATGTGAACTGTTGTTTTGGAGGTAAACACACAGTCCTGTGTTGTGTGCGAAGGAGAGATAGATTTAAGGTGAATCCTTTGTAAGACCCCGGGGTTTCTACCAATCGCAAAGCAATATGACAAGCTACATATCCCCAGGAGGCTCTGTCGCTACCCATTTGTCAACAAAGCATTTTCTGCCTCAAACACATAGTGAAGCTTTTTACCAAAGTTCCCCTAGGTGTGCATTTCTGTCTGCTTTGCATATTTCTGTATAAACCACGGCTAAACCAAACTTTCAGAGCATTTCAGACACAAAAATAAATAAAGTTTGTAGAGTTTATAACAAATATGGTGCAAAACCAACATAAAAATTCTGCTGGCAGTGCTGCAGGTGCTTCCACGAGGACTGGGGAGGCCAAATGTTTTCATGCACAGTGTTTATTTGTATGAGAAAGTTTATTTTTCCCTGTTCACTTCATGTTTTTTTCCTCTCTTGCCTCCATCTATCAGCCTCTCAGGATGCACTGCCAGACCTGTGCCCTGGTGACCAGCTCGGGTCACCTCATCGGAGGTGCTCGAGGTGAAGAGATCGACCAGGCCGAGTGTGTCATCCGCATGAACGATGCCCCCACCGCCAGGGGTTACGCCCGGGACGTCGGCAGGCGCACCTCCCTGCGTGTCATCGCTCACTCCAGCATGCAGAGGGTTCTGCGGAGTCGCCACGAGTTGCTCAACGCCAGCCAGGACACGGTGTTCATCTTCTGGGGCCCCAGCAGCTATATGAGGCGTGACGGGAAGGGCCTGGTGTACAACAACCTGAGACTGATGAACCAGGTGCTGCCCAAACTCAAAGTCTACATCATCTCCTGGCAGAAGATGCTGCAGTTCGACGAGCTCTTCAAGAAGGAGACGGGAAAAGACAGGTGAGGGAATGACGGCAAGCTGTCACGATCACAAAGAATATACGAGAGTGCAATAAGGAGGAAAGTCATTCAGATTTTGACTAATTAATTGAAATATTACTTATATTACAATATGACCGAGTGCAATTTCCCAATTGCAAGAGCTGCAAATTTTTGATAAAGTTAAAATATGTGATGAAGCAGCATTATAATGAAGCACTTCAATGCTGTAAAGATATGCAGGCCTGCAGGTCTTGTTCTCCAGATGTTAGAAAACATAAAACATCATATCACAATCACAAAATTATTGCAGCATGATTTTTTTTAAATCATATCCTGCAGTCCTGATTTTGACTATGAGATGTATGGAGGCCAGCATGTTTAGCCAAAGTACTGCTCATATAAAATATATTCCAAACATTTGTTGGTTCAAATTCTCAAATGTAAGATTTTTTTTCAGTTTTACATCAGTAACAGTATCTTTGGAATTTAAACTGTTGGTCAGACAATATATGTAATCTGATTACTGACTAATTAGACAGATTAAGAGATAATGTAATAATAATATATAGTTGGGCTCTTTGATTACAGAGACATGGCATGGGGTTTATGATA
This sequence comes from Lutjanus erythropterus, assembly GCF_056507025.1. NCBI lineage: Eukaryota > Metazoa > Chordata > Actinopteri > Lutjaniformes > Lutjanidae > Lutjanus > Lutjanus erythropterus. Next base: position 17,069,633 of record NC_139328.1, read on the forward strand.
TGGCCGCACCTCATCAGTTGACCATAGTGTGGTTTTGCAGGCTTCCATTTTTTAATGAATAGAAAAAAATGTTGCTATTGGTGGTAAATTGGCTATTTAAAAATGTGGGGTTATTCAGGATGTCTGATGTCATGCCAATGACACATCACATCACCTTTTAAAACCTGCTCAGGTTGCTTGGAACCAGGTACCAAATATTATCAACAATGGGAAAACAAAAAAGAGTGAGTCGAGTTGAACTAAGTAGTACTCTGCAGCGGAAAAAGTACCTATGGGCCCCTGGTCCTTCGCAAACAAGCTGCCAGAGGAGCCAAAAATCTGAAGCGGCATGAGGGACAATATGAAGCTTAATTCAGGCTGCTGGATAAGAGCGTATATTTGTCCTCAGGGTACCAAAAATCTATTTCTTCAAGCTGTCATAAAATGTTTTGGGGGCACTCGTGCAGCTCAGTTGGTAGAGCAAGCACCCATGTACTGAGGCAATGACCACTGGTTCAACTCCCACCTGTAGCCCCCGGCTATAGACCCTTTTCTGCCTCCTGTTCAGCTGTTGTCGCTATCCAGTAAAAGCAAAAAGGCAAAAAGAAAAATAATCCTAAAAAAAAACAAAACAAACCAGTTGTTGTGTCTGAGAATCCAGCTTCATATGACCTTCAGGGAAACATAGTCAAAACTTTTCTAACTTGAATAAAGATTCATAGATTCTTCAACTTATACAACAACAATATACAACTCTTTGATTTCAAAACATTATGAAAATCAGTTTGTAAGGACAATTCAGTTTTGATTGATTTACACACTCAGTAGTAATAAACTAGAGGAAGGCAACTTTTATTAAAATACAGTATCACTATCACATATTTTACAGATTTCACCCTCACTTATGTGATACAGTTGTGATTTTCAAACCTTTTGCGCCTGAGGTACATCAAAGGGCAAGCCAGAATCTCAAGACACCCCTGTATTTGTGCCTGTGCAAAATATCTTCTATAACATTAGTTATCACTCTGTAAATGTTTATTTTTATTTCCTAATGCAAAATAAAATTTTGACAGCCATGTACTCATGAAAGGGAACAATTCAAAAATTAATTTGAAACTTTGTAAAATTACATCAAAGCAGCACCGCGCCAGACGAGTAAATTAGAAATGAAGTAATGGAAGCGAAAGGAGGGAGAGACGGACACTTTAATAATTTCCACCATCCAGCAGCTGCACAAATGGTGAAAAATGGGGTTCGCTTTGAAGAAAGGTTTTTTAAAGGGTTTTTCTTGAGGCTGTAGACTTTTCCTCCGTACTGGGAAATGGGTGTGTAGAAAGTACTGATATAGTAAATAAAATATATATTCGTACTTCTTTGTGTATATGTATATTGTAATAATAATGCATGGTTGTCACAAAATCCCACTGTACACCTAGACTTGTGGCACACCATTTGGAAAACACTGTTATATAGTCTTTAGTTCTGGTTAATGAACAACTTTTCCACACGACAACAGTGCTGACATGAAAGGGTACACACACACAGCAGAAAGAGGTTAAACCGGGTGAAGCATCGACTTCAATGTGCAGGTTTTTTTTTTTTTTGCCCGAAGGCATTATATAGCAACACAGTTGTGGGAGGCCCCAGAAATCACTGATATGAGAGTTGGCTGTAGAGGAGCACACCGTCGCTTTTACAATCTGTGTTGTTTTTGAAAATCAAGTTAGAAAGACATCAGTTGTTTTTTGTGTAAGTTTCGTGCTTCGGACGGCTCGCGAGTCCCAGATGTTGGGAGCTGCCCGCAACTTCTTGAATGCATCGCCAAAGGAGATTTATCAAAGTGGTTAAAGTTCAACATGAAATAGTTACGTAACTAACAGAAATAAAAACGTGAAGAACAAGATGTTTGAAAAAAAAAACACAGCTCTGAGTTTTTTTCTCTGCAGCACCTTCTCTCAAGCTGAACAGCGATAAAAAGACTCACATTTAATGAGTCCATGCTGAGTTCTCAGTCCTGTGGCCATTAATGCTTAATGAAAACACTACCCCACACACACACACAGTCTTTCTCTTTGTCTGAGTGTTCGTCAGTGAAGACTGAATCTGACTGCAGCTTAAGATAGATGTTGGGGGGGGCTGTCAACTACAGGGTTTGGTGAATAGCTCAGACATCCATCCCTCAGGATCTGTGCCAACAATCATGGTAAATGTTTACAGTGAGCAAACGGCTTCTGTTGTACTGTTATCCTTCACAGCATTAGGCATTAATATCTGTGAAGCTTATTTGAGGTCATTTCTGCTATGGAGTGTGGGAAGAGAAAGAAAGACAGCCTCAAAGTACTTTTATATCTAATGTCTAAGAAAAGGTCAAAAGGAAACAGAAGTTTGAAAAAAAAAAACCTAATTTCCCAAAAAATCCTCTTGTCTTTAAGGATTGGGAGCCTGTGTGAGCAGCCTTAATTGCAGTTTCTGGGTAATCAACTGTGTGATCGGCAGCCCTGCAAGCCTGTAATTGTGATTATGGGTTATGGCATTTCAGTGAAGGTAATTAAGCTGGTGTGGGATGTTGTCACATCCACCCATTTTAATAACACCAGCAGAGGAGCAATGAAAAACAGGTGTCCCTCTGCATCCTCACTGTTAAATTGCCAAGCCGGAATGAGCCTCAACCAGTGATTAAAGGCAAATTAGCTTTTGAAATAACTTTTTTTTCCTCTTGAGTTTTTTATGTTCCCGTAATGCTTTATTGCAGTCGCTAACAGCCCCGCTGTGTTGCCCTGTTAGGTTTCTAGTCGATACATTTGGGCCGAGTACTGGTGTACTTCACTGGAATAAAACATGTGGGTTGCAGGTTAGAGATTGTTCAGTTACCAGAAGATCACAGGTTTGATCCCATTAACAGAAAATCTACCTGCTTTTGAAAGAGCAGGAAAAAAATGGCAGCTAAAGCCACGGCAATCCACGAAAAACTGTTCTCTGGCGACTTATGAGAGAAGGTCAAAAAGACGGAAAAGAGAAGCTGCATCAGACCGACTGTGCAACAGAGTGTGATGCTACAGTAACAGAGAACAAGAGGCCACGGCCGGAGCTTGAAATGGATCTAAAGTGACCAGAGCCAGTTCTCCTCTTAGACCTACGCCCGTATTGATCTGTTCCAAGAATTACACCTTGGTGTGTGACATGAAAATGCTCGCTCTGAAGCAAGATTAAGGGCTCTATTTTCTGCCCATTGTGAAGCAGCACACAGCGCAGTCTATTCTGTCCTTGTTATTTTCTGACTGATGCGGTTGTCATTTTCTCACCCGGCACCCATGTTGTGTAGGTGGCCAATGTACCTGTGTCCATCTGTGTGAAGATATCTGGCTGAAGATAACACAGACAAGAGGGAAAGATAGTTGGGGAATGACGTGCGGCGAAGGGCCTAAGTCAGGAGTCAAAGCCACAGCCTCAGTGCATGGGGTGATCGCTTCAGATAGTGATATGTGGGGGCTTCTGCAGCACTGCACTTAATTCAATTAACATTTTGATTCATGGTGGATGCGTTGCAGGTGGGTGAAATAAGGTGAAGAGAGACGCTGTGCACGTTTACGGACAGCAGCTGCAACTTAATTGATTGTTTAAATTGTCAGGATTGTCAGGGTCTGATGTCAAAGTTCTGTGATCAGAAGGTCTCGCACACAGTCAAACATGCTGTGAAATTGTTTGGAGTAACGCTGCTGTATAAATTGGGACTTCCATCCAAGCTGTCCAAAGGTTATTTCCTCCGTGCTGTCGAGTGTGAAACTACAGTTCTTAGTTGTACTGCTTAAATATCAATGATATTTGCTGCAGTGGCATTACTGCATGCATGGAAACATTTAAAAAAGACTAAAAGCTGTCTCTCTAATCATTAAACCATCTTTTAAATGATGTCAAGCAGCAAAAACCTTCCAAGTGATTTCTTTATTGTGTGTTATATTGATGTGTGTTCTTTCTTCAACAACATAGCAAAGCACCAGAGGCAGATGCATCTGTCTCTTAAAGGGAATGGAAGGTGGCACTTTGTTTAATTCATGTTAAGTCAAAAACGCACCTAATTTTAATGAAGAGACTGAGAACGCCCGCTTTGCACGTTGGGCCTTACTTTGTGCTCAAATTATCGACCATTTGAAAAGGAATCGGAGACTCCCTAAATTCACGTGTAACATGCGTTGTAGATCATCTAAAGCTATTTTTTGCACACATCCATTGAACTATATATATTTTATTTTGCTACAGACATAACAAACAGCATATTTAGGTGCGCCAGTCACTCATTCACTCATTCACCTTGCTGAACCCAAGCGCAGACCTTCAAGCAAGTCAACTCAGTAAGAATACTGTGATATTATTGGAAACGCACGAATCAAGTTGGTCCATAAAGGCGTCTATTGACACTATGACTGAAAGTCATGACAGCTAATTGAGGCATAAAGGCTCCTTCCTAAAAGTACAGAATAAGACACATTTATCAAGACAGTCACTCCTACTTACAACACACTGTAAGAGTAACCTTTAAAGGCCACGCACGCCCCCACATGCGTTCTCAGTCATTTCAACTGATGCTCAAGTTTAAGGTAGGAAAAAAATCTGCTGGAACATATGCGATGTCATGTTTTTTTTTGAAGGTCCAGTGTGTGAGATTTATGGGGATGTGTAGGCAGAATATGGCAAAAATGTAATACAGTGTCCATGTTTTCATTAGTGTATAATCATCTGAAAATAAGATTTTTTTGTTAACTTAGAATGAGCCCTTTATATACTGCCAATTTGTGGCTGAAAAACTTTTCAGAAACATATTTTAGTGTACTGTTTAGTTGTTATACAAGAAGCTTTGTGGTCATGCATACCACTATTAATTCCTGCTGAATGGACGAGCCAATACCAAGCACCGCCCAAGCACCGTACGTCACCCTCCAGCTCCACACTCTCATTGGTTCTGCCTGTGCACTAAGATAACAGCCCCCATAACGCTAAACTAGAGGCCTAAAAATGGCAGTCCATAAACCAATCAGTGACGTCGCAGTTGGTTCACATTTGCACAAACCAAACACTGGTTCTAGATATGACATACAACCAATCAGAGCAGCTAAATGTGTGACATGTGGTTTATCAAATCTGAACTAGTGATGCTCCACTGAACCTGCCCCTTATTAAATAAATGGTCGTGATTAGCCCGACCGGATCCAAGGCTGGTGAAATTCTGACTGAACGGAAGGGGAGACCAGGTATCAGAGCAAATAGCAGATTCGTCTGGTTCCAAGACTATGGTGCTGCTCTTGTGCATGTTGGTTCACTAAAAAGGCTCGACTACAGTGGAATTGGACCTTAATTACTGTCATCGGCAGTGTTGTGCACGAATACGCTAAAAGAGTGTTCACTGACGGTGCTTATGTTTTTGGCGAGCAGTGAACAGAACAGATCAGTTTCCAGCTACTGAATGTTCATTCCTGAGTGAGTGAACGTCGGTCACAACATCAGTTTAAAAAAAGTGTAATGCACAAATAGAGAGGTAGCCTGTGCAAGAGCCAAAGAATGCAAAATTAGTAGGAACGTGTTATTATGCAGCATGAATTGTATGTCCTGGGCTACACTGCAGCCCTGTTTCAATGAGCAACAGACAGATAGATGTCAGAGAGACAGATGTCTCCTCCATCTGGTCTCCCTCTTCATTTTCTTGCAGTTCTCATGAATTAAGTTCTGTTCCATTTGAACTGCAAACACAGAATTTTCAAGTTCCCAGTTAGAAATTTCAACAGTATATAGGTGTTCAAGCTCGTTGTCTTTGTAGTGTAAAACATTCTCAAATTGTTGTTAATATCTATATGTGAGGTATCCTGGCCATTGAGATTAATACAATAAAACATGGCTATCGCAGACCATCTAGTGTGATGTTATAGTGATAGTGAACTAGTTAATTTTAAACTACCTCATGTGAAGTGTGAACTTGCACAACACTGGCTGCTGTGAAAAAGAGTTAATGGTTGAAATGACCAAGAAGTATTTTACAATCATGTTAAGAGGAATGAATATATAAAAAACTTGATAGAGAAGTGTAAAATGGAAACAAACAGAAAACCAAACTGAAGCAGGAAAGAAGGTCTGCTGCCAGTCAAAGAGAAGAAACATCAGAAAAGACACAAAATGAAAGGAATCTAGAGCAGAAAACATGCAAAGAAAGCAGTTGCAGACAAGAAAAACGGCAGCTTTATTCTTGCCATTTTCACCCCTGAGGACTGCAGAAGTAGAGCTGTTGATATCTATAGATACAGATGGCCTTGGAAGGAGTGAAATACTTTCAAATAAGCAATAAACATAAAATATTCTCTAATCACTGTAGTTGCTCAGGCTGAAGGTGTAAGGTATAAATAAACCTTACACTCTATGTGCCTTCTGGTGTTTGTAGTGCAAAAAGAAGAAACCGACCTGGACATTCATCTTTTTCTCACTAATGTTCTTTAGCTACATGTCCTCACAAGAGTTCACCGCTAATGATGCTCAGCAGGTGTTTCAGTTTTAGCTAATTACATTTAATCACATCTTTATGTGACCTTTAGCCCTCAGCAGGTGCATAACATCCATTATAATAAACTAATGAAAACCCACTCTTTAGAAATCAACAAAACAACAAAAACCGCCACCTTTGCTAAGCACCGCCCTCCGCCGCTACTGTTGCTACGCCTGTCAAGCTTTCCATTCTCACACTGCACATATGCTGTTTACAGCAATAAAGGTGGTAATTTAACATCTTAATTGGAAGTAATTTTTGAAACAATCTGTCTTTGATTCCACAGGGGAGGAAACAGAAGCACTTTCTCATTTCTAGCTGACAACCCTGGATTTTGTTGGCTAAAATGATGACTCTGGCAGATTTCAGTGTAGCTAGCTAATGTAAGGTTATGCTAACGCTTGACCCTTTAAAAGAGTCTTAAACATGTAACGTTGCTGAACCATCTTTATTCAGCTCCTGGTTTACAATAAAAAAAAACAAAAAACATAAGTGTTGGCTTATCAAATCAAGTGTTGAATCTGTAATCTTATTTTTCTCAAGAGAAAAGGAGTAGTCTGCTTGCAAGGTGAGATTCATTTTATCAAGGCAGATGAAGTTGTTTTCTTGTATCACATGCCATTATCTTGAAACCAGTTATCTCTTTCATCAAATATGAGCAGTGTATTGAAAAATAAGCTCTCTTTTTAATAGATGTAAGATTTTAAGTCTCCGTGATCAACACACAATTAAACTATTCATTAAATGGGGGCTTCTGCTAGATTTACAACACCAAACTGTGTAAACATGAGGAACAGCACCGTTCTCCTTCACACGGATAAATCTGTCTTCCCACTCACAGCTTGCTTCCAGTCCTTTTCAAGGCAGCCATTGAAGCTAAGAGCTTGACATTTCACACCACATTATTCATCAGCATGTTCATAAACAAGGAAATAAGGGAAGACTTCTTAAGTGAGATTAGCTGCATGCCTCGTGAGGAAGACCTCCATACATCCACCACAGATTGCCTGGTGACAAAATGTTGTGCTTTGAACTTTGAAAGTTTTCTAATTTGGAAAAGGTGTGTGTGTGTGTGCGAGAGAGAGAGGTACCGGGCTGTTGTCATATTAAAAGCCCAGTGGCTGTGTTTGCATATCACAACAAATCAACATGTTCCAGACAACCTGGGTCCTGTCTTAATTAAATGAAAATGAGAAGTCTGTGCTTCAGCTGCGATATCATCACTTTGGGTCGACACTGTTGTTTGTTGCTTGGACAGACTCTATTAAAGATGAAAGTAGAACAAAAGTGCTTTGTCACTATTCATCACACTGTCACTCAGCCAGATGCAAACCGTAAAAGAGCAGGAAATGACCATTTTAACCATTTTCAGACAGCAAACACAATTAGACTAAGGTGATGTAATAGAGGAGAGTTGTTGCTGTTGTTTGCTTAATTGTTGAAAGAGAACAAACTGACGGCGGTAAATTTGAGTCTAAAATGTGTACTGTATTTAAAAGCCTACACTGCTTTCTGCTAATATTACCATGTCTTAACACTATAGATGTTAAAATGAGAGTTCAATCAATATATTTCAGCTACACCAACAACATGCTAGCATGCTAATGTACTAACACTGGCATGCTAGCTTACTGTAGGCAGGTTAATGGGCGTGATTAACTTCTGTATTATTAACATTTACACAGAAAAAAAACAGGGAAGCTATTCAGTGCATAGAGTACCAAATGTAATGTATTTATTCATGTATGTATTTATTTGCATGACTTTCTGCATTCTGTCAACAAACTAAACAAATAAGCCGAAATTCCCCACTGAACGGCTTTCCTCTCTTTCCTGCTGTGTGTTTGAGGAACCTTTTCTTTGTTCTGTGTACTAAAATTATATTCATGCTGATATAACATTAAAAAGTTAGATTGATAACAACAGCATATCAAAGTGCACAAAGTTAGTATATAAACATGTTGATCTTTTTTGTCCATTTGCAGGTCCTGTAAGGTTTTGGTTATACATGCTGATTTCATTTGTGTTAGCATGTTACAGTCATAGTTAGCATGTTAGCATGTTAGCATTGATCTCAAAGAACTGAATTGTGGCTAACCACAATTAAGTCAATAGTTTTTAGTGGAAATTTTGACTTAGCCTGACAATCAGACTGAATTGCCACAGAAAAAGACAAACAGCTAAAACAGGACAGCAAAGCTTAAAAAAAAATAGAACTATTACATACATACAAGTGAGTAAAAATTAGTCCATGCACATAGAAAATATACAGTTTCAGTAAAAAAAAAATGTCTGATTATATTTCAGATTATACCAACAGTGTGTATGCTGTCATCAAAGCAAAAGGTGGCTTCTCGACAATGGGTTGACAATAAAAAACAAAAAGACCCTTGCACATTGTCATCTGCACTTGAAAACAAAGATTTGATAACTTTGTTATTATTTAATTGCAAGTGCAGAAGACTGCGTAAGGGTCTTTTATAATTTAGATTCTTATAAAGCTAAAACATATTTGACCTTGTTTTTACATTTTTTCTTAGGGTATAATTCCATATTTCACTGTTTTAATGTCTTCAGTGTAGAAAATAATAAAAAAATAAAGAGAAAAAAACATTGATTGAAAAGATGTGTAAAAACCTTTGACTGTTGACGATTAAAATTAAATATCACAGTTGTAATTAATAAAATTATCATGGTTAACATATAATCGTGGTCATTTTAAAATGTGCTGAGATAGTTCAGAAAGATACACGTTGAAATAATTTCACCATGTTTTATATTGAAGCCCCCTGATAGATTTGAAATGGCATCATGTGCTTTGCGATGCCATTAATGCAAAACCATCTTCATGGTGGGCCTGCGTTTGGGTGACAGCCGCTAACTTTGGTTGATACCGGACAGCAGTGATTGTGAGTTTTTCAAAGTACAGTAAGGACACGCGTACCACATACTGTGGTTTATTGTGAAATGTGTTCATCCCTAGTGTCCGTCCTGGTGGATGTAACTGGACTAAGCATCATGATCATTGTAGGAGAAAAGGTGTTTTCTGTTATAATCATGGCAAACAAATATTGCACCACATTATTAGTAAATCTAGAAATATACTGTGCGGACTCAAAGGCCTGCCAACCCAAGACAGTAGTTTATCTTTTTAGTTACACTCAGGGTCTTTTACACTCTATAATGTCCCCTGAACTCCTTTTAACACTACGGGAACATTTCCTGATTCCCATACAGCTTCCCAGGAAGATGCCTTTCTATTCCATCATCCCCAAGCAGGGGAAATACAAATGCTAAATAGGCTTTTTATTCAAGGATTTTTGCCTGACATGTATCCCCCCTACACTGTTCTCTCTGTGAAGAAATAAAAGAGAGAAAGTCTGAACACATTTTTTTAAAACAAGCAGGTAAACCATCCACTCCAAATGTGTCACCCTCATCAACCGGAGGCGAGCATGGTGTCGAGATGCCTGCCTGGTTGTTCTTGTCAAGACTTTTCTTATCAGGCACGGGCTTTGTTTCCCTTTTAAAACCTCAGCTGCTGTGGAGGCTAACGTGCATGTGTGGGAACAGACAGGAACAAGCTTTCTGAAAGCAGCAGGTTGACGAGGTGGTCGAGAGATCAGGAGCACTTCCTGTCAAACTGCTCTTAAGCAAGAGTTTGAACCTCAAGTCAGATCATTTCAAGAGATATGATGAGTAGTCCTGGAAAAAGAACCAAATAAAAATTACAGATTATTTTGATGCGTTTTAAGTCTTGTTTTAAAGGACCAGTGTGCAGGATTTAGTGGCATCTAGTGGTGAGGTTGTAGATTGCTACCAACTAAAGCCTCCCCCTCCCCTTCAAGCATGTAGGAGGTTTTGATACTGACAAAAAATGCAAAGGGCGTTGACTCATGCAGAAAACCACCTATAGTATTTTTTTCTTTTAAACCAAACTTTGATGTGGAAATGATCCTATCCCCAACACGTGTCCAAGCCTATGGTGAGCTTGCATGTATGTGCATTGGCTTTATGAGCGTTATAATAGGATTACATGTTTGGCTTTGCTCTTCAAACCACGTTTTAGTCCATCAAATAAAAAGACATTGCTTCTATCTCCTTTACCATCATTGTGATCTTATCTTTCAGGAAGTTTGATTTCCTAGTTTGGTCCATGACTAGTCCTGACTAAACCGTTTGCTTTCCATTTATTTTATGTTGCTTTGATATATGTAGATCACTGCTGAGTTTTTTATGCTCAGTACATTTTATAGTATAGTATAGTAGTAGTTGTATCGACAGGCTTGCTTGCAAACTGTATTTCTGTGTAGTTAATATTGGCGGTTGATTTGTGTAGCTAACATTAGTCTGATTCACCGGATGCATACTGCTGGTATAAGTCCTGCCATGGTCCAAGCGGCATCAGGGGGGCTGCATCTACGTTGTCATAGTCCCCAGGAAACAACAAAAACCTTCAACCTATACACTGAAAACAGCAAATCAGCACCTGGGACGCTAATGGTATGAATGGAAACATGTTAACATCTGTTACCAGTGATGTGGTCATTTTAATGTCAGAGCTCGCCTCCCGACATGCGAAGTTACCTCTCTGTTTTGCAGCAGCACCAATGCTGCATCCTGGGCTCAGTGCCACCCAAGACGTTTGTGATTGGTTTAAAGGCATGCAAACAAGGCAGAGTGTTTTTCCCCTATAGCTGAATATGTATGTGTGGAGCCAGACCTTTCTCCAGCACTGAGCGCTGTGGAGAGATGTCTGGTTATGTGAGACTGAGCTAACATTAGCAGTTGATCTGTGAGGCTAACATTAGTGGGTTGATCTCTGCAGCTAGCATTAACAGTTGATCTGTGTAAATGTTTCTTTAAATTATATGTTGAGTTCTTGGATGACAGCGGAAGGCAGAATTTGCACTGTGATGTTGTTCCTATTTTCTGATTTATAGACAAAATATTTGTAGAATTTCCTTCCAGTGAAGATTGTTTTTCATTAGAGGCCATGATAATGAATTGATAGATGAGCTGGTTTCACATGAGACGGGAGTGATGTTGTTACACTCTTGAAGTGTTGTAATGTGTGCACAATGCACATGGCAGTATATAAACTCCATTTTTACTAAATGTATCTGTACTCTAATTATGTCATTTTTTTCTCTTTCGGAATATAGTTGCAGGTTTTTTTTTTCATCTTAATTATGTAACTATGTAATAGAACTATGTTACCATTAAGTATCATAAACCAGTTTCAATTTTTTTAAAAATTCAATTGGGCGTCATTTAAGAATAAAATGTAATATGTTGGCCAATCTTATACTAATATATCGAAATTAATGTGGCAGTGATTTACTGATTCTGAAAGTGGCACTACTACATTTGCACTTATTGAATGATGATGTTTATTTAGTATAAATGCAGTGCTTTAAGTAGAACTCATTTTGTTTTCCTCTGTCACTGTTAATTTAATCCCATATGGTGAGCAGCTTGATGTTGGCGAACGGCAACTTTACGGTCAAAATGATTCCGTTGGTGCAATTATAATTAGGTTTGCAGGAATTACTTAGAGTAATCTCACCACCATTTCTAATATCTCCAAAGGGGCCATCTTAAAATGCACCTGATAACTGATGCATGAATACATCCACTGGTCACCAGTCACAATCCCAGCCAAGATGAGCTTTAGCTGTGTGGGGAGGCATGACGAGATGCACAGCTGTGCCTGATTCAGCTGAAGGATTCAAATTTATCCCTGCTGAATATTTTACATCAGCTCATGCTTGAATATTTTCACACTGTGGGCGAGGGAACAAGAACATTTCAGAGGCATTTTTTCACTCAAACTAATTTATAAATTGATTTGATGAATGCTGATTGTTCCAAAAGGGCTTTGGACCACAACAGCTAAACCTCCTGCTTGATTGTGCTTGGCAGTGATTACACCTGTGGCTACCGGCCAGCGAGCCAGAGATCAACATCAGGAAGTTTTCTGTCATTACTGCATTGTGAAAACAGGAACTAGCAGCCATGCTAGCAGCTCTGTGACCATGAATTTAGCATTTAGCTCAAACCAGTGCTGTACCTAACATCTGCATGCTCACGGTGACAATTTAACCATCTCTGTGTTGTGTTGCAGGCATATCTTCTGAAGTTGGGCTGGGCTTTTCTTTATGAATTAGCTACTATGCTGAATTAAAGTTAAAGTGTATATTTAGACACTGAGATTTCTGAAAAAAGAAATCAACTCTCAAAAAACTATCATACAGTAATGCACGGAAGGAAAAGTCAGGGTATCACCAAAGTCATTAGCACTGATCCTCTGAGGACTAAAACATGTCTGCAAGAAATTTAATTGCACATAAAAGTTTGGTCATTTTTAAAATTTCATTCAGGCCCTTCACACGATTTGCAGTATTTAAAAGAAAATCCCCCAAAGGTGACTTTGAAAGATACTATATTATTATGGTATATTTTTATACTGCAGCCTGACTGAAAGAAGTTTCCGATAAATATTTCAGTGTTTATTTTATATTTCAGGGGCTTCTCATTATAGCACATTTCATAAACTTTTATAAGGGTCTGTTTATGTTGCTGTCAGACCCCCAGAATCAAAGCTTTACTAATTTTTTGTTTTTAAACTGAAGGCTTTAATGGTCCTTTAGAAGTGCTGCAAGTTTTATGACTCTGGAGTCCATTAAATCAATTCAAAACCAGCAAGGAATTCTTAAAAAAAAATGTATAGTAGTCAGACTGGACTGTTTGTGTTCATCTGACAGTAACCCTATGAGAGACCACTCTGATGGACACTTAGATTTAGAGAGATTTTCTAATGCAATGAAAATATAATTTCATATATCTTTCATAACTGTGTATCTCAGAGGACTGTCATTAGCGCTTATTTCTCTGACTAAAAAACTGCAGTGTGAAAGCAGGCGGATCATTCTGCAGCTGAAGCTTTAGTCATTTCATCTATCTGCACCACCAGCAGGCCAAGGCTACTTTCTGATTAAGGGTTTGATTATTTGACAGGGTTCATTTGTATCAGTCGATATGTAGGATGGATCTGTATTTTAATGAAGCTGTGAGGGAACTTGAATGATCTCGCCGTCAGGAAAATCGACCTCTGGATTTAGATAAATCTTTTTCTGCCATAATACACCGATGTGAGATTTTCTGATTATCTTTCCCAGTTAATCACATTCAAAAAAAATCAACTGTGGTACAGTTTTCATCCTTATGGTCTCCCACACATGAAATCCATGCAGCTGTCTTCTTTCTCCCCTTCTCCTCTCCTCTGCAGGAGGATATCAAACTCCTGGCTGAGCACCGGCTGGTTCACTATGACCATTGCTCTGGAGCTGTGCGACAGGATCAATGTCTACGGCATGGTCGCCCCGGACTTCTGCAGGTGAGACAGTGGAGCTGAGTGTGAAACATCATCATCACCTCACCGAAAAGCACATTGTCACAAAGAGCTTTTAGAGCAGAGCAGAGCTGTATATGCAGCCGCTTCAAGTGTATAGAAATTCACAGCAGCACCGCGGCCTGATAAGAAAGATTAACACTGTCAATATATTCAGGCAGCTGATAAATAAAATGTCAGAGTGACTAGAGATGTTTTGGGAATGCTTAAATTGCCTAAATATTAGTATGAAATGAGTCAGTAAACAGGCGAGTGTTACAAAATTGAAACCTCACACTGGTTTTTATGCATCTTTGTTGTATAAAGTTTTAGAACTAAACAACTTCAGTAAAAGGAATAGTTTGGATTATTTGAAGTGGAGTTGTATGAGGTACTTAGTTCACCTTAACCTGCTGTTGATGAAAGTCAAAATGCAAGTCTCCTTCAAAAACGATCCAAGGCACACTAAGGTTTGTAAAAAAAACAAAAAAAACAAAAACAAAGCAAAACATTAAAATGCAAAAGTGTTAAAAAAATAAGCAACACAGGTCTTCGTGGTGTTACACTGATGCAACAGTGCAACACTGGTGTAACAGTGCAACACTGCACAGATGTGCATTTTGATATCTTTTACAAACCTTACAGTGTGTCATGGATTGTTTTTAAAGGAGACTAGCATTTTAGATTTTTTTTTACCGAGAAGTATAGAAATATTTTTTGTTTGAAAAATTATTGAAATGATTAATTGATGATCAATAGTCGTATTTAAGCTAGTGACAGTCAAACAATCCCTCTTTTGTTTCCCCTGACTTCGGCCAGCCTTTTTGTTTTTGGTTATATTCGTTTTGTGTGCCACCCTGTGCAGCATCTCCACAGACCATTTTTCACCGCCTCATCCTCTGCAGACGCTGCAAACAGATTTCAACAACTGAGTAGTTGTGTTCCCCAAAATTCAGGCAGAAGAAGGCTGTATTTCTTGGTTGAATCTGAGATAAGACAGGCTTTGTTCACCCTCTATGACATTCTTGATTATTCAGTATGGAAATGCAGACTTCTGAAGATCCAGCCCATGAAGTGGAACGCAGCTTATGTGAAAGAGGTGCACTAACATGAGGGATAACTCCCAGTGTCTAGTCCAAAAGGCAGGCCGTGTTTTACTGCAGTGATTCCTCTTTCAAAATAGGTTTTTCCAAAATGTTTTCAGTCAGGTTAACAGATCCAGTCTAATGATAATACTAAATACTAAAGAGATGCAGATGGCATTCTGTTTGACCTTTAATAGGCCGTAATTGTTTTTACTGTTTAATGTTAAATCACATTAAATCACAACGTAGTTTGGTTTAAACACTTTATTTGCAGTGATAGATGTTATGATGATGTTGTGTGATGATAAGTTGCAGCAGCATTAGTTATTTTTGCAGTTACAAAATAATGTTAATTAGCTAATGAACTAAAGTCTGTGAAAAAATTTTGCATGAGCTAAGAGAAATGTTTCAAATTTTGTGATAATGCATTCCTGAGTTAATACATTTTTAAAGACAAGTTGCCTTGAAATTATGGCTTTTCTGAATTTTTATTTATTTATTAATTAATTAATTTATTTATTTATTTGATGAATAGCCATGGACCAAAAGAGAAAACTGTTTGGAGGACCAGGTAATGGCGATGGTAGAGCAGACTGAAGCCAGACAAGCATATTACTCAGTGGATTAGATATATTAGTTATTTGACAAACAAAGACAAACACAATGCTTGGGAATGTGTCACTATTAATTCCTCACCTCTTTAATTGATGATTACTGTCACATTGCTCATAAAGCTGATGCAAAGTTCACCACAGGCTTCAGTACCCAGCAGGAAAATCACCAGATGTCCAGACTTTCCTTAGACATAAGATCATTTCCATCTCAAAGTAAGGTTTTATAAATAACTACTTCTACTTGGTTTTCTATTTAAGTCGTACTTAAGAACAAAATTGATCATAAATCCATTTTATAAATGAGGTCCCTGGACTAACACTACAGTCTGAAGTTTGCTTCCAGACTCCTGCAACAAAAGCACTTTGGTTAAGGTTGGGTAAAGATTGTCATTGCGGGTAATATTTACAAATAAATCTCAAGTCACTGCTGACTTTTAAATAATGCTGTGATCACTTCAGCTGCATAGTGTGATGCAAGACTGACTTTTGTTGGAAAACAAATGAAATATGTTGTCAATGAACATTTTACTGAAATGTTCCGTATCAACATTTTTGTGATCTGACAGGTGATTAAAAGCATTTCTTCATTATGTTATTAGAAAATGTATTTCAGACAGCATTATATTTCCCTCAAAACATATTTGCTGTTGCAGATCAGTTTATACAAAGATGAGATCTCAGAGACACAGCTGGGGCGGCACATTAAAACACAGTGCTGGAGGGGCACCTACAGCATCATATTTTGTAATATAAGGCCACTAACCAAGCTGCCGTATTTGACCCATTCTTAGTGAGAACGAGCTGAAAAATCGTGTTAAACTTTGAGATGCAGTTTTTACTAAGCAGCAATTATATCCAAAATAAAGTGTCTCTAATTGTCCTCATTAGTCATAGAGACCTTGTACTTGACACTGAAAAGGAAACTTCAAAAAAGTTCCAAATTAAGTGCAAATGAATACAGTAAGTACATAATTAAACAAAAAAGAGCTGCTAACTTTGAAATAATAACAAACTGTAACCACAACAAATAACAAAACGAAGAATAAAAACATCCAATTCTGACTGACACCAAGTTACCATGGCAACAGAGTATTTTTGGCTGCATTTAAGAATTATTTCCCTCTATGATCACTGTGCATTTTCCACTCTAAGAATCTAGGTGGATGGGAGTGTTGAGATATTTCCAACTTTTAATTAACAATACTGAACATGGCAGAGAAACACCGTAGAAATGCAAAGAATTATGGGATACGTAGCCAGTTCTGACTGTATTGCTCCTAGCAACTAACTCATCCAGCCTCATTAGCCGAGTTTAATGGTTAGAATTACAGCTCACGTCTCAACCATCTCAGCCAACATTTTAATTGGGGGATTTTATTGGACAAGGAACAACTCTTATTAGATTTTCCAATAAAAAAAGAACAAACTGTAAAATGTTCAGTATATCTTTGTTCCTGGTGCGCATTGATTAGAGAATTATTTTTTATTTGGGGTTTTGGCACTAAGTCAATCTTGATGATAATGAAGAGGGAATGCTGGTTCATTTCTTTAAAATAAATGGTTGACTTAATTCCAGACTCAGCAATCCTTTTAGTTCTCATAACGAGTGAAATCTGTAGATTTTACTGGATGTCATCCAGCTGAGAATTCAAAAACCATGTTTCTCTAACGTCACATCAGATATGTTCTATAGACATGAAGGGTAGATATTTATAAAGCCAACGCATTAATAAATAACTTGTATATAAATGATGCATTAACTGTTAGATGATCAGAAATCCGTTTTTCCTTCATGGAATTCTTTTCCTTGTTGTTAAGCTGCTGCTTGCTGTTACCCTCCTTTCCTTTTTTCTGAAGAACAACACATTTAAAAAATATGTTGAGTCATGAAGGAAACAGCATTCATAATGACTTCGCACAGAGTACTAAAGTCACTTCTTTGGAGCTGTAATTTTCATTTAGTGGCTCTGTGTCTCAAGACTCAATTATTGCCATTTTGAAAATGCTGGAACACGGTGAATAGTTCAGATGATTTGAAAGGGTTTAAATGAGGCACTTATCCAGAGTCAGTGTTTTACTTATAGTAGAAGGCGGTCAGCGCGCTCTCAGTTTGAAGAAGCAGCAGCAGGGGTCCTGGTTTAAGAAACTGTGGACAGAGTCAGCAGCAAAATGTGCTTTAATCTCCTAAAAGGTCCTCGCCTTATATAAGCCAAACATCACTCTTACCGAAGCAACAAGACTTCATGGGCAACATCAGTCATTTTAACTTGCATTTTGAACTCAAAGTTCATTGTGACCTCTAGTCTTTCCCATTCTCAAGGAGCACATGGCGGGAATTACTTCGAATTTGGTACAATTGTCCACTTGGATTAGATCAGATTTTGGTGGTCAAACACCAAGGTTACCTTGACCTCACAAAACACAATTTTTGGCCACAACTCAAGGTTTCATACATAAATTCTGACAAAACTGTACACAGATTTAAAGCAGGATAAAAGTGATACCATTTTAAATCAAAAGGGTCAAAGGTCAACTTCACTGTGAAGTCCATTTCACCAATAAATATACTTTACCTTTTATTAAATTCCTTTGAAATCTTTCATCCATATGTGAGTCTGGACAGACACGGATATAAACGGCATCTTGACTGGTTGGCAGAGTCATATGACCTCTAATTTTAGATGGATTTATTTTTTAAGGTGGTTAAATGTGTTTTGCTGCAGACCCTGTCCACAGCAGTACATTGCTTTGATTCCTACACCGGGACTCCTGCTGCTTCTGCAAACGGGGGGGGGGGGGGGGGGTGCCAAACGCTATCTGCTCTAAGTAAATACACTGACTATCGATAAGTACCTCACACAACCCCACATCAAATAATGCAAATTATCTCTGGAAAACCACTGAACAGTACCAAAAGTTTACCCAAAATCAGGGCTGTACATCAGCATATTTTGCTATTTTAGCCGGTCACTGTTTAAGCAGTTGAACAGGACGAAGACTTGGTGTTCCTCAAATCTCTATAAAATATAACTTGAAGTCTCCGAAGAATTGAATGAGAAAACAGAACAAGTGGTTGTATTTAAAAGAAATCCATGGATATGAGAGAACCAGTTATCTTGAGACTAAAATATCCTTCTTTACTATGATTCAAATTTTCATTTATTCACATGCTATTGAAGCATTTTGAGAGAAGCGAACGCACAATATTACTGTTTCCATGGCTGTATTGATTTGTTTTTGCTATAAGACAATATTAAAAATGTTAATGCATCCAAATTACATACAACATACAATTCAAGTCCTGAAGTATGTTGATTAGCTTTGTGCCCAGAACTGCTTGCAGGATAATACTAACTGGAAACAGATGTAGAAATATGCACAGATATGAGTAAAGTAAAATAAAAAAGAAAAGTGTATAGTGATTAATATATGAAGATAAATGTCACCTATGACAGACAGATTAAGGTTTAGTGTGTGAACATCTGCTGGTCTGAAAAAAGATTTAATGATTTAATATTTCAAGGATATGATTTTTTTTTTTTTAAATACAAGAAGCCTTTTTTATTATAGCATCATTAATTCAAATGCAAATCTGAAGAATTATTATGGAAGGCAAATTAAGCTGTCAGAGTCATTAACAGCATCATTAGGGGTTGCCTTCTCCGATCTAAGAAAAACACTCTGTGGCCAAAAGTATGTGGACAAATCTATGGGAAATCTTTAAGGGATAGTTCTGATTATTTGTAGTGGGGTTGTATGTTAGTTAGTATGTTAGTTGTGTTAGTTGTTGTGCGACCTCTTTTTTTAAAACACAGAAGTCACCCAGTAACACAAACACTCAAACAGTTTGAGACAGCTATAAAGCAGCAGCTCCCATGTTCTGCGGGGTAAAATTACTGTTTTGATATTTGGCTTCTATAATGTTGGTTTACTGAAGGAAAAGCTTGTCTGACAGCAAGGTAAAGCAGCGAAAATGTTATAAATATAGAGTACACTTAAAAGAAATTGATTGTAGGTGGCCATTTTTAGGTGTCTACATTTTGTTCCTGTCCACAGCAGTACATTGCTTAGCATCCTACACCAGTACTCCTGCTGCTTCTCCAAACTGGGAGTGTGCCGACCATCATCTACTGTAGGTAAAACACTGACTAAGGATAAATATTTAATACAGCCCCACTTTAAATAATCCAAACTATCCTTAATGCCTCAGCATTCAATAATATTCATCAGAGTATATGATTGGATTCTGGACAACAGTTTGCGGAGGGCTCTCTCCTGCACTTGATGGTGCTCTCCTGTATAAAATCAGGTCCATAAAGAAATAGTTTGGCCCCAGTTTGGTGTTGAAAGATCTTGACTTCACAGAGCACGACCTCATCCAACACTTTTGAGATGAACAAGACCTCAGACTGTGAGTCAAACGGTTATCATCTGAACGTCAGTGTTGGACTTTACTAATACTCTTTTGGCTGAATCGGGCTCCAAAATGTTGTCAAAATCGTTCCCAGAAGAGTACTGTAAAGGCTGTTTTTTTTTACTTATGAGTGTGTCCAAATATGTTTCACCATGAAGTGCATAGTCCTACCTATTTTCCATTTCTTCTTCTTCAGTTTTAGTGGTTTAATACCCAGTAAAGATAAGCATTTATTGATCTCCAGAGGATAAATTCTGTTCTTGCAGCAGTACAAGGACAAAAATGAGTACCAATAAACTGCAAGTGAAGAAAAAAGTAATAATTTGAAGTATGTGAAGCAAAATTAAGAATAAAAGTAAAAATAGAAACTGTACAAGACCAACTAAAGACTGAACTACAAGGCAAGAGTGACAGTGTTGTGCGTGAGCAGCAACTTCAACAAATCTAATATACATTAACGGTGTACATGAGAATTATATATAATATGATTAAGTGATGATATTTAGTGTTCGTGCATAGAAATGTATATAGTAAAGTATATAATGTAATACACATGAACATAAATAGATATCAAAGAAAGGTGTTTGTACTTACGAATTGAATCAATGTGCTTTTGTTTGCTTGTTTTGTTTTTTGGTAAATAAATGGAAAACTTGTTATGGTTAGTTGTTTTATGACAGAATAAAAACAACCAAAGATACAAAACTCACGAAAATGCTAATACAGAAGGAGGCTGAGGAGGTGATGAGTTACATTTCTGAAATCAGGCAGCAGTGAAACAAGCTAGGATGCAGAGTTCAGTGTTGTAAATAGGTAGCAAATGTTTCAGCCCTGTTTCTTAGTAATTATGTTTATATACAACAAATTTGCCATAGCAAATACATTTAAGGGGGAATGTAATGCCAACTAAAATGCAAATTTTATACACATAATGCAGATTATAGATAAACTTTATTGTCTGTCACAAAGCTTCAAAATTGTCAAAAATGAACTTAACAGTAAAATGTTCACTGACAAAATATTTCATTTGTTTTTCGCAAAAATAGGGATCTTTCAATACACATGACAACAGCATTATTCAAAAATCAGCAGCGACATGAGATTTTTTAAAGATATAGTTAATCGAGTGACATGCTTTCCTTAAACAAAGTACTTTGATTGTCTCTACCTATCTCAATATTGCTTTATCTTAACCAAAGCGCTTTTGTTGCACAAATGTGGACGTGAATCCCAGACTCTGGTGTTGAAGGCCTGCACCTCATACACCCTCCCCAGTCACGTCTTCGCAAGGTGTGTTATATGTATCGTTTGAAACAAACATCTCAGAACATAATACAGGCAGGAATTCGGTTGCCACCACAATGCAATTAGAACATATAGAACGTGTGACTATAAGATGGCTTTTGTGCCTGAACTCAGCCACCTTTTAAAACTTTGTTCCTTGATTTGGCTTTTTGATTGTGTTCAGCTGCAGGTGGCATTTAAATGTTATTAAAACGAGCTAAATGTGTCTGTGTCAACCCTCCAAAGACAAATAAGTGAATGCAGATAAAGTCCCCCTCCTTCATCCCAAAATGAAAAACTCTGCGGTGTCACATGAAACTCAAGTGACTCATTAAAGCATTTTTAAATGTCAACTGTCTGTCCTTTCTCGACACCACTACAGGGAGCCTCAGCACCACTCCGTCCCCTACCACTATTACGAGCCGCGTGGTCCAGACGAGTGCGCCATGTACATTTCTCATGAGCGTGGGCGACGGGGCAGTCACCACCGCTTCATCACAGAGAAGCGGGTCTTCGCCAACTGGGCACGGACTTTTGACATCCACTTCTACCAGCCGGACTGGAGCCCCCCGCCGCTCCCAGCCAACCGGACGCTGGAGGGGACGGTCACAGCTGCGCCTCTGGTACCCCAGAAGACGTGACCGGTGTCGGGTGGTGAAGAAAAAGCTTCAGAGATTTATCTCAGAGAGCCTGAGGATGGGAAACATTTGGACCCTACACAAAAAGGTTAAAGAAACTAATTACCACAGAAGAAGACTGGGTCCTGTTGACCCTGCTGGACTTTTGTTACAGACATTTCTCCAGCAGCACCACTGCAGCTCCAGCAGGGTGTTTTGTTTACCGAGGTTCAAAGTCCATTTTTGAAAACCTTGTAAAGTGAGATTATTCAAGGAGGCAGCATCATTACACACTCCACTCTCAATGCATGCATGCAGTGTCTCGCTGTGGATTCTCCTTGTCTTTGTGCAGACGTGTGTGTGAGTGTGTATGTATATGTTTACCAGATGGATCACAGAAGAAACGAACTTGAGTTTGGGCTCTTCGCAAAGCCTCTGTTGGATGAAGGATCTATGCAGGATTCACAGCTGCAGTTCACTGAATGAAAAATACCATTACAGTGCCCACAGTCTAACAATGTAGAGCCAGAGACAGTGTACGCTGAATACAAATAGTACTGTAGCTTGAGTTAAATATGTCCATTTGAAAGTATGAATTATCACTATTCAAATTTAACATTCTTCTATGGTTTTCAGAGAATGATGAGGTCAACTTGGATGAGAATCTTTAGACCCGTGTCATGCAACAAATTTCTTCAGAATAGTTATTCAGTCCTCTGACTTTCACTGAAAACTGCCTTTCAGATGGTGCAGTGTAGGCTCACTCAAAGGACCAGTATGTACGACTGCGCTGCAAAAATGAGAGCTGCAGTGCAAATAGCGAGTTGGAGTCTTAGACGGTACATTAAAATCTATTTAATATACAATCTATGGTGGAAGCATGTTGTTTGCCTCCGCCTCCCTCCTCCACAGATTCGAGGACGCTCAGGCAGGCTGCAGGAACACTACAGGAGAATAAGACAAGTGTTGATCAGCTGTTCATAACCATCAATTGTCAGTGTAAAACTAGGCCTGTTATCCTGAGAACAAAAGCCAACTGCTCTGAAAACACACACACAAACGGACACTTTCTTACTCAAAAAACATTCACCATTAATTTTGACTCTAATCGACGAGAAACAAGCAAACAAAAACGTAAGTTATGGGCCAGAATAGAAATTTCAAAGGAGGACACTGCCGCAGTATCATCGTTGTCAGAGAAAGAAGTATTTCAATTTGGTACGTTTCCTTACTCTGATAAGATATCATGGTCATTTTGATTTATTACACTAAATATGTTTTAGATTTCTCCTTTAAAAAGGGGACAGGCAACCCCAAAATTAGATTAATTCTCTTACCTGTAGTGCTGTTTATACATTTAGATTGTATTGGTGTGAGCTGTCTAATTTTGGAGATATCTGCAGAAGAGAAGTCTGTTTTGGTACTTGGATAGTGCTGCTCAAAGTGCCAAAAAAATACATTTGAAAAACTCAACACCACTGTCTCTCTCCAGAAATCATGAGCCAGTTACTCAAGACAATCCACAGACCTTGTTGTGAGCAGTTTCATGTAGGAACTACTTTCTTTCTAGTAGGAAGGGAGCAGACATTTAGTCCCATTATATCTGAGAAGGCCGATGTCTCCAAAACTCAACAGCTCACAACAAAACAATCTAGATGGATAAATGGCGCTACAGGTAGGAGGAAAACATGTATTTTTGATTTTGGGGGTGACCTGTCCCTTTTAAGTGCCATCTAACTTTGCAAATGCAAAGTCAAGTCCTCAAACTTTGCAAAAGCCAAACAACAAGTGTGTAACATTAACCTGTAGGTTTCATCTCATGCGTGTGCACCTGCCCAGCTCTGTCTGTATGCATCATAAAGCTTTGTCGGCTTCTGTCACCAGTTAATAGCGCGATTTATATAGCTACAAGCTGGATTTCCATGTAAATGCACAGCTGTGTCACACAAGACAAGTGGGAGATTAAGATCGAGCGCAGGGATGCAGTAGCAGCATCCATCCTGCTATATTCATCTGCTGCTGCTTCCGTCAGCCTGAATCGCCTCACAGGAGAATTACAGGTTTTTTTTTTTCGCTTTTTTTTTTTGTGTGAAACTGATGAGTATGTGATCTGTCATTCTTCTCCTCTCTCGCTCCCAATTGTGTTTTATGTGCACTCTCATTTCATTTGATGGAGTATATTCTACTTGTAAGACTGCCCCTTCCTCTCTCAGAGATCCTCTATTTTCCCCTCTTCTCTCCTCCTCCATGAATAAGAATCAGGTTGTCAGTCTGGAGTGATGAGACATGAGACGTGCAGTTATCTTAATGATACATCCTGGTGCTAAGTCCCTATTGATTCTGCCCTCATCTCTGTAATGTGAGTAATGAGAGGAGGGATGCTGTGGGTCAGATACATAGGTGCTCTCACACCACAAGAATTTGTTTCTCATCATGTTTCCTCGGCGGAGATGAGCCGATTTCTTTTCATGCATCACAAACAGCTGCAGGAGAGATGCAGCTGTACTGTATGTGGTCCGGCTCGGAGTCCTGCTGCTGACTTTGTACTGAAGCAAAGACTGAGTTAAAGTATGTGTTTATTTTGCCGAGATGTTGGCTCATCTGCAAATGGCTGTGCACACACTGTGTTTGTATAAGCACTTGAATATTTTTGTTTTTCTGCCTAATTAACTGAATCATAGTATGTTGTTTAGGGCTGCAACTACTGACTGTTTCTGTTTGATGAAATGCTTGGACTCTAAAATGTCAGAAAACGGAGAGAAATGCCAATCACAACTTCAAAGAGCCCAAGGTGACATTTTCAGATTGTTTGTTTTGTAAAAACAACAGTCCCAAACCTTAAGGTTTTCTATTTACAGTCATATAAAACAGAGAAACACATTTGAAAGCGTGAAATCTGAAATGTTTGCTTCATAAATAACTTAAAGCAACAGTTTGACATTTTGAGAAGTATGATTGTGGGCTTTCCTGCAGAGAGTAAGATGAAAAGATTGATGCATATGTCAAGTTTGTACAGTAAAAATAACGTTAAGGAATAAAAAATATTTAAAATTTAAATATAATTTATTACAATACTAATGGAAAATATTCAGTTGCCTCACCAGTTTAAAATTTATGCCATTTGAAATTGAAAACATTGAACTCTTTTCATTGCGTTACCCTCAGGCAACATTGTACTGCTGTGGAACAGCCTGTGGGAGTCAATGTGTCGAAGAGTCTAGACATATTTCGTCAAACTTGAAATCAAAAATCTATCAAACTAAATTATAGCGGTCTTCAAAACGAGATAGTGAGTCACATTTCAGTGTTTGACCATCTATGTTACATTTAAATGCTAAATATACAGTACGAAAAGTATAGAAAACTAAATATACAGTACTAAAATGTCATGGTGGAAATTCTTAATGGTATGGTGTTAACCTCAAGGCAACATTTACAGTTTAACAGTTTTCCATGATTAACTATCAAATAAAGAACATTGAATAATAAAAAAAAATAAACTTTACCAATTTATTAATGTGAATTTTTTTCAATATTGTAGACTGACTGAAAAAAAACATCTTCAGACTGTTTTTGTCGAAAGGTTATGGAGCTGAATGTTATGAAAGCTGCAAATAAGGGATTCAAAATGACCTCCGGAGTCATGTGACAAATTAAAACACTGCTGTTAGTTTTTTGAAGCTCCCGCCTCTTTTTTTTTTTTTTTTTTAAGTATTGCACCATAATTGAAAATGTCTTGTGAGTGTAAACGGCCAAAAATGGGCATGTTACTTGGAGGTAATACGGTACCATAGAGGGTTAACAAATACTTAATATAGCATACACAGAGTTATAATGTGTGCAACAATACACTAACTAAATAAATCATAAACTATAAAATAAAATAACTTATAGCACTTCTAATAATTAGTAAACATAATTACTATTTAATTGTTTGTGAGCGGTTAAATAGGTATAAACTAAAGTTTAATTACTTTTCAATTTACCATTTAATAATGATGGTTATTACAAAGTATTACCAATTAGTGAACTTTAAAAGTGGTACTAGGTACTACTGGCCACTAGGTACTACTGGCCACTAACTCCAGCCACATGTTTACTGTCCAGACCCGACACTGGACTCAAACTGAACATCTAACTCTCAGCAAGAGAACACATTTACCAAAATATCAAACTATTAATCGGCTATTGCCAATTAATCTTCCGTTGATCAACTAACTGAACATTTCACACTGATGTTCTTCTTTCTTTTCTTCTTTTTTGCACATAATGAAAATGTATCATTCCACTCAATAAAATACTTTTTATCAATCATCCTGCATTCAGTTTTTTCTGTACGTAACAGTAACAAAACGATAAAACATGAGCGATAAAATTAGAGGATTCTGTCTGTGTTTGTCTTGTAGTTATCAGAAAGGAAGCTGAAACATGGAGGCTTTGTATGGAAGGCCGGTGACTCACCTTCACCCTCCACTGACGACAGCTGCCATTTTTACTTTTCAATCTCTCTCCATCTGTGTGGTTGTGACATCAGGCTGTGTCATACTGAAATAATAATGAAAGACAGGCAGAGATACAAGGCCATTACTCCCCTGAGCAAAAGACAGATCCCTGACTGTATTCAGAACTGAACGCTGGAGCATGATTTAGTAAAAAAATAAAATATTACTGTCACATCACCTGAAGGCAAAGCACACAGATCAAGGTAACATTATAAGATGATGAAAAGAAATCAAGCATTTGGGAGAGGGTCATGAACACTTTAATAATTAGACCGTGGAGTTCAATAAAACGTACTTCATATGCAATAAGACGACCGGTGGCTAATTATAAAGTATAATAGCAAAAATTCTGAACAGGGCTGAAAAATAATGTGTTTCTCTTGTTTTTTTTTTAATAATGTGTACTGTTCGATCTATAAACAGGATTTATGCAGCAAGTTGAATTTAAGAATAAATCCTTTTTAACACCACATAGAATGTAATTTAATAGTTACCACACTTACCACAGACATACCATTCCCTGTAGTATATCACAACAATTAATGATATAATTAATTAAATCAACATGTTCTGGACCCAGATAAGCAGAAAAAAACGGATAGATGGATTAATCCATTGAATATGATTCTTAAAGTTTATTGGAAAAACAAACCACAAGAATCCTGCTGTTAGTTACATGTATAATGTCTCAACGATCTACAATGAGATATAAAAACATTTTATAACTAACACTGCTGCCTACGGAAGGCAACATAAAATATATAAGAATTTTGCAAATCATATTTAAGAGTTTTTAATACCTACTAAGTCCTTTTGTGAGGAAACTGACTTTTCAACTGACCTTTCTGCTCTGAAAATGAAAATAGATAAAAGATGCTTTTCCAGCTCAAAATGTCTTAAAAATATCTTTTGTCAGATTAACAATCTAAAGTCAATTTATAATCAGATTAAACATGGAAAAGCACAATACCTAAGATGGAACCAGCGAATATTTGCAATGTTTACTTGATACTAATTTGACTTTATCCATTTTCAAAATTGCTTTCTGATAATTGACAATTACTTGTGTTGGCACCAGAGGTTGAACAAAGTCGTTGTTTTACAAGTAAGTCACAATTCTTTGCACTCAAAAGTCAAGACAGGAAAGTTTATGGCCAAGTCTTAAATAGTAAACCTGAGTTTTAAGTCCTAAACAAGTCATAATGTACTTGTGAGTTACCTAGGGCTTAAGTTAGCTTAGCTTTAGCTCACTAACTATTTTAATATTAGCCTTGACTTACCGTCCCTTGTAAAACTTCAAATGTCAAATTAAATTGAAAGTTTTTCAACCCCGACGTTTTGCATGCTGCTTTTCATTTTTTGTTAACAAAAGCACAGGTTTTGTACAATTTGTCTTTGGTATCATACCAACTGGTGCTCAGTAACGTAATGTTGATTCATTAACATGAATTGATTTGATACTGTTGGACTGGTTCAAACAAAGTGGATCTGGAATTAAGTGTAGACTTAATTTAAGATTGTAGTTTTATCACAATCAAATCAAAAAACAAACAAACAAACAAAAATCTTACGTCATGGTCTACTCACCAGCATTTTCTGGAGCTTTGACCAACATCTCGTCTTCAACAGCTGGACTTCGGTTGCCATGCAGATGGTTGAGCTGAGTTGTAACCACTCCAGTCGATGACAACATGTGCTGACAGGCATCAAAATTAATATTTACATGGTCATTACACTGTAAAGGTGTTTAGTGATTTTACCAAGCAAGTCAATACATTGCACATAAATTTTGATTAATGGAACAAACTCACCTGCAGGTCCATTTAGCAGCTGTTCTAGAGCTTTCAGTCGAATCACAGAATCTTCCTCAGAAGATGGGAGATCATGGAACTGTCAGCGTTCAAATTTATATTTGTCTGAGTACTATAAAGGTGCAGTTATTTATTTTGGAGAAAGATGGTTGATTGTTGAGTCTTATTACTCAAATGAAATGAGAACCAACAATCAATGTTCTCTGCGTCCTGTGATTGGTCAAAATTTCCTGTATTATTACACCCCAGAAATAAACTTTAAGGACTGCTTGTTGAGACTTGACCTTGGAAACAGCAGCTGATAAAACAATCTAGTACTATCTCCAGGCCAAAAATGATCTTCCAGTCTCATCAGTTTTAATATTTATCATGCAGTCTAACATGCCAAAAACTGTTTCCCATTCTCACGCTACAAATTATGTTTGTATCTGCAGTCCTTCATTTGAATTCTCTTTGCTTTCTTAGTTTATACTCGGCCCAAAATCGACTTTGCATAAACGCATGAATTTCAAACAATGCAGTCTGAACAAGGGAGAGGAAGCTGTTCATATTTATTACCAGACTTTCTGTCTAGGCAACCACCATCAGAGTGTGACACTTTCTCCTCTTCCTTTTTATTGTTTTCTTGCTCAGAGTTAAAGAAAAAGCTGCATTTAAGATTTAAAAACACAGTAAGTGAGTACCACTGAGTGATTTATGCCACAGCTATTGTTGCAGATGAGAATGAAAATCTGTGACTGCTAAAATTACTGTTATCATTCCTGGGAATGATTGACATTACAAAGGCTCACTGACAGGCAAGCAGTGGGAAATCCAGAGTTTCCATGGAAA
Source organism: Lutjanus erythropterus (assembly GCF_056507025.1). Lineage (NCBI taxonomy): Eukaryota > Metazoa > Chordata > Actinopteri > Lutjaniformes > Lutjanidae > Lutjanus > Lutjanus erythropterus. The sequence goes on from NC_139328.1 coordinate 17,098,692, forward strand.
TTGGACAACCTGTCAGGCGCACACACACCGTCTCCAGAACAGCATGTGCGTGCTTGTGTTTGTTTGTGCATAAATCATTAAATTTAGCAGGCTGCCACATGGGGCTAATGTCGACGTTGTTCCACTTCTAAAGACAACCGGCGTATGTGTGTGCGCTCACGGGTGAATCCCGATGCCGTTCGTTGTTTGAACAACCTGTGTGACACATTCAGAGCACCCCTGCCTGACTCTTCAGCCTGAAATCTCTCTGCCTCTTTGGAGACGGCTGCTCTAATATTGTCCTGTCACCGGTTTCTCCCCACGAAGTGAGGTGTGAAGGAAGACAGATGCTGATCTTTATTAGCATAGGGAAACCATAGTGACAGAGGAGACGGGGAGAGTACATCACCACACTGAAAGGCTGAGTGTATTCAATTCCATCTGCGAGTGCTGAAGTAGGAACGAGAGGCGCAGAGGAGATGGAGTCAATTTTGAAGTGGGTTTAAGAACAAACAAATCCATCTGAGATCGGCTGGCTTTAATTTCTATTGAATCTGCTGCCAGCCTGGTACACACCGATTGTATATGGAGGCTCGGATCCAACGACTGCTCCCTCTTTTGAAATACAAGACTAGAACAGAAAGAAAACAACATTTAAAAACCTCCGTGGATTGTTTGAAATGTTTCCAGTGAGAAAACAACAGAGCAGGTGTGTAAGTCAACTCAAGCAGCACCGATTTCAAGGATGTCTTTGTGGTATAAAATGAGCTTAGACTGGGCTCTGCCAGGCATATCTTCAAGGGTTTGCAACAGTAAAGGCAGAACTTGAAACAGTATTACAGAGTAATTAAGGAAACTCAATATATAATAATGAAACATGCAGTTAAAGACGCAAATACATCCCTTTGATCCAGTGTTTCATCTTTATTCAGGGTATCAAAATCCAGCCAATTGAGGGAAATAAAATGAGCTTGCTCTCTCTGAAAGGGGAATAAGATTACAAGAAATAAGAAACCGGGAGGAAAAAGGAAGCAGAAATAAGCGTTGCATAAATAATGTATAAGAAAAGGTACTTGGTGGCTGACGCAGCAGCTGCCTTCCGATACATATGGTTCAATTTCCAACTCCATCTATTTTCCACTTCAGCCGCGAGGGAGAGTGGCAGCGGGCACCCGATGGGCGGGTCCTAGCGCCAAGGAGCAAAGATAAACTACCGCAGGTTCAATCCATATGCTTTGAGCATCAGTCACTCCCCCCAACAATGAGCCTAATGCAGAATGGTTACACATGGAGAGAAAGGGAAGGAAAAAAGGAGGAAAACACATCCCAGCACAGAGGAGATTCATGTGGGACGGCCAGCGGCTTACTAGGTTATCACTCACTTATCGCCGCTGTAGTGTGAGACGTGGAATGGCCGGGGAAATAGCTGTCCATCACCCAGAATACAATCAGTGGAGTACACGGCTGGGGAGCTAATGGATGTTTCCACAGGGAGGGCAATTTGGTGAATGGCAAAGTGGATGGGTCCATCATGCGAGATGGGATTATGTGCGATTGTTATCCTTCACAAGCGTGATATGACGGTCAAGGGGTGTAATGTATATGGACAAGGGAGACATTAAATAGTAATCTCTCCACAGCCCACTCACAGCCAATCAGCCTGCCCTCGTCCCACATTTTCTCTTTGTGACCGGGCAGACGCTCTGAGTAGCACTTAAACAAAAAAGCTGCTGCTGAAATATGCAGAGCGGCACGCTCTGGAAAATAAATTAAATTCTTATCTGCTGACTCGATTCAGTGCATTTTTAACCAAATCAACACAATTATGGAATGGCTTACAAAACAGAACTTTTGACACAAAAAGAAATAAGTATTAAAGGGATAGTTTGGATTATTTGAAGAGGGATTGTATGAGGTATTTATATTTAGTTAGTGTATTGCTTGCAGTAGATGGCGGTCGGCACACCCTCAGTTTGGAGAAGCAGCAGGAGTACTGGTGCAGGAAGTTGAGCAATGTACTGCTGTGGACAGGGTGAGCACTCTCAGTTTAAGTGTACACTATTTTTAGAGCATTTTCACCACTTCTTCTTGCTGTCAGATATTTTTTTCCAACAGGAAACCGCCATTATATAAACTATAAACCAACCAGACTCCATAAGCAAAATCAGTCATTTTACCTTTCAAAATGTAAGGATTGCTGTGTCTATCCGTTGTTTTGTGTTATTGTGTGTCTTTGGTGTTTTAGACGGTTCGTTCAGATTCACCAAAGTCACACAAAAATACAAACAAACAGATCAAGGCAGCAGTAGACAAACAACTCCCGTGTTCTGCAATGCAGTCTGGTTGGTTTGGCGAGAGTGATATTTGATTTATGTAATGCCGGGTTTTATAGGTGGGGCTTTTTTAAGTCACTTAAACATATTTTGTTGCTGACCCTGTCCACAGCAGTATATTGCTTATCTTTCATGCTGGTACTCCTCACTGCATCTCCAAATTGGGAGCATGTTGACTACCACCTACTGTAGGTTAGGGCTGTGTAATGAAAAGAATATGGTAATACAATGCAAATCATGATACGGGTGTCAAGTTTTAATTTATTGCAATTTATGTTGTTGTTCATTGTGTGGGCAATGTAATATATTATTGCTGTTTTTTAAATCTAATTTTAGGAAAACTGTCATCATATCAAGAACACACCTCTATATAAAAATCAAATCTGAGCTAAAAAATGTTACTTTCACAACAGTCAACTTTTTGATGTACCTTGGTTTTTGAAAGGTCTGAGGAAAACTACATTTTCTTCTATGCACCACAGAACAATTTACAGAAAGCTCTAAAATTAGATACACGCGAATCCACTGTTGAATTTAAGGGCATTGTTAGGAACGTGGTGACGAAGATGTGCTTGTTTTCCTTGACAGGCCGCTATGTTTGAATATCTGTTCTTGTTTTATTGTGGATTTTTGTCATACCATATCCTGTTGTATTTGTTGCATTTGAATATGCTGTGATTTTGTGCAGCTGCTACCTTGGCCAGGTCTCTCTTTGTAAAAGAGATTTTCAATCTCAATGGGATATCTGGGTAAATAAAGGTAAAAGTGTAAAAATGTGTTTGAGAATTGATACAGTATCCCAAAACAAAATATCGCGATACAGAAGTGTATTGATATTTTCTTACATACCTACTGTAGGCAATACAATAAGTACCTTATACATCCCCACTTCAAGTAATCTGAACAATCCCTTTAAGTTGATGTCCTTGTCAGAAAAAACACATAAAAAGGGTAAAAATGGCCGTGCAGAGTTGAGGCTTCGCATATCTGATGCTTGACTTTCAAGTATTTGTCCCTTCTCACATCACATCTGGGATAACACAAATATGTTTACATTCCATCAGCAGAGAGCAATCATCCAACAGGAAAAAGGCACCAATTGAATCACCCAGTCTCTTGCCAAGTGGTTGTGGTGCCATACATCTCCTTTCCATTTTCGGGAATATAAGCCTGTCACAAACTGCACCGTCCCTCTAATGTCCCGTCAGTAAAAGCTCAGTCTGCAGCTTCATGTCCTCAGATATCCAGTGGCGTAAAATGCTGAGGCCTCAGAAGATGTGTTTGAGGTGCTTGATGCCGTACGTCTTGAAAAACACCAGGAGGATTAGAGTCCACAGGCCCAGGATGAAGCCATCAGGGGGATGCCAGTCTTTCTGCTTTGGTTTCTGAACAGAGAGGGGGGGTGGGTTGGGGGGCGAGGTAAGGTGATGTGGGGATGGGGGGAGGAAAGCGGGAGGTGGGGGGGTGTTGCAGGTTAGTAATAGTGTGTATATTTCTCCTGTTGACGCTACTGCTGATTGTTCTGTCATTCACACAGGCAGGCGGGCACAGAGACACATATACACTCACTTTATCTCCTCACACACTTTGTGCCGTGTCACACGCACAAACACAAAGGTTCACACAAAAAGCGGGTGGTAAAGCTCATCAGTACACCTCCCCTGTCTTGTGTTTGTCCCATTCACTGCCACATCATCACTTTGTGTATGATTATACTTTTAAATCTCCCCCGTATTAAACATGCATCTCACAAGGAGCACATTTATATGCTAATGCGGCAGCAATATTCTGTGGAGAGATGAGATTTAACCTCTAAAAAATCTTCCTAACTCCTCCGCTGGCGACAAAGCTATAGATAGGCAGTGAGGACGCACTTAAGAGATTTCTGTTATCCCTCGCTACGCAAGCTGCCATTATCCAGTCAAGAAATCACCCGTCAGAGGCATCCCCCAAAGCCAAAACCCCGAGACTTGGCAAAGAGGATGAACACACAGCACGCGCTCCAAGTCTGCCGCCTGAGTCACAAACTGTACACACACACAACAGGACGACATTCAGCACAGTAAAGCTGCTACACAAATACCTACGAGATCCGTGTCTCTATAGCTTCTCGGAGCGCAACTACAGCACCTAGTGTACATTTACTTTATATTGGATTGACACACATGTACATACACACACACACACTCACACACTACATCAGGAGTTGGAGCCGAGCTGACAGGAGACTGACAGGACCTGGAGGATTAGACGCTGGTGTGAAAGCCCGGTCTGAGATCATCATTACTCACAACTTTTGCCATAAGACATGACACAAACTTATCTGTCATGCAGCATGTGGATCAAATGAAACTTGTATTAATCAATATCATCTTATAATAATGTTAATATGACACATAATTCTCACTAAACTATGAAGCTCTACAAGTCTTCGCTCATTGTTTGGATTTTACAGCACATTTACTATATAGCTCTCACTTCTCTCCTGTAGATGGCTGTTTCCATTAAAAGCTTTAATAACGCCACTGTACAACTTGCCTGGTGCCAAACAAACAGAGCTGGTGGACACAGTCGTGCTTCTTACACACTGACCCAGCTACTTTTCCCAGGAGCTGGTTGAAACTAAAACAGGGTCAAAAGGCAGATCAGCATGTGTCATCAGCTTTGAGTATAAAAAACTGTCTAATAAGTAAGCCGACATTTAATGTCTTGTCACATTTGTCTTCCACTTATCCTTTGAGTTTCAGTTCAAATCAAAGTTTTGCCAATCTCAGGCAAATTTAATTTAGAGACAGTTGCTATACTTATTACTGTTCAGAAAGCATTTAAGCCTTTTTGCGTCTTTGGTTCAATGAAAAAAGTTTTGCAGAATAAAATTTCAGTTTTTCCTACTGGTACCAAAACTAGTGATGTGCGATTAGTCTGCTAAACCCTCACTAGTCGGCACCAGAAGTATTATCCAGCATTTTTTTCTGAATAAAAAGCAATTTAACATTTATTTCAAAACCAACCTCAATGAGTGCAATTTTATTTATGGCATTTATGATCTCCATAGGGCAAGTAAAACAGTAAATAACAGAAAAATAAATAAATCACTTCACATAGATCATACAATTGTGCTGCATTTTGACTGTTTTCTTTGTGTTTTCTTACATTTAGACAAGTCAATTAGTCTAAAATTTCCATTTAACTGCCAGGAAAATTAGTCGCTAAGAAAATTCCCTAACTGAAACTCAGATATATCTTAAAAATGTCTCATAATATCCAGCCCCACACCATCACATTCATCAGGTGAGCAGAAATACGATTAAAAACAAATAATACAAAGTAAAAACAAAATGTAGAAGTATAACTGAGTCAAGTGCTGCTGCAGGCAAAGAAAAGAAAAGTAAATAAATACACAGAAGTTCTAAGTTGTGTTTTTTTTTTTATGTGTGGTAAGCTTTTTCTTCATTTGTGAATGATAATGTTGCTCCGTGTCTGGGTCTGAAGCACAGACTGTATGATTAGAAGGCAATTTGCAAACGTTTGCTAACAAGTTTTTCTGCCTCGTGGCCAAAAATTAATTAAAGCAGCTTGTGATACCATATTCAAGTATCCCTCAGTCACTCTTTAGTTTTAGTGCCCCCGAGCATCCTCAAATTCCTTAATTTCCACAAAAATCAATACTTCAAACTTCAGCACAGTTCAGTCGTGTTTCAGAACATCAATAAAAAGATGGAATAAAACTTTTAAATGCACTGTTTTGATACTATAGGCACTATAATATAGCTAATATAACTAACACTATAATCCTGATGACTGCTGGCATTTCAGCACTGAAACTGTCTAACTGCTTTGCAATTTATACGTAAATTGATTCCGACCAACTCAGTCGGACATCTAATATTTTGCTGAATTTCCTTTTTTATGGGAGTTTGAGAACCGCTGAATTGGCATATGTACAGCGGACTCCTTTGCAGTACAAATAAGAGACTGGCACAATGCTATAAAGTGCTTCAAATATGTGCAGTGTTGAAATTACCACCCACTAAGCACGGCCAGTAAAGGCCAGTAAAATGGGTCTTTGGCAGCCAAAATGTCCAGACAACTGGCTAAGATCTGTGACCTTTGAACACTTCAGTTAAAATCCAGTTTTTCCTGTTTCTCAAAGCCTGTCTGCTGCACAGTCTCTGTCCATCAGCCTATCAAATCAAAGAAAAACAATGGCTCTGCCTCAAACAGGTTTCTCAATGGCTCTCTCCTGCTTTACAAAGCAGAATTATCTCAGCTCATGGAGAGGGGGTGATGATGAACTTGACCTGCTGCATAATACAGTGAGTGTTAAAGTAACACGCTGCACCTGATTCTATTCATGCAAAAGCATTTAGAACGGGCATGATTACATGTTTCTTAGGATAATGAATATTAATTGCTTTGGCTGGTGAACATTATTGTAATTTCTTATTAGTTCAATAGTTCTTGGTAAGTGAGGCGAAAAGTTAATTTCAGGAACTGTGTGTGGCTGTGTACTCATGCCTCTGTGTGCAGGGTACTGTCTCCTCAAGGCTGCCTTTTCAATCCGAACTGCAGGTTACGTGACGACGCTTCCAATTTCTAACGTGGAAGGACTGAGGACAGCAGTAAAATTGGATTACGTCTGACTCCAAATTTATTTAACAGCTCAATCAAGTCAAATCAATACAGCTCCACTGCCATACAGAATGCTAAAGCAGAGACAGGGAGACGTTTGCAGCACACATCAGCCCTGAGCTCCTGGCATATTGTTGGACAGAGTCAGGGCTGGAGGTCCAAGGCAAAAATCTTCTGATTTAAAGCTTCACTCCCACTGCAGATATTAGCAAGTATTTTCTGTTTTTATTGGTAGACAATGCCAGGCAATAACCACATGTGAAATGGAAACAGAAGAAACTAGAATTACTGCCTTGCAGTTGTATTCCTCTGCTTTCCAGTCGAGTTACATATTACATCTATATCTGCACAGACTCATAATATACGATGTGAAGAAGGAATTTAATAAAAGGTATTAATTGTATTATTTGGAAAAAAATTATCACTATACTGACATGAATGATTCCACTGAATAAGTGAGAAATGCAGTCTTCATTTAGAGACTACCATTTAGAGATTGAGAGCTGAACATTGTGATGTCACAGTGAAGTCAGCCTTTGACCTTTCACATATTAAATGTCATCACATTATCATGTTATCGTATTAGACATTGGTGTGAAATTTTGTCATAATTAGTGTAGGACTGTGTGATGGAATCAGTTACAGCCAAAAACAAGTTTTGTGACGCCACAGTGACCTTTGATCTTGAAATTATACTTAGTTCATCCTTGAGTCCAAGTGAACATTTGAGCCAAGATTAAAGAAATTTTGTCCAGATGATCTTGATTTTCCATTCACAAGAATGGGATGAACAATCCTTGGACATAACGGCTCTGGCCACATCTGTTCTAGGTGCAGAGGCATAACAAGAAGACTGGAGTTAAATTCAGACTTAGAGAAAAGTTGTACACATCGGTCACGTTGTAAAATGGGTCGAACGTCCAGTCGGCTACAGGCACTTTTCCTACAGACGTCTGCAGTAGAGAGAGTCTACAGGCACAAAGCTGCAAGTTAGGTGCTGGAAAGAGGTTCAACAATCAGTGAGCAGCAGAAGACAATAGAGCTCAAACTATAAAGGAAAGTTTTCAGCGTCTGAGTCAATGGTGCTTTTGTGAGCGAATGAGAGAAACTACGGGAAACATCTCCGATGAGAGAGTCTGGTCTCCTTTGTCTGCCACACTAGCAGATGTCAAAGTGGGTGTTTAGTTCAAAAATAGCCCTGAGTTAAAGCCCCCCCAAAAACCCATTTTCACAATCAACTTCTTATCATGAACATTTTCTGTTATTTTACAGGAGAGATTTCTGGATTTGTTCCTTCTCCGTGCTCATCTCAGTGGGCAAAAATGGAAAAGTGCAATGTCATGTGCTTAATTGCACCAATCAGGATTAAGATTGTCAGCTGTGACTCTCTTTGTTCATGTTGCCAGACCACTGTCAGTCAAATCTGAATAAACAACACCTACACAGTGCTTTATATATCAATATTTTTCTTTAGAAAATACTCTAAATTATGTTTTTTTTCCTTCAGCACACCATACCTACAATTATGAGAAATATATTATTCATGGCTTCTGCAAAGTTACAGTACACCTGCAGAGCAGCCACTCAACACTACGCTGAAACAGCCTACATTCGTTTCATGTTTCACCTACAGGAACTCACTCATCATCTGTTATGTGGAAACATCAGATTCTCACATGGTCATAGAAAAAAGTGTACATCATGCTCATACTTCATTTATTAAATCCTTGTGCACAGAATGGATAGATATGGTACATGATATTGATGTTGTTAAAGAATTGCTTTTTCTCTGGGTCTGAAGAAAAATGTGTTCATTAAATTCTTGACCAAGTGGGTATGTAAAGCCCTTACGGACAGATTTTCTGGAAGCTTTGAATGAATGACTCAGTAATATTCTGTTACTCTAGCAAACCTCGTTTTATATTTCATTCCCTTTTAATTTTGTTAATTGCTCTTGTGTGCACACTTTCCCAGTCCCAAAATGTACAGGTTTTATATTTTGTAAGAAAAATTTGTGGACGGCAGAGGAAATGAAACTGCCCCTGATATATCCCTTGCAATATAACACCACCAATATAGTAATACCATGGAGCGTCTCTCCTGCTTCTGACAGCCCTGTGTGCCAAAGAGTAAATTTGCACAGGACAGCAGTAGAGGTGGTTCAAAAGTACTTTTGTCGACTTTACTGGCATTCAGAATCAGAGCCGCAAACACAAACAAGCCACACTGCTCTACGTCACTTCTCTGTTTCCATCACTTCTCTTTGTTTCCTGACAGTTATTTCTGGAGTTAGGTCACTTTGAGGCAACACTCGGTTTGTTAAGTTTACAGCCTGCCATGCTGTTATCCTGCGTTGCCCTCAGCTGAAGAAGTGCTATGATTTGACTGACAAACTGCGAGTTGACTGTGTTGCGGATTTAATCATGGATATGAGAGAAAGACAGTTAGCGACTAGCTGGTGAACAAATAGGAGCATTTAGCAGCTAAAGAGCCAGATTTTTCCTTCAGGAGCTGGTGGAGACCAAAAACAGAACTGATGCAATTCTACTGTTGGTCTGAACAAAGCCTGCTTTCACTGGTTGCACAAGACTGTCTAATTCTTGACTAAAATCTGTTTCATTTCTGTATTACTATATTAACATTTAAAATGAAATCATGTGACTGCAGACGCTTTGCTTCTGAAATGCTGATGTTAGGCACAGCCTTGACATCATATCTCACTGATAACATTTGTAAATTCAAATAAAATACACTTGCATGCAAATATGGCTTCTGTTGTCAGCAGGTAACATTGACTGTTACCATGGAAACATGACTGAGATTGGCCTGGTTTTAGAGTGGCTAACAGTTTTTGCCTTAAATCAGGGTTTATATTTGTGCAACACTAGCTTCCATTAGACGGTTAAAACTAGACTGCATTAACTGACGGTAATTGTGTAAAAATCCCTGACATTTGTTTGAACAGCCCTCCATTCTGAGATGACTGGCAATTTTTTTAATTTCCCAAATCATGGTTACCCTCACTGTTAAAAGCCCATTTTGCAGCCATGGTTGCAGATTGGCTCTGAGGCTGTTAATGTTTCGCTGACATTGCATGCTGAATCCTCTCACTGGTCGATTTTGACCCGTCTGTTCTAGTTTAGCTGAAGCAGAAGCAACTCCCCAAATCCCAATTAAATTTGCCGGCATGCTTGAGTTGTCGTCCTCCATGTTTTCCGGTCAAGCGGACACAGAGCCATGACAACAGTGATCCGTCTCGTCGAGACACTGACATAATCAGATGAATACTGAGCTGACAGTTCAGACCGTCATCACATGGCCACTGATTTCAGACAGCACAAATGTGATCCAAATCATATATTCAGTGTGTTTTTTCTGCTCTCATTACTCTACACACATCAGATCTGTGTTACATAATAAATTCTGAGTTGGGACATTCTTAGTTACAGCCAAAGTGACAAAGCGGCCGTCAGGAAGACAAGTAGAGGAGATGAGGGTTAAACACCTGGAGGTCGAGTTGAGCCCGGCCGGGGATGTTCATGAGAGACGACTTGGAGCGTGTGGCCAGTGGGGGCAGTTGACCTCCGTGACAATGCTGGGCAGAGGTGTGCGTGACTGCGACTCTGTGTGTGTGTGTGTGTGCGTGTATAGATATGTGTGTGAAAGAGCAAGCCCCTTGGGTGAAGAAGAGCAAAGGGAGATGGATCGACTGTGACAGGAAGCCACGTCAGCACAGCCAGCAGATCGAGGAGCATATGTCAAGAGGGGAGAGAGAAACGAGAGACAATGGAAGAGAAGTGGGCAACATTAAGTCAGAAAAGACAGCGATAACTAAGGAAGACAAGAACGGCCGTGTTTGCAATTATTTTTTAACGCGGCTATCTTCACATCACAAGTTAATTATTTGTCTCGATAACAAAGCTTGTTTTCTTGTGATAACAGGTCAATTCATCTTGTTATTTCAAAGAAACGAAGGGCAAATTTTTGAGATAGCGAGATAATTTATCACAACAAAATGAAAGTTGTTTTCTCAAGATCACAGGATAATTATGAAGAATTCGAAAATGAGCGTCTGGTTCATTTGATCACACCTGATTTTAGCCTGCGAGATCACTGCCATGACTGTCAGGGAGGATTAATGTTTACATGTCATCTCTAACAGACAGACTCAATGTAATTTCTGCCTGCATTAGACCTTGATCGAAGTACAGTGATCAATAATGGGTATTCCTTGGTCTGACATTTTCAGCTTAAATTAGTTGCCACCGTTGTCAAGACACATCGGGCAATCCTGTTCTCTGATAATGTATAAATAATATGTTTTCTCGTGATGCTGCCTTGTGAAGTTTTGCTCATTTTGATCGATTTCAATTAATACTGAAATTGTGGGACTCCTGTCATCATTGATAAAATCTCTGTTTACCCTATTATTTCATCTCTTCTGCTACGAAAACATCTGTTGTGACCAGTATACTGCACAGTCCCTGGTTCCAGTTAGTGGTGGAGTTCTACTGGAGTGCATTTTATTCAAACGTGTTTCTAATATTTGCCTCCCCAACATGTTTTTAAATGTGGTGGTGCGCAAAGTATAACAGCTCTCAGTATAATGAAGTACAGTTGAGAGTGTAGTACTGAACAGGCCAAATCCTGTTTTAGACTTTTTTATTCTTGCCATTAAAAATGTGTTCAGCATTTCTGTCCAAATATTTCTTGTAAATTATCAACTTATACATTGATACCCATATATTTGTAATAGGTTGATGTCAGCTGATATATTATTCTGGCTTATTTATAGCTCCAACTAGTGTAAAATGTGATTTACAAAATTGTAACAAATATTCCCCTGGTAAGTTTACATAGTCCAAGGATCTCCAGATTGTTTCTTTTGTCAGATTAGCACAAAATTTAAATTTATAGAGAATAAAGAAAAAGCAGCAAGCAGCAAATCCTCACACTTGTGAACCAGCAAGTGTTTGGAATTTCTGCTTGATAAATGGCTTCAATGAATAATCTGTTATTCAAATTATTAATGTTCTGTCTACCAACTAATTGCTTAAATGACTAATTGATACAGCCCTCAATTCATTAACTAAATATCTAAATTTGAGCCTTTTTGAGTTCCTGAAAAAAAACTCAATGAGAGGAATGCAGCTTCTTTAGATAAACAGAAACAGACAAGGGAGAAGGAAAAATATTATGCACAGAAACCAGCGACAGGAGAGAAACAGCTGAAAAGAGGCGAGTGTTCGCTGACCTTCACTGACAGAAACATTCACATCCTACTGCCAAGGACAGGGACTTAGACTGAAGCAGCCTGCCTCCATTACACACGCTTTGTGTTGCGTATTCAATTCACAAGTAAAATCAATTAACAGCTACCCACCTGATTGATTGGAGCTAATTAATATGGCCATGCAGGATGCTAATGGTCGTTGAGGGAGGTCTGAAACACCCTGCCAAACACTGGCGCTCCAAGGTCAAAAGAAAATTTATGTTGTGCGGAGCCGGATGAGAGGACATGCAGCCGTTGTGCTCTGCCAGGAGACTCCACTGTATTGCCTGGACATTTAAGCCCCCGGCAAGTACTGGTACAGTCAAAGGTGCAGGTGTATTATTCTCTCATAAAGCATGTTTTGCTTTTCCAGACCAGTGGTTCTCAAATATTTTTCAGTATTGTACTTTTTTAAAAAAATATGGTTTTAGCCACAGACCCTCTGACCAGCTCAAAACATTTTATGACAGAAAAAAATGCAGATAATAAGATGTACAATAAAGCGCTGGGTATTGTTCAAGGTAAAGTTAACTTGTCTCACGACTGTCCACATCAAGAACTATAGCTATAAAACAAATCGTTAAATCCTTAGTTAGAATGATTTTAGAACTATATTTTTTATAGTTATAGTTCTTGCTGTGGACGGCCCTTCAGCCCAGCTCATGTGAACTATTAATGGGTGAATAATCCAATCCAATCCAATCCTTCACAATGATAGGAAGAGATGCCATCAGTATCAGCTTTTTGAGGTAAATCCCACCAGAATATATTCTTCCTGATACTGACGGTATTTTGTTGGCTCTGTTTTAGCTTTCTTTTTCACTTCTTTCTCCGTGTTTTTAGCTGTATTACTGCTGCATTTCAACAATGAATTCATTTTCCTCAAGTTATTCAATAGAGAAACTAGATTCCTGGTCACATTCCTTCCCGCATTGAAAATAGTAATATTTAATGTAAAATGTGGCTTAATCAAACTTAAATTTACATTTTTTGAACTTATTATAATCTAGTTATTTTAGGAATTATGCATGACTCAGCATGAAATATATACTTAATAGAAGCAGGCACCACTTTTAAAATATTTCACACATAAACACAAAACTTTTTGAAGGTTTTGTTTATGTCCCTTATCTATCCTGCTAAGTGCTATGAACAAGCGCTGTAGTGTTGGGCCAGTCAACACGTGTAGTGTACGTCTGTGGCAAATACTTCATTACAACTGGTTAGTTAAAGCTGTTACTGAGTAAATCAGCGTGCTGATTGTGCCTGTAGATTGAACTGAATCAGAAAACAGTCTTAGTGATGATGTAACAAAAGTTTTACTGTGAACGAATCTGGCACCACTGTACCATAAAGGACCTACTTTTAGAATAGTTTGGTTTAACAGCCTGTCCACCTGGAAAGACCACTGGGAGCAGAGGGTACTTTAAAGTGAATAATTCACATAAATTCAACTGACCTATGTTCTAATAATGGACTTTGTAATAACTAGGGCTGGGTAATATATCGATTATATTATATTCTAGTATGAATTAATGTGCAATACAGCAGATGACCATATCGTTATATTCGAGTTTTCAGTGCTTCCACTGTGGCTGCAGAGGGGCAGTTACTTAACTTCAGTCAGACATTAAGTCTATAGATCAGCTCAGATCACAGTATAATCATTACTGAAAGGTTGTGTCTTGGGTTTGCTGCCATAGAAAAGAAGTAAAAGTCCCAGTTTATGTAACATAATTACATCGTCCTGAAATCTTCAAAGCAGAGCTGGTCCGTGAAAACTTAACTTAGCTAGTTAGCAGTTATGAGGAACTGTGCTTTTTTTTTTTGCTATGATTGATGATCTGATGGCATTTGCTGCTCTGCTCACGACTTTCAGCGAGTGTCTGGAAGACCTCCGCTTTTAGACTGTTTTAAATTGTATTTAGCCTGACTCATACCAGCTCATTAGCCAGCTCACTTTCACAACAAAGCCCTCCTACCTCTGTCACACAGGTTACACACAAGCCCACCTTTCTTTAAGGAGAAGGTTTGGCTGGTAACACAGGTGCAGTGGATGTTTCATTCAAATCTATTCCTTCAGTAAGAGCACTAATACACCACGTTGGAAATACTACATTGCAAGTAAAAGTTCTGGATTCTAAACTTGACTAAGATACAAAAAAAAATATGTCAGCATTACAGAAAAATTCACTGAACGTGTCAAAGTAAATGTAGCATTACTCATTGTTCAGTATAATGGTACCTGTCTGTGTTTTAGTATTTTATCTGATGTTTTTTGATTAATATTACTGCTGCATGACTTGGTATGTTGCATTTTACTGCTGTAGATTGTAAAGGTTGTACTCATTTTAACTACTTTATATACGGTTGGCTAATTTAATGTATAGCAATGCATCATATTCTATAACATAAGTTATAATTAGATCTGCGCCTTTGAGTACTACAAAGCACTCATGGAGGTATTAGTATCCCCGCTGAAGAAACATTGTTCTAGACGATGTCATGTGTAATTACTGAGCAAAAGAAACACAGAAAAGCAAATTCTAATTGATATTTGATGAAAGAAGGAGCTTGTCTGAGAGGCCTTGGCCTGTGATCCACACAATCCCAGCATCCACTTTTGAGAAGTGTCAGTGTTGCAGGCTGAGTGAAGGAAGGGGGATTTGGCGAGGGAACGGAGGGAGGCAAAGCATTATTTTTCAGTGTTTCCATTTTCAATTCTCTGGAGCCATATGGTGTGGCGTCAAGCTGGCAAAAGAACAAATAACAATTTGACGCCAGAGACCAGGACTCACAGCAGCGAGGTAGGAAAAAAAAGCAGAATACACAAGAGAGTGTGGGGGGGAAAAAGCTCTTTCTTGTTATTTCCAGAACTGAACATATTGTGATTAGGCGTTGGCAATGTGATGAGATGTGTGAGGTTGGGAAGAAAAGGTGGCAGGAAGAGGGGACTCACCCCGTCACCACCAGCGATACAACTGCCAACAGTGACAGGGCATTAATCAACTCATCCACGTACACAATGAGGGGGAAGTTTGTATACAGACGCCATACAGCACAGCCTTATATATCCACTGTCAATCACTCTGATGACTTTTCTATTTACAAGCCGTCGCCTGGTCTACTGGCAAATGGAAAAATGTTTTTCTTAGAAGATAAACGCAGCAAGAAGATTTGTTTCTGCTGGTGGCAAGTGAAATCAGACCACTTGGGAATATTTTAGACATCAGATTTTATGAGATTCAATCAAATCTAGTTCTTCAGACGAGTGCATCTGATCAGTGAACAACAAAGGGCGCTGCCACAGAGGCATGAAGATATCTCAGAGAGTTAAGCGCTCAATATGACAGCTAATCAAAAAGAGAAGAGCTGTCAATAGGCTTTATGGACATTGGTCATTCTGCTGCAGTGCAGATGGATTATGGTGAAGGGGAGAGAGATGACTCAGTCTGTCAGGACTCCCATCTTCAACCCAGCAGGAGAGCTAGCCGATAATCGAAATCTCTGGCAGGGGTCATCGGGTTGACGAGTGTGTTTGTGTGTTGTACGTGTGGGTGCATTTAAAAAGAGAAGGGGGTAGACAGAAAAACTGAAAAAGATGCGTACAGATGAATAGATACGGGGGAGAAAGAGACAAAAGACAGAGAAAGCTGAGATATGAAGCCAAGTAGCAGACGGCAGAGGCTTAATGGGGTGTGTTTGTGTAAGTGAGCTTTCAATAGCGCAATTGCTTCTGTGTGTTGAAAATTATGGACACACTTTATGGCGCGCTCTTATGTGAGCAGCAGGCTACAGATCTAAAACTGGCCCCTGTTTGCCAGGCTTTTGAGGCGGTCCTCAGCGATCAATTTCCCAGAGTGTTGCTGGGTGTGGAGACCCCTCCTATTTCCCATCACGATACTCAATAAGCGCCTGACAGAGCTCAGGCCTGCAGTCAGCTTCATTTCTCCAGGCCAACTGACTGTGACTCCTTTGTTCACAACAGAGTCAATGTCAGACACTGATGTTTCCTGCAGCGGGACCAGAAGCTTTTCAAAAAATTTTTTTTTTTTTCACTACTCAGTTGTCTGTCTGGATTTGACTTTTGTTATCAATACCAATAGTTTAGTAACCGTCTACATAGTGGAAACAAACATCATTGTCAAATGATCACACGTCAGAATCTCCAAGACATCCATGAGTTTTGATACTTTCATCAGGATGCTGACTCAGTCTGGGGGTGTGGATCTTTTGGCAAGTCTCTAGATTCAATTCTGATTCAGAGGGCAACAATGTAACTATAAAATGATTATCAATGAATCTTGATGAATATATTTTTATTTTAATATGTGAAATAGGGCTGCAACTGACAATTATTTTCATAGTCTATTAACTGACTGATTATTTTCTTGATTAGTCGTTTGCCTATAAAATGTCAGACAATGGTGGAAAGTCCTCAAATGTTTGGGTTTTTTTGCCCACAACCTTAAGATATTCGGTTTACTGCCATAAAAGAGTAAAGAAACCAGGAAATATTCACATTTAAGAAGCTGGAAAAAGAGAATTTTGAGTTTTTTGTTTAAAAATTCACTCAAACCGATTAGCTGATTATCAAAATAGTTGGCCATTAATAACTGATTAATCATTGCAGCTCTAATGGTATATATTGTTTCTCACTGTGTGACTTCATGCTACTTTTAAAAGATGGAGTATTTGTCATGATCCATAATTAATTTAGTTTGACACAACTTGTTTATGTCAGTTTAAGGTCAGGGCCCCCCTTTTGCAAGATACCTTTAAAAACCAAAGTCGACCATTTTTTGGCCTCTGCAGATTGAGTTTATTTCAAGTGACAATGAAGTTTCAGTTGAGAGGGTTTTGAGGCAGAGATATTTGGAGTACATGCCCATTCTTTTGTGCTGCAGTAAATCCATACTTCATGTATGCTGCATCATATTTGTGAGTTTTGCTTGGCCAAGAGCTGTTCAGCTTTTTGCAGCCGAGCTTTTGTCAGCGGGCCAATCGGTCTGCTCATCAGCACTAAATTTCAGAGTAGAGCAGCTTCATGGCAGGTGGCAGGCGGCCATCCAGGTCATCACTGACAGCTTATGACATGATGATATTTTGAATGGCAGGCAATTAAAACAGTGGGCACGACAAATAAGATTTTGATACAATAATTCACACGATGATAATTCAGTTTTATTTATCTACGTATTGATTTATTGTTAATTATTTTAAGCATTTGATTGAGGCCCCCTGATACACCCTGGAGGCCCCCACTTTGAAAGTCACTGATGTAAGAAAATCACAAGAGGTACCGTATATTAAGGAGAAATGAGACAGGGAAAGTAATAGGGTACTCTACGGGGAGGAGTGAAATATGGTCTGCCAAATACAGTGGAAAATTACACGTTCTCTTATTTAGAGGGAATTTTGTTGGAAGAGTTCAGTACGATTCTTCATTACTCCTCTGCGGCACAAAACCAGTAACTTATATTGTTGGAGCCAATGCCAGGTCAACAATGAGGATTATCATCATATATTTTGGTCCTATCCTGTTCTCACTGCCTACCGGAAAAATATCCAGAGGAGGTATTTAGAAGTACTATCCCTTTTAGATTTGATGACCTATACCTTTGCAATATCCCAGAAAATTTATGCTCCAAAGATAGAGCCCTTATGAAAACCCTGCTGGCTGTATATATAAAAGCTATGACTCATAAGGGGCTGAAGCCCCAAGCTCCCCTGATTGAGGAATGGATAGACATAGTTCATCAGATATATACAATGGAGAAATTGACATATTCCCTCAGAATACGCCAAGATAAATTTACAAGTATATGGTCAAGGTGGATTGACTTTATCCAGCCTCAAAGACAAGATTTTACTTGAGTTATATGTGTTTAACAAACATCCCTCCCAGTTGTTTTGTTTGTTTTATACATAGTTAAGGTCGGTACCAGAAGTTTGACATCTACGATAATGGACTAATAGGAAAGGATATGGACAATCTGGAAATTTCATTTTCTTCTGTTTAGTTTGTCCCTGTCTATCTCTCAACACAACACATGGAAAAGGAGAAAACTGTTGTACATCGATTGTTTTTGTTTCTTTTATTTATTCATTTATTCTTCCTTTTTATTTGCAATTCAAGTGAATTGAAGAGAAAACTGTAAAGGACAGGTAAAGTAAAAGATACTTCTTGATATGGTCTGGTTGATGTTGAATTGATGGAAATCGATATAAACATGGGTGCTATCTATTTGTTGTTTATGCTTTTCTTTTTGTTTTTCTTGTCTCTTTGTGTGTTACCTTCCCTAAGGCACCTGTTTCTTGTGATTTATAATTGTAAAAACAGGCATGAAGTAAAACATTTGTAACTGTCTTTTAGAAAAACTTTGGCTGCAATTAAAAAGAAAATTTAAAAACAACAACACTGATGTAGATAACTGGGTTTTAAATTTCCAATTATTGGCTTTTCAGCATCAATTCATAATATTTCAAGAGAAAACGATGCATCTAAGAATCAACTTTTCCCCCGACCCCTAACTCAATCACGTCTCAGTCATCTAAGAAACTTAGGTCCATTATGTCAAAACATTAAATGGAAATTCTAATACATGCATTTAAATCATCACGTTTAAGATTACTGTGGTTCTCTTTTCACCGGTCTTAATAAATCCTCATCTCAGCCAACCAAAATGCTGCTGCTGTTCTGAGCAAAATCCAACAGATGGACACATATCACACCTATTTTAACCTCTTTGCACTTGCTTCCTGTTACTTTTCGAATTCATTTTAAAATCTTGGTGCTCACTTATAAAGCCCTACACGGCCAGGCTCCTCGGTATATTATAGACCTTCCACACCCCCAACAATGAGCCAAGCTCTCAGCTGAGCACGTTTTAAGACTCTGGGAGATTGTTCTTTCCAATTGGCAGAATAGTCTCTCAAAAGCTTCAGAACCTTGGACTGCTGTTCAGACAGGTATTTGGGTAGCATGTGGTATTTTATGTTTTAATCTTGTGCCTTATGTCTGTTCCCTCTGTATATTTTATCTGGTGTTTTATCTCTGTTTTCTTTATTTGATTTAAATTCTTTGACTGTGAAGCACTTTGTGACTGGTGTCTGTGAAAGGTGCTGTATAAATAAATGTTGTTTGCTTTGCTACTTTGCTACTGTCACTGAATCCTGATCCACGATCCTTTCAAAAAGATTTATCCTCAACAAATGAAAGGCTCTTTTTTTCAGTGTCACAATTTGCTGCCTTTTCAAATTAATAAAAAAACAGACAAGGTATTATTTTATCCATTGCTCTGGAAACCCCAAAAAGCAGCAGCTTTGATCCAAGCCTTGCTTCAAAATCACTAGACCAGGTCTGACACGAGCATTTAAGCATGTAAAGTGAGACAACAAGCTAAACTGACAATTGTCCATTTTTTCTCAGCAAAAAAATCATATTGAATAGTCTGCCTTTGTCTTCATCAAAATATTCCCTAAGGCATTGCAAGATGCCGTCCCATTAAGTTCAGACTGGGCTTGCCATGGTAGTAGGTGTTATCAGTGTTAAGTCGGATAATGTATGTTATGATTATTAACTGAAAGAGTCCCGGCAAAGGGCAGCAGGAGTTTGAGGACTTCAAAATAATGTTGTAGACTTGGCCAACTTGGCTAAACCAAGCGAGCCTTGACAAGGAGCTAACAATAAAACCGGTGTGTACTTAAAGGCTTAGCTTTACATAACATGATAACAGGCTTAGCTTTACAGCGACAGGTAACTGGCAGTTATAAACAGCTGATCAACTCACTGTCACTGTTAATATTGACAATTTATGATGTTACACATGTGTCTTGCGTTCCTGCAGTATTCCTGCAGCCTGAGCTTCCTCAAGTCTGAGGAGGAGGGGGCGAGGGGAAACAATTAACTTCAACCATAGATTGTACATGGGATTCAACCCATTTAACATACAGTCCATGCTTCCAACTTGATTTTTGGACTGCTGTACTCACTTTTGTATGCAGAATTGCTACATACCACTCCTTTAACTTTAGAATTACTTAACAAGCCGTCTGTGAATGTACAGTTGTTGGGATCCGTGTGGGGAATGTTTGACAGACCTGCAACTTGAAACTTAATGATGAATCAATCTTCTAAGCATTCATTTTGTTCAAAGTAAAGGGACAAAAAAAGATCTAATGTTAAAGATCAAAGTAAGCGCTCTAACGAGCGTCATCACTCTTATCCTTTCTTGTTCAGTGTTATTATTAACACCAGTGTTGTCACACGTTTATTAAGCAGTGAGTCCTCAATGTGGCTTCTGTCTTTTAGACAGCATGCTTATGGCTAAGACCAAAGGCTGTTTGCCCATTATAGAGGCATCACATTACTCAGCCTCTCTAGGAAAGTTTACTCTAAGGTGCTGGAAAGGAGTGTCAGGCCGATAGTCGAACCTCGGATTGAAGAGGAACAACGGTCATGGCTAAATGCTGCAATAAGGTCAGCCGCTAACTTTGTCTGTCTGCCGTTTAGTACTGGACAGGTAGCATACAGTGGGATTATCAGACCTTTTTTGCCAATAACAGCTGCCTGCTGCTGCTGTAAACAATGCTGAATTTAAAGATAAAAGCTGTTGAAAACCAAAGCCAAAGCAATAAGCTGAAAGATGCTACAACATAACCTGACTTACAGGAGCTGCAAAAGTGGGAGATAATTTAAGTGAATACTTTTTCCTTGGGCTGCCCACTGAAAGTTGAAGATTCAAATCATCATCATTGATTTCATTGATTCGTTTCATTTATGATATGCTTATTACTTTGCTTGTATTTTGGCTGGGTATGCTACGGATGGATGGATGAATATTTATTGGCATCATTAAGCAGCGCCATGGTGTATCTTTCTAATCTTTCTAATGTATTGATCAATACTTCCCATATACCTAATGAAGGTCAAACAGACTGAAATGTTGAAGTAAAATTAAATACTTCAGCAGTAAGCGAGACAGTGTGTCGAGTTCTCATTGTTTTCGATTTGGCAAATGCAAAATTCATAATGAGCACTCTGCATACATAAGCGGGGGCTGCATACAATAAAAGAAAAGCCTGCACAATAACACGTTATCCATTACAAAAGCCCTGCAATAAATACTACCTGTACATGGTTTTCAGTGTGAGTGTTTGTTGAAGTTTTAGCTACAGGGTTGAAATAACACTTCTCTCACACAAGTTCAACAAAACGGATTACCATAAACTTCACAAACTCAGAACTTATTGAAGGGATATTGCCTTGGAGAATACTGTATAGATGGTGACGTTAATGTGTCCACTCTCAGAATATTTAAGTATGTGTTTCTTGGAGGCATCTGAACCCCAAATGTAAGAAACACTAATGTCTGCTCTTGCCTGTGGCAAAGATTAATGTGACTTCTTTACTTTTCTGAGGCACAAGTCGAAGGGGAAGTATAGATATAGTATTTTTAATAGGCTCATAATGGAAAATCTTACAAGAGCAAAACAGTACCTCAGACCGCCTGTTTTGAATGCAGAGCACATGTTCTAAAGGGGCAATGAAGAGGAATAGGTGTTCATTTGTGAAGGTCGGCCCGACTGAAAGCCACAATCCATTTGGGAATGAGGTGAATGCACAATTCCTCGCCACAATCCTGCCTATCCATTCTGCTGGATTTCATGGTGGCCCCTCCACACTGAGACCAGGAGGCACTTACATTTCACACTTAGAGCTGTCACCATGGAAACAACACAAAGAATCAGTTGGTGGATGTTGCACATAACTTTCTGTTCCGTGTCCAAATTAAGGACAAGCGTGGACACACGTCGAATATGAAAAACACAGCTGAAAACACAAAACAGCTGCCTACACAAACGCCACAAAGGACGGCAAATGTGAAACCTCAACGTTCCATAGCTAATAAAACGGATGTTAAAAATGTCTGTATTTTATCAATGGTGTCCTTGGTGTCCCCATCTGACTCTGGAGTTTGTGTGGCTCTCTTACCTGATGGATGATCTCAGACACTGGCAGCTGGTCCACATACGAGTACTTCTCTTTCTGCAGCTCTCCATTCAAAGGACTGAAAGACAAAACACACACACAACATCACTCTTTGGCATTTACCTGAACTAAGTAAATTGCACTTTGGAAACATTGAGCTTTTGTTATGTGGGACACCATTATTCAGTGGTGAAGAAAAGCTGTCAGGAAGAGGAACAGACTCCAGTGTTTCTGTTGGCAGTGAGTGTGTAGCCAAGGTGCGCGTGATTGACAGAACATTTCAGAGCCGAGTCAATGATATGCGGTGCAAATTGATGCAAATGAACCCATTTTTTCCTCTTCGTAAATGAAAAACTTGAATTACCGCCTTGTGGTTGTATGCATCTGCCAACCAGTCAGGTTGCATTTTATATCTGTGCCTGTCCAGATTCATATAGGTGGTGCCGACTTTGTTTTTCCTTTTTCTTTAAATTTAGTTTACTGCCATAGAGGAATAAAGAAACCAGAAAATTATCTTCACATTTAAGACGCAAAAATCAGAGAATTTTGACTGATTTTTTCTTAAAAATTACTTAATTATAATAATCAATTAATCGTTGTAGCTCCACACCTTTTCTTTCTTTTTCATTCTTTCTTAAATAGTATAGTAAATCAGTTGGGTGACAGGTGGTAAACTGGATATTTGTGACAGAAAAAAAAATCTTCAAGAAGAAAACAAAAGTATCTGTGTATTTTTTTCTGTGTATCTGTGCAATTAACGCACGTTCTGTTATATCGGCCTGAGCAACAGTTTGAATCAGAAGCGAGCTTCTGTCACCCGACAATGTAAACAGACTTGTCTTTTTAGGCAACTGGCTCAACACAAACAAATAGAAGCAAACGAGGAGGGAGAGGAGGAGTCGAGCTGCAGCTCCACCTGAAACCAGGTAAAAGTAAAAATAAGGCTGACTCACAGCAGAGAGAGAGAGACAAAGTGTGTGAATGTGGACAGATGTGTTGACTTCATATAAAACGTTTTATGATCATGAATCACGTTACTGTAAACTTCTGTGGTGCATGATTTTCACTCCAAGTCTGATTTGTGTACTTTTAAATAATTAATTACTTCATGCTGATTGATAATAACTGCGAGGGAGGAGAGACGCGCTGCAGAGAGGAGGAAGGGAGGGGGAGCGAGTGTGTGAAGCACCGACCGATATAAAAACTTTACTGATGATGAATCCTGATGTTACCATACAGTTCTGTGGTTTAAACTATGTACTTAAGTATCTGCTGCTCTTAAGACCAAACTGACAGACGCTCCTCTGCTGTTGTCTAAAACATCCTCACTGATGTAAATGATCCTGCTGCCTTAATACAAACACATTGCGCATTGTTTCATCATTATATAGACTGAGGTGAATAAAGGTGGGGATTTTTCTCCACAGAGGACAATATTTGATTAAAGAAATACACTATTTATTAACAATAATAATACTAAATAATTAAACAGATACATATAAATGGTGACTTTTTCCTAAAATACTGCTGGTTCTGTGGTGTTTGAATTTTAAAGTTGAAGCCTGCAGTTCCATAGAAGCTACGACTGACTTTTCTATTTAGGTTTTTAGTGTGTTTTGGCCTTAATGTTAAATCGAGCAGGTCAATATGTTCATCTGTGCCTGATGGACTTGGGTTTGTCATGTTATTATTTGAGCATAAATGCAGCATGCAGCATACATTTGAATTAAACTTTAAACACTAGAAAAATATCCCTTAAGGGTACATTTTGAACAAATAAAAATGTGTCATTAATTTGCGACTAATCACGATGAACTACAGACAGTCATGCAATTAATCGCAATCAAATATTTTAATCGACTGACAGTGCTTTTTTTTTTTTTTTTTAATCAGAGTTGGGGTTCTCTACATCTACCACAGGAAAAAACATGGCTCTGCAGTTACAAAGCTTACTTTATTGATTATTTTTATATGTTTAATGTGTCAAAGCAACAACCAGACTTTCAGAGTATATGTTTACAGAACTAGAGAAGCATTTCAAGAAAAACATATTAACACTCGGATGGAAAAAGTGCAGGTGTATCCTTGTATCCAAGGTCAGTATACAAAGAAGAATAACCTGATGTAAGAAGAAAATTGTTTTCAGTTTTCAAAGTAAAAGATGGACTCTGCTGGACCTTTCATTCCTTTAAGAAAGCTGACATAAAACACATGAATCGTGATTCAGGAATAAAAACGTATTTACAACGTTGATGCTCTCAGCTACAGCAACTACTAATAATGAAGTAAGCTGTGGTTCAGTGTCTTGCTCAAGGACACTGAAAACAGTCACCGCATGGCAGTTGATGGATAGACGTGAGTTAATGTGAGAGAAGATGTATTAAACCTGTGACCTCTGTAATACAGAACACACACAGGGCTCTCTGCTTCCACTGATGTCCAAAAACTATTAAAAAAGCATTAACCACTGTGGTTTATTTTAAGCCAATCCGACACACACTATCCTGCTGCTGTAAATACTCACTACAGCACCAAATATCCATCAGAAAATAGTATCCCAAACAAATAGACAATTTACTCCAGTTTTATTTTGGTAACCACTACAGTGCCCAGCTGTTCTAGACTTAATTACTTTTTAAAAATGAAATGAACGGATGTGAGCAACAGACAGCCTGGAAAGTCAGATAGCATTTAGACGCAGATGACCGCTGTTGATTTTGGTTGTTTACTGGAATATATTGATAATGAAAAAAATACAAAATATCAGTTGTACACTTTAAAGCCATTTGGCAGGGCTTTTCTCCACAGTGTAAATCATAATGTGGGTTTGCACATGAAAAGTACAGCGCAGAAAAATGTCCCACTCTGGATACAAGTGGCTGATTTACTCTACTTGACCACAGCATAATTCTCTGGTGTCAGCTTAATTCAGTGCTGGAAATCTTCACCACTAAGTGATAAATTAAAATTGAAATACAACACTGAAAAACACCAGAACCGCCTTCAGTAAAGTTGTAACTAAATGACGCCTCAAGTGTATTTAAATGTCTTGTTTTGTCAGTCTAAAACCCAAAGATATTCCATTTAAAATGATAATAAACAAAGACACGGTTGAAATCTCCAATATAAAGAGACTGAAAACAGCATTTTCTGCATTTAAAAAATTACTTTGCTACTGATAAACTGATTATCAAAATTGTTTAATTCTTTTTACCACTTTTATCAAGTGAGTTGCCAGATTTACTTGTCTGAAATGGCATTTTACTTGTCCTGGGCAAGTGGGCAAGCCTTATTGTTGAACCCTGCATCGATAAAAACAATTCATGCCAATTTTTTGCACATTCTTAGGTCATGGTCGGCCACTTTTATTATAATATTATTGTAGGGTGATTGTAAGGCTTTATAATACTGCGATAAATAAATATTGTATCAAGGACTTTTTATCATGGTATTATTGTACCTTAAATTTTTGGTAGCGTCACAACAGGTGGCTCTGCTGTGTGTCACTGTTGACCCTCCTCAGAAATACTCTATGCAGCCACCAAATGTGATATGAAATGCATGCATTATATTTCAGTCATAAGGGGTCCATTTCAATACTTTCACTTTCAATAACATTCATTTAATACACCACTCAGGTACTGGTTAAACTTCATCCCCCTAACAAACATCTGTCAAGTTAGGAATGAAAGCCACTGGTGGCATGGCAGCTAGTGGCACCTTGCAGTTGTTGTGGAAATAATATTCTGTCATCAATGCTATAGTGCTGGTGCTAGAAAAACTGGGATTCAGGATCTTATCTGCAAACAGGTCAATTTGGTACCATTTTGAGACCAATAATAAATCATACGATTTGTGATTGGTCAGTTCATGGGTTTTACTGTGCGGCCCTCATATGCTGGGTCCCTGAATTGGTAGCCTGGCATCACCAGTTTCAAATCCCTTTTCTGATTTGAAGATGCAAACCAAATTGCCTCTGCAAACTGGATAGAGCAATGAAACGTGACGTAATGCTGAGTGACACATGCAGCTTCGGTTTGTGCTTGGTCTGGTTTCAAGCAGGAAAAAAAAATGGCAGCCTGGATACAAACTTTCTCAAATTACAACAGAACGGTACAGTGAAATGTATTTCTGGAAACATCTGAGGTGAGAAACAATAAAATACTCTTCTTCTCCCTCTCTTTCATGAGCGAGTTGCACAAATGTGTGATGTCGTGACCTTTCAATTCTGGACCAATAAATGTTCCTCTGTCAGTCATTGTGTCAAACCTGCCCCATATTAAACTTTTTTTTTTTATCTAACCACATTGTACATGATAGAACATAGCTGATGAAAATGTAAAAACACTGAGAACAGT
Source organism: Lutjanus erythropterus (assembly GCF_056507025.1). NCBI lineage: Eukaryota > Metazoa > Chordata > Actinopteri > Lutjaniformes > Lutjanidae > Lutjanus > Lutjanus erythropterus. The sequence continues at coordinate 17,125,260 of NC_139328.1, forward strand.
GTCGTACTGAATTGTGGAGTTTGACAGTTAACTGTTCACGATTTCTGTGTTCAGGATTTTATGGGTGGACTTGAAACATGGCTCAGTGACATACCAGAGCCATGACCCCCCCAGCAAACTGACACACCAACAACTCTGCCTCCCCATTTCTAAGGGTCAGTGACAAATGTACCTCAGCGACTCTCTCAATCCAAATCAGCCCAGCAGTTCACTTCAGCTCACTTCAGTTCCAAAAATCCAACACAGAAGGAAAAAAGCATACAATCCTGTCACTGTCCTCTGGCTCTGGTGGATCAAACATGTCTGGACATGTCCCATAAAGCTGCTAGACAGAACGTCCTTGTTTCAGCTTATTTTCAGGGCATAATGGTGTTTGACACTGAGTCAGTGAAGTGGACACGCCCCCAGCGTTTCAGAGCAGAAAAAACTGTTAATGTTTTCATCATTTTGAGACCTAAATTTATATACTAAGTGGTTTTTTTTTTAATCATTCAAATTTGGCTGGGTGGTTAATAACACGCGTTTTTGTAGTGTGGCACACTCACACATTTATTGCTGCTTTACAACGGCTTTAAATAAATGGTTGTGATTAGTCTAAAGAGATCAAGGATGGGTGGATATCTGTCTGAAGAGGAAGGTGGCCAGACGATGCTATTACACCTAACCGTTCGAACACTTGTCAGGCCCATTACAACTATTTGGATCCACCAACAAGCCACAAATGCGTGAGCAGATTTAAAATAATGTATGTATGCATCTACATATTTTTGTTCATCTCTAACATCACAGTCTGACACAAGCAGGATCAAGAAGAGGCGGCTCAGATAAAGGTCACTGCCGAGAGGAGGTTCGACTGAGTGGCTGTCTTTGGCTAATCAAAGAAAAGCTCAGGTCAGACGGCAGCTGACAAAGAGGGGGCAATATCCTCCAGTGAACCACCGTGGGTCTCCTCCAACCACTCGCTGTGTGAAGCAGCCGCTTCTCCTTTTTCTTTTTGTCTCTTTCTTCTCTCAACATTTTTCTCCCTGGTTTCCACTTTCTAGTCCATCCCTCTTTATTTTCTCTGTCTTTATCCCTCTTTATACAACTCCCATCTCTCTCATCTCTTCTCACCATGTATGTGCAGGAGGGCAGAAGTTGCTCTGACGGACAGGAACGCAGACAGAGGAAAACAGGCTGCGAGATGATCTCCTGCTGAGCTCTTCTGTGTGCTCCGAGCTCTTTCTGCCACTGGAAACATCATGTCACTGAGAGCACCGACATCTCGCTGCCGATTCCCCCCACTTTTCACTTTAGCACAAGAGATGAGCTCTAATTCAATTCAAACCACTTTCCACTTTATTTTCCATAAAGAGATTTTTGGAGAGGATTTTTCAATCCACTCAGCTGATTCTAATGGATGTGGCTGCCGCTCCCCACCTCCCCCTCCTCCTCCATCTCTGGTATAACTGTTGTCTCCAGCTGCCATCTTTAGGTCAAACAAATTTCCTTTTAACATCTGTTCTGCTAATGGCCCAAGTAGTTTTTGTAGACTCCATCCAGCTCTGCAGGTTACAAATTAGACTAAATTTACTGTTCAACTCAATGGGAGATGAATTCAGCTTTAATCTGATAGTTGTGGGAGCCTTATAACCCACAGGAAGACATGTTGTGGTCAACAGGCACCTATGGCTGCAAGTGAGTAACCAGACAATGTCATTACACTGTTAAGCCTATGTATAATGAAGAGGATTGAGGGGGTCCATTAAAATGTCCTCTCCATCGAGTGCAATTCACTTAATGGAAGAGCCTGTTCTGAGGAAAAATGGCCGTTTAGAAATGGGTGAGATGAGAAGAGAGAATAAGAGAGGCATGAGAGCGAGAGGGGGAGAGCCGGCAACAGAATGAGAAAGAGACAGGCGAACACACTTGAACACATATCTACCCATCTTCTCTAAATATCCTCCTACACTTGTCTGAGTGGCCGAATGAGCTGACAAAAAGTGGATTAGAGCGGCACTATATTTAATAACAGCTTGTTTCAGAGGACATCTGTGATCTTTTCTCCGTGGGAACACACAGAGCTCACTACAACCCATTTTCTGGTCTTATGAAACGCTATTATTAAGTTAAATAAAAGCACTAGTTAAAGTTATGACAGTGCAGTGGTGTCTGGACAGGGGTCTCATAAAGATCCAGTGTCCGTTATCTCTTAAAAGAGAAATCAGTAACAGATTTCTTTTGGCATAAATCATAAAATGACCATGATATGTTATCAGACTTTAAGGACACATGCTAAGTTGAAACAACAAGAATGAAGCAGCTGCACTGTCCTTTAAAATTTCCATTTCATCCTCACTCGTTATTGTCAAACTATACTGTATTCATCTTATGATTCACCTGCCTGAGCTTCTTTGAGTCTGGGGAGGAGGGGGCAGAGGCTTTACCTTGTGAGACAGCTGGGTTTTGCCAGGCTTCAAGTTTGTGTTTCGTTTGTGTCCGCACCAAAAGTGGTGCAACCAATCAGTGTCCTAGGACGGACTACTGGCAGCTATGGTTGTAGTTGGGCAATATGGCCACCTGTTTGAAGGTGTGTCTTTAACTGGTACGAGCTCATCTTCAGTTGAGCTGCTGTACAACAGCGGATAAACAGATTTTATTTCCCAAAAGTTCTTAACAATAAAAGTCCCCGGTTATTTTGTTGTCTAAATGCTTGCAGTAAGGTAATACGACTTCTGTTCAGCTGAAAGCAACGTAAAATGGAAGCAGATACCTTAAAATACAAACAGGAATACAGGAGAGAAACTTAATTTAACCTCCCCAAAAAGGAAACAGACAGGCAAACTCACCTACTGGCAATGGAAAAATCATTTTTTTTGATTGTTTGTTTTGTTTTTTGTCTATGTTTAGTGGCCTCAGCTGCATTTGAAAACCTGCATAAAAGCTCAGTGCTGTTTTTGTGGACAAAAGCCCTGTTCAATACTTATTCATTTTTTATTTGATTTATTTATTTAAGGGAAGTGGGATGATTACCGTGAGTAGGGCTGCCAGCAACTAACAATTATTTTCATTACTGATAAGTTGCAGATTAATTTACAATTAACTGATTGTGAAAAAGATCAAATGAAAAATGGCAATTATAATTAGAGCCTTAGGTGATAAATTGAAATAGCTTGTTTCAACAAACAGTCTAAAAAATGAAGATATTTAGCTTTCTACAATTACGGAGCCAGCGAAAGTTTGGCAAAAAGAAAAAAAGTCACACAAAATAGGACAATTTTTTCTGTCACTGAATGCGGTCTGGTTTTTGATTGCGAGCCAAATTGTATGCAGGACAATAAAGACTGTCAGCAGATATTGTATCATTTTAAACATGTGATATTGAAAGAGTGTTTACGTACTGAAACTTTTGATTGAATTCACAATTAAGTGATTGTTGAAAAAAAAAAACAAGTGAAAATTGGCAATTATAATTAGAGCCTGAGATGATAAGCTAATTCAATATAGCACTAAATCATAACAGACGTTATCTCAGGACATTTTTCATATAGAGTAGGTCTAGACCGTCCTTTTTAAAATATTATTTACAGAGACCCAGAAATTCCCAAATCGAAGTCGCTTGTCTCTACAAACAGTCTAAATGCCAAAGATATTCAGTTTAATATCACTCTCACATTTGAGGAGCTGGAACCAGCAAATGTTTGGCACTTTTTCTCGAAAAATGACAGCATTAATTGATCACAGGCTAATTTTCTGCGGATTGACTAATCAATTGACTGATTACTTCACTGCTGCTGGTTTTGCTGCAAGACAAATTTCAGGCAGGAAAATAAACTGACTGAATAAACCATTTTGAATGAGCACTTAGGTCATTTTTTTATAGCTTTGATACTTTTGATACTATATAATGTATTTTACCATTTTAAATATGTATTATTTATTTGACAACGTCATTCCCAACTTACCAACCAATGGCTTGTTTCAGCAAACCAAGTGACTAAAAATGACAGTGTCTTTGCCATCATATATGACAAATAAAGCAGGGAATCCTCAGATTTGAGAAGCTAAAACAAGCAAATATTTGGCATTCCTCTCAGTTGAAGGTTAATTTTCTGTAGACTGACTAGTCAATTAATTGACAAATAATTTCACTGCTACTGGTAAAGGGATTTATGTCTTGTGTGAAGTTTCATGACATATTCCAGTAATAACTACAGCAACCCATTTACTTGCTGTATTTCTGGCACACTTGCTGGCCTTTCCCATAATTTAAATCCAGAGAGACAGTTGCAATTCTGTGTATTTGTGCATGAAACTGGATTTTCTGTCACTCGATTTCATCAGCTCAGTCAGTACACAGTTTCAATTTTGTGTAGCAAGAATTGTGCTACAAGATGCCAGCTTGTTGACAACAAAATTCAGTGAATTTATATGATGAAGGAGAAAGAAATAAAATATTACTATAGTAAGACCCCGCATGATTGTCAAATGGGCTGTTCTACTTTTGTATAACCTGTTATGTCTAGTGGGCTGCATATATTTAAAACTGGCAACACCATCACAGTTCCTCAAAGTTTCTTCTTACAATACATGATAACTTAAAATGACCTTATTTGATAAGCACCCTGGTAAAGAAATCTTGATTTTCCAGCAGAATATCCTTGTATACCAAACCTCCCTCTCAACTTAGCAGTGGCTAAAACACTGTGTGAAGAACAGCAAATATTTTATTACCCATACCCTCATGTAATATTAATCTTGTCAAGCACTTAATGCTAACAACACTGGGATGTGACACACAAAATGACGGAAAGTGTTGTTAGCCTCCCTTTCATTCTTAAAACTAGAAAGACGTGTGTCTCGTGCTTTGCTTTGCATCAGTAAACTTAGCTCCATTAAACATCAAATGAATCAGGGGATTGCTGCTTTCTTACATCAGAATTGGAGATAAAACGTCTCTCTCTAGGACTGATTTAGGGCAACAGGCCGCTCGATAACACCAGCGGTGTGTTTCTGTGTTGCACTGGGAATCAGAAGACCTGATGTGTTGGCCCTAATCAATAATAAAGTAATAGGGGAAGTTGTGTGAAATGACTAAGCAGCCTGAGGCCAAAACAGCCGATGACTAAAATCGGTGTGGCAATTGCCTCTAATTACTAATTAGCAGCCAACCACATTAGATTCTTTAACTATAATACCTCCCACTGGAACAATTAAATCCCAGCTTAATGAAATTAATAGAAGTGGGGGGACCGTAATCGTGAATAAAGTTTCAATTTCCATCACATCTGTTTGTACAGCACCGTAATCTATTCCTCACCAGAGGCCTAATGAGTCAATATATGGAGGACTGTTTGCATTTTGGTGCTCTGCCTGTGTGTTTCCTGAAGCTTTTGGTGATTGTCCTTATTATGGGATTAGTGTGTGTCTGGGAACAGGCTAATATGAGAGAGCAAACAATATGTCAGCAGTTACAGAGGATGCTGAGCAGATGATTTTCAGGAGTTTGACAGCTCTCTGCAACCATCTAGTGGCCAAATGTAGTTATCACAACATTTATCAACCTGATGCAGTCAAAGACTGAACTAAGTTTGACTTAGGTGCATTTTGTTCAGTTCACCACAGGGTGGAGTCACAGATAATTCATCAGACAGACTTCTTACTCAGTGCCACTTACAAAGAGCTACTGAATTACAGCCAGAGGCCAGACAAGGAAAATGTGCAATTGTGAGCTTCTTTTTGCTGTTAAAGGCTGCAGTAAGTGCTGGTACTAATTATAAAGAGCAGGAAATACCTGCTAAATGTGCCATATTATTACCCCAAACAATCATGTTATTAGTCAGCCTCGCAATCAATCCGACAATCTCAATTTACTGCTCAGGACTACAAGGTAGTCATAGAGACAGCCACCGTGTTGTGTACTGTTGCAGAAACAGGCCACTCAACACATCATTAGCCAAGAAATCAATATCACTAATGGGAAGCGTTCTAAATACAAATCGAAGCCTAGTTAGTTGGGAACCAAACATAAAATGAATTTGGCCTGCAGCACTTTTGTTAAAACAAACAGAGCCTGATCTCTATTAAGGTTTTTACGTCCAGGTTGTCCCTAATCCACCTTAAAAATGAGTTCACTGTAGAGCTAAAAGTGATGCTAAACTACCAGGATTACTGTTACTATTTGTACTGTAGTGATATTTGCAGTGCACAATAATATGAGTGTTATTTTCAGTTCTATAGTTCTGTATTTGGGCTTTAGAAATATTATTAGACAGTGTAAAGAGGAATGATGTAAAACATGAATTTAAAAGAGAAGATTTTTTAAATATATTTAAAGATAGAAACTGATTTGTTTAACCTTGTTGTGAACGGAAGAATGTTTCAGGTGACTTTCAGTTGTCCCTTTCACATATGCAGTCCATCACTGAAACGTTCAAGGACATGTCCTGCATGGGGTCATGTGTGAATAGGAGCAAGGACTGGTATAACGGTAAATTTGTACCATTGCGTAACATTTCAGGCAAAATGCTGTCACAACTGTGCCGTGAATGAAAGCCGTTATATAGCATGGACAAGCACATAAAGGGTTACGTCCATCTGACGATGAGCGAGCAAACGCATCACAAGAACAACTCACATGGTCACAACAACTCCAGACTCTATCCGACGCTTCTTTAATGTTCCTTTTAATGTATCATAGGTGGGTTTCTCATTCAAGTAGATCATGAAACTTGTCTTGCAAACTGGTTGAATATTAAATATATTATAAGAGCATTGGACAAAAAGAGCCTCTCGCCTGCCTGAAAGTAATCTTCCACCATGTACACATATATCCAGTGTTATATTACTATTAGTGGACTTTCCCTTATCTCATTTTTCATGGCATTGTCATGGTATGTGTGAAAAGGCACAAGACCCAAATGTTCCTGAATGTAGCTGCATGTGTAAATAGTGAAAATCACCTGCGTTGCCTGAAATATTATCTCTGTAATTTGCAGGTAACTATGGGTGAAAGAGGCTAATGATAAGGTGAATCTGCAGACACAACTTGACCAATTGGACATGTCTTCAAAAAGCTTCTATTCATATTTTAATTTGTTAGGGCTGGGCAATATATCAATTATAACATAAAATTTGTGATATAAGATGAGATATTGCTTTAGATCTTGGATATTGTTATATGGCATAAGAGTTGTGTTTCCCTGGTTTTAAAGGCTGTATTACAGTAAAGTGATGTCATTTCCTGATGTTAATAAACTGTTCTAGATGTTATATTATTTGCCTTTACCTGCTTCTTCATTATATCCACATTACTGATGATTATTTATCAAAAACCTCCTTGTGAAAGCACCAATTTTCATCTCTACAATATTAATCCAGATGTGTATATCAAGACATATCATATTGTATATAGTGGCATACCCTAAAAATATTGATATTATTTGAAAGCCATATCACACAGCCCTATAATTAGTGTTCTCTAAGAAAATTAAGAGACAAAAAATTAAGCTAAGCTTACCTCTGCTCCACCTGCTCGATGGGGTCGGTCAAGTTGATGGCTTCCATGGTGATCTCAACTTTGCGGACGCTACCAAAGAAATCTGTGATGAGGACACTTCCTGGGTCCCTCAGGAAAAGGTCAGTGCGGTGGCCCGGAGTTGACACACACTGACTCTTGGGACATACTTTGAACTGGGGAAGCAGATGAAACACAAGCAGTGGATTAGAAATATACAACATGGAGAAACAGAGCGCACATATGCAGCCAAAAAAGCTCTAAGCCCATTAGAGCCACCCACTCAGCAAAACTAAAACAAATACTGAAGCATCTAAACACTGTAAATATCTACTCATGGTGCAGTCAGCTGCTTTAGCTAAAAGCATTAATTACATGGTGTAGGTCACTTCTGCCAGGCGACGGGGGAATTTAATACCCAGACAGTGTTTAAGAGTTTCTTCTCCTACTTTTCAAACCACAGATAGTGAGCGGTAGCTGCATCAAACATGACTAGAGCTGCAGTAGGAGGTGTTAGAATATGTGACAGTGTGTCAAGAAGATTAGAGCCATGGAGCCTGACATTTGTGCATGTCGTCGTCAATTACAAATCTTTCAGCGCCTGGTGTGTTACCACTTGTGGGTTAATCCTCTTAAGTGTGTGATTCATCAGTGTGCTGTTGTCCGACTGGGCTCTCCAATTGAAAAGAAAATAAAATCATTAAACCGAGGTGAATGTTATCTCTATTAGCCAAGCAGGACTTGAAAACACAAGATTTTGTTGGGTAGGTGGAGGCAATTTCTCTTTCATGAAAGGGCACGACTTTGCAGACTGGATTTGAAAAAAACAAACAACAAAAAAAGAAAAACTTGGTGGGCTCGTCTGGAAAATCCATAGTATCGATCCGTAATTCCACAAAATAGGACAAGAACAAAGAGTGCATCTTCAGAAACAGGAAAATTGGCCCCAAGAATAAGCTCTGGTCACAGCACATTGATTGAGCTCAGACTGAGTGCCAGAGTGAGCATTTGAAGTATTTTGATTGTAACTCCTGGTCAGGCAGGGGAGGTGGCGGGGATGAGGAGTGGTCCCTGAGGCCAGTGGATGTCTGCAGGAGTGTAAAAGATGAAAAAGGAGGTGCTGCTGAGATTGAGCCCTAGCCTAGAGCAGCATGTACTCACCATCACTACTGTCATGTGTCAAAGGCCAAAAACCTTAACACAGTATCAGACATTCTGCTTCAAGTGCAGAGTCCTGCTAGCCCTGTGTGACTTTCATCTGCCCAGAAACTTTATACTCGACACTCGACAGATGAGGAGGGCAGAGCAGGACTGATACTGTCTCACTATTGTGGGTATTAGGGGTGTAAAAGATTCATCACAATGATTTTATATAGATTATTTGGACATTGCCACAATATTTGCTGATTTAAGTCTGCCACAACACAACTGAATACTGAATACAGGGGCCTGCAATCAATATCAGACAGCATCATACAAAATTCTGACACAATCTTTCTTTTCTGCTTTTGGTCATAAAGGAAAAAAACAACACAAAAAATTGCAACTAGTTAAGTACAAGTGAAATTTACTTTGCACTGACTGCAGAGCACACACAAAACATGACTTCACAACAAAAACATTTAACTAAAGTATAAAATTCAGCTCAATAATAACTGGGTAAAAGGCGTGAACATACACACACGCCCAAACATCTCACCAAGTCATTCATGTTGGTTTTGCTTGCAGGGTGGATGTCCTCCAGGAACTCCAGCAGATAGAAGGTATAACGGTCCATCAAATGGACTCCTATGGCCAAATCTGGCTGGTGCTGGAAGACAGGAGGAAAGAATAAAAATATTCAATATCCAGACGCACTTAATCAGCACAGGTGCTTTGGTGGCTCCTTTAGACACTGGAAATTATTTTCTTTGGATTATCAAAACCCTGGCCACAGTCATGCATCATCACTCATAAATATTTTCTTCTCCTTGGGATAAATCATAACAAAAATGTGTCACTTTGTTTCGAGGCTGAATTATAGTGTGCAGTGTAATTTTGAAAATACTATTAAAGTTTGATCAGTGAAGTCTGACATTGTCTCTGACAGACAACTTAATAAATGGAAGCCAACCTGCAAACTTCCTAACTGCACTTGTTTTTAGTTAACTGGAAGAATTAAATTAGTGACTACTGATGTCATAATGACTGACTGCCATCACCATAAATTACACAGTGGTTTTAACATCTCATACTTTGTAAACATGGGTTGAAGAACTGTGCTGCTTTTGTATTCAGAGATGGTCTCTGGATTAAATAAACAGAAGCAACACTAAACGCTGGGTAACAACATAAGAAGAAAAATTATTTTGATAACTTGTCTTGAAAGTCTGCCAGTTTTACCTCACCTCTAATCACAGTGGCAAAGTGTGTAATGAAAAGTTACATGGGTGTCATTCTGTAATGTGTAGAGGAAACAGATGTCAAAAGCACATCAAGCTGCAAAGGTCTCCTTCATTGTGGGACTGTATGCAACTCAAGGTGAACGCTGTTTCATGAGGCCCTGCTAATTTTCATTCATCCATGTTGTGCTTGGGCGGTATCGAGGTCTCACGGTATTTAAGAATCCCAAAGGTATCATTTACAACACAATCATAAATAAAGTTATCTGAAACATTGAAGTTGCAACTGTTTTTTTATTGATGAGAAATAAAAATATAAAATGAAATTCATTTATTAGTAATACCTAATTTATTTTTAGGGAATGCAGCCAACAGAGGAATTATTTGAAGGTAGAAAAGAAATACCTGGCTGGTCATTTCTGCTCTATGGCCTGGGTCTCCCTGCTAAATAATTAAATATGACTAGATATGAAATCATGAATATATTGCCACATATAACTTGATTTACACCTGACTTCTTCCAATTTTAAAAGCAGTTTATTAGCCACATGATACATCTGTAAATCATCTCTATGATGCCAAATGATGTGTTTGTGTGATCGAGTCTTTTAGCACAAATCTATGGAATAAGGGTGCTTATTTCCTATGCGTTCATTATTCTATGGTCATAAGTATTTAAACCCAGCACGACATGTCTAAGAAGGCTAACTGCATATAAGAACCTTAGCACTGTAAGCTAGACAATGTCATATATGCTACAATGATTTCCACCCAAGTCTAATACAAGTTATGTTCACATCTGAAGCTCAAGCAGATGGTTAAGAAACCTTCGAGAAGAAAGCGCTGAGCATCATTTTGTGTTTTGTGCCTCTTAATTTCTTGAGATATTTTGTATTGTGTTTATTCATGAATGTAGTTATCACAGTGTGATTGTGTGACTAAGGTGAGGATACTGCAGAGGATTAAGATGGGCCAAAGCAATAAACGTCCATTTCAAAGAACCAACCTGTGCCTGTGTTGTTGTTGTTGTTGTGAGGAGAGCCACAGCGACAAAGTGGTGTAATTAAAAAATGTTACCTAACACCATAATGTTGACTGGAGTTGTGTAAACTTCTCTAAATCCAATTAAGTGCAGGTTAAGAAGACTGCAGAAATTTGACACTTCACAGTTGGAGAGGGAGGAAGGTGAGTATGTATAACACAGCTCTGTCTTCAGTTGCGACATGTGATCAAACCACACCGCTTATTAGACAACCCGACAAACTGATTGATGATTTTTAATTATCTGTTCAATATGAGGCCAGGTAACTCACCGACAGGGAGTCTTCTCCAACTTGACTGCTGGCCAACGCCATGAGGTTTGGGGAGTAGAACCTCTCATACATGGAGGCTCCCTGACAGGTGTCAATGATGAAGAGGAGCTCATTATACCTGCAAACACACACACACACACACACACACACACACACATGATCATGAACATTCTCAAACAAAACTGATGAGAGAAGACACAGCTGGCATATCACTCGTCCATTTGTTCCAATAAAACCTGGTATCACACAAACCTTCTCACCATCTTTCATACTGCAGTTGCCATGGTGACCAAGAACAGCTTCATTCAGTCCCTGTAACACACCCACGTACACACATTTTCTCCCTCCTTCCTCCCTTCCTCCCTCTAATGAAGAAATTCCACTTTAACTTATTTCCCCAGTTCAGACAAACACAATGACACTTTTACATCCTGTTGACTGAATCGAGGTGGTTTGGGGACGATGAGGGGAGGCGGCCTTTAAGTCTCTATGGTGATTGTAATTTCGTAGTTCAAGCCTGCAATTATCACATCAGCATCAAAGCTGGCGTCACTAAGCTTTTATCCAGCAGCCTGGGGTAACTGATTGTAATCCAGACACTCTCTATTGATAGGTTTGGAGAACAATAGCGGCGCTGGCAGGAGAAAGCCATTTATGCTCATTTTGTGTCTCACAATTCACAAATTAAACAGAGCAGCACCTGAAAAAACAACTGATTCCATTTATAAAAAGAGATAAGAGGTTGTGTTAATATACTTATAACAGTAATTCCCTTGCTGTCACATTCAAGGTAACATCAGCAGTAGGAATGACAGAATTCTGTTAAGAACTGGGTTTACATAAAGCTGTTAAATTAATATATATATAGAGAGAGACTTTTTTTTAAAATTTAATTTAGTTCCTCCATGTTGTTTGTGGTTACAGGTGCAACAGAGATGGTCTGTCTTCAGAGATGAGACTAACTTAAAACTTTTCTTTTAACTTTCTTAAAGAGAATTTTTCAACCTGGGACCCACTTTCCCATGTTTTTCTGTCGAGTGACTGACTGACTGGACAACATTTTTGAAATTGGTTCAGTACGGAAGGAGGGCGCTGCAGCCGGCAGAAGCAAAACCGAGCTACAATTTAATATATCCAGGCAACTGCACACCATCAAAGCACATCTACAAAAAGTTCTTGTTTTTTTACTAAGACTAAGGCTCAGATTGTCATTCTAAGTGTGTGACAACGTAATAGAAAGGAATGGTACAGAGAAAAACCTTGTTTAAAGAGTAAGAGCAAATGCTGTTTTATTGCTCTCGCCAAACTAACCAGACTCCTTTCGAAAAACTGTCATTTTAACATTGTCATTTCATGCAAACTCAACGGAAACAAAATAAAACTCACCAAAACTGCCTTGGCTAATCTTTCCACTGTTCCAACAATCACCAACTCTGGTTTGGTCTAATAAACCCTCAATTCACTGTGTGAGATGTGAAAATATTCTGGTGCTACACAGTTTCTCCCCACTGCGTCTCTGATGTCCACCTAGTGTTGTCAGTTTCTAATTTTGACATAATACAGCAGGTACCACTGGGAAAAATTTGCTCAACATTGGAAGCATAAAACGTTTGATTTTTATATAACAAGGCTGCTGTATTGAAAGCATTTCAAATATCTATATTTTTGACTACACTAACCACACTCTTGTTCCTCTACCAATACTTTCCCATCTCCCTCAGGTGCCCAGAGGAATTACTTTACAGCTCAGTTTGGCTTCTGCTGCAGCAAACTCCCTCAATAATGGCCCAGTTTAAAAAACTGTTGTCTCCTATTAGTCACGTCGACACAAAATGTGGGCAAATAGGGACCAGGTTGAAAAATACCTCTGTTACCCTTTCTTAGCTTACTCTGTAGCAGCTCTGCATAAAAAATATGCAGTATGTACTCATTCACCAGGCAGTACATTAGAAGGTAAATGCTGACTTTAAGATCAACACCATCCCAATTAGTTTTTTCCCACTGACTTCTGGTTGAAACAGCGGATTATATCTCTAATTGTATATGTTCATTTTTCTGCGTCTAAATTTGTTCTATTGTTGTTAACCATAGTTTTAGTTTCAGTGGATTTTGCCGTCTCTTTTGATGTCCTCGTCACCTGGGTCATGGCTGTCATGCACACTGTGTTGAAGAGACGCATGTCAGTGGCGTTTATCATCCCCAGCAAATTAATAGCCAAGTAATTTCATGGTTTCAGATGTTCAGTTAACTCAAAGATCTTCATTAAGGTTTTCTCAGCCTCTTCCCAAAAGAGTGTTAATTTGTTTTTTGTTCACATTTACCACATTTACAGGGTGTAATAAAACAGCAGTGATATTGAGGTGTGTTTCTTGCACTTTTAGTAAGGAACTAAGTACACTTCTGCATGGCACCAACAAGAGGATTTCAACCTCCGGAGGTCATCAAAAGACAATATTCTGAGCTGGTGTTCAGTTACTTCTTTAAAAAGCACTGCTGCAGCAACAAGTTGTAAATGAGAGACTCGACAAACATTCTGCACTATGAGCGAAGGGCTGTTCTTCAGTCCCTTCAGTATTATGCTATATGAACAGCCCATCTGGTCCATAGCAGCTCCTCCAGAAAATGTTCATATCCATAGATTGCTAGGCCTTATGCCATTAAATGTTTGTTGGCATGCTGCACAGCTAATTGGCCCTCAGGGGAATGAAGTGAAGTAGGAGAAACACAGTATTTGATGTTACTGCACAGGGCCCGTTTCCATCTATTTCATTTCTCAGTTTATTTACCTTCTTTTCTGCCACATCTGCTCAAAAGCATCAGCCAGTTCCACGTTACTAATCTCCTCAGAGTCCTGGAACTTTAGAAAGCCGTTCCCACCGTGGCCTGGTGAACAAACACACAGCATATTATCAATAATTCATTAATCTCTAATTCATAATGCAAAAATCTGATATAGAGTGGAAAATAAGATGAAAAGGGCAGGAAACACTGTGTGGGAGAAATGATGGGGTCTGGCTACAGTCAGCCAGAGATAAATAAGATAATGAAAAGGTTTGGTAAAAAACTGACTCTTTGAACTGTAGATCACAAGAGTGTAACAACACGTATAACTGTTCATTTAATTTTTGCCTTTCTACACAGGACCAAGCAAACACAGATGGTCTCAAGTCATGCTAACATACTATATTTCAAATGCAGCTGCAATCAGCAAAAGCTGACAGCTTAGTTCCCCTGAAAAGAAACATAACGACAAGATTTTGGTCTTAATAGTGTTATAAAGTTGCCACTTTTTCTCAACAAGAAAAACTTCTGCTGCTACTATGCAAGGTTTCTCGTAGTGTCTGTAATCTTGCTCTCTTTAACTACACATATAACTGCAAGCCATACAGAATATCTCAGCATCTGTTCTCTTTAGTTTTTATTTCTCTCTATTACTGGCTTCACTTGCTCTGTCTTATTAATGGTTTGTCAGTCACCCGTTGAGCACTCTGAATTGCACTAATCTAAACCCTAAACAAAGTATAATTGACTGACTGATTCTAGCGGGGCTGTATGATGTGACGATTTATATCATGAGACGATAGAAAAACATCTATTGTTTCACATTATTCTCCATCATTTTTTTGTGTGTGAGGTTGGATTTGTCCTTTACTTACCTGTCAGATATATGAGAATGTTGCTGCGGTCATCAGAGAGGAGGCGTTTGGAGCGTGGAGTGCTGGGCGGCAGCCTTCCAGTTAAAACACGCAGGAAGTTCTCCACTGTCACCTGAAACATGGTCGAGATACAAAATGGCACCAGTTTTCATAACCTTGCATGGACTGGAGGTGATAAAGCAAAGCATGTCTTCTAATTCAAAGCACATAGGCAGAGGTTTAATAAAACAGTGGACTGATTGGGACTGTCAGAAAAGGCAATCATAATTATTTCACCAATCAAAACACTGACACATTTCATAAATTAAACTTTTCATTTGCATCTGTGGGGTCAGAGTAAAGTAACTGCTCTACCTATCTTTTAATTAGACAGTGGATATCAAGTAAATGTTATATTCCTCTCTTCTTTTTCTCCTCTTCACCTTTATCGGTTTTTCTTGCACATGATTACTGTTTGACAGCAAACATGATTTAGCGGTGCAGTGTTTATTCATATTTAAAAGGCCATAACAAAGCAAAGTAAACAATCAAACACAAACAGTGATAAAGAGTGGACACACCAGTGGGGCTCTGACTTGCCATCACAAACAAAACACTTGGGTGCTCCTCTATCTGAGAATGTACGTGATATCAAGTCATTTCCTGCTCAACAGACTGAGCAAACACTGGGCAAACAGTGTTGACCACAATCACCTTCAGTTCCCCACTGCACCTGTATGATATCTGTCAACATACATGATTAAATCTTTTCCAAACTACTACTAACTGAAACTTTACCTGGGAAAGTGTAGACACAGACTTATTTAATCTGATTTCACTGAGAATCTGATCCAGTGCCAGCCATCAAAAACAACCGATAACATAGCCGATCTTCTCCCTGATGGTCTTGTTAACTTATGTGGGTCATACAGAGGCATCAGTGATAAACTTGAGTTTTACTAACCAGCTAACTCCTTGCAGTAACTTTAAATTGGGTTATGCATACAGAAGTTCACATTTAATAACTGCACCAAAAAGCAGACATGCCGGTTCAAATCCAATGGAGTCAGAATTTATTTTATGTCCTAAATGCATTTTGAGTTTTTTTTGTTTTTGTTTTTGTTTTTTTTATCCTAATGGAGCAATCTGTCTTTTTCAGCCTTCAAGATACTGACATGTAGAAATTAGACTTTGAAAATCCAGCCAGTGGAAAATTAACTGAAAAGTAAAATGCATTTTTTAACCTGATTAAGCTTGAAAAATAAATCAGGTGTATACTATGGGATTCTGAAAAGTTAGGGTTAGGGGTTATTTATTACCATGTGGAGATCTATTTTGATATTCTTTGACAAACCCTTCACAAAAGAACAGGAATAAGTAAAAAGATTATGCTTCCTTGACACACCTGTTGTTATGGTTTTTGACATCTCAGGCCTGGACATGCTGCTTCTGCTTGATCTCTAATTATAACCCAAATGCTTTTCATTTCTCAATTTAATTTCACATTACTAAGTGTCTTAAATTAACTATGGTCTATCATTGTGTACACTTTGTGATATGTGTAAAGCATATTCATACCATGCTATACATCCCTTTAAAAAGCGAAGCAAGTAACCGAGTGATAGCGAGGGTTGAGGGATGTTCATTATGGGATGGGAATGGTGTTCTTGTTGCATATTTGTGTAAACTGTGAAATTTAATTTAAAAAAAAAACTTTGAAAGAAATAATTTAGAGACTGTAAAGAGAAAAACTGACCTGCATAGAAAGACATTTCTACAGTTTTGTATGATACTACAATATGCACAAACCTCATATCCTCTGTAGTCCACCTCCACATCGTCACCATACACATTCAGCTCCATGTTCTTGTGGCTAAAAACCGTGGCAGGTTTGGGGTTTCTGTGGTTACAAGCCATGTCGTCAGCCAGCATGAGAACTATGTGGCTGGACGAGGAGAGAATGACAAAAGCAACTTAAAATGATTACTTTAGAAAATAACTGAAATGCTGCAATCATGGTGCAAAACACATGTTCAGTGCTCTGCTATGTAATTAAATACCATTAATGTGATGACGGGTTGCATTATATTACAATCATCTTGCAGGCACCTCTGTCGAAAGATTACTTCTGGGTTTTTTTTTTCACATTTTGTCTTACACACATACACACACACACCGGGAAAAATTCATGTTTCAATGTCTTGCTTAAGACAACTTCAACAAGTTGACATGTAGAGGAGCAAGTGATTGTGTAGTGCAGTGTTTCCCAATCCTGGTCCTCAGGGCCCACTGTCCTGATGTTTCTGCTCCAACACACCTGATTCACATGATCAGCTCGTCATCAAGCCTCTGCAGAAGCCTGATAACAACCTGATCATTTGAATCAGGTGTGTTGGAGCAGAGAAACATCTAAAACATGCAGGACAGTGGGCCCTGAGGACCAGGATTGGGAAACACTGGTGTAGTGGAATATTTTTCACCATCTTGTTTATGTTTTATTCCCTGGTCATGTTGGTGCTTTCTTTAGGGGTGTTTTTTAATTGGAGGACTTCAGTCAAGGACACATTAAAGCTAAGAAACACATGAAAGGTCCTGTGGCACACAGATAGTCAACTGCTAGAATAATCATCTTGTAACCTGTAAGGCAGATATGAATATACACGCATTTTTCAGCTTCTGCGATTGGATATTGCACTTGGCCATGTTGCAATTTCAATAATATTTCATGCAGCTGAGCAGACTTCTTTTCTTTAGCAACCTCCAAGTAAAGCCGAAACCATGACTGGTCAATACCAAATGTTTGAAAAGGTTTATCTCTGCTCCTGAACATCTTGTGTATAATTTCATACACAAAATAAAATACAGCAGTCCATAATATAAATCATTCACTGCCCGTCTGCACCTCCAGATTAATATCACCTTTACATATACATGGATGACAGCGTAAAAAAGACATAGTAAGGACAGACATTTTATCTGTTACCTGTCTGGGATGCCCAGCCTCTTCACACTTCTGTAGACGGACAGGGTATTGGCAACATGACGGTAGTTGAACCAGAATCTGGATGTGCACACCTGTTTATCAAAGACATAACACCCAAATAAGAAAAGGTCGATTTATCAGGCAGAAATATATTTCTGCTGCTACCATCATTAATGATTTATAGAATGAATTTTTACAATATCAATGAATACTCACGAGAACAGCCCAGTTGTTGGTATGACCACTGCTGAAGAACTGCCCCGCATTATCCTGAGAAACAAGTGGAGGAAGATTTATAAATGTATGAATTTTTAATCTGGTTTCAGCTTGAACAGGCAACCAGATTCATCACCACTGTTAGCATGACACAAGGCTAAAAGAGGAGCGATACTTTAGATAAAAATCAACATAAATAACGAATTGGCGGGATTTTCGTAGCTGAATGCAAATAAATTATACACTCACCCCGATGTTAATGCTGTTCGCTAACAAATATGTGGAAAATAAGCCCAAGAGAGGTAATATTTTCATTGTGCAGCAGTGCTAGTCCTGTGCAACAAGGAAGTGAAAACCGATAGCTCCGCCCAGCAAGTGCTTCCGGTAGGAGATATTTCAAAATAAAAGCGCAGGGATGGAGAGGGTATATGGGATTTTTTTTTTTTTTTTTTTTTTTTATAATAATTAAACAGTTAAAAAGGGGACCTACCCAAGGGTCACATGCCAAGACAGTTATATAATAATAATATGATTATAATATGATATTCTATTATAATATGACACAAGGTGCCATTCTGCATAATGAGTACTTTTAAGTACTTGGAGTACATTTTGTTGTTACTTGTAATTGAGTATTTCTAGACTATGTACTTTTACTTAAGTCAGAGAGCTGCGTACTTCTTCCACCACTGCATATCTCTGCTTATGCATTAATATAAATTATTGGCCTGTATGAAATCAGGCAATGTATTACTATCATTGCTCTGAACTTACTGTTGTTATTGTTGTTGTTGTTTTTGTTCATTTTTCTTTTTGAAATGAAATAATATGAAATATACTGTTTTAATTAATATTGTTGGATCAGTGGTGATGAGACTGCTAGTAGCAGCTCTCAATCTCTATCAGATAATGCAGCTTGAGTGGCTCATCATTAAATGAGCACAAAATGAGTGAATGAGCAACAAATCAATTTTGAATCTAAAATCAAGAGAAACAAGACTATAAATACCAACATTAAGTGCATGTATGGGTTACTTTAGAGGCACTCAGTGATTTTTATGGACTTGTAAACTGGACTTCACTATGTTATTTCTACTTTAACAGATGTGCTCATATGCAAAGTTACCATCCAGTCCAGAGTCATGTCTTTACCTAGCTTTTTTTGGTTAGTTTTTGTTTCTTAACAAAGTTCATCGGAAATTATTTTAACACTTAACATTTTTTCTCTGTGGTCACCATTAAGGGGACACATAGAGGCTTTTTCCTGCATGTTCCGTTGTGGTATTACAATGATTTGTTTGGTATGGACAGTTTGTTCTCCTTGTTACTGTTGGCAGATGATACAGCAGCCCGACTGCACATACCACCAGACTTAAGGACAGTTTTTACCACCGGGCCATCAATTTATTGCAAGAAGTCAGAGCAAGGGGGCAATTGTAACACTGAAAAAAATACGTTATTTTAACCTATTATCTCAAAGTAACCACATTACTGTTGTAATATCTAATAATGTTACTAAGATTTTTTGTACATGGTTCAAATTCTTTTAAATGTCAGGTGTCATAAGCATTTAATGCAAATGTTGAACTCTATTAGGAGATTAGACAACTGTTCAAGCAGTGAGTAGATTTTAATTATCTGAATTGAGTTAAAAGGAAATTTACATTTATATTTTGTGAAATATGTTAATTTTCTAACATAAAAGTATGTCAGCACAGATTAACAAGGTGCCTACATTGGGCCAGATGGCCATTGTAAAACTGTATTACAATTACCACAGATCTTACAGCCACAGTAAAATCTCTTATGATAGTTAGCAACACCTAGAACAGCATTGTTTGTTCATGTTAATTTTTAACCAATAACCTATAGATCAGATTGATGTGAATTAAAATTCAGTAGAGGAAAAATCCTCCAGAGATCCAGAGATGCAGAGAGAGAATCCTACTGAGCATGTGCAAAGTAAGCATCATCACTCGAGCTGGTTTCTGATTTTGGAATTTCGGGTTGTAGTAGCTCCCTGTTACTATTACCCCCAGTCTCCCCTGCTGTCACTCTTACACACAATCTTCATCTGAACATGTTTATGTAGTGTTTCTTTTATACTCATACACAAAAGGACTGATGCATAGAGTGCAGAATCCTGCACACACCTGTCTCTCCCACTCTTGTCCAAATCCTCATTTTAATATTTATGTAGTGTGAGTATTATACTGTTGTCAGCATAAAGTTGTACCTTATCTAATTAAGTTTTTATTTAAATTTCTTTATGCCTGTTTAGCTTGCTTACTTCTGAGCTGACCCGCTCTTCTCCCACACATTTCATTGCTGTTGACCCAGTGTTAACCTACATATGACTTTTGGTTTCTTTAAGTGGTTTTTCATTATATGGCAATTCATATTTAAGTAGGATACTTATGGGGTCACAGTATTCAGTTGACTGCATGTTAAATCCAGTGGTCGTTTATGGTTGATACAGTGATGAGAGAAGAGAAAGCTGATTAGGATTCAAATGATACTGACAGCTTCATATTCAAATGTCCTCTCCAGCTAATTGGTGAGGGCCTCTGTAATGAGACGTGACACTGATATCACAGGCAGCAGATGTCAAAATGAACGTCTTATTACTGCTGAAGTAGCCTAAGTGTCTGAGATCCCTGCAGGAAGGTGACGCTATATGAAGTTGACATCTTTAATGCAATTCTAATGTAACATTATAGCACAGCAAGCAGAAGGTCTGGTGGTGGAAAACCAGCATTAAAATCAGTTTTGATGCACCACAGGGTGCCTTTACGGGTCTGCCAACTATTCAATCCTCCGGACGTCTCCTCCTGCTGCTGTTTGACCTGCAGCATCGCTGTCTTCACCAGCACAGAGCTCATCATTGTAATGCCCTCCTCCAAACACATCACATTATAGCAAGGATAGTGCTCTAACAAAACAGCTCTCAGTCGCATAAATCTGATCATTATTCCACTTTCAAACCTTAAATTTGCATTTTACTGTCAGGCTGTTTTGTCCTCAGCAGTGACTGATTCTTGGTCATGCATGAAATGTTATTCAGATGGAGTGATCCTCACTTTTTAACGCACAAATGTCACTGAACTAATCTACAGTTGTTCCGTGATATAACCAACAAGGAGGCTCAAAGTCAGCTGCTGCAGTTGTCAAGAGGATTAGTGGCCTATAAGAACGAAATCCTATGGGACAAACCAGGAAATCAAACTGACCTATATCTCTGTTGCCTAAAAGGGCAGTGATCATGTGACCAATGGAATTCAACTTCTGAACTCTTTGTTTCCATGCACAACCCAAACTAAAGATATACATTGTTATGCAAGTTCAGTGGTGACCTGCAGCCAAACACATGCATCCAGCTATATTTAGCTGGCTGCGCTGGCTGATTTCATTGTTTTAGCTCAAACTACTCTGTGCTGCATCCTGTGGACAATTAATCATTTTGGGTTGCTTGTGCTTTGGTTGTATTAAAGTTGTGATGAAGAGATTTTTATAGTTCTATTTTATGACAAAACAACTTAACTTAAGATAGCATCCAAATGTTGAACTTGTTTTTTCCTAAATCAGGTCCTAATCCTAGTTACATGGTTAGCAAACAGGATCTGAAAGTCAGGGAAACTGAAACTTTCTTAGTTTCCTGGCTGCAAATTAGAATAATGTAATTTTCTATAGGCTACTAATATAACCCTGTGAAAGGAGCCATTCAGCATGAGTACTTTTTGCTACATTTTAGTACATTTTGCTGATATCAAATATCAGCAAAATGTCAGGACTTTTACTTATAACAGATTATTTTAAGACTAGCATTTCTACTTTTACTCAAGTAAAATCTCCCCACAATCTCCCCATTAAAAGTACCTATAGGGGATCATAACTGACATATTTGCCTCATCCAAGTGCCATATATACATAATACATACAGTAGATAGAGGGTGCTACCTCATCTTATTTATCTCGTTTAATCTTCCAATTTTAACTTGTTCTTGTTCTTTTTTTATCTTAAACGTATTGTCGTATTATTTGTTCATCTTGTTTCTATTCCTACTGGTCTGTGGGGATTACCAAACATACTATCGTTGTATGACAAATAAAGTGACTTATATTTATAATTCGATTGCCTTTCTGTGCGTTATCGTTTCATATTACCATTAAAGTTTCCAGGCTGATTGTAAACAAGTGAAAAACGCCAAATGGAGAAGGTGCGTGCGTTTTTTGGCACAGCGCGCCACCTCTGTGCCAACGTCAGGGCGGCACATGGTGCGTGCTGGGAGCGGAGCGGAGCGGAGAGGAGCGCTGTAGGAGGAAGACGGACGAGCCACGCATCCGCATCACCGAGCAGGAGGAGGGTGGCGAGGTGGCATCGCCTGCAGGAATCCAGTTGTAAAGTCCACACACGAGGCAAAAATGCGCTGAGGGGAAACTGCGCGGAGCTCCCTCGTTCACCAAAGATTTCCTGTCGGCACTGAGACATCTGAAGGAGAAATCAAAAAGAAAAACGCTCCGGACAAGTTGTGATTTCAAAGGAAATCCGACTGGAGATGAATACCAACGATGCCAAGGAGTATCTGGCGCGGCGGGAGATACCTCAACTATTTGAGGTGAGAGATGATGTGCGCTTCGATCGGGCTGTCTGCAAAATAAATGTCATTTTTACACAAAGATTTTGTTGTTCAACGATGCGTTGCAAAACGCCCGTCAAATATCTCTTTATGATATGTAATACATCTTGTTCTGGTTGACGTGCGTCTCTCTGAAAGCACTTATTGATTAGAATAACTGTTTAAATGAGAAGGGAAACCCGACAGACGGATTATTTTACAAAGCGCTTCTTAAAACTGTGTTTCTATTGTAATATTTAATCATAATTAGTCAAACTGTAATTAAAGGAAGCAGACGGTCCTCGCCTTCTTTGCATAATTAGCTTTTAATTGACGCGAGGCAGACTATCCCTTGTTCTCAGCTGGAGTCTGCAGTGTTTCATCATTAAGAAATGAAAATGAGTACAGAGACATAAAAAGGGAATTACTGCAGCAACAAAATATGATCATATGACACTTAGTAATGATGTATAGGCTACAGCAGCGGTTCCCAAGGGACAGCTTTTCTAGTACTGAGTCAACTGAGGACCGCTGAGCAAGTGACATATTAATATTATATTCAATACATGACAATAAGAGTAGAGGACAACTGATAAACTCTACAGTTTACTTAAAGGCAATAACTGCAGGAAGTTTGTGTAAAACAAACGATAAATTTTGAGATGATTGCCTCTCAGTATTAGCCTGCATTTCCTGATTGTTTTGCAAATGGCGTTTATTTATTTGTTTATTTTGATTATTGGTAGCATTTTATATACTTTTTAAATATCTTAATTCAGCTTAATTTTGTAGTTATTTATTATTATTAAAATGCCAGTAAAAGTTTATTGTTTATATTGACCTGATGCCATTTTGGATTTTAGATAATATATGAATGAAGAATATTGTCTGATATATTAATATCCAGTATCCAGTATGAGTTCAGTTCTACAGTCGTGCATATTGAATAGGCTCCTTTTTTGGACACATCAGTGTTTTCTTATTCCTGACTCATCACCATTGTTCTCTTCCCTCTTTGGTTGTTTAAACAGCGTAATTTTCTAATACAGGATGAGGCTGTTCAGCAGGGAGTGAAGGCTCTGCAAATATAGCTTGTGTTCAGGTCCTCGCAATGCCTGTATCCTATGAGATACTGAGCTTATATCTTAAATAATACTATAAACTTTAAAAATAATAATTACATTTAGAGAAGATTCTTCAGAAAAATTAATGAAATGCTGAGATATAGGCTTACTGTATATTTTTAACAAAAAAATGCTTTCACCCATTAAAATCAAGATGGTCTCTCGATCCCACAAGAAACCTTGTCGACCCCACACAGACACAAAAATAATAGTATGGTAGACTGGGGACAGTTGCAACAGGGGGCGGTTGCAACAAGTCTTATTTTTCCCATCAGAAACATGCTAGAGAGGTGACATTCATACTGCACAGGAGGACAGAAGACTGTCCCCGGGGGTCAGTTGCAACATCTGTCAATGTCATGTAATCACCTTTGGTCTTGTCCGAACAACCTCTGAGTAACTGAGAGAAATGCAAAAAGTGTTGCAACTGTCCCCAGTCTCCCCTATGAAAAGGTGTCTAAAATGACATTTCAACAGGAATATTATACTTTAACAATCGAATGTTTCTATATAATACAATAAAGCCAGCTCAAACTTTCTGTTAAACATCACAGACATTATGCAGTGAAATATAATGCTGAATTATCATTCATTTTCCTGCGGGGATATTAAATTGGCCCATCCACTTAATTAGACTCAATCCCAAGTGCAGTGCAGCTAATGTATGCAAGCAATCACTGCATGTTTATTTACAGCCTGTTCAAATTACACTGAGCAGTGAAGTGATACATCATCATCATCAAAACGGCAGTGTAATTTTACTGCTTACAATTGCTTCTCATATAAAAGTGTATTCATTACCAATCAGCTAAATAAGCACATCAAATTGTTTTCAGCTGGGAGAAGCTTGATGTTTTCATACTGGGAGTTGTTAGTGAAGCGAAGAGGAGGGTGGAGATGACGAAGGAAGTCCCAGAGGAAGGCATTGTTTTAAAACGTTCAGGGTCGAGCAGGACAAATGTCATACAAACATACACTCTACTTGTGTTTTGGCCTGGAGTTCGCTCTCACATTCATCACAGTAGTTGGCTTACTTCCCCAGTAATAACAGGTCATCATCACAGTTCTGTGTTTACTTGCCAGTCTGAGTCCAATTTCGTGGGCTTTTGATAAAATAAGATGTTTTGTTCCCCTGGTGGAGCTGAGCCAAGGCAACCAGATCTGCACTTCAAAACTTCACCTCATTAAGATGAGCTGTCCACCGCTGCTGCCGCACTGTCACACAACAACACGTCACAACATAGATGTACTGATTCTGCCAGAACAAACGTCTCCTTCTTGTTCTGTCTCATCACATCCTCCATTGTTTTCTCCAGAGCCTGCTGACAGGTTTGATGTACTACCGGCCTGATGACCCCATCGACTACTTGGAGGGCTGTCTGAAGAAAGCCAGGGAGCTCGGAGGACCGGACAAGGTGCGGTGGGATACCTTCGTGGGTCAGGAGAAGAAGTCCCTTCCCCCTCTAAATGGCGGCCAATCACGCAGGTCCCTCTTCAGAAATGGTGAGAAGTGATTGAGAGCACAATGCAATTAAAGATATGAGAGCTTTAACAATTAGTTAGTTAATCAATTAGTAGTTGATCAACAGAAAAGTTTGATAACCAATTAATTGCTCAAGTTAAGGGGATAGTTTAAAAAATCCTGCATTGTTTGCTTTTAATGATCAACTGATTGAATAAAAAAGACAGATAATTCCTGCAAATTAATTAATAATGAACACAACTGTTAGTTGCAGCCCCAAAACACATCTAATCGTACACTTGTTTTGTCCCATTATTATTAATTTTATTATTATATATATTTTGGACAGTTTAATTTGGGGCAAAGAAAAAGCTGTCTGCCAGGAGCCATTTTTTTTTTTCTTTTTTTTGGCACTTGACTTCTTTCTAAGCGCGCTGTCAGCAGCACATCTGCCTCTCCTACACAGCCTCAACCAAACTGCCTCACTGTTTGAACAAGAAAAGGGTGCTGACATTTGTAGTGAACCCAATTGTCGATACATTGTTTAAACTGTTGGAAATACTAGTAGAATAAGACTTTTAGTGCGTGGCGAGATAGGAGGCTTTTTTTCTCCAGCATATGAAGCGAAGCTCTGTGCATCACTTCTCTCAGATAGTTTTCCAAAATGTGCCAGAAAGCGTTTGTTGAGACACCAGAGCGCCCACGAACACACTAAAACACCCACTGCTGCTTCCAAACCCGAGATGTTTGAAAACAGAACCCAGTGTGCAGATCTCAGCCTTGAACATGTCTGCGCTGCCTTCACTGACCTGTGGATTTGTTGTCAGCCTGTTACTATACAGAACAAGACAGATGAACATGTGTGGTTAATCATTCACGTGAAATAAAAAGGCTCTCCATTCATCAGTTACCAGGAGCTCTAACCAATATGGGAAGTACTGCAGATGCAAAACTTTGTTTGAATTTGGAGAGCAAAGTCTTGTATGCTAATTTACCATTTGCATTGTTTATATTTCATCTGTTTTCAAGTCAAACATTTACATCCGTGTTTGACATGCGTGTGAAGCAATGCAGTCATATACATAGGGATTTCCATGAGCATGGAATACACTCTTAGAAATAAAGGTGCTAACTAGAACCATATGAAGGTTCCTCAGCTTCCCCCAAAGGAGAAACATCTTTGGTTGCTGGTAAAACCTTGCCCAGCGGCCCAAATTAGCTCTGGTTCTTGAACCGATTCCATTCAAGAAGAGCTTTCTAGTGAACCAGCCTACATTTCCACTAGTTACAAGCAGAACTACTGTTATCAAATATGCCATCAGCAGAGAACACTGCACAATGCAAAACAACCTGTAGAATATGACACACCCACACAGCTGTTTCAGGCTCCGAACTAGTTTATTTGTAAGGAAAAAGCTGTGAACAGTTCAAAATTAGGTGCTTAAACTGGAGCGGGGCCGGTTCTATGTTGGTGGAGAAGGCCCGTTAGAGGGTTTTATCTAGAACCCAACATAAAAGGTTAGAACCATCTCTGAACGGGTCCATCCAGAACCCCCATGCGGGATTTTTCAACATGACATGGCACTGACCCTGTCCCTGTTGTTATGAATAATTTTGAGTATTTCTAGCAAATGGAAATTGGTTCTGAACCCAAAAAGTTGGTTGCCTGCTAGAACCAAATTTGTCATATTCTACAGATCATTGTGCGTTCTGTAATCCCTTCAGACAACAACAATCCCTGATTACAATGGTTCCACACAAAGTTGGCAGAAAATGCAAGCTGATTCACTAGATAGACAAAAGGTTCCAAGAATCTTGAACTGAACCGGTTCAAGAACAAGAGAAAATTTGGTGAGAAAGTGCCATGAGAACTGTTTTATATTCTCATATATACCATACCAGACCAAATACTGTATACCCATAACCACCTTGTCTTCTGGGGGTTCTATGGAGAACCATATTGTATTCTACAGTGGAGTTAAAAATGATTGAATCACACATATTTATATTATGGTCATTCATCATTTTAAGAATCTATGTTACACTGAAGAAACATTCAGTAATGATTTCATTTAAGGAGTAAAAAAATATTTGGGGATGACCTATGCTTTCGACAATTCTTGAAGAACTCTGTTTTTCAAAAAGGGTTCTTTGGATGAAGAAGGTTCTTAATGGAACGCTTAGTCTTACAAAGAATGTTTGATGAACCCTTTCTTCAAATCGGGGTTTTTCAGAAGCAAATGGTTCTGTGTAGAACCTCAGCCCTTCAGAAAGAACCATTTTGGAGCCCTTATTTATAGGAGTGTAGGACAGAGTTATGTTTTGTCTCCTCCAGGCTTATCACTGACACCACACAGCCATGCAGGCATGAAGAGATCATTTTTCTAAAAGGGAATCTTCACAGTCAAGGACTGATGAGGGCGGACTGCTTTGAGAAATTCACATTTATCCCATTTCTCTTAATATGTTGGAGAAGATGCCTGAAGGCTTTGCCAGCTGCAGTGTTTATTTGCCGGGAACTGCAGCCTAATCAGGGATAGAGATTCCCGTGTCCCGCAATATTCCTCCCGGCTGATAGCTGACGCTCAAATCTGCCATGTATGAGAACGTTTGCTGGAAGGAGATGGTGCTCTCACTTCCTAAATTATTCCCATCTTTGCACGCACGACTGTAAGAAATGTAAAAAGAGTAAAATGTTTAGAATTCAGGCAGGTTGTAATTTGCAGTCCTCTGTGTTTTTTCTAAAATGTCATCATCTTAACAAGAACACTTTGTGTTTTTTGTTAAATTGTTCACATAAGAAAGCCTTTCTGTTACCCCCGCATTCCGTTTCCAGCTCTGGCACACATTTTGTCACTGCTAAAATTATATAATCAATACCATCCTCGGCACTGAAATTTATAATACAGTGTAAAAAGAAAATATTGGTTCTACATGTAAATTATAACAGCTCTGCTTACTTGGAGTGTAGCATGTAGTCACGATTTCTATCTTTAGTAGGCCCTAAATGTGTTATAGTCAATGCTGTGATCAACAGAGACAGAGCTGTAATTACCAAACTGAGTTCATCTCACGATCACGTCACACTTTCATCTTTCATGGTTTTTGTTCTGAAATGGAATTGGCAGCATTTAAAAACATGTCACATCCGTATCTAGAAAGTGATCAACAGCACAATTTGACAAACTCATAGAACATGAATATTAAAGTATATTTCATAGACATTTAAAGCCACTGGAAACCCAAATCCACAATAGCCTTCTAATTATGTAATGTAAGATGTTACGTACACATTAGTATGAGTCTAAAAAGAACATTTTAATCCAAATTCAAAATATTGTAAAACATAAGGGGTTGTGATAAAACATCTCTGGTGCCACTTTGAACAAAATGTCAAAGGGGAAATGAAGCTGCTTTGTCACTCCAGACTCCTTTGACAAAAATGGCAATTTTACCTCACTGAACAGAGGAGTTGCTGGTCTGTCGCTGCTTAAATCCGCAGCAGGTAAGTGTTACATGACCAAAGTCACACAATAACATAAACAAACTAACAGATGGAAGCAACAAGGTAAAATTACTGTTTTTGTCAAAGGAGTGTGGTGGATTTGGAGAGAGCAGAGAGAGATGGTGGCTTCAGGCTGTCTGACAGCAACGTAAAGCAGAGAAAATATTCTAAATGTAGTTTCTCATCTCTCTTTGTTGTTTCTCATCAAAACCTTTGTCTGTGTGTGTGTGTGTGTGTGTGTGTGTGTGTGTGTGTGTGTGTGTGTGTGTGTGTGTGTGTGTGTGTGTGACAGTGTTGCCCGACAGTCCCAATTTTCCCTACAGACGCTATGACCGCCTCCCGCCCATCAGCCAGTTTTCCATCGAGAGCGACTCGGACCTGTCAGAGACTGCAGAGCTCATAGAGGAGTACGAAGTGTTTGATCCATCCCGACCACGACCCAAAGTCATCCTCGTCATCGGTAAAGAACCAGTACAACACTTAAAACACAAACATTATAACTATAAATATCGTGGGTGCCCTTACACGACATAAGAGTGACACAGTGAGTCTGCTTTTTGTTTTTTTTTCCATATCTGATGTTTGATCTGGATTCTTGTTGACTCATGTTTTCCTTTATTTTCTTGTGTGTGTATAAACAGAGTAAACAGTAACCACTGCCCCATTAATGGCTCTGATGAGACCTATCCATTTATATAAAAAGATCAACAAAAAGAAGTTTAGATTTGCCTCGTTGATGATCTAAAAATAAATGGCCTGGATGGGAATCTATGAGTTGACATGCGTGTGTGTACACTGTGTGTTTTTCCTGGTATTTTGAACGTAGCCCCGCCCTCTCTGTGTTGGTATCAGCCAGATAGATCTTGTTACATGTCACTCACTGCGTTAGACACCCGCGCTCTCCTAATCTGATTTCGTTGATGTGCCTGCATTAACCTGTCAAATACATTTATTATTCTTAAAAATTAAGCACGGCAGCTGTGCAATAAGAGTAATGACACTAGTTGATCTGGTCTGAAAAACGTTGCTCACGAAAATAGTTTATTTATGGTTTGGATGTCTGTTAAAAGCTCTGAAAAAGCCTCTGACATCCTTCAGCTGGAGCATGTTTTGTTTCTTTGTTGCGTGTACCTGGAATGTTTACAGTGTCTATAGTGTGGATGATAGTTATTTGTCCTCAAAGCCAGTTCCTATCTCATCTTTGTGAGCACATTGTGCCCTATTTTACAGGGAAAACAGGATGGCAGCAGCTGTCATCTCTTTGGAGGATCGAGGCAAATGTTTTGTCTGTCAGGTTTGCAGACAGAGACAGACTGACAGAGACACGTTAGGTCAGGAGGCAGTTGGGAGAGGACTAGGTTGAACATTGCGAAATACTTAGATGTAAGACAAAGTGCGTATTTGCTAAAAACATATTCGGGTATCTGTCTGATTGATCCATCCATCCCTTCTCTAACGCAAAACCTTAACATTATCTATTTTAGAGGGGAGCAGACAGCCTGGCTCTACACAAGTGAGACATGTCCCCTTTATTAAAGTCTTTATACTAAGCCAAGGTAACCATCTCATGGCTTTTTGATCTTCTCATCTAATTTTAATCAAGACAGCAACTACTTCCCAAAATGTCAAACTATTCCTTTAAAATTGAAATAAGTTATTTAATCCATGCAGCAGTATATGAGTGACACCCTCAATTCCCCGTTGACCATTTTAAGTAGCAATACTAAATAACACTTGAGTTTTAGCTGCCATTTTTGTGGATTTCCACAGATGAAGCAACCATGAATAATACAACCTAAGCCTATCTCTAAAGGTCTCAGTATGCTCCAAAAGAACTGGGCTGGGTGATATGTTGCCCCACCAGAGCGGGGCAAAAAGCCAGCTGCCAATAAAAGTCCACACTTTTGGGCAGTCTCTACTCAAAGGCAATCATTGTGTTGCACTTGGTAATATGCATGACAAAAAATGGTAAGAGGTAGTTGCGTGAGGACTGAGATAAGACATTCAGAGAAAACTTCACACCTCTGCACATCTATCCAACTGCTGTGTAAAGAATGCACGACTGGTGGATTTTGTGGTTTTAAGAAATGGCGGCTGCAGCTTCCGCCTGTCATTGGAAGGGGGGTTTCAGAAAGGTTAGATGAGAGTCAGGAGTTTTCATGTGGTTTTATTATACGACAAGCACTTTGATTGAAGCATACTGAGGCCTTAATTCCAAATGTAAACCATATTCTTCATTGAAACCTATCCTACTCTTGATTACTATCCCCAGCTCTTAAGAAGAACCCTGACACTGAACACATGTAGGATATATTTATACATTTAAAGACACATTGCAGTAACTTCACTGAAAAGTTGAAGCTGGATTATGTAAATTAAATCTGGCCGAACAATATATATTTGTGGTTGCATATTGTAATGATTTTTTTTCATTTGGTTATGCACAGTTCTCCTCATCCCTAAAAAATAATTTCTGTCAGTAACACCATGATTGACTAAATTACCCTCACATCTTGTTCTTTGACTAATTACACTTCACTCTGGCGTAGATTTGAACCAGGAGCAATTTTGCAACATTTGACATTTCTATGGTAACAGTAGCATATCTGAAATCCTGGAATGAAATGCAGCTGTCTGAAAGTAAAGCAGCCTTCAGGCTGTCAGATGGCTTTTACAGGCAGTTATACATGCCTTTCATAAACTGACATCTCATATAGCGAAAATCTACCTCGCAGCATTAATACATGTATTGCTAATGACCAGGTTCATTACAAAATATCAGTTTTGTGTGGTTTTGAGCCTTGCAATTTTATCTCCCCCACGTGATTGGTCTTGTGTGTGTGTGTGTGTGTGTGTGTGTGTGTGTGTGTGTGTGTGTGTGTGTGTGTGTGTGTGTGTGTGTGTGTGTGTGTGTGTGCATGACCCACTGAGAGCCACTGCAGGAGAGGACCAAAGGGAGGACAGAATGAAGCAAAGTTAAATGAATATGATTTATGTAAAAGAAATAAACAAACAAGAGTTTGCTGATGCCGTCAAGCTGACCTTTATTTCACTGAAATTCAACTTCAAACCTTTTTTCAGTTGCCTCCCTTAATTATTTTTAATGATTGATAATAACTGTGGGGTGAGGGGGGCTTGAACTTTTTTTGACTTCTAAAAGGGAGGATGCCAGAAAAGGTTTGGGAACCACTGTGCTGCACTGTACAAAAAAACATTTGGCAAATCTCCACTGGTTGTATCTGGCCACTGTTAGATGATAGTGAATGTTAGAGCAAACATTACCTCTATTCATAATGATGTTGACCAAACTCTCCAGCATCACACGGAGAGCTGTTGTCATCTCCCGTTGTCGCTCCTCTGCACATCCTTTATAAAGAGAGAAGAGAGGAGAGGGTGTTTCTTAGCAAATGTAGGAGGTTCACACATACCTGTTTCTGTCCCCCCACCCCTCTCCCCCACATACACTTGCAAAACACACACAAGTAGTCACACAGAGAGATACGCACACACAGTCACAAACCTTCAAACACACACACACAGTCTCACATAGTCTGATTTTCTCTCACTAACACACATGCGCCTACGCTCACACACCCACACACACAATGTTTCACACTCACACAGACACATTTCACACACACGACCAAATCTCTCCCAAAACATCAACAGCTCTCCCTCTGTGGCTAGGTGGCCCTGGCAGCGGTAAAGGAACACAGTGCCTGAAGATTGCTGAGCGCTACGGCTTCCAGTATGTGTCCGTGGGCGAGCTGCTGAGGAAGAAGATGATCCACAACGCCACCAGCAACAGAAAGTGGAGCCTGATCGCCAAAATCATCACCAATGGAGAGCTGGCACCACAGGTAGCAAAGGAACAGAGAGGGGGTGACAGGGGGAGTGTGTGTGTGTGTGTGTGTGTGTGTGTGTGTGTGTGTGTGTGTGTGTGTGTGTGTGTGTGAGAGAGAGAAACAGGAAGAATATGAGAGGAAGGATGAGCGACGAGTGTGTCCAGTCAGTCGCAGGTCATTATCACAGCGTGGTTGTAATAAGGGACTAATTAGCAGCATCCAAATCACAAGTGTTCTGGAGAAAGGGATGCTTATCCATCTTATTAGCATCCTTCTGTGTAACATAATGACTCTGCGTGGGAACGAAATGGGCTCAGACCCCCTGTGGTTGTTTGTGCTCCATTCATTCAAACACTGTATAGAAAACACGTCAGATGGCCGTACATTTCCCAGCTCAATAAGTGTATGAAATTAAGTCCAGTGGCAAACTATGCAGGATTTTCCCAAAAGACAATACATCAACTCTTACAAAAGTAGTCCATCTCAATCATCACCCCCAATTCACCAGAAGTGTGTGGCAGCGCCTGCATCTGCAGAGACCCCGCCCTCTGCTCGTACCGTCTTCTTTCGTCATTATTTTGCTGTGTTTAGGAAACTTAACCATCCCAAAATGTCAGTATTTGACATCTTGGACTCAACTACCTTTCTGGTGTGTTTACAAATGGCAGCTGACAAACTCCACTCATTCTGCCCTTATTTTTTTTTCTGTTAATTAAGATTTAAATTGTGCATTTTTAAGGACAGAGGGAGGATTAAACCAAGGTTTTTCATGTTTAAGGCCATTAACTACAAATCACATTCACTGATGATTATTTTCTTAGATAAACCAAACCAAGTTTCCTTTTATCCATTTAGGTATAAAAAAGAAAAGACAGCCTGCAGGGACTTAAAACTTTGTCGCCCGGACAATTTAATTTCCTCTCATTTATTCATTTTTTGTTCAAAGAAAGATTATCAAGATTATCTTGTGGCTATGTAGTTGGATTTAAGACCTATAATCTGTGGTGAAACATTAACTTCACTTATTAGTCCTCTGTAGAGGACTAATAATTATTAATGTTTCCCAAAGCTTTACTTTAGTGATCAGAACTGCTTCAGGTGTCATCACAACTCTTTGGTCTTATGGATGATACCTCCTCATACTTGTGTCACATCATGAGACCTGATCAAGTTGCATTTGCTGCGGGAGGCAGTGGGATACAGACAACAGCTCTGTAAAACCTTGAGTTTAGAATATTTTACCTCACATACAGTACATATTCCTAACGTCATGAATGAATCTCCATACACAAGATGCAAAACCTTGTGTTGACTTGAGAAAGATTTAGAATACAGGAAATTAACAATGAATTCATTATTCTTTTTGTTTGCTTCTTCAGGTTTAATGGACGACAATAAGTAGATCATAACTTCAAATATTTTATCAGATGCTGTCATGTTTCAAGTTGGAGGACAAGAAAATCCTTCCTATAAATGTCAAGTTTTCCAAAACTTTACCCTGCAGGAGGTCATAAAGAAATCTGTATCTTTATCTGTACAGTGCTTTCCAAAATAAAGTTACAAATTGCCTCCAAGGTTTTTACAGTAGTCCAGAATAGACAAACCAAACACCGGCTCTACAGCATTTTGCTTTTTGTGCAATTTGTATGGCCACTGTAGATTCTCCTATATACTTGGAAGGAGAGGATGAGGGGAGTTGGTTGCAATCTGCAAGCTCACTGCTAGATGTCACTAAATCCTGCACAGCAGTCCTTTACGCTGACCAGAGGACAGATACTTAACCAGGACCTTGTTGCAGGATCAAATTGGATATGGCAACCAGACCTTTGAAGATTTTTAGAATTCAGTCTGAATCTTACTTTCAGCTCTGAAGAGATACGCAGTACATGATTTTACATTGGCTTAAAGATTCAAAACCACCAGTATGGTTCAAAATCCTGTATTTTATGCATCCTTTTACCCATTCATCCTGATCATAGTCTCATTGCTTTAGTACAGTGCTTAGTTTGATAACACACTATGATCAGGATGACTGAGGAAGGATGTCACACATGGCACTGTGCAGACTGATGGGTAAAGTGTATCACTGGTTGGTGGTTTGGACCAAATAAACACTCCCCATATTGATATACACATCAGGTATTTATCTTATATAAGAATATGGTATGAAACCATCTGAGTGAGTGAGTGATTCTGTTTGTCTTGATACATTTTGATTAAAATGACAAAAACATCAGTGAAGATGTTGTTTACTGTCAACATGGTCACCATGATGCCTCGGTGATGCAGTAAGATATGCGTCTGTAACATGATTCAAGCTTCTGCCTGCTCTGTGACTGGCAGCTCTGAGCTTGTGTGCCCTCATGAATTATATTCAATAACTGCCTACCTCATCAATTATCATCCTGTCCCCTCATGTCTGACACGACATCGCCCGTCTTCTCCTTTCTGGCCGTTCCCCAGATGTCAGTCCAGGAACCAGCGAGATAAACAGCAAAGTAGGCCACACTGCAGACATATTAGATATGATAAAGTGACTTGTGGCTGTGAGGCATTTAATTTCCTGCCACAATTAGTTTAGCAAAGCAGATTAGAATTTGGTTTCTTAATGGTTGTGTATGTAATGATGAGAGGAAGAGGCAAAATACTCCTGGGAGAAGACTGGTGACAGCACTGCTTGTGTAAATATTGTTTTATGATGGGTTGAGTGGCACATTACTGATTCACAGCCTGTTTTCAGCGGGGACAGAGGTTTCACGGATTTTATTCTCATATTTTATACCGTGTGAGCCAAATAGCTTGATCAATTTAAAGGGACAGTTCACCCCAAAATCTTTTTCCTTTTCCTCTGGGAAATATTGCTATTTATTCATCTATACTGTTTTGTTGTGAGTCACCGAGGTTTAGAGATAACAGCCGTAGAGATTTCTGCCTTCTCTCCCATATAATAGAACAACATGGCACTAGTCCTGTTGTACTCACAGCTTCAGAAATACATTTTAAACCCAACAACGTGTCTTTCCAGAAATCATGACCTGGTTGCTCAAAATAATCTGCAGACCTTGTTGCAAGCAGTTTCATGGAACTTCGCAGAAGAATGTAGCAGAACTAATTAAATTCTACTGCAGAAAGAAAGTAATTAGTTATATTTTTAAAAGTAAATTTAAGGAATATCTGCTTATTCTCTTTTTTTGCTGAGAGTTAAATGAGAAGTTTGATACCATTCTGTCTGGTAAGTTTGAAGCTGCAGTTAGCTTCATTTAGCAAAAGACTGGAAAGAGAAGAAAATAGCTATCTTGGCTGTATCCGAAGGCAAAAATCCACCTACCTGCACCTTTTGCTCTCTATACCTAAGAAAATAAGCGTGTTTCCCAAAATGTCAAGATGTATTTCAAGACGTATTTGGATGTTTAGGTAGTCTAGAAAAGAAGTCATCCATGCGTTGACTGTGAACTCAGTGCCATGAAGCCTCCTCAATGCTGTAAATGATTCAAAAGGCAGCAAACACACAGTATTACTTCACTGACTCTCAGCCAACACCCAAATCAACTTGAAGTTCTTGCTGCAAGATCATGTGACTCAGTATATTTCTGAACTTCTGTTACCTCAGAAATCCCACAGGTCTCCTCTCAAGAGGATCTTGGATGATCTAAGAGTCTGGTCTAAAATTAAAGGATTTTGCTTTCATATCCTCAGACTGGAAAATCTTGAAGTTTAGATGGTTCACTTAGATCTGATGTCGTTTAGAAAATCAGATAAATACCCTCCTATATTTGTTATTTATGTTTTAGCACTTAGTGAGCATTTTTGTCTGCTTCTTTCCAGTGGTGGACAAAGTACTCAAACTCAATACTTGGGTCAAAGTATAGATACTTCTGGTCAAATCTTACTCAACTACAAGTGAAAGTTGCTCAGTCACAGTTACAAAGTATATTTTCTAATATCACTATATTGCTTTATTGTTTTCAAAATGCATTTACAGAACGTTGTAACTCTCTCACCACCTAAAGAATGAACTGACCTGCTTGTAGAACCACTCTGCTACACAAAGCCTACAGAAACACATTTTCTGACATAACTGTATCAACATCACCACAGAAAATCAGATTGAAGCCAACTATAAGGCGTTCTTGAAGTCTGTTAAACAACTGAGATTTCTTTCTGGCTTCATGGGCAGTACCTGTAATAATTTCGCTTTTTCTAATTATAATAACATCTTGAGATTTAATTTTGTCTTTCTCCTGCTGTTGCCATTGCCAAGTTAAGTTTGAATGAAAGAGGGAGAGCTTGCTTGTTCTCGTTGCAGAGCGCGGCAGGATGATGTATTTCCACTTTTACATCAATCCCAGCTGAGAGCGGGTACTGTGATTGGTTTCCTTCTGTGAGGAACACAGCGTGTGGCCAATTGCATTTTAGAAAAGAAAAAACTGTGTACTGATTCCATACCAGTTACTAATAGTAATGTGCTCTATATATACTAATTGTCACAGCAGCAGTTAGTGTACCAGAAGTTAATATACTTGAACATTTTCAATAACAGGAAATTATACAGTAAGTGCAATGGGATAACTGGCTGTCAGATAAATGGGTTTTCAGTCTAATGGAATGAACAAATAAACAGCTCACACACTGTAGGACTCCAGTATCAGCTTATTTATTCAATGCACCACAGTGACTGTTCGAATATAATTGTTCTTCATCAGACAAATTCAGTGCAGTGGAACATTTTTTGGACTGTTGGGGTTTCAGAATAATGGGCTGCTGGAACAATGGGCAGTCCTTTAGTGATGTGGGCTGCATAGACACTGAGTTAGGCTGTCTAAAATCATATGCTGGAAAGTGCACTATATTTTCTTTCAGCAATCTTTAATGAATGTTGGAGCATGAAATTTATGCACTACATAGTACCCTAAAAAGTCTGCAGTGTCCATAGCATGTGGACTATTTTTTGCAACAAATCCCACAATGTAATGTGTCACATATCTTAGACTGTACCTGTTTGAGATATTTGACACTGATGAATGATCATCATTTTGCATGATCACAATGTAATTGTGACTACAGAGTTAGCTACCAAGTGCTTTATATTATATAGGGACAAATGAGTGAGTGGATATGATTTTCTCCAGCTGCTGGTCTGCTGTATGACTGCTGGTATAGTCTTGTAGACTGACTGTCTGTTGAAGTCAGAGATGATTGTTTGATCCCTGGTATTCCTGTGAGAGCTCAGACATGGAGCCATGCAGTGGATCAGAGGGCTTTTCTTAGATTAGCTTCTCTTATTTTATCTCCCAAGCATACATTAATCTGTTCGATGGAATCTGGATCAGGTTTAATCTGTGCGTAGTCTGTCGGGCCACTGCTCTTCTTCTGTGGGTGGGGGGGAAATTAAACGTCTGTGTTCTTTCAGCGTTGAGCGCGACCGCGGATGTTATTTTTAGATCGGAGCATTGCTCACGTATCTCTGCCATATCGTATGATGCATTGTGCCTGGAGAAATACATTTGAACATGTTGACCTCCTCCAGCCACGAGGAAGTAATTGATGCTAAAAGATGATGGCACTCTCTGGCCTGCAGCACAGTCGAAACAGTTGTTCTGCTGCATTCAGATATATGAAAGTACAATTGGATAAACTGATTAATTTTATTGTGGAAGTCTCCAACGTGCTGTCACAGCTTTCCATCCACCTTATTTATGACTCTAAATCAGCCTCTCATTATTAATTTTAGGGGTTTTAACTAATCTACAGCCTTGATGAATCACACATGGGATTGCAACAACATTAACAAAACTAATATCCTCCTTCATGCTCCTGCTGGAAAAGCAAACTGCAATTATAATTACAACTGTAAACTTTTTTTTTTTGCTTAATTATTTGTTGCTGAAATGTTCCTACAGTTCCTACCAGTCGCCCACTCAGAGAGCAGCTCTCATTGTTTGTATGAGGTGAAATGTGAGTTCGGAAAGCCAGCACTTCAAACATCTGGTTAAATTTTGAGTTATTTCTATGCTGATAAAAAATTCATTGAGCTTGTCGGTGTGGTATATGTTTGTTATCAAGCAGTAAAAATCTTGCTTGTTCCTCTTTTGACATTTATATGCAAGCTGAGCAATGATAACCACGAGTCATGTTGCTTCCACTGTTTTCCAGGAGACAACAATAACTGAGATCAAGCAGAAGATCATGAAGATCCCAGACGCTAATGGGATCGTCATAGATGGGTTTCCTCGAGACGTTGGACAGGCCCTGTCCTTTGAAGACCAGGTGAGTCTCTACCGTAAGATTCATATGTTAAAGATTACCTCTAAAGGCATTTTCATGATTTGTCCAAATGCTGGAGTCCATACTTGGAAACAGTGTTGTGCAAGTTGGCATTTTACAAGAGCTCAAAGTTTAGTTATATTATAACAAGCTAGTTCATGTCCATTGTTCACAATTTTCAATTTTTAACTACAACTGTAAGTTCGCAGTCACAAAAAATGAACTGCATCATGGTCCTTTTTTTTTTAATGTGCTGCTCTTGGCTGTCTGTCTAACAGTTCTCAGAAGACAAAACTAATCCATCCTTTATAAAATGCTGTGTGTTTGACCTGAATGGAGGAATTTTGTAGCTGTTGGCTTGTGGTGTTACCTTTTGTTAATGATTTCTTGTGAGCATCATTCACTTGCAGATATTTTCAAAGACTGGTCAGATGCTTTAACTCAATTTGCCACTTCAATTTTGTTGCAGATGTGTGTGATTCCGATTTGTTCTACTGGAATTTGTGTTGATTTTTTTTTAAGATTCCTTCAAATATTCATATGAATCCCTTCCTAACACACAGTGAGCATACATACAGTAAAAGTAAGCAGTCTAAGGCTGTGTTGCACTTAAAGAGATTAATATTTAAACCTGATTAAATTATGGGTCCACTTTTAAACTATCTTAAAATTAAGAAAGATTCAATTTAAACCTCTCTTTAAATCTCAGACAGTTTTTAAACCAAGATTAAATGTAATTCTTTTGCATCTTAATCTACACTTTTATGCTGCATTTTATAGGTTGATTGATCAAAAAAATCAAGTTCCTCAATGAAAGTTGAGCTAACTAGGCTAACCAATTTAGCTAGGAAACAGTGTAGTGTTTTGTTAAAGTTTTAGTTTGTTAGGAAACAATATGACATTTTGTTAAACGTTTTAGTCAGGTTTCAATATAGCTTGGGGGCCGTTTACCTTCCAACAGCTCTACTTCTAAACCTTGTCCTTTATACATATAGTGTTATAAAAAAAAATGTAAAAAAAACTTGCTGTGGATTGTATAAGATGAAATGTGTTTTGACCAGTGATAATTAGCTGGAGGTAAAGAAAGTGTGCAATTCTTTGCAAAAAAAATTGTGTTTTTTCCAACATACGACACAACACTTTGTCTGTTTGCTGACACAGGGAGCAGAGTAGGATGTCTTCAGTGGGAAAAACTGAAATAAACTGATGTTTGCTTGTTTACAAAGCTTCCGGTTCAACAGCTTATGAAACAGCTGGCTTTTAGTGTGGATTATGTCAGGGAGCATGAGAGCTTGTTCAAATCAAACCCCAGAACCACCGTTTTATGCTGAGTTCAAGACTGGTTTTCAGGACCTGACCCGAATCAAACAAACAGCTTTCAAACTTCACCGAATACGCCAACTCTAATTTTAGCATCTTGAATCAAAACAGAAATTCTCAACTCTACTACCCAAGGGACATTAAACTACTACTTCTGTCTCCCTATTCACTACACTGCACATGTTACGCATGTTGACCAGCTGGAAAACATTATGTTATTTTCCTTTGGCATCTGAGCAAGCTTCAGAGTCACTGTGATTATTTTGTGATGTAGACACAGTAAAAGTTCTCATCTTGTTTGTCCAACACACACAAAGAGCTATTCAAGTGTTACCTGCTACAGGCCAAATATGTAAATGGTGTCACACTACACACTGGAGCTGCTTTCCCTTAGGTTTTATCTCCTGTAGCATAATCCATGTGTTTGATATCAGATGCTGCGCAGCATCTCAGGGTCACTGTCAGGGCATTTAGGCTGTTAGACAAGTTGTAATATTCAAGTTTAGCTGAAATATTTTGCCCCCAACTGAACGACTCCCCAACCAACTGTGACAAATTAAAATTTAAACTAAATTAACATAACATTAACAACCACATTAAAACTAATTACAATATTGTTGCATCAGGGTAAGACATATGTGTAGAAACAGAGCCTAAGCTTCAGGCCTCTGGGTAGTCGTTTCCCTAGGTAATAATAATTTAATATTTGAGAGCCGTCGTGGCCTGTCAACTGTCGTGGTGCGAAAGTAGCCCTTTAGTCTGTGAATGCTGATACAGCATGTTTTTATCCCTTTTCAACAAGCCCACACTGCATTGGTTATGTGCTGCAAGCAAGCTGCAGTGAACATTTGTGAGGACCCATCATGTAGTTTACTATTCAACTCTAAAAGTGCAAGCTAGTTAGCCAAGGTTGCTAATGTTTGCCACAACACCTGCTGAGTCATTGGCAGGTAGGACACTGCACAGCTCGATGTTGTAATTGTCCCACACTATAGAAATGAGGTAGTCTCGCTAGCATTAGCCCGCTTTAACAGGTCCATTTGTTGTGATGGCAAAAATAACCAAATAACTAGACTGTCAAAACTCACACAGCTCTCTGCACATCACCCTGTGATGCAACTTAATGACACGCAGCAACATAAAAAGTGCTGAAATCACACTTGGGACTAGGCAGCAGCTTATAACATACAATTCACAGGGTGTTACGGTGGGTTTCAGAGGCCCTTTTTTTTTACAAAGGCAATGACTCATGTAATTTGGGTAATGTTTTATTTTCCCACTGACACATAGACTACAGGATGTTATGGACTAGACCTTTTATTTGCATAAGAAATTTCTATAAACCTGTCAGCGGGCTTGGCTGTTTGATCTCAACTGAAGTGTAATATTTTATTTCAGCACCTTGACTTCACACTGTTCATGCTCACAATGCCAAATTCCATTTCTCTGCCCAGTCACTGCTCAATTTTCTTGAAACAAATCAGTGGTGGCACACTGAGAAAAGACTCTCCGCTTTGACTAGCAGACTGGTTCACAGTCTTTGTGTAGTCAAGCATCCGTCCCACTAAAGTGACTTGAAAAAGACTTAAAATACCTGGCAGCTGTCATTCTGGATGTTTTGATCCATTTCTTGAATGAAAAGAGTGATTTTTTTCATGAATAGTCAC
Source organism: Lutjanus erythropterus (assembly GCF_056507025.1). NCBI lineage: Eukaryota > Metazoa > Chordata > Actinopteri > Lutjaniformes > Lutjanidae > Lutjanus > Lutjanus erythropterus. The sequence continues at coordinate 17,167,086 of NC_139328.1, forward strand.
AAAACCTGGTGTCAAACGTGAATGTCAATGTAAATTTGACACGCATGGATAGTAAATGATAAACCGTTTGCAGCTGTACAAATGTTATTCTGACAACATAGAAGTTAACATAACCGCCTAATGGAATTGATCCTGTACAACTGAGTGGCCCATTGTGTAACACAAAGGTCGAATGCTTTTAGAAGGATTGATTCTCTTTATCACATTTAAACTCACTTAACATTTATCAACTTTTAAATGAGTGCTAAATGATTTTCAGAGTAATCAAGGAAATGGCTGGGGTCTGTCTGGGTCAGCGTGAGTAAATCCTGACCTTTTGATATGGTCATTTTAGCCGCATTACAGGGGACATTAGAATCTCGAGTCCAGTTTAGAAAGGATTAATTTTCCAGGAGGTGAACATTTTCACCGCTCTGCAGTAACTAAAGGGGTTGTTCCAGATGGTTTTTCACCTGCTGTGAAATTACAAGGGCTTGTTCATAATTCATACAGATATTTTGCAGGAACAGCAGGTGGGCATGGTCGAAATGTTTTATAAGAGATATATTATTTGGTTTGCTTAATATTACTTAAAGGATAGTTTGAATTATTTGATGTTAGGTTGTATGAGGTCCTTACTGGTAGTCAGTGTATTACCCACAGTAGATGGCAGTCGACAGTTTGTGTTTTTGTGTTATTGTGTGACGTTGGTGAATCAGAACCATTATTTTGAAACCCTTAAATCACACAATAACACAAACAAACTAACAGATTGAGTCAGTGTAGACTAATGACTCCTATGTTCTGTGATTTTGCCTATAGAGTTTGGTTGATTTGAAAAGAGCAATATTAGGTTTATAAAACGGTGGTTTCCATCAGAAAAAGTTGTCTGACAGCAAGATAAAATATTCTAAATATAACATATGCTTCAATTGATATTGATTTTTTATGGTGGACCTTTTTTAAGTAGCTGAAATACGTTTTGTTGCTCACCCTGTCCACAGCATACACTGCTGAGCTTCCATGCTGGTACTCTGCTCCTCCAAACAGGGGGCGTGTCAACCGCCATCAGCCGTGGGTAATACACTGACTATTGATAAGAACCTCATACAACCAGAAATAATCTGAACTATTCCCTTAATGACCGAATTAGTAGTAGTGTTTCCCACTAAATGTTGTTTTTGCGTTTGTGATAATTTTCTGCAATGCTGAAATAAATCGTGAAAAATGCTTTAAAGGAATAACCGATAATAAGCTCCAGTGAGAGGAAAAATGACTTTAGAAATGTAGGCATGGCCTGTTTGTGGGCTGTTCTGCCTGCTGGCATGAGCAGTTAACAAGTGAGGATGTTCAACTCATTGTGTGAATCTGCCTGCAGGCTCCATGAATGGCATGTTTAGTTTGCAAGATTCATATTAGATACGGTTCAGTTTAGGTTCAACTGAAGACACAGTCCTCCAAACTTGTCACATTTTGTTTTCGCTTGTACTGCTGACTGTAATGAATAAGAAAAAAACATTTCATGCACACGTGCCATGTATTCACACTCTGGCCCCAATTAGCAGTCAGCAACCTTCAAATTAATTAGTATTAATTTGGTAGCGAGTTTGAGGTTAGCGAGCTGAGGAAAGAGAAAAGAGTGAGGGAAGTGTGGTTGAGAAAACCTTGTGTTATTTGTTGTGCAGACCTATTTTTTATTTTTTTTTTTGCATAAGTTTTAGATTTATTGTTCTCGAGGGTGATTTGCAACACAGAAGCCTGCAGATATAGACAATAAAATCTTCAACAGTCATACATCTCAGCTCACAACAGTGTCAAAGAGGCAGTTTGTTCAGTGCTGCAGTGACAGAAGAAATAAAACTCCTATTGAAGCTTTTGTTCGTTTTAAAGTCCTGCATCTCTGACCAGATGGAAGTAGTGTGAAGTGTTGATTGAGGGGGTGATCGGTGTGATTTGCCATTGTGAGTGCTGGAGTATGATGGCTCTGTGGCTCATGTCTGAGAGACTGAATGTGGATGTGGGAAGGCAGATGATTTTGGAGGCAGTCTGTCTGATGCCAGTAATTTTGTTTTTGTTGGAGATGGTTAATACTGAAGCAGGGAGAACAGTATGGCAAGATGGGCTGAATTATACTTTTGTAATACCACAACAGGAGGTCCTGGGTAACAGACAGCGCTCTGAGTTTACAGATGACATGGATTGAGTCTTTGCTGGGGTTGTGGATAGAGGTGATGTCTTTATCAAATCTGAGTTTATTGTCTTTTATTTGAAGTTACTCAGCTGCACAACTGCCCTGTCAAGGATGGAGATGGGGTTCAGTCCAGTACGGGGTGTGTTTAATGCGCTGATAAGCTGCTCTTTTGTTTTGTCCACATTCAGCTGCAGGTTGTTATCACCGCACCATTGTGTGAAGTGAGAAATAGAGTGTTGATAAGACTTACTGTTATTGAGTGGTCTTAGCAGTGCCCGTATCAGACTATTTGAAGTATGCGACGATGGATGGAGAGCTGGTCATTTGTGTAGAGGGAGTAGAGCAGGGATATTCAGCTATGGCAAATAGGTCAAATAGGAGAACACAGGAGTTGCTGATCTACTTCTGCCTCAATCAGTTAGTTCATTTTTGTTAACGTGGGACTTATGTGTTTTAAAGGGTTAGTTTGGATTCATCAAAATCGCACAATAAGACAAACTAACTAACTAATTGAGGCACTGAGTGTTCAACAATTTCACCAGTGGAGTGTGGTTTCTTTAGTGTGACTTATAATTGACTTATAAAACAGCAGGTTCCCATAAGAAAACACTGTCTGAAAGTAAGGTAAAGCCATGAAAATATTCTAAATACAGCTTACCTTTAAACTGACACTGATTTTTTTAGATGGACCTTCTTATAAGTGGATAAAATAGGTCCTGCTGTTCTTATTTGCTTCTCTTCCACACTGGTACTCCTCTCTGTTTCTCCAAACTGAGAACGTGTTGAGGGGCATCTACTATAGCCAATACACTGAATATTGACAGGTACATCAGAACTCCACTTCCACAACTCCACTTCAAATAATATGAACCATCCCTCTCAAGTTTTAACTTTACGATTGGATGATTTTGTGTTCATGTTTCAGAACGCCTCCTCCAGTCTGACTTAATATCTGAGTGTGGCCATGAAAATTGCAGTGATTGGTAATCTTAGCAAGAAAGTCAAATATTGCAGGGACTTAATGAATTTGTGTTAATTCTTGCAATAACAAGATTAAATCTTAATAAAATTAATACTTATCAGTGTGTGTCCATCATGTAAAAAGGATTTCCGGGCATCTGGGCATAACATGACCTGCACTTACATTTATTGCCTCAATGCCAACGTTGCTGCACAAAGCTTGTTCCATCCCTTCTTTGACTGGCGTATTCATCATCGACCATGTGTGGGAAGCATTGAAGTAGATCATGAATGTAAATATCAAACAGCATTACACTCTACAAACTGCTGCTCCGTGTCAGTTCTGAATGCGTGTGTGTGGGCTCCTGCAGGGGAGACCAGATGGGGCTCTTCTGGAGGTACCATTTAGTGAAAGATGGGGTGTCGTTTTATCTCGACATCTCTCCAGTTAACACATGTAAATGACTCGTTAATGCAGACACGCCAAGGGCAATCAGCTGGCTGTGTACAGTCCGTCTGCTCCAGTCAGTTATGTTAACAAACAGCGCTAAAGGCAACCGCTGTCTCTCGAATCACGTTTTATTCTTTATTTCACACCAGTTACTGAGTGTGTCTCAAACACACTAAAGCTATACACACAAACATATTCACACAATCAATTACATACATACAGTACACACACACAAAGATCGACAAGTGCTCACAACCTCACCCAGATCTAAATATAAATACTTGGAAACGCATGCACACACATGCTCATGAGTGACGGTGCACAAACACAAGTACATGCACACAGAGAAGTACACATATGCACATACAAATACACAATTAAATACGGATGCACAGATCTGGTTGGCTGAAGCAGAATTGGCGCCTGTAACTGCATCCATGCATAAATACTCTATGAACATAGCATGTACAATGGAAGCCATGAGATGACCTTGCATTTTATGTTTGAAAAATAATCTTGTGAAATAATAAATCAAGATGAGTCACAATTTTAGTCATTGTTCAAACAGATTAAGTCGGAATCATCCTCTGCAGATTTAAGGGAGATTAGCATTGAGAAGGTGTTACTCTTGCAATTAAATTCTTTGTGCATACTTATCTACTTTTCCAGTAATTTTTTTGTAAATGCATTCTGGGGGGTCTTTATTAAATCTTAAATATGTAATGTATTTCTGTATTAAATCAAAAAATTACTATGAAACGTAATCAGAGATTAAGGCAACATGCTAAATTGAAATACTGGCTTCTCCGATGACAACAACACTACAGCCAGTATGTTCTCTGAAATTCCCATTTCAGCACAGAACATCTGTTTTTGTCTGCCCGTTTCACATTTATTTACTTTAAATGAAGCTTAAAGTGTCTTTTTATGAGTAATAAGTAATCCTTAAAAATCTTTTAGAAAGAGTAGATGTGTGAAAATCAAAATGAGCAAAAAGTAAAGATCCAGGAGTCTGGAAAGTAGTAAAGCCAGCGATCAATGAGCTCCAGCTGCAGAGTGTGTATTTTCAGAGCAGTGGGCTTTTGAATTTGGGATAACAGGCTTAACTTTACATCAACATACGACTGACAGAGTTATAAAAAGCTGATCAACTTCCTCGTAGGACTCGTTTTCACTTGTTACTGTAAATGTATGATATTGCTGGAAGGATCTCAGTCGACCGAGGCGTCTCTGACTGATGATTCAAATCTTGAAGTGTCAGGGGGAATTTCTAGACCCATGATAACCAACATGCAATTTAAAAGAGCTCTCAACCCTAAATTGAAGAGACTTCAGGGGAACTTATGTATAAAAATGGGAGAGTACTTAAAATAATCAAGCCGCCATTGTCACGGTGGCATCTTGAATTCAAGCTGTCATAAGTACAGTACAATTTTCTACTTCTAATTTTACATGTACTTTTCATGCAGCTTTTGACAGTGGTGTCTATGAAGCAGGTAAGAGCCTGTGCAGTCCGGCTGCTTCGACAGAGATGTCAAACTTCAACTTTGGAACAAAATGAAATGCAAAATCCACAAGCCTTTATTTCATGAGGAGCACCCCTGAGTGTGAGTGTGAAGAATATTCACACAGAACAGAAAGAACTTTGTTCCTCAAAATCTTGAGTACCTATAAAAGTATGAATTAATTTTATTAAAACTATATTACACAGTACTTCATCACAGAGGTGGTCTGTTTTTTCTGTTTCTCCATTACCTATTTCTCACTATTGCCACTATCAATATGTAACTACTGTGTTAAATTTGAAGAACGTTAATATTGTCATCCAAAACGGTACTGTCACCAGTTACTGAGGGTTCTCCATGCTGTCACTCTCAGCGGGCAACAGCAGACACAGTGTCTAGAAGGGACCCCTTAAACATGTTGCCTCTGTTGCATCCTTGGCTCAAAAATATTAATGCCATATTTTAAAATAACGTATAGGTGATCATCAATACATACAAGTCAAGTCAAAGTTAAAAGCAAGTTTCCCTTTGTCCTCCACTCTGAATGCCATTGAACAATGAAACACAAATATAAAAGTGAAGAATTATATAAAGTATATAAAAAAATGAAATTACCAATATAAGAAGTAGAAATACATAAGACATAAATAAGGATATCAGGAAAGATAAGAGACAGAACATAAGTAAATAACTAAGGAACACTACATACAATTTCAATATAATGTATCAAAAAATGTTATATACAATGTCCAATATACAATAATCAGTACCAGAGACTGTGCACAGTAGCAGCTTTGTAAGAAATGAAGCAGCAACTGTAATAGATACCTCCTGGTACCTAGATAGATAGACCTAGGAGATACCTACTGTACTGTAAATAATTCCTCTAATTATTTATTTTAATGTCTGTTAGATTCCAAGCATTCATGTCCTCCATATATCTGTATTTTTTATTGGAAAGACTCCTCTATCCTCCAGGCTCACCTGATCTATTGCACAGCAAATTGTTACAGGCAATGCATATGGATTCTCTGGCTCGTCATACTAACTACGGTAGACGGCTAACCCTCTCTCATGTCTTTGTTATAGTCTCTTGTCTCTCCGGTAAGTGTACATTCTCTCCCTCTTTGTGTGAAGAGGCCAAGTCTCGGCGTAATGAGAGCTCGTAATGTGGTCGCCGCTGTCTGCTGGTCCACGTCGCCTGACAGCAGATTCCACTTAGTACACGTTCCCTGTCTGAGAGCTGCACGAGGAAACCAAACAAAGACACGAGATGATATATATGGCTGGCTCATGTACAGAGAGAGGGATTTCTAACCGGACAATACCCGCACAATCACACACTCCCCTCCTCGTTCATAGAGTTCACAATTGAGCTATTACTATGGTTATTATCAGCAGTTCCAGCTGTTTCAAACGGGCCGCAAATTGGATGTGATTAAACATACCTTCTCTCTGCCTCTCTGCATCAGCTGAGGCTGTAAATAGAAGATAAACAGTTAGAGACTCACTCACTAACTGGCATTTCCACATTGGGGGAGCCTGAAAGTCTCATAATCAAAATGTTGTCCCATCTCTCATCTCATAATTTGGAAAATCACATTTCGTAATGGACAACCACAGAAATTCGATTCAGCTGAGTGGATTCCTTTATTGTCACAGTGTTACTTAAATTGTGGTATAAAAGGATCGCTAAAGGGGTTGATGACGGTTTGCAAATGGGCGCGGGGTTAGATAAGCACCAGAGGAAGTTCACAGGAGATGAAATCACATAGATAACACATGTATACAGTTGTGTTTATCAGCGTGTCCCAGCAACCGCTCAAAAACAGCTCATACAGTCAATGACGATTGGACGGGAGCTGGGGACCTCTCAGCCAATAATGTACAGATGCAGCAGCCCAGGGATTTACAATAGAATTAAGTGACAACTGGTTATTAAAGGGTCTTCCTGTAGCTCAGGAGCAAAGAGAGAAAATAACAGTCGTACGCTTTGACAAATGAGGTACTAAGACCTTGTGCTGTTGGTGTGGGAGTTTGTGTGAGTCCAAAAAATCCTCTGTTGTTGTAACTTTCACTTTTATTGTCGGTTGATTTTCTTACTAAAGCATCTTTGAACGTTATTATCCTTCTATCCAGGCACCACATTCCAGATGATAGCAGATCTGAGCTGATAAAAATGTTAGTCGTGTCATTCAAGTCCCCTTCATCTTCATCTACCACGAGTTTCTCACGCAGCAGCGGGTGGTGAAAAAATGATTTGAATAATTCTTTCCCCAGGGTTTTGCTTCTCAGGCTACATACAGTTGGCTCTAACCTGTTGTTATTATTCTGGGCTTAAAAGGAGCTCTTTTTTGTGTAATATTTTTAAAATCAGTAAACAATAAGACAGTAAAGCACATTGCTCTTCGCAGTAAAGATGCAAATGCAACATTACCCGTAAGAAAGCATATAGAACTGGAAATCATTTGAAGGTGGGTTTGTTTAGAGGTTTACAGATCATTTAGTTTTTCAATAACCAATTTAGCACAATTGTTATGTTTCTTTAAACATTATTGTTCCCCTCCTTAACTGAAGCCTTTATGTGCATTGAATATGGACCTCGAACCTGGAAGCAGCTAGCTTATCTTAGCATAAACACTGGTGACAGCTAGCCTGGCTTTGTCTAAAACTCACTAACTATCACAGTTTGTCTTGTTGTTTAACCTGTACAAAAACATGAAGTGTGAAAATGCCATGTTGAGATTTTATGAGGGGATATGTGCAAGAGTATTTCTTGGTTAGGTAGTGAGTATAAATAAAGGCTAGCTTTTTCTCCTTGCTTCCAGTTTCTATGCTAAGCTAAGCTAATTGCCTCCTGGCTGTAGCTACACAGACATGAGAGTGGTATTGATGTTCTCATCTTGGGAAAACAAAGTAAATTAAAGATGCCTTGAGCACGTTGTAGGCTAGCTTTTAGCAGTTTTTTAGTTTTTTGTTTACATCAAATGAAGATGTTTTGACATATTCTGCAAAGACATTAATAGTTCACAGTTGCAAAGAAACATCTGTGTGTGTCCTTTCAGAGTTTAGTTTGACAGTTGACTTGGCTTATTGTCGACATGCCAAATAATTTGTCGTTAAATTAGTCAATCATTTGGTTTTTGAGTCCAAGGTGATACCTTTAAATTGCTTGTTTTGTCCTTATAATCATCTAAAACCCAAAGACATTCAGTGATCTGTCATAAAAGACAAACTCTAGCACATAATCTTCACATTTGAGAGGCTGCAACAAGCACTCCAAAGCCAGACAGTCCTTTTCTAAGTCCTGCTTTTGTTAAACGTCCCCATGGGCTTGCTGAAGACACGACTCAAAACTCCTCTCTTCATCATTAGCAGCAGCACAGCACAATATTTAAGACTGGGACACTCTTAGCACATGGACCCAGGCCAAGAGAGGAGCTTAACAGAGAGACAGGAAAAGGCTGAGACAGTGAAGGTGAGACGGTATAGGCCGAGACAATGACAGACAGGCCGCTGTGATTAAAGATGGAGGGCTGAGAGGGACAGACAGTATCATCAGCTACAAAGTCACAGAGTGTAAATTTAGATTTAGTTTATGGAATATAACACAATCAAATAAAAAAAAAAAGACTGGAATAAATATTGATATTGTAAATCTCAATATTTAGAATAATATTAAGGCAGTTCAGGAAGTTTTTATTCCACTGTCAGCAGCAGTCAGTTTCAGTTGAACATTTTGTTGCGAGGAGCAAACTCTACTAGCAAAGAGCCACAGTTTAACCATTTCATCAGATTTTGGACTGAAATATTCTGTCTGGGTCCAGACCTTTGAATCCGCCCACTCCACTGAATCGACTGATTCTCTGCTCTGACACTGTGACATGTAACAGCGGTTTCTCAACTGAGAAATGACTGACCAATAAGTGCCGCAGGGGGATTAACGATAGTCAGCGCCACGGCGTGGGATTAATGCTGCGATCGAGCTGCAGTAAAGGGTTGTCAAGCTGTGAGCCGAAACCTAAGAGGAGCAATAACAACGTCGGCTGCTATAGACAAGACAGACGCTACTTTTTGATAAAGAAGAAAAGTGTGTGAATCAGCTTGGGCTGCAACATAATAGTTAATAAAAGGCTGTGTGTTGTATCTGCTGCCACACAAAAAAATAATAAGTCCCTGTTTTTATGTAACCTGTTTATGCAGCAGCAGAGATAGTTAATTAGCAGCAACAAGCTAACCGCATGGCAGTCGGCAACCAAAACACAACACCATCAATCATGTGAACGCGTTTGTTAGTCCACCCACGGCTTCCAGCTCTGCAGCTCTAAAACATAGGATGGTTTTAATTAGCCTGACTCCTTGTTGCCAACTAGCTTTTCGCAGTATGAAGGAACTCTGTTGTGAGGAGGACATGAAGACACCGTAGAGACATTACACGGACTTCTTATTTCTAGTGTGTGGCAGCAAAAACACCACACAGCAGATCTGCACACTTTGACTAAACTAATGTAACCATCAAAACCGCGGGGTGAAAACAAGTATGTTGGCATGGCAAAGCACCAGTGTCAACTTAAAATGATCTCAAGTGATTGGTTAGAGAAAATCGAATCCCCTCCCCGAGAGAAATCAGTTAGAGCGGAGGCAATGCCAGACTGAATACAGAAATGAAGTGTAATGTGTTGGAAATTAAGTCTGATATCAGGAAACAAAATATTGACAGTCATCTTTAATCTGCTCTGCAAAATGATCTTGTTGGAGTATTATCTGTAGACAGTTGTTTTTATTATAGCCGTCTTGTTGCTGTTGATTTATGATTTATTTTAGTTTTAGTTTAGACAATTTAGAGCTAACTAAGCTAGCCATTATACAAGCTAGCCGTTTGAGGCTAACGTGATGTGATTGTGATGTATTTTACTCCTTTTACTTTTACTCTATGAACTAGCAATGTGTTTACTGGATGAATGACTATGTTGTACTTCTTATGGGAATATGATATTGATCTTTCAATAGTAATACTTTGCTTTTTGCTACACAGTCTGGACATAGACTGTAGCCCTATTGGCTTAATTTATTGTCAAGCTTTGGCCCCCAGCAAGATGCTGGGTGACCCACCAACCATTTTCAATTCACTTTTAAAAAATAAATTCATTGTATATGCCAAAAAATGTTAAATTATGTCCCTTGGCTGTTGCTTAGGAAGTATATTAGCTTATCAGCGATCTGTGCAGTGCACAGAAGCAGTGACTCTTTGCATGATGGCCTTTCAGAATGTGGAAAGCGCAGCTGGATCAGACAGTGAGCTCTGCAGAGGAAGACAACTATTAGCTGAAGAGGAGCAAAAGATTTCACTCTAAAATAGCTTAAATATTCTGTTCATTCTATATGTTTATATGAATCATCCCAGCATGTGAGTGACTGCATTATGGAAGGGATTCCAGCTATTATTCATGTTAAATAAACTCAAATAACGTCATTATAAATGTGTGCTTATTAACTGGCTCCTGGCATTCTTGCAAAAGTGGCCCCCCAAGCAAAAACAGTTGAGTGTCCCTGATTTACACATCAAAGGCCAACTGCTGTCTTCAACCTTTACTGGAGGTGTGGTTAGTTCAGTAGCTGTGCATAATGAGGGCAGGAGCAAGTTGTTTCTGATGTGTCTGCAGGCTGCGCTTTGTGTTTTGTTTTGCTTTTTGTATTACAGGGTGTAAAACATAATAGCAGCACCTTCCATGTAAGGGAATTAAAAATGCAATATAAACACCAAAGTTTTAGTGCCCCATAACAGCCAAAATTACAGTTGAAGAGGCTTTTTTTTTTTTTTTTTTTTTTTTTTTTTTATCACGCCAATTTTGGAGAAAATTCTTGCCACGTTTTGAGATTTGTGAATGAAAACGATCAAGCTGAAATATACATAATTTAAGCACAAACAGCTTCACTGACTTTCTGAATGACTTTCAAATGGACTCAGTGCTGCTTTAAGCGTCTTATAGTTAATATTTTGGAAGGCTCAGTGCTTTATTTTGGATCTCATATTCCCCATCACAGCGTGAGCTCTGGGGGCGACCGACTGATCCTCTGGAGACCCACAGCATCCATTTTCATCAGTCTCCCCTTCACCCCATGCTGCTACTTTGCCCTTTACAATATCACAGCAGCCATTTATGAGGCGCTCCTGTGGGCGTCTGCAGCCGCCCTGCTCCTCTTTATAGCTAGAGACCATCCATCCCTTCATCCTCCCCTCCAGCCTTTTTAACTCTACTATCGACCATGGAGGTGTCAGTCTATCTATTCACCGCTTCCAGCCTTCCTGTGTGTCTTTAAATCCACAACACACAACTCTATCTATCAATTTTGGTAATTGATCAATCATACAAAGTGGTTTATCAAAAACAAAAACAAACCTGCATTTATTACTGTCAGTCTTGGGGAGTAACAGTCTTTCAGTCTTAAAATCAATAATAAATTGTGCACATCAAAGGAAGGAAAAGCTGGACAAACTAATAAACCTGAAACAATGAACATGAAACACTTGGAGCTGTAACAATTAATCTATTAGAAATTAAATTAATCTGCATCTATTTTGATAATCAATTAATTAATCAAGTCATTTTTTAATGAAAAAAGTTAAAATTCTCTGATTTCAGCTTCTAAATGTGAATATTTTCTGGTTTTTACTCCTCTCTGACAGTGAACTAAATAGCTTTTGGTTGTGGACAAAACAGGATATCTGAGGACGTCACTGATCAACATTTTTCACCATTTTCTGACATTTTGTGGACCAAACAACTTACTGATCAATGGAGAAAATGATTGACAGATTAATGAAAATAAATGAAAATAACAATTAAAGGAAAGACTTGACTAACAAGATTGTAACAGAATTAATAAATTGATGAATTGCTTTTAGTAATTTTTTAAATAAAGAAATTTTAAACCTTTCTAATTTCAGATTCTTAAATTTGAATATTTTCTTGTTTCTTTACTCCTCTCTGACAGTAAACTCAAAATGTTTGAGCTGTGGACAAAACAAGACATTTGAAAATGTCATCTTGGACTTTGATCAATATTTTTCACCATTTTATAACATTTCATGGACCGAATAATTAATCGATTAATTAAGTAAAGAATTGTCAGATTAATTGACAATGACATAATTGTTAGTTACAGCTCTAAAAACACTGTGAGGCTAAACAACTTCACCATATTTTATATTGGGGTAATCCAAAAGTAATAATGTTACTAACTACATTCTTTCACAGGTAATTAGTAACTGTATCAGAATAAATTTGTAATGTAACCTTCCTCAAACCCTGTTACTCTCATCCAAATGCGAAAAATTTCTCTTTTAATCAAATACATTTGGGTTTAGTGTTGTTAGTCAGACGAAACAAGCAATTTTCACTGTTTTGTGACATTTTATGGACTAAATGGTTCACTGATCAATCAAAACACAAATCAAGACAGTACTTGATCATGAAAATACTTATAACAAAGAGGACAAAACAGCAGCAGCCACTCTGCTTGTACTCCAGTATGTTCAGTTTGGACATACAAAGTCTTTCTAGACTTTCTTCTCTAACATCAGAGGGACATTGTCCTTTGAGGAGAATTAATTACTTCTTTTTGCAAGTGCACATGGCTCCATCCACCTCTTCCTGTGAGACTGAGATTTCTGGAGGCTGAAGTTGAAGTTGCAGTTATACAGTAATGTTATGTAATTCTTCTTTTAGCATACTTAGAAAGCGCTCATGCTTTACTGAAAAAAGTTTTCGTTATGTTATTTTCTGTGACATTGTGGCCAGAGATACTGTATATTCACTCAGAATAAGCAAAAAAAAAAAAAAAAAAAAAAAAAAGTGTGAAAGTGATATTTAGAAAATCTTTGCAGGTTATAGTTGAACATTGAGGCTCAACCTTTATCAGCATCACAGATGAAAGCCTTCCCGGTCACTTGTGGACAGCATTCACGGATCTTGAATCACTGAGGTGAAACAAACATAACCTCACCACAGGATATCTCTGTGTTTTGGTGATTACAGAATGAAGCTTTCATCTTTTCAATAGAAAGCTCGCCGTGTTGGTCCCAAAGACAGGCCAACATGCTGTTCGCACACCGTCACACCGCACACACTCAGCTCAGCTGGGCTGCAGCTTCAAATGAACGAGGCTCCAAGCTAAAAATCTACAGTTAAGATTTAGGCTAAAAACTTGGTTCAAATGACGTATTTCAAGTCAACTTGGTATGCTGGGGCTTTAGGAAACTTGGATTACACCAGATGAGCAGTATGGAGGCATTTTATGTTGTTTTTGTTGTTGTTGTTGTTGTTTTACATTTGAGAACTGGTCACCATTCACTTCCATTGTTTGGGAGATTCCGCAACACTTTTTTCCTGTGAAACAAAAAAACTAAAGCTGACCTTCAATCGAGTAGATAATGACTGAATAACTTAAACTTTATTATGTATTTTTGGTCAGTAACTGTAACAGATTACAATTGCATTTAGTTTGTATTTTAATTACATGTAAGTACTTATAGTTAGGGCCAAAAATTTGTTTTGTGATGTTACAGTAACTTTTGATCTTTTGACCACCAAAATTTGATCATTTCAGGGCTTGGGGGTTTATGCCCGGAGGAGATAATTAGTCAATTAACAAAAAAAAAAAAAAAAAAAAAAGTGCACCTATTTTGATAATTGACCAGTCATTTAAGTCATTTATCAGGTAAAAATGCTAAACAGTGCAGTGTGGTCAGGGGTCGAGCCCATTTGTCTTTTGCAATACAAGCAAGTCCACCTATAACAAAACTGTATGAAATCAGAAATCTGAAAAAGTAAGTTTTTATTGCTTATTCCAGGAATGTGTTGTCCCAACTTTGATGATGATTGCTCAAAATTTGTAGGAGGAGCAGAAAAACAGATACAATTGAAAATTATGTAAACTGAAATATTTTTATATTTTTTTATATCGATATAAAAGACTTGCAGTTCAAAAGTTACAGGTCGAAATGTAAATTTTCATTGTTATAACGCCACCATCTGACCAAATTACTCCAAATTCGATACTGCACTCCCTTGGGTCCTCTGCAATACACCGTCAAAGTATGAAGTTGATCAGATGGATAGTTGTTGAGAAAACCAAAAAACACACACATACACACAGATATTCCTTCCTTCATAGTTAGATATTAGATGTGCTGATTTTCTTTTTCTTCTGTTATAATAGATTTAAAATTTGGGGTTTTTTAATCTCTTGGTTGTAGAGTAAAATCAATTCGAAGATGTTACCTCAGGCTTCAGGAAACTATGATTGTCACACAATTTTCTGACTACTGACAACAATTGATTGAGAAAATAATCTGCGGATTGATCAGTAGTGAAAGTATCTGCCTGCTCGCTCATAATACATGTCTACTGGGAAATTTATTTAAATTATGTGTTTGCTTTAGTTCTGTTTGTTTGGACAAGTTAAGATTAATGCCATTCAAACCTCCCTGAGACATCTATAAACGAGGAGTGTCTTGTTCTCCCTGAGAACTGCTGGATGGCAGACAGAGAGAGGAAACGACCCCAGAACGCTCCCGTTTATGGAGACAGATGGAGACGTCTGATAGTCAGCAGCACTACATACTTAGAAAGACAGAGCAGAGCAACATTAACTAAAGACAAATAGTGGTCTGGACTGATGCCTGTAATTAGTCGTTTTTTCATGTATGTTAGCCGTAACTGTTGTGGATAAGAACGAGTCCAGGAAAGAGTCAATCATGATTATTAAAGTTTGCTGAATAAGATTGTTCTCTTATTCTAGACAAAGCTGTTCTCACCAAATAAAGTACAAAACTTGATAAAACTTTTTACATGTGGCTCCGACCAAACAAAGTAAAGTATGTGACTGACAGTGGTGGAAAGAGTACTGAAAATCTGCACTCAAGTAGAAATACTGTTACATTACTGAAATATTACTAAGGTTCATGTAAAGCTACTGTTGTTAAAAACACTCAAAGGTTCAGTGTGGAAGATTTGCAGGGATTTATTGGCAGAAAATAGCAGAAATGAATATAACGTTCATAAGTAGAGAGGTTTAAAGACGGTCACTCTCTTGCTACCAAAGATGGCCTGGAACAAAAGTCTGACAATGTCAAAATGTAATGTGTGCTGGTGGACAAAGACAAATTATATCAGGAGATGCTACAACAAACAAATGTTTATTTGTTAATTTAGCATATTTAGCATGCTACAAAAAAAACTTTGTTACCTCTAGCTCTTTTTGCAAAACTCAGGTCCCAGGTTGGCCTCTTTTCCCTTGGCACAACTGGGTCCATGTTCTCCTCATTCTTCTCTTCTCTGGATTTTTTCCATATTTGCAAGGGCTCAACTTTGGCTTAGCCTCATTATTTACCACTATAGCAGCGCAGATGGATGACGCATGTTAATGACACATGCTGAGGACGTTTTCTTACATACTGACTTACGTAGCTTACGATTCAAACGAGTCAAACTTGACGTCATACCTGAGTTTATTAGATCCAGGTCACACGTGGCTGCAATAACCTAATAAGATTGTTGAAATCTCACCTTGTCTGTAGGCTCCACACTTAGAGGGGAGAGTGAGACTCGTGCACTAAATCCTACCCACTGGTCCTTTTACCTTGTTCTTCAAATCTTAAGTCAAAATTACTCCAAACTCCACTTCACTGTCTATCCGTTATGGAGTTATGGTTTTCACCGGCCCATTTGCAAATGGACAGCCTTACTGGATACAAAAATTCATACAAAAACATGAATTGCGGGCCATCTCAGTAGTGAGTTTTAAAGGTAGTAAAGTAGATTACATAGTGTAATGCATACTTAATTGAGGGTAAAATCGAAGACTTAAAAAAAAAACTGTTCCCACTATAAAACTTAATGTATTTAATTCATTTACTTATTACAGTAATGTCAGTAGTTTTGTTACTTCCACCTTTAATGACTGAAGGTATCAGATAAATTCTGTAAATTATAAAAACTGTGTGCTGTATTTTGTAAATGACCATTACTATTTTTCTTCATTAAGCATGTTGACCTTCATCTGCAGCAGAACAGGAAGCCACATTTCAGCATTTAATGCTTTATTTCTGCTGCCAGTTTAATTCTCATGTTTGTTTTTTTTTCCTTTGATTGAGTGCATTTAGCAGAACATCTCTAAAAGGGAGTTAGCTGTCATGTTTGGCACAGAAATCACTTCAGCATGTGCCTGTTTATGCACCTTTTTAGGACTCTTCTGAGTGTGAGAGAGGAAGCCAAATGTTTCCTGGCTTTTAAGTAAGCGAGAGATAGTATCATTGAGAGAACTGCCGGCATTAAAACTGTTTTTATGTGCTGATCTCACTTATCTGATGTGATGATAAAATATTTCTGAAAACGTTTTATTGACGACAAATCTAACCATGCTGCCTCATTTAAAAAAAAAACATAGCTGCAGAATATGATTGGTGCACATGAACACTACAACCTGAGGAAAAAAATGAGGGCACAAGTGTGGTCACCATGGAAACGGAAACTTTAATTTGCAAGACTCAAGTCCCGTTGCTGGAGTGGCGTGCGCCTCAATAAACAACACGGTCGGAGCTATTTTTGGCGCTGGCAGTGCGCCAGATCAAATGCAGACTCTGGAGTGTTCATCACGAGCATTTCATGCAAGGAAAACAAACGACAGGGTGTGAATCGCAATAAACTGCTCTTGATACGTTTTATAGAGGAAAGTTCCTGGCGGTGGTGAGCTGGGTGACCAGTTGTATTTAACACTCTGTCTGCTTCATAAAACAACTGGAGGTGCCTCGCCTGAAGAGGTCAGAACCATAGAAACCAGGTTATTTCCCTTTGATGCCGCTTTGCATGAGATAGGTAACAGCGTCCTTCGCTGATCTTTAAACACCTCGTACACACGTCACCATGTTTAGTTCACGCACTCGCTGGTTACCAAGGAATGTTTTTGTGTATTGGACTTTGTAAAACAGAAGCAGTGAAGCTCATCGGAGCATGAAAAATTAAATCTCCATTACTCAGGCCTCAATCAGGGCCGCCGCCGCTGACCTTTTCCTCTAAATTCAAATAGTGACTGATTATTTCCTTTCTGTTATATCTTGGCAACAGTCTCTGTTCTGACATCATGTCCTGATTGCAGCAATTTGAACTGAACAAGATAACTTTGATCAGAATTTGATTGCCAGTGGGCTCACAGTGGTTAAAATTCCTGGCAGCTTTCTTTCCCAAGTTACAAATGCAAACAATCCCACACATGTGCATATCTTAGAGGTTTCAGAGCCTCTGACACCCAGAAAAAAACAAAACCGAAGTCGCTGTATAAGATTTTGTCAGTGTGTAGCCAAGTGTCTCTAACAAGGTTCACTACAGAAAAAAATGCTTGGAAAGAAAGTAAGCTGAATTTATCAATGAATTAATTGACTATGTGTAATGTGTAGGAGATCACTTGAACCTACAGATAATTATCACCAGACTCTATAGTTCACCTCAGCTCTATGGAGCGTTTTATGGAGCAACTTCTGTTTTTTTATATATATATTGATAGATTATGCTGTGTTATTATTCATCAAATTGTCATATTCTGACTAACAGTGGAAAATTAGTGCACATGTAAAAGTAGTGAATATTTCCACCACCAACAACAGGAAGCAGATAAAAAAAAAAAAAAAAAAGCTCTAAAAACCCCCTGAACATTATCTGCTCAGCACCAAACAGCAGGCAGACTCAGATAGTGATTAACTGGTGAACATAGTGGAGCATTTAGCAGCTAAAGAGACAATCATTTCCCTCAGGAGTTAGTGACAATCAAGAGCCAAGTTAAGTCAAGTTAAATCAGATTTGATTTATATAGCCTAAAATTACAAATTGCCTCAAGAGGCTTTGCAACCTGTGCAGTATACAGCACCTCTGCCCTTAGACTATCAATGCAGGTAAAGAAAAACTCCCCCAAAAAAACCTTTGACAGGGAGAAAATTGAATAAAAATCAGGGCCAGCCACAGAGGACAGATCCCGCTCCCAGGACAGACAGACGTTCAATAGATGTCACATGTACAGAGTACAGTACTCCAAAGAAATGCTAATAGTGCTGCTGAATGTGTAAATTAGCACATCCAGCTAACACGTTTGACACATTATTATCTTTAGTTAATTAATATATTGTTTTTACAGCTTGTTCGGCTGCCTCTAAGTGACAAAAAATGAGGCACCTTTAAACATTAGTACGCATCAACAGTCTTAATTATTTTAGAACAGATGTTCATGTTCACATATGTGCTGCAACATGAAGCTAAAGCCTTATGGTTGTGTCAGCCATAGCAACAAAGAGTAATGCATAGTCACAGCGTCATTCACACATATGGATGATATGAGGGAATGCTGTTGAATTACACTTCATAACTACGTCAGATCTCTAAATAGAGGACTGCCGTCACAGTTACAGAAAAGGCTGAATCTGTGATCACATCTAACATGTCATTTGCTGTTACTCATGTCACAAAAAGAGACTGACTCTCATGTGAAACAAGGAGAATCCGTGTTTGTGGAAGGTAGTCATGTTCTCCTCTCCTGTTGGGAAAATACAGTATCATTTTGTTTGACTCATAATCCCACCTGTAGGAAAGTGGAGCAGCTGTGTGCTACTTTCTTTACTACGCTCTTAGAATTAAAGGTTCCAAAAGGAAAAATCCTTTGCTAGCACATTTAGAAAGTGGAAAGGTTCTGCATAGAACCCCCAGAGAGGGTTCTGGGTGGAAACATTACACCTTACAAGGATTCTCCATAGAACCTGTCATTGGGGTATGTGGGAGAAACCTTTTACAGATGGTTCTGGGTATAATCCTTAATGTTGGGATCAAGGTAGAACTCTCTGAAAGGGTTCCTGTTGGAATGGTTCTCCTATAAGGACAAGATTAAGAACCCTTTATGGTTCTAGTTGGCATCTTTATTTCTGCACAGTCTTAAGTATTCATGGTACTGATTCAGCTCAGTGAAATTCAGCTTCAAAATTTAAAAAAACTGCTGGAAAAAGTATTTGTAAATCCAGTCTCTTTAGTCATTATCCTTGTGTGAATTACAGTTTTGACATTCTGACCCCAATGCACGGAATTTTAAATTGAGACTGACCCTAGGCTGGTTCTCATGTTCTCCACTTTGCAGTTCTGAAGCTGAGCTCCCTCGGGTCGTCGCCATGAACGTCACGTACAGAGCAGCAGTACAGGTGTGGCTGACATGTTTCACATGTCTTCTGTCTCCTTGTAGATCTGCACTCCTGACCTGGTCGTGTTCCTGGCCTGCACCAACCACCGTTTGAAGGAGAGGCTGCAGAAAAGGGCTGAGCAACAGGGCCGACCGGACGACAACCCCAAGGCCATTGACCGCCGCCTGACCAACTTCAAACAAAACACCATTCCTCTGGTCAAATACTTCCAGGAGAGGGGCCTGATTGTTACGGTACGGCAAACATTGTGTTTTATTTTCCTGCCTGTTTTGAACGCAGCTCATAATCTCTATTAATTAAATTCTCACTGAATGATTCTGCAGTGCATGATTTACCTGCTATATACAGAAATTCTACACAGTACAATAAGTCAAAAAGAAATTGAATTTCCATGCAGTACATTGAGCAGTCTCAAAGCCTTAGGGAAGAAGCTGCTCTTCAGTCTGGTGGTATAATTCTGAATCTCCTGCCCGATGACAGCAGGGTGAACAGGTGATGCTCAGTAGATGGAGACAGTGATGGTCTGGGTTGTTTTAATGATCCACTGAAGAATCCTCCTTTCCTGGCCAACTCCTCCTGGTTTGCAACAACTCCTCCTGACCCAAGCGGGGGGCTCAAGCAGCACGTCTTTACAGTCTATTTAACTGCAGGCTACATTAAGAAAAGCCACTAGAATAAGTCACTGATCCATCCCACGTTCTTCAGTCCAAGTATCAGCTAATGCCTTCTGGTAGAAGGTTCAGGGTCCTTCGTAGCAAATTAAACAAATGTAAAAATTCATTCGTCCCTGTGTCAATAAAAGCTGTAAATAGTAGCAGATAGGACTGATCTAATTGTGATTATTTTTGATTGATGTTGCAAATGTGATGTGATTTGCGATATTTCGTTGTAGGACATACTGAGGTGAGTTTTGCAGGGATCTGCACTAAGCAGGGATGTTTTCTGAAGTCTGTGGAGTTAATAAACATAATGCAGACCTGTACTGTGACATGTATTTATTTTGGAATAGTTTTGACATGTATTTTTGACAAGTATTGTGCCTCCTGCTATTTTGTGGTTGCAGTGGGTCTGTTGCAATTTAGGATCATTAGGAAACAGAGTCTTCTGTCTTGTATTATTACTCCTGATATATTTGCTCCTTCATATCAGTTTGGTGTTTTTAGAACCTTTATATGAAATTTATTTACTATTTTATGGGCACAGCATGGGTCTTGCTTGCTGATGACGGGGGATGGCGCCTACATTAGAAATGCTGGCCCAGGCACCACTCAGTGTGTGCATACTGATCATGTTAACATGGCCAAAGACTTTCAGTATCATTCTGAACACACAACCTAAAGACAGCAGAAGTACACAGACAAAGTCAAGAGGCTCCTGGTTGTTTTATAAGTTGAAACACAGACTGTTGCTGCTAGAATGGAGGACTGAGTATTAATTGGAGACCACTGGGATCTTCATTACATTGTGTGATTTGGTTCAGAGGGGCATCGAGTTACCCTTGGTATGTGTTAGGCAGGTGCTAATAGAGCTAGCGGCTCCTGCAGCCAACAGGATGAGGCTGCCCACTCTTCTAGTGGGAATCGTATTGATCTGTCTGTGTCTCAGCAGCACAGGGAATACTGAGTAACTCCTCCACTGTGTTACTGTGAGAAAGACAATTCATGTTTGCATGCTTTAAGACTGTTGTCTGGAGGAATCTTAAAATCAAATGCAAAGGATCATTTCCAGCTGGCTCTCACATTAATGTTAAGAAGTATGAAAATGTAATCAGATTCTCTCCAGAAGTCAGAGCCTGCAGTTAATGTGTCAGCGCTCTCTCTGTCTTTCTGTGGTTGATGCTACGAGAGAAAAAATGAAAATGCCAGTGAAGCAAACAACAGTTAACGACTCTGGGACTCCAGACGCACTGGAATTAAATCTGTGTCTGGATTTTTATTGCGAAAACATATATTTTCTCCCGCGTGATATCTTTTCCAATTTCTTTTTGGAATATTGTCTTTTCACATTCTGCTTATTGCGTTCTCATCTGGCTCCCGCTTTTCCTGCTCCTTTATTTCCTCACAGTTCACAGTTCATGAATTCCATTTCTCTACTTTATATTTGCACTGTTTTTCTGTTGTATATTCATTCTTCCATCCATCTATTTTCCGTACAAGCTGAGCCTGTAAAGGTTTCCAAGAGACTCTGCCAGGATGAACAAGGTGAGATGTAGGGTACATTCTGAATAGTTTGTACTATTTGAGATTATTTGATTTGATGATTTTGCCAATGTTAGGAAAAGTTCTTGTGTGCTCAGACAATATTAATCAGTTTTTATGACTAGTGCATTCTTGATTTATCATGTGGTCCATGAAATGTTAGAAAATTGCAAAGAAAAAATGGCCATCACAGCTTCCCAGAGCCCAAGATGTTGTCTCAAAATATCTTGGTTTGACTGAACAACAGTCCTAAATAGTAAATGGACCCATGTATATAGCACTTTTCCAGTCTTTCAGCAACACATAGCATAGACATACAAGTCTGAAAATTAATCTAATCACAACTGAAGAAAGTCTCCCAGCTTCCATTGCTAAAACTGGGTACAAAGAGAGTTCAAAAAACCTCCATTGATGAACCAATCCAAAGTCTATATGGTCACCCTTCATGTGGGGGCGGTGACATGCAGCCAAGTCATGTGCCTGTTACTGAGGGAAATGAGGGAGACCGCTGTGTCCAGTATGGCATGTTTAAGGGGTAGTAAGCAGCAAGATCTCTAATGACCACTCAGAGCACTTTACAACACATGTCAACATTGACTCATTCACACACATTCATACACAGAGGCTGTCCAGTTCAGTTCTAAGAGTTCAGTGTCTTGCTCAAGGACACTTTGACACTCTCCCTGGAGGGGCCAGTGACAGAACCCAAATTAGTAGAAGACCACTCTTCTTCCTGAGCCATGGCACTCGTCAGGATTCTCATCTGGTCCTAAGACAAGCAGAGGCAGGCTGGTACAGGTCCATAAAACAGGTGACAGATTTCAACACAAAGGCTAGAAACATGAGGATGCATTGAGTGTGGAAAACAAGTCATGAAGCTCATGATCTAGATCCCTGTCTGCAGGGTCAATGATGGTCAGTTCATGCTGTCAAAATGAATGAAATCAAGCACGATGCTGGACCCAATGTGTTTTAATAAAGAAACAATATACAAAAAGCTTACTGGTGAGGCCAGCAGGTTGAACTAGAGTACAAAACAAATCCAACGGGCAAATGAGGAACAAAAAAACAAATCCAGGGTCCAACAAATGCAATTACATGCAAAACACAGAGGATCGAACCCAAGTACAATGACGAGCTAACACAGAAAGAGAGAAACACTAGGACTAAATAGACAAAGAAATAATCCAACACACGTAAAACAAATGCAAATCAAATGTCAGGAAAAGGAACAAAGACAGGAATTAAGTCAAGACACATGAGGGAGGACTGGGACTACAGAATAAAACAGAAAATGACCAGATAATCCCCAAGATCGTGACGCCTGGTCCAAAATCCAAAGATATTCAGAAAGATATTAAGAAAACCAGAAAATATTCATATTTTAGAATTAGAAATGAGTGAAAACTGTTTTTAGAGGTAATACTTTATAATAACGATCCTTAATAAATGGTCAATTGATAGTTAATTCATCTTTAGTTAATAGTTATTTCACTGTTAACAAACAATATTAAGTATTTGTCAATGATTACCAAATTATTCGTAAACCTTTAAGAAATCATTACACAGAGAAATGGACAAGATACTTGTAACACTATTAATGGTTAATATTTAGTTTGTAAACCTTCAAGAAACATTATTTGGATGATTATTATAAAATTGCCACTGATGATTAGAAAAGGAAGACAATGAAAGGAAAATACAAGGAAGATAATAAGGCAAGCGACTAAAACAGAGGCAGGTAAAAGCACAAACAGAATAAAAGGATAAAATGCTGCAGCTTCGTAGGTGGTAGGCCATGAAGTACTTTCTGAATTTCAAAATTGATTCTAACATGAGCAGGCAGCCATCACAGGGAGGTTAACATAAGTGTAATATGATCCAGTCTCTTGATTCTAGTTTAAAGCCCAGCGGCCAAATTTCTAAAGTGATTCTCTAAAACATCAGTTTCTTGCCACTGTGGTGAAAAGTGTTTTTGTCTGCTCCAAAACAATCTCTTTTTCTCAGTTTGACTTCTTCAACAAACCACTTCACGGGTAGTTTTATTACTGTTGAGTGTTATTTTGTGTATGGGACCCTGCACAGAAAATTGTGCAGTTATTAGTTTGAACGTAACAAGAGACCATCTGAACTTAAAGTGAAAGTTGTGATAAGGTTTCTGCAGCCTGCTGCATTTTGTAAATCTATGCACATCCTTGCTGCGTTCCCAGAGGAGCCGACTTAATTAAGACACGCTGAGTGAACGACTCTGAAGTGCTTTGTCTCTTCAGTGCAGGCGTCTGTGCAGTGCGATGTGCTTGTTTTTGTTTTTCCTTTAAAAATGTTTCAATCTATATATAATTTATTATGTAACCTGTTATGTAACCACTTTTAAGATCAGGAATGTGATGAAAGGTTTGTTAGAAAGTTTCACATCATCATCTTCCAGGATTTTCAGCAGAACTGCATTCTTCTATTTCAGTCCAGGCAAAATTTACTGAATGGCTTTTTGAAGAGTGTAAAACTCTACCGTACACTCTTGGCAATTATATTTTTTATCCTTTCTGTATTTGTGTATTGGTCTGGGATCCTTTCACTGGTTTGTAGTGGGCAGGGCTCCGCTGGGAAAAAGTGACATCCAATTGAGGCTAAAAAATGCTGCCGACACAGAAGTGCCAAAGCCTGCAGTTCCTCAAATGGCCATTTCAGGCTAACTCCAAAAATGAGTCAATTCCCACAGAGCCCCACATTAAAATACCCAACGTCACGGCAGAAATAAACATGTTTACAGCCTGACACAAAAAAACAGGTTTGTTCTCTGTAGCTAATTTCTCCTGAGTCTGAGTCTGGCCCTGCTAGGACGGTGATGGACAGAGTCACCACACTGTGAGCTTCACACTTGCTCTGCAGAAAACTATGGGTGATGTCATGGAGACTATTGCTGCATCTGAAATCACATTTTCTACACAACATTCCCAAAGTGTGTACTATTGTTCACCATTCTTTAGTGTAAATAAGCACTATGTATCATTTAAGACGCTCTGCTCAGCATGCATCACATCACTTGCAGAGAGCCTCCTTGCCACTTGGAGGTGTGTAACCATGACAACCTCTGCCAAGAGACAAACTAATTTGAAAAATATACTTCCCCTAGCAAAGTGTAACCTAACTTGCATTTAAATGGAAGCATTATTGGCATTAAACAGAGCTGTCTTGGTATCTTCCCATCTTTGTCTGTTATGTTGTTGTTGTCATCACTGCAGCATTGTATTGTGGGACATTTATGCTGGTGTCGTGTCCAGTACTTGTATACTGTAATATTTCCCCAGATCTAAAATGCAGCTCGTTGTGCATTGTTGGTTTCTGACTGAGGTTTTGGACAAACTTAAAAATCTCACAATACTATTTGTAATTTTGGCTGCAGCCACACAGTCCTTGTGAAACAGACTAGCTGAGATTTTAAATATCTAAGGATCTGTTTTCTGAACTTAAACTCTGATTATTGCTTGTTTTGTCGTGAACAGTCAATATTAAAGAGAAAATCCAATCAGGTTTTAAACTATAATTGTGACAGTTATAATCTTGGTCACCAAGGGACTTTGGCACTTGGCAAAACTTTGCACTACCAGATAAGTATTTAGGAATAATGAGGCAGCCCTGAATGAAACCGCCGGCTAATACCCATAATGCAATGTTTATGTTAGCTGACACATTCAGATATCACAACATAAAACAGTATATCATCACTTGACCTAATATATCTGCAACGTAAACAACAGAAATAACATTTAAAGTACCTTAACCAAGCAAGATCCCTTACAGCTATATTGTGCAATTTGATGTTTTTGTAAAAACACTGTTTTTCCTCCCCATCTATACCTGTGAATGAAAGAAGTCTGCAGTCCTTATTCAATTGATTTGAACATTTTGAGAGTTTATTGATGGATTGTCTCTGCTGTGAACTGCTGTCACTAATCTCTTTGTGGTGCTGCAGCATCCCAAACCAAACCATGTCACTCCCTCTACCTTCGTGACTGTCTCTGCAATCACAGGCTCGACAACTCTGAAAAAAAAAAAGGTTGGCACAGTCTGAAGTGCTTAAAAAACAACTTCACGACCTTCAATCATGAGAGCCATGCAGAGAAAAAAGCTTTTGTATTTACATCTGTATTTACAGTAGATGTGTGGAGGATTCTTAGTCACAGTCGGGGCTTTGTTTTATGTCACATTTAATCTCGCAGAGTGCCTTGTGTTTGCGTGGGCTTATGAGTTTGAACGGAGCCTTGAAATGTTCTGATATGCCATTTATCTAAACTTACCAGCTTACTTTCTCTAACACAAGTTTGAAACCTGAAAAACAAGCAACAGAGAAAACGTCAGTTCTGATCAGATGAAGCTACCATGAAGCGTGATGTTTATCCACGTGAAACTGGTATGACGGGATTGTTTTTTATTGTTTTTTTTTAACACTCTGTCTTCCACTAACACACATTACTTAAATGCCAGACAAGCATTTGTGAATGTGTTTGTAGATTGAGACATTGACGTGCTGTCTGTCGCTGGTGATAAATCCTGCATAGAAGACAGATTAACACTGTGATTCATTAAAGGATGAAACAGTGCAGCTGTGTAATGGATTATTATTAGTCATAAATCCCCCCTGAGGTCCTTTCTTGGTTAATTTTCTTTCCATTTAGTGAGATGTGATTTGTCCATCTGTACTTTGTAACAGTAGAAGTAGCATCTTTCTGCCTGATGAATGGATCAATGAATGAGCAGTATCAATAATGATTAGGCATTATAAATAACAATTAATAATAATAAAAATATATGTTTCTCTGGCTTTACTGGCATACTACTGCACAAGCTTTAACATGCGTTGTTGGCCTTTTTGTGTGGGTCTGTTCAGGAAATGTCAGGGAGAGTTGATGAAAGGGGGAGTGTTTTACTATTAAAGTGCCTATAATCACTATTTTTAGTGATTTAATGTATCAAATGACATTATGTGTATTATGAAAGGCATCGCTCGTATTGATGAACCAGAGAGTTAGCAGCTGAATGTTCTGCTTCCCTCAGCTTTGCAGCGCTTCATAATAAGTTTCAGCTCATTGTTTATCTGTCTAGTCACAACTTTAATGTTTTGGTACACTCTAAAAGCATCATTTTTAGAGAAAAAAGCTTTAGAAATCCACTTTACACCATCTGCTCAGTGACTAGCCAGTGGTTCTACTCTTACTGTGATGCTTTCCCTGTCTAAAGTCTTTGTCATGCTCATGTGTACATGTAAAAAAAAAAAAAACTATTAGTGGTTACATGGTCGTACACATGGCAAAAAAAAAAAAAAAAAAAGATGTTTTCCAGGAGAAATCTAGCGAAGAAATCAGATTTCTTCAAGCCACAAATACACATTTCATTTGACACTGACCTTTAAGAAATAAACTTATTGTAGAAAACCAGACTGTTACTAATATGCATGTAAGGCTGCAACTAATGATTGTGTTTATTACTGAATAATCAGATTATTATTTCTCCAGCTGATCACACTCCTCTTCATGCCTTACTGTAGAAACAGATTAGGAGTTTCTTGCACAACATCATCTACATTGAAGGTGCACGGAGAAGAGAAAAAGGACTCAAGAGATAAACCTCCAGCAACACTTGTAGTATATAAAACAGCTTTTTTCATCACTATCTTAGTGTTAGCTGCTGTTAACATTACCCCACGCACAAATTTGAAAAATGCACTACAGAGTCTTATTGAACTAAAACAAAACGCAAAAAATGTGTCACCTGTACATATTCTCACAAAAATCTAAAATAAACACCTTTTTTTCATTTAAGTAATAAATGTAAGACTTTTCTGTGCACACAAAAGGTTTTGATTTTGTTCACAAATTTGTTAAAATCCACGTTAACTAGCACGTCTCCTTTGCCAGAATAATGCATCAAAAAAAGGTCATTCCAAAATGTGCAGTTTGATCTTGAACGGGCTCCAGATGCTAAATTTCCCAGGAGGGCAAAATCATGACCTGCTCTGCTCTGCCTCTGTTTGGCTAGTGTCAGTTGCCTGTGTCGGTGTGGTTGGTTGGGTTTAGGCATGAGGAGTGATGGGTTAGGGTAAGAATATCAGGGTAGGCC
The DNA here is from genome assembly GCF_056507025.1 of Lutjanus erythropterus. Taxonomy (NCBI): domain Eukaryota; kingdom Metazoa; phylum Chordata; class Actinopteri; order Lutjaniformes; family Lutjanidae; genus Lutjanus; species Lutjanus erythropterus. The sequence continues at coordinate 17,194,723 of NC_139328.1, forward strand.
AATCAGAGGCAGGGTAGGGAGTGTCATGACTTTGCTCTCCTTGGAAATTTGGTATCTGCAGCACTTTCAAGATAAACATGTACATTTTTGAGTGCCTTGTTATTGTGACCAATCGAAGGCACTTATGTGCAATAATCATGCAGTTTAATTAGCATCTCTATATGCCACACCTGTCAGCTGGATGGATTATCTTGGCAAAGGAGAAGTGCTCAACAAACAAAACAACTAAACACTAACACAGAAATAAAGCTTTTGTGTGGACAGAAGAAGTCTTAGATTTCTTCACTTCAACTTAAAAATGGCAGCAAAAACAAACAAGGTGTGTTGATATTTTTATTTAGTGAAGTTTCTATCCTATCTGAGCATAAAATCAGCTTTTAAAAATCAAATTAACTTCTGATTGGATAAATTCCTCCTGCTCTTCAGTAATTATCCCAGGAGAAGGACTGCATAGTTCCTTGACAAATGAATGCAATAACCTCTCAGGCCTAATTGCTTTGGCTCTGCAACAGGCTTTTGTGTGAAAGTAATCATTTCATTTTAAATGTCAGGTCCAATATAGGAAGGCATAACTCTTTAAAAGAACAGTCGCAATGACTCATTACTCCACATTGTCAGCATTAAATTGGAAAGACTGAATTGTCATTACACATGTATGCAAGTCTATTAATTCTCAAGATTTCATTCAATTAAATGTCCTGTTTCTGTCATTGATGTTTTGCTTTGATGTTAAGTTACTCAGCATTTTTATTCTTGAGCTCTTATCAATTTTCTGTCTGTAATTGGAATTTGTATTCTTCATCTGAAACACGATATGATTTTTGTGTGAAAACTGACAAATGAGGGTGGATTTTTTTAATTTAGGATGACTAAATTCATCAAACACACACACACACACACACACACACACACACACACACACACACACACACACACACCTCCACAACAAGGCTGGAAATTGCAGCAGGGGGAGAGATAGTAGTTTGTTGTGCCCTCGATTGAAGCCATCCTGCATTCTGGGAAAAAGGGCTGATGTAATTAAATATTCCCTGAGTGAGTTCAGCTCCAGCGTCCTTCCCACATGCTGCGAGATGCCACGCAGATATAAACAAACAAAAGACACCTTGTTCCGTCTTGCTGGGTGTCTTATCTCTCCAGGGAGGATTGCAAGGTATTGCTTCATTATTCCTGAAATTTAAATGAGATACAGGCTTTTCAACTAATCAGCTAAAGTATGGACAACTGCATTCTGAATTTCAAGATATCTCTCGCTTTGAAAATAACATTGTATACTCTGAAGTTCATATTAGGTTTTTTTCTGTATTTATGTCTTTAATATCTATTTATATCTGTTATATTTATATCTTTTTATATCTGTCCTCTTCAAGGAGCTTTATGTAACATCATAAACGCTTGACATTGTTGTGATGTACTGAGGAGGCTGTAAGAATCACTTTTCAAGTTGTTTTTAGATCAAACTCTTGAAGAACTTTGCTGCTGCTTTGAGTTGTGCCAAGGTTTAAGACTCCGATTCATCTGCTTCCTTTGATCTACATCTCCTTCCCTGACATCTCTGAGATAATGGATGTAGACTTTTACCTTGCTTCATCCTCCCGGTGGAAAGATGCATTTTTTATACTTATACATACTGTATGTTCAGTATGGGAAGGTTAAACAATTCTTTTGTCAAAAGCGTACCTCTGTACTCTGCAGGGTTGTCTCATGTCAAAGTGTATAACTGCCATTCCACTAGTATCCCTTTTCCATACACATGAGCTGGCCTGGTTTGACTTGGTTCTACTCGGCACATCAGCCCAGCACCACAGGACTTTGCATTTCCATTACAACAGAGCCACCCTCTTGAAGGTGTGTCTCTTGACAAGTTTGAGTCGAGTTAGAAGCTACACGAGTACTGAGAGATGAACACACAGAGACTTAAAAATCCTGTCTCTGGTCTCCTGCACACATATGAGCTAGGTCTCAACGCACACTTGTCAGGGGGAGTCGTGCGAGATGCCACTGCAGGCCGCTTGGAGGCGGGTTTGGCTCGCTTTTGCCTGACTCCAGACAAGGTCCATCTCGGGTGCGACTCAACACAGCCTGGCACATTAAAAAGTGGTTTTGGAAATGCAAATCAGCACGGCACTACTAACTGTGGAAGCTCCGGCGCTTCTATGTGTTTGCAATGTTCCTCCACAGACATGGAGAGGCTGACTAATGTTACTGATACACTGAACGGTCATCACACCCCCTAAAGGGGTTCTCTCGTGCACCCCCACCCTGTCCCCCATCTGTGACCCTTTGCCCACTTTTTAGCATTTTTCAAAATTATGCAGTCGGTGGATAGGCTCAAACCTGGAGAAACAGTTACACTATAAAGTTCAGAATAAGTAGGATTTGTCACGTACTGTTTGTAAATGCATTGGAAAGATAGTTGATTGTTGAGTCTCATTCCCAGGACTTTAAATAACAACATTTTGAGTTGATAGAGCATTACGAGCACAGAAAAATAATGAGCAAATGAGAAGATACCTGTGTGGAGGAGGTCGAGGCCTCGACGGATGCAGGCACCACCACACGCCCTTGGCGGGTTTGTGGTTGATGATTGATAGTAATTATTTTTGTATAAGTTGTTTTTGGGGAGAATCCTGTGTAGTTTGTCTTTGAGTAAAGAATCTGAATACTTCTTCCATCAGCAGAAAATTCTCATGTGTACACAGCATTTTTTAGTGTTGATGCTGTGTTAATTTTTGATCATTATTCTAATCAATGAAGACTCGTGGAGCTATAATATAATCAATTTGTTCTGCTGCACTGCAGGGGAAATTTACATTTACACCTTAGCTCACTGATCATACTGGGTTTTGGCACATTGACAGTCAGACTCAGTCCTTATTCTCTGTCTGAAGAGCTGCTGTCATTACACTGAATCATTCAGAGGATAGTTGAGCTTTCCTCCAAAAAAGTTAAAGCTGTTAATCTGTCCTTGAAAAATGACACGTTTTCTCTGAAGAGAGCTCAGAGAGCTTCTTGTAAAGTATAAATGGATTATATGGAGCCTCTCTGTTGAAGTAGGGACACATTTTGGTTATAAAGACACTGCAGTGTGACAGCAGGCACTTTTTCTGCCCCCGACGCCCAACGCTGAGAGGTCTGAGTGCTTCTGATGGATTTTTGAATGCCACACTCCTGGGGGAATCCTCAGCTTGATCCCCTCCGCTCCTCATCTGCAGGTGGACAAGCACCTCCCTCGGGGGCTCAGGGGACTCTCCCACGCAGTAGATGACAGACACCGGTGTCTATTTTTTTAGCTTGTTACCATGGAAACCCCAGGAGGGAGCTGGTTGTTGGTGTTATTATCCTTATCTTGCATTTCACCTGACCGCCGCTCAATCATTTCTTTATTTAGTTTACATGTGGAGTAAGTCGCTCTGCTGAGAATCCCACACCTGAAGGCGTATTATGTCCAGTCTGTTTGTTTTTATTCACTCTTCTGTGCACAAGGTCGCCTTTCAGCTGCTTGTCATCTGCCCCGATTAGAGCAGAGGGACAGCCAAAGAGCAGATCAGGGAAGAAGTCGGCTTCAATCAGCTTCCAGCTCACTCCCAAAGCAGATTCTTCATGGTCAATTTGCGAGTACTGTACATGCAAAGGAAGCCAGCCAGCCTCTGAATAAGGAGACCAATTGACACAGAATGGAGACTAATTAATCCTGTGTTATTAAAGCTTCCGGTGTGTGTTGAATACGAAATGACCAGGGTGTGTTGCTCCCAGCATCAGAGCTTGTTTCTTAGTTTGATCGTGTAATGAGTTTCGGTCTGGATGTCACGGTAGCCAGACACATGGAGCATGTCTACTGTGTGTGCGGGGATCAGGTCATGACTTTCTTGTCATTTCTGTCAAGCTTTAGAGCAAAATATTGGTGTGAATGAATGAACAGAGTATCAAAGCTGATCTTTGTTTCTCTCCTTTCAGTTGGACGCTGACCGAGACGAGGAGGAGGTCTTCTGTGACATCAGCATGACTTTGGACAACAAGCTGTTTCCCTCCAAAGAGCCTGCAGCCGGTGAGATGAACACTTGGGTTTACAACAGTGAGACAATTCAAGAGGTTTTTTATGGTCAGACAGGTTTAAAAACTGCTAAACCACCAGACGATTTCTCCAGAAGTCTGCACGTCACACCAAAACAATCTAGATGGAAAAACAACACTACAGGCCAGAGGAAAAGATGTATTTGATATGTGTTTTATTTTGGACTGAACTGTCCCTTTAAGTTAAATTTTCAATGCTGAACTTTTACTTGCAGCAGAGTATTTGTGTTAGTACAAATGTTGCCACTTTTACTCACAAAAAGTATGTGAGTACTTCTTCCACCACCATGTAATTGATATTACATCAAATTAGGGGTATATTATATTGTTTATTATGTATATTGTTATAAATTTTGCATGATAAAAAAAACAGATGGTGTTAATGGTAATATTATGGAGGGCTGTACATTCAGCCACATTTAATTTGTAGAGAAACAAGACGACTGTAAAAGCAAAAGAGGTGATACAACAAAGTAATTTCACCACCACAAGGAAAGCTAAAACTTTTGAGATTGAGTATTTTGTCTTATTGACAAAAGTAACGTTATCCCAGAACACCCTGAAAATACACCCTGAAATATTGCAGTTATACTTTTACATCAGACATACATCAGATATAAGGTTCCCAGAGGGAAAGGTTTGTTAAGGCCAAGGCACAACAAACACATAAATCATTGTGTACATGTAATCTAATAGTGGGAATTTTTTTTACAGTGTCTTTGGGCCAAATGATGATGAAATATGAAAGAACAGATACACATCAAAATACCAACAGCCAGAGTAAAGAATATCCTTGGGGGTTTCATGTTTTTTTCAGAGCTGCTGATACATGTGTACAGTGTAGAAAGATTTCTCCAACACAGTCCACAAACACAAGCAGAGAAAAAACCAAAAACATCACCCACCAGCTCCCTGGTTACCACAAGAGTTGGCATAGCAACTGGTGAAGCAGGGTTAGCCACGCTTTGTGAGAAATACTGAATCAACAAGGTTAGACTCAGTCTTTGATCAGTCAGACGGCGACGGAGACTTTATGTGTTATGTAAAACCAGATAATTTACTGTTTAAAAAAGGTTCCAGACAGATCCACATTCCTGACCTTCAATGAAGGCCTGACTGAATGTCGGTTTCAAAGATATGATCAGTCAGTGCTCTGCAGGTGTTTCTGGTTTCATAACTGATAGACATCAGAAAGGTTTCACAAAAATGTTACCGTTTGCACTGAACTGAGCTGGCAAAACACTCCTGGTTTGGGTTGCAGAGCCATCACTACTTTTCTTCATAATAAAGTGTAGGTGTAACCTGTAAGCCTGTCGCTGGTGCACCAACAGTCATATATGTCGTTTCATGAGTCACTGAAAAACTACCTGTTCTATCATTTAGGCAGGACATAATTTCCGGGACTCCTGCCGACGGCGTGACATTTTACAGCTGAAAAATAAACTGTTTTTCAAAAGAACTACCTCATCTAAACCCATGAATCGAGCCACGTGAGTCCTGCTGAGTAAGGTTCTGTTTCAAGGCTGGATTTTTAGTTATTCTTACAAATGTCAATATGATTGACATTTGTGTGTGTGATTTTCTTACTTTGGGAAGGCACACACAGCAGAACAGTGTGAGCTTCAGTGTAAGTCTATCAGAATAAAACATGCCATACAGCTGACTTTGGTGAATAAAGCAGCATGGTGTACTGATGAAAAGTTGAGTGACATGTTTTAAATTTGATCATCCTTGTTGCTTTTCCTGCTTACAGTTTTACTGTCTCATTTTTAAGTGTTTCGATTTTGAAAGTCTGACGACAGACATTGTCCTTCTCTGTACGTATTAAAAAGCCCTCTAAGAACAACTTGTGCTTCTGGGCTTTATAAATAAACTTGACTTGGCTTGTTTTATGTTCATGGTTCATTATGCCCTGCCACACAGCTCAAGCACAGTTGCAGCACAGCAGGAAGCTGCATTAGGAATCGGCGGAAATCATTCTGAACGTTGGGTATTAGTGACAACAAATAAAACTACCATTTTGTTCTTCTTTTGAAGCCAGTGTGTTCGGTGTGTTGGCGATTTTGTGATGAAAGGGAGCAGATTTGCCACAACAGATTCACTCAGGAGGAAACTGAAGTTTGTGTCACGAGGTGCAGAATCACCATGAGAGAACATATGGCGCCTCTAAAATAGTTCAGGAGGAGGAAATATGTTTAGATCCAGTGTTATTCTGAAGAGAGGAGAGCTCCGTCCAAACAAATGACCAGTTTCAGAGGCATTACAGTGAGTGAGCAGCCAAACAGGTGGACAGGTAGGCACAGATTGGACGTGGCATCATTTTTAAATGTAATTTGACCCACAAATCATCCATAAAACTATTCTGTCAGCTTCTCTTTAGAGTCTGTATATCAGGTGATGAAGGCCAGGCAAGTAATAAGACTGAGGCTCACATTCCCAGTGATCCTTGACATCAAAATTGCTTCGTGCTACTTGACAGCTACCTGACACACTCCTCCTGCTCCTCTCCTCACACTCAAGAGCAGTCTGCTTCATGACAGAACACCAAGATACCAAACAGATACAGGTGCACTTATAACACTCGAGCTGCATGAAAGCTGCAAAATCTCAAAAATAGATGCTCAGGAAAATGAGAAAGCTCTTATTAAGCAATAGAAAAATGAGCACTCGATGCCTGCAGAGAGCCAGTGTGTCCTCTGAATGTTTGCTGATTTCTTCTAAATGATCATGCAGGAACATCACTTTACAGTGAGACTGCCCTTATAAATAATGGCTCATAATTAGGCCACTGATTGAGTTGATAAAACTTTCTAAATCAGCATTTAAACCTCTCACCTTCATTACATATTTCTTAATAACTTACTTGCATTTAACCGCTATTAGTCAAATATTTTGATTTTGCATAACAAATTAACGTATCAAATTACCAGATTCATAATTAAGATTAGTTTTTATTAGAGTTTTTAAATTAGGTTTTAATTAGGTTGCAGCAGACATCACAATAGATTACAGATTATAGTCAACAATTGTAATCAACATACATTTAGCATAGTTTTGTAAATCCTTGTTGACTCAATCGTAAAATGCCATTTCATTATTGGATCTGATTGTTTCTCTTTCATATCATATCAATATATAATGTGAAATGTTAGCTAACAATAGTTGACTCTCAGTACAATTATCAGGTCCCTAAATGAAATAGTTTGTTATTCAAATAAATGTTTAAAGGAGCCAAATCACAAAACCTGTTTGTTCCCTCCTTATTAACCATATCAGGAGCATGGACGTATTGTCAATGTCAATATGCTAATTAACTCAAAGTAAAAATCTTCACGACAAGCTTACCGTACGGCCTGCCACATTTGAAAGAAATGTGACAGTAATACCTGTCTGGGACAGTGATGAAATGGCACAAATTACATCAGAAAGAAAGTCAGCAATGTTTATTACATCACTAAATTAGTTCACAGTAATCGAGAGAACTTACCAGATTACCAATACTCTGTATATTAATACACTAAGCCTGAAATCCAAAGAGAAAGAGTGAGAGAGGAGCTCAAACAAACTATTTACATGTTTACTGGCTACACAACTCCATTTGCAAAACTCGTGCAAGAACATGGTTTAGGCTAGAATAATCACTCATATCCCATGCATTTGTTGCAGGTCTGGGGTTCTCTCCTCAACACGACTGTCCTCCTTTCTGCTAGCAGCCCGAGGGGGAGAAATGAGGAGAGAGACCCCTATGCTGTTTGCAGAATAAGTTGCTAATTTTGTCGTTACTTGCCTTTTAGAAGTAAAGTCTTTGAAGAGTTGCTGAATCTGTTGGCAACCCTGGTTGTGCTGTGTGGACAAGAGCTGCTTTCTTCCCCTTAGTTGTGTAAGAAATAGAAATGTTTGTAAGTCATTAGTAAGATTAATTAGTAGTAAGCAGTGGCTGGATTTTTTATAATATTGTGAAGAGGTACTAGAAAGTCTTGTTTTTAAAATGCTCTTGTAGGAGGCTGACTTTTTCCTTGCTGAGGGCTTGATTGACTGAAAGAGCCTCCCATCAAGAATCCACTTATGTAGCTGCACTTTAAGATACATTTAAGATCAGCGTGATACCTGTGCATTTGTCAAGATGTCCTTCCGCATATGTTTTCTGTATAATGGAGCTTCACAATATGTGTTCCACCCAGGAATAAAAAGAAAAAAACACATTCTGAGTGGAGTGCAATTTAAGAGCTCCACTAAAAGGTTTATTTCTACATACACATCGGAAAAGTAAAAAACCTGGACCACGTGCAATCTCTAGCTTCAACCTTGTGAGCTCTCAGCGATCAGGTGCAATTGCATCAATTTGCCCATATATAAAAGTATAAGGGAAAACTGCAGGACACGGAAATAGATGGGTAGTAGTTAAGGCAAACTCTTTAAGAGAAATTGCCTCCTATCGGTCTGCTGCTTCTAGTGCCATATTTCTCCCAGAGGATTATTATCTCTGCAGCTCATTTGGACCAACCTGAAGCGCTGCTGACGACTGCAGCCTCAGCCACCTGCCATCACCGACCTCAGCAGCAAAACAAACTGTCCACGCTGTCATACTTCAGCCGCTCACTTCCCGAGGTTGAGATGCACCCTGACATGTTGCTGACTCGTTTAGTGCAGGGACAGTTGTTGTTGTTGTTGTTGTTGTTTTGGCTGTTTTTCTCTGTAAACCTGCTGCATTCTCACGCTTTTTTAACATAATGAATCTAAGAAATTCACAGCTGCCATGTCTCTGAAATCGTCTGAAGCTGCCTCCTCTCAGAATTTAACCCAGTTCTCTATTCAGGAGGCTCTGGCGCGCAGGAAATAAAAATCTGCCGAGGGGAAGTGTTATTCACAACCCATTTCCTCTGAGGAAGGGGATGAAGATGCTATGTGTTAAAATTGATCACAGCATCACCCGCGGCAGCTTTCTGACAGCAGGAAGTTCAGGTTCAATTCAGGTTCAAGTGTTTTTGGGGCCAATATTAACCTCAATCTATGGATATTTTATTTTCCTATTTGAATTGTGTAGCTCAGATTGAACATGACAGTGCAGATGTGCCGCTGCATGTTACATCTGCAAGTTTGTTGTGGTATTGAGTGCTGTAATGGTTAAGATGAGACTAAATGACACACCAACTCTATTTGTGGTTTGACAGTACATATGCTAATAATATAACAGTATGTTCTTTTAACAATTTGCTGAAACCTAGAAGCTTTGTTTTTCATGTTTGATCTCAAATGAGACCTGACTTGTTCTGAGCATGATGCAGTTTAAATTTTCCAGACATGAGGCGTGACTTAGATCCTAAAGATTTTCTGTTTCCATCCCCTTAAATACAAAGATTTGCTGCTTTTCTCTGTTTTACCTTCCTTATTGCCCGCCCCATGATACCATTGCATGATTTATGGGCGTGACTTTCTGTTATTCCTTTCACTGAACTGGTGACTGCAAGAGTCAACAATATAAACTAAATATCTTTGGACTGTTGATCTGACAAACAAGCAATTTGGAAACATGAACATGATTAATAATTTTAATCATTTTACACCATGTGTTGACATTTTATATTGGTCATTAAATGAAAAAGAAAAAAGGATTCATCAATACTGAAAACTTTGAATAATCTAAATAACTAGAATAAAAAAAAGTTGTATCTTCCTTGTTTTCTGCATAAAATGTTCCCAAAATAATAAATATAACAGTGTTAGAAAGTGTAGATAATCATTAGACTGATGAGACTGATGAAGTGTGGTAGTCATGAAGGCAGAAACTAAACTGCCTGGAAGACAAATGAAGATCAATAATGCATGAATGAGATTTATAAACCAGAACACAGTTATTTATTCATTCCAAAAAAAAAAACCCAACCAAATACAACTAAAATAAGTGTCTGAAGGTGTTTATTATGTATCACTGACTGACACTCGTGCAGCTTCCTGCAACAAATGAGTCATTTTGAAGTAAGTAACAGAATCTCTGGCTCCCTTTAACAATTTGATGATTGTTGCTTTTGTGTCTTCAGGTCCCAGTGAGCTGGATCTCAGTCTACTGGGTGAAACCGGCAGCCTGGCAGATGTTGCCTGCAAGTACGATGAGGTAGGATTATAACTTTTTTCTGCTCATTGAACGTGAACGCCGATCGAACATTTTTTGCTGTATCAATGCTTTTCTCAAGAACCTTATTTTACAACAAATCCTCACACCTAAACGCAGGGTGACGAGATCCCGACAAACTGGATGTGAAGATGGTATGCTTGTGTGGAATAATGTGTGACATGATGCCTATCTAACTTAAAAATAAAAATTTCTATTCTGCTCCTCAGCTCGTAGTATCTCTATGCGCTGCCTTCCGGTTGATTCAGTAGCACACAATAGACGCAGGTCACAGGTTACCGTAGTCTGCTGACCTGTATGATTGGCAGTGTTGCACAGTGTAAACTCTGGTTTATCTTTGGCTTTCAGTAGGAATGCATCCACAGATCAGCACATCCCTTTTTCAGCCACACGTTCCTTGTGAGACTCTCACGTACTGTGCTGTTTCATGTCGTATTCTCGCTATTTTTCCCGAGCTGGTAACAAGCTAACCTGCAGCTGATCCGTGTGAAATCAAACCACTCTGTGAGAAAAGCCTTCTCTGCTTTACAAATAGTCTTTTAAATAAAGGACAGGTTTCAGAAAAGTGTGGGTCCTGTAGTGGTTTCACTTTGGAAAACAAAATGTGAAACATCATCTCAATATGTGACTCCCAGAACAACATAAAAGACCTTAAGTATGCTACATAAGCCACGTGGAATAAGTCACATGACATTTAAGACATTTAGTATGGTTTAGTTAGCATGCTAAATTACTTGGTTTGGATTTGGAAAAGATTTGGGTCTGGGTTAAAATATATGTCATGTATGTCACATGACGGAACATAACTAACTTAAAACTTTAAATGAAACGTTGATGTTAACATGGGACTCCAAACCCGGCTTCCTGGGTGAAAATCCTGTGTGTGTTTGTCACATATTATGCAAAATACACTTTTTCAACAAAAATATTATATGTTCCTGATATCTCTAAAGACTCTTAAAATATGAGAAAAGATAATCTTCTCTTTTATGTAATTGCCCCTCCTCAGAAGATTTGTGTTCCTGAACGCCAGTCAGATCTTCCTCTCTTATGATGTCACAAAGGGCTTAGCACCACTTCTAGATAGGCGACTGTCCCGCCCACTTAATACCAAGTGAATCACAATAGGCAATGCCTGCTCCCCTGAGCAGGAAGCTGACCAATCAGAGGAGACTGGGCTCTTGTGTTTCAGACTTTCAGAGTGTGAATAGATGTTTTTCAGCTATGGCCTATTTGGGAAAAATAATGTGTTTTTGGAACATAAAAGCCTGTTAACTTTTATTAGAACCCCCAAATAATAGTATGAAGCTGAAAATGAGCATAATACATCTCCATTGATGTATGCATGCAACTCCAAGCCAAAGCAGAGGAAAAGGTAGTTTCTATAATGTCATTATTACATAAGGAGACCAAACAGCAGCAACTTGATCCATCATCAGTCCTCACAGTCCAGTGACGCCATAAACTCACTCAGTATAATGCATTTCAATTTAGAGAATTAGTTAAATGTCAAACATCTAAATGCTGTCCTTTCACCTCAGCCATCTTCATAACAACCTTGTTTGATTGTTGTCATCTGCAGTAACTTAATAACAATCTTATCATCCTCATACAGAATCTAATTTTTGAATCACCACCACTAACACGCAAAATCTCCCTCTCCCCATTTCCACATCTTCTGCTCTCACTCTCCCTGTTTTTTATTTGCAAAACATAAATGACAATCTGCAAATTATCTCTTGGAAAATGGCACCCGCTGAACTCGTTTCAAAGGCCAGATGATTCAGCGAAGCACATGTCCAGAGATAGAGGATGCTGTTGTGTAATACGTGGCGAGGGTGCAGACGAGCATCATTCCTCCACACAGTCATAACCCCGACCCTCTGTCTCATTTTCCATCCTCCTCCTCCGAGTGTCTAGAAACAAACTGCTCAGCTCTCTCTGCCTCTGTCTCCTCAGCTTTACTCTGTTTGTCTTGCACTTGATTTTATAACTTAAGTTTTTTACAACTAAGTCTTTTTCCTTATTTGAGAGTTTTGCTGCATAATGGAGGTTCTTTATAGATGTTCAGTTTTCTAACCAGGGATGGTTTCTCGGTGCATAATGTCTCTTTCAGCAGCGCAACTTTTCACATTGACATAGTGCAGTGAATTTTCCTACTTAATAATTTAAGTAAATACTCTGAGCTTTGAGTTCTGGGGTTAAGCCAACTAAAATATGATACTTTTATAGGAAAACACCATCTTGATAGGAAGGAAATCTTGCCTGTGATGGTACACTTAAACCGATCACAGGTCATCTCAGAGGCCAAGTGTTGCTACTGGCTGTTATACTAGTGCAGCTGCACATTCATGTTCCCTCAGTGAAACCCTGAATCAATGCCAAAAACTGCTGCAGGAAAAGTTGATATAAAATGGAATTATCAGAAAGAGAAGAGAAAAAGTGTCCAGCTACTGAGCAGCATGCTCAGCCCAGGAGTTTGTCAGTTCACCTTGTTACTTTTTTTTACCTTACCTTCAGCTGCTTTCATTCACACCTATCGCTGGGCTTTTTCCAACGGCAGAGAGTACCAGGATATAAAGGAAAGAGGAGGAATAACATGGCTGACACACAAAAAACATGAGGCTTTTCCACTGGCACTTTTGGCTGTGCTGAGTCAAACCGTGCCACACTGATTTGTATTTCAATTACAACTTTTATCACACCAAGATGCGCTGTGCCACGCCGGAGATGTGAGCCCAACTTACCTCCAAGCAGGATGTGGTCACATCTCGCCAACCACTGCTCGCCTGTGACAACCCTTCTTCTCTCCCCCCTTGAACAAACGTGTGTTGTGATACTCGTGTGCGCAGGAGAGCAGAGTGAAAGACATTTTTAAAAGTCTCTTTATGTTCAGCTCTCAGGAGATCTGTAGCTTCAAACTGAATCTCTGAGCTTTGAAATGTTTCTCCCCTCTGTCGCTGTTTGTACTTTCAGGTATCTGCTTTATTACACACGGCTGATGTCTGTCACTCCGTGCTCACTCACTTTTGTCTTGGAGAGACTCACACTCACTAACTCTAATCCTGGAGCTGAGACTCAACCATCAACCATTTTTAGGCTTTCGACCTACTGAATCTTTAAGAGCTACAGTTCTTCACCTTCAGCCTGTACTGATGTGTGTCATACTGTCCACAGAGTACGTCACAACTTCACCGTTCAAAACCAGAATTACTCTAACAGCCGGGTGATCATCCACCATGTCTTCTAAGCTTCATGGCCAACTCTAATAAAACACTTTGTCAAACCAGACAAAAGTGTATTTTCAGTGACGCTCGTCGATCATTATTGACCAGTGTCAGCTACTCATCATCATTCTTCATCAATCTGACACATTCAGAGCAGGATAAAAACTGTTCTATCAATGCAATATGGTGGTAGAGCAAACCACAGAGGAGTGGAAACAAAACCAGCAGCCGGCTTGTTGAGGACAGCGGCGTCCCTGTGCAGCACTTCCTGTGGCGAGCTGTGACACTCTTTTCAGCAAAGTGGGATGGAGACATGGGCAGCCTTGTCATCCCATGTTTGTGGCCTCATATATGAGACATAGATGGACTTTGGTAGTGTGCTGATCTACACAAGGTGGCAGAGGAGGGGGAACAGAAGGGCAGAACAGCTATTTTTGGGTCTCTGGTGTCAAATCTCATGGACATTTTCCTCCAATTATTTCTTGCTTTTCATCACCTCTAATTTATTCCTGAAAAAAGAGCATCTAAGGTGGATGTGACTTTTATTTCTGGGTAAATTTTTTGGATGATGGTGTATTTTTACTCTTCCCATTCATATCTGGCTAAATGTAAACAATATAACAACAATGATATTTACAAGCGTAAATCTTTAAAACATTAGGTTATCAGGTTACGGTGTATCTCTAATCTCACTGTTTGGAAAATATACAGAAAAGAAGAAAATGAAATAGCCATTTCTTCAATTACATTACAGAAATATTACAGTGAAAAATCTCCCAGTAAAGTATCTAAGAATGACTCATGTAGGCTAGAAACTTATCAATAATCTATCTCTATTAATTTGCAGATAAATTCAGAGAAATTTCAAATATGTTGCTTTGTAATTACCACCAACTACATGAACATGGTACTTGCTAATATAATATAATTACCTATGAAATTTGGAGCAATTTGGAGGTCATTTCTAATAAATGTCAAATATATTACTTGGAAATTATGGTAATGTATTGGTAAAATTATTATTTATACATATATATATACTTAGGTAAAGGATCTATATACTTCGTCCATGTCAAACCATTGCCTTCATAAAGCTCCCAAGTTCTGCTGGATGTCTATTTGATTGCTAATTGGCAAAGAAACAATTTATTTGTTCACACTTAAATATTTCCAAGATTTTCTGTTGTGAAACAGCAGAAGAGGTTCAAAGATGTGATTTACACCTGAGCTCAGAAAATGTGTCTGGTGAATACAGTGTTAATTGGAAGAACTACAGAGCAACAAAAAGGGAATTCAGATGTTTACCCGGTCAGATGTTTACAGTATGCAATATAACAAACAAATGCAACAGCTGCAGGATTGTTCTCTGGACAGAAGTCAAAAGGCACTGTGGAAGATGTAGAGGATCACTACAGGAAAAAAGTAACAGCTATTGATGATTAGTTAAGCGATTTCCATCAGAGGTGTGCAGGATGTCAGGCAGCTAATTTCGGTGTGATGAGAATGATGAGCCTTCATCAGCCCACCAGAGCATCTCCAGATTCATTTTGACAGTTCAATATTGTTTTCCTCGGGCTTGAAAATAATGAGGTGGGGGCAACAACAGCGGTTTGTTTGATTAGATCACACAGGTGAGTCGCTGGGAGACTCTGATGTGAAGGAATTATTAACAGAAATGAAGACTGAGAGAAAACTTGTGCTGCTGCTAACAAACATCATCATCCTGCTTCATCAGATGTCAGAGGGACTTTTAACCGGTGCAGCTCTGAGCATGATGAGCTCAGTCTCAACAACAATTCAGATGGTTTGCCATGTAATCTAGGACAGATGTTATTCACATAGTCGTCAGAGGATTAGTCCTAATGTCTTTGATGATTCCTTCACTTTTCCTTTAGTTCTAAAACTTTAGTTAATGATAATCTGAACCCTCCAAAGCAAACAGAAGATAAATCCTGATGATTTTCATTATTTCATCTGATTTCACAGAGAAACTGTTTCATAACCAGTTAAAAACGTCTTGTTGTAAGTTTAAATACAGTACTTGAGTAAATGTACATGCTACTGTTACTCCTTATAGTGGTAGCTGGTTGTGTTAGACTATTACAGACAGTATTACATGTTAATGAACAGGGCTGCATGGAAATTTTGGATTTTAGGGTCAGCCATCTGTCAGTTTGCTGGTCTGGCAGTTGGTCCATCCACCATTTTGGTCCAGACTGAAATATCTCTTGGATAACTAATAACTATTGGATGATAAAGAGAAAACATTGGCTTAGCAGCATCCATTCAACACTGTTGTTTTTCTTGATTGTGCAATGAGCATCACAGCCTCAGACTTTAGGTGTTGTTGTTTTTGGATGCATAGAAGTGTGTGTATCACATACCAAAATACAGTGCAGCCTCAACTTAGCAGAAAATAAGAAAAGTGTGTTTTTGTGTTTATATACATACAGTAATATCTCGTCTCCGTCACGTGTAAGCAGTGCCTGCTGTGCGTGTGTTTCTGCCTCTCTCTGAGTCATCAGAACAGTTGGTGTACCCACATGCCAAGCTGGCTCGTCGTTGGCACCCAGCACTCCCCCACACTGACGTTTTTTATTTAACACGAACAGAGCTCTGCTTCACTTCGTTCTGGGTCTCTACTGTCTGTAAGTGCAGCTCCACTTCACTCTGACCCGTCTGCGAACAGCCGCATGTCTAAATCACAGCCGTTAAACTCAGTTTCATAGCGATGTGTGGTCAAGAGCCGGTAATAGATGGAAATGTCAAGGGGGGTTGTTTTCTTCCTCAGTCGTCTGTCCGCAGTCGATGCCAAGCTGTTTTCTGACGGTTACTGACAGTCAGCTGTCTCCAGACTGCAAATTGCTCCGTACAATGCTAAAACAAGTCAGTTACATTGCTTTGTATTTCACACAGCATGACTTCAGTACTGTTAATCCCCCACCTACTGTAGGAGTGGAAATCTCAGGCACTGAAATATGATTTTCTCTTTCTCTTGTCTATCCTCGTCTTGTTGAGCTATTTCACTGATGACAGGTGACCATCTAGTGTTCTGTCACTAAATGATTTCTGTATCTTTCTGCTGTATCTTGTGTCCAAACCTTCTTAGAAAAATACATTCATTGTACTTATCTAACTATATATAGAAGATCTGACTCCTCTTTGGCAGCAGGACGGCATCATTTACTGTGGTGAAATGTTAGAAATGTTAGCTAGTTACTTTTCAGACTATAATTTTCAAAAATGATGCCTTTGGTCCGGTGGCTTGGTTGGTAGAGCGTACACCCGCCGTAAGTTCCATGAGTTAGACTTGCAGGACAAACCCTGGCATTTTCACAAAAACTGAAGCTCATTAAACTTTTTACATGGTTCTTCACAGATCAGCGACATCACAAACATGACGATCTTAAAGAATATGATACATTGCTGCAGATGAAACTACCAGACAGTATATAAAGTAGTTAAAATTGGCTCAACCTTAGATATCTACAGCAGTAAAATGCAACGTACACATTAATGCAGCAGTAATATTAATCCAGAAACATCAGATATAATAGTAAAACACTGACAGGGACTTTTACTTTTGATAGTAAGTACATTTTGCTGAAAATACTTTTACTCAAGTAAGATTTTGAATGCAAGACTTATACTTGTATTGGAGTGTTTTTACAGTGTGCTGTTGCTACTTTTACTTAAGTAAAGGACATGAATACTTCTTCTACCACTGATCATTTGTCTTTGCCTGTCAGTTGCAAATCCATGTTGAAAAGTAAATCTTTTTCCTGATGTTAACAACGCTTTGGTTAAAGTTTGGTTAGGTTTAGGGAAAGATCACAGTCTGCGTTAAGGTTATATGACCTTTGTCGTCATATAACAGTGTGAGAACGACAACAATAATGTGTATTTCTGTCCACACTAAGCTGGCAGATGGTCATTTCACGCTGCATTTATCTGCATATTAGACATTTTTCCCTTGAATGTGAAGATGGATGCTCCGTTTTCACACATTCAATTGGTTTTTGGTGGGAAGTGAGAGGAAACATGGA
This sequence comes from Lutjanus erythropterus, assembly GCF_056507025.1. NCBI lineage: Eukaryota > Metazoa > Chordata > Actinopteri > Lutjaniformes > Lutjanidae > Lutjanus > Lutjanus erythropterus. The sequence goes on from NC_139328.1 coordinate 17,212,218, forward strand.
GGTGATGAAGCACATAATGGATTTTGATAGCTACATGCCTGAGAGACCCGGCTGCTAGAGACAATAGATGACTGTTGTATATTCCTACTCAGATTTTTTGTAGATGTGTTGCACAATTTGAATCATTTTTACTGCCAACAAACATCATAAGGTTGTGAGCTGTGCTGGAGAATGAAGCTCAGTCCCAGTTTGTACAAAACAAACACAATGATTACATCAGTATCCAAGTTCTAATGGAGCTTTCAAGCTGTGCATCCTGGTGAGAAACTCAAACACAGAATCTGATCTGTACTCTTGACATTCCCTCTCTACTCCCACGGCTTGGTGTTTGCATGACTGATCAGTTTCTGTGTGTCATTTAAATGATCCATTAACATTTTCATCTTGAGCACTCTGCCTCATCATTATTTGCCCAGAAATGAGACAGCACTTATCCACCAAGTCCATTAGGCGCCTGAGAGTTGAACATTTGAAAAATTGTTCATTCAAATGATCCCAAATCAAATTATTCATGTATATAATTAAAACATCAATTCAATATAATTATTTTCTTCTGTGTTTCTGTCATTAATGCCTCAAATTGCTTAAGATATTCCTTCAAGTTACTAGTGTTTGTCTCCTTGAAGCTCTTTCTTTGGAATTGTTGAATTTCATACGGTTTCATTTTTAGTCTTAGTGTTTAAATTACACAGCGGCTTTCGATGGAGGACTATTTTCCAGTGTGCACCGTTTCTAAAACATACCACATGCACATGCATACATGGCCAATTTCAGAGTGACTATGAAAAGCATGTTACTGTTAATTTTACAGATAGTTAAAGAGTTAGAATTAACTTTCCCCAAACACGTAGTGCGGGCGCAGAACAAAAAGCGCTGGTCCTAATTTGACGCTCCAGAATTGAAACAAGCTCAGTGGGAGTGTCAAGGCTTTTTTCACAAGTTAATATGCTTTTTGCAACATTTAAAAGCAAACAGGATGCAAAGTAAGTGACATGTTCTTTCTGTCTGTCTGTCAATCACCTCCATTCTATGACAGAACCACGGACAGCGCACCAGGGTGGCGCACACAACATCACACACAACATCAAACGTCCAACGTCACAAATTAAGTTTATGGGGAGCTCATGTCCTTCTCAGGACATATACTTTTTTATCTTGCATTTTGGTAGTTGGCGGTTAAACACTGTGCTATGTTTTAAGACCTGTAAACATTAATATCTATGGAGATCACAGATCACATTGTTATAATATTGTTGTTGTTACTGCAAATGTTCAAAATATCTTGAGCGCCTAATGGCTACAAGTAAATGAGAGCAACTGAGTAATTAGCAGTTTTTGCGGTTAGCAATGTAAGGGTGCAAATTATTAATGAAATTGATTATCTATGAAACAAGTCAAAGCTGCAAGAGGTCAAACATTAAATGTGAAAGAAGTCACTTAAAGTGATGAATGGAAAGAAAGATGTGATAAAGTGTTCAGTGAAAGAGCTCCCATAAACCACTGCACACTACATCAACAAAGTCAGTGGAGCCCAAAATGGAGATACAAGTAGGGCTGAACAATTAATCAAAATTTCATCGAAATGGTAATATGGCCTACTGCAATTTTCAAATTGCCAGACCATAATTTTACCACGTAATTTGTACTCTTGTTCACTAAAATGATATCCGGCTGCCTGAATCCATGTGAATGCATCATTAGCAACTGTTTCTACAGTAATATGTTCACAATGTCAACTGTAGATGAGGTAATAGTGTGTCAGTATTGTGTTTTGCTACTCCCACATGGCTAAGCAAAAAAAAAAGCAATTAATGCAGCTGTAAATTGAAGCAGCAATCACTGATAGAATTGAGGGGGGATTTCAGAGTAACTTGATAATTGAGTGAATATTAATTAAAGCAGCTTTAAATTATTTGAGAGATCAGATTACTAAATAACTGAATTAAGGAAATTATCTCCATTTATTAAAAAGAAAACTTTATTCTAAATGAGAGCAAAATGAATCTCTGGCTTCGCTAGTCTGAAAGTATTTCTGTAGTTATTTCTGTCATGACTCAGAATATGATCCTCCTCTTTACACTCACAGAGATCAGCAGTGATCCCAGTGTAATCTTTCATTTCTTATTTGACTGTTTACACTGTCAGATCATAAAAAAAATCCTTAAATTTTGTGCTAACTCTGAAGTTATTAGCAGGTTAGTCATGCTCGAATGATGTGGATGGCCAAAGCTGAGGAGGATAACCATGGAAACCTGCAGCAATGAGGCCTGAGAGGAGAAATCATTTTTGAAAAGGGTCTCAAATATCTGAAGTAGTCAACGCTTGAATCAAATGAATCAGATTTCCTCTCAGAACAGATGAAACCAAGTGGAAAATGTCTTTAGCCAATTTCTGTGCCCGGGGTTTGACTCTGCCATGTGTTTGTAACTCTGTAACGATGATTCAGTGAATGAGGCTGCAGAGAGTTTCAGTCCTCCTCCAGGCTCAGACCATGTGTTTGCTCCAGGGAGACGGAGGGTTTACTCAGCACTCCGTCTTATTCTTTCTCTTCCTCAAACACTCTTTCATCTTTTTCTCTCTTGCTAACTAAGATTTAACTGTTTTTGTTTGTTTGTTTTTACTGTAGCTCTCTTTTTTTAAACACTTACTTTGTGCTCTTATTCGATTTACTCATTTTCACAACATTATCCTGCTGAAAGTATAAGAACACTTAATGCTTCTTTTTACCAGTGGGCTTCCAATGGGCTTCCTTTTTGAGGGAGGCCATTTCCTGTTTAAACATGACAACATCAGCAGCTAGCATCACAAACATATTTTTAGACTTATCTGTAGAGTTAATTTTAGTGTTGTTTTTAGATTAGTCAGATGCAAGTTAGACAGTTTCACAGAAACAAAGACAATGGGGAAAAGAGATGAACACATGGCTCATCATTTTGATGTATGAAGTAAAGAGAATAAAAAGAGATTTTAGGAACCGCAGGAATCTGTTGGACGTACACAGCCGCGAGGAGCTTGTCAGTTGTTATCATCGTAAACTATTGTGAGTCGACTCAACTCGTTCTCAGTCCCAGCCCTTTAAATATGGTTAGTGGAACTTTAAAACTGCTGTAGCTATGTTTCTAGGATCAGTTCTGCACATGCAGGGTCTGTGATCAAATTAGCAATAATATACATACGTAGCTGGAAAAGATGAAAGAGCGACTTACATAACTTACTTAATGTCATGAAAAAGAGTCAACCTGGTGCCTACAGCGTCACAGTTTGAAGCATAGGGGCACTGACCGTGCTGCTGTGTTTGTTGTGTTGGGAATGAACAGGCTGCCTGAGTCTGACTGATGACTTAGCAGAACTACTGAGACTAACTCTATTAACAAACCACAGCATCTCAGCTCTGTTACAGGTCTGCATTTCCAGATGTTCAACATCTGCATGTAGTGTTTGGCTGTCTAATAGAGCTGCAACTCATGATTCAATTCATAATTTCATAATTAATCTGCAGATTATTTTCTCAATTAGCTGTTTTTTTCTATAAAATATTAGAACAACAAGAAAAAAAAATTCTCATCATTAATTTACAAAGTCCAACGTGACATCTTTTTTTTTTTTTTTTTGTCAGATCAACAGTCTAAAATCCAAATATATATATGCAGTTTATAATCCCACGAGACAAAGAAAATCAAGAAATCCTCACAGTTTAGAAGATGAGATGGAAACACTGAAAAAAAATCAATTAATTATCAAAGTAGTTGCAGAGTGCTGTGTCCACATACTTCTGGCCATGTAGTGTCTGTCTGTTCCTTATCTCAAGTTCAAATATGCTTTGAATAGGCATTGTGGCAAAACACACAGGTGACCTTGTGTCACACAAGGTACTGAAAAAGAAGATGAACAATATTCATCTGTATCTCTCTTTCTTTCCAGGTTGAAGAGGAAGAAGAAACTGAGTCCGCTGAAGGAACCTCAGAAAGTGAGTTGGTGAAACGGTTGATTTTGATCGACCGTCTGTATAAACAGTCAAAACACGAACACACAAACACACCCTACCCTTCCTGTGTAAACGACACCACAACTTATCACCAAAGTTTGTATTAGCAACCACATATTGATCCACCTGTGCCTTCTTTCATAAAGCAGCAGCCGAATCCACTCAGCATTTCATCACAGACATATTGTTCCATCTCAGTAAATGCCACACATGTCATGTAACCGTTATTCGCCAGACGCCTGAATGAACTTCTCCCTGCAGCTCTCTGTGTGTTTGTGCTTGCGTGTGTGTGTGTGTGGTCATCAGTGTTGCTCTGCATCAACAGTATTGATTGTGTAATGGGGGAGGAGGAGGAGGGCTCATCTGTTGATTCACTGTCACCAGTTAGACCTGATGTTTATCTCGTCAGCTAGCTGTCGCTACGCTAACATCACCCTGCAGCAGGCAGAGGACAGAGAGGAGGAGGAGGAGGAGGAGGAGACCCAGCAGATTAAAGGAGAACAAACCCTGTGTTTAGTCGACACGTTGGCTGCCAAATTTGCATGAGCCACGTTTATAATATATTTGCATTCAGCAAAAATCTCTTGTCCATATGAAACTCTGATATTGGGTGTGGTCAGTGGTGATGCAATCCTGGAACACACTTTCTATTGTCTGACAATAATTTAACCTCTGGGGGTATCGACCAGTGTTTTTTTGCTTCAAGCATAGCCAGCAGCTATCCAGCTCCCCAGTGTCCTTTATTATATATTATTTTTGATATATCCTTATATCACAACAAGGTCTGTGGATTATCTTGACTAACTGGGTCAGGATTTTTGGAAAGAGATGCTCGCTTTGAATTTTTCAAGTGTATTTTTCTGGTGCTTTGAGCACCGTAAGCCGAGTACCATTTAATACCATTACATTAGTGAGTGAAGGCAGACATGTCTATAGCCGTTATCTCCAAAACTCTGCAACTCACACACACACAAAAAAAACTCTAGCAGGATAAATAGCAATGCAGAGGAAAAATATGTATTTCTGTTTATGGGACACACTATAAACTAAGATGAGACTGCGCACTATTTTATCCGTTGTCCCATGTCCTACATAAAGAGACCATGTCCCACATTTTGATTGGTTCTAGTTTTCAAAAGTCTAACCACTGCAGGACAGGCGGTTTTCTAAAGTCTGGCTTTTATCTAATGGCGGTGAAGAAAGCAGAGGAGTCTGTCATCCTGGGTGTGTTTGATGTCAGTCAAACTGTGCGCGCGTGAGTCAAGTGCAGGTTAACTTGTCACTCTGTTTGTTGCCTACACCCCACAGGGAATATTGTGATTCCTGGACCCCAGAAAGAATAGCTGCTGCCGTGCTGTAGCTAATGGGGGTCCTAATGAACTAAAGTAAACTAAACCACAAACTCACAAGCTCGGCACAGTTAGGTGGAATATGACGACATTTCTATTGTCTATTGTGTGCTAGTGAATCAACCAGCTATTATTATATTATAATTAGAATTAGTTTTCTTTAAAAAAAAAAAAAACATTTTCAAATGTAGCTTAACCATGTCATATGATCTGCTACTTCAGTACATAAGGACAAATGTTATTGTGACCTCTACAGAAATTTCAGATGAACATTTATTCCAGGAAATAACATAATAGACACTATTAGTGACTATCTGTGTGACAAGTTGCCCACAGTACCCCACATCCACCAGACACAGTCCAGCCATATACTAGATTTCAACTTAGTCTTGTTACGTTATAAGAGTTAAGGGCACGTTCACTCATACACACATGCAGGGAAGTGGTCATCACCTGCAGAGGCGAACAACACAGACAAATGTCTCTGCTACTGGTTGAGGCTGAGACAGTCAAAGGTCACCAAAGTTGAACTTGTGATAATGAAAACACAAGGAGTAAGACTATGTTAATAATATTACTCAATTTATCATTCATCATCGCCACAAAAATGGGTGCTTTTAGTTTTTATGCTCAAAGCTGAAGGAACATGGCACCCTATCATGTCAGGTATGACACAACACGTTAGTCTTTTAAAACTGAAGACATTCTTTCTTAGCTGCATCTTTCAGTTGTCTGTCTTTTATTTATATATATTTAATTATAGCTTATTTTATTTTATTCACACTTTTATTTCTTTTACCTCACACCTCTGTTCTTGTGGCTGCAACTTTTGTGGCTCGCTCTCTGTGCTTGCTTGCTTCTAAACAGCCTGGCTGTTGAAGATAAAAAGAGGGGAATAACAATTATTTGTGTGTGTGTGTGTGTGTGTGTGTGTGTGTGTGTGCGTGTGCGCGTGTGTGTGTGTGTGTGCATGTACAGTATACTGTATGTGTGTACTAGTCTGCACCACATGTTAAACTTTGATTTTGTTTCCTCTGACAGGTTATTGCACAGAACAGAAGAAACCAAAGGTCATCTTCATGATGGGTACGTACATGTAGTGGAGTGCTCACACACACACACACACCTCATTCGTGCTGAAGCCTACCTCATTAGAGAGAGTTGAAAGCACACACACACACACACACACAGGCAGGATAATAATGAGCAGCTGTTGATTGCTCACTATTAAACTGGCCTCATTCACACACACACAGAGAAAAGCAGAAAGAGACAGAGTATTGGTGATCAGTTGATCAGCTGTGCTGTGATTTTTTTGCCTGTTTTAACTGAACTAACTCAGACTGCAGCTCTGATGAAAAAGCTGTGTTCAGGAGCGTCGCTGGAGGGGAAACGACAGATGTGGTTCTCACAGGGTTTCACTCATTTCAGACGACAGAAGGAAACTTAATGAAGTGATTTAAAAAAGTTCCAGCGTAAAACTTTGTTCCAGCACAACTCCACGGCTCGTTTCAAAACTGTTCATCACTAGAAAACATGACATTGATTATTATATGAAGAGAACAGCAGGAGTAAAAGATGTAAAACTAAAGTAAAATGAGTCGCTACCTCATTCAAAACATTATTTACAAAGTGCAGTAGTTTAGCTGAGTCGAACTGCATTTTGTTACTGTGAAAACCTTGTATGTTTTGTATTTTCCTTTTTCTTCATTAGCACCTGCCAAATGCTGGTAAAATATGCAACTCAGTGATAGATTTACTTCATGCACCAGCCAAAAAAACAATGGTAATCTGTTGAGTGGGCATTAAAATTTGAACATTTGAACATTTTTTGAACATTTTTGTCCACCTGCCATTTGGCTGGTGACTGGTGGACAAAAAGTTCATTTCTTAAGCTGAGCGTAGTTTATTCATTATGTACTACCTGCTACTAATAGGGGTATTTATCATGTTTTATCTTCTGCGGTCACTTTCAAGATATGTTTTGAGTAACTATTACCAGGTTTGATGGTTTAAATCTCCATTTCCAAACAGCCCATCAGTTTAGTGGTATGTACAGTATACAGTATAAGTCAGGGCTCAACAACAGGGACTGTCCAACTGACTGTGTTGAGTAAAAATGCCACAGTGGGCTAGTAAATCTACCAAGTCACTTGTCCGAGGCAAACTGGCAAAAAATCTGCCTTTGTTCTAAAATTTGTTGAGTCTCACATGTGCAGTACCAATTTTCTTTATGAGTTTAATACATGTTGTATGTAGAATATCAGTCTTCAACACGATTATAACTATTTAAAGGTGAATGTAAGTTAAATTAAGGCTAAAAAGTTGCTCAGGTGTTGCAGGTGAGTAAATGTACTCAATTTACTCCTCCAGGCCAAGTGTGGTATGTTTTTTTTTTTTTTTGTGATCAGTTAGTGTGCTGTGAGGCAGTGAGGCTCAGTCTGTTAACTGAAGACTGACAGTGAGATGAAGGTTAATGAGAGATCTGGGACCCACACAGTCTCCATTAACCACCGTTCACGTCAGCGCCATCAAAAAATACAAAAGATACGGCCATTAAAACATTACTGAATCAACACTCTCTTTCACACATACAGTCTTGTGTATTAGTGTTAAAACCAACATGATGAATCCCCACAGATCTGTATTTACACAGTCTGAATATTTGAAGAGCAGACTTTGATCTTTCTCTCAGCAGGAGCTGATAATTGAAGAAAATTCCAACTGCACGGTGGTGGATGAAGCATACCAATACCACAATAAGTATTCCATTATAAGTAAGAGTCGTTAAATTATTAGGTTATTAATACAGATGAATCAAGGCGCAGAAGCAATTAGTGCAGGTAGTTTCAATAGTTTAGTCCAGTGGTTCTTAACCTAGTGGTTCTCAGTGGTGGTTGAGCCCCTCCAAAGGGTCACAAGATAAATTTGTGGTGTTGTTGGATGATTAATGAGGCGTTCTTCCATTCTTAGTGAAATATTAGTTTGATTTCTTTTGGATTCAAACAGTTATTGAAATGAAACTATCTGTAAAAGTTGGCCACAGGAGGGCAGGGTAACAAACTGTAAACACAGCTTACACATTCAGCAGTCAGACCAATATTAGCATTCATCTGAAGTCATGTTTTGTGAATGTGAGTCTAGTGTTCACTCTTCATTTAGCTCTGTTTTTGGTCTCCATCCTGCCTGGAGGAATTCTTAAATACTCCACTGTATTCACAAGCTAGTCACTGACCTTGTCTTTCTGCTATTTGGTGCCGGGCAGGTAGTGCAGAACAGGTTTATCTGAACTTTTTTTCTGCTGCTTTAAAACATTTTTCAGTCAATTTTGCTTTATTTATAGCATTTTCAAATTTTCAAGAGCACTTCCAAAAGCAAAGTTACAAAGCGCTTTGCAACAAGGAACAACTGCAAGGACTAAATTATGTAGTGCAAGTGAAGCTGTCTCTGCCTGATGTGGTGAGGACAAGAAGTGACTTTGCTATGTACTGACGATGACTCATCATCTGGTAGAGCAAATAGTTTGTGTAACCAGGAAGGTGCATCAAATACAGTGAATCTTGTCCCGTATGATCATGTTTGTGTCGCCTCATAGGACACGTCAGACATAGTGCTGACTTTGAAAACAGTCTCAGGGCGTCCTGACACAGCTTGAGGACTCCTCACTTCTACATAAAAAGTTAATGTCCCCTCGTCAGCCCCCGCCTCCTGCTGTCGCTCTGATCCAAACCTGCTCCACTGCTGCAGATGTGTCAGACTCTTTTATCTGGTGAAGGAGGTTCTCAGAGTCACTAGCTGCCCGTCTACCTGCCCTCTGAAATGCTGAGAGGAGCCTTCAAGCAATGAAGCAGCAACATGGAGGGGAAAAAATAAAATACCAGCATTATATGAGTTTGTAGGACCTCTGGAATGATGGTATATTGCTGTGTTCCAGACAACGTGGAACTAAAAAATGTCTGTCCTCCTACTAGTACAATGAAAAGAAATGAAACGAAAAGTACAATGAAACAGAGACCCTGCAGCCCTCTTCCTGTATTTCTCATTATTTTGCTGTGCTGTTTTAATCCAATCACTTGCCAGCACTTTTTTGAAAGTGCCAGCCCTTTTCCAAACAGTTTCCAAGAACGACGTCCCACATGGCATGGTACAAAGCATCTGGCTCGTTAGGTTACCTCCTTGTTCACGATGCAAATCGTGTGCGCTTGGTGAAAAACAAGTAAAGCTGAAATTATAACCAGTGATTAAATTGAAATATGTTATGAGCTCTTGTTGAAATCTCATATTTAAACAAATAACAGTCTGTAGGAAAAATAATTATGGATTTTATTCCTCAAAACTGGTTTAATTAAAAGTTGTCAGAGAAGAGTTTAAGGTGATTTTACTTTATGTGGGTTTACCCATCCAAAACCTCCCTGACTGTAATAACCGGTGGAAAAGTTGAAGCAGTGTTCTGCAGCGATGCTTCTCAAAAATGAGGTGATGATGCCTGAGGGAAATGCTAATGTGAGGTTTCACTGCTGTCTGCGCTTTCAGTCTTCTTCCTTTTCTCTCAGTTTCCATCTTTTTCCCTTCATGTTCTCATCCCACTGCTCTTTCTCTCTACAGTCCTCCCTCCTCTCTGCAGAAAATTACCATTTCTACCCTTGTAATCAGACTTGAATTTAAATTCTGAGAGACCTGCTGTTGGTGTGAGAGGTAATATCAGTTGTTTTATTGATGTTCTGAATTAATAAAACGGCAGTTCTGCAGGCAATTTTGAATTTGATTACCAAGGGCGTTATCAATGGGTGCACACCCAAATGCCACTGGACTTAACTGACCCTTCCTAAGTCCTGCCCCTATTTGCTCTGTGCTTCATTAACAGTTGAGGAAGCTTGGTAACAGACGAAACCTCAGTCAACTCTCTCATTTTCTGTTTCCTTATGCTATATGTGCTTGACTTGTACATGTTGGCTCGTCTATGTTGAAAGAAAACCACATGTTGAAGATTATTAAAAGATGTTTCTGGGGACTTGTAAAAGTGACATTGTCACATCTTAAGTTTTCTAATGGAGCAGCTAGCTAGTTAGCTGGCATTTTGCTAAAATTAGCTATGAGATGTAACTAGCAAGCTAACAACTGATGTAGATGTGGGTAGTTAGCAAGAATTTAGCTAACATTAGCTGACTCAAGATTTGACCATTGCTTTTACAGGTCCTCCAGAAGCATTTTTAATCATTTTCAGAATTTCTTTTCAACATAGATGAGCTTTTTATTTAACCACATTTAAACACAAGACAAAGATTTTAATTATTATACAGTTAGTCTGTGGGTGTGCCCACCAGAGGTGGAAGTATTTAGGTCCATTACCGAAGCAAAAGTACTAATATCAATAAAAAATACTCAACTACATGTAAAACCTCTGCACCTCTGCATTCTAAACATTAAAAAAGTTAAACAAAATAAAAGTATGTAAGTATAATATACATATAATAATTGTACAATTCGCTGTTAATTTTTATGTATTTTTACAGGCTTACATTGTCCATTTTGGAGAAGTGAATTTGTCTGGCAAGAACAACATTTCTGCTACTTGCCTAAAGGGCAAGTGGCTAAAAAAGCTTAGTGTCAAGCCCTGTTAGCCAGCTGCACTCTTCCTAAGTTAAATTTCTTACATTTAGGGTCTATGCAGAAACCAATGGCTTAGCCCCATCTCACTACAGTCTATGTTTATCACTCCAAAATAATTTATTTTGACATCAGTGAAGAATACTCTCTAAAGTCCTGAGTCTCTTCTCAGTTGTTGGAAACAGAGGAAAAGAAAACTCTCTTGAGAGGAGGGACAATTATCTCTTCAGAATCCAGCACTCAATCAATGCAGCCTCACTCGCTGCTGTTTGAAAGAACATTTTTGCATTTTCCTTTTAGTCTTGATGTTGCTACCAGTGATTACCAGCAACATTGGAAACTGATGAAAATAACTGAAGCATCGCAATTAGCGGAAACAAGAAGCCTTTATCCTCTGCAGCCCATTTATCATTTAAACTAATTTATTTTTTTACATAAAAAGTACCTGCTGGAGCTTTCAGCTGAAAAGAATTGTGTATCAGGAATGGATTCAAAATTAAATTTAGTGAAATTTCCTTGATGGTCCTCTGCTCTTTTTGCCTTGTCTCATCCGTCTCTCACTCCATCTCTATCTAATACAATCCATTTATCACTTTGGCTCTTAATGAGGACAATGCTGTGACAGAGCTGTTCATGTATGGTGGTCTGGCTTGTACAGCTGCAGTTTTTTATCTTTATTTCTCTTTCTCTTCCCGTCAAGGTTTCTTTCCATCCTCAAGTGATGAGGATGGGTGACATATATGACACCACTCTTAACTGTTTTGCTCTGAGAGATTACATGACGATCCACAAGATCCAAAGAGACAACTTTAAATAAATATATATGTTTTGATGGTCCAACTATGATGATTTCAGTTTTTACATAAAGACACTTAATTTCAAGTTTGCATGGATGCTTATCTGATAATGGAGGCAGTGTCATAACTGGCCATGATTAATAATATCAAATATTACACTGACATCTAGCAGTAGCAATACAGAGGTTTAGTCAGAGTCAAAATGTGCATTCTGTTATATATTTGTCAACTTTATTTTAGCCAAATCTGTTTTCTGATTAAAGGTCCAGTGTGTAAGATTTAGCAGAATTTATTGACAGAATATGGCAGAAATGTAATATTATTTTCATAAGTATGTTTTCGTTTTCCTTACCTTAGAATAAGCTGTTTATATCTACAGAGGGAACAAGTCCTCGTCCACAGAGTCAGCCATGTTACATCACCCCACAGAACAGACAAACACAACACAGGCTCCAGATATGACCTTTTGCGTTTGGCACACATTTCAAAGCCATTTTAGGTTCTCCTATATTCTAGATAGGGGGGAGTGAGACTATGTGTTTGCAATCTGCAAGCTCACCACTAGATACCACTATATCCTACGCACTGATCCTTTAAATTATATTCATAGTCACACGTAGTGATGAACCTACAGAAGTCATGTAAATCTGCAGCATTTGAGAATTAAAGAGACATTTTTTTCTTCTCCTGTTGGTGGAGACCAAAAACAGAGTTAAAAGAGAGTGAATGTTGGATTCACCAGATGGTCACTGTGGGATGTATACATAAGCAACTGTTTAGTAATATGTTCACCACATCAAGTTACTTAAAATGTGATGATATGTCAGTGTTTTGTTCACTGCACCTGAATGCACCATTAAATCCTGTCCCTATGTGTCAAAGACACAGACACAGACAGCAGCCGCCTGCTCGTCACTGACATCAAAATGCAGTAGAGACTCTCAGTGTAGTTTTTTTTTTATAACATGACTATTTTGGTGCAAACATTTATCCACCCCTGAGGCGGGTAGCCTTCAGAAATTTACTCGCCAAACGGAAAATAGACCTGCGCTTCACCTCGTCATCTGATCAGCTCTCCTGTTCAGCCTTCATAGAGAACACCAATCAAAGTTAGAACTTAAAAATGAATATTGGCTGACAACAACTGGGGGCCGATCAATTTGGAACACCATTAGCAAATAACTAACTTAAATGGGTACATTTAACATTAAATGCAGCATAAAACAGCAGAGAAACATTAAAAATACAACTCACCTTGTCTAAATCTTTGACTCTCAAGGCCAGTTAATCTAAATTTCAAATGGTGTCAGAGAGAGAAAACTACCTTTGCCTGCAGAGCTGGTTTATACAGCAGAGTTTGACCTGAATAACTACACTAACAAGCTTCTCAATGCATCTGCTTCAGCCCTTGTGGGTCATTATTTTACTTACTGGCAAAGGTGTCAAGCAGCAGAGGAATACTTCTAACGAGACGGCACAGTGGGGGAGCTGTGCAGGATTTTGAGGCTGGTGAAATATATTAAGTCACTGAATATGTACTGAATGAAGGAATCCATAACCGCTCACTCTCCTCAATTTCTTATGGACCTTTTCTATTGGTCACAGTCGTCCCTGAGGAACCGAGCCCTGCTCATATCTGTCCGTGCTCTCAGAAGAAAAGGTGATGAGGACATTTGTTTCTGAATGCTGGCGGAGGGCAGGGACACTCGAGGAGAATACTGATGAATGTGAAGCATATCCTGAGTTTTATTACTGGGCTCAGGGCTGGTTATGATAAATCACCGCTTCCTACTGATGCTTCACACTGCTTCATAGCCATGTAATAGAGTTAACCTGCAATAAAGCACCTTCACACCTCACACAGCACAGCAGTGGAGCAGATCGACTGCTGGGACCACTGAAATAGTTTTGAATATTTTAAAGGAATATGGCTGACTAGTAAAACTGTGTGTTTCTCTTGCCTGTGTTTTTGTGTCTATAAGGATGCAACCTGCCTGCTCTTGAACTTGAACTTTTTGGTCAAAGTCCTGTTTGAGGTTTAAGTCGTGGCTTTAGGGTTAAGTTGTTTAGATTAGTAGGGCTATTCTGTATACCAACTTTGGGGCTTGGAAGTTTCAGTGACTTCAGTGAATTATTTGCGAATATTCAAAGCTTCGACGGGGGTGACAACACAATCTATCTTGAGATACAAGGACAGGAGGAGAGACATCAGCCACTATTCTCCAAAGTCTCAAAAGTCAACTTGACTTGCGAGCAACTTAAGCAATAGTGAGCATGTAGGCAAGGCAAGTTTATTTATACAGCATCATTCAGACACAAGGAAATTCTAAGTGCTTTACAAAGGGGATCATTAAAATTGCATTTAAAAGACAATAAAAGCAAAAAGCCAAAGCAAACAAATAATTACAGATTACTACAACAAGAAGTTGAATCAGTAATTCAGTCAATATCAGTGAACAATAATGTTGTAAGCCCTGATTAAATGAGCTGATTGTTTCAGCAGACCTCTAATATTCAGGAAGTTTGAAAAAATCTATCCCAGATGACCTGAGGTGTCTCGGTGCTTCATAATGAAGTAAATCAGAGATGAATTTAGGCTCGAGACTGTTTAGTGCTTTATAGACAAGTAATAGGATTTTAAATTCTATCCTTTGACACACAGAAAGCCAGTGCAGTGATTTAAGCACTGGTGTAATGTGTTCTACTTTCTTGGTGTTATTGAGGACTCTGGCAGCAGCGTTCTGGACAAGCTGAGGCTGGCTGATTGATTTTTTTACTCAGACCTGTGAAGACACCATTATATTAGTTCAGCCAATTAAAAATAAACCCATGGAGGGAGAACCTGGGACCACATTTGTGGACGTGCAGCAGAAATGCTCCCTCACGAGGATGGTTTTTTCCCCTCTCAGGTACTGTTCTGTGCGCTCGTTTCCCATGTACGTTCCTGGTTTTTACGTGCACGGTACAGTTGTTCTGATCTGCCACACTGAGTGAAAAGCCGGTCGTCATAGAGACAGGCAGATGCTCTGAACGTTAAATATGGGGAAAATGTCTTTCCTGAAGGAATCAAGGTTTGGCATGTAGTTGTTATGGTTAGGGTCAGGGGTGGAGGAAGTATTTACAACCTTTACTTTAGTAAAATTACTGTTACCATTCTGTAAAATACTCAGGTTATAGTCATGCATTGACTGTGTGTCATGTCACTTAAGTAAAAGAATGCAAGTATTATCATGAAAATGTAGTTGGTGTTGAAATGAAGTAGTGGGCAGGTAGATTCAGTTAGCGGAGAGAGGATAATAATCATCTGTGATAATCTGCCTTTCAAACCCTGGCAATGAATCAGATCTGTGATGTGCAGACACACACACACACACACCACCTGTATTTTCCTATTACCTCTTTCATGATTTTCTTTTTCACTCCTCACCCTCGCCTCACTTTGCATTTTTCTCTCAGTGATTATGGACTGATCCCGACTTGTGTATCTTTGTGTGCGTTTGTGTGTGTGTGTGTGTGTGCGCGCTCTCAGGTGGTCCAGCCTCAGGGAAATCTGTGCAGTGCGAGCGGATGGAGGAGAGATTCGGCCTGCGTTGTGTCACTCTGGGTGAGCTGCTGTGTACCGAGCTGCAGTCTAACAGCGACAGAGGGCGTCACCTGAGGGACGTCCTGGAGAGAGGAGAGCAGCTGCCTGAGGTCAGTGTGCTGCTTCCACTCTTCGCTCAAAGAATATGAATGTAGAGCTGCGAGGTGGGAGAGGCTGCCGGTGCTGCTGGAAGTGTTTTTACCCCTTCGATATTCCCATTTCAGATATCTTTTTTTAATTCTCCTTTATTGAAAACAGTTAAAAGAGACACCCCCTCCAATACACAGACAGAATACGCTGGTCACACTGTAGGTAATCATCCAATGGCGCCCCCTAGTGGAAGTTAAAAGAAATCACCTGCAATCAAATGTCGATCGCAGTTGATTCACATTTCGAATGTTTCTCGTAGTCTTTAATTTTATTAAACATAAGAGCACTGGACTCTTCTATCTAATAAGTTTATGTCATGGCCACCTGTTTTTTGTTTTTTTTAACTTTGATTCTTTGAAATCAGACCTTGTCCGTCACCCTGTCCGCCCTTGTGGCTCAGTCGGTGTTACTATGGAGAAAAGATAGTTAAGATGTAAATCAGAGCAGCAGTGAGTTAAAAATTCTTTGTTGTTGCATTTATTGCTGAATTAATCCAAAATTGATCCAGAATCCAAAAGTCAATGTTCAGCATGCTCTCTGAGGACCCCATCTTACAGTGATCTAAAGCAAGACCTGCTTAAGGTCTATGAAAATATTGTGTGCTTCTCAGACCAAATGTATTATTGGAACGAGAAATTAAATGTTTGTATGCTTTATAAGAAATAGTACATGTCGCCAGTAATTTCTCTGTTTTTATTGCAGTCTTTGTGGTTATGGAGGATATTGCATAGTGATTGCAGTTTGGCTGAACATGAAATCAAAGAATAAGGATGTCACAGAACCACCCACACTGTTTGATTGACAGGTGATCAGTGCAGCAATATGACAGCAGTGAACACCATGCAGCAGTCTGAGCCAACAAAATAATACCTTAAAAAATAAGATCTTACAGATTATTATTTCATAAAGGCAGACAGCTGAAGATGGAGTTCACTTATCAAATTCAGACAGGACAAATCCCTCCATGCTGTCACTGAAAAAAACAGCTCTCAGGCTCAGAAAACACTGATAGACTATATAACATGTTTTCGTGCCAAGCGCCTAATGAAATAAATAAAAGAGGCAGGGCTGCAGCTGAAATATTATACAGTCAAGAGTGCTTAAAATGGCTTTCACAGAGATTGCACATCTATAGTCACTGTACCAGACAGAGCTGGCATGGCTGTCTAAGCATATATTGGAGCTGGAAGCGGCTCCAGCTATTTACTGACGGATTGTGTAAACCAGATAAATCTTTCTACAGCTGCAAATACTCTCAGAGGAAAACACATTTTCTGAAAAGACATAAACATGTTCATCAGGGCAGAAAAGTCGACTTTAGCCAGCAGCCAAATGTGACTCCAGTCCAGCACGCAAGTGTTCAAGACACTAACGTTATTCCATATAGTTTGACATTTCTCTATAATATTGTAGTTAATATACATGAGGTATTTACTTAAATGATCCACAGATCACTGAGGTAGTCGTTCATTGTTAAAGATTCCCTCAATCTAGACATGGGAATTGATAAGCTTTTATTGATGTTTATGCAATTATCAATTGTTATTATTATACCTATTATTATAGCATTCTAAGGTCTGTAATTTCTGATTTGCAGCAAGTTGATATGGACTCTTGTCATAGACTGGAGAAGCAATAAAATAATTTTTCAACCAATAAAATGCATTTTAAATTAATATTAATATTAAATTAATAGTAATATCAAACTTTACTAAGTTACTGTATAATAAGTGATATAATGTACAGTGAGTGGGTCATTATTGCGAGATAAAGACCATCAGATTGATTCAGGTTGGTGAAGACCTGCATCACCCTGTCAGGGTTTATTTTGTTATAATGACCTGCTGCTCCCTGTACATTATCCCTTACATGTTATTGATCCAATGATTTATCTATTTCCTCATTGACTGAGGCTTGAAAAGAAGGTTTACACAGGTTTTGTGTCACAGCATTAGTTTCTATTTAGGTTTTCTTAGTCAAAGGGAAAAAATCTGCTAAGCCTGCCTGTGTGGTGCTAATGTTATTATAACATAAGATATTTACCCCAATCTTCATTAAATGAAGCCACACTTTGAACCATAGCTTCCTCTCTGCCATGACTTCTTCTTGTTGCAGGCTTCCAGCAGTGTAGATGCATCAGTAATGTCATTGTTTTTCAAAATACACCCGCCTACGTGTGGCGCTCTGAACGTGTCTGAAGAACAACGCAACACATCAAAGACCACACAGCACAGCTTGAACATATGGACTATTTTTTATAAAAGAAGAATTTGAAAATGTTAATGACAGTTGTCAGGACACAAAATAAATGATCTGTTGATCTTTATAAATCAAGACTCGATAGTCTAACAATAATAGAGCCGTCAGTGCAAAGAAAATAAAGGACTTTAAATTGAAAAATCGAAATGTGACCTTAAAATTGAAAGTTAATTCAAATAGTGGATTTGGAGAATCGTGACAACCTTAATAGTGTATATATAAGGAACTATGGTGGCTGTGAAGCTCACAAAAAAAATGCAAAGACCATATCTAGAGCCAGTGTTTGTCTGTTCTGGGTTACTGCAGAAAGATGGGGTTGCAACATGGTGGCCTCCATGGCAGAGAGCCTGCAGCCTCTGTAGATATAGACAGTTAGTTAAGTAATAATAACAAAAACACAACAATTCTTATTTATGGATTATTATACATGGATGAAAACATACTTATTAATATTATTTATTCAATGTCTGCCATATTCTGCCAATATATCCCTGTAAATCTTCCACACTGACCTTTAAGCAAATTCCTGCTCATACATGCATGAGACTGAGATTTAATGTGAGCACAGAGAAACTTTTCATCTTCAGCTCATAAATATGAAAACAGCCTTCTAGTGTCAAACGCTGCACATATATCATTCTGCACAGTGAAGGTCAAACGTCCAAATGAAGGAACAATGAGCACAACAGAATTTTGAGTGAAGGGCGACTTTTCACAATATATGCAGGACAGCATTCCAATAAAATGATGTATTAATGCAATGGGATTCAGCACCCGGCTATACACACTGATAAGTCCACTGTGTACAGCATTCATTATCATAATCATGCATTTTCAGCCAGGCTAACAGTGTAGCTCCAGGGAACACCAGTCTGCTCAATGCTTTAGTCCACAGTCAATTATCTCCACAAATAATAAAAGTCCTATGACATTTTCTGCAGATATTCACTGACCCAGGAGGAAAACTCCTAATGACTGGTCCCTGACTTCTCATCTGGTGTCAGTAAGAGGCGAAACATTTTCTCCTGGACAAGAAAACCCAAAAATTATTGACTAGACAGCTGATTGTACCTCTTAAATGTCAAGGTGACATACTAACATTAGCATGCTACCATAAATATAAAAGGTTTATGTCAGTCAGAGACACTTTTGTCAAGGAAATGACCAATTATAGTTAGATTTGTTTGAGGGAGCTTTCAAGCAGTTCAAGCAGCTATTCAGATTCTGCTGGAAAATGAATCCCCTCATAACAAACACAGACAATCAAATCTTAAATTAACAAAATCAGAAATTTTGCACATAAAGAAAAGGTTAAGATAGTGGAGGAAGCAGTTGTAGAAAACTGTGTTGACATGAGCCTGTCACCGTAACAACTGGGAAAATGTCGGGTTATAACGGCCACCACTCTGTACACCTGCATAAATTTTACTGGATGTCATTGTTAGCTGGTGAATTAGCCAGTGATTAAGAAGCATGAGTCAGTCAGCTCATGCAAGCACAACTTCAGTGCTCTGCCTCAACACAATGCTTCATTAGCCTCAGCTGAACACATTCACAGCTTGAAAACAACCCAAAAATCATGTGTCTCAAATGGTCCCAGCACACCCAAAAAATAATGCTTCCAACTGAAACTGTTAGTTGATTAATCTTCTAAAATGTGAGGATTTGCTGCTTTGTCTTATGTGATAGAAAAGTCAATATCATAAGGCTTGACAAACATTTTAATGCTTTTTCACAACTTTGTGCCTTTTTCATAGACCACATTATTAATTTCACAACTGGGAAAATAATTAGCAAATAATTTGCTGATATTTATCAACTTCCTATAAAAATCAAATGTATTAAATTGCCACCAAATAATTTAATGATATAAAATGACACTCATACGAGTGTTGAGCCAAGCTATGCTGTTGTGTTTGCAAAAACTATATTTACATGCACACTAATTTTATATTACATTCTTATATATTCTGAATATGAAAATATTGCAGACTTGATACAGGTGATGCAAACAGCATATTTTGTTTGAATATTCTTAATTTGGCATTAATCTGAATGTAGCATTTTCTGATTAAGACGTGGGATATGTTGATATTATTTGGGTTTTAAGAGCATTCTTTGGACGTGTTCACAGCGCAGAAGAAATATGCATCTCAAATGGGTTTTTTTCAGCAACACATTGCCTGTTGCCTGTTTCTGATCAGCTCTGTGCTGCTGGGGTGGAGTTGCATGTACAAAGGATAGCAAAAGATTGTTGGATATGTGCAAATATCACACCAACTTTTTCAAAAAGAAGATGAAGGAATGTAAGAGAGAGGCTGTTTTTGTTGTGTATTGTTTGTTTCATCATTATGTTCATCAGAGTATGCACTGCTGCATTCACAGGAATATCAGTGGAATATTAATTTTCATTAGCTATATAAACAGCTTAGTAGGTATAGTCTTTTTCAGAATAAGGGCAAAACTGAATATTTTGTGCATGTAAACACAGTCGCTGACAAAGGTTAATGACAATGAAAGAGTTATTTAAAGTATTGAAAGGCTACTGCTGCTGTTAGCCCACTAGCCCTGCTAGCTCCTGCATGTTAATGCTTATAAGCCTACAGACAGGCCATTTCCTGTACTGGTTTTCATCACAACGCACAACTAAATTTCATCTGGAGAAATCTGGTTTGACTCCAGCTTCATGAAAAAACACCACTTAACAAGAAATCACACCAATCTCTGCACATCCTGAGGCCTCAGAAGTGAAAACATCTTTGTGACATATGGGCTTTGATATTAATAATAATGCTGTATTAATTTAAATTATTAGATAATTCAGCTTTTAACCAAGGTCATAGCAGCAGAATAATCTGCTCTGTAAATTATGAAGGAGCAGGGAAATATTTGCTGTCCACCTTCCAGTGAAACATTAATAGCTTTTTCTAAATGGGACTTAAATCACATTATGAATGCACCGTGGCGGGTACAGGTGAGAAATATTTAGCTTTCTGGCCTTGTTTTCAGCATCCGCATCTTCTGTGACGACTGCAGAAATTATGAACAGTGATGCATTTTGCTGTTGTTGATTATTAATCTTCAGCAACATACCTGTGGCTGTCAGGAGGCTCTATTATTTTAATTGCAGTTAGAGTCTGACATTTCACATCAAAACACAAGCTACCTGTCATATCCCTGCTTCACATGTTCAAAGGTGTATATATACACATTCATGTGTTCAAATAGCTGGTTCTGGACATCACTCTCCTACACGCCATTCAGTGTGAGTGAGTCACAAATACTCGGACGCCACATAGAACGAACTTGAAAAGGAGATTTAATGTGGCAGCGTGTTCATCGACTCGGCCTGACGAACTGGTGATTTTTAGCCTTTCATCTGTCCAGGGAGGATTTACTGATCGATGTTCTTTACGTCCATGAAGCCATCGCCGCTTTCAAAAACAGCACTGAGAGACACAACTGATGACTAGGAAACAATTAGACGATTAACAGACAGAAAATTGATGATAATACTTTTTCATAATACGTAGTGGTTTCAAGAATGAATCTGGAATGATGAACTGATCCTACAAACACACACACATCCTGCAGCCTCATTACACGGGCTGTACACTCTACCAACTGAGCCACTACGGCATCCCTTGTTTGAGTAACAGGTTTTGTTTGGGGAAATGGAATTTAATTCATTACAGAGGTAGAAAAAAAATGGCACACCAGGCTCTGTGATGTATTAGTTCACTAAGGGCTTCTGCTGGACTTTTTTACTCCTCTCTATCATGAAAATATGAAAACTGTCACTACGGCAGTTCCTTTGTCAGCAGCAAAGGTAAATAAAAGTCACAGATGATTTAATGCATGTGCAAGGCCACTCTGACAGTGGCTGTTATTCAAGCACTTTCTCTGTACAGTGAGCTCATCCTCAAGTTACAAGACTGCTTCTCTCATGATCAACTATTGATTGAACTGCAGACACAAAAGAAAACCAGTGTATTGACAAAAAGAGGTGCTTCATTTTAACCTGCAGCAACTGTTGGACTGTCTGGTTGTCAGTGAAGGCAGCACCTCAGAGACGGAGACAAGGGTTGAAATCCATCGACTGGAAAATTTTATTTTGCGCAGTGGAGTGATGAAATATAGGAGCCGCTTGAAGTTCAGTGATTTATGTAACATTGTGAAATTCAAGATAAAAAGTATTATAGTGAATTTAGTATAAAAAACGAGGGATAACAAATAGTCGTAAAGAGTACAATATTGGATATTTTTGCCTTAAAATACAATTTCAGGAGGATTATATCATGTTCCTGTTTTGGTTGAGGACATTCATTAACACAGCATGTGAGACCACACAGTTTGTCCCATTTGCACCTTTATGCATTTCTCACCATGCTTGTCTTTAGGGAGGCCCCTTAATCAGGATTTCTGACACTTCAAAACTGCTATAGCAAGGAGGGTCTACTGACAATCGCACACGCTCTGCAGGGAAACAGAGAGAGTCTTCTGTTTAATGCATACCTACGTTACTTTGTAAAAGCTTGTAAGTGCCAATGCCGATGTCACCTGTTGTTGTTGCTGTTGTGCTTTATGGGTGAATTTAAGAGTTGGGTCGAAGTAAAGATTTTCAAACTGATATTAAGACGAATGCCAGACTAGACTGGCAATTCTGAATTTTACCACTAGGTGTCACACATGATTTAGCCACTCCCGAGTGGAACGGTCTATGAACAGTCTGTGAATTAGAGCGATAGTTACAAATGGCAAATTTACCACAAGACGTTCCTGTAAATGTTTCACAACAAGAGACTTGTTAAGAAATGAGAGGGTTCTGACCACTGACATGAATAAAAGATGGGTGATGCTTCTCTTCTTCCTCTCACTGTACAAAAATGAAGCTGAAATATTTTGGATACAACCACTGCCACCTTGCCCGCACAGCTGTCTGACTCTATCAGAAACAGAGCTCAGCTGTCAATGATGGCATGAAACCCTGTTTTAATATCATCAAATAAGTAATTCAAACCAAACTGACAAGTGAACAGCTGAACAAACATCGGCATGATAAGAGCAAACTAAAATGTCAGAAACAATCTTTGGGCAAAATTAATTTGATGTTTGCTTTGATGTTTTAGTTTTGGCCCATCTCCCACCTATTAGCATTGGGGAGGCAGAATTTATGATCTTTACTGCAGCCTGCCACCAGGGGGTGATCAGGATGCTTTGCCTCTCTTTTTGGAGAGCACTCATGTTGTTTTCTATACGGTCCATAGTTGTAACCCCTGAAATTTAAGTTTTTATTTTGAAACTAGGTAGCATAAAAGCAAACCAGTGTAAGTTCAACAGATCCATCTCTTAGAACCGGAGGCAGACCAAACCCAAGTGACCTTGTAAAAATACTGCTGACAAAAAAAGTCAAGGGACAAAACAAGATGAGCAGATTGAAGTAGTTTGTGAGAAAAGACTAAAATAAGGTGAAGAATTAAATGTGTGATTCTGGAGAAAGATGGTTGATTATAGTCTCATTCCCAGGTTGATGTTTTGGGAATGTGACTCAACCATCTTACAGACCTGTGATTGGCTAAAGACTCCTATCATAAGCCTGAAAACAGAACAAAGAGGAGGACAAGAAGTCCAGGTTTCACTCAGACCACTTGAATTACATTATGCTTCAAGGTTATTATGGAACGTTTTCCAAATGATGCCAACAATAAACTGCCTACCCCAGCTGTAAGCAGAATTAAAATGGTGAAATAAGAAATACTAGAAATAGGGTAATTATAAAATCCCAGACTCCTCTCCATTATTTCAGGATCGAGGCGGCAGTAGACTTAAAAAGTTGTAATTTGCAAGCAATTTAAAGACACCCAAGCAGAAATTTACTGTAACTTTCTGTCATCTCAGTGGAAAAACACTCAGTTATCTAAGCTTCTTACAGCACATTGAGGTCATGTCCCGTGTGTTCGCCAGCATCGTCACTGTTTATTTTTATGTCGAGTGAGAGAGTTTGTTATGGAAAGAGAGACAGTGATTTAACAGAGGATGAATAATCCCACAGTGGGATTACTGAGTGCACCTCCCCAGGTTTATGCACAAACGCACAACAACACGACACAAAAAATGACTGTAATACTAAAATCACACCGACATCAGAGTTAAACGTTTGATCTGCCAATGAGATAAAATGCCGTCAGGTGTGGCTCACTGGTGAGCGTTGGTAAAATGTTACTGTACTGTTGCCTGGCAACACAGAAGAAAGTGCAATTTGTTCTCTCAACTGTAATCCGTCTGTACGTCATCAGCTTCCTGTCTGGACTCCATACGTCTGCATGTATAGACAGCACAGCCAGTCAGTCGATTACTGTAATTACATTCAGATTCAATGTGTTTGTACTTCACTTTTGTATTTCCATTTTATGCAGCTTTATTTTTCTATTTCATATCAGAGGCAACAACTCTTGTATTCCAAAGCAGTGAATATATTCTATATAGAGTGTAAACTTATACTTATATTGATTTTTTAGATGGTTAAAATATGTTTTGCCGCTGACCCTGTAGTGATCCACTGTAGGTAATACACTGACCTTCAATCATGCCCCATACAACCTCACTTCAAATAATCCAAACCATCCCCTTAAGTACATTTTGCTGATAATACTTGCATAAGTAACCATGTGTGACTTTTAATTGTAATGCACATTTTTTATATTGCTGCATTGGTACTTTTACTTAAACTTTTGTCTCCCCCTTCTGGCAGTGAGGGTAATTACACAAGACCCTGTTTATGTGTTTATAACATGCCTACAGTTTTCTGTAATAGGCTCTGCCCTGCTGTAGTCTACTCTGTCACCACTGCTGCTCCCCCTCAGCTCTTGCAAACCAATTATTGCTGGTTGACAAAACACATCAAACTCCAGTGCACTGCAAGATACAGTGCGGTGACAGCCTTGATAAGCATCGTTTGAACTTGTTTGGCAAGGCCTTGAATGTAACAGATGTTTGTTTATATGTAAAAGTCCCACACTGCAAGTTTAAGTAAAACCACTTCCACCATTGCAGCCAGTACAGTCAGAAAAAAACAGCCTGAAGCGTTCACTACATGTAACAGAGTGGGATTTTTTATCTCGCAGAGGTGGAACCACATTTCATTCACTGAGGATGAAATTCACCCTGAGCTGCATAATTTGTGCAGAATCTAAGAAAAAAACAAAATTTTTAATGTGTTGGAAGTACCAAATGTAGTGGGTTGCTTGTTTTCCTGTGGGTGGGTGCTGCATATGATTTGATGCATCTCTCACACCGCAGGGTCTCAGCCCTGATGGAGAGCTGGGCATGAATTCTCAGTTAAGAGCGTATCTGGCTTTTGACAAGGTCATTTCATCTCAAAACGTAAACCACTGGAGCCATTCCCCCCCTCTTGTTCCTCCCTTTGAGTTTTTTATCTGGAAGGCGAAGATCACCATACCAGAAAATAAAGTCAGGACCAAACACGAGCACCGTCACTCACATGTCAGTGTTGATCATGATTCTCAGGGACTTATCGACTGGAGCATTTAGCATTTGACCTTTGATGGCAGGACTGAGTGATGACGAGGTTTCAACCAGAATCAAAATGTCTAGTTTTGGAAACTGTCAGATATAAAAAAAAAACAAAACACAGTTAGTCCAATTTTAAAAACATTAACTAGAGTAGACAGGAGTAACTGCCTCAGAGCTGTTAGCATGTTCAGCCTTTTCTGTTATCACACTGGAAAAGACCATCACCTGTGAAAACATCACACAAGATAACTGCCTAGACCGACATCCAAACACCATCATCGTTTTAGCTTTGTTATAAAACAATCACGTTGCATGTTTCCTTCCTCCTCTATGTCCATGTTTCCTGTCTATCTGAACTATCAAAATAAAGGAAAATTGCCCTAAAACACACAGAGCTGCATAAATCAGTTCAGCACAGCTTATTAGACAATGCAGGGAATATATACTCAGTTTCCTGTTATCAGGTAGGGTTCACCCTGCTAATACATCCTGCAATAAATCCTCCCTTCATGAAGGTTATAATGTTCAGTTTCTGATTAAACTTTTTTACAGATGAGTTCATTTAACTTTATGGTTATTCTGGGGGCTGCAGTTTGTGGTGCTATTGAATTGCATGTCATTAGACTGAGACTTTCTAATAGTCATGGACAGATTATGAGACAATGGGCTCCTGGGCACAGACGTATAAAAGAACTCATCATCTCTCCTACATAGGACCAAGACACAGACTTTATGGTTGTTTTGCCTCTTCTTGTAGTAGCTTTACATCTTTTTGTAGTCATTTTGCCACTTTTTGAGGTCAGTCAATGCATAACAACTACAAAGAGACGCCTACAAAGGCGTCTCTTTGTAGTTGTTATGCATCTTTCTGTAGTTTTGCTCCTTTTTATAGTCACTTTATGCCTATTTGTGACCATTTTGCATCTCTTTGTAGTCACTTTGTGTCTTTTTGTAGTAATTTTGTGTCTCTTATGGTGATACTTGATACTTTATATAGTCGTTTTGGGCCTCTGTGGTAATATTGTGTCTTTTGTGATCACTATTGTTCTCTTTGAAGTTATTTTGCGTCTCTTTGTAATCTTTTTGCATCTCTTTGTAGTAATTTTGTAGTCATTTTGTGTCTCTTTCTCATTTTGTGTCATTCTGTGACCCTTTTGGTCCCTGGGCCTGCACCCAAAAGGTCCATTCAGTATGTATCTCACCTACCCTGATTGATGTAAATGGGGCAGGCAAATTATTATAACCACATATGAACTTTATGAGGGTCAGATTTATTGCCTGACTGTTATATTAGACTGCATGTGTTTTAGCTAAGTGTATCTAATAAACTGGTAACAGACAAGTTATTCTTAACATCAGCATATTAACCAGACACTCTCTCCTTCTGAAACATTATGTAGTGTTGATAAATGATAAGATAAACTTCAAACATGTAGAAGAGGAGCTGTAAAGTAATTATGATATAAAGAATAATACACTATAGACAGCTGTGAAAAAAGCTCACTGCCATGAGTAGAATAACTATTCTATTCTATGTCTGGTTGAATAGAAATGTGGACTACCTGTTCTATAGGTGTGAAAAAAGTATTGAGCACTAATCTTTACTTCCCAAACACCAATATACAACATAAGCCTTTAAAGACCCAAGCTTGAGTCTGGCTTAATGGGAAACCACACTTAACAACAATCAGTCATGTTGTGTCACAAAGCAGGGCAGCTTGTGAAAGCATCATAATTAAGTATCTGTAGCTGCATAAGAGCAAAGTTAGGTTAACTAGCAGACAGCAAGACACCTAGACAACCAGGCGCAGACAGAAGAGAGCAATAATCCTCACAAACAATGACTGAACAGAGCAAAGACACAGTAAACACTTAGCAGAGCTCTGTGAGGTGAAGCAGTGATCCCAGGATTTCAGAGTAAAGCCTTCAGCAAGAGTTGCTGTAGCTCCAAGTTAAAGTAACTTTCAGGTTGAAGTGGCCTTTGAGGCAGACAGCTTGGATAAATTGGCTCCTGGGAACAGACATATCCTTCCTCCTACAGAGGAGCAAGCTGTAATGGCAGTTATTTTGCCTCTTTTTGTTGTTGCTTTGCATCTTTTTGTAGTCATTTTACACCTTTCGGTGGTAATTTAGTGTTTCTTTGTAGTTGCTATGTATCTTTCTGTGGTTTTCCTGTGATTTTGTGTCTCTTTGTAGTTATTTTGCTTTTTTATATAATCATTTTGTGTCTCTTTCGTTGTTTTGTCTCTTTGTAGTTATTTTGTGCCATTGTGATCATTTTGCATCTCTTTGTGGTCATTTAGTGTCTTTGTACAGATATGGGTTTATGTAACAGCTTTCTATAGTTTACTGTTCTTCGTATCACGTTACAGCTCCTGTTCTACGTGTTTGATGTTTATCTCCTGCTTATCAACGCTACATAATTCCTCAAAAGAAGAGAGTGTCTGTTTAATGTGCTGATGTTAAGAATAACTTGGTTCATGTCTGATTGCTGCATATCAAATGGATTTAGATTTGTCCATGCACACTGAGTTGCCAGTTTATTGGACACACTGAAATTAATCCAGACTAACAGAACAGCCGTGCAACAGATCCACCCTTCATAAAGGTTTTATGTGGTTGTAATAATTTGCCCTCCCCAGTTTTATCAATCAGGGTTGACTAGATTCTTGGACTGATTGCTAAATGGATCTATCAGGTATAATATAACAGCCATGCAATATATCCAATCCTTATAAAGTTATGTTTGTAATTTGACACATATTTTGCAGGTGAAGCCTAGAAGTGCCCCTGATTTGACTTGATGAGGGTCGGATTTATTGCAGGGCTGTAATACTAGACTGCATTAGTTTTATCTAAGTGTATCTAATAAACTGCAACTCACTTGATATGCAACAATCAAACATGTCGGCTGTGCACAAAGTTATTCTTAACATCAGCATACTTAAATCCAGGATAGTCTCTTCTTTTGAAAGGTTATGTAGTGTTGATAAGCAGCAGATAAATGTTTTAGTTGAGAGTGCAGCAGCATAAACAGTAGAACAGGAGCTGTGATGTAATTACATGAAAACTTGTACATTATAGAAAGCTGTTACCTAAACACACTGCTGTGAATAGAATTATTATTCTAATGTCTGGCTGAATATAAAATGTGCAAATTATCTGTACTGTGTCTGAGAAAAGCATTGAACACTTAACATCACATGTAACCCTCTTATATAGACTCCAGGCTGAGTCTGAGTCAAAAGGAAAATAGGAAATCACTCATAACAACATCAACAATCAATAATGTTATGCCACAAATCCATGTAGCTCATGAAAATCAACAGCTGCAGCAGCATTAGAGCAAAGTTAGCTTAATTAGCAGACAGGAAGACAACCAGGCGCAGACAGAAGAGAGCAATAATCCTCACAAACAATGACTGAACAGAGCAAAGACACAGTAAACACTTAGCAGAGCTCTGTGAGGTGAAGCAGCGATCCCGGGATTTCAGAGTCAAGCCTTCAGCAAGTGTTGCTGTGGCTCCAAGCTAAAGTAACTTTCAGGTTGAAGTGGCCTTTGAGGCAGACAGCTAGAATGACACTGAAGGTGACACAAACATGATTATTGCAGCATATTGATGGAGCTGTTTACAGTTTGGCTTGATTATAAAACACAGTAAACATGGCAGGAGGTGTTTGTGCTAGAGTTAGCAAACTAGCAGCGCAGCAGCAGCAGGACACTAAAACAAAAGAGCAGGTGGAACCTCACAGGCGTACACAGGGCGACTCATTGCAGAGGGTGTTCTTGATTTCTGTTCCAATGAAGAGAGTGTGTCGTTCTTTTAATTCTCAGGAAAGACAATAATATGTCACTCTAGCATTGCCTTGTGTAAATCTCTTGCATAACTAACATTCATCGGTTTTTATTTCATTCACTTAGTTTAGAAAATTGATGCAGCAGATTTTAAAGAAAAAATGCATGCCCCTTTCCTTTAAGACTTACCTTAAAAAATGGTGCTTCTTCATAGAAAGTCTGTTGCGGTGTCGCAGTATTGTTGTGTGGGTGAGTTCCAAACCCTTTAAGGTGGTCTGGAGTGTCTTCAACATTTGACTGAATCAATCTGAGGCACTTTAAGAGAAAAAGATGTTAGATCCTTGAAGAACTGTTAAAGGGAAAAGTTTATTTTTATATTTATTAAAATGTTAATCTAGCACGCCCCTGGCTGCCCTGGGGTGGAGACTAGAAAATCAATTTTAAAAAGCCAGTAGTTCTTCCTTAACACAGTTTACAATATGAATGCATCTATAACTGCAATGACATTCATGAGAATATCCTGTATGTGAATTATTTATACCCTGTAAATGAGCATTCTGTATATCAGTACATACGAATCCACATGCCTAATTAACCCATAAGGGAGGCTGTAGGTGAAATATGAGCTGCTGCTGAAGCAACCCTTATTCCTCCAACTCATTATGTTGCCTTCAAGGACCCATTATGTGCAATGAATGTCACTCACCACACGTACATATTGCGACTTAATTATATTTTACACCTAATCCCAGAACCTGTGCACTTGAGACAAGTTTTGCTGTGTGTTAATTAGCTGTTCATTTGAGAGAAGTGTGAATTAATAGATTTCTTCATAGACAGAAAAGTTAATCACCAACCTTTTTTTCACGTTAGTTTTTATTGATGATTTAAACATTTCTTATCATGTAAAGCCAACAGTGTTGGGCAAGCTACTTGGAAAATGTAGTGAGCTAAGCTACAAGTTATTCTACATTAAATGAAGCTTCACTACACTGGAGCTACCCACCAGAGAAATGTAGCAAGCTAAGCTACAATAAAATGACAAAAGTAGTTTAACTACATCAAAGCTATTTTTTAAAGTAAAAATAAAATATCTATGTATTTGTCTGCCTGTGTTTAGTAATATATTTATTACCCCCCTTCTGTACTAGGAGCCATCTACACAAATATCAAATCATTTATTTAAAATGACCACAACAATTTGGTTTTGTAGAGGTCTGTAAAAAAAACTGCACAAGTAATATTTCTGAGTAACATAATCCAAAGTTATACTTTTCAGCTTCTCCTGTCTTCTCATTTTTCCTACCTCTTCCTGCCTAAATTCCCTTTACACACATGCACACAGTTTTATTATTTTGCTGCCAAAGGACACGTTGCTAGCTAGCACCATGTTAGCTGTTGGTGTTTGCTGACTGAGTTGTGATGATTAGCTTAGCTAGCGATTGTTGTGTTAACTTCGGGAAATACCTGAATATGTGTCCTTAAATTTGTGTTGGACGCCTTGGGTGTTGACAGCAGCTTCCTTTTGGGGTTGCACAGTAAACGCCGGAACGTGTAGCTAACTGTTCTGTGAGGACTCCATACGTAACATGAATTTGCGACAATTCGCGGCCATCTTTTTCTACCCAGTATGGCGGCCATCAGCAGGTGGGCAGGTACGTGACGTCCTATGGAAGAGACGCATTTAAAGTTTAGAAGTGCGTGGGGAAATGTAGCTTCTGTGGACGTTACCGCGTTATTTGATCACTAAAGTAGTTTCACTACTGAAAAGCTATTTGTTGAAGAAATCAGAGACGTTACGACCACGTTACTGAGAAATGTAGTTTAACTAGTAACTTGTAAGTACTTGTAACGCCGCTACTGCCCAACACTGAAAGCCAACGGGTTAACTTGTAAGCAAACAAAGAAGCTTAAAAACACCATAATACAAAAGAAAAAAAACTTTTGTTTGGGAGTTACATTTTTAGTCCATCCATTTTTTCTATCTTTAGATTTAAATCAGTTGTCCTGAGACATTACTCAGTCGCCGATGGTGACAATGAAAATAACTCCACTTAAAGCTAAAATCAGCTGTTTTTGATACAACACAAGTTTATTCAGGATTATACACCATGTAAGCACAACTTTAAATACAAAGAAAGATCTTAGTTATGTTTTGTTATAGATAGGAAACAGAGATTAAAGAGATTTATTTATATAGATGTTGAATTATAATATTATATATCAATAGTACTGCATTTGTTAGTATAAAAGCCAGACTATAAACAAAATGCCACATAGAAATATACAAAAATCTATCAAAAATAGGCAAAACATACAAGGAAATATGCAAAATAATAAACATGGTTAAAGGTTAAAAGTTAAGGTGAAAAATTACGTGAAACTGTGCGCAAAATGCCCTGTTTCAAAAATTAATTTTAAGGCTTGTATTTCAGTTGATAAAAATTTTTCAAGTTTATTTTTGGCATATTTCTAAACAAATTTGCTTTTAGTTGACACACAGTGAGCCTGAATCTTTTGTGGCCCCTGGAGGGGCCCCCAACAGTTACCTGCCTTGATTGTTTGGTAATCCAGCCTGTTGTACATGTATATGTGGCCTCACACACATTAACATGTAAACAAATGTATATCCCTGCTTTTTTAGGCTTTCTGAGTTGGTTCATACATGAAGCATCAGTTGAGGTTCATATGGTAGTTAATGTTTGTGTTGTTTGTGTCCGTTTGCTCTCCAGGACACGCTGCTGGAGCTGCTGTGTGAGGCAGTGGCATCGTCGGTGCGGCAGGGGAAAGGTGTCGTGGTCAGCGGCTTCCCCAGAGACCTGAGACGGGCCGAGGAGTACGAGGCCAAGGTCAGAGCCACAGACTGACAGGACAGTAGACAAGTGGTCAGGGACGTGAAGAAAAGAAGAGAAGAAAGTAGACACAGATTTAAATCATGTATCCATAAACTTAAAGAAGCAGAGAAATGACTTGTGCAGAATGACAATGATTTGTTCGGCACAAAAAGCAGCAAGAAAAATGTCAGCTGCATTAGTTATAAATAAATAAATGATAAATATACTAACACTGATAGCAGAACAGCACAGTGACACAGTATAAAGTGAAAAGGAAGATATAACATGTCAGGTGGACTCGTTGCCGACTTTCTTTGTCCTGTGTCTCAGATGGGGGAGCCCAGCGCCGTGCTCCTGCTGAGCTGCTCGGCCGACACCATGTCCAGTCGTCTGCAGTGCCGCGGCAGATGCACGTCCACCTTCCACCCCGCTTCAGACAGAGACGGCGTCCTGCACAGGAGGGCCGAGAGCTTCAGCAGTGACAGTCAGGCGGTGGCATCTCATTATGAAGGCAAGAGGCTTCTGCACAAGGTGAGCCTGTTTTTTGTTTGTAAAAAGAAATTGTATTCAGGTTTTTCCAGCAGTAAGGGTTTGATTCCCACCCTTTGAGAGTGACGACCCTGAATCTCCTCTCAGCTGAAACTCATTCACATTTTAAGGCCCCTCAAACATACATTCCAGCCCTTTTTGAAGTAATTACATTCACAGAGTTTTGTTTGTTTTTCTCAAAAAGTTTAAATTGTACCTTACAAGTCCCTCAAGTGTTTTGCAGCCAAACAATTGCACTTTGTGTACAAAAGTCCCCAATATTTATCTTATTATTTCTCATATTTTTGTATCACACTCTGGCAGAAGTTTTTGGGTAGAAAACAGTTACGTTTAATGAGGTGTTTGGAGAAATTAAATCATAATTAGAATCAGCTGTTTCTGATTTTTCCCACACACAAGGAATTTGCTGTGTTGTGTTGGTGCATAACAATAAACACAATACAAGAAAAATATAAGTCAAGAAGCATAAATGGAAAATAGAAAACTGACAATAACATTAAAAAAGATAATAAAAACAGAAAAAAGAAAATGAAACAGCTGTACAGTTTGTAGAGGGAATGTGTACAAGTTCACAGTATGAGGTATAAAGAATGAGCCTGGCATCGCCTGATTAGTTTGCAAATGAAACATAAACTTCATCTGATTCTCAGGTTAATAAATAATACTTACGTTTTACGCAACGTGCAAGAAAGACATGAAGATGACAACCTGTATAATACATACATATATTCCTGGCCTGTATGATAAAGTACATACACATATTTTTAGGCATCATGTCTACAGTTAAATGTAGTTCACATTTTTAATAGCAGCCATTGTTACATGAAAGAGTAGAGTCAACTCAGACTGAGAGGAAAGTGAGAAAAAAAATCCAGCGATCCATTTTCCAAGTCTGATCTAGATCATTCTCTCCTGTTTATGACGTGAAAAAAAAAATCAGTGATAATATACTGTATGTACCTTGAGTTTGGAGAAATTAGAAATTAAAACTCATCTAAAAGGAAACATGAGGATTTTTATTCAAGTTTAGAACATGGGGTAGTGGTGCACTTCAGCTTCCTGTGGCCAAAATGAGTATTACAACAACAAACACTTCGATAAAAAGTTTTCACCTTCTTAATTTTCTTTCACCTGTTCTTAAGTCATAAACACAGGAGAGAAAACATTTTAGATCAAACTCTGAAAATGTATCAACATGTATGTAACTTTACTTTAAGGCTTCTGAACATCTGCATAGAAAACAAATGTAATGTAAATTTGTTTTCGATGTAAATAGCCAATCCATGTTCTTTCCAAGTTTTTGAGACAAAGTTAATTAATCTAAAAACAATATAGTTAAAAAGCTCTTTAGTTTTCAATTGTTTCTACAACACAAATAATTATTATAGAATATTTCTGGAGCAGCTAAAAGATGTTCCTTTTAATGTCAGTTGTGTTGCAGAGGCTGGGATGTGAGCACGTCTGACTTCTACTCTGACGTCTCCACTGACATGAGGGTCAGCAGATAATCACAGAGCGAGAGAGAGTGTTAGTTTGGGGGTGAACTGTCCCTTTAAAATGTGCTGTTTGAACATTTAAATGCCACATCAGGTGCTGAGTGTGTGTGTGTTTGCGTGTGGGTGCTTAAATGCCAAAGCAGACACTGAGGTCATCCGTCTGCTGTGAGCTCGCACCGCAGCAGACTGATGTCCTCGTCTGGACGTTGAGACACTGATGCTCTCTGAAAGGCCTCCCTCGTCTCAGTCTCAGTCTCAGTTTGTCTTTGTCTCTGCAGATCGACGCAGAGCGGTCGCCAGATGAAGTGTTCGCCCAGATGTGTCAGGTGATGGAGACCTTCTGATTTCTCCCCAACGCCGCCCGCCCCACACCCCCCAAAATCTGCTGTCCGTGAGGTCCACATGTGAAGACCTCCTCTCTGTACCTTTGCAAGGAGACACACACCGTCGCACCTGCACCAGACATACTGTATGCTCATTGAACTCCAGTGGTATGCATGTCCCCAAACACTCCCCAGCAATCAGTGAAACATTTTTTCTGCTTTTTGACACTGACGAAGCGCCTGGTTGTCATATTCTGCTTAACCTACAAACCCCAATTCCAAAACAGTTGAGATGATGTGTAAAGCATGAATAAAACAGAATGCAATGATTTGCAAACACTTTTCGACATGTATTCAGTTGAATACGGTGCAAAGACAAGATATTTAATGTTCAAACTGATAAACTTTGCTTTGTGTGACTATACACTCACACATGATCAGACTGGCACATCCAGGTACTTTGCCCAAATGTCAGGCTGCACCGCCTTCTGGGGGGACAGAAAACCGGCGATCCCACAGAACACAGTGCAGTTTTACACGTTTGTGTAAACAGGTTAAACAAATCTTTGTTTTATAGACATGTCAAATAATTATTTTGTGACCTTGTCTGAACCTGAGCGTCCATGATATCTTATAACATATATATATAACAATGGATCAATGAGCCAACACAGTGGTCAGATAGTGATTATTTAATTATCAGGTATAGACGACAGCCTGATGCTGCTGCACTGTCACGTTGTTACTGAACTCCAGCAGCTTCACACTCAAGCTAACGTTAGCTCTACATCAGTAATAACAATTACCGTTCTCTAGAGACTCATACATTTTTACTGCTTTCTTTTTGGGATCTGTTCCATGAAGGACGGGGAACCAGAGATCATGATGGATTTGTATGTTTATTTGTTTTGCGACCTGCCACAGAGCAGCTTTTCAGCATTTTTCTCTCTCTAATATTATAATAAACTGTGAGGTTTCTCCCAGAAGGGGTGTGGCGTGAATCACGTATTGCCAGTCTGATGTATTCTGAATTTGATGCCTGCAACGTGTTTCAAAAAAAGTTGGAACAGAGCATCAAAAGACTGGGATGGTTGTAGTTCATTTATAACAGAAAATAGTATATGATTGGGTACGATAATCATTCAAAGCATGGATGGGGTGAGTCTCACCACCTGTGAAAAACTGTGAGGACAAATAGTCCAACAGTTAAAGAACATTTCCAAACACAAAACTGCAAGAAATTTAGGATTTTAACATCTACAATCCATAATATTAAAATATTCAGAGAATTCTGAGAAAATTCTGCACATAAGAGGCAATGCAGGAAACAAACACCGACTGTCTGCGACCTTTGAACCCTCAGGCAGCACTGCTTTAAAAACCCATGATTGTAAGTACACCACATTGGCTTGGGATTTGGAGTAACATACGCTGCCATCTAGACGACATGTTTTTCAGAGATGTCCGTGCTTATTTCAGTACATTCTGCATGCGTTACAGCAGCGTGGCTGCATAGTAAAAGAGTTCAGGTACTAAACTGACCTGCCTGCAGTCCAGACCTGTCTCCCATTGAAAATGATGAAGCACAAAGAACAACAACAAAGACCCCCGGAGTGTCGAGCACCTGGAGTCATAAATCAAGCCAGAATGAGGAAGAATTTCACTTTCAAAACTTCAACAAATAGTGTCCTCAATTCCCAAATGACTGTTGTTAAAAGAAAATGTGATGTAACACTGTGGTAAACATGCCCCTGCCCCACCAAATTCAGAATGCCTGTATATTTACACAAAACAATAATCCGTTTGAATATTAAATATCTTGTCTTTGTACTGTATTCAATTGAATATAGGTTGAAAGGCTTGTCAAATCATTGCATTCTGTTTTTATTTACATTTTTCACAACATCCCACCTGTTTTGGAATTGGGGTTTGTATTTGCATTTGCATTCTCTCTCTTTCTCTCTCTCTCACATTGACCTCAATATATGCTGCCAACTGCCAGACTGAGGCAGATAACTGTACTGAGAATCACATTCCCCGCTGTGACTGAGAGCATGTTTCTAGTCAAATGTGAAATCTCTCTGCTGTTTCCCCCCTAGAGGAGCCAAGAGAGGGTTCCCGCCACGCTAGAAAGTGGAAATGTCAGTGTGTGTGCTCATGCTCTCATGCACAGCGTCATGTTTTATATTGTAACAAGCATGCAACAATTACAATCAAGCTTAAACTGCCTTTTGTGCATTCAAAATAAAAAGCAGAAAAGAATTACGAGTATTAAAGAATATCGCATTTGTATGTTTCCAAGCTCATCGTACAGGTGCTTGTTTGAGTCTGGTATTTAACATTCAATAAAGCCAGTGCATTTGCTAAATGGAGGATTTTGGAGTGTGTGCTTTGGTGTTTTGTGTGTGTGTGAGAGAGAGGACGGGATGGTCACAGCTGATCTGAGAGCCCCATCTGCTGGCGAGACGATCACAACAAAAGATGCTGGAATTAAATGACAGGGATTAAAAGGTTTTACATTCTGTTTAAAATGCACAAAAGCACAGTTGTTGTGTATCCATCTTGAAGCTCATACAATAATGCATGTATCCAACATCAGCAAAATGACCTTTAACGGACACAGCTGATGTGTCAGTGAGTGTTTGAAGTGATCACCAAAAGGTCACATTTTGGGGAGTATAAATGGAAAGAAAATAAAAAACACCTGGGTTCTAAACTGCTTTCATTCTATAAGATTTTTCACCACCATTTGAGGTAACCACAAAAAAACCTTGTCATACTTTTTAGCCGGTAAAAGAGGTGATAAATGATTTGTTATTTACTGTGCTTCTCTGCTATTAAAAGTTAATCAGACTGACATTCTGGGAAAACATGCTTTCTGTGTATTTTGTTGTTTTCTTTTCACATTAAAGTTCAGGAGACCAATTATAACTACAGAGAGTCTTATTGACAGGTGCATCAGATCAAAAACTCTTGACTATCCAACTGACTTTTCACAGAGAAGTCTTAACATTTTGTCATGAGGCCCTTTTTTTAAAAAAAAATCTTGAAAGGTGTACATTATTTAGCATTGATCATGGAGCTGTTTGATTATGGCAAACATGGTGATCACAGTATTAATCTTCATTGACAGAAAATGTATCAACAGTTTTGATTTTCAGGTAATTTCCTCTATCAAATAAGAGTACCAAAGATTTGGGTGTTTCATCCTCTCCAACATGAGGATCTTCTGCCTTTATCCATTTTATTTCATCGTGTATATTGAGTATCTTTGGATTTTTGACTGTTAGTTGGGAAACCCAAGCAAATTCAGGTATCACTTTTTGGTGATTTGAGCAACACAAGCCAAGTGCCATTTGGTTTCATGACGTTGGAGAGAAGACAGACATGTCTACAGCTGATCTCTCTAAAACTCTACAGCTCACAAAAACAATATAGATGTATAAAAAGCACTACAGGCCAGAGGAAAAACATATTTTTGATTAAGGGGTGAACTGTCCCTTTAAGTTGATATTTTAGACGAAAGCAATGATTCAGTATTGAAATGTCTATCAGTCAGAAACCAAAATAAACTTGTTAAAGCTAAAAGAAATGTGACAACTGTGCTTACGCTGCAACAAACAAGTATTTCCATTATAAATTAATCTACAAATTCTCTCAATTAATCGAATCGATAGCAAATCATGAAAGGTGACCGTAAGTTCTGAGGAGTATATCCCAGATATATCAATATATTAGACCAACAGTCTAAAACAAAGATATTCAAATTACAGTGTAATAAAACAGCAGACAATCCTCACATCAGAGAACCAGAGATCAGCTGAGAGATTCAACCACTTTTGTTGAACTAATCAAATCAACCAATAAAATAAATCAACAAATTGCTGCAGCTTCAAGCTGCTGAACCAAACATCGAGCCTCTAATGGGCTTCAATAATAATAATAAAACATGAACCAGAGGTATAGAAACACTATTTTCACATACTTTTATTTCCACGATTCTCCTCTAGCATTTTTTTTTTACATTATTATTTTTTTTTACATAAGAACAGACTGTTATACACAGATATTGAAGCAGGGCAAAGGGGGTGAAGGAAGGAGACGAAAACCATACAAAATGGTGTCTACTCAAGCACAACAAAATCTATGTGTATAAAATTGCGTGGGTTGTTCCACTGTGGAGGCACCAACCTCTACCTCAATTCTTTTCTTTTTTTAAATAGATTAATAAAAATACAATCTTTTAAATGGACCTTTTAAAGTGGACTGCAAAATTAAAGAAGATCTAGAGGCATGATGACTGGATCAATAATGTGGGACATTGTGGGTTGATGGCGCCACGCAGGAAGGGAGGAGTTGTGGCCAGGTTCAGAGATGGATTCCCCCCACCCAAAGAAAAAAATAACTAATTCTCTTTTAAAAATGGCACACAGCAACTAGAGCTGGCTACTTTTCACCATATACTTGAACACTCAACATGATCAACAACGGCACACACTGGGGAAGGAGAAATAAAGATGAAAACAAAAACACAGTCTTGTGTACTTTTCCACATGTTCCTGTTCGCCCGCCATCAGAAACGTTTGCTCTCCGTGCTGTAGTGCTTCTTGTTAGACATGTTTTAGTGGAGAGAGCAAAGGGAAAGGAAATACAGATGAAAGTGTGTGTGTGTGTGTTTGAAAGGTGAGGGGGGTAGAAAGCAGCGTTGTGTGACAGTGGTAGGGATGGCACCATGCTGAAATATGGCGCACCATCAGTTTAACACGTACAGGTCTGTTTGCAGAAGGTCGTGTGGATCAGCAGAACTTCCTACAGTCCGCAGCTGAAAACACGCCAACATCGAGTTCCACGCCGCTAAACTTCTTTCGCAGCAGCCGCAGCTCCTGCTGAGGACGCTGCGACTCATAAATACTCAATCTACGGATACCTAGCTAGAACATTTTTCACTCTTGCATAACACAGAGACCACATACACACATACAAACCACCTTTTGTGTTCTCAATTGATGACTTCACAGTCCACTATGACCACACATCTCCATTAGGTGGCGCTTCACCAGACCGGTCGTCAGTTCTCCAGTTTCGAAGCAGCACAGGGAGGTAACTGGAGGGCGATGAAGGGGAGAAGGGAGAGGGGGGACAGCCCTCCTGGAGTCACAGAGCTCGGGAATGTCGGTGTGCCTTCTGTTTGTTTTGTTTCTTTGTTTTAAAAATAGTGTCGTTTCAAATCACAGATCCATTGATTAACCTGGCTGAGGTGGAGCGGGGTCCCCTTTGTTCTGAGGAACCAACATGGCCGCCCCCTTTTGCTCGAGTCAGGGAGGCCAGTTTACCAACAGCACCCCCCCCACCAGCAGCACGGTGGTCTGCTCCGAGGCCCCTGGCTGTCTGCCTGCCTGCTGGCCTTCCTGCCTGGCGGCGGGTTAAGCGGTTATCTTGGACTTGGAGGATGGAGCCATGCACAGAGTGGCCTGTGGGATATGTGGAGAGAGCCTGGAGCTAGAGGCACCTGGGACCCTGTCATCTGTTGGCTGGAAAGTAGTTAGGGTCCAGGTAGTTGTAGCCTGTGCTCTGCGGCAGGCAGTAGTCCCTGTCCAGGAAGGTGTCAGGTTGGTGCACCGGCTCCAAGTGGTGGTTTGGCTTGTGAGTCTCTGTCTTGAACAAGCTGGAAGACAAACATGAAAATTATAAAATGTTGTCAGTGTAAGAGCCACCATCTTGGCTGTCTAACGACCCCATAATTAGAGCTGCAACAATTAACCGACTAATCAATTATTAACGGATAATTAAATGAACCATGACATTTTGATAATCAATTAATTGGTTTGAGTAATCTTTTACGAAAAAAGTAAAAATTCACTCATTCCATCTTATTAAATGTGAATATTTTTTGGTGGCTTTAATCTTCTATGAGATTAGAGACTTGGACTTTGACGAACATTGATCGACATTTTTCACCATTTTCTGACATTTTATAAACCAAACAATTATTAATTGATTAACCAAGATAATAACCAACCAATTAACTGACAATGAAAATAATTATTAGTTGCAGCACCACCTGTAGTTATGTAATAAATGTCACGGAAAAGAGCAGCTCAACAATTTTACTTCATCTGGGCTGTGTCTAATTGTTGAGCCCTGAACAAAAGAAAAGACTAAGGAGAACAAAGCAAAACAAACTCAACTGAGATTCTGTGAGTTGAGCAGTCATTCTTTCCCAGAGGGGTCTCCGGCTGATAAATCAAACCTTAGACTTTCAGGGGGAGGCCCTTGTTAGATAGTGACAGTAACTCAAGGGATTTCAGATTGCTCAAATAAGTAACGAGTACATTGCAATATAGATTCAAGCATTTTTTAATGGAGTGTATTGGCTAAAATTAATCTGATCAAATCCTTTCTTTACTGTACCCTACTGTGTTTTGTCCACTTTTCATCAGCCTGCTAGTTTTGCAGCACGGCCCTCCTCCATCTCAGATGGACTCAACAGTGCAAACTGCATATAAAGGTTATTATTCAAGTACGTGGATGTGAAAAACTATTTGGGCTCACTGAATAATTTGTGGTTCCAAGTTTCAACACTCAGGCTGAAGAAATAAAAATATTTGCTGAACTCAAACAGATCTGTTACATCTCCTCTCTTATTAGACAACAGCACTAGAAGCATCACAAAACATTCAGGTAACAGCTTCTAATCTTGAGCTGGCTTCGACCTTCACTTTCACCAAATGCTTCTCATCTCTGGCAGCAGATCATACCAGCTGTGGCTAATTAAGGTTAATTACATGAGTAACTTGATAACAGGCCAATATTTAACTTGCGTGTTGTCTGGCTAAAGTGCTCTGTATGAGCCAGTTTATGCACTCGTCATTTGTGAGAGGTGAACCTTCACTCTGTAACGCAGCTGTAAAATCACAAGTGGACTGAACTTTTCTGTAGTTCAAACAACTCCAACAGAGTGATTCGTCTTCTCTAGTAAAACCATCAAGCTAACATCACGTCAGTTTCAGGAGTCAAATACTCCAAGTTAAGGTAACCTGTATAAAAAGGACTCAGATCAGGATCTGGCACAAAAGAAACTGATTGTTTATCTAGAGATAAATTTTAAATTTCTGGATAATCTATTTAAAATGGTCACATATGAAGAAGACAGAAATGTCTTTTTTTGTCTAATCCAGGCTAATTTCAAAGGGACTGTTCACCCCAAAATCAAAAATATATGTTTTTCCTCTGGTCTGTAGTGCTATTTATCCTTCTAGATTTTTTTTTTGGTCTG
The DNA here is from genome assembly GCF_056507025.1 of Lutjanus erythropterus. Classification (NCBI taxonomy): domain Eukaryota; kingdom Metazoa; phylum Chordata; class Actinopteri; order Lutjaniformes; family Lutjanidae; genus Lutjanus; species Lutjanus erythropterus. Next base: position 17,253,755 of record NC_139328.1, read on the forward strand.
AGTTCCAAAGTTTTGGAGATATTGGCTGTAAAGATGTCTGCCTTATCTCCAATATAATGGGACCAAATGGCACTTGGCTCATGGTGCTCAAAGTGCCCAACAAATACTACTTTCTTTCTAGTAGAAAGAAAACAAAATGATCTGGTAGATTCTACTGCAGAAAGAAAATAGTTCTTGTAGATTTTACCATAGAAAGAAAATAGTTCCTAGATGATCCTGATGAATGTTTGTGGATTATCCCTTTAATACTTGACAAATAAAGGGCCATCACCACAAAATTCAGAAAACTATCTTACTGCTATTTACAACACTGCCCAGAGACATCGCAGACTTACTACAGTAATAACTATGGAAAACTCTTTTATGGTAGACAAAGAATCATCATCTTATATGTACCATCAGTTTGTACAAACCCAAAATACCAGTTCTGTATGCGTCTATATTTCAGTTTCATGACAGAGGTGGAGAATCTCACCAGTCGGAACAGTTGGAGCAAAAGTCGACTGAGTTCTCCTGCGGACAGTCCTGACAGTGCCACCGAACTCCCTGGATGGGCTCCATGCCGCAGACGTCACACTGCAGAAAATGTGACACAACACACATCTTCAGAACACAATAACGGACCAGAGTAAAACTATTAAATGCTGGTGAAAGCAGTCTTAGATAAGGTAATAGGACAGTCACACTCTAAAGCAGGCCCATTTAATTACTATTTTAGAAGGGCCAGATTTGAAGAAAGTAAAGTGCCAAGGGGCCAGACATTTACACTTTTTATGTACAAACTACAAAGTTAGGGCAAATTTTTATTTTATTTTCTCATTCTTAGTTTTCACAAATGGAAAAGAAACAAGATTTACAAAGAATAGGAAAGAACAATGCACTTTTGTAATGCTAGGTTAGAAATAACTTGTTGTTTCAATAAACACAATGTTGCAATTAACTTCTTTATTCATTCAATTGACTCTCGTAAATCCCCTTGACTGAAAAAGCCTGAGTTGAAACTTTTAAAATGCTCTATGTGGTTAATAACAGACATAACCAACTAAAGGGCTCATTAGCCTCCTAATAAAATGATCTTCTAATAAACAATGTAAACACTCATAAACTTACAGTGTTAGCAGGTTATTTTAAGTCACAATTATAAACTTTTTTCCTCCATGTATATAAATTATTAAAAGGCTGGACTGAGGATGTGAAAAGACCAGAATAGCCTGCTCTGATAATGTAAAATACCAATCAAGCTGCAGCTGCTGTACTAAGATTAAGGATTTTTTTTTATTATTATTATTTTCAAATTCCAACCAACCAACATTTTTTTCTACATTTTTACAGCCTCCTCTATTTTTGTTGCATGCTGCATTGTGGGATAAGGATCTGTCAAAATCAGACGCAAAATACAAACAATTCTAAGTTGTATGCTATATAATCAGGACACAAACTTTGTCCCCGTTGCAGGATAATCCTTCTTAGTCAGAATGTAATTTCACTATCCTTCACACATTCAGGGTGCATGTATATGTATAAGTCTGGCTATAATGCTGTCAGTGTGTGTACAGAAGTGTGCAAGGTCTTCACCTTGTAGCCAACGTGCCGCACTGCGACCTTGTCCTCTCGGATCTCCTGGAGCGTCTGTTTTTTCAGTCGCTTCAGCTCTAAAAGCTCTTTGTACTCTGGCAAATTTCTCAGCTCCATAGGTATCGCCTCCTCATCCTGTGTGTGTGTGTGAGGGAAGGAAAGGTAAACACACGCATCCATAAACGTGGACACACACACAAAGAGAGAGACAGAGAGGAGATGACTGATAGTCATCAGGATGTGCAGACAAAACATCTCTACGTGACTCCAGGGATCCAACCTGATAATGATTTTCTCTAGATGTTTTATATCCTGCAGACAAATTTGTTTCCAGTATCGATCAGTCTAATTTCAGCTGAACAAGAGTGATGTGTCCATACATGGGGGATAGGCCATACCAAACTTTTTAAATTCAATATGATACAAATACTAAAAGTTAAACTAAAAGTTGCACCACACCACGCTGCATGTGATGCTGTGGGTTAGGTCTCACTTCTCATATCTCATAAGTTTCCACAGTCATGTGACGTGAATCAGGTTAGGGCTGTTCATTGGCACAAACATTAGACAAAAGTAGTGAAAATGTTGAATGTGATTCAGCCAAATCTAAGATGATATGTAGACTAATATCATGATATTAATATAATATTGATATATTTCCCAGCACTAGTTGCACTGAGCAAAAGTTGTCCTTTTGGCTGAAAGTGCATGAGTGCAAACCTCTGTCTCCTTCACAAAGACATTTCCTGTCTGCTAACTCCAGCTTACACCAACCTCCACCTTCTTATTATACAGAGGGGAAAAACTTCAGAAATGAAAAAAAGTGTCAAAGTGCAACAGTTTATTTTTGACAAAACTATCAGCCGCAGTTCCAGGTCTCAACAGGAAAAAGCTTTGTGAGAATCCTACTAAGCTGCCAATGCATTTGCCCTCAGCAAACCTTCATTCCTTCCTGCAAACATGTTCAAACTAAGTGACAACCCAGTGAAGTGAGAAATTACTGTGGCCCACACTGGCAACACCTTTGTGACTTTGCTTCATACCAGGGGCGTCAGAGATTTTGTTAATGCACTGGTGGAGCCAGCAGCCTGTGTTCTCAGCAGGACACGCCGACCCGGTTTTACATAAAGGTTACCGCCATCAAAGGGACAGAAAGAAAATGTCAGTGCTTGGGTAATGGCAACCGTCAGGAGTTGCACAGTTCAAATGAAAATACAGGCGAGGCTGGCCTGGCCCCCTGCTCTGATTTAGCTGTTTTCAACAGTGCATGCTGCCCTGATTGAAGTGACAAAAAAAAAAGAAGCTACAAACGGGCATGATCAAGAGCCAAATGCCTTGTTTCATCCAAAGGCGTAAAAGTTGAGCTAAAAGTGAGAGGGAGAGTCTGTCATATAAAAGGAGATGTAAGTGACAAAGCAGAAGTTTGCTTGGATTTAAATAGACTAGTCAGGTATAAAAACTAGCTCCCCAAGGCACATAACACGCAGCTTTACTTCGTCTTTATATTACAGGTCACTGCTTGCATGAAGAGGAGAGAGGAGAGACTGTGGATGGTGAGAGAGAGGAGGAAATGTGAGCTTGTGATTAGTTTAATTAAGCAGCAAAGTGCCAGTCTGTTCAGTGACACAAGAAAGTCGGGGGCATTGGATCAGTTACAAGACAATCTCCCAGGACAAATAAATAGGAGCTGAATGTGTGTGTAAAAAGAAACATAATCAAAAATAAAGAAAGAGTATTGTGGCTTCCAGTTGTTAGAGTTGTGAGGTATGACAGAGGACTGACCGAGTCATCAGCCGAGGGGTCCTGCACGCTGCTGTAATACGTGGAACGCTCATCATCTTCATCCATGTACACCGGAGGCTCATAGGAGGTCAGAAAAGTAGACGGCCGGTACAGGTGCTTATTGAGGTGGTGCTGCCTCTTACTGGATGCCTGAGGGAAAAAAAATGAATGGTTACAAGAGCAGGCAGTTTAGGTCCCACTGAATATGATTTGTTCTTAGAAGCCAATACAATAACATGTATTACTACTTTGTTGAAAAATAAAGCACTTTTGCAGATGTTTAAAAGCGGAGCTGAATTGTAAATCAATATCATGATATTACAAAGCATACTTTCCAATACTGTTACATCTTGATGTGGTAAATGTATGTAAAATTAGATCCAATCCAACTTTATTCGTAAAGCACTTTAAAATAACCACACTGGAACAAAGTGCTGTACAGAAATAAAATACAAGAATAGATTAAAAGACATAAAACAGCTATACAATTTAAAACAATAAAAAAAGTTAAATGATGACACTGCTCAATGCACTGAACAATGCATTGTGTTCCACTGTTGTGTACTATAGCTGACAAGTCTTCCCACATAATAACAGATTGTGTTAAAACAGCCACTGAAGTGGAAATAGCATGTTACACTTTGCCTGGAATCATTAATTTTGCAGAATGACGACCCAATATTCAAACAAAACTAATACAGTGGCTTAGTTGCTTTTATCAGCTATCTTACTATCATCAGGGCTACACTGGAATCAGTATATACTGATACTGAGTACATTAGGCTGGGCAATATATCAATATTGTCATATGAGACTAGATATAGTTTTTTATAGTAAGGTACTATTGGGTAGTTTAATCTACAGTAATGCCTCATAAAATCAGCGGTTTGTATCATTTGAGAATTTATGGCATGTTATTTTAGAGAACATGTGTATATCAAAATATACACTGTATATCAATATATTATTCATAAGCTATATCACCCAGCACTGAGTACTAATCTAGTACACAAATCCTTAATAGCAAATGCAGAAAGAAAAAAAGACAATTGCAAATTTATATTTATTTTTTAACTCTCAAAATATCAAGGAGTGATTGTTTTTTATACCTTTCATCACAATTCAGTTTTGAGTACAATAACACACACATAGCAACCATTTTGACATTAAATAGTGATGGGGGCACAGGTGTTACCAATGATACTAATTAAGGTTCCATCCTGCAACATTTAATGCATGGGACCTTACTGAAAAACACTCAACAACAATGAAGAAAAGCATTTGTTCACATGATATTAGTAACTCAGTATAGTTGAGGGGTTTGGTAAATACCTTTTTAGTGTACATGCAGAGGTTGGGTGTTCTTCCAGGCACAGGGATACCAGCTTTTGTCAGTTTGATGAAGTACTTTTGAACCCTACTGGCAACCTGCAATGTTTTAACAGGAAAATGGCTGCGTTAATGATTTCCAACTGAGGAACAGCTGCTCAAAGTAATTGAGGTCACGCAAATGTGTGATCCAGGTACATGCAGGGGGTGCAGTTATCACACAAGTCAGTCCTTGCCTTTTAGAACTGCAAAGTGTACACTCTACACTCTTCCAATTTAACAGCGTGTTCCCGTAGTTAAGACACACAGATTCATCAATGTCAGGACTTGCTAATAAAGACACAAGCACACTCAAGGACAACTGAAAATATGCTGTTCAGCTTCAAGTTCTAACCAGCAAATTCTGTAATTCTGTGTTTTGTTGCGTTTTTTTTTTTTTTTTTTTTTTTTAAATCATTTCATTAATCTTCACTCTTTGTCACCTGTTTTGCTGTTCGATTGCCCAGCTCATCAGCAATCTTCTGCCATCTTCTGGACTCTACTTCCTCAGGAGGGAACTTAACGAGAAGCTGCTCCAGTTTTTTCTATCAAAATAGACAAAACAGAACGTGAAAAACACGGAGGGATAAATACATTTACTGCAATTTGTGTGTGTTTTGTGTTTAATGTATCCAGTATACTTTATCACAAACCAGATATATACCACTCATAAAAAGCCTGTGTAACAGGTGGGTAACACAAATACAGGTTTGGGTTGCTTTTAAAAATGTATACAGTTTCACAAATTGAATAGTTCAGACTAGAATCCTATATATTCTGGATATTTAATAATAAATTTAGATTATTTTCAAAAAGAAACTCAAGAATTACAAGTAGTACTGGGTGGGTGGGTAAATGGGTGTTAAAAGCTGCTATACAAATTAAGTTTATTTATTTTTCCTGCTTCCTGTTCCTTTCTCCTCCTCTCTCTTTCCTTTATGTTATGTCATGTTTGTGAGATATGATAAAAATTGTCACAATTCCATATTCTGTATAAACATCAAGCTTTTTGCACAAATGCATGCAATAGAAATATATGAAACTGATTATTTTCATAGAAATCTCAAGAGAGAAATGGTAGTAGAAATCTGGAAAGAACATAATTTTTCAATACTCATCTCAGCAAACGTTCCTGCACACACTTGGTTATTTATTTGGTGAATGATGCCATTCTGATAAAATACAGTGCAACATCTTACACACTTGCTACCTACCTGTTCCTCCACAGTCCACAGCTGGTTAAACGTGTCAGGCTTGTTTGGGTGACAAATCCTCCCCCTGATCATCTGTCAACAAAACACGAGTGACAGCCGTGTTAAAAGACTACGACGATACAAAAATAATGGGCACAGCACCATTTGAAGAGATCTGTGCATATGAACTGCCTGGCACGCTGAATCTGTCAGTTTGACAGACAAAGATGTGACTCGAGATGCGTCATTGGGAAGACACAGAAAAACAGGAACACTTTTGACTGACAAACAAAATCCTGTTAGATTTCAAAGAGTGTAATCCGGGAGAAATGCAAATGTGCTTCCACAGACCAACAGGAATAAACTAAGAGCTGTTAGTTTGGCATCGTGTGTTCACTGTTAAGAGTTATTATCATTATTGTTGGTATGTTCTTCTTTTGAATATGGCTGGACGATCTATCTTTACATATATTATTTGAATATATTGTTTTGACTGGGGCTGAGCAATACCTCGGTATTAAACTGATAGAGTGTGATGAGACTTGATACCGTCTTACCGGTGCAGGGAGGGTTTGAGGGGAATCTGGGTTGTGATAGTGTTGTTACATTTGTTCACATCACACACCCCTAACAACATCACAGCTAACAACATCATGGCTACTTTGCACTTTTTTTTTTCATCTCAGGCTACATATCCTATTTTACTCACATCTACACTCATTATACACTGCCTGACCAGAAAAAGTCACCACCTGGATTTAACAAAGCAAACAGGTAAGAGCCTTCCATTGGATAATTACTGCAATGATTAATATGTTTAATCTGGCAACAAGTTATTTAAGTCTAACTGATGCAGTGAGTAGCTTATCATTTCTCAAACAGCCATGTCAGAAAACATATCCTGAGGTCGTGGAAAAGATGTTATTCTGTTTCAGAAGAATCAAACTATTGGTCTGCATCAAATAAAGAAAACAACCAAGGAGATTGATGAAACTACTAAAAGTGGGGTAAATAACTGTCCAACACATTATTAAAATGTGGTCCTTTTTCTTACTTCACACAAATTTTACTCTATTCGTGTTTTTCATTTATAGTGATTTATAATTATTTGAAATTACCATTAATCTGTATAAATATCCTGCTTCCATTACATATCTTTGTCACAAGTGGTAAACACTTTTTGCATAAATGTGTATTTATGTATATATTCCATGTATTATTTTCTGTATAAAGAATACCAGCCAATATATCGTTTTTTTTCTCCCCAATATCGATATCAGGCCCAAAAATCCCCTTGTTACAATTAGATATCACAACAACATTACATATTACTATACATATATTAGTATTTTTATCTGTATAACATACACAAACTATATTATTTCATATGTATATTGTATTCTGTGTAACTATACTTAGTATTTATTATTTTTATATTCATATCATTGTATGTGATATCATATTTGTAGCTATATTTTATCCCATGCAAACCAATCTCAGTCAGACAGTTATCCATTTTACAAGGCAATTTCTTTTAATATTCTCTTGTGTAAATAGCTTTTTTATTTTATTGTCTTTTCTTTTCTAACTCTATCTGTGACTCCTGAACTGCTGTTACAAATGAACTCTCTCAGTGTGGAATAAATAAAATTTTATCCCATCATATCTGTTGTATGTTGATGTCGTATTTTTAAGTGTGGACCCAAGGAAGACGTAGCAACTAATGGGGACCCTATTAACCTTACAAGCAAATAAAAGAACAAAAAATCCAAACATTTCATTAAAAGTGAAAAAAAGACCCACATGCATAACAGAGGCCAAGAATAAAACATAATCAGAGGTGTGAGAGAGGCTGGCTCCTCATGTTTCCATAGATACCATCTTTTGTGCTCACACGTGCTGCATGCTCAACTCTGCTGAGGAATAAGAATGGGGGAGATGAGGTTGGAGGAAAGCAGGCAGCAAAAAGCGGTGAGAGCCTGATGATTTGTAGGCCAACCTGCTGGATATCTGTGATTCACCAGCTACAGTTAGAAATGGATGTAGCCTCATCAGCACTAATGATATACTAGGAATCAATCACAGCTCTGATGACAGCAGCAGGATGTGTGCTGTACAGATTATTTTAACCTACCTGTGTTTGCCTGCCGTTCTCTGGAGCGTCACTAGTGGGCAGAGAGGAGTACATGGTGGAGGATTCGCCTTCCTTCTTGGGCTCAACAGGACTTTTTGGTCGATCAGGCAAACCTGAAAGGAGGAAAAAGGATTGGATGGTATTTTAAATGGCAGAAGAATATCTCAGGAGTTTATTTTGATTTCTTAAATGCAGTCATACTAAAATGTTTTTAGTCATCGACTACTCCCAAAAAGTAGTTGACTAGTTGTGGTGGTATACTAAAAATATACGTGCCTTTGTCAAAGATCAGCTTTAGCCGCCTGGTTTTGCGCTTCTTGTCACAGAACTCTCTCTCAAAGTCACCGAGTCCTGAGGTGTACTGCTCCCACGCAATATCAGGGAGCTGAACCACTCGCTGAGGACACGGCAAGCCCAAATTCACCTGAGGGTCACAAGAGTCAGGGGTTACAATCTATTAACAAATGAACGCATTAACTTCAACAAACCATACTGCATAAAGGTTCAATTTGTGACAACATATGAGAAACCAACTGGCATTGCAAGAGTAACTTTTAGTTGTTTTGGGATATTCTCTGCTTTGTGACTTAACTCTGATCATTGCTTAACAGTTCAAGTTAGCACATTTAACTGCCATTTTTCCAAGGTTTTTCGTAACAGATCCCACAACAGGGATTTTCAAGTGATTCCTAAATTTAGATTCAAGAATGAGGATGACCAACTACGTGCTGTGGAGATCCTCCACATCACACTCTGGGTTTTACTAGAGGTTTCAGCACATGATTTCACATGAGGGATGTTAAACATCAATTGAATAATTACTGTTAAGAATTTAACTGATTAAAAATGTATTATCCAATAATATATATTTTATGCACTATTTCTCCAGAGGTCATGCTGAATAAGGAAAGGACAAAAGCACTGTTTCAAGCAAGAGCCTTATTAATTTATTATTCTGTTTGTGCTTCATGAATTAACATTCCATGTAACTAATGTGTCGCTAGAATTGTTTAAGCAAAACTTCAACTGAGAAAAAGATGTGCATTATGTATTTTATTCATAATTATTTGATTATTGATTGTTAATGTGTTAAAGTACTGGTTAAGGAAAATGTACAAAATTCACAACCCTATTTGACACCATCATTTATTTTTTCTTGAATGCACAATATCACTCTCTCAGCAAAAAAAATAACATATGCTCATGAGTAAAACAATCTTTAAGCATTTGCTTGTTGTAACACCTGCAGCAGGTGTTAGCAGATGTATTTAGCATTTACATTGATCTGATTGCACAAATATTTTATCGAGTAAGCAGTCAGAAATATTTTGACAGTTTGCACATCCTGGCCCAGTTGTGAACAACTGCAGAACAAAAATCAGAGCCATACAGTGGAAAAGGAGTCAGCTCACTGAATTTTACAAGCTCCCAAATATTTATTCAAGCAATGTCTCGACCAGCGAGGTATTCCTCAGGCAAAAAACAAGAACAAGATCCTGCGTGCCATGTCTCAAAGAGTGGTTGATGCAGAGAGACTACATATTAACTTGAACATTTCATACAATTCTTGTGCATAAGGTGCTTGTTGTACACAATGAAATGTTCACTCAGTGTCCCCTTTATACCTGTACCAGGATTTCTGCAGGTTAAAATTTAAGAATTTTTAAGACCTTTTAAGACCATTATGAATGCAATTTATAAGGCTTATTTCACGTCCATAGTGGCAAAAAGGCACAAAGGAAATGAAGGAAAATCAGGAGTCTTACTTGCAAAGTAAATTAATTTATGAAATATTATTTCATTGGTTCCATGTTGCATTTATTTTGTAGTTAGGCTTTTTAATGTTTTGGCAAAAAATTGTATTGATCACGCTCTGATGGTAATGCAACTTTATAGATGTATTGTTAATTATTACTTAAAATCTAATTTTTAAGATCTGTCAAAATTGCTGTCAAAAGACATTCTAAAATTGAGATTACTAGTTTTTAGATCATAAAAAGGACAGCTCATCCCCAAATCAAAAATACACATTTTTCCTCTGACGTGTAGTGCATCTAGATTGTTTTGGTGTGAGTTAAACACAAGGACATAGGTCCATATGTCTGTTACCCGTTTCTGCAGCTGCTCCACAAAGCTGATGGGATCGGCAAGCGCCTCTCTCTGGTGACGTGCCAATGTCTCCAGGTCCAGGATGGCCTGCGTGCGCTGGGCCTCGAGAACTCCGATGGTCTGCAGCAGCCTCTGATAACTGACATGGAGGGAAGTGAGCTTAGACAACAGTGGAAGGAAGGGACTGCTACATTATTTAACCTGACACTTGCAATGCTGCAGTGCATCAAACTTTCAGACCCCAGACCATGCATAATTCAACCACGGCGCTGAGAGCCTAAATGCTTGCACAAGACATGAACCGTTCTCAAATCCATTCCACCTATTTTGTAAATAACATGTTTACAGGCAGTTTGGGTGTGCTAGAAATCTTGGCAGTAGTTGGGAATTTATGGAAATAATGCATCTCAACCCAGGTGCTTTGGCAAACACCTTTAGTTACTTGGAGAGAGTGCAGCCCATCAAGAACTGCAGCTGGTAAACAAATATTCAAGAAAAAAACAAAAAGAGAAAATACATTTAAACCATGGCAACACTTTTCTGATCTGTAACTGTGCACACTACATACACTTCAGAGCAATATCAAAACCTTTGCATGACAAAACACTTGGGTTTTGTAGTGCTCGAGGAGCCTTCTGTGCTGTAGAAGCCTGACCTTTCCACTCACACCCTCTGGGGCAACAGGAGATCTGCAAACTGAGCTGTCAATGACTAAGTGTGGTACTGACTCAGAGGCCTTACAGTGCGAGCACAGCTGAAGGAATCGACGCAATTGTGACAGCATCCTACATAGCTATAATCTAATGCAGGTGCTCAGTGAAGCAGAGTGGATCAATCTCCCCTAACAGGACATGAACGAAAATCAATGCACAGGACACAATTTATTCAACAGCTGCCAGTGGTTTAAAACTTCTACAAGCATAACACTGGAACGAGTCAACTGTGTTTAACCCTCATATCCCTTCATTAGTTACAGACACCATTCCTTTTACAACATGTGAAGCTCCACTGACCTTGCACAGCATCAGTGAGTAATGTGCTTCAGCACAAACTGTAAATCTGTCTCTGCAGCAGCGGCACCAAAACATACTACTGCACATTTCCTGTACTAGAGTGATTGTGACTGGAATGTAACCTCGAATGCAAAAGAAAGCATGCTGACTTCCTCAGATGAACAGATGATCTGTGCATTAATCTGTTTTAGGGAAATGAGGAGGACTTGGCTCTGTGTCTCAGCACTCTGGACTCCAGCCAGGTAACCAGGGACAAGCCTGGTGTTCCATTGCCACCTACTGGGCCCAAGGTCCACTGACAAACACTGGTGCCAAATGAAAAACTGGCTAGGACAATAGTGTTGCTATGCTAATGCCTGGTAATCAAGGATAGGGGTTTGCTTTATGAAATATGTACATGATATATAGGTAGAGGGAACTGTGTCAAAATAGGCAAAACCGTAAGATGTAAACACAATATATTCCATATACACATAATCAATCATGTCAATGTCAATTCTCCATATTCAGCAACCCTAAAATGCCTAGTCATGCTTCTTCTCACTGTATTGATCTAAGCCTTCAAAAATTCTCCTTACTCAGCACAACCTAAAACTTGGCATGTCACAGAAACTTGATCAAATTACCATGAAATACGAGAGCAGTGAAATCCTATTCTAAAGCCATTCTCCAAATTTGAAACATTCACCAATACTGGTGTCAAAGACAAAGAGACCTCAGCATATGACATCTCTGAGCCCCTACAGTCTTCTGCCCTTCCTCCTATGAAGATGCATCATGAATCAGCTGACCTGCCACAGTGCAGTTAACAGTGCTTGACTGAGCGCAGCGTGGGACCTGTCCACCAACATCAACATCCAATCCTGCATGACAACTGCCAACAACACTTGGAACAATGAAGAAATCCTTTCCTCTAAAACAACTTATCTTACTGAGAAAAGAGAGAACAGAGGCAATCAGCAGAGTAATTTTAACATCAATCTCCGCGGGCTTTGACAATTGGCAGCCAATTCACACAATCACAGCACCAGATTGAAGGTGGAAATTAAATGCTAAAATATGTAAAACCTGAACAATAAGACAAGAGATATAGTTAGATGCTCACCAGTATTCCCATAATAACTAAGGAAAGACTCTAAAAATAACTCAGATAATTAAACTTTCTGTCTATGTGTTGGTGGTGTAAAATCTCACATATTCTCATATGCCAATTTATTGTTTCTTTACATGCATTTTTTGGAAATTAGACATAAGAGTGTCTGCTGAAGAAAAACAATGTTCTTCACTATATGGCCATGGAAATTTCTGAAGCTTCATTGTGTCATCATCACACATTGATATACAATAAACTCAATTTAAATATCAGAACCCTTGAGATCATAGCCAGCATAAATACATTTTCATCATCAAACACTGTCAGCAAACAACTGAAAGATAAAGGAGGGGGGGTACTGTTCTGCCTTGTGCTTCAATAATTAATCAATCATTAATAGGCTTTTTAACTAATTGCCAACTATTATGATAATTGATTAATCATTCTCAAATATGTTCTGGTTTCTTTACTCCTCTCCTCTACTCAGTAAACTAAATATCTTTGGGTTGTGGACAAAATAAGACATCTGAGGATGTCACCTTGGGCTCTGAAGAACAGTTATCAATATTTTTCACCCTTTTATGACATTTATATTGATCAACCAACTAATCAATTAATTGAGAAAATATAATCGGCAATGAATATAAATGTTTGTTGCAGCCCTACTTTTGCCAGTCAAATTTTGATTTTTTGGGTGCCTTTTCTCTAATCTTTGCTCATTTCTTAGGAACTACTGTAAATTTGACCTCTTCATGGCTTTAACTAAATGAAGCAATCTTAAAGAAGCTAGTAGGGATCACATGAACTAATTCTTGAGAAACAAGTCAAAAAAAGATGCGATTCTTCTGGACCTGATTGGGACAGTGCATACACCTACAAGTGTTCTCGCCCGCATTAAATGCCAAAAGAAAAAGAAGAACTCCTGGAAGAAGAAGTTGTTGTTTTTTCAGAGTTAACAACATGGTAAGGATGGCAGTAAGTGCAGCTGCAGTGACAGCTCTGCGTCTACTCATCGAAAAGAATATCAGTAATTAGAGTTGCATACAGAAGTACTTTGAGTTTGAGGTGAATAATCAGGGATGAATAATAAAGTCACAAAAACCAGTTTGCAAACGGTCAGCAAACTCAGACGCAGGAGTAAACAGACAGCTGGTGATTGAGTTTCAATTCTTGTTACCATTATAAAGTATTATCCTTGTTATCCTTACCACTATTTTTGTTTGAGACTGCCGGCATTGCTGTGTAGCCAACTATGTTCCATGTTTGCAATGGCTAAATGCTTAAGGCTTCAGCTATAGTAATGCATAGCATGCATAGCAATGCATAGCTGGTAGTAGAAGGCTAGAAGGCTAAGGCTATGCTGACTTCTTAACGTTCAGTCTGTGTCATCTGTCATTAAAATACAACATTTGCATTTTAAATACATATATCTGGACTAATGGTCTGTCTACATATCAGTAAACTTAAACTACTGCTTGCACCTGCCTGATTTGAGCCAGGATTAGTAATATACCCATAGCATTTCTTCTTCAAAGCTCACAAGAGTTTTAATTTCAGGTAGCAAATAAAAATTTACAATGCCTGAATTTTATTTTTGATTCTGTTTTTTTTTTTTTACATGATATTGATTCAGGTATCGAGAATCTTGTCATTTCACTGGTACTGGTATTGACTACTTAATTCCTGGTACGGCAAAATCCCAAGAAACAAGCTCATAAAAATATTCAACCTATGAGGAGGGGTCACAAGACTGAGCCAAAACACTGAGAACTTCTGATGTAGCCTAAATAATCAGCACACAAGTAGAGTCAATAATGTTTTGGACACAATCTGACTGATTCTTCTACATATTTAAAACTAAATGGAAAAATATGAGGTTTAACAATGTTCGAAACACTGCACTTTCAAAACATCAGAATGATAGCACTTATAAATCCCCCTCAACTCAAATGCATCTGTGGTTCATTCAAAACCAAAGACCAGAAGTAACACAATGATCACAGAATACAGTGATCAACATGTGTGAGAGCTGCATCAACAAAAGAAGAGGAGAGAGCAGAATCCCCAGGGGAGCTCCCACATACTCTTTGTTATGTTTAAGAGCCAGGTGGTCCGACTCAAAGTAATACACGTCTGGCTCCTCCTCTTCCTCCTCCTCCTCTGCAGTCTGGCTCTGTGCCAGCTCTTTGCTTCTCTCAGCCTCTTTGCCTTCCATGGGCACACCTTCTTCATCACCTTCCCTGTCCCCATGATCCATGGAGACCGGCTCCTCCCTGGAGGGGCCGACAGAGTCTGAGGGAGCAGGTTCCTCCACCATAGGACAATCCTCCTCCAGCCCAACCACTACCTCCCCCTCTTCCCTCAAGGGACCATTGTCTCTGGGAGGAGAGCTGAGTTTGGAGGAGGAGGAGGAGGCCTTGCCACCAGTGGCAGCCCTCCTGGGTGAAGTCCGTAGGGTGTATCTGTGTTCATAGAGCTCTGTGAATGAGGGGGACGTGCTGGATATTGAGGGGTTCTCTGTGGGGGAGGGGGTTGTTGCTAGTGGGGGTGTAGTTTCTCCTGAGTTGCTGTTGTTGTTGATTGGACTATTGTTCATGTTGGCGGTGGAGGAGGAGTTGGAGGCAGCAGCTTCTTGCACCGGTGTTAGTGGCTGACCATTTGTATCATTCTCAGTCTCCGTCACCTGCTCCTCATGGGCAAGACATAGCGGGTCGCCCACCACATCGACCTCCACCTCCTCCACCTCCTGCTCCTTGGCCACTATCAACTCAGGGACAGGATCTTCTGAAACAGCCTCAAAGGTCGGTGCAGATGAGGCTGGTGATTCCCCTGAGCCAGAGACCTCCATCTGCACAGAGACAGAGTTTCTACAAGGCACAGCGGGGTCAGGGGATGAGGGAGCCCCTGTCTGACTGCCATTGAGCAGCGACGGGCAGTTGGTGGTAGCAGGGGTGGGGTTTGCACTAGGCTCTTCAGTGAGTGTGCTAGGCTCCTCTGCTTTATTCTCTCCGAGTCCATTAGAGGCCTTGTGAGCATTCGGGGGCTGAGCTGCCCCGTCGCACTCCACATGACCATCCTCTGTTGCTGTCCCCCCTGTCGCCTCACCTTCCTCTTTACTGAGGACGGGTGAGGCAGGAGAAGTGTTAGCAGAGTTTTGGCTGGGAAATTCCTCACAACTGTTGTCCTTGTTAGTCTCGGGGACAGGGACTGGACTTTCAGGTTTCAAAAGCTCAGAGTCCTCCTCGTGTCCCTGAGACTCTCCAGAGCGGGAGCACCGCTTGGCCCTTTTGATTTGAGGGCAGGCATCCCGCGCCCCCTTACCTCTATCACAGTTCTCGGACTTCTCGGGACTAATGTCTTTTTCTAAACAGGACACGCCCCGCTTTCTGGAGCTGGTCCATTGCTCCGCCTCAGACGGAGAAGCGTTTGAGTCAGTTAGCTTTCCCTGCAAAGGGGCCTCCTGCTGGCCATCTTGCTGAGTGTCCTCCTGGGCATCTTGCTTTGTATCCTGTTTAGAGTCCTGCTTAACGTCCTGCTTGGCGTCCTGTTTCGATTCCTGCTTGACGTCCTGCTTTGTGTCCTGTTTTGAGTCCTGCTTGGTATCCTGTTTCGACTCCTGCTTAATGTCCTGCTTTGACTCCTGCTTGGCGGCCTGTTTCGACTCTTGTTTGACGTCTTGCTTCGTCTCCTGCTTGGCGTCCTGCTTCGACTCCTGCTTGGTGTCCTGCTTCGACTCCTGCTTGGCGTCCTGCTTCGACTCCTGCTTGGCGTCCTGCTTCGTCTCCTGCTTGGCGTCCTGCTTCGTCTCCTGCTTGGTGTCCTGCTTCTTCTTGGGGGAGCGGGCCCTGGGTAGTGGAGACACTGAGGTGTCCTCCGGCTGGGCGATGCTGCGGTTCCTGAGGGTTCGACCACAAAAGTTTTCATCCAATCCATTGAGCCCCACTGACGACCTTGTGACGCGCGAGGAACGGGACGCGGCCATACTACGGCGGGTGCCTACAGTTTCCTCATCCTGGTGCTCTCTCCTCTGCAGCAGAATGTGGGCACCTGCAAAACACATACAGAAAGATACATACACTTCATTAAGTCAAAATAATCCAATTTTACAGCTCAATAGTTACACTACGGCACTACCTTTGCAACAGTTATACATTTGATTGGTCAGTCAAGCTAAAAATGAATGCACGGATGGTACCCTGGGGTGCGTCAAACAAAAGCGTTAACCAACAGGCCTTTGTTAAATACCGCTCGGGTCATTTCTCAGCTCACTCTAGAGGGGTATTGATTTCTCTTGTCATTGTAACTAAGCAACACCTTCAGTCCACAGGCAAAGCAAGATGTCTTATCCCAGGTCTATACAAATTACAGACCTTTCCCCTATATTTAAAAAGGTGGACAATCTCATACTGGCAGAACAAGTCTCTTTTGACACTTCACAAATGTCACAGCTTTGAGGTTCATCTGTATGTGCTTGTTAACTCAAGAAATAAAGGTGACTACAGCGCAACAGGCATTTTAAATATTGAAAAGCCCCCAAAGCTGGCAAACAGATGATTTACAAAAACTACCTGTATTAAACCAAAAAATCAAATACACAAACCATCATACAGAATGTGTGTGTATGTTTCAGTGAGGGCATATTTATTTCCTCCCTGCAGAGATCACTGCTTATTCTGTCACACAAAGAATAAATATGGTTTACTGGTTGACTGATTTCTGACACAGAAGATACATTGTAATTGTCTCACTCAATTCAGGAGAGATAACAAACACTGCAGACATACGTTTGTCATCACAAACTGTAGGCTGTTTATCTCTTTATAACAGGTGTGCCAGAGGACCAACGGGCTGCAATCCTTTCGCAACTTATCGGAATGTACAAAAATTGAAATGCTCCGACAACAAGAATCCTACACAAGGCTTACAGGCTTAGAGTGAGGACAACCATAGAGGCTTAGGACATGACGATTCCCTTCCTGACATAATTTAAGGCACAACAAAGCCCTCCAAAACTCGCTCTGTGTGTCACCTATGGTATCCCGCAGATGAAGTACATAACTGTGCATCAGAACAGAAATGCTTGCTTACAGTATGAACTGGAAAATTTACACAATCCAAATGCTAATCCAAACATCTTTACCTTCCTCACTTTTATCTCACTCATATTAAGGTTGTTACTGACACAAACACAACTCCAGTAAAAGAGCTGGGCTACTCCTATATAGGGCTGCAACTAACAATTATTTTCATGATCAATCATATAGTTTATAAAATGTCAAAAGATTGTGGAAAAATTGTTCATCACAATTTCCTAGAGCTCAAAACTGACATATTCAAATTGCTTTTTTTTAATCCAATCAACAGTCCAAACCCCAAAGACCTCTTAATTTACTATCAAAAAAGATAAAGGAAAGCAGCAAATCCTTACATTTAAGAAACTGGAACCAGCTAATATTTGACATTTTGCCTGAAAAATAACTGAAACAATTAAACCATTATCAAAATAGCTGTCAACTAATTTTCTCTGAATCACCCCCTTGATTAACTGAATAATAGTTGCAGTTCAGCTCATATATATACTGTATATATCCAACCAGTTTATTCTGGTTTCTCTTATTGTTTTATTGAGCACATAGCATAAAGGTCATGGAGATACAAAGCAATGTGTTTGAAAAAAGAAACAGAAAACGGCTGGCTGAAAACACAATGGCAGAGTAGCTTTCACATTATAAATGCCACCTCAAGAGAGAGACTACATTAAAGCTGCTGTGGAATGTAAAGAACAATAAACAATAAGCAAAGTCGCTCCATTTTCCAGACATTAACTCCACAATCAAACAACTCATTTTAGTGGGCAAGTCTGCAACTGTAAGCCTAATCTACATCAACAACTTTGAGATCACACACACTTGAACAGTTGAGTATCCTCCAGATGATAGCTCCAACTAATAAATCTATTAGAGGACAATAAAAACGAGACTTAGTAAAGGTCATATTAAAGTGACATTCGAGGGGAGATGATCTAACGTGGTGTCCTTTTGCTGAAGATAAGACGTAGTCATAGTCCCCTGTTGTAGAGGAGAGAAATTACTGCGTCCATTAGCATTGTGGACATGGTTCTCATTTACATTAATTCCAAGTACATCAATCTGTGGGCTGACCTCTGTCAAAACTGATTTAAAAGCTCCTTGTTGCCTTTTTTTAGACAATCCCACCCTTCTCCTACACTGTGCTAATACAGCAACATCAAAACCAGAGGCTACTCTGGCTACAAATACATTTTGATAACATCCCTTCAGGGAATTAACATACTAGTCACCTGGAACAAGCCCTACCACATGCACATATTACTCACACTCAGCTGAAGACTCCAGCTGAGAAAGCTAATGTGATTTGTCCATGCATAAAATAAGAGCGAGAAAGAAAAAAAAAATACACAAATAGGGGTTAAGGGGGCAGTTTATTCAGACTGAGCACTAACCCTTACCCTTGAATTGACAAAACCAATTAAGCCTGCTCATCTGACCTGCTCTTGAAAAACTAGAGAACTAATCACAATCAATCACTTCAAGATGATCAGGGTAACAGTTTGGCTGAATGACTGAAAAATTTGTTCACACTCCCTGTCCCAATGATTAGCACATCATTGGCAAAGCCTCAATTTATAATGAATCAATAAACATCTCATGCTGCCTTCAGGTGCCTGTTGGACATATTAGAACAAAAGTTTTGCGCCAAGGAACCAATATATAGAACGGTGTGACTAGTTAAAAAACACAGCCTCTTTCTAAGCTTAGCCTCACGTAAAACACGTCCAATGGTGGTGCAATGACTGGAATGTCGTAAGATAGTACAAGTGGCTAGATACCATGTGGGACAGCCTGCTTTTTTCCAGTCCACACTGTTACCAATAAAAAATTAAAAAAATGTTCTTCATGAGGACCAATCACTAACCAACTACTTAAATGACAGGGTGCTGAATGTGTAGTGAATTAGCATTAAATGATAACATAGATTTCCCCCTAGTATACACAATATGAACATTAAAACAGAAATACTTTAGAGATGCAGGATGCCATTATGGAGAAAAATTATTTGTAGAGTCACACTGTCTGGTTGGTCCAGTTGCCAGCGCTTTGGATTGGTGGCTGAAAGACAGTTCATTGTTGAGTTTCATTTCTGGGCTTGACTCAGTTTGTCTCAACCTGTCAGTCTAGCACGGCAGGGACATAAATTTCCCTTACAAACGGGTTACCCACTTGAAGTTGTTTTGTAAATGAAGATGAGTTTGATGAAGCTTGAGCTGATCAACTATAAAGAGGTGGATAAACAGGTTGTTTCCTTAAATTCTTCACAATAAAAGTGCACTGATATTTTGTTATTTAAACACTTTTATCATGATGCAGCATGAAATGTTCAGTTTTCATCAGTGGTGACTTAACACAAATCCTATGCAGCTGAAACTGAACCAAAACAAAAAGAAAATGCAGATACCTGACAGTACAAACAGCAATGCAGAATAGAAAATAAATGAACCACAGGGATTCATTTAGAGGCTACAAAAATATTGACAGCTGAACGCACATAGGCTTTTAAAAACATCTTTCTCTCTGCTCTACTGCACAGACATGAGTTGAGTCTCACAACACACGCTTGTTAAAAGGAGTCGCATGGGTTGGCCATGCTCAGCGAGACAACACCAAAGCCCACCTGGAGGCAGGTTGGACACGCTTTGGCTCCACTCCGGAGAGGGTCCATCTTGGGCGCAACTTGGCACAGCTCGGAGCATTAAAAGCAGTAATGGAAATCCAAATCACTGTGCCACAGTTTAACTTTGGTCAAAAGCGTGAATGGACAAGCCCCAAAACATTTGCGAGACCAAACAATCAAATATCTCACCAACCTGTGATTGGCTAAAGTCTCACATCACAGGTTAGATCTTCTAAAGCTTGAAAAATTAGCAAAGAGAAAGTACAGAATTTAAGTTTTCTCTCAGAACACTTATTTATATTATACTTTAAGTTTATTCTAGAACATTTTCCCAACAGCGCCAAAAATGAAATGCCTACCCCAGCTTTAAGCCAGTTGCTCCACACCTGGATAAAAATCATGCAAGGATAAAAGGTGTATTAAAGTGGAAACAGACAACTTCTCAACTCTCCCCCTGGCATTTCCAAGTGGTATTATTGTAGGTGTTACAATTGATAAGAACACAATGCCAGATTTTGATTGTTTCCTCAGAGTCTAGCTCCGTGGAGAAAAGATTGCCACTTTAGAAATGAGAGAAATTAAAGAAGTATGTTCATTGAAGAGGTAAACTTAAAAGTTACTGATGTGCACTGCACAGTAATAACATAGCTTGAGTAGTTTTAGCCAATAGCTTCGCACAAACAAGTACCTACAGCAGGGGTCAGCAGCAATGTGGAGGCGGGAGTAAGGTTAGAAGAAAAAGCTTTAATTTGGTCATCAATTTAGTCTATAATAGAGACATAATTTTACTGGCGAAAAATCATGCCTGGCTGATTTACATTGTGAAAACAAGGCTTGTTGAGCACCAATCTAGTTTCATTACCACATTTACTTAATGTGAAGGTTAAGCAAAAAAGGTTTCCACTTTATAAGAGCTAGAAGGAAATAAATAGCTCAACGATATGTTTTTTCTAAATGCTTTCAATTCATCAGGACCATAAAAGTCAAAAAAAAAAAAGATCTGATATCAATAAACCACTCTATGGTAGACCTGCTTATAACTCATGTCAACACTAAGGCCATAACATCTCATGAGGAGTCACAAGTGGACATTGCTTTGTTTAATGGGGTCAAAAGCCAAAATGGCTGGAACCCGCTTTGTTAGACCACAGACCAGCATTTGATTTGTGTTTGCTGTCTACTGTTGTTGGGTATATAACAGTGGACAGTGCTCTGTTACTGATCAGATAAGAAATGTCATATTTTCCTGGGTATATTTTGTACCATATATAAATATTTAAATGTTACAACTTCTACTAAATACAATACAAATGACATTAAAATATCCCTGACTTTTCAGGGAACATCTTATCATAGCACATCAGGTCCCTAATCCAACAGGTACTAATTTACCATTATTAAATAGTAATCAGGTTTGAGCAAGTTATTTACAATCTTATCACAGTATACTGTCATCTATAGCCACTGATATCAACAAGGTTGGAAAATAATTAGTACTGACGGGCAGCAGTTTAGCCATGAACTTTCAAAGTGTCAATGCCAGAATATGCAGTGCTTCCTCAGTAATATTAATACAGCTGTGGTGCTTTTAGTAATAATTCTAGTTTTTAGCCTCATATCTGCTGCAAACTAGGGCTGCAAAAATAACCGAAATATCAGCAAAACGGCAGTATCACCAAGTGCAATATCCAAATGGCAGAAGCTGTGACACAATGTGTGACAAAACAGAATAAAGTACTGTAGTGCTGCAGTGATGCCCTAGCCTGCAAATCTTGTTCAAAGGAGTTCAGACAATGTTTGTTTGGTACAGAACCCAGCAACTGTCACATCATTGTGATTTCAATAGCTTGTTTCCATGAAAATGAAACTTGAGAGACAAAAATGATCATTCTCACTAATCATGCATCATACTGCAATATCCATCCATATGTTTCATTAATGATATTGTGCAGCCCTACTTCTAAAGCAACTGGACCACACTTAGTTTCATTATACATAACATAACAGGCAGAATCTGAAACATTGTTTGTAAACACACCATTCAAAATCGGCACCTCCTCAAGGGCTCAGTGAATGAGAGATGGAGCGCTGGTAGTGTGAACAAAGCAGTGAAACGGAGAAATAAAATGTTATTTACTGACTGTTTCACAGTGGTTACATTTTAAAGCCCAAATACACCAGATTTTGTATGAATACAGCCAAAGTGATCCTCAGTCTGCTCTGCCCATGTGTGTGTCTGTGTGTAAAACTGTTTCTGCAGCTAACACAGACACAGTGTAAATCTGCGCACTGTAGTGGCTGGGGAATACACACCTCTACCAAACAGGCTCAGTACAGAAGCATCCCAAACACAGCAAAGCATGGGGAAATAAGAAAATAGAGGCAGCAGGCAGGGTCTGCAGATACAGACACAACCATACACTTAATTAGACATAATTTAAAGGAATTATATTTATGTGTCTCTACTTTGTTTTTACATTTTTCATGTAATGCCTTTAAAGTTAACTTTCATCGATCGTACATATGTTTCCAGTGGTGGTAATCCTCTAGCTATGGTGGTGCACCACTGCTACATGAATACAGAGAAAACACTGAGATGTTATTAGTCAGTGCAGCAACCTGGATAGGACCCATGTGTGACTGTAATTCTCAATCAACCACTTCCTGTTCACTAAAGCGCGTGTTTGGATGAGAAGTTATGTTAACACGTGCTGATTACATTACTATCATCATGCCATACCAGGGCTTGCACATGGTTTATCTGCCACAACATGCGAAACATTGGTTTCATTGAGATTTTAAGGTTGTAAACTCCAGTTACACACAAGTAAACACACCTTACAAGACAAGTGTGAAGGCTATTGTTGGCAAACCAGCTAAGCTAACTGAGTTTAGGATCAGAAATTTGTTTCATGATAAACAAACAAGCTTTGTGCGTTTTTACCGTCGTGTTGTACTGTTTATCTCTGCTACTGACCTGTAGTTCAACACTTCCACGGGGCCTACTGGCAACAAAAAATCCACGGAGTGGTGTTGGTATACATACCGATGAGAATCGCTCAAGTCCCACCATCCCAGCTAATCAGCTGCCGCGAGCAGAATATGGACAAAGTTGGAGTCTAGAGGATGCTGATAAACTACAGACTAGACACCGCTGCAGCTACACGTGCCACCGGTTAAGTTAACACTAGTTTGCAGCAAGTGAACTCTGAAGTTTAGGATTAAAACTCCAACACACATTTAAGCAAAACAGCCGTTGATGGAGCTGACGAGCAAGCTAAACCTTAGCATTGGACCAACTTCCAAGCAAACCTTACTAGACCTAGCTTGCCGTTTAGCGGGCTAACCTTAGCAAACTAACTTACCGTTAGCTCTCAGGGCTAAATATAAAACATTACCGCTTGAGACACCAAACTGCAGACTGTTGCACCAGTGAAATCCAAATATTACCTGAAACGCTTCCCATGATACAAACAAATATACTACAATTTAACATCTCAATTTTCTCTTTTTCTTGTGAACGACTAGTTAGCCAAGTTAGCTAACGTTACCTTCGCTAGTTCTCCTCGGCTAGTTTTCCTGTTAACTGCATCGTGCAGAAAGGAATCGTGGCGATTTCAGCTGTAGCCCCTCTGGTAACATTAGCTAACACGCTAGCTAAACTAGCTCGACAACTGATGCAGGCATGAAGTCCACTAATAAAACATATACTGATGGAATAAATCGCTACTAACATTGTGTTTCACCGAGGTTTACATTACAGCTGCTGCGCACAGACAGAAGCAGCATGGTTAACAACCAAGCGGTATAACGGCGGTTGGTAACCAGTTAGCAGCTCCGGCTAGCCGCAGCAGCCTAATATTAGCTAGCCAAGCTAGCTGATTGTTCCGCGCATAACTTTGCCGATGTATTTGTGTACTTCCAACCATGCCGGTCATAGACATTTTTGGTGGGCTAATAAATTCAAGTTTTGTCATATACTGTACTACAAGCACCGAACTGGAGGTACACTTCTAAATAGCGTTTGTAGCTCAAGAATTACACATACCTCACTTCCGTAAATTTGCTGCACGTTCGGCCGCAGCCATGTTTTCAATCCAGTCAACTAGTCGGGGTGTGTGAGCCGATTCAACCGCGCTCGTCAAAATGCAACACTATACTGTACATTTTTGCCCCTGCCAAGAGTGCAGTCGGCAACACACTCTCGGGGTCACCCTACCCAATTCATAGTTGTTTATTAATCAGATTTTATAATGGATAACACACAGCATAATTGACTTTTCTTTTGTAATTTCCCCCTAGTTTCCCACCTAACAACCACTCTATCTTGGAGAACTCATGACAAAATCAAGGTGACCACAGTGTTTAACATGTTTTCATCAAGTTTTAATAGTGTCAGCCAGCAAAAGTCAGGATGGATCTTACTCATGTGACATCCATATGCAAAAACTTACAGTACAGCATTCTGTTTACCCCCTATCAGCCAACACATTAAGCAACACCATGCCCATACACAAAAATAATGCCTTTAATTAATTGGATTGCTGATGATGATGCTGATTACATACTGCAATATGCTCTCTGTAGCTGTACAATTTAGTGAAGACAGATCCAGATTGTGATTTGCGTGCACATTTTATGAGCAGCTTTGCATTTACATGCAGTTACATGTGATGTTAAACTGGGATTGAGTGTTAAAGCATGCATTCTTAACAGACTCTGCCTGCCACATATTTTCTACAAAAAACCTATTAACATCATATTAAATCACTCCCTTCTGTGATAAATAACCAAGTGCTGAATCTTGACCAACATACTATCAGTACTGGTACATTCAAATACAAACCAGACATTTGCGTGAGCATGCCAATTTGTACGTCTACAGAACAGTGCAAAACACAAAATTCATTCCTGAGACTAGTCAGCAATTAGTCCCTTCATAACCTTGTGATTTTCATCACTTTAAGTGTCACATTTTGCTCTCCTTACCATTCATTGAAGAATATTCTCTTACAACAGGAAAATGTATGATATATCTACAGCAAGATGTCTTATGATTCATCAATCAATATAAGCAACATGACACATGGACATACAGTATGTGCTCGTTTGGTCAAAAAAAAAAAAGAAAGAAAGAAATATGGCATTCAGTGGAATTTTTAGCTGCACAAAATTTAAATGCTTGGTTCTGAAAACAACCTGACACATGAGTTCTACAGTGCTAATAGAAATTTAAGAGCTCTTTATACAGATTTGTACAACGTGACAAAACTTTTAAGACATGTTAATTCCCTCTGTCAGTTGTCAAAGGCTGTCACGTAGCAGTAAAGATGAGGTCCTTTGCTTGAATGCTTGTGAAATAAAAAGTCAAGTGCAAAATAAAATGCTTTTCATTTATTATATGATTTCTGTTGTTTTCGGCCAAGTGCTTGATTAAAGAGAGCGCGTCTCCACCTCAATCTTCTCCTCCGACTGTGATGTGTCTGCCTCCTGGTGGCTGATGTTTGGCCGAACTGTCACAAGCGGGCCGCCACCGTAGATAGAGTGGAGGAAGTTCCACGTCTCTTCAGAGATCTGCCCCGAGTCAGCTCCTGCAGGGACAAAGCAAATACACACACTTAAATATCACTAATATCTGCAGACTTAAAGATACTACTTAGGGCTACGCAATATATCGATATTATATCGATATCATGATATAAGACTAGATATCGTCTTAGATTTTAGCTATAGTTATATCGTGATATGGAACAAGCGTTGTCTTTTCCTGTTACCAAATGTTACATTACAGTAAAGTGAAGTAATTTTCCAAACTTACCAGACTTTTCCAGCTGTTGTATTATTTGCCTTTGCCACTTAGTCATTTTATCCACATTACTGTTTATTACCTGCTTATTT
The DNA here is from genome assembly GCF_056507025.1 of Lutjanus erythropterus. NCBI lineage: Eukaryota > Metazoa > Chordata > Actinopteri > Lutjaniformes > Lutjanidae > Lutjanus > Lutjanus erythropterus. The sequence goes on from NC_139328.1 coordinate 17,279,630, forward strand.
ATCTCAAATCTGTTAATATTTTGGTGTATTTGCTGCTTTTCTTTGTCGTTTATGATTTAATTTATCATAGTATCATATTGAGTTTTAGATCATTGGTGGGACAAAAAAAAGCAAATTGACCCTGCCAATTTTGGGTCTTGCACTTTTCACAATTTTGTTTTTTCTCATCAAGTAATCATCAGTTAGTCATGAAAATGATCTGCTGATTAATCGATAATGAAAATAATTATCTACACAACCTCTGCAAGATCTGTTAAAACAAAAATGAGCCATGTTAAATAAAATATATAATATTCTTCAATAAAGTTGTTTGTTTAAGAAAACAGGCTTTTCATAGTTATGTCGGTGCACAGTCCACGCATAAAAGGTCTGTTTTTATTCCAGCTCAAAAATGCACCATAGGTTAACATATCAGTGAACTTCCTGTCTAAAATCAGTATCAGCCTCAAAAATCCCATATCAGTCTGGCTCTATATATAGAAATAGCCAATAGTCTTCTTGCTGATGGTTTTGTTCAATTATATAGGTCATAAATTGAAAAAAATATTAAATAAATTGAGGTTGTTTCATAATCAGTTTAAAACAGCAGCTTTAATAAGTTAGTAATCAATAATTTTATGCTCCTAACAATACCTGAACAATCAAAACAATTTTCTACAGCATAAAAGTAGAGCAATAATGAAACAATATCACAATAATATTAATAATTGTACCTTGTTTGAGTGTTAAATGGCCATTCTTGTTTACTGTAATCTTGGAATTATCAATGGGCCCCGGCGGATCTTAAAGAGGAAAGAAAAAGACAATTGGTTGCCATATACAACAGTAATATGCATAATTATTTTTCAGAGACAATGATCCTAATTGTTTCAAAGAGCAAAGATGTTAAAATGTCAAATGTTTTTTGTCACACTATGAAAAGCAATTTCTGCTCCCCACTTGCTACAGAGAGAAAACAAATATTAGAGGAGCAGAAGTCAGAGAAAAAAAAAACAGACATTTGCAGCAGTGCCAGATGTAAGCTGTTATAAATAGATATGACAATACAAAGCAAGGCAAGCAAGAAAAAATGAGAACAAGTGCAAGAAACTGAAATATATTTTGACACTTCATTTTGCTGTAGCAGGAGGGAAACTTGACTCGGGGGACTAAAGCAAACTCTTTGAAGATAAATCAAAAGACGAAATGGGACTTCATAGTTTCTTTTGAACATGAGCAGAGAATGTGGATGTCCCAAATAAAAGAATTTGTTTAGCATCTTCCCCGGTCCATATAAATGTATGTACTTGACATCGGCAATTTTATTTTGAGAGAAATTAACATCAAACACAACCACAGCATCTTTTCCAAGATAAATCATCAGCACATGACAGATAGTGGGATGCGTTCAGCCTTTAAAACAGAACTCGGGGTGGAAAGGCAAGACTTCTGTCCAATTACCATTGTCTTTTCCTTTGACAAAGCCCTCCCACTCACGAAACCACTGCATGCTGATGCAGTATATGACCACTGGAGACTCCTCCTCCTGGAACGCCTTGTTCAGCTACAGAGCAGAGGGGGGGGGGGGGAAATGGGGGAGGAGTGAGCAGTAGAGACAAGAGGGAGGAGAAACACAAGGAGAAAAAAAATTAAGTGAGGATGAAAGGATTGAGAGGAGAGGAGATGGAAAACCTAATCAATTCTCCCTGGTAGTTATTCCAATTAGAAGACAGCCTTAACACCACACTGCACCAATTTCATCTTTCTTGGAACACAATCCCCATTCCTCTTGTTATCTTAGAAGCTCTTTCTTTCTCTCTCTCTCTCTCTCTCTCTCTCTCTCTCTCTCTCTCTCTCTCACACACACACACACACACCTATCTCTCATTCTGAGAAGCCATTGTGTGAGTGGGTAGACTAAGCAGGCAATAACAGCTGCATCTGTCCCAATGCATTAATGATAAGGCTTTCATCAGACTCACACCTCTCATCTCCTGCTGGGGTGAGGAGCATCAACACATGCAGCCCATCGACTGGTTCAATACACATACACACACCCATGACTACAATGCATTATGACTCACACCAATTTTTAGTATATCTGGCTGAAGCTCCATCTTCCTTGCTGCTGGTGAGCGTATGGTTAAAAGGCTTACCCGGACAAACATGTCCAGCTCCGATTTGCGCCTTTTCTCCAGTTTTTCTATCTCAATCTGGCACGTGTGGCAGACGTACAGGTGGTTGACAGCTGGTCCTCCTCCGTACCTGCAGGGAGCAGTCCAAGTTAACTCACACTCAGATGATATTAACTCTACAAAGGGAAATTATACTGTCACTGTGAGCACACTGAGTAATGGGAGACGTGAAATTGTTTAAAGCCTCCAGCCAGTCTCACAGTTGGCCTGTGTACTGTACGTACCTGCTGTAAAGGTGATCCCACACATTCTGTGGCAGCATTACTACCAGGTCGTCGATGAACGTTGCTTTGTTGGGTGGGACACCTGATGAAACACATCAAAACACCCATCAGACATGACCATTTTAAAGGTAATGGCTATGTCTAGAGGCGTTACAAATATATATATATATATATATATATATATATATATATGTATTGTATATTAATTAAGGTTCACTGTTGGAAACATTGTGGATACCATTATGTTGAAATATACACAAATAGTTGGTGCTCAAATTGACCCAGCCTAAATCCTGACCCTTTTTGCTTGGTCGTCCAATAACAGTTGAGCAAGCTTGGTACCCTCGGTCAACTTTCTCCTTTTCTGTTCCTGTACCTAGATATGCTATGTGCTAGGCTATATTGAAAATAAAAACACATATATTGTCCTATTTTAAATGTAAAATATGTCAATTCTGCTGCTAGGGGTCTCTCTCACATTAAAACATAACAAAATACATAGTCTGATGACATTCTGAAGCAGTGTGGGATCATGGGAACTCTTTTCTCCACTTTTAAACAACCACCATATGTCATGAAAATCTATGACATGACTCAGGAAGAAATTATGTTCATGGAGGAGGTAATATTAAAGTTTTATTCAGTCGTGTTCACCAATTTCCTTCCTGATTATCTTATGTATCTCTTATCTTGTGTTGTCCCAGAAGTGACAGCAACTGCCTAGCAAAGACTAGCAGGAAACACACAATTATCCCAAATAAATTATGTATCTATCTACATTTAGACATTGCTGAAAACATTTGGGATATTGTAAAAACACAACTTAACAAAACATATAACATATGTCTAGCATTTTTATACATTTTAATGTGGAATTTAGCTTATGTTAGAAAAAGTTGGTAAAGCATCCACCCCATGTACTGAGGCTGTGAGTCCCTTGGTGCATATCATCACAAGTAGACATTGGCTCATTTTAAGGGTTCACAAGCTAAAAACATTGGGAATCACTACATTTGAGGACAAATAGTTTCATTTTTTATTTTATTTAGAATCTAAGCGTCTTTTTCTCATAATTGAAGCTAGACTATTCTAATTTTACTGTATTATTACATTTGTGTTAATTATTTATACAACACATTGAAATCTAACTAATTCAAAACCAAAATAAATGAACCTTCAGTTTACGGGCAAACATAGCAGTGCTGCTGTTTATTTAAATCAATATGTTGACAAAATGGTAAAACTAGCAAAGTTCAAATTGTCACCACGACGTGGAACAGTCAAGTGTAATGATGTCCTGTCCCACCTGAATTAATCCCACCTGAATTACTGATTTCTTCTTTTACAATGTTGATTTGATATTCAAAATATGATAAAAACCCTGACATCATAAGAAACAAAGAAAGGCATGCGACTACAACCCAGCAGAGACTGCAAAGCAGCAAACTGTGTGGGTGCAGTAAACCAGTGACACTTTACTACAGCTAAAAAATGTAGCAGGATAAGATAATGGACTGTATAATGAAAGAGGATGCCCAAAAGCTGAATAAATCTACAATGATAATCATCTGTATTAGTCATTCAATGTAGTGAGGCCTTAAATTCTTCATACTCAAATAATTTAATATGTAATATCCAAAATGATTAAGAAGGAACATAAAAAATAAACTGCAACACTTTCATATTTGCGTTGAAAATAGAACAACTGGTGCTGCAACACAATCACAGTTTCTCTGCACTGATAGTATCTCTACTTACTGTGTGTACCTGACTAGCCAGTTATTATGTGCTGCTAGCCGCAAATGAAGAGGAAACAACCTGCAGGTGCTTATTTACAGAATGGGACATATTCTCTGCTGCCTCTGTATTCTAACAGCTTTATCACAAACGTTCATTCTTTCCTACATAATTTTCAATTCCATAATTTCCGGCGCTCTCTGAATAGAGTGTCTGAAAAGAAAGGCGCTTGATTGGCACAAACCCTTTTAGAATCCTTCCCCCTCTTCTGCTAAAATGAGAAAGAAGGATCCTCTGCACAAAGAGAAGTAAAACCCCCTTTTGAAGTCTGCTGTGTTGTGGAGGGAATGCTCTGCTTTGTCAAAGGCAAAAATCCACAGCTAAGATGAAAGCAAAAGCTGTGTTAAGAGATGGTGGAGCACAATGCGTGTGCATGGGGCAAGAAAAAGGATTTCTGTTCAGGGATGCTTTGACCTCTGAGTGATTTAAGCATGACGCTGACACTGAGTCACACGCACCTCCATGCGAACACAGGAAGTCGTCGTTGGAAATGGGGCCCGGCTCGGCAAAGGTCTTGAACTTGTTAAGCCACTGGCGGGAGATGTAGAACTGCAGAAGGCTGGGCTCCATCATGTTGAATAAACCCGACACCCTCCTACGTTCTTTCAGCGCGTCCTCGTTGCTCTTTCTGTGACAGGAACAGACCACAGATTAATCGCTACTGCAACAGAGTAATCAAAAGTAAGATGCACGTTGTGAATATCAAAGCAGCATAAATGAATCTTAAGATGTTACAGGAATGGATGGGTTCTTGTTCACAATTTGCTAACTTGGAATTTTAATAATGAGAGAAATAGGAAAATGTTGAAAAAGTGCTGTGCAGCAGCTTGTTTAACAAATAAACATTCAAATATATGATGATGTCTGGTTCTCCATGATTCCTGGAAAGGGATCCCAGAAGAGGGCAGTAAGTCTGTATGAGCCTCCAGGAAAGGGTAATTGTTTATTTTGACAGCAGTGTGAATTCATTTTTGATGACAATAAACATGAATTAGCTTCTATCACTTAAATTATGCTGAATAAGAAACTAGAATCAACTACAGTAATAATCAGAGCTTTCACATTGAGATTTGAGGCGCATAAGATACATGAATAAGTGTAAATGATGCTGGTGGCAGTTAATACTGATGGATAACTAATATTAGCATGAGTGGGAGGCTGCTGGAATTCATTCATAAAGTTACAGTACAGCAGCATCACACTGTTGTCTCTAACTAAATCTAAGCCTAGCTTAAATCAAACAGTTGTCTTAAATAGGTTTGATTATTTACAGACAGCGCTTAGCCTAACTATATCTGTCTATTCAACATAAGCAGTGCCTGGCCACTGAACTGTGTCAGTGATCTGCTTGGATGGGGGGACGACTGGAGATTCACGATAGCTGAGTGATAAACCTTAATTTATTATGGAATTGCAAATGCTCAGATTCACACAAGATCATAAACTAATTATTTGACATGTCTATAAAACAAAGGTTTGTTTAACTCAACATGAATGCATACAAGCTCGTCAAAATTACAACTAAAAAAAACAAAAAGAGGGTGCGGCCATGACGTTTTGGCTAAGTATTTATCATTACCGGTCTGATGTATGGATCCTTCTCGTTTTGCTTTAAGTAAAAAGTCCAAACAGGCACAAAAAAAAAACAACTTATAATTCCAGGGTGACAAACTGAGTGTAACCACGGAAGTCTTGTGTGTTGGCTTACTTGTAGAAGAGCACATAAGCCTCAGCATTCTGGACACAGGATTCAGACACCTCGGTCACACTTTGGTCGTCAAATTCATACCACAGATTGTTCACATCATTCCTGCAGTACGCTATGTAGTGGCCACCTGGGATCAGACAGGGGAATGCATTAGAGCAGCACTCGTAAACCTAACAAGTACATGTGATTTTTTTCTATGGGCTAATGAATGCAGGACACTTGTGCGTGCCAACTGAAGGCAGATCTGCCCACTCACTGCTGGCAGTGCCATGGTGACAGATGACTGACAGCAGGTCATAGTTGGAGGTCTGGGCGGAGCTGTCTTTTGCCAGGAAAGGCTGCAGGTCCAGGCCCTCGAGCGGGAAGGAGACGTGGGTGCTTATCTTGGTTGAGAACATCAGTTCATGTCTGAAACGCTTCAAGTGGATACACAGGATCTAGAGTAGAGGAACGCACAAGTTGTATTTTAGAAAAAATCTGCCAAAAACATTAGAGAAAAAAGTTTTGGTTTTTTTCATGAGACGTACGAGAGTTGTCTGTATACCTCTGGCAAACTTTGCATTTTACAAAATTTGACTCCGTTTCGTAATCTAAGAGGAAAAAAGATGAATAAAATAAGCAATCATTAGACATTTTTTCTGTTTTTGTTCATAAGAAATAAGAAATTTAGTCCAGTTCAGTATTCAGCAAAGTCAGAATTAGCTACTCACTTTTTGCATTTTTCACAGCTGTACATGTTGTCTCCTAGAAAACAACAAATGCTCAGTTATTGAGACATCAATCTTGATGTTTCTGCTGGCAGAACAGATTTACGCCCACTCGCTTACCCTTTAGTTCATCTCTGGCAAAGAAAGCTGCGAGACAATCTTGTAGCGTAACCACTGGACCCCAGAACCAACTAAGAATAGAAACAAACAGAAGGATGAATTTTAAACAAAAAGGGCAAAGTATAAAGCCACCGATGCTTGATGTGAATTTAAATAACAACAGTGTACATATAGTTAACACACCTCTTGATATATTCCATGACAAATGCAATCCAGCCCTGCGGCGCATAAGCTTCCCCACAGGAGCCGGCTTTAACCAGGGAGGTCTGGTGGGTGGAGGAGTGCAGTTTGGCCAGGTCTTCCTTCCCTGGGATGGGCAATGAGATATCCTGGAAGTTCTCCAGGGTCACAGACACCTGACGGCAACAGAACACACAGACAGTAAAGATTCATGTTTGGTCACAGTTCGATCAATTTGTACAGGGTTCTGTCTAAAATTGCCACTTTATTGCAAATTATTATTCTTGTCACAGCACAAATATCAAAATACATGACAGTAGATATACAACAACAACAGTGTGTAACATAAGAACCAGGCACCAAAGTAGATTTGTCCATAACATTAAATATTTAGGAAATAAAAGAAAACATTCAATTTAGGAATTTTGGGTATACAGGCACAATAGATGCATAAGGAGTCAGAAAAACAAAGCCGCCATAAAAAAGCCACCGGCAAACACCTGCAATCACCTAGTCACCTATTATTCTATATTCATATCAAGTGTGTCACCAAAGTGCATCCCAAACACTCCAGCAACTCTGATAAGCTCCAGACAACTTTTGGATCTAAGCCAACATGAAAAGCGAAGGTAGTCTGGACTTTACATATGGTATACCACTATGGATGTGAAATATGTTTCAATTACATTAACAATGGTCTATAACAGGTCTTATAAAGTCTTAAATTTAACTTGTTGAAACCTAAGAACCCCTGTATGACACAAACTCCCATCCGCCAGTGCTTCCTGTTACTGTACGTCTCACTCTCTGTTATTTATCTTCTATCTCTATTAAAGAAGAAAAAAACTGTAGATGTCCACACTGACCCGATCACAGGTGAGGCACTGAACTGAGCTGACAATGGTCCCATCGAAGACATCTGAGATGACACTGCGGTATTTCTTCTGTCGCTTATTCTTTGGTGGGGAGAATGTGGTCACCGCTATGAGGAGGAAGAGAGAAAAATGTCAGAATAGATACGGGACATGACCATGTCACTAAGTCCATGACTTTTAAAGCTCTGAATCTGGATGTGATTGCTTCTCATTAGGCAGAAGTACCTTTCTTGTGTGCAGGGTTTAGGCTGGGCCAGCCTGAGGCAGCTTTGGGCGGGCTGCTGGACATTTTGGGAATGTGTCCCTCCATTGGGACGGGACTCTGTGGTCTTGTGTTGTTGGACATTTGTATGTCTGGGAAGGAATCTGGTAGAGAAAGAATTTATATTGGAGACTTTCAATACTATAAATTTGACACTGAATATCAAAAATTAAGAGGCCAGCTGCACAGAACACTTTCTGTTAAGATTTTCCTCAAAGTCTGACTTATGATTTCCTTAAAATAAAATCAGTTATACGAAACACGTTTAAGTCTTTTATTTTTTAGTCCTTTAGGTTTGCTTAAAGGACCAGTGTGTTGTATCTAGTGGCATCTAGCAGATAGCATGCTGACTGCAAACAACCCTCACCCGCCCCTTCCAGATGTGTTGCCACAAAAACTGCAAAAGGCTGTTTTGTAGAAAAATGGCAGTGCAACACGGCAGCATCCATGGAGGAGGATCTGCTCCCTCTGTTGATAAAACTGTTCACTCTAAGGTTAAAAAAAATAATAAATAAATAATTAAATAAATAATACATATATTTATACATAAGGAATCCTTAAATGTTAGTTAAACTGTTGCAAAAATTACCTTAGCAACCAAAGGAGGGAAAAAAAATAAACTTAAACTACTTAAAGGAGAAATTAAGCCTTAAGAGCCATGCGTCAGGAGAAAACTTTAAAAAAGCGTTTAGTGCAACCAACTACAGGTATGTAATCAAGTAAGTTGTGTAAAAATTAAACATGACGTGCCTCTGCTTCTCCATAATTACCTGATGTTCTGCTTTGAACCTTGATGGCTCCCTGGCTGCTAATAATGGGCGTGGTCTCAGTGGTGGTGTCAACATCTTTGTCCATGTCCACTCCAGTGCTTCCACCCATAACACCACCATTAACTCCGGAGCGATAAAAGTCATTAATCATGTTCTTCTCCTTCTGCCACTCCCTGTTGGCCTGGATCTCGTCTTGCTCAGGAATCAGCATCTCGGCCTCATTGGTGTCATCCATCAGCGTGTTCCCACCCTGCACCTCGTTATCAGCCCGCTCACTGCTGCCGCAGGACTCGCAGGACTGGAAGTCATTGTCCGACTGGCTGTGGTTGTCCTCCTCTGGGCTGTCGTCCACGGTGATGCTGTTGGACTGGTCGTAAGGCTCGGGCAGCGGCTCCTTCAGTTCCTCGTGAAGCTGATCCATCAAACAGCGCAGAAACTCCTGGGAGTCCTGGAGGCCGAGTGGGGATAATCACATGAAATGTTAGTTGAGGTAGCAAATTAGTTCTGGCTGGGAAGATTTTAGAGTTTATGTACAGCTATTTTGGTCACAGTAGTCTGTGAAAAAACAGTTAATTTCCTCTCCCTGAAAAGAACATTGAAATATAATGCAGAACTAATTCTTCCTAAATATAATCAAGCTTGACAGACACAGCAAAGCTTTCCCAAAGCTAATTTTTGCCAATTTACAAACAACAACCGCTTCACCTCCTTGTTTATCCCAATTCTGCATCAGAAAATCTGAAACCAAATGCTCATGAATGTGTAATCAAACTTAATGAGCCTCAGACATCCAATCTCTCGCTCAAGCCAAATGAACTCTCCTCTCCCAGGACCTGGAATGTTAACTTCATTCATGGCAATGCTAATTCCAAGGCTGTGCAGCCCAGTGTGGCGTGACAAATGAATATTCCTCAGCTAACTCCTCTGAACAAACACTGGCAGGCACAGAGGAAACAGGCCTTTTTATCATTTCACCATTCAAGCTAATAAATCCCTTATTTACAGACACTGGACAAAGACAAGACGTGCTCCAGTAAAAAGTCTTCTGAAATCCTTTATATCTATAACATGTAAATCTTTTCTTTCAAGCACCACCTGGAATCAAATCAAGCAATTTACCTTAAGGTTTAATGTGTGCATTTGTGTGTGAATGAAAGTCTGAAGCGAGTAATTGCAAGCAGAGGATTCAGTTTATCTGGCTGAGTGATTTGAGCTGGAGTTAATGTAATTTCTGTAAAAGGAATGAGCATGGAGGAATATGGAGTAGAAGAGAAAAAGCAGACACTGTATAAGATCTGGGACTTAGTCTGCCATAATGATCACAGCTCAGCATAAATTCAATCTTAAAGGACAGATATCAACATTAAAAAGGGTTAAGAACCCAGATATCATCACAAAAAATCTGAAAGGACCAAGATGTCAACCATACACACACAGACATACATTTACATATGTGTGTGTGTGTTTGTGTGTATCTATATACACATATACATATACACATGTATATATACACACACACACATATACATGTGCTAAAATGGTTAAGAACCCAAATACCAATGCCATAAATTGTCAATAATGAAAAAAATCAGGAAGGACCCGGATATTAACACTGAATATCGAAAAAAAAAAAACAGATATCAAGGCTAAAACATGTTAAGAACCAAGATATAAATGCTATAAATCACCAGCAATTCAGATATAAATGCTAAAAACAAACTGTAAAGTCAGATAGCAAAGCTATAAATGGTTAATGTTTGTATAAGGTGGTAGGCGTATTAGCGTATATCACAGTCACTTATTATAAAAATCAGAGAGAAATAATACATTACCCACACATCTCTGAACACATTTTGAGACACCCACACATTGCTACAAACATGATAATATTAACTAACTGCATAATCAATTTAAACCTTAATCCATGTTTTACATTCATATTTACTCATTTGCAAACCACAGAGGTAAAAGCAAAAAAAAATTGCCTGTTTAAGCCACAACAGCTGATTATCATTCAACATATAAATGAAGTCACAGCCATGCTGCTGAATGTGTCTCCAACTGTGAAGAGTGTCTCCGTGTTTTATTTATGCATGAGTGTGCTCACATGCACTTTGTTGCACGTTAATTTCACCATCTGCAATGACCCACCTGCTGAGAATATCCTCTAAACATGGGGTTTATGGCTTTGATCCCCTGGAACAAGTTGGTTGGGACCACGTAGGAGGGTCTGCAAAGTGACAAAACACAGCCTGTTTAACAAGACAAGTAGTACAACTTATTGCAATGAAGTCTTGTGTGATGTAGAATTTGAAATCAAGACTGGCGGCTACAGAGAGACCAACTCAGGTTTGGCTGTGGATGCTGAGTTTAACAGCAAAGTTAGAGTACAGTTGCTCTGGAGTCACATTCTAAAGATGAGAAAAAGATGAAAGTGACCACTGAATTATGAAATCAACTGTGGCTTGTGGGCTAGTGTGCTTATAGTCTGGAGTGATCCAAACAACAACTAAACTAGAAAAGTCAATTTAATAGAGTGCAGATTTCTCACAGGCAACAAATGGTGAAGCACCCACTGCAATGCCACCACAAGTGCCAGATTTCTTGAAAATACGTTCTGAATTAGGTGAGTTACAGTTTATTTTTGTGGTGTGGTCTGCATCTCTCATTTGTTTACAGTTGGACCTTGAACACTCCAATTTGGCAACCATGCAGATGCATAGTAGCATGATACAGCATCGGCTACTGAGGAACAGAAGCTGGCAGGATTTATTCATCTTGTATCGTGCCTAACTTTAGTTGATCATAATATATCAGGTATGGAATTAATCTGCAGATGATCTGGTTAAAGATCAAACCAAACTTTTGAATGGATGTCAGTTTTTGAGCAATGACAAAGGACAAAATGTGGCCTGAAGCAGACGAGGTAAACAAGTTGTTGTCGACTTGCGGCTCCTACCATAAGAGGAGTGAAGAGTCAGCATTTGTATAAAACAGAGCAGTGAATAAAACTTTTTTTTTAAAAATTGAATGTCACCACAACCATAAGAGGTCCTTCAGCATAAAACCATAAATGTGCACAAAAAAATGTCAGCCTGTTGTCTGTGACATCAGCTGCAGACAAGGTCCAGCTCCCGTGATCACACACACTTGCACATGACCAATTGCACGATCAATAAAAGGTTACAAACACCTACCTGTTCTTGTGCCACAGGTCTGACACTAGTTTCTGGTAGCTTTTGCAGAGTGCAGGCTTCTTGTCCGTCCTCACCATGCCGCCACATTCAAGAAAGAATTGTGTCAAGGGCGGGCTGCGGTGGAAAGAGGGATAAATATATCATATGTGGGCACCAAACAAGCTTTTACTGAATATCCGTCCCTTAACAGATTGATCACTATTACCATAAAGCTTGCAATGCACTGACTTATTCTCAAAAACCTGTATATAATCCTCAATAAGTCCAAGAGTAGCAGATATAATTCAGAGAAGTACAACATGATGTAATTTATGATCCATTATGCCTTCAGACGACTGTTCTTAAGCATGTTTTTGCTATTACATTCATAAAGGTCACACAAAGTAGAAAATAAGAAAAAGGAAAGGGAATCCAGAGACGTCCAAGATGGTATTTGTACATAATTCTGTCTTCTGCCTGTATTTTTGATTTATTTTGTTTCATTTAAGTCATATTTCACTTGTAGAGCAATATCACAAATTCCCAGGGGTACTGAAAACACCACATGCAGCTGAGAGTTGAAGGACATCGGAAATAGCTGAGAAGAAAAACAGCTGAGGGGATTTTACTTGATGGATACAGAGTGGACAGGAATTTGCAAGAAAGAGACAAACTACAGAATGAATTAAGCATGGAGTGTTCCCTTCCCTTGGCAGGGAAAAGGTCCTTCGAACTGAATAATGACCCGACAGTAACTGGAAGAAGTAGCGCTCACACAAACAGACATCAAAGGAAAGTTTCAGAAAAAGGTCCCTCCTTCCGCAGCTGTGTGACTCAGTTCCTCCTATTTTTGGAATGTGATTTAGATTGCAAATTTTGACCCACATCTTTTCCCATTTTGACGTGTATTCAGACTAGGCATCATCAGTTTAATTTAAAACCGTGCCAGCGTCTGGGTAGTTAGTATTACAAAGGAGAAAGGGGTTTGCTATGCTTTGCTGTTCTGTGAAAAATAAAATAAAAAGTAAGAGGTACAATATAAGTAATAACACAGTTTCAGGCTCTGCAGTGGCACCCTCACTTAAGTGACCACACCAACAACCCAATCACAAAAAATGAACCAGAAGCATTGGCTATGCAATAAACGATAAAACAAATGCGGCAGACCGGGGGAGAAACAGTAAAAAGAGACGCATAAAAGACATGGTGGGAAAAGAAAAGGAACAGAGGAGAAAAAGGAAGAGAAGAGATTGGGAAAGAGTTGGTGTTCATTTGTAACAGAAGACCCTACAGGGAACTACAAAAAGCCATTTCTGCCGTCTCAAATGGTGCACTGCAGCAATTTTCACTCAGCCGTCACTCTCCCAAATGAGCATAGCTACGGTCCTTTTTTCACAGACAACAAGAACCAAGCAGGCGATGAATAAAGCAGCAAATGGCTTCTGAATAGAAGCGTGGTGAAAGTCTGAGTGTTGAGTGGAAAGTAACATGAAGAAACCGCAAAGGGCACGTAATCACTGTCAGAGAGGTGCTGTGGAGCAGAGAGGGTGTATGTGGGGACAGACAGCAGGTTAACAGAGGTCTCACCAGTTGGACAGGGCCTGGAGGGCAGCATTCATGTAGCAGGTGTTGCCTATGTTCTTCAGTCCCGTCAGGCCTGAGGGAGACAGCAGAACACACCGGGGAAATTAAAACAAGCCACTCATCAAAGGCTTGTAAATTTTGATGGCAGCCACAAGCCTCTACATTGTTAAGGAGGCCCTATTCCATTTCTAAGATTAATATTTTACAGCAGAAGAAGTGGCTACCTGGTGGATCTTAAATCAGCTACTGTGGCCAATTGAGCCCTCTTAAGTCCAACCCCCTTTCCATTCTGTGCATCAATTACAGTTAAGCAAGCTTGGAACCCCGGTCAACGTTCTCCTCTCCTGTTTCCTGTCGTTAGATATGCTATGTGCTAGGCCCGTCTATGTTAAAAAGAAAGAGATGGTTAAAAGGCATTGCCTGGGAACCTGTAAAAGCACAGGAAACAGTTGACAGAGGTTCCAAGCCTGCTCAACTGTTATTGGAGCACAGACCAAAAAGGGGACTGACATGGGAAGGGTAAATTGACTAAAATCCTGTTTTTCTAACAAAAGCAGAAATGTTTACTTCTCCTTAAACAAGGGTTTGTAGCATCTAATCTACCCCCACCATTCATAAGCAAGTTTTAAAGTTATAAGAGCCTTTTTTCCCGACAATTTCCAAGCAAATCTATGACATTTATTTGCAATGGACATTTGAAATAATTACATCCTCGGAAAGTGTAACTCAAACTGAATCTAAAAACATGTTAACTGCATCTGTAATTTCAGATTTAGAGACACTCTGTTTTTTTTCTCCCCCTTCCGATCTGATTCTGATATCTGAATTTGGGTATCTGCCGATACGATACTGATACTATGTATTTATACTGATACACAACAAGTTCCTGTCTTGTTTTTCTGTGCTTTTTTCTGAGTTTCAAGACTAAAATATCTCCAAACTAAAGACATATTGATTTAGCCAGCTATTACTAGGGATGAGATCAATCCCAGCTATACATTTGACTGAGTAATGACTCTGCAAATTGCAGCAATCAAGTTGGAGAAGCTCAACTGCCTCCATGTTGACCGTGTTGATAAGCAAGTCAAATCAGTCAAACCTCCAAAACTAACTTCCTGTTGTTTTTAACTGCATCTGTCCACTTCACCTCATGCCTCACGTCTCTCCCTGCACACCCCACCTACAACTCTTGTTTACGTCCCTGGAGAGGCACGCCTCACAGCATAAAAACCCCTGATCTTTTAGTGATCAGCTTAATCTGTGGACGACATCGCTCTCACGCAGCTTGTTTACTCCACCTCCTGATCATATGATCTGTATTTGTGATAAAAATAACGAAGGCAGTGACTGGCGCCAACACCTGAGCTGCACCACATGAGCACCAAACATAACATATGCCATTCGGTGGGGCCTGTGTGTGTCTCACAGCACTGAGTGAAAACAGTATTTGCATTGGCGACTCCAGTGGGACTGAAACACTCACCACTTTAGTGTTAGTGCTGGGCTCAACCCACTGAACTACACAGGAGTGGCCTGTAGTCATGCTCAGGGACCGTGTGTGGCTCTCTGTTGCCTCTAGTTTCTGTGGTGTGTGTGGCACCATGAGTGTTAGTTAGCTCTCATCGGCAACTTCATCTGACAAAACTGTTCACAGTTCACAGTCATGTGCAAATTGCTGGCTGGTTTGTTTTGTTTGTCTTTCGAGTGATGTTTTGGATGGTGGCTATAGTCTCTGTGGTGTGTTCAAGTACAACTTTTAACAGAAGACTTGAGGCAGAGTGAGGCAACACATCAGACAGTGTACATCAGCCCTTGTACTTTGAAGTCTGCTTGGTGTATCAGGGTCTTTAAAAACACTCATCCTGCCATTTATTGCTCTTACTAATTCAAATCATAACCTGTGCTTTGAACTAAACCAACTGCTCATTACAGAGCTCCTGTGTTTGAGGTTTAACCTCAAATCATCCATGCAATGTTGAGTTCTTTAATTTTGTCATACTTGGATTAAGAGATGATAAAAATTAATAAAATTTTAGTCACCTCACTGACTTCAAAAGTACATCATTTCAGTTATTAAAATTATAATCTTGGCAAAAATGTGTCTACTGCAGCAACACTATAACTATAAATTAAACAACTTTGCATGACTGTATTTAAGTTTGCATTCTCGTATGTGTTTGTTGTCCTTATAGTTGATATTTGTGGGAACAACTAGCATTTTGTTAAAGGGATAGCATGTGTTATTTGATGTGGGGTTATATGAGGTACTTATCGATATTTGAGGTCTATTACTACAATTAGTTTGCCATACTGCTATGGACAGGCTCAGCAACAAAAGGTATTTTAGCCACTTAAAAAAGGTCAACCTAAAAAAAAAAATCAATACCAGTGTAAGTGTACAGTATAATATCATATTTTCACTGCTTTGGCTCCTTTTCTAGAGGAAAGGAAAGACAGGAAAAATTAGTCATCTGACCGTACAGAACGTGGGAGTTGCTGGTCTACTATTGTCTTAATTGGTTAGTTTGTGAAATTGTGTGACTTCAATAAATCTGAACTATCCTTTTAAAACACCAAAGTCACACAATAATACAAACAAACTAATCGATTGAGGCAGCGGTTCACCAGCAACTCCCGTGTTCTATGCAGTTAAATTACTGATTTCGCCTATGGAGTTCGGTTGGTTTGGAAGGAGTGATATTTGACTTATATAATGGTGGTTTCCAGATTTAAACTGTTTTTTAAGTGACTAAAATATATTTTGCTGCTGACCCTGTACATAGCAGTGCATTGCTTAGCTTTTGTGCTGGTGCCCCTCTCTGCTTTTCTTTACTGGGGGCATGCCGACCTCCATCTACTGCAGGTAATACACTGACTGTAGATAAGTACCTTACACAACCCCATCTCAAATAATACTACACTGCTCTGTAACAAACAGTGCCTCTACTGATCAAATGCAATCATGTATGCCATTAATTTAGTGGAGAACTCACCTCTGGCACGCAGGTCATCCTCCTCCTCTGTCTCCATGTCCAGGTCTTCACAGCCTCCATTAGGGGGCACTCTCAGAGAGGTTGGGCTCTCAGGGGCCCTGCTGTTATCCTGGAGCAACAGCACAGCAGACACACATAGATCTCATCATAAAACTCTTATCTAGTAAATGAATAACAGCAAACAATGTGACAGTTCAACCATCTCTCAGGATAGACTGGTGGAAAGTGTTATCATGCAGCTCTGCCAGTATGACAGGAGAGAACATAGTTATATAACTAAACAATTATGTAGTAAACATGCAATGTAAACCCATCTATCCAAACAACATACACCTACAAAAGCAAAACTTACATTTAATCTATACTCAGGAATGTGAATTTATTTTATTTTTTTCATGACTTGCTATTGTTAAATATTAAACCTGCTTTTTGCAGGCATGGCTAAATAAAACATGACGATACTGGCATGAGGGGAACCTGGCTCGTACCTGACCAGCATTCTGTGGAGAGGGGAGGGGTTTGCTGTTGGCGTGGGGAGAGTGAGGGCCTAGTTTACGCTCCAGGAAAACCTCCTTGCCGCAGGCATAGCACCACACTCGCAGCGTGGTCAGGTTCACGGTGAGGTTGTGCCTTGTCTCCTGCACACAAAGTTGCGAAAGAAAATAAAACATTTTGTGAACAGACATATCAGACAGTATAAACAAAGTGAAACAAGAAGACAGTGTTAATAATTATCTAAGAGCAGCTGATAAAGAACATGTGCACTTTCTTATCAACAAGATGCTTCTTTATATTCAGCATAATCTCCCAACTGACATCTCATTAGACAATCAACACTGCCTTTGCTCTTACATAACAAATGTAGGTGTGCCTGCTGGCAGCTGGCCTGCCTAATCTATGGTGCACACACACTAAACTTTATTATGGGAGATTCTGGCACACCTAACAGTGCAACAGAACAAAATGTTTTCCATCAACCATTATGCAAGTTTTTATCCTCCCACATTCAGTCCCATTAATAACAATCAGGGTTCAACATTAACCATAACCATGGGTGATATAGCCTTAAAATTATATCATGATATTTCAAGGATATTTAGAATAACAATATTTATGACAATATAGAAAAAAATACTCAACAAAGTTTTATCATTGATTGCAGCTTACAGGCAGCAGCATTTATTAGTGCAAACAAAATGAAAGGCATTTTCCATCCTTCTTTTCCAATGAGAAACTGTTATTGATGACAGTCCCTTAACCTTGTAACTCTTCAGGAGCCTGAACAATATTATCACCTCATGAAACTGGCCTCAAATTTTGCAGCAGCAATCCAAACAAACCTTCAGTTAAACATTCAATGTTTACAAGAATAAAATAAAAATGGTACCTTGCATCTTTTTTTTTATATTACCATCAAATGAAGTAGAAATCAGTGCTCAAACTGTTGCAATGCCTCTAATTTCTTGTGTAAACATAAAATGGATATACCATGAAATGAGGTAAGTTAGAATTTCAGTGATGGAACAGTACAAGTAAATGCTTAAAGGCCAAGATGCACTAAAAGCTTCAATTAAATTCAAAAGCTTCTGTGGCACACTGTACAATCCCAACACCACAGAACCAGCAGTATTTTGGGAAAAGGTCGCTATTTATATACATCTTTTTATTTCTTTATTATTATAATTGTTAAAAAAATATATATTTCTTTATAAAATACTGTCCTCTGAGAGGAAAGTGCTCATATTTTTTCAGGTCAATCTATATAATGACTAAACAGTGCCCAATATTACATATATATTACATGAGTTTCACTCAGTTTACATCAGAGAGGATGCTCGTTTTTTTACTGGAACTAGCACCTTCAGGAAACACAACATTTTGTGGACAACACAAGTGTCACAGTTAAGGAAGGCTGTGTTAAGTTGTGTTAAATTGTCTTTTCTGTGTTGCTCTTACAAGTTTATATTTGGGCCACCAAAAACGGCTCAATTAATTTAGGGGTTTGTTGGCCTGTGCTTCAAAATATTAGCATCCATCCATGATATCCATGATCTATTACTATGGTCTAGCGTATATCACTGACAGGATGAAAATTTTATGTTATACAAGGTCAGCATTAATGATAATATTAATTAAGTAGTTAAAAAAATAAATAAATGTGCAATCAAAAAACTGACTAACAGGGAAAACAATTTTACTCAAATTTTAGTTTATTTCTTACTGTTCACTTCTCATGCCATGTGCATTTTTGGGGGTGCAGGGGGATTGCTTTTAATTTTACAGGAAAGCTGAAGATATGACAATAAAGGGGGAGAGAGAGTTGGGGAATGCAAGCAAAGCAAAGGACTGAACAAATGGTCGCTGCAGAGGCCTAAGTTCATTAGGCAAATGCTCCAGCAACTGAGCTACCAGGTCACCACCTATCAATATTTTTATTTGACCTTTTCAAAAAGTATATTTCTGAGAAGCAGCTTTTCAACACAAGCACTCACTTACTCCCCCTATGAGATTTCTTGTGAGTAAACAAAATTAACCTCCTTACCCTCCCAACTATATAAAGACAAGACTTAAGATAACACTATGTTTAACAATTTATTTCCAATAAGTCGGACACCAGTTCTGAGCTGAACATCTCATGTTACAGATCTGGTATTGTAGAGTCACAGTGAGGGTTGTTGCAGCAGGGCAGATTTTTACTGCTGTGGAAACATGGCCGAGTTCTGCTGACCCACTGCTGCTCTGACAAACTCCAGCAGCCTGGCAGGTCGACAGGAGACTGAACGTGAGCAGCAGCCGACCAGCAGACCCTGCATTATTCATCAGGGCTGCATTAGCCTTCACACAGTGGGCCAGAGCAGGGCTGGCAGAGGGGACACACCAGACTGAGCAAGGCCATGAAACTCCCCAGCTTAAATAATTTATGAAGGAAAGTAGACCAGGTAGGGCACTAATAACAAGCTGGATTTATACGACTTAGAAGATGTTTTACCAGCCTCCATAATGTTTTCTAACTTTCAAATTGAAAGTATCTTTAAAAAAATACTGTATTCAAGCTAAACAAGTCCTCAGTGCTCCTTCTGCGCACACAGAATAATACTTGAGAGAGATGAAGATGAAAACCTGTCCAAGCATGTCAGCAACTCATATCATCCTCACAAATACTTGTCCAAAATAAGCACTGCATTTAGTTTGTTGTAGCACCAGCTTAGGCTCTGCATCAGTGTGTGATTTTCTAATCAAGAGGCATGCTGGGTCTGGTTTTGTCTGCAAAATAACATCAAGTCTTCTCTCCAGCCCTCAGTGTTCAAGACACTACTAACCAAAATCAGTAAGGAATAAGAAATGTCTGTTCAAGACTGTTCAAGAAAAAATCTGTGCCTTGTTGCATAAACTACCTTAAGTTTCCTCAAGTCATCACTGATGCTTTAATATATAACCTACATAAGTTAATGACACCATCTGCAAGAAGATCGACTTGAAATCAATTCTCCATGAAATTCAGATGGAATAAGTCTGCATTTACATTTTTCTAGCAAGAGCTACCGTGAAGTGAAAAAGTTACAGTGGCATGAAAAAGAAGCAGGAGAAGATTTTTACTCATATATTTTTTTTCCTGTTATCTTTTGCAGCTATTGAGGTGGAAACACCACCACTTCTGTCCACAGGGGACTCTAAAATCAACAAAATATTTAAGTTCCTTGACGTACCTTCAAGTTTGTCCCTTAAGCAAATTATTTCCCTTCACTAACTGCTCCACTACTCCACTAAGGCTTAGGAGTGTTGTAAAAAGCTCCTTAGGTTGTTTCCTTGCCTGTGTGCTTAGACTAAAGCTATTTACTGTGATCAGCACATGCAATTCAGTTACCATGGTTACACTTCACTCACATCCTCATCCTTTAACATTACTTGACAGCACTGTAGTCAGTGTTAGCTAGCTTAGCCAAAATTGACAACAAGGAAAACACATAAAGAAAAAGAAAGCCAGACTGGTCAGAAGATGAGAATGTCATTCTCTGCTTAGAATATGGACAACACAAACACATAATCCAAATTAAATTCAATCCAGCCATAACAAATACACACAAGCAGAAGATGTGGCAAGAAGTAATCAAGAAAATCAATGTGATATGAATCATAGATTAAGTCAAGAAGAAATATGAAAATATTAATGTGACAGCAAGAATAGACATTGACAGGAGTTTAAAAAAAAACAGGTGAGTTTCAATAAAATTATATCCCTAATGTTACTATTTGAGACAGTTATGTTAACATTAGGCTACCTAGTTACTGAGTTGCACAGTACAGTCAAATCTATTTTGTCTAACAAAGTTGTGCATCGCTCAGTGTCCAGTGGGTTTTCTCTGTCCCAAGAAGTGATTCTTGGTATCTCCTCCCTCACTGTCTAATTTTCTCCTCCACTGTCTATTTTTGCTTGGAATCTTCTGTGGAAAATGGTTACTAGTTCTAGAAATGCATAAGGGGATACTTAAACCTACAACAAAGAGTTTTTAACTAGTTGTAAAACAGTCTCAATTTAATACTGGTGCCTCTACATGACCAACATTAGCAAATGAGACCAGTCAAAAGAAGACTGGCTATGTCTATATAGTTATTCTTAATGGTTGCCACTGGGTCGGATTCTCCTTGAAATCAAATGAAACTATGAAATGTTCACATTTTCCCTGCCAAAGTCACACTAATGAGTAGTGCATTAGCCAGTTGAAAGGAAGTAGGAGGAGACTTTTTTAGGTCATTTTTATTTTTGATGTTATATTTTGTGGTTATCACAGTGGAAAAACAGCTTTTGTCTACAGGGGCCTCCAAAATCAACACCATATGAAATGTTCCTCATTGTAGCTTAAGGTAAAGCTAAAGGCAAACACTTAGAGATCAAAGGGGTTTCCCTCACAACGTCCTAAGAAAAATCATTTCAATGATTTTATGCAACTGCACTTTTCCTCAGATGGAAATTTAAGGGCAACCTTAGCCTATGTGGTTTCATGCAGCCAGGCCCTGTTATTTTACAAAGAGTACTGGTAGCCCAAAAGCAACTGTACAGCTGTGGTATCTTTCCAATTCTTTATCCGCAATTTGAAGAAGGATTTCCAAAGTTTGGATTTGCTTCAGAAGTCATTCCTGGTATATAATGATGTTTGAAATATGATCTACGTGTAAATACTAATTATGTGTCCCAT
The DNA here is from genome assembly GCF_056507025.1 of Lutjanus erythropterus. Classification (NCBI taxonomy): domain Eukaryota; kingdom Metazoa; phylum Chordata; class Actinopteri; order Lutjaniformes; family Lutjanidae; genus Lutjanus; species Lutjanus erythropterus. Next base: position 17,301,395 of record NC_139328.1, read on the forward strand.
TTGGTTACCTAAAATACACACAGAAGTGAAGCGTCAACTTCAGAAATTAGCTGATCTAGCCATAACTCCTAACTCAACACTTTGAGACAGTCACTCATATTTACTGACTAGCAGAGGCCCTCATTCCCACATACTACTACATCTAATCTGATCCAAGAGCAGTCTTTCTCATTGCATAGTCAAAAGATCCACCCCTTGGGGCCTCAAAGCACTAATTAAGCATGGCCTTCTTTCTTACAAGATTTAAAGATGGCTTCCACTGAATAAACACAAAAAGCAGCTGGCGAGCTACACAGACAGATGTCCTGGATAAGTGGGTGGATATAAAGTCCACTGGTGATATAATTTAAAAATCAGTCAGCTAATATTACATCTTTCTGCCAACGTGCCCTGCATCCAAAATCTGTCTTTCATCTGGATGGAGAGCTCTACTTCTGAAGAGGTTTGCACTTGAACAGGCCCTCTCTGGACAATGCTTTGAGCAGCTATGCGGATAGCAACGTACAGAGCAAATTACATGTTTGCTTTCATACTCCTCCTTCTTGCCTTCTAACCCTACTTGGCCCTGGCGTGCTGGAAGAAAAGCCTTAGTCAACACTGGGAACACCAGAGGCTGAGTAAAGCCTCAGAGCAGCCAGGAGGGACAGATACTGTAACCATGGAGCTGACAGTGCTACTGAATATCCCCCATGTCCCGAAGGAATGGCAATTAATAATGGATGATCCGCGGCTGAAACTGCACTGAATGTGGAGGAGTAGGCAGACAGAGCTGCCTTGATGGTTTTAACAATTCGTGCACTTCAAAAGCTAAAAGATTCACGTGCTGGCTCTTAGATCGTGTAGAGAAAAAAAGTTAAAAATAAAATAGTGCTGCAGGCAGTTTTATTCCAAGTCATGGTTCCTGGGACTCTGAAGTGGTATTCCTCTCCTGTCCGGCCATCTGGTGCCTCCTTTGCTTCCCTACTGACTCTTGGTGCATCTTTTTTCAATTCAACATCACAGTCAAGACTTCAAAGATTTCCTGCATCTTTTCTATGCATTCATTAGTATTTCCCTGCTGAAAGGCATCAGTAAGGTTGAGATGTCTCACCTGCGAGTGCACAGTGCTGTGGTCAGTATGGGATTCTCCACAGCCTACATATGCACAGCCATTCTGTAGAGGAAAACAAACAGAAGAACCAGACACCAGGGGGTTAAACATAAAACAGAAATTACATGTTTCTGGTGACAAAGTGTTTGGATGTTGTATTTCAAACCATCAAATAAACAAACTTGTCTTTCCTGGTGAGCACTGTCTTACCTCCAAACACGCCCACAAATTTGGTCCTCCAACTTTACAGTCTTGGCATTGGCCCTAGAAAAACATGAAGATGCTCAGGTTAGAGTCAAATGTTCTAAATTGACGATAATTAAGACTGCAGCAAAGTTCAAAAATAGACAGGAACATTCGGCTTTTAAATTCCAACTGGGCAAAATTATTTAAAAACAGGTTATTCAAGGTTTTTGCCATGTTACTAGGCTACACAAGGTCTTAAAAGTCTTTAATTAGACTTTTAAGACCTTTTTGGTACAATGTAATTTTATTCCTGTTTCAAGATCATAGCTGCCAAATTATGAAAGTATGATGACAACAATCAATCACATCAATGCAACCTAGACCCAAATACACAGTATAAAAAAAGTTGAATAGATTAACTAATGTATTCATTTAAGTATTCATTTATTTACGTTTCATTCAAATTGAGACTTGCTACAAAGCCCACACAGAATCTGCAACCACAGACACCTCTGCAGACTTAAAACTAATAGAGAAGCTGCTTTCAAAACACAGACTGTTATAAAGCACCTTACCAGTTGTTTATTAATGTGTTTCTTTGTATATGCCTTGAATTGGTAGATGGGGGACAAATGATTAAAAGTTAATGGTTTTTTGAATTCACTTTGGCTCTCTTTGCTCCGTGTTGAACCTTGCATCTTAGTAGCCATCTGTCCTACATTTTAAGCTGGTTGGCTTTTCCAACAAATGTTAACACTTTTTTTGGACTGCTGGTGATGAAATACAATCTCAAATTTAAAGGCTCTGCTAAGTGAGGCACATTTTCATTCTAACTTTCAAGCTTCTGAAGCTAGCAGAAAGTGACAACAGGCCTGATGGTGCTGACTGAAACTACATGCAAAAGTATTAAACAGCCTCCTGTGCACACAATCATACTTTTAGTTTATAGCTGTGTAACATCTCCCAGCAGTCAGGATTAAAGATAAAAACATGAATGCAAAGCATTTCAATTATTTTCATGACATGCAGATAACCTGATAATAAAGGAACAGTTCACCCCAAAATCAAAAATTAATATATTTCCTCTTGCCTGTAGAGCTATTTAATCATCTGTATTGTTTCAGTGTGTGTTGCAGAGTTTTGGAGATATCAGCCAGTAAGATGTCTGCCTTCTCTCCAATATAATGGAACTAGATAGTACTCGAATTATGGTGCTCAAGGCTTTGAAAAACTCAACAGCAATGTCTCTTTACATAAATCATGACCCAGTTCCTCAAGATAATCCACAGATCTTGCTGTGAACATTTTCATGTAGGAACTGCACTACACCTGCCAACCACATCACTGCACTAGCTAGCTCAGTGAGGCTAATGCTACTGCCGAGCCAAGGCCATAAATATTTACATGTCACAATGCCACAGGCACGGGTCTCTCATCCATGAGTGAGATGCACACTTCCTTCTGTGCAGTGATATGGTTTCAGGGTGTACTATGGTAGAAAGACAATAGTTCCTAAATGAAACTGTTCACAGCAAGGTCTGTGGATTATCTTGAGTAACCGAGTCATGATCGCTGGAAAGAGATATTGCAGTTGAGTTTTTCACATGTATTTTATTGGTGCTTTGAGTTGAGTGCCATCTACTTCCATTATATTAGAGAAAAAAAAGCCGTGGTAAGTTATGAGAAGGACAGTGAACAGGGTGATGATGGACGTTCACTTACATGGGATTTCTGAATGAGTTCCTCCTTGGTGATCTCCCCCACACAGTCCAGGTGGGGGCAGTCACAGCTGGACGCCGGCGGCATCACTTACAGACAGGTCTGAGAGGGACAGAAAGACACAGACAGATGTAAATGAACATCCAGTATTGTACTTGCAGTTTAAGTGAGGTGACTCTTTCAGTTCCTATTTATAAGACAATGCAGGACTTCTTGTTATAAAAGAATATTTATCGACCACAAGTCTAGTCCGTGTAATAGGAGATATATGCAAAGAACAGCACAGAGGACAAGTAAAACAGTCGGGCTAATGTAACCTGAGTCAACACCACACAATGTGAGTTTTATTCCATGCCTTCATGACTACAAATTCCTCTTATTATCAACCACTGACACACCAAGCAGCACATCATGCCACAGCTGTCAACAACTCATGTGGAACAATCAGCGTCTGAATGGCATTGCCATAAATGATAGTGCTGATGTTGCAGAAAAAAACAATCATAAGTTGAACAAATCTTCTGAAAATAAATGATTCAATTCACCAAAGCTCAACCAATAAACCTAAAAACTTGCTCATGTTCATGTTAGATACAAAAGGATGGCCTAGTCTGAGACGGGCTCAAAAAATGTGCATGAACATGGGTCGTGTGCATAAACACCACAACTGACAGCTGCAGCTCGAATGGATGATACCTCTGCAACAGCGGGAGACCTGCAGCTGCAGAGGCAACATATAAGAAGTAGTCCATGTGACAGGGGTGAAGGAGAAATGAGGAGAAATGAGGGAGTGACAATGAGCTTTAATCCCAGTTCTGAATCTAAACCCAAGCATGTAAGAGGGCCCCAAAAGAAACCACCATCCTGAATGTTACAGCTGCAGTGATTAACCATTTAGTTGCCACTTATTTTGATAATCAATTAACCATTTTGAGTAATTCTTTTAAGGTCAAAATTCTCAAATTTCAGCTTCTTAAATGTGAATATTTTCTGGTTTCTTTACTTCTCTATGACAGTAAACCGAATAGGGCTACAACCAACAGTTATTTTCATTATGGTCAATCTGTTGATTATTTTCTCAATTAATCATTTATTAATCAATTAGTGGTATAAAATGCCACAAAATGTTGAAAAATTATCAATATTTTTCAAAGCCCACTCACTGTCTTCTTTATGTAAAAAATATACAAAGATATTTAGTTAACTGTTATAACAGAACTAAAGAAACCATAATATATCCACATTTGAGAAGCTGAAATAAGAGGATTTGTATATTTTTTATTAAAAAGACTGAACTGACTCAAAATGATTACCAAAATAGTTGCAGATTAATTTAATAATTGATTAATAATAGATAAATAGTTGCAGCGCTCAAACTTAATATCTTTGGGTTGTGAACAAAACAAGACACCTTAGGTTTGGGAAGTTTCTGATCACGTTCTGCCATGTGTGCAGGTTCATCTACTAACTATCAACTACATTACACGATAATTAATCAGTGAACCTAAAATTATGATTATAAACTATGTGCTGACAGTCAACACTCCGTCAGTTGAGATGATGAGTGGCAGAAATGTTGAGGAATCAAAACACCAAACCACAAAACTAATGTTCTCATTAACTCTGGCTAGCAGTCCATTTTATACTTTTATATACACAAAGAGAGAGCAAGATTGCCTCTTTTGGTCCACAAAAGGCTGTTTCTGGGCCAGTGCCCTCTGCAAGAACAATACACTTTTCTAGGCAACTCATTTATTATACTAGTACCATTTAAGGATACAATGAACCTCAACTTTTAATAAGAGTCTTTGCAATGGTGCACAAGTTTTATACCCCTACAGGGAAGCTCTATTCATTGTGCTAAATTACATGTCTGTATTTGATTGTCAAGAGGAAGCAATTACAATTCTGATAATGCATTCAAGTCCAGTGTGCAAAATTGTGTTACCTTGTGTTATTTTGTAAGACCACACTGAACAGTTTATATCTAAAGAGGTCACAGGTCTGCTCCCACGGAGGCTGCCATGTTGCTTCGCCATGTTTCTGTAGTAGTCCAGATCAGATAAACCAAACACTGGCTCTAGAGAGGGCCTTACACATATTTGCAACTTTTGTGGCCATTATAGGGTCTTCTACATGCTAGGAAGGGGAGGGTGTCTTTGCAATTTGCAAGCTACCACTAAATGCAACTAAATCCTACACAATGGTCCTTGTGGCATAATGGCAATGAGATTCACCTCAATAATCCTTTTGAATTTGAGATAAAAAAAAAAAAAAATCCTTCAAAACCATCAGATAACTGGGTGCTGGAAGATTTCTAGTGTAGTTTTAAATCAGATGAATTGGAACAAATTTGTTCATGTTTTCCGGTGTCTGTAAAGAGGAAGATCAGCAGCTACCCGCCAAGCCCTGTACAGTGGGGATGACAGAAACCACTGGGGATTTCTATTATCAGGCTCGTTGTGAAGGCTGCAGTCCCATCTCCTCTCTAAACGGAAAAAAGGCTCACGAACTGTGTCAGACAGCCCTTGGGGGAACAGGGGATTCACTTGTAGAGGGGACACTGGTTACATGGGGTCTGTCTATAATGAGTTCTGCATTTGAAAAACATAAATAAATAAATCATAAAGCAAGCTACTATCTGAATGTGAGCGGAAATAATTTCTCTTCATTGATGTCCTAATAATAAATGTCCTTGAATCCTCAAGAGACAAATTATACAAGAAGAGTTTGGTCAATGGTTGATGGTTAATGGTGATCATATATATCTGTCAAAAAACAAAGCACCTTTGAAAATACTGACAATGAATAGGTTAAAATGTAACAAAAGAAAACAGGAGGCAGGAAAGTGAAAGTATTCACTGTGCTGCATAAAATAAATAGCATGATTAAGCATTTAATACCAAGCAGCAAGTTTAGTCCCAGAGTCGCTATAGCCGTCAATATTTTGCTTTTTATTTGTACTGTCTAGATATGTAATAACACTCATAAAAAGAAAGATTACTTATATTGACATTTTTTGGCTGAAAAAGCCTCTTCAGACCTAAACTCTGTAATGTTGTTATCGCTTTAACTCACATCCAACATCCTTGAATGTGTGACCTTTTGCCCATGGTGAGGCTACAAAGTGACGGTAGAGGTTGCACATGACAATGGGGCTTACAAGGAGTGTTTAAGGAAAGTATTAGTGGTATGATGACAGCAGAGCCCAGCCCCAGCCCACAGCTCTACTGTACCGCATGTGATTCAGCACATTTGGACCACACCAACATGGTAAAAACCACGTGCCTTGAGTACCACTGCATACACCAACCTTTTCAGACCTCAGATGCACAACTTTAGTTTGCCAACAAACATACAAGACAGCTGACAAGAGCAACTGTAAGAGGAAAGGCACACAAGAAATCACGTCACCTGAAATTTTTTATGTTCCAGGATGATAAAGTGACTATTTGTGCTGATTTAAGGATCCACAAATGTTGTTTTTTTTGCAGACACAAGACCATAATGTTACTATGCCGTGTAAAGAAGTGCATGCATCATGTATCTGAACAACATGGATAGAAATTACAGATCATATCTTTTCCCCTGTCTTTATAGTAGTATTTTCTGCTGTGATATTCATGATTGGCTTGAATCCAAAATCTTATTCCTCTCCCACTTTACCAGAAATTATATTACATTTGGAATCATAATGGATAAAAACTTAACTTCCGCTAAGTAATTTATTTGTTTTAGGTTAATCATTTATCCATAAATGTAAATGTATTAAGACACAACCTTTATTTGTGTTTTCTGCAAATCTCTTAAGTATATGAAAAAAAAAAACTACTGAACATTAATGAGGCCTTAAAATTAGTAGAAAAAAAATAGTAACATTTTTTCTGTGCTTTATTGGGTTATATCACTCTTTACATTGTATGCTGAATTATATAAAGAGGCTAAAAATAAAAATAAAAGTATCCTGACAACAGGTCAGGTGGGAGATGAGGAGAGCATGAACACGGGAAGAAGCTGATCCTGAGTCATACTCATTCTCAGTTTTGTTCAAGTAAATAACATGTCTTTTTCCTGACATGATCAATGCTCTCTGTGAGTCTATTTGATAATCAAACTGCCTTAAATAAGGTAGAGCTTCTTCATTTTTCATACGTGGGGGTAACCTAATTTATATTTGTGTTATAAGCGCCAATAATTGCCCTGAATTTTGGAAGAATCTATTCCAAAAGTCATAATCAGTAAATTCACTGTGTCTTGAGTAGTAAACCGTCACTATTTAAACTGATAGTACACACCAGGAAAATCGAGTTAGCCGGTGGTTTCACTGTCAAGCCTCCAGCGATTGCTAATAGCTGGTGGAGGAGAAAATCTAACTCTTGCACCATCACAAACCATCCTCACCCTTCCGCTGTCTACACAACCACCATGATTATATATGATTATCAATTGGGTTTAATTCTGCACAAAGAGGTGGTACAGCCAGGGTGGGGCGTTGACCCAAACCAGGCGGTGCACATGAAACCGATGTTGCCAGATTCCGTGTTATCCTATAGTTGACTTAGACAATAAATAACAATCCGCTCAGGTTGCAAGACTGCACAATTAAAAAACTTAAACACAAGAATAGCAGTTTAACATGTAAATCTTCCACAAAGGAGTAACATCCCCCATTACGTTGAAAACGTAACGTTACCTGGCAGCTAATGTTAGCTAGGTGCGTTATAGAGTGCGACATTTTTAATTAACTGGCTCCGAACTTATTTCTGCCAGGTTTACAGTTTACAGGTTCACAATTAATAGCCACTTTCGTATGCTGTAGATAAAGACAGCGTGTGTTACAGATGTGTGAGGCTTTGGCCTTGTTCACTGCTCAAATTGAGCTGTCAAACCCAGGCGAGGCGTTGACAGCGTCACAGGCTGACTAGCAACCTTCCGCTGTTAGCATTAGCTGGCAGTAGCCTGTTGGCGATAATTGGTCATCAAATTAAGCCTTTTCTTTACAACCAAGCCATAAGACTTGTCATAACGTAAAAAAGCTAACGGTGGATAGATTTTTCTACATACAATTATGTAGAGAGTTAAATGATTTGCTTTTGATAACCATCTCGCTAACCTAGTAGTATGCTAACTAATGTTAGCCAGCTAACGTTCCTGTATTACACGATCACCGACTATCCCTCAGTGACTACACCAGTCAGCAGCAGCTAGCTAGCATCCAAAAAAACGGTAGCCACGACTCTTACCTGCACAATGACAAGAAGTGACGTTTCTCAAGTAGATCCAGTTGTTGCTAATGTGTAAGACACAGATTCAGTCGGCATTCAGAGACATATTTCAAAGATCAATCCTTCACATCAACGATAACCGTTCCTGTCCCTCAGCGTGGTTGCTAACGTTACAGCTGACTCCACCCCTTTTCCGGTTTAAAAAAAAAAAGAAGAACCCTCCCCATCCTACTGTAAACATACTTAAATACTAACTACGAATATTTAACAGATTTTCTTCAAAAATATACATAAGTTTTACCCTACCAAGCATATCCTCAAAAATGAAGTAGATTTAAATATTAACTGTGCTTTTTGCACAGCTCAACCAAGTTTTCTGGCATTGTCAGTACTGCAAAAATGTGGAAAGATGTTTGCAAGTGTATTATTGACATTTTGCAGTAGTTTATGAATATGCTATATTCGGAGTCATTGCCTATGACAAAATAAATAAATAAAAATAAATAATAATAATAATAATAATAATAATAATAATAATAATAATAATAATAATAATAATAATAATAATAATATAATTGTAATAATAAACAATGGAGGACAGGGCATTTATCATAAATCTATTAATTATTCTAGCCAAATTCTATGTGCAGAAGTGTACCTTTGATGAGTTTGAACAGTTCATTTAAGAACTATTAAATCTTACTTTAAACAAAATTTAAGGCTATAAATAATCACAATGAGCAATATTATCAGCAATATTAGAATGTATTAACCATTAACTATTAACTAGCATGTCTTGAATATATTCACAGATAGCATTGAAATACAAGCTAATGTTTGACAAGATGTGAGTAGATATGTACAGAATGTCGACATGATTTACATAAAATAGTTAAATAGCTTCTGTAAAAAAAAAAAAAAAAAAAAAAACTTCCTCAATTAATGGTGAGTGACAAGTGACAAAGCAAACAAGTGAAAAGGGGGCCACCTAGTGGTGAAAATCGTAAAGGCAATGTGCAGTAAACCCATCCCAAGCGCCAACTAGCGTGTAATGTGCACTTTGTGACTGTCTAACGGTACAAGAATAACCTCAAAATGTGTTTTATGGGATAAACAATATCATATTAGGACAAGAAATTATTCAGTCTTGGGACTGATATATCCCACCTCCTTTACTTTCAGTGAAACATTTTGATATCAACCTTAGAAATAAGAAATACTTTTGTTATAAATAATAGGCTACTTTTTAAAATAATTGAAACCAAATAAAAGAAATAATATGATGACAAGAATTTTTATCAGACCACAAGTCAAAATGTTGGCCTTTTAAATATGACAGTTGAAATGTTGACTTCTTAAAAAAATAATTGAAAAGCTGTTCCAAAATGCAAGATAATAAATCAGAATTTTAACTTTTTCCATGAAACTTATTAGATTTAAGTCAAAACTTTGATTTGTCGTAATTTTGAGTCATAATTTTGACTTTAATGATTTAAAAGACTTTGAACATGACTTACCCTCTCATAATTTTGATTTTTGTATCCCATAATTTGACTTCAAGTGTGAACATTTTGACTTAGTTGGCCATCACGTTAATTTATTTTTATCAAATCAGTTCAATTAACAAACAAACTTGACTTCCAGACATCATTTATGTTCTTAGTACTTTTATATGTATATACTGTATATTACAAATACAACATTTTTTTTCACAAATGTCTGTACATAATAGTACTGTAGTTTCCTAACCTTTATTTGTTTATCTCTGTTGTCCATCTTAGCTGTTATGCCAATCCCTGCATAAGTACATTTACAGGAAAAAAAAAAAAATGAAATTCCTTGTATATGCACACATATTTTGTCAGTAAAGAGTATTCTTATTCTGATCACTTCTAAAAGCAACAGTGTCTTTATTGGCATGGCATCAATATGTTAAGGGAAATAGGAAATATAAAATGAAAGTGTCATTAAAAATGATATTGGCCTTTATATAGATAAATAACTTAAAATGAAACAAGAAAGAGAGACGAAGTTCCCCTTTTTTCAAAATTACTGTATTTTTATAGAAATAATAAAGCGGATAAATTGTAAATCGAGACTCTTGGAATTTATACATGAATTTAGACGATGTTAATTATAGTATCACCTCTGTCATAACCCTCTCCTTTGTAATACTTGAGAAAGCCGGACGGGGGCGCGGAAACTTCATAAAGACGACAGAGGGCGTGCTTTTATTTTGAAAGTGACGCTGGGTGAGCGCGTGCTGCCGTTGAAGTCCTTCACTCGGCAGCAGCTGAGGTCAGAGCCGGAGGACCGGGTGAACCACCGGGAGAGGAGTCTGTGGAGGAAACCCCCAAATGTACCGGTGATATTATCAATACCTTCAGCCTTTCACATTCAGTCAGAAAGTACTGTCTCGTTTATTCGTTAGACTGTTTTAGTCAAGCCGATTTAACACATTTAGCTAACATTGCGAGACGTTATTAGCCTTGTTAGATAAGTTAGCCGTTAGCTGCTCAGCCAGGCCAATAACAAGTAGGTGCTATCATTTTCTCTCCATGTGCTAATATGATTAACCTGACACACTAACCTTTAGAGCGAGGCTGCTGCTTTTATTTATGTCAGCGTCTTTGTACCCGAAAACTTTGAAACTCTTGTAGTATGTAGGTAAGGAAGATGTTTTTGGTATCGAGCTTCTGAGTGAAAGCTTTAACTTAATTTTTTTTTGTAGGAAGATTCTTATGTTGGCAGTAAGGATGTGATTTTAAAACCAAGTGCATCTTCAAACAACCACAGACAGTCATGGCCGTGGGCTTAAACACACTAAAGAGGAAAATAACGTTAATTAAATTAGAATAGAGTGATATAAAATACAATAACTTAACATACAAGTTGACTAAGAATAGGCCAGAAATGCAGTAAGAAGTTTACCGAAATTAAATGAAGACAATAAACACTCAATAGAGGAGTTGTGCAACATTATATATGATCATTTGAACTCTGTAATGGTCTTTTATTTAGTGAAAAAGATTACTGCAAAACTACTTTCACTACGTTTGCTTACCTTGATTTACTTGCTGGTTAATGTTTTGATACAGGCATTCAGGAAAAGGGATACATTTATTTCCCACGTGGTATTATGTTTTTGTTAGAATTTTGTTTACTTTTTCATTAGTTTCTATTGTTACTTCAATTATTGTTTTCAGTCCAGTTTAGTTTCAGTTTGTTTCCAGGTTGAGTTGCCCATTTTAAAAATGGTTAATTTTGGTTTAGTCTTTATTAGAGCTGCAACAATTAATCAATTAGTTGTCCACAATTTAATTAATTACCAACTATTTTAATAATCAGTTTTTTAGTTTTGGATAACACTGATTGACATTTTTCACAATTTTTCGACTTTTTGTGGCTCAAGACAACTAACTGATTAATTTGACTGGTGTTTTCTCTAGCTTTATTTTTTATCTCAGTGCATTAAAATATTTATTCACTCCTAGTTTTATAAGAAAATATTTAGAATAACCTTGATCCCTGCCTCTTCAGTATTCTAATCGTTTACTTGTCAGTAGCATTTTAGGAACTCTGTCAGTGCAAATTCCCATGCAAACCATCTCTGGAGATGTGATGTGTCAGCAAATCAGTCAGCATTTGAAGAGGCACGAAAACTAAAACATTACTTACTGAGCAGCGTTAAATGTTTGAGACAAAGACGCAACATTTTGTTGGGGTAAGCCTTGACGTCAAATAGAATAATCATCCATGTAATGAGCCACATGAGTCTCTGGTGCACACTTAATTGGATGTTGCATGTTGTCTTGTCAGGTGGATATACTGTACAGCAGCTTAGAAGATCTAGTCTTTGTGTTTAGTCCTATAGTGACTGTGTTTAGAGAAACCAATACTTTGTTTGCACAAATATAAAGTCTCTGATTTTCTTAAGTGCTGGGCCACTTTGTTCAGGCATGTATATAATGTAAAGTAAGGTTTGAAATATTCTCACACGTTTGGTGGTGTGTTGACTGTTCTGTAGATTAGTGAGTGACTCATGCATTTGCACTGTCAGCTCTCTTGTGATAGTTTTCATGCAAGTAATAATTGGGAAATGAATTTAAAAATGTTACGCGATCAGATTATGCTTCACTACTTGCATATACTGTATCTGAGTATTTATGTAATATTGTCATTATATCCCTTCCTGAGCTGTCAAGCTTAAATCCTTGCCTGTCTGTCACTCCTGTCATCCTCCTCAGCTCCAGCAGAATGGCGATGAGGATAAGAGAGTTCCCACGTCATGGATAGATCGCCACAATGACACATGAGACCCTCACAAGCTCCCAGCTGTCTGTCAAGGCTGCTGCCCTGCGCATGGTCGACCTACCGCTGTCCGTGTGTGGCTCTCTGGCACAGGTGAGGAGGGTGTGATGAAATGGTGGGAGTTTGACAGCTTTCTTATTGGCAGTTCTTACTGTTTTTTTTTTATGTGAGTCATAAGAGGCGAAGTAGATGGTACGACTGCACATTCAGGTTCTTTCCCTTTTTCTTAACTGTCATGCAAACATTGGCTGTGTTGCTGTTTTGATTTGATTTGCCTAGCCCCGTAATCGGTGTAAACAAATACCTGGATGAAAATATGGGCAATTATTAGCTATCTTGTAGTGTTGTGTGAAGTAGGGAAAATGTCACCCCTCAGTCCTGTGGCCACATGCTCCTAAAATCCCCATGCGCATGCTGGTAGAACAGGAAATACAAACACACTGACCTGCTCAGTAAAACTTTCCAGTGCAACTGGTCATGCATTTCTTTTTTCTATATTTGTGCTTTATTAATCACAGTGTGATCAGAAATGCATCTGCATGTGCCAGACTGTGTTGTCTAATGGTCTTATATAATTGAATTTGGCACACCTCCATTCACAATGCTCCCTTTAAGCATTAGGAGAGGCAGAGGCTGCACCTGTTTACATGTGTGCAGGACTAGTACCTGTCTGAGCAGTTTAGCCAACGACTTTGTATGATGGAAAAATACTGAGTTTGATTCTGTTGCTGATGAGAGAGTGTAAAGTGGTAATGTGATATAAAGGACAGCCAAAACCCAGGGTCTGGCTGGCTTCCATGAGCTTGAATACTGACTGTACTGCTAGGTGTGAATACTGTAGTCATAGTTTGCAAGCAATCACTTCAACATCATACTCTCATTGTAATATTTCTTTATGGATTCTTTTGCCAAACTAGACTTTAAAATATTGGTATGAAAATCTACTAAAGTAAAAGCTTTAAAAATAATTGTTTTCATTACTGAGTAGTTAATCGTTTATCTATAATGTCAAAAAAATGTGAAAAATGCTCATCACAATTTCCAAGAGCCCAAAGTGATCAACAGTCCAAAGCCCAAACATTCTTCATTTACTATCATAAATGACAGAGAAAAGCAGCAAACTCTGACATTTAAGAAGCTGAAACAAGCAAATGTTTGACATTTTTGCCTGAAAAACGACTGAAACAAAATAGTTGGCAACTTCTTTTCAATCATCTAATCCATTAATCGACTGATCGTTGCAGCTCTAGTCTGAGACCATTCACTCCAAATGGCCTTACAGTTGTCTGCTTTTCAGCAAAATGTAGAAACTTAACACAATTTAGCAGGTAGCCTGTACAAATTAAAATGACATAAGCATACACAAAAAGAACAACACTAAAACTCATCAAATTCTGTAACAGGACTTATTTTAAGAAATTACTTCCACCTTTGGATGTGAAATCTTTGTTGTTTGTTGGTGTTGTTTTGTCTTTGCTGGTGTTATCTTCCTGGATAGGATCCAGTATTTTCCTCACAGTGACCATCATCTTACAGTGTTTACGAGCGGTGCATGTGGAGAGTGTGTGGCCAGAGTCACGTAGCAGATCTGATATCTAGTTGGAGCACGCCTGACATGTGTTTAGAAGCAGGAACAGAAACAGCATGGAAACACTGCAGGCCTGTTGCACCATTGAATCATACCAGTCCATTTAGTCCCTTTACAAAAAAGTCAATATTATGGCTTTTGTCATAGCTCCAGATTCAGTGTTTATGTAACGTGCAGTTGTAGGGACTGTGCAGCAGTGGTGGCTGTGTGGATAATCTCCCTCGTCATTCAGTGTTTCTATCTATAGATAGAGGGGGCTATGCACGCTATCTGAAATGGATTCTTTCAAATTTAAATGACAGGCTGGTAGCTGATTCTCAGCACTGTTTGTTACATCATCACTATCCAGTACATTTTGTGTTATGCATCCTCAGATGAACTCTCACCAGGCAGGAAATGTATTATTTTCAGTGTTGTGCTTGATACATTATCTTCTGCTCTTTTTTTCCATCATTTGTGCTGTTTGGTCATCAAATCATCATCACTCTTCAAAGGGCACCACAAACTTGGCTACAGATTTTCAAGGATAAATCCAATTTTTGACAGTGGATAGTATTCCATTGACCTCTGATATTCATTGTTAGACTTCAGTAATGTCCTTTATGTATAACTAGCTTCTATGCCTCAGTCGGCCTCTGTTGCTGAACAGCACCAAAATGGTTGGAAGATTAGAAACCTCATTATAATGGTGACACAGGGCTAGGCAATATAGCAATATTATATTGTATCGTGACATGAGACTAGGATCGTGATAGATTATGTGTATTGTGATATGACATACGTGTTGTCTTTTCCTGGTTTTAAAGGCTGCATACAGTAAAGTGACGTAATTTTCTGAACTTGGTCTATTTGCCTTTATACACTTAGACATTATATCCATATTACTGATTATTATTATCAAAAATCTCATTGTATTAATATTCTGTGAAAACATCAATAATCATCCCTACAATATTGTTGCAATATCAAGGTATTTGGTCAAATATATTATGATATTTACTCATTTTATCACCTCAGCTGCTTCCACTTCTTGGAGTACACACTATATTGTCAGTCACAACCTATGCAATCAATAATTATCTATACCTACCGATATGAAACTTCACCGTCATTATAGGTTTTTCAGCTATATTGCTCAGGCAATATTCCATCACGTAAAGTAAATTCTGTGTAAATACAGTATTTCTGCACCGTTGCAAATAAAGATTAGGCTAGACTAATGTTATTAGTATTGTAAAATTTGTGGAATTAATCGAAGGTAGCTGTGAAGTCCAACTCCAGAGTGTTTTAAAGTCCAAAAGTCAAAATTTATTGAAAAAAGATAGTTGTAGTCATTAAAATTTTCAGCATGTTTTTTTCACCCACAAAATATTCTGTTTTCACTGCAGTCACCCACAAAATGAGGCAGACACGTGTATTAACTGGGCAGCCTGGCAGCAATCGAACAGCACCATAGATGACATTAACAACTGATGAGTTACAGTATGTTAATTAAAGAAAGTTGAAAGAAGAAGAAATTTGATTTAATAAATAAGACACATTTATTTAATTGAGTGAATGACTTTATTCAAACAGGATTTTATCTGAGGATTTTTGATTTTTTGATGATTTCATAAAATATGATAGATTTGACACGTCATTCATAAAACTCAATAGAAGCTTCAAATGTAAAAAAAAAAAAAAGAAAAGAAAAGAAAAGAAAGAAGACACAGTATAGCCCTACTCTGTTGTCAGCATTTTGTCTCTTACACTACTTGAGCTGGCCAGTTTCTACATTGCCCAAAATTTTCCTCAAACTCTTGAATGAACTTGGCTCTCTGGGTTTGATTTAGATAATATAAAGTGTATTTTACAAAATCAGCTAATGGATTAATGTTTGATTTTGTACAAATCAGCTGTGCAACAGTGTTCAGTACTCAATGCTATGGACCTGTGTTGTCTAATATTATCTAGTATCAAAATAAAATGTATCATTCAGTTGATATTGATCATTTTTAATAAGTTATTTTTAATAAAGACCAGGAGAAAAAAGCTGAATTTAACCACTGAATTCAGAATTTAACCACTTAATTTGTTAAATTCATGTCACATGTCAATGATGCAGCCTAACAACACACCTGTTATGTGATTGGCTGTTTCCGTGTCACTCATAATATTACTATTAACATTACATAAGGGATATTCCAAAGCATATTTACATTTATTTGTCAATTGCTGATTCTGTCACCCAGGCCTAATTTAACTTGAAACTCTTTCCACCTTTCCTCCAGGTGAGTGTCAGCACAGGCACCAAGAAGCTGGTGGCAGCCACTGCCTTTGGTGCTGTGTCGCTCCTCTTCCTCGCACGCCGCTTCCAGAGGAGGAAGGGCAGAAAGAAGACTCACTCACCTCAGTGGGAGCCGGCTGGCTTCGAGTTTATCTCCCCAGCCTCGGCAGAGAACGGTAAAACTCAGCATTGTTATTTTTTCCCTCTCCACCAGCAGCTCACTGGCTTGTGATCTCCATTTAGCATGTTAGCCCAGTCACTGGTTTGTGATGTAATCGGACTGACACGTCAGGCTGCTCCTGTTTAATCTTGAACTGTTAACAGCAGGTTCCAGATAAATGCTTTAACTCATTTAATCTTACTTAGGAAGATTTGCCACCGATTATCAGCCTAAAGAGAATTCAACTGAAATGCATGTTTAAATGGGGTCAAATAAGCAAATTGTTGAGGTTTTGAAAGTGAAATTCCTTATCATTCTTGTTTGATGTGTGACTTCAGTCTGGGGTCTTTGTTGTGTACTTTGTGCCTCATAATGCACCACACATTTTCAGTGGGAGACAGATCTGGACTGCAGGCGGGTCAGTCTAGTACCTGAACTCTTTTACTACGAAGTCACGCTGCTGCAACACATGCAGAATGTGTCTTGCTGAATTTTCTTTCTGAAAAGATACTGTCTGGATGGCAGCATATGTTGCTCCAAAACCTGTATGTCCCTTTCAGCATTAATAAATTATTCAGAAAGGCCTAACTGCTTGGTGGCCTCAGCAACTTAAAGAGACACTTGTGTTTGCAGTGTTTGTCTGTTGCATTTGCACAGAACTTTGTCCCTGCTGCTCCCTGTGCTCCCTGATTGTGAGCAAACCAAAGGAAATCTTTACACTTAATCTTTAACTGTTTGAGTTCAACTTTCTATAAACCAGTTCTCAGCAGCAGGTGAACCAGAAAGTTAGAAGTGACTCAAATAAAACTGAAACTTTTTCTGTGAATTTTGTTGTATTTACAAACACCATCGTGGTATTACAGTCATGAAACTGGCAAAGGCAGCTTATCCATTATGTAATCCTGCTACATGCTCATGCAGTGTGATCGCTGTATCCTGACCTCTCTCTTAAACATTATCTCTGAACTCTCTTCTTTATCTCCCCAGATGATACCAGTCAAAACATCAGCCTCACCCTCAACTCCAGCCGTGGCTTCCCCTCTGGTCTGGTTCTCCCAGCAGGAGACTACAGAAAATTGTCGGGGTCCCTGCTGAGCCTGGCCTCGGTAAGACAAAGGAATATTTTTAATGAAAAGAGTGTTGTGATGATAGATATTTTTATTCCAAATATCAAAAGATTCAGGATGTTTATTGTCACACTGGTTATACATGTACAGTTGTGTGAAAAAGTTTTGCTGGAATGCTCCAATAAAAAAAAAAGTAACAGAATAACAAGTAAGTAGTAAAAGGACAATAATAATAAAGATAAAAGATAAGACAATACAATAATAAAATAAAAAGTTCTGTGTGTGTGTGTGTGTGTGTTGAATATTGCATATAGTTCTTGTTCAAATATTGCACAAGGACTGGATTGTGTTGTTGTTTGCATGTTGTTTGCATGTTGCTGCTCCCACTGCTTGAAAGTTAACTGTGTCCTTCTGTTGTGTCTTTGCAGGTAAAAAGCATGAACTCCTCCAGCAGCAGCACCTGCGCAAATGAGTCCACCTGTTGGGACCGACCGGGGACAGCTGACATTTGCAGTGTGGTCAACTTACCTGTCACCACACCTGAAAACCTGTACCTTATGGGTAAAGACACTACATCACCTTACTGTGTTCGTAATAAAGAGAATGCACCACATTATAAATGTGCTGAAATAATGGTATTCAGTCAGTTATACTGCTTGAATTATTTGTAATCAGCTTTTGTTGCTTTGTTTCAAATCAAAGCTTTTGAGTCATTGATTGTTTTAGGAGAATCTGAGTTTGTGTTTGTGTTTGCAGGTATGGATTTGTTCGAGGAGGCTCTAAGACGGTGGGAGCAAGCGTTGACATTCAGGAGCAGGCAGAGCGAAGACGATGCCAGCTGTGCATCTGTCAAAACTGGAGCTGGAGACGCCATCGCTGAACAGAGCATGGAGGTGAACATAGAAATACATTTCAGATATAAATTCTAGCACTTATTTTGGCAGCTTTTTAAATTTAGTCTGTTTTTTTCACGCAGAGTCAAGCTCATTCTCTTTTGTTTGGTCAGTTTTACTTTACTCAAAGTCAACGCAGAGCATTTTAGTCTTATCTTAGTCAAACTATTTTAGGCAATGAAAACTTTTTCAGTCATCAGATTGTATTGAACAGTCAGTCTAGCCAAAACCAATATTTATTGTCATTTTAGTCAAATGTATTTAACATAAAATATTATCTTTTCATTATATGATTAAAACCATAAATAAATAATGTAACATCACTGCCTTGCTAGTTAATAAAATAATAAACTAATAATAATAATAATTAATTATAATTAATAAATCTTAAAAAGAACTGGCTGTCTTTGTGGTGAGCCTTCTCAGGTTTGTGACATTCAGCTATTTTATGGCCACTTTGCTTCCCTTCTGATATTCAGTTTAATATCCTCATTGTAATGAAAATATCGCCTCATTTCTTTCTCTTGTTTTCTGTAAAATAGTTGATATCAGTTACTTGAAGTTCTGACTGTGCTGATTGTGTGCTGCTGGTGTAATCTTGATACGATATATTTTGTCTTCTCTGTTTTGTCAGTGAAAATAAAGAGATTTTGCTTAAATTTTAAACATTTCAACTGCATTTTAGGTTAATATTGCATGTCGATATAGTCACAGTTAGTGTGTAATAGTGTCTGTGTCATCTTGTCCTCGTCTTGTCTTACGGGGAAAAAGGTTGTTGACAAACATGTGCCATCATAGTTATGTCATTAACAAAACTAACACTATTAGCATACTGTCATATAAACCAGTAATTCATAAACAGTGAAGGAGTTAGCCAGGCAATGCTTTTAAGATGTTTGGACATGATCTTATCTAATGAAATACATGCTGACACACTGATTGGCTCAGGCAGAGTTTAACTTGTAAATAAATAAATACTGGCAGCTTCTACCTCAGCCTGGAACCAAAGAGTTGGTGTATTGAGTCAAGCCCTGCCAGCATTTTCTCTACTCTTGTCTGTGTACTCTCTGCTTTTGTACCAGAGGAAGGTAGAGAGGAACATACTGCCCACAGACACTGCACTATAGGTCACATATATGAATAACCAACACTCTGAAAACCCACCAGTGTCACAGAGTTTGGATTGTATAACAGCTAACTTGTTGACTCTCCAACCTGGTTAGAAGGGTTTTGAATTAGTGCAGGTCAAATGGTCATACTCAGGCACCCAAACATACATCCAGGCTCCTGCTGCTCAGTCTGCTGTGAAGGATATCCTCCGCTCAGGTGTGCCCTCCTTAAAATTAATCCAGTGATGGGGGATTCTCAAGAAACAAGTAAAAGAAAATAGTTTGGAGTGAAACAGGGTTTGAAAAAAATTAATTAATTTTTACCTTTCCACCAGCTGGCACTTTCACTTTCTACAGGTCATTTCACTTCAAGTAGTGTGTTATTAAGGTATTATGGTTTTGTGAGTCATTATTTGTAGTTGAACTTGTATGTTTTTGTGTTCAGGATGTGATCAGTGCAGAGTTCATCCACAGGCTGAAGTCTCTGCTGCAGAGAGCTTACAGCCTCCAGGAGGAGTTTGAAGGAGTGTTGTGCATGTCAGAACCCTCATCCAGCAACAGCCAGGGTGAGTCGCTGATTATACACAATATTATGTAATTTCCATGATAAACACGGGGGATAATAGTATGCACACCAGGGCTGTCAACAAATATTAAAAATTCTATTATATAACAAAATTGTAACCGGAGGGGGGGGTTGTGCTGTCACACAATGTGGCTTTCATTGATTGACAGTGAAATGTGAACAAGTGAATAATTCAACAATAACTGCGCGGTAGTGATGAGGGAACTCAGCCATGGAGAGAGTGATCTCCGTTTGGAAATGCTTCTGGTTTTGGTCAGACAGCAAAATTGTGGAACCTCCGGATACATTTTTCTGCAGTCTGTGTGAGCCATCGAATAACATCAAAATAATGAATTTGCTCAGACAGAAAGCACACTGTTATTTCTCACTGTAGCACTGCCCACAACACAGAAAAGGGCGGTCACAATTTCAGTATTAAATCTAAAATCGATCAAAATGAGCTTTTAGTTCAGTATTTGGTTTGCCCTCTAAAGGAATAAGCAACTATAATTATTGGCCAATTTTGACAGCCCCATTGTACACCTGTACAGTGCAGTATTATGTAAGACATTACCGTGATTTTCCACCACAGATAAGATGACAGACATTTTAGCCAGAGAGGAGCTGGACGACGCCTGTCTGAGGGACAGCATCAGCATCGCCTCGACTGACTCTTTCGTGTCTGCTGCTGAGGTGAGAGATACACTCACCATTATGCTGGATGTAACAAAGGATGATGGATCATAGATAATAACCCTGAACTAATGAGGAATGAACCCTGCAGCACAGTGAAATTCATACATTTCTGCATTTCTTTGAATTTGCATTTTCTTCACTTAATTATGAGTTATTGAAAATGGAGAAGATACTGAAGTAGTAAGTGTTCTTCACAAGTATTTGAGAATATGTTTTCAGTTAACAGTCCATTTATAAATTGCCGTTGTTAAAGTAATGTATTTATAACTCCAAAAAGAAAAAAAACTTTTGACCTGACCAGTTTAAAATAGTTAGAAAAAACTCTTTTAACTAACTAACTTAAAACAAAAGTAGCTCTACAATAACAAAGCCATTATATTTATCTATCTTTAACCAACTTACATACTGCATTAATATACTATATGTTTTACAGACCAGGGCAACACAGCAATAAAAAGGCACACAGGATAATACAAAGTTAAGAAGACTTAGATACATATCACAGTGGAATGTGCAGTACAAAGGTTAAAAAGACAGTGACAATACAAATGATAAAGACAAACTCAGCACACATGAGTTGTGGTCCAGCAGTTGATTGATCTCATTAGCTCAAAATAATCTGGATTATCAGTTAGAAGTAATCATAATCATGTAGGTGAAACATGGAAACTATATATCAGACTGTTACCACAGGTGAACGCCTGAGTGGCAGCAGAAGAGAAACAGGCAGACATCTAAATCTCCGACAGTCTGCAGGGTCGAATCTACGACCTGTTCACAGCAGGAGTTTGATTCAAATAACTTTGGGCTTCCTGTGAGCTCACCAGCCGGTATTTACAGTGCTCAGCTGATCTCCTTTACTCATTAAGTCACTGAGGGGGCTCGAGCTGTGAATCCACTGCTGCTGGTGGACTTGACCCACATATTGCAAAAATAGACTCATGGTCAAGAATGACTGATTTGTTTACTGAGGCTAAAAGCTAAATTCCTTGAAATAAGGCGAAATGTTCAGATAAATAAAGGCATTTATCTCACCCCTGCTGAAAGCTGAAGGTGCTGCACATCTCTGCCAGGATTGGGTATTACCATGTAAAGTAGACATCATTCGATTTAAATAGCTGTTAATCTACTAAACTTTCTTGGACCAACACCTGCAGTGAGGTAAAATCTTATTTTAAAAGTCATAAAAGCTTTTAAAGGAAAGTATTTATCCCCTCAGACCAGTTTAACATGTACAAAGCAGTAAACATTGAACAGGAAGAGCTCATAGAAGTCAAACTGGGTCACTCACACTAAGTGAGTCACTATAAATAGACCGTCACATCAACATTCTTCAGTATACAACATACAGCTCACTGTGACTCTGCAGCTGGGTCACTACTGCTTCCACACACCACCACAACATGGACACGTAGTCTTACGTCCTCTTACTGATCAAAATGGCTCAGTTTAATAACTGTAAAAGCACATGGGTCAGATGTGATTTTAAGAAGTAACAGTGTAGTCCAGGACACGATGAACCTGCACTTATTTTAGACAGAAACTCAATGTTCAGCCTTTGAGACCGAGTTGACCCTGATGTCCAGCATCTTGATCAGAATACAGATGAACTTAACAAGCATGTTTATTTCTTTTTTTTTTTCCTTCTTCTTTTTTTGCCTACATAAGTCTTTTCGAGCATCTATTTTTAGACGGATGTTAAAGAGTCATAGGAGGACTCAGTAGGACATACTGCTGCATTATGAATCAGAAGCATGACTTTCTTTTCCAGTGGAAAGACACTTATTCTCTCTGACAGGAACTGGATTGAAATGATCACAATAATCTTTATTTATATAGCACTTAAAAACAAAGTTACAAAGTGCTTCATATATCGAGCAAAGAACACAAAACACAACATAGAAAAACATAAAAACAGCAATAAAAGGACTAAATGGAGATGAATGAGAAAATAAAAATGGCACAACCCATAAACAGAATAAAAACTAGGCCATAACGTAGTCGAGGCATGATGAAATAAAAGCATGTTCAGTAGTTTCTGTATGTTTAAAATGAACATGGGTCAAATTCTGGCAATGTTCCTTAGTAGATAAAAGCATGTTTGTAACTTTTGTGCTGCTCAAAGCTTAAATTACAGTCTGTTATTAATTAGAGTTTTATTATTTAGTCTATAATAGCCTCTGCTGTCTGTCTGTGTGTCAGCTGTCGGAGCACAGAGAGCTCAGGACTGTTTTCGGTCTGGGTCATCACCCTTTCTATGAGGAGGCGCTGCAGATGGCCGAGGATGGCAAGATCTCCTGCAGGGTGCTGCGGTAATTATACAAATTATATATAGAATTATATATTAAATAAAGAGAACCTACGTTCTACAAGATGTGTGGAGTTCCAGCCTTTTTATAGGTGTGTTTCCATCTAATTGTCAGGCAGATTTTGATTGAATAAGTCAGACTACATAACATTTTTGTTTCCATCAACCTGTTCTAATGTGATATTTTAAAATGTGCTTAAAAATACATTGATGGAAATGCAGCTACTGACATTTTATTTTATTTTCCATAGCCATAGTTTTCTGTCAACATTTAATCTGGTCTTTTTCTGGATTTTCATCATCAGGACTGAGATGCTGGACTGTCTCGGGGACCTAGATTTCCTGGCCAAGTTACACTGTGTGCGACAGGCATGTCAGGTACAGTATAACTTTATGAATTAAAATACATCATAGTGACATAAATAGAGGGACACTAGTTATATTGAGATGGCAAAAGCAACCTAGAACAAATTCAGAT
Organism: Lutjanus erythropterus; assembly: GCF_056507025.1. Lineage (NCBI taxonomy): Eukaryota > Metazoa > Chordata > Actinopteri > Lutjaniformes > Lutjanidae > Lutjanus > Lutjanus erythropterus. The sequence continues at coordinate 17,325,056 of NC_139328.1, forward strand.
TCCTGGGTTGAAGAAAATACAAGTTAACATCGCCGAAAATGATTAATTTCAGTTAAATATGTTTTTTTGTTCTCCAGCTCATTTTGTGCGAGAGAACGACCAGGATGTTTCTGGCCGACACAGGAAAGAAAATACTGTCTTCCATTATTGTTAAAGCACAGAAGGTAAAACTGAAGATCGAACTAGTATGAAGATGATACATCTTCTTCACATGCCTAACAGTTGTCATTTGGTTTTCAGAACCCGAACAGATTCGAGGAAGTGTTTGAGGAGATGATTTCCTTCCTGGAGCACACGGAGCACTGGGAGAACACAGAGGTGGAGCTGGCAACACGAGGGGTAACAAACAAATTATTCAACTGCTCCACGACACAGTATAATGTCTGACCTCTACTGTTTGATCACAGAATGGTACAGACACGAGCAGACAAGCCCCTCTTCTTGTTTAAAATGAGATCATCTTAAACTTGTTCTCACCAGGTGAAGCACTTGAACTTCTATGACATCGTGCTGGACTTCATCCTGATGGACTCATTCGAGGACCTGGAGAATCCACCGATCTCCATCCAGAATGTGATCAACAACCGCTGGCTCAACAGCTCCTTCAAGGAGACGGTGAGGACACATGCACATACAGTACTTAAATATAATTTAAATACTATAGATAATATAAATAGTTTCTTTTGGTAAGCAGTACATCACTGACAACCAGATAGAGGAATCAGACGTGACTGTCATTAATAATTATGAAATTCTTTATATTTTACTACTCAATGATTATAGTACACTATCTTGTTATTCAGAATTTGAAATAATAAACGCAACACTTTACACTTTACAGAACAATAATACTAAACCGTCCAGACAATAATGATGATTGTTTATGTGCACATAGGCGTCATTTTGAAAATGAAGCATAAAATGAAAAGGTATTGAGGTAAAACTGTAGATGATTTCCACATCTTTTTGAGGTACTTTTTCTTTTTTCTTTTTTTTTTTTTTTAAGTTGGTGCGTTTAAGTTTAGACAGATGATTAATCTGTATATATTTGACAGGCAGTGGCATCCAGCTGCTGGTCAGTGATGAAGCAGAAGAGACAGCACATGAAGGTAAAAGTCCAACAGCCTGTTTTTGATATTTTGATATATTGACTAATGTTAATGGACAGTAGACCAGTTCTGCACTTTATTCAGTAAAACTGAATAAAGTATTCGCTTTCTATCACTTCAGTAACTTCTGCTGTGTGTTTCAGGTGCCTGATGGCTTCATCGCCCATTTCTACGCCGTGTGCGAACAGATCAGCCCCGTTCTGGCCTGGGGCTTCCTGGGACCCAAGAGCTCCTTGAATGACTTCTGCTGCTTTTTCAAGGTCAGTCACCAGAAAATAACAGGTTAATGACATGGCAGCTGTAGATACTGTCTTCTAAATGAGATCTTTACTTTTGCTGGTGTCAGAACTCATGTTTCTGCTTCAGCAAACTTCCTTTTTCATGCCTATTAAGTTACTACTATACCCAAATAAGATGCACTGATTTCAGTGTGAAATGGATTAAATGGATTTCATTTTGACTGAACAAATTTGCAGCGTAATTTAATGTTGCAGCACATCAAAAATTGTTGGCTTCTAACCCCAAGAAGAAACTGATCGCCATACAATATAATGGTAAATTACAAAGTCTTGAGGGAATCTCAGAATGTTACTTTATAAAAGTGTCTGTAAAGTACCCTCCTAAACTGCTTTCCCACAAATTATCTTTTTCCTTCAGGATCAGGTGCTGCACTTCCTGAAAGACATTTTTGACCTGGACAAAGTGCGTTATTCCTCTGTGGAGAGTCTAGCAGAGGACATGCTCCACCTGCTGCACCGGCGCTCTGAACTCTTGCTGGCCTACCTGGGAGCCGACACCCTGCGTCCCGTCAACAGCTGCAACCCCCCACAGGTACAGCTGGTTCCCAGCGCTCTGATGGAGGCTCAAGTGCAGTGAAACCCGGGGTCATCAAGCACTGCACACACAGAAACTTTTATTTGAGGGTGAGTTCACACAAGCTGTCGGACCAAAGAAAACTGTCTGTAGGTCGGAAATGACTTGATTTTCCACAAAGAACTGTAAAACAGTATTTCTCAAAGGTCTGAAATCCACTCCTCACATCTCCCATCATGCTGTGTGCTCTCACCGCTGTGTATCTGAGGATCTGTATAAACTGTACCAGCTGTCTGCCTTCACACACTTGATCATTATCACCTCTCCCTGTCTCCTCCTCACTGTGCCATGGCAGTGCACACTAGTTTATAAATATCATAGCAATAAGACTTGTAATTTAAACTTGCTGTGAGACTGGCATTAATTCTATTGCAGTAGATATTACATTGTGTTAAGAAGATATATTTATTGCTGTTCAGAGCAGACTGTGAGGGGAAAAAAAGGTATTTTACAGTATTTATTTTGCTATACAGCTAAATGATGCAGGATTTATTTTTTAGAATTTGTAGTTTTACCTGTGCGCATCAGTAGATTTGTGATCAGCTTGAAACATGCAGTCATATGAATACCAATGTTGTATAATAGACTATCAGATATTTATTAGAACATCAGCAATGCAAAACCATTTAATGTACTTTGTGTTTTTGTTATAAACAGATAAAGTTTGAGAAATGTCTTGACTGGACGACACAAACGGGTCACACTTGGAAAATGTTTTTTGGCACCAGGGCTTACAAACCTTCATGTAATATTTGGCCCTTAATCCCAGCACAGCATCAGCCACAGGAAATAAAAGATTACACACCACTGTTGCATAATCCCGCAGCTGTTGGACTACTTGTGCCACCCAGTTTTCCATGATAGCAACAATACGCAAGGAGCCTTATTAATTAATACACATATTCAAGCCTTGTGTTCATCACTGAATGTCAGTCTAAAGTCTTTTTCATTGCCTGTGAGGTTTGAAAAATACTACAATGTATTAAAATGTCTGCTCTGCTGATCGCTCACTGCCATGTACAGAACATGCACAACGTGGAAGCTTTGAGCAGAGCAGTTACTGAGGAATAAATATGTTCATTTCAAAATGCTATAGAAATATTTAGAGGTGGTTGTCAGGAGCACCTTCGAACAGGCTGTTCCTCATAAGAGAGGTTCACATTTTTAAAGGTTTATCTTATAAATATTACCCCAATGAAAGGGATGCATGATATTTTGCAACTCATGTTTGCTGATACAACGTACACACATTCTACCTGACTGCAGAGATCAGGTCTCTCCTTTAGTGGGAGTAACAGAATTATGTCTACTCTTATTGTGATGTCCAGTGGCAGATGCAGACAAAATGTACACATTCACTGGATAAAATAAGAAAAACGACTACTGATAAATTCTGTTTCTCTTTGTTCTTCCAAATAAGTTCCAATAATCGGGATCATGGCTCTTAAGATCAGTAATTAAATGTTGTGTTGAAGGAATGCAATTTGGCTCCTCCTCACATGACAGACATTGAGCAGTCTTGAATCTGCAAAAACATTTTGCTATCTATTTTGGACTTCTGCCCTGCAGACATACTCGTCTTACCAGCCTGTAACAATGGTATCATGCATCCCTACCCTGGGTCTCCATGTACCTTGAAATCTTGAAGTGACTTAATTATGTGATGAGGGAAATTTTCAGTCCTCCGTGTACGTTTGTATTGTACTTCAGTTGAAACTAATGAGGCAGCAGATGTCAGAGTTGCTATAATGGCAGCTAGTTTCAGCTTCTTTAAATGTGAATGTATCCGACTTTATTGTCAAGAATATTTAAAATGTCACAGTGGGCTCTAGTAACTTGCTGAGCTATTTGTGTTTGCAGACAAGAGGTTAATAAATAAATAAAAGGAACTGTCTCCTTACAGAACTGCTGTGGTGATGGGAACACAGCGCAAACGTGAAAGACTGACTTGTTTAATTTAGACTGCTGAAGCCTGATTAATTTTTAGATGTTTTGAACGGATAAGAACTGAGTATTTTGTCCCCCATAACATTAAGAAAAATTAGAGCAAAACATTTCATCGTACATGGCCCTGACAGTATCGTTTTAAGATGGACTAAAGGTGGATCTTTTTGGATTTTGGCAACATACAGGGAAGATTTTTACATTTGTGAGTTCACCTTATGTCTGTGTATAAATTAATAAAGGACTGATAATGTTGGATTGTTGTATTCTTGTTTTTAACTCAAGTTCTCCACAGTTTGAAATAAGTCAAGTTAATCCAGTTTATTTGTTACAACTTTATTAATGAACATGGCAACATTTCAAAAGTCAGAACAGTTGGTTCAAAAAAAACAAAACCCAATATTTGATAACATACACAGTACATGAAACCTTTTTTACCTCTAAGGCATGCTCCTTGTTTTGTCTTCTACACCCCCACGAACTCTGTGTTGAAACACTGAGCATCTCACATGTACAGAGTGAACAGCCTCAAACAAACAGCAGGTGACCCTTTAACTACAAAAAAGTGATAACCCCAAATTTACTGCCAATAAAAGTGCATATAATTGAAAGTACATAGTTCCTGTCCTCATCCAACTTTCTAAAGCACATTCCTATTGACTGAAAGATTACTGATGAAGGCATTGAAGCGATAAAACCACACAACTCTAAATACACTATGGCATCATGGTAAAAACAGAACAGTCAATCCAAGCTGAAAAAACATGTATCTGACCAACACTTTGCAATCACAGAATTCAAATTTCATTGCGTTGCTGTTTTACCTTATCACTGGAGCTCTTGAACGGTCTACGTTCAGCAGTGGGATTGACTCAAAGGATTCCTCCTTTTGGGGACAAACTACGACAGGGCCTGATTCTATGACCTAAGCTTGCAGCATCCTCCAACACTGTGAGCGAAAAGTAAAGGCAGCAGCGTTTCAATAAGAGATTTGCACTGCACGTGAGGGCAGATTCACACCACGACAGAAATTTAAAGACAAAAAAAAAATTCATGTATTTCACCGTTTTGACCTAACGTTTGAGCACATTGCTAACGTCTGACAACAGGTTTGCATGGCATGCAGATTCATACACCAGTTGTCTAAAGAATCGATATACAGTCACTGTCAGACTTACCAGGATGCAAAGATAAATAAGGCTAGTATCAAATATTAAGCACATACGACAACATTTCCTCAGTGACCTATGCAACAACTTTTTTCTGTCAAACTTCATGTAACAAGTCATACAGCTCATATCATGCAGTTCATTCATGAAAGCAAATCATCTTTAAGGGCTGTTCATACTTAAAAGATTGTGGACATTTCTCTTACGACTAAGCATAAATGCATTGAGACATGTTAAAGACACAGGTAAGCATTTCTTTTGCATGAATATTGGTCATGTCACTGGACAAAAACACTGGTTTCCTTAGGTTTCGCTTACCTGTGTTATTGCAGCAGAACCTAAGGTGCAAGGTCTGGGATGACACTGCAAAGATCAGATATATCGCACTGTTTGCCATCAGTGAACAATGCAGTCAAAGATTTCTGTTTTTTTTTTATCTTAAATTAACAGCCTTTCACAACAGTGCTCATTCAGAAAATGTCACAATCAGGTACTGAAACTAGTCAGAAGCACTTCCACTACTAGCATTCCACATGCTCATATAAGGACAGTAAAGTAATAGCAGAAACCTAAGCATGCTATACTGGAGTTATGCAGTAGGACTTTTTTTCTAAGCAATATGTTGCAGTAAAATGGCATTAAAATACATGACAGTCTCAACTAGACAATGGCACTTAGCAGGTCAGGAGTTCAAAAAACGCAAAAAACCACATGGACATCCTTAAACAGTTCCTACCAGCAGTGTAACAGAGTGCTGACATTCAATTCAAACCCTCAGTTCAGAAAATCCAACTGGCACTGAAATGCTACCTACACAAAACAATCTACAACATACTGTAAAGATTCAAAGTCTGAATGTTGTGTAGTCACACAAGGGGAAATAAGTCTCAGAAACATGTCTAAAGTACTATTCCTCTCCTCAGAACATTTCATACTTACCCAGAGACATGGGGAAAATGGCAATAATTTGACAAAAACACTACATCTTTTTGCAGTTTATAAATAAAGCATCAAAAAGGCGGGTATCTCTCAGAATCAGTCACAGTTTTGTGTACTTACAGTATAGGAGGGCTCAACTGATGGACGAAGACTGCTTAGCCACCACCGGCCCTACAACATCTATGTTCTTATACTGGATAAACACTAACAGAATGGGCACAGCAAGAACGATTTTTTTGCAATGTTTTTATATTAAAAAACATTCTTTTAAAAAAAACAAATTTATACATGTGAATTCAATTTCAAAATGGGCAAGACAAAACGTTTCAATGCATTTTTCGATACAATTTACCTGACTGTCCTGGAAAAAGAACAGCACAAAAAAATATATAACACTAAAAATATGCAACATTTTTCTTGCAACCACGTTTTCTGGGGAACATGTTATGAAAAATACTTGCTTACCGCTTTTTCTAAACTCGCCTGTGGAGGAGGAAGTGTCTATATCAAGGCAAAATAAAATGCATACTACCTCAACAATGTCAGCAAACCAGGCAACATTTTTTAAAAAAGGAGCGCCACAGCAACGCAGTTAATGCATCAGTTACGGTACATAGAGACCTGTTGACTTTCTGAGGACAAACATCTGTCTACTGCTAGAGTCAGATTCAGAGCAATGTCAGGAAACAAGTGTAAAAATAAAATGTCTATCAACAAGGACGTATGTTGGTCTGAACCACTCAGGATCACTGCACGCACATAATGTGTCTAAAGAGCCTTATAGACAGTTGGAGAGAGACAGGACAGCACAACTTTGAGTCAAACTTTTTGGACAATTAAACCCACACTTCAAGCTCCCCCCCCCCCCCCCATAAAACAAAACGTACAGAAATTCATCTCAACCCTTTTGGTTTCAAACCACCCCAACTTACCAACACAGGAGGTTTCAGTTTGTTTTATTGCAAAAACACAACAGGCAATAGCATTTTTAAAACTGAGATGATTTACATGGTAATGTCTACAGTTTAATAAACATGAGTTCTAACCACATTTAATGTAGATACAGGGCTGGAATGACCATATGTATAATTACCTCACTAAAAACAAAGCATTTACAAGAAAAAGAAAAACAAAAAAATAGAGAGAGGACGTGTTCGCCGGGTAATCTGCCATCTATGTGAAACACTTTCAAACCAAGGAAATTTAAGATCTTCATCAAGGCGTCTGCATCCAAACATTTAACAAAGGATTTTGTTTCGACAATGTAGCATTTACTTTATGTCCACTTCACATTACTGGCCCTGTGCAAAGAAATACATAGAAGATACATTGCATGTTAACAGCAGAAACAGTGGACTCAGCTTCCCAAAATTAAAAAGTTAAAACCCTGTGTAGGGAAGAAATAGTTTTTGGTTAAGTTTGTCAAGCTGCTGCAGTCACAGGGTTCACTGGAACCCTGTAAAAACCTGAGGAGTGAAGGGGTGTTAGGGCACAAAAGCATTCAGTATTCAGTGGATGTGGAGGGCAGATTCTTATCGGGGGTGTACCTGAGGGGCTTGTGGTGCTGCACCCATCGTCTGAGGGTTGGCTGTGCCGTAGTATGCAGCCTGCTGGCGGTAGTACTCCGCCCAGGCAGCGCTGTAGTCTGGCTGGCCTCCGGGCTGGGAGGCCGCGGCTGCCGCTGCTGTGGCCTGAGGGGCCGCTTGACCTGGAGGATAAAACAACAGAAAAACAATGGGTACACCGGACAAACACTCAAGGATATTTAAGTGTACTTATGTAGATGTTAAGTCATTTACTGTAGTGTGGACAATTTACCAGCAAGTTACAGTCTAGATGAAACAGCATTTTGAGAGTATCCAGCTTCTGCATCATGGCATATTTCCAAGTGAAACAGGACAAGCAAGAATTTGATTTGAACATTGAAAAGTGGGTGTATCATAACCTGACATACTATACTGTATGTTATACTGTACTATACTGCTACATTGATGGGTGGATGTCATTTATTGGTTAAATTGGTCCCTTCAAGCCTACTTTAGTACACCTCATTTTGTTTTACAGAAAGAAAATGACTGGATTTTGATACAAATATTTAAAGAAATTTATTCTATTTAATTATTTTGTTTGGCATACATGTTAAAATGGGTGCACAATATCACTGGGGATGTAATCAAAGTGGTTAAAAAGGCATTTTTCATTTTAAAAAACACTGCCATAGGTCCTTTGAATAGAAACCTTTACATGCATCTCCACATATTAGGCATTAACTAGTGTTTCAACAGCTATTTCTATAACCAAACAAATCCAGATCACAACAACAGTTAAGTCTCCCATCTCATTTTAGGGGGACGTAACATATATAAGAAGGGGAACGAACCTGGTACCACTTTCTCTGGGCGTCAGGTCAGAAACCTTCTGCCTTTCTCTTGGGCGGCTGAGAGAGCAGATACTCTACTGCAGAGGGCTGCTAGAGAAGTACAGTCGCCCTTCAACATGGAAATCATTCACCTCAGAGCTACAGGGGAACATTATTTGACTGATTAAGGATCTCATCTGTTTTATGGATGTTAATCTTTGTCAGAAAGGCAACTCCATAAAAAGTAAAAAAATGTGGTTCACGGTGCATATTATTTAAAGCCACTAAATGTCAGTCTAGACTCTTATTCTCCTAATGACCATGGCTCTACTGTACAGTTGCTAGTCTGAATATAAGTTTTCCATCTGCATCTCTATCACAGTAAAATGTTAAATGGATAGTTTGACTATTGATAAGTTCCTCATACAAGCTTAAGACTTAAAATAATCCAGTGCATTTCCTACAGTAGATGGCGGTCAGTATGGCCTGTTTGGAGAAGGAGTGCCAGCAGAGAAGCTAACGAATGTACTGCTGCAGACAGGGTCAGCAGCAAAATGCATTTCAGCCACATAAGTTTATGCTATATTTATAAAATTTTCACCAATTTATCTTCGCTTTCTGATATGAAACCACCATTTTATAAGCCAAAGGTCACTTTCTGTTGCTCAACCAGACTTTACCGGTGAGATCATTAACTTCACCTCGGAGAACACAGGTATTACTGGTCAGTGGTCTTTCATTACAAATGCATTAACAAATGCACAAAGACGATAGGGTTAAGTCTACATACCGTCTTTAATTTTACTCCATGCATCAGTTAAGACTTTAGAATGGGGAGTGAAAAGCAGAAGTCTGATTTCAGGGACACCAACCTTGTTTCTTGTAATACTCTTCCCAGGCTTTCGTGTAGTCCTGTGGTTGTTGACTCTGTTGACCTGCAAAGAGAAGAGAAAAATGTGTCAATGCATCCAAGCGTTAAAAGGAAAAAAAAAAAGAAAGAAATTAACATTGATCCTACATGGCATTATTTAACTCTACACACATTCAATAACATTTAAGACATTCATGGCACATGGCAAAACTCTGCCATCAGTGTTGATAAAACCCTAAGATAGTCTAGAAAATAAACTACTCTTAAGCACATGAAAGGTGGTTCTGTGTCGACAGCTCAGTCCTGTAATACTCAAAGTGTTGCAGTCTAAACAGCACAGGCATCAAATGTCAAAAACAAGTGGATGCACAGTGAAAACGCTCCACAGCAGGCCAGCAGTACTGACAAATACCCAGACCTGAAAAAGAAGCCGATTGAATGCCCAGTGGCTGTTTAGACTGGCTTGTGTTAATAGGTGTACACTGAAGCTACGTTCATATACCCATTTTCTTGTAATATTCCTCCCAGGCCTTGGAGTAATCTGCCTGTCCACTCTGACCTGCAGCCTGTGGGTCACCTGTTAAAAAAAACGGTACTTGTAATTAGTGAATCATTCTCAGCAGTTTGTCCTCCACCTGCCTGGGTCGAGCTGTCAGCCTAGGGGTGGTGGAGGAAAACTATCCTGTCCCTGGGGTAATATAAAAAAAGTTAAAAAGAAAAAAAAGGTGCTCTGCAAAAGCAAAGTCATTTAAAGGTGAAACCAAACCAACTTGCCTCCTGTTAGCGACACCAGGAAGACATGAGCACAGGACAGTAGTAACGTAAAGCTAGTAAACTACGCTGCTCTATGCTCGTCTAAAGAGTTTCTGCCTCCTCTAGAAGCGCAGGCACTTTGCTGATTGAGAAGCACTGTAGTTACCTTGGCCGTTGGTTTGAGTCGTGCCGGGAGCTCCGCTTGTTGGGGTCATAGGAGCCTGCGGCTGCTGGCTGTACTGAGCATAGTAGGCTGCCCACGCTGCTGCGTTGGCATCGGCTGCTGCTTTATCTGGACACAACAAACACGTTTTATTACTGAACAAAGGCAGGGATAAAAGCTATAAACATGCAGGTATAGATGTCCGTTACATAATATGGTGTAGGTCTGAGTTACTGACTTCAGACAGAACAGTAATGAAATGGCTTTGTTCAAACAAAGAGGATAATCATCAAGGGCTTCAAAACTTCCAAACATCGAATGTACCCGTATGTCAGCTCGGGATGTAACAATATCAATAACTCAAGGTAGGATCGTCAATGTTCCTACACCTTTTCTAAAGTCAAGTTCAAGCACTTTTCTAAATGCATTTTCAAATTCATTTTATTTATATATACACATATACTGAAAATAATTTTCAATTCTTGCTAACATTAAATAAGATGTATTGTGCCATAAACAACCAAAATTATGTTTCATGACAGCATTCTACTCAAGGGTGGCAAATTAAAGGAAAGCACAATGTTTCATGTTTCAAAAAGTGTTATTTGTCTTGGTATGACTCAACACCTACAATCTGGCTGAGCCAATATTTAAGTTAAATTTGTCTAGCTGACTGAATAGTTCACTCTTTAGAGATTTATTATGAAACTGCCATCGCAATCTTAAACCATTTCAAGAGTTTTATCCAGAATCCAAGCACTTTTCAAGCGTATGTCCAAGGATTTCCAGCACCTACGCAAACTCTACATAATACCGAAATTAAATAAAATCCATGGTACAAAATTTATCAAGACCAAAATGTATCATCATTAAATGACTGGAAAAATGTCCTTTACATATAATTAACTAATAACTTGGAACTGCTTTTACTTTTTTTTATTAATATAAAATAAAAGTAGCAAGCTATGATCTAAGCATATGCAAAAATGGGCATAAATCATCTTTGGCAATGAATGCTTGATTTATGTATAGACAACTGCAAAACAAAGACACTGCAGCGGTCAGTGTCACTCCTTAAATAAAATAATTAACCATGTAATATCACAGTAGATATCATCACAGCATGGTACAGTATGAGACATTTTTTTGTTACTGCAATATTGGGATATATTGTCACATCCCATGTGTCAACTGAAAACAGGTACTCACTTGGATCAGGCTGTCCCTGTTGCCAGTGTGGGTAGCCATTGCCCCATCCCTGAGGCTGGTAAGGCGCAGGAGGACCACTGATGAAAGAAGATCAACAACAATTAGCTTGTTACACATTCACCTGTGTTTAAAAATCCTTATCACAAAGAGCTTTAAAGATGAGGTAAAAACAAATATCCACTGTACTTACTGTGGTCCTGGAGGTCCCTGGTTGTATGGTCCAGGGTTGTATGGACCCATGGGAGCCCCAGGGGGTCCGGGTGGTCCAGGAGGACCATGCGGGCCTGGACCTCCATGTGGACCAGGTGGGCCATGGGGGCCACCCATTGGAGTGACGGGTCCCTGAAAACACAAACGCGTCGCAGTCAGTCAACAGGCTTAGAAAGAGACAGCCGTCTCCACACACAGTACATCCTTAAAAACTTCGTGTCTCACCCCAATTTTCTCCTCCACCAGCTGCCGGGCGTAGTCGATCTGTTGAGGGGAGCCACGAACTGTGAACATTTTGATGTTGGGGTCAGCGTTGGGTGGAGGATTCCTCTGTAGCTCGATCCTGGCTCCTGACTGCTGGCTGATGCCCTTGATTGTCTCACCACCTGAAAGAGTTCAGAAGTTTGGTTAACACCATCTCCCCATTTGTTTCTCTCTTTTTTTGAAAGATTAAGAGTCATTCTATTGTACATCTATATTTTACAAGTATTTTATTAACTATTTTCATATGCAGTATGAAAATGAAGTTGCTGAAATTAAACTCAAAAAGACTGACGTGATGTGTCTTTTTTTTTTTTAAATAATAGTCTCTAGCGGTGGATGATTTTACTTTCCCCATGGTTTAGTGTAACAAAACAAAATTCCCAATAAATCATAATATGGAATTGCAAGGCAAGCATGTGTCCCAGCTCTAATAGCTTTCCAACAACGTGGAGCCCTTGAGGGGTTACTTGCCTTTCCCAATGATGAGTCCAGTCTTCATGGTCGGGACAGTGAAGGTAAACTCCTGCAGGCCACCAGGGGGGCCCATGTTCCAGTTCCCCTGTCCGCGACCACGGCCTCTGCCACCACCGTGTCCTGGAGGTCCACCAGCCTGAACGCTCCTCAACAGATCGGATATGATTTCTGCCGCGTGCTGAGCCTGGTCAGGGGGACCCATGATCTGTGCTATCCTGTCTGGTGTGCTGCCATCATCTACAGAGAGAAAATAAGCTTATCAGTGACAATAGAGACATTCTGTTGCTCAAATAATACTTGACAGAAATATACCAGTCTTGCAGTTGACATGACAGTACTAAACTATGCTCTCTCCAACATGTTGTTCAAAAGACTTTCAGTGTGTTCAGGTCTCAGATAAGTTGTGGTTAGGGTTATCCATCAGCTTCTCAGCGTGGTGCATGAGTTTTCATCACGGACCGTACACATTTTTTAACTGCATCCAAATGACTTTGCTCTTGGGGTCAGTTTATCTTCTGGTGGTTAAATTTTCATTTCAGAAATTGGTATGAAAAACTAAAAAAGCAGTGGCTTTTTGATGGTCAAAAATGGCTGGGTTCAACTTTAAAATCGGTTTGAAGTTCATTTTGTGTAACAAATAAAATCATAACAAAACAGACAGGAAAGGGGCATCTTTTTTCGTTTCATGATTCACTGGCTTGACCAAGTTTTCCAAAATCCTGGCTCACTTGAGTGCAGTCAAGATCTTTGCAAATGACAGATGCTTTGTCTCAGAATATGAAAAGAAAAAAAAAAAAACATTCTCCCCTTCTGTTTTCTAGCAATTGGTTTTTAACAATTTCTGAAAGGAAAATCCAATGACCAAGATGCATTGACCTGAGCAGTTTTAATAACTCACCTGGTTTAAACTGAATCCTGACACCTGTGTCATTCTGTATTTTCTTGATCATCTCTCCATTTCTGCCAATCACAATTCCTACTGCAAATCGAGGGACAGGAACCTAAATGGCAGAAAACAAAACCTAAATTAAGAAAGAGATTCAAACTCTCATCTCCAAGCTGATAAATCAAACCACTAATTACAAATACTCACATCTAGGCTATCTCCTCCTCCACCCCCTCCAACTCGTGAACCATATTCACCCCGCTGCTCCCTGAAGCCTTGATCTCTGATCAGCTCCATCACCATCTCTTTGGCTTGCTGGAGGGATAAGAAAGTACATCTAATTACAGTACTACTCCATTTATCTCCATGGAGACACATAATGAGGCATGCAAAAAGACATTATGGTTCTTGACAGGGATTTATTCAACAATAGGATGAAAGCAGAGCTAGTGCATACACAGTAACAAAGAAGGGAGGTCTTACTCCATCACTGCCTGCTGTACCGTTAGCAGTGCGGTGATCACACAGATGAGTACTCACCTGAACTTTAAAGGGTTCTCCTGAAATGCGGAGTGGCTTGTCTGCGCCTGTGTTTTGGGGTCCATCTTGGATCATTACCATTTTCACTCCAGCTCTTTCCTGCAGGTCAAGAGAAGAAGAAAAAACATGTCATCTGCATGAGTCTGTGCCAAATGTGTGCCCTAGCGTTGCTGAGATATCAAAACTCCAATGTGGTCCTCTTAAGTCTTTATACGTGTTCAGGTCTCAGATAAGTTTGTGGTTAGGGTTATCCATCAGCTTTTCAGCGTGGTGCATGAGTTTTCATCACGGACCGTACACATTTTTACTCTGACAAATGGCTTTTTGCCCACTGCTGTTTCTCAGTTCTTATCATTTAAACAGATTTCTAACACCGATGTCACTAAATTTTCTCTTTTTAAACTGTACACTCACCTGAAGGCTTTTGATGGTTTCTCCTCCCTTCCCAATGACGAGTCCGGCTTTAGAGGCAGGGACCATTATCTCCTGGACAGTCATTCCCGGGCCGTCATTGTGGTTGAATGCTGGAGCTGGACGCCCCTTCTCAACTATCTCTGTTAGTAGCCTCTTGGCAGTCCTGAGGAAAAATTGAGTTCAACTCTTTAATGCATACTATAGTTGTTGGAATTCCCTTATTCTCTTAACATTTTAAAATGTTATCTTGTCCATCTAAGCTTTCATTTACTTTTTATCTACTGATTGATATTAATCTATTTACTCTTATTTTATCCTTGTTCTAGTTTTCCCTCATCTACAATAAATGTGTCCTCAGTCCCTGTGTTTAATGAGTGCTGTTCTTATTTTAGTGCTCAGTAATTGCTTTGTGTGTGTGTGTGTGTGTGTTAGGAGGTAATTCTATTATGTGAAGCACTTTGTATTACCTTTTGTTTGTCTGAAAAATTCTATACAAATTAACTGATTAAATTTAAAGAACAACAATAATAAAAAAAACAGCTTACTGTATAGATTCTGGTGGTCCTGTTAACGTCACAGATCTATCTGGCATTCCTCCACTGTCTATAACACAGAGAGAGAGAGACCAGTCAATGTAAACCATTCAGCAACCTTTCTCTTTTTGCAGCAATGAGATCCACAATATTAGCAACAGCTCTTACCAGGTGCAATCTGTATTTTGCATCCAGATTCCTGTTGCAGACGTGAGATTTGTTCACCTCCTCTTCCAATAACTAGAAGAAGAAAAAAAAAACAAAACGTGTTACCTCCAAATGTTTAACAACAAGACTGAGGTGATATTTCTGATGTTTCGTGTTTGAAAAATAAACTTACTGAATCCAACCATCCCATCAGGAACCTTGAACTCCTCTGATATCGACCTGAGAGTAAGAGAACAAATCAAGTTGAGCTTTGTGCTAAATGGCCACATGTGCGAGATGAAAATATTTTAATCTGTATTTACCTTGGGGGGCCCATTCCTCCCATTGCTGAAAAGGCTGGAAAAAAAGACATTACAGCATGTTAGTGATGAAAATATACAACATATGAGTTTAAACCATGCACCAAATTTCCAATTGGGCCATTTACTTCAGTTAGGGAATCGATAAAAATTACAGCCATATATTTAACTGTAAATACAGTTGCAGTTGACATGACACTACTAAACTATGCTCTCTCCAACATGGTGTTCAAAAGAATTTCGATGTGTTCAGGTCTCAGATAAGTTTGTGGTTAGGGTTATCCATCAGCTTTTCAGCGTGGTGCATGAGTTTTCATCACGGACCGTACACATTTTTTAACTGCATCCAAATGACTTTGATCTTGGGGTCAGTTTATCTTCTGGTGATTAAATGTTTGAAAAACTATATCATTAGGTGACTTACCATCATTTGTAGCCACTTTCTTTGTCTCTGGTTGGTCTGTGACAACATAACATAACAACCAACATGAGTATCTCTCATTATATCGACCATCACATCAGTAAAAGTATTCCTCATTCTGAAAATGGTTTTTCAACAATGCATGAAATTTAAAGAGTTACATTAAAATGTGTTAAAAAATATTGAAACACAGAAGCCCACACAGCCACCAATCAAACAGAGCTGGAATATACTCTCATTTGCTAATTTATTGTGTACGATTAAAAATGAGTGCAGCCAAATTCAGTCCTGCAATAAATACTTCCTCCAAGAAGGTTATAATTAGGGCCACACCATATGTTAAAAAACAAATCATACTGCAATTATTTTAATGGTTTTAATATCACACTTTTCATTTCAGTGAACTCAATTAAAATCATGATGATGTGACATTTGTTTGGGTCTATACCAAACAAACAGGCTTTTCTGTTAGAAAAAACAAAGGTTCTAAAAAAAAAAAGGTTCTGGAAAACAGGATTTGTAGGCCGTGGCATCTTTGCAGCAAAAGCACTTAATTTTTATGCTGTTTCGTCCCAAATGTTTCCATTGTCAAAAAATGTAGCTAAAATCTCCAATAATTGTTCAGCCCAAATAAAAACTGAACAGCACACTATTCATGAAGGAGGACTTATTGCAGGATTGTTATATTATTACTTCTCCATAAAAGCAAGCCAGCCAAGACTCAACCTGCCCAGATAGTATGACTCAAAAGCCCCACCACCCACCCTACATTTTTAATTAAAACATGTAATACCTGTTACCCAAATATAAATACATTTTCCACAGCCAGCCACTGATTTAACACAGCTGTGAGGACAGTGAAAATATCATCCAGCTCTTAACACATGCAATAAATGATCTGCTTAGGTTAAGATTAGACACATTAATGAAAATGACTGAATAGTGAATAACTGAATAGTTAGTAGTCATATACAGAATGTTAAACTCATTGGAGAAAATGCACATTGACATAAAGACAATTACATTTATTAAAGTTAAGAACATTTCTAGGAAAACACACTTTAGTAGCTACTAAAATATACAGGCAAGCATTAATTAACATTAACTATGAAGACTTGCATTGAATCGATTTGAGTCACTAACCGATATTCAGGTTAGGCATGGGAAAATACCCACCAGCGTCCTCCAGGGGCCTTTTCTGGCCTCCGTAGCCAAATTCATTTGTTGGGGGAGCCGCCACGCCATCACCACCAATTTTTGCTGCAATCTGAAACACAGAACAAAAAGAGAAAACAACAATTTTGAGTAGTTTTCTCACACATTTTAACAACAATAGAGGTATAAGAATTGTCATACAAAGGTAAAGTAATAAAAAAGCAACCCAACTTGGTACACACCAGAGGGAACCAAAGACAACTGTAAGTTCTTTTACAGTTCAAATGAAGTTTCCATCTTTTAGAATGGTGGAAGTATTTGAAGCTGTTTTGTTCTTCACATATTGGGTTAGAGTGCCACACTGACTTCAACAGCAACTTGATGAAAGCAGGGTTTTAAGTAGCGAGGAACAATTTTGGAAAAAGGGGGGAAAAAACTTGCTTGCAACAATTCAGACTGATAATAGAGGGAATGATGGTTTTTATATAATTATTCACATTTTCATTGAAACATGATTGTGATGTGATTTTTTGCTGGGATCGGCTGTTTTCTGTACGGTACAATGTGTTGGCCAGGATCTCTCTGCAAGACAGCTTTTTATTTAGGATGCTGTTTTGACACTCACTTTAGCCTTTGAAAATACTATGCCCTGCATCTGAAAACTGCAGTAGGCCATACTGTAATTTTGCTTAAAAAATATCTTACTGATCAGCCCTAGTTTGGAGTCAATTTGTGGGTGTGGAATTTACAAAGAATGATCAGAAGCTCAGAATATAGATCATATTACTATCTAGTCACGTAACACAAAATATGTCACCAACACATTCATCTCTGCATTAATATGACCTTTTATATTTATTTAGTTTTAAGTATCTTCTAAAAATTTTAATCTAATCCACAAAAAACACAGTTATAGTCTATACTTAGATCAGGTCTTTCCGCCGCTTCTTTAAGAAACTAAACTAGATGTTAAATATTTAAGAATACTTCTTTCACTTCATAACAAAAACGAAATTTATTTAGAATACAACAAGCATTTTTCAACTGCAACTCGCCCGTGACAGACCACAAGAATTTCGTTGCAGGGTGTCAATTGTACATTAATCATATCAACATTACATTAATTAATCATATCAACATTGTAATAAAACTGTTGAAAGCTAAAACTAACTCTTTCTAAAACGTTGTAATTACTTAGAAAAGAGCGGGGTGGTTTCTTTTCTGTTCATGCTTGCTGCGTTTGGACAGGCTGCGGCCTACATTTCTGTGCGGAAGTCTGAACCAACAAAGGAGAGCAAATGCTTCCACTTTACCCATTTGGTCAATGTTATAAAAACGTGCAAAACTTGTGTTTAACAATAACTGAAATATATCTCTAATTTTTTTTTCAGCACACCCAGCAACGATCGCTTCCGTTTTACACCTCTTTTCGCTTTCGCAGTGTGGCGTAATGTTAAAGTTAGCTAGTCATCATCCGTTAGCTTTAGCTCAGCCTGATGTGATGCCGTTTGTAGCGGCTGAAAGCGTGAAAAACTCGATTTTTACTTATTTCATTCGAAATTAACTTCACACTAAATGAGACAGTCGTTTTCTTACCTGCCGTGCTCGTTGTAGAGCATCTTTAAAAGCATCGTTCATGCCGCCACCGGCGTTAGAGGACGGGGGAGCCACGCTGCTGTAGTCAGCCATATCTGCTGCTCTTCTCCTCTTCAGCGCGACAAGATGGCGGGTTACATTCACAGGATGTGGATGGAAAACTCGCGGTCAATAGTAGCCTCGCGATAACAGGCACATTCTCAATTCAAATGCTAATCTGGACCGAATTTGACTATTCTTGGTTAAATTAAAGGCAAGGCTTCGGTTTGGTTAACGTTAATTTGTCGAGTTGTTTGATATTTTGCTCTTAGATACTTTCTCACACCAACAGGAACAGTTTGGTCTCAACACTTCAAATTCAGATAGAAGTACTGTTACAATACTGAAATATTATTATTAAAAAATACTTAAGTAAAAGTAGAAAGTATTCCTCTCAAAAACTACTCAAAATATTTACTTTCAACGGTTGATGTTTAAAGCAGGGGAGTAAATATAGACAGTGCAGGCAGTTGGGGCCGTGCACTTGAGCCTGTCCTAACTACTTTACACCTACAGGTGCAGTGGTAAATACAGAGGTTACCCACCTTATTTCCCCTCACTATTTGATATATACATATATAGTAAAGCTATATATATATACAAGGCTTTGCCTTGGGGACCAGCATCACTCTGTCGGGGTTTATTTCACAATAATGACCTGCTCATTGTACATTACATGGTTACGTACCAAAATAAATCAATAATTTGACCCCAAATACTGATTTAAAATTATTTTGTTTATTTGAAAATAATTTTATTGCTCCTCCACAGGTTATGATCAGAAATGCCACAGCAACAGTCTGCTATACAGAAATAACAGACCTTAGAAGGTTGTAATTGAACAATCAGAATCGAGACATCACCATGTAATAATGGATTATAATAATAATAATAATGTTGAATTTTTGTTAAATTGTTGAAATTTACAGCAATGCATCATATTTTTGAGCTGGTTTTGTATGAACATTTTGATCTGTGATGTAACTACAGCCATCAAAGTACATTTTCCTTGCAAATGTATGAAGGAGAACTAGTAAATGTACTTATCATAATAAGGATCAGCAGCATTTGTTGAAGAACCAGCTACAAGGGGGCATTGATCTCAAAGAAATACAAAAAGTTCTGCTCAGTTGGTGGTGGAAGGCGACTAAGTCTCTATAACTTTTTCATTGTGTTTTTCCAAACTTTACTATCAACTTTGGCTTTGGTTTATTACGTAGTTAATTATCATGACATTTTTAAAATTCTGAATTGTTAAAACAAAATGTCACAAACACAAATATTCCCACACCTGTTATGCTGGACACAACTCATAACGAAGAAACAAAGAAATTTTAATGATAAATGGAAAAGAAGATGCCTGTTATATAATAAAACTTTATTGTACAGCTCATACTTTAACATGTCTTAATATACACACATATCATTGGTCCACTTGGTCACATTCA
The DNA here is from genome assembly GCF_056507025.1 of Lutjanus erythropterus. Taxonomy (NCBI): domain Eukaryota; kingdom Metazoa; phylum Chordata; class Actinopteri; order Lutjaniformes; family Lutjanidae; genus Lutjanus; species Lutjanus erythropterus. The sequence continues at coordinate 17,344,892 of NC_139328.1, forward strand.
AATTTCAAGTCAACCATGCATCAACATTTATTTATTAGTGAGGTGGGCTCACATGCTCTTGCACAGTGGTAAACCATTCACTTAAAGGGACAGAAAAAAATACATAGTTTTCCTCTTATCTGTGGCGCCATTTCCCCATCTAGACTGTTTCAGTGTGAGTTGCTGCCCATGAGTAGATGCACACTTTCTTCTATGCAATGATACAGCTGGCAAGTGTAGTTTGGATGAAAGACAATAGTTCCTCCAAAACTTGGCAACTCACTCCAAAAACATTTAGATGGATAAATAGCACTACAGGTAAGATTTTTTTGCTTTCTTGTAGTGCTATTTATGTATTTTTTTATTTTCGGGTGAACTTGCCCTTTAAATTATGCTATGAAAAAAGCTACAGCTGTAGTAACGCTTGAAGTGCAAGATAATCACCTGCAATTTTTGCCATTTTAAAAGGATTCCTGTTATTTTCGGACACTCAAATATCATTAAGAGTTCACAGTTCTTACTGATCAAATCCCTGAAAAACATTTTAAAAAGCAACAGTTCAGCACACTAAAGAGAGCAACCTATTTTTGCTACATTCAAGACTCTGTAGAAGAAAACAAATCTTCAAATTTCCTAGTTAAAGTGTAGTTTATCAGAGCACATGGAATAGCCCTGACAAAGCTGGCTCCCATTCCGTTATAATATCCTCTGATTCCACGTCTTTCATATATCCCTAAAAGTCCCTGTAATACGCCTGAAGTTGGTCGGGAGTCTGAGCTGAAAGCTGGAAAACAAGACACACGATCTAAATGAGCAAAACATCTCAAATTGTGCTAAACAATCTCAAATCTGTATGGTTTACCTTGTGCCTGCTGCTGAGTCCTGATCACTGCCAGTGGGTAACTGGTCACTTGTCCAGAAGCAAAGGCCACAAAACTGAAGAAGAACAGTTTGGAGTCAGTGTTGTAGGCCGGATCACTCCTCGCCCAGTTCATGATTGACTGCAAAATGAAGAAAAAAAAGTTAAATAAAGTATCTTTCAGATGCACATGTTGGATCTTTGAGTGTTCTTCTGTCTCACCTGATGAACTGCACACTCCACGCCTGCGTAGGGGATCATGCAGAGGATGCTGGGCTTGAATCCTCTGTAAAAAGAGGACATCGACTCATGTCTGTAAATAGATCGGGCACAGGCCACGACACCGTTGTACATGCCGGCCTGCTGCAGGTTCAACCTCACCTTTAGCACCTGTTTGGGGGGAATACGAAGAGAGACATAAGTGAACACATTTTAAAATGTACACATATTTATAACAAATATAACAAACTTTCCAAACATTTACTTTTTTCAAAAATGTGACACTGAATTAACATAAAGGCAATGGTAGCAGTGCTACAGTACATGAAAACTCACTACAGCATTACTTAAACTAAGACATTGGTGGGATTACTGCAAACAAAGGAGTTAATTCATGAGAAGATATCAAGTGTCAGGTCATATGTATAAAATTTTACAGCACAGTGGGGAAACTGTTGTTCAGAACTTAATAGGTGAGGATACTGCAAAGTTAACATAAACATATTTATATTTGTTGATACTCTGTGTATATGTTCACTGATATCTCAAGTTAGCTGTTCCGTATTTTACTTTATTTACGTTATAATGACAAAGTACAGGACAACACAGAAATGTTAAAGCCCTCAGACCTGCCACTGATCTCTGATACCTCTAAAGGGTAGAAGGCAGCGTGAGCAACGGCGCCGGACACACAACCCAAGCCGAAACGCTGCTGCACCGTCAGGGTCTCTTGTGTTCTATTTTGGGTGTACACCTTCATCTGGACACAGCAGTGTTTGTCAGTTAGAAATAGGAAACCGGTACATCAATAATTGATACTGCAGAGTCAGTCTGCTGCTGTACGTCTCACCTGGGCGTAGATGAGACACTGCAGCGTAGACTGTGGCGTTCCTTTCAGCACGTTGACGGCGTTGCCTTGCCACATTGAGCGCAGACCGCCGGCCTTCATCTCCTGAAAGCCTTGAGAGAAGGCCTTAGATCCATGAACCTACAGAACACAAAGGAAAGGATACTGTCATATGAACCATATGAAGTACATTTACTCATGTGTTATACATAAGTATTTAAGGTGATTGAGTATTATTTAATGCAAGTTTATACTTCCACTCCACTTCATTTAAGAAGCAAATATTGTACTTTTTACTTAATTTGCCTGACAGATTTAGTTACTTATTCCTTTTCAGATTAGAATTGTTCATATCCTTCTGCTGAAAACCTTTTTTTTCTGATAAAATGGATCAAGTGATAATTTATTGGGAACTTCTAATATAAACCAGATAAACTTCTTCAATAAACTGAATTAACAATCTAATAAAATCTTGGATTTGGGTGTCCCTGTAGCTCAGTTGGTAGAGTGTGCGCCCAGTGTACTGAGGCTACCAGTCCTCTGCAGTGGCCGCCAGCTCAGCTCCCACCTGCGACCCATGAGTTGCAGAGTTTTGGAGATATTAGAGAAATCTCGAGATATTCCAGAAATCGTGACCCGGTAACTCAAGATAATCCACAGACCCTATTGTGAGCAGTTTCACATGGGAACTATTTTCTTTCTATCGAACTCCACCTGCCATTACAGTGCAGAAGAGAGTGTGCAACTACTCATGGACAAGAGGTTACAGCTCAGTCAAGTAGCAGTAGATGCGCACGTCCATCTTGCACGGTGACGTTGGCAGGTGTAGTTCATAGATGAACTGTAGATGATTTCTGTAAAGAGACATTGCTGCTCAGGTTTTCTTTTTTTTTTCTTGGCGCTTGAGCACCACAAGAGGAAGAGGAACCTGAATACTCTTCCAGGAAAAGATAAATTATGCAAATCAAGTTAGGCTATCTGATAAGAGGTTATCATTACACCATGACACAGTTAAATATAACAGGGTCAGCACTATTTTCATTTGTAACACCAGGTCATTTATTACAAAAATTAAGACACAGCTCAGAAAGCTGTCTGCCAGAAATGTCTGTCTGGCACAGAGGCTTCAATGTCCATGTCAAGAGTATGAATATCATCATCAGGAGCAGGCTATAGTGGATGACTTAGGAAACGGAGGTTTGACTCCTATGTGAAGCTTAATGTTAGAAATCCCTTTCTGGTAAAAAATGGTAGAAACCTCAACAGTGAACGACAGTGCAGGGATATCTCTCCCAGGACACACAGACATGCAATAAATGCACCTTTGAGTTTAGATTACTCTGTTAAATAGACTTAATGTGAGGTTTCAGATAAAGAATGAGTTCTACAGTAAATGGCACAGCTCTCTAAAATCTTACTTGAGCCTCATAAAAGTCAGTAATCACAAAAAGCTTGTGCAAGCTTCACGTGTGAGAAGCTCTGAAGCCCTGCAGCTCATTGTGCTTCTATGGATTACATGCAACTGTCTTTCTTAGGTGTTTGTGTGTCTAGTTTACAGTTATTTGGGGACCATAAGAAAAACTGTGTGAGATCAAACATTCAGAAATGTATCAGATCATGTAAAATCAGCTAAATCCAGTCATGTCAGTAACACCTGACAGTGTAGCTGACCTGAAGTTGGGTCTTTAGGCGGTCGATGGGTGCCGTCATAGTCCGGGAGACACCGTCAGCCAATCCTGCCGCGAGAACAAAACTCCTCCATGCACCAACACCAGACGCCTCCTCCGGGAACTCAATGGGCATTGCACGGCTCTCACCCACATCGAAAACCTACAGACAGACGAAGTGAGCAATTACATTTATCGCCCTTTAATCATCGTGTTATTACTCATGCTTAAGTGGATTAGCTGTGCATTTGTCATCGTTTGTGCACACCTCTGCTTTGCTGAAATGTGACAGCACTAAAAGTGAGAGTGACGCTGCCAGACCAACTTACCAGACTGTGTTTCCATGACGACACCAGTTCCCCGATGTTGTCCACAGGGTTGAGGATGACATGGTGCAGGAATTCATCCCAGTCCACTGTCATCGAACTGTCCTTATCCATCCTGGTGTTTGCAAAAATGACAGCAGTGTTTGGTTTATTTTATTCATCACACACTGTAATGAAGACTCTTAATGACCAGCTGTCTATCTTGTCATTAATGCGTGTCTTAAATATCACTTTAAAAGAAGGCATCGCCTACTAATAAGAGTTGTTGTCTTTATTGATCACTACATTATAATAAAAAAAGACAGTAATTACTCCAAACTGAAGGAGTCTTTTTAATGCTAAGCATTTTGGGTCACAAAGCAATTTTTTTTCTTTTGTAACTGCAGATTTGATGGCTTAAAGGAAGAGTTCACACCAAAAGTAAAAATACATATTAGTGGCACCTTGTGGTGAACTTGCAGCTTGCAGTTGCTGTTTTAGTTCCTTTGGGGTGAGTAGATGGATTCTTCTTTTGTTTTTTACCTCTGTGACTTAACCAAGTGAAAATCTGCTTTAAGATTATAGACTAATCCCTTCAGAAACTCCATGAATTAACCTACCATAACAACATATTAAGACTGACCAAAAATTGCTGCTTCTGATCCCAGCCATGTCATGAACAATGACTGCAGATTGTTACCATCAAAACAGAGATGCAGGGCTCCATGATTTAATAAAGTTAGACTGAAGTAGTCCTCTGCACATCAGTCAATCCTAAAAGTAAATATGGAGCTTAATCCCAGATTTAATGTACATTGAAGGGCCTTGAATATAATTGTATTCTGTGACTGTAATGTCAAATTTATGAATTTTTGTTTCTTGCTTTAAGTTTTAGTCTTTTCTGTGATTTTTTCATATAAATTTCTAATTCTTTCTTATAATAAAGTATCATCATCATCAAGCCGAGTGCCACATAGTTCCATTATATTTGAGAGAAGGCAGACAACTCAAGGCTCTGCAACTCACACCAAAACAATCTACAGTAGATGGATAAATAACATTACAGGTAAGAGGCAAAATATATATTTTTGATTTAGGGGTGAACTGTCCCTTTAGTGGTAGGTAAAAAAAACCTTCAGTAATAAAAGGTTGAGGATGTATATTACTGACCCATAAGCATGACTAAATTTATGTACAGGGAGAGGGTCATTAACTCGCCATACCTACACCGTCACTGTACATTATTCTCGCTTATTACACGGGTATAAATTTTTAGGTTATTATTTGACACAAAATATACATTTAAAAATAGTTTTATTGATTTTATTGCTTCCACAAAGTCTATGATCAAAACTGTGTCCATAGCAACAGTCTGTTATTCATAGCAGCAGCGTGCTATTCAGAAATAACAGATCATATAATGTTGTAATTGACCAATCAGAGACAAGTATTCACAAAGACTGTGTAGTTAAACCAATTATAATATAAAGTAATCTGTTATAATTTATTAATCCATAATACAATGAGTATACCTTAATGTACAGTGATGCCAAAAGAGATCCCTAATGTGATAAGTGTGCAAATGAAATGTGTTTTACACTCAGCTGAATCTGGTACCACAACAGTTAATGTTTTATTATTTCACATAAATGAATGTTTGTTTCAATGCAACAGTGAATCCATGAGGTAGTGGGCAAAAACAAAATCTTACATTTGAATAATTTTTTTTGCATTCCCCTTTGATATGACCACTCCTAACTCCTTAAACAAACATATGATGTCCTCCTGGTCAATCACCCCTGATCAGAGAAGAAATACACAAGATTACAAACAGATACTGGCACTGTTTATACTCTGCTGCAAGGTGTCAAGTGATAACTGTGTTGAATTCTGGGAAATGATACTGTAAACTCTACAAGTGCAAGGGTCACTGGCTGGTGTATTGTCTACTGTGTACAATAAACAAGTCTTACTCTTGCCTGCCTTTCATGTTTGACCTTGAAAATACAGTTTATTATCAAAGAATGAACACTTATTTTAGTTTATAAAGAATATGCACATGTAGGACTACTCATCTTCCACATCTGCAGTAAAAGCTGTTTTAAAGGAAAACAAAATAAGACGTGTGATGCTTAAAAACAGATTCAAAAAATCATTATAGTATCTGTTCAACAAAGCTATTTGTACTTTAGGACAGTTTATTGTGTCTCCTTGAGAAATTTGCACAAGATTTTTAAAGAGGTAAGTTTCTGACCACTCACCACACTTGTTCTTGTCAAGGTCATTAAAGTAAATTTTCCATTTTCTCTCTCTGTCCATCATGTAGCTGATGAATTCTTCATAATCCAGCAGGCCATCTTTGTCTTTGTCATAAGAATCAATGATATTCTAGAAGGGGAAAAAATAGGTTGTGGTCACTAGTACTTGAATAATTTATTAGACAGAGCCTGACAAATACAGAGGATACTGTTAAAAAATATTATTAAGAATATTACCTGGACCTTGCCATCCGCTGAGAGGATCCCATGTTTCCTCATTTCGTTGTGCAGCTCCGCCACAGACACGAATCCATCATTGTCCTGGTCCAGTTTAGCAAATAAACCACGAAACTGATCCATGATGATGCGTTTAGACACTAATTAGCTCCAGAATAATAATAAAAATGCTTCCTGCCTCATCATCTGCAGGTCCTCAAAGGAGACAAATAACGCACTGATACTGACCAGAGATCAGTGACCTGCAGGTCTGCTCCGACGCTGACTCATTGCAGTATAAAAACGTTTCTCACATGAGCTCAAAGAGAAACCCTCACTGTCTCTGTGGTGCAGCAGGGGGCGCTGTGGCTGCAAGAGAGCCGAGCTCAACATCATCTTCAGTCATCACTGTGTCCCCCCACCTCTGTCAGTGGACCTGCTGACACAGTATTCAGACACAATTTATTGCCATAAATATAAATTCACTGCATAAACATGTAAATGTGTTGAATTTAAGCAAAACAACCTCCGTGTTTAGGGTCTGATGTGTTGAGGTGGAGACAATGGGAATGATCTGGATAATCTATGCTGGGATAGAGAGAGAGAGAGAGAGAGAGAGAGAGAGAGAGAGAGAGAGGATAATATGTATATATAAATACAATGGACCAGTACATGCAAAGATAGACATATACAAAAATGATAGTTGTAAACATTTGCCTTTTTAATTTATTTGGAAAAATAAAGAATCAAATATGAAGCACAATTTACATGTTTATCATATGTAAATCAGCTTCTCACATATGAACATTTCATCTGTGATATTCTCATATGATATATTAGATACTTCACAGGTTTATTTATTCATTTATACAATCTCAAATTCAGCATTTCTTTCATCTGCCTTTCTGAAAAAAGAAGCGTGTTTCTGGAGTTGACTTTTCCATATTCTGAGACAAATCAACATCTACTACAGCAGCTGCTGTTAGACACTGAAAACTTTATGATTTTAATCAATTTAAACAAAAATTACTTTAACTCTAAGTTCTCCCACATGCTTGGAAGGGGAGGGTGAGGCAACGTATTTGCTACTTACTTCTACACACAGGTCCATTAAATAGATTTTCTCAGCTCTGGGCAAGTTTCACAAATGTGAAACCTTCAGGGACCAGCATTCATAACTGAAAGAGTCATCACTGAAAGTGTTTGCAGTTTGAGGTATTATCCATAACTTAAGACTTAATATAATTTAAATGGGTGAATTATAGAATTCAACCCCTACACAGTTGCCATGGATGGGAAAATTACCTCCCAGACCAAAATTGTTTTTTGCACCAGGCTGTAAACATCTGCTGGAGAGTTGAGCATTTTAATATAGTCGTCTGTGGGGATCGACTCAGTTTTGGCACCAGCCTCAAGTGGCCATTCGAGGAACTGCAGTTTTTGCCACTTTTGTCCTGGTTTAATTTTTCATCCCTGGAGATTGCCATTTGGTCAATTATATATGCATGATGTCAGGGATTGGTAGTAACAGATTACTTGTCATCTGGATTACATAATCATCTTGCAAAAAATAAGTTACTAAAATCAGCCCAGATTGCATTTGAAAAATGAAAAAGTTACATTGTCAAGGATTTCTTGATTACTGTTTTGATTACATCTTTAATATATATACATTTTAAAATTAATAAAGTTTTTTATTAAATTAATTGCAAACTATTTTCAAAAGAAGAAACGTCTCTTCTCTTTACTTCCCTATGGCAGTAAACTGAGCATCTTTAAAATCTCTGAAAATATCTGACATAATGGAGTTTCTGAGACAAGCGCCCCACAAAAAAGAACCCAATGCAAAAATGTATTAATAGGGGCCCAGTGGCTAATTTTTGCCCCAGTACCCCCGCAGAAGGTTGATCCGGCCATGAGCATCACTGATGATCATTCTAATATTACCCATATTCTAAATATTACTCACCGGAATGAGCCACATACTACCTTCAAGAACATTTATTTATTACTTTATTTATTTATTCCCCCAGCAGCTCATCCTGAAAGCTCAGCTGACACACACACACACACACACACACACGCACACACACCGGATCCAGATTCATTTCTCGTGTTGAACTTGACGTTGGCGCTGTGGATGCAGGAGAGAGAGGAGAGCTGCTGCTGTGTCTATTTAAAGAGGGTCATCCAGTCCCGGATAAATAGCACGGGGTCCACGGCGTTGACTAACCGCCTCTAAATGGTTTTCATCCCGGACTGTGTGTCTGTCTGTGGCTTCTTCTTACTGTCTGTCACTCCACACTGAGGCTGATACATACTGACCACCATCCGACGACCAGACCCGCTGCCAGCTCTGCTCCGAGGGCTATTCAACATCTTACTTCATTATTCACTGTCGGGGATATACGTGAAAGATGGGCAAAGATTACTATAAAACGTTGGGCATCTCTAAAGGAGCCACAGAGGAGGATATAAAGAAAGCTTACAGAAAACAAGCGCTGAAATGGCACCCGGACAAAAACAAGTCTGCAGCCGCCGAGGAGAAATTCAAGGAAATCGCCGAAGCATATGAAGTCCTCAGTGATCCGAAGAAAAGAGAAGTTTATGACCAGTATGGAGAGGAAGGTAATGTGTTTTTATGATTGCACTGAATTACATTCTCACCCCTCTGTGATGGCTCTCAATTCACCTCCAGTATACCGTTATAAGCACGTTATAAAGCCTTTATGGATGTAAAACAGCTGGCGTTAATTCAAGTCGCTCACTGCAACCACCAGGCCCAGAAAACAGCTGTTCAGCACATTATAGCAGCACAGTTCTGTGCATTTTAGGCTATTGTAAGGATTAGCTATGACACTGCTGTGTGTCTGCAGTTATAAGCCTCTAATAATAAAAAGCCTGTCACCATTTCCAACACAGATTTCCATTAAAATGTAGGTGTTGTAATAGTAAAAATAGTATTTTAATCATGTAAACGCCTTTATGTACAGTATGATGTACCTACTATGTTGTATCTGAATATAGTGGTTTAATTTGTAGTCCAGATGGTGATGGGTGGGAAGCATGTTTGATGTGAGAAAAGCTCATCTCTGCATATACCAAGAATTGAGATATTGCTTGCATTTTATGATTTTGATTAATTTACCATTTACTGTAACAAACAGAAAGGGCCATATAACCTGGAACAAGCTGTTTTTCCACCAGTAAAGCATGCAAATGTATGCTAGCAGAGCCCGAGAATCAAAGCATTAACCTGGAAATGTGCTCAATATGGCTCCTTGAAAGACTCACTCAAGCCATGCAACATATGTGTGCTTTGGTGATGAAACGCAAGTTCTTCAACATTACCTTAGACAAGCCTATTAGAGTTGATTAAGTAGTAAGTAGTAAATTAACTACTGGAATATCTAAAAAATGGAAGATCTCTGAATTCGTCCACCAAAGACTGAAATTCCAGATTGTTCTTTAAAGGTCCAGTATGGGATTTATTAGCAGAACATGGCAGAAAACATTTAAGCTTATATAATCACCTGTAAATAAGAATAGTTGTGTTTTTGTTACCTTAGAATGAGCCAATTTTAACTATAGAGGGGGCGGATCCTCCTCCACGGAGTCAGCCATGTTGCATCGTCATGTTTTTACAGTACGACTAAAGCAAAAACTAGCTTTAAATATGGACTTTAACATTGTCCGCAAGTATTGCAGCCACCGTAGGTTCTCCTACACACTTTGTTATTGGGATCATGTTTAATGAAAGGCAACATGATGTGATGTAAAGGGTTGCTGTTGTGCTAAATACTGAGGTTGCAGGCTGTTGTGACTGAATTAATCTAAGAAAAAACAGAATTTTTAAGATGACATTGACAAATAAACTGTAGGGCTCCAACGAATAAATTAGTTAATGTTTGGTATGCAAAATAAAAATCGATAAAATGATAAAATCGATTAAAGGTGCGGTGAGTGATTAGAGAAAGATGGTTGATTGTTGAGTCTCATTCCTAGGTTGTTTGGGAATGAGCCTCAACAATCAACTATCAACCTAACTACTATAGGTTTGTCTAGACTGGCCAAAGTCTCTAATAAACTGTATTTAATGCAGACTAATCATTTCATGGCCAATACCCGATCTGTGGATTGGATGGTGTTATCAAAATAAAATTTCTCCACTGCTGAGTATCAATGCTTGGATGACTGATGAAGCGTTTATATTGTCCATCAGGACTCAAGGGAGGAAATGGACCCACTGCTGATGGACAAGGCAGCACCTTCACCTACACCTTCCATGGGGACCCTCATGCCACCTTTGCCACTTTCTTTGGAGGTTCAAACCCCTTTGAGATCTTCTTCGGGCGTAAAGCCAACGGCCGAGATGACGAGGACATGGAGGTGGACGGAAACGACCCGTTTGGCTCCTTCACCAGCTTCAACCTAAACGGATTCCCTCGGGACGGCCACGTTGGCCTCGGAGGGCAGCAGCGCCGGAAGCAGGACCCGGCCATCATCCACGAACTGAGGGTCTCCCTGGAGGAGGTCTTCCACGGCTGCACCAAGAGGATGAAAATCTCTCGCAAAAGGCTAAATCCAGATGGCAGGACCATGCGCAATGAGGATAAGATTCTCACTATCGAGATCAAGCGGGGCTGGAAGGAGGGAACCAAGATCACGTTCCCGCGAGAGGGAGATGAGTCGCCCAATACCATTCCTGCTGACATTGTTTTCGTCATCAAGGACAAGCCTCACCCTCACTTTAGACGGGAGGGCTCGAACATTGTCTATCCTGTGCGTGTGAGCTTACGACAGGTGAGGTGTTTTCTATTTTAGCACCACTTTGACTGAGTGTATCAGTATTAATAGAGTCTGATAGATGGATTAGTCACACACAAGGCAGAGTCAGAACAAGCTCGCATTTAGTTTAGAGTGCTGCTTTAAAGCTCAGGTGCTCCAAAAAGCCTGGTCACAATCAATAAGCTATAGGTAGTCTGCCTCAACAGTTGTTTTCCCGGGAAAGTACAGGCATACTGAATGAATATCGTACTGAACTACATACACACTTTGGCTGAGCACTTATGTAATCTAGATCATCAACATTGAGAAATAGGAGCTGTATCACAGGGAGGGCAGGGAGGCGGCGCCCACCCACGCTCACACAGTGAAAAGATGTACTTATATGGTTCCTCCTACTCTCAGAAATAGTTCTCAGCGCGTCATCTCATATTTTAAATCAACTTTTAATCACATTTAATGTCTCCAATCACACAGCTAAATTGAAAAGTGTTGGTCAATTAGAGACAGACTATAATCAAATAGCATGAAAGGTCATTCTTAGAATAATCTTCACTCAAGGACCTCTTGACCGCTAGCTTTTTGCCAGATCTTTCCACTGCATCTCACAGTCTAAGAAGGAAAAAAAAAGACAAGAGAAAGTTCTAGGATTACATCCACCACTAAAGACAAACTGTGAATAGAGACATTACAACCAGCTGTTATCACCTGATGACAGCTGAGTCGTCTCCATGACAGCTGAGCAAACACCATCCACTCATGAAGACTGTTGTTGTGGTCTATACTGGTTGAAAGCTCTAGAACAACTATTAAATTAACCATAACTTACGAAGTAGTAGAGTAATTTGATCAGTGTTCAAATATCTATGGTCTTGTGTAGGTCTGTAAATAAAAATACAGCAAGTACTGTGATGGATTGGGATCAAGTCCAAGCAGAAACATGTTTGGACTAATGGTACAGTACGCCCAATTCAAGGTTGACTGTCTACCAAGTAGCACAAGCTTCAAGGTTATATATAGCAGAGTTGTGGACTAGAGCAACATGACTTGTACTCAAGTGAGACTCAAGTCACAAATTTGATGACTTCAGACTTAACAAAATCAAAAAAGCCTTGCAGCTCGACTTGGACTTTCACATCAATGACTTCACTTCACCTGGATCCTTATCACTTGAAAATACTTGACAACTTCCCCCAAACTCAAAGACGAAAGAGTATATTCTTTAGAAAGTGTGAATCCACAAATCCATTCCTCTCCTGAATCAATGTGAATGCTACTCATTCTCAGCAAGTTGGAAATTTTCCCAGATCTACTCTGTTTAAGCCATCAGGAGCAGGAGACAACCATGAAAAGCTTATCGTACCAAAGTTGATTTTGTGACATACAAACAATATGTGGTGGCCAGAAAAAAAAATACAGTATGCATATTGTGCTGATTGAAAAGCACAACAACTTCCAACTTTGTTCAAAAATTGAAGTTACACAAAAAATGGTAAGTTGAGACTTACAGTAACATAGCTAGCAAATTAATGCTTAGCGTACTAAAGTTTAACTAATATTTAGCTATGGTTAGCTTAATAGCTAAATAACTTTGTGAAAGAATGAGGTTGCAACTCACAGTTACATTATGACTTGTTTAGGACTTCAAAGTCAAAGTTTAGAACTTAGGACTTACCTGTCTTGACTTGGGACTTGAGTGCAAAGATGTGACACTTACTTGTGACTTGCAAAGCAATGACTTGGTCCCACTTCTGATATATAGCTGAGGAACTCTTAAGAACAATTTAGAAGGCAGTTTTGGTGGATCAGCTTAGGAAGTCATTCTTCAAGAATTAGAGCAACGTGAACACGTTTACCTCTGCCACAATGATATATCGACCAATATCAAGTTATCGCAGATAATAGTGTTCATTGGGCGATATAACAATAATGTATGTATAAGCAATCGACAAAACAATAGCAATAAGAGTTTTTTTCAATAGAAAATTCTATAATTTCACTTAGTTGCATTAAATCCCGATATCACAATCATCATTGCCAAAAGAATTTATAACTTTATTATCACAATATCTATTGACAGTTTTAGAAAATATTATGCAGTCAGTCAAATTCATCTTAACTTTATTTATTGTGTGTCTTGTCTCCTTCCTGGAATCCAAAAACTTCCACACTGGCAAGTTAACTTTTTTTTGGAAAAAAAACCAAAAAACACAGGAAATGATTTAAGAGCATAAAGTATGTTTAAGAGGCGCTGAATTATTTACACAATATTATCATGTCTATCAGTAATATGATCTCATGATATCAATATTTAATTTTTTAAATATCACAATTATCATCATAGTGTAATGAAAAACCCCTTGCACATAACCCCCACACACCCTGGTTCATTAACAGCCTGTCATATCTCTTGATAAAAGAACATAACACCGACACACAAACAGGAAATCATTCAACAGGTGTGTTGTTCAGTTGCACCATTAACATGCGACACAACAACAGAAAGTGAGAGAGAAACAGGAGTGAGAAAGTGACTGCTGATAGTATGGACATTATTCATAAAAAAAAAGGTCAATACAACAAACTTATTTTATCACCTTGGCTTCTTCCACCCTTTGGAGTACACAACAATACAGTATGACAAAATAAGTCTTAACAAATTAACAAGAATTATTGTTGAACATAATACATTTTTCAGCCATGTCGCCCAGCTCTAAGTGTCGACATATGAGTTGGCAACAAAATAAATTACAATTCAAAACTGCAACCAGCCGCACAAGTGTCTTGATTCTTATAGAACAGGGATTTTTGTGATTCTTTCTTCTTCTAATATTTTTAAAATGATCAAATATAGATGTCAGTATTGGCTTAAAGAATCCGGTATTGGTCAGGCTGGCACTGTACATCTGCCAATAGTGTCTGGCACTACCTGCCAATGGATTTTTGCATTCCAACATTAAGAGTGTGGAAATGTGTTATAGTAGAGCTGGGCAATAATTCAATGCTGTCATTTATCAACTGTTAGCTGAAATGTATCATGATAATCATTTCCTGTAATTGTACAACAAAATCTGTTGTCAAATGATTTAACAACCAAATTGTTAGTTAAAAAAATGAACAAAAGAAATGAGTTGCACACTGACGATTTTGGCTTCATGTAATACACGGTAATGGAGGGTAGTCACCTGATTTGAATATCAATTTAATTATTTTTAGGGAAGCACATTCTGTTGGAAATTTTTAACACATTCTCCTACATATGTGAAAGAAAGACTCATCCAGATCCTGTTATTACACCATTTGGGGTTGTCCCTAGCAACAGCGGGGTCTCCAGACATCAATCAGATCTAATGACAATCTCAGTCTTGTTCTTTTTAGCTGGTAATCTCTCACCCCTCCATCTCGCTCACACTGGACTCGTGAGGTCATGACAGTCTGTTCTCAGCGAGAGAAATTCAGATGCACAGTTCAGTGCTCTTTGAAAAGGTTTCATTCATTTCTAGACTATTATGCAAATGAAACTGATGCAAACACCTTATATTAGTAGCGCCCCATATTGCTATCCTAACTTCTTCTCCACCCTCTTGTCACTCTTACTTGTCAGTTGTATTACCTGCTTTGCCAAGTACAAATCATTTATGTATAAAGTATGTAAGGTGTGCAGGATATAGACCTTTTTCACCATAATATCATCAAGTGTGCACTGTAGTCGAGTTAACATATTATTATGCCTACTCTTATTGTGATGCTCTAAATTTGTAGTGTTGAAGGAATATGATTTCGCTTCATATCTAGTGGTACGAACCACATACATCACTTTCCTGTCTTGGGGTGAAAATGAGCACAGCAATGTGTAGTGTACTTCTCTGGTAAACCAAGTGTGCCTATGAATCAAAGCAAAGCAGAAAAGAGTCTTAGTAATGCCCTAACTAAAGGTTTTACTGTGAAAAAATATGGCCTTGCTGTAAAACACCTGTTTTAAAAATGTGGTTTGGTTTAAAGGTCTTTCCAAATGAACGACCAGCTGGAGCAGAGGGCATTTAACATTAAGAACTGACATAAACTGAGCTGACCCACCATCTGAACTTTGTAAACAGCATAAAGTGATGTAGAAACCAGGGCCAACAAAATCTGTTTCCTACTTCTCTTGGCTCGTAGTAAAAGGTCATGTAATGAGGACAAACTGCAATCAAAATATTGCCCTCCCATAAGCTGTAAGATGTAAGTGGCCCTTCGTTGTGGGTGTCATTTTATTGGCCTCTCACATCAGCCAAAAACCAGACAATATTTAATTCTAAGGCCTTGTTGTGTCAATATTATTGTGCACCTGTAATCATTGTACAGATGATTTTTATACATTGCTATTATCTAGTATATTGATATCAGAACGCATCCTAATATATTAATTTGAACTACATTATCCGCACTAGTTTATACGTGTAAATTAAATCCAAGCCAGTGAACAGATTAATGTGTTATTTTCGTCTACAGTAGATTGTGTGTGGGTTGCTGTTCTCCTGTTTCTCACTCTCACTTCCACATTTTTGTCTTCTCAGTCCTTGTGTGGATGCTCAGTTACCGTGTCGACGATAGACGGGAAGACGTGCAACATGAAGATCACGGACGTCATCAAGCCTGGCATGAGAAAGACTGTTGCGGGGCAGGGTCTCCCCTTCCCCAAAAACCCCGAGCAGAGAGGGGATCTCGTGGTGGAGTTTGATGTTAACTTTCCTGACTCGTTGCCCGGCAACGCCAAGGATGTCCTCAAACGGCATTTACCTACCTAGGAGGACGAAGGACGACCGCCTGACAGTGCTCACCCTCGTTACCAAACACTCACAGACACACACACACACACACACACACACACACACACACACACACACACACAGACACACTCACAAGGACAGTTTTGACAGTTCACAGATGGACCTCCTACTGATGAATGTGCAATTTCTATTTTTGAGCTATGTGGTGTTTTTTTATAAATACCATGCATGCTGCCAGGCTGATAAGTGCAGGTGAAAGACTGTCTGGGTTGTTGATAACTGAAAGCTACACATTTTACGTCTGTGCCACAATCACTTTATCTTTTTGTTTGTTGGAAATATTTGGTAGTGAATGAGTCTACAGTTGCCAAAATAATCCCAGTGATCCTGGGAAGAATTTGCAGTGCCAGTACAGTACATTTTCTTGCTCTCAATTAGATCTGACAGGCTTTATTACTGACATTTTTTAACTGTCATTCATGTTTATTTTGTTATGAAGAGACAGAACCTCAATTGAGAGGCTGAAATCTTAAGATTTGTGTACAGGCTATTGAAGAGTAAAGTTTTTGAATGAATTCAACTGGATCGTCATGTGTGCATTTTAGAAACTGACATGTGAAGATACTGAACTTGAATTTTAAAATAAATATTTCCACAAGAGGTGATCTTGAGCTTTTTCAGTTATGGGGATACATCTGATGAATTCTCCTCCATGAGATAAACAACATATTAATAATAATCACTCATTATTTGATTTGATTGGTTGAATGAGGTTCTTATCCGCAGTCAGTGTCTTGAGACTTCAAACACAGGAAGGATTTCAAGTGCAAAAATCTCAGATTACTTGTTTCCTGCATTCTGGTGACTTTTAAAGAATGAAAATAGCAAAATAATGAGTACACTGTGACAGCATTTTTATGTTGAATACTTTTAATTTTACTTTTGATTCTCAAGAAAGGACACAGAATAATTTGTTCCTCTAGTGTGAACCTGAATAAATCTTTCATTCATTTATTTTTTGCTAATACCACTGGAAGAAAACTGACCTGGCAAATTTTACAAAATGCATGCCCCTTAGAGTTTTATAGGGCTTATACACCCTGTATGGTGTACAGAAACAGGTTGTGATAATGAAAGGGAAAAAAGATGTGAAAATCCTCAGACACTAGCAGAAATAGAGGAGAACTGGGATCCCGGGAGGAAATAGGAAGAGGACAATGTCTCCAGGGAAATTCAGGAGGGTTGGCAATTATGCCTACAGTAGATGGTGCTTTGAAGAAACAGAGAGGAGTACCATAATAGAAAAAGGGCCCACATTTAAAAATTCAATATCAGTTTAAGTGCACTTTAATATTTAGAATATTTTCACCACTTTACCTGTCTGTCAGACAATGTTTTCCAATGGGAAAACAATGTTATATAAGCCAAATATGTCTCTCTCCAAACTAACCAAACTCTTTTGACGAAATTAGTAATTGTACCTCATAGAACACAGGAGGTGCTGTTCTTCTGCTGCCTTGATCAGTTTCTGACCAGAAAAGGCTGTCTGACAGCAAATTAAAGTTGCAAAAATACTCAAATATAGGGTATACTTAAAGTGATATCGAATTTTTTGTTGTTGTTGTTTCTTTGATTGACCCTTTTCTAGTTGGCTAAAACACATTTTTCTGCTGACCCTGTCCACAGCAGTACATTGCTTAGCTTCCTTCACCAGTACTCCTGCTGCCTCTCCAAAGTGGGGGCATGTCAACCGCCATCTACTACACTGACTATGGATAAGTACCTCATACAACCCTTCAAATAATCCAAACTATCCCTTTAATACCACTGCTTAGGCCTTTTTAAAGTCAGTGAACAGTCAGCATTGCAACATTACATAAAATGAGCAGAAACCGACCAGAGAATGGCTCCTCAGACTTATATTAGTTGTTGTAAAACTTTCTGATGTGCAAAGATATTAAAATACCTTCACTGCTTACTAATGCCAAAACTGACTGTGTAATTATAGCAGTCTGGTCTCAGCTGCTGGCTGTCAGCTGCCAACACAGAGGCATTTATGCTTTCCCACCAGGGGACGCCACATCACTCATCATGGCTCAGGGGCCCTCAGAGGCAGGGTCCATGTTGGACAGAGAGGGCCACTTGGAAAGCTGACAGCTATACTCATTACTTTTTAAGTTGAGAGAGGGAAGAGGGGCATTAAAAGCAGTACTGCCTGGTGTTTGGGCTCTACTAAAACCATATAAATTGTTCTATCTATCTATCTATCTATCTATCTATCTATCTATCTATCTATCTATCTATCTATCTGTATCTTGTTTTAATCCAAACGTCAGGTTATTTTCTAGACAAAAAACAAGATGTAGACCTCTAGATGTACAAATTATTCCTTCTGCTAGTAAAGATGTGTATTAATCACAAGTGCTAAGAGACTTGTGCAAATGATGAGTCACTGTTATCCAGGGAGAGTGCAGAGTAAACACACCTGCTCCTTTCAATGTGTGAGTTTGCCAGCCTAATGTGAATCTTTATGGCGTTTTGGTATTTCTATATTTACTTAAGAACAGGGCTGCAACTAATAACAATTATTTCATTACTGATTAATCTGCCAAGTATTTCTGTAATTGATACATTAATCATTTAGTCTCTAAAATAACAGGAAATGTGAAAAATGCTCAGCACAATTTCCCATAGCCCAAAGTGACGTATTCATATTGATTCCTTTGTCCAACCAACAGTTAAAAACCAAAACACTCTTCATTTACTATCATAAATGGCAAAGAAAAGAGACATGAATGAATCCTGCTTGGCTGGACCCAGCAAATGTTTGACTTGTTTGCTTGAAAAATTGCTGAAACGATTTTTCAGTTACCTAAACAGTTAATGAATTAACCCTGATTAGTTTTCTCATTTATAACTAAAAACCTAAAAAAAAACCTAGCTCCAGCCAGTCAAAGTAGAAACAGTCTGTCTCTAAAATAATTAGAATACAAATTTTATCTAATGCATATGCACACTGAGGAGATATATCTGTTGGCTGACATTATTGGTCCAAAATTGGCCTATAGTAAATATATTGGTCTATGTTAGTATTGACATATATGCTGTCTGATATGCACCACTATGGGGGTCTGCAACCTGCGGCTCCAGAGCCACATACAGCTTTTCTACCACTCTTTAGTGGCTCTTTGAGACTTTGACAAAAAGTTCTATGGACACGAACAGTTCTTTTGTTAACATTTTGATTTTGATTCATCATTTTTGTAGATCTATAGTGATTCTTACATCTCCAGCTATAAAAATGTGTAACCTATATACCAAATTTTAAAAACGTTTTAATATTTCATTCTCTAAAATATATGTCATATCATATGTCTGTGGCTCAGCACCTTTTCCATTTTGATGGATGTTTGTCCTGAGTCGCCATAAGGAAACTGAAAAATAAATAAATAAATAAAATCCCAGAGGAAAAGAGAGAAATTAATAATTGTGACACTAGACAGATTGTTTTTTATTTTCTAGATGGCCAAAAATAGCTCATAAAATTTGCAGACCCTGTCACAAAGATTAAATAAATAACAACATATATGTACATATATTAGTTTATAAAGTTATATCTATCTATCTATCATGCAAATATTTTAATAATTTTGTCTTGTGTTGCTCTTTCATATAATTAAAAAGAAGGGTAAAATAAAAGGCTACATCAAATTACTATTCCAAAGGACAAACATGATGGGCTCTTCGGTATATTTTCTCTTTAAAGGTGTCCTTGGCTGAGGAAAAAAGTGATAACCTGTAGTTTAAAAGTTGCCTGAATAATTGTTTCAAAGTGATGGTCCCTCCGCGATGGTGCACAGGTGCACCGGGACTGAACCTCCTGCCGTGTTGAGCCCGGGTTCGTCCCACTGCGCCTGCGTCCCACGACACGCTGGGAGACAAACAGAGCGGCTATTGTTAGCAGAGAGAGGAGCAGACCAGCCAGCAGGTTGTGTCAGAGTTTATCCCACACTCACCACCTACCTGTTGAATATTCACACCACTAATTCACCAGCGAGGGCCGACTCACTGTCGAAGAACAAGGTCAAATCTGGGCAGGGAGCAGGTGAGGAGAGGAAAAGAGTTCGAGGAAGGAAGGAAAGAAGAAACTGAGGAGGGAAGAAGGAAGTAAATAAGGACAACACGACCGTTGGGCTCGGAACTCAACAGGTTAGCTACTTCAATGTTATAGCAGCGGCTCGGACTTTTTATTTTCCACGTCGAGAAACTCACGAAAACAACACAAAATGCCGTTGAGACCGTGGGGGAAGAAAAACAAATCGACGAAGGAGCATTTGGTGGACAACGAGGAGGTCAGCGGCGGACACGCAGGTGCCGGGAGCTTCAGTAAATCCGCCGTGAACGGAGCGGGGCTCCCGCCTCCACCTGCCAACCTGCGGCCCAAACTGGTGTTCCACACGCAGCTGGCGCACGGCAGCCCCACCGGCAGGATCGAGGGATTCACCAACGTCAAGGAGCTGTACGCGAAGATAGCAGAGGCGTTTAATATCAACCCACCTGAGGTAAGGTCTCACTCACCTGTGGTTAAAGGAGGAAAAGTCATGTAGGCTAAGTGACTGAGTGTTGCGTTCAAGTGTTAAAAGCTCGAGTTTACTGAAAGCATTGAAGTATTCTAACAGAGGCTACATTTGTTCCAAGGCGTTTACAACAGTTTTAATAACATATAAAAGTCAATTTACTCAAGAACTGTATTTCTGTACAATTTGAGGTACTTGTACTTGAGTAATTCCATTTACTTTTAAAAGGCTGTGGTAGGGGAAGTATTCAGATCCTTTGCTTAAGTGAAAGTCCTGCATTGAAAATAATACTTATGTAAAACTATGTGCGTATTATCAGCAAAATGTACTTAAAAGTATTAATTATAAAAGAACACAATACAGAAAAATGTCACCTGTGATAGTTGCACTGTAATTATATACTATATCTTTATATTTGTATCATTCAAAGCAGTTTTTTTTTTATTGTATTTGGTCGAGGTGGCGTTAATTTTAAACTACTTTGTATCAGACTGCAACTAATTATTATTTTCATTATGGATTAATCTGCTGATTATATTCTCCATTGTTTGATTTCTAAAAATTGTGAAAATTATGAAAAATGGCATCACAATTCTCAATTAATCATTTCAGCAGTACTCGTATAAATTGTTGGAGCTCTTCATATGTTTTGGGTGCAAAAATGTATTTGTAAAGTAACTAGTAAGAAAAGCTTTCAAATAAATGCAGTCAGTGGAGTAAAAATATTTCCCTCTGAGATGTAGTAGGGTAGAAAGAGGCCTCTTGGGGCCACATGTCTCATTTTAGATATCTACAAGTTGTCAATAGTTTCATCAAATGTAACAATTGCCCTTTGAACCTCACAGATCGTTTCACAAGTGCCCCAGAAATTCAAATGATCAACCATTTGTCAAAAGGCTAAGATTATAAAAGTGTCCAAACAATGAATACAACTTTTTGTAACTAAATGTTGATTTTCTTATTTACTACCATATTAATCATCAGGACCCTTCAGACTTACCTTGTGAGAGAGATCAGTTAGATCTGGAACCACTGGAATAGGGCTGCCCAATTAATCTGTATTGAAATCGCATCATTGCCAAATGTATTATCCAAGTAGGAGAAGCTGCAATTTTGTGATACAAGAAAAATGTGACAAAATAGCATTACTGCTGTAGAGATGACATGATCCACAAATCATGCAATACTTATCCTTGTAACATAGTATTTCTAAGCTGTGGTGATACTACTTTTACTTCTCAGAACTTTCATATTTTGTGGATTTTGGAAGTTCCTGTGGATAAAAGCAGTAGTGTTTCCACCACCAAAACCACAATATTTATTGTCAAAAATATGTATAAGTATAAAAATGTATAATGAATAAAAATGTCCTACTTCCTTTTAATTGGCTAATATATAGGGTGCCCCTGTAGCTCAGTTGGTACAGCATGTGTCCCATATACTGAGACTGTCAGTCCTTTGCAGTGGCCACCAGTTTGACTCCCACCTGCGGCCCGTTTGCTGCGTGTCATCCACTCTCTCTCAACCTGCTTTCCTGTCATATCTTCAGCTGTCACTGTCAAATAAAGGCAAAATCCCCCCCAAAAATCTTAAAAAAATAAAAACTGGCTGACATACTACTCCATCTAACTTTGGGTAAACAGTTTTGCAAGTGGTTTTACTAAGAGATTAGCTCTGTTGTGGCCATTGAAAGTCAACTTTGATTGTCTCGTGTCAAAGCTATTTGGTGTTTGTGAAGGCACGCCCTGCCAGCTCCCTACCAGTCTACACACCTTCAACCCTGCTGGATTGGGAAAGACCTGTGTCTCCATAAGTCAGTCACTGGATACCTGCCAAATTAATGTCTGTAATGTGTTTTTAGATACAGTTTTTCATGCCCACTCAGCATCAGATTCCATAGTGAAGCAAGAGCAAAAGCTGCATGTGTACAAAGAGGTCCTGAAAACAACAACAAAAAGCAGGTTCTGAGACCTGCTCTAACTCCAGACTGCTTAAGCTTTTCTTGTCAAAGGAAAGTGTGAGTGGCATGTTTGGCTTTTGTCAGCTTGAATATGACTAGATAGGCTGGCGGGGCAGCCTGTTATCAGCCTGGTGTGCTGTAAGAGCTGGAGACGTGAACTTCCTTCCCCTCGTGAAACTCAGAGATAGTCGCTTCATTCAACGAGTGCAATAATTGGAAAGGAATTTGTCTCAGTGGTGTTGGTACACAGTGAGTGAAGCACACAATACAGGACTTAACATATAGATGTACATGTGATAAGTTGATACCTGCTTTCCTGAATTAATGACTGATTTGATAGTGAAAATATCTTTAAACGGAAGGTTTTTCCAAAAATTCTAATGACATATTTTTCCTCTTACCTCCAGTGGTGTTTATCCATCTAGATTGTTTTTATGTGAGATGCAGAATTTTGGAGATATTAACTGTAGAGATGTCTTGAATATAATCAAACTAGATAGCACTCGGCTTGGTGCTCAAAGTATCAGAAAGATAGATTGAGACGTTGTTGTGAGCACTTTCATGTAGGGACTATTTTATTTCTATTGTATGCCACTTGTATCACCATGCAGAGGGAAGTGTGCATCTACTCATGGATGAGAAGTTTGTGCTTGTGACTAGCGCTGCCGCTTAAGAAGTTAAGAAATGTCCAAATTCTCTGATTTCAGCGTCTCAAATTTGAATATTTTCTAGTTTCTTTTACGGATGACATGCTTTGAAAAATTCACAGTAAATCTGACATCAACCAAAGTTAGCTACAGTCTCCCAGATGCAGGCACAGCATTCAATGCGGGTTTGTTTAGCATCAGTGAAAACACTGACATTGCAAAGGGCATGATGTTGTTGCAAATCAGAGGTTTTCAAAATAAGAGTGGGTGGAATTATTTTAGTGTGTGTGCGTATCAGTGCTTTTTCAGCATTTTCAGTATATTTTAACAATACTAAGAGAATACTGATTACTGTGATAATTTTTGTAACTATAATCATGATGAAATGTTCATACTGTTTTATCTTTATTTTATCTTTAGTTTCTTTAGTCGTCTATATGACAGGTAACTGAATATTGTGGACAAAGCAAGATATTTGAGGATGTTGTCTTGGGCTTTGGGAAATAGTGGTCAACATATTTCACCATTTTCTAACATTTTATGGACAGAACAACCAACACATTAATTAATAATGAAAATAATCGGTAGTTTCAGCCCTGCTCGTGTTAACGCAGGATGCAAACATTAATGTTGTCCTCCTCGGCTGAGCTGTAACCTCTCTCCCATTCATTGATGCATGCCTCTCTCTGCACGGTGATTCAGTTGACAGATGTAGTTTGACAGACAAAAAAAACTTCCTACATTAAATTTCTCACTAAAAGGTTTTGTGGATTGAATGACTAAGTCATGATTGGAAAGAGAAACTGCTGTTGAGCTTTGAATTTTTGGGGGGCTTTGGGCACCACATACCGAGTGTCATCTTGTTATATTTGAGAGAAAGTAGTTGTCACTATGGTTGATGTCTCCAATACTCTGCAACTCTCACCAAAAGAATCTAGATGGATTAATAGCATAACCGGTAAGCTCTTGTTTCCTTAATGAGCCTCCGATTCTGCAGTTTTTTCTCTGACTGGGATACCAGTCATTTTTCTATGGGTGTTTGCTCCATCACGTCTATCAGTGTAACACTCATTAGAGCTGTTCAGTCTATGTCTTGACTTGTTTTGGTGGTGAACTGCCTTATGGCGTGTTCTTTTCCTAATGACAAGTACAGAACTACAGAGGAGCTAAAGAGATTTGGGATTTCAGCTGATTTCAGCAGGTTGTGTTGGCAGACCGAATTTAAACCCCCATCTCTGCAAGCACTACCCTGCAGAAGCGCCTTTGAGCACCATATTGATCTTGTACCAGCGCTAGCAGTGCTGTTCTATAGCTGGGCTCTGACTCCTCTGTGAATGGGGACTAGAGCCGATCGGTAGTTCAGGGATCAGGAAACAATCACTTTTGTGTTTATTTTCGTAGTCGCCACATCATGAGAAGAAAAAAACTCCCTGCTGAAATAATGGCTCAGAGCTTGCTGAGCAGGTAGCAAAAGAAAAATAACAACCCAAATGTCAACACATCAATCTGTTCCGTTAAGTAGAGTTATGTCACATGATTGACATTATCTGTAACTGCAAAAAATGTATGTGACAGTGTTAGTTGTTGGACACAATTTTTTACCACAGGAAGTCCCTCGCGTCCGGCTCAGTGGGCATTGCCTCAAATCTAACCAGATAACTTGTCCCAGCCAAAGCCAGAGGCGTCCCCCACAGGACCCAGGGGAGCAGCTCTGCCCAGGGCCTCCTCCCTCAATAAACACCACCAAACCTCACTCCGCTCCCCGTGTGACTGCGGTGCCCATAGTGACTGGATGTGACCTGTGACAGTGTATCAGCACTGTCAGATGAAAGCCTTATTTCCCAGTAAAACACAGCTTTTTAAGGATAAATTAAGAAATTTAAGTAAGTATTTAGTAGGGCTGAGTTCAATTTCCCTGTCCTTATGTTGTTTTAAAATAGTCTATTTCTTTTATTGATGTTAAACACTTTGTGATTTTGTATTTGTGATTTGTGATATTTCAGTTATTGTATAAGTGAATAAATAAACACGACTAAGAATCCTAGCCCTCTGAATAATTGATTATTTTTAACACTAAATGCTTGGGACACATTACTGTTAATATTGAGGGTTAGGACTCTGCCCTACTTCGTCAATGTTTGGTGAAGAGCAAGTGGAGCATCCAGTGCTCTACATGTCATTCATTACAAAAGCATCAAATGCAGTCTGCACTTAAAAATGCTGAAAAGACAAATTTCCCCCTGAGCATCAGACATACTATGACTGTGCTATCTGCTTTAGTTCTTGTATCGACTTGAATCTTTATGGTTAAGTACTGTAAGTAGCTAAGTAACTTGTAAATACATATTTACATATTTAACATCTATAAATAAACAGCTGTAAATAAAATAAATATGAACCAGATACTTCCTTATTAAGATAATGCTTATTTACGCACAGCCCAGAGAGGATATATTCTTCAGATGGCTGTAGACCAGCCTCTCACTCTAAACTCTATACTCTCATTTTGAATGAGAATTCAACATGTGAACCTAAAATTACTGATTCAGTTAAGACAGACTTGAATTATGCTACAGTCATTGAAAGTTTATATAATTTGTGTTTTTTTTCTCACTCTTTTCTGGCTTAGTTTCCTCCAAAACACCAAAATAAGAGCAGATAGCTTTTTATAGCCTGGAGGCAATTCTTGCATACAAGACAGACTTTACACAACAGCTTCCCTTCTCTTCTCTTAATTCAAACACTTGTGTACAATGTCAGGTCTATTGCATTTTGATTAAAATGTAGCATATTAAATTTTGTGAAATAAATTCACAGTTGAGCAGAGGAAATGTCTACTCTTAAAGGTACTATGTGAAGAAATGTATATGTAATAATTGCTTTGTGTTGCCAGTATGTGAACAGACTGTAACATGCTCAACTCTACTCACTCTTTGGTTTTCCGTTAAGGATAGTATCTGATGCTTGACCTGATGTACCTGATGCATCCTGCACAAACCTTTTTTAAATAGCTAAGCTACCATCAATAGCAACGACAAATTTATTTTATTCACTCAAAAATGCCAGCAAACAAAAGAAAGAATGCCATCCATTCATATCTGCTGTTATAAGAGTAGCATAGCATAGCAGTGCTATGATGATCAGCTCCTCCTATGTTGAGGGAATACTATCTGGAGTGGAAAAGGAAGTAAAAGTACCAAAAGTGAGTACAGTCAAGCTAAACCATACCATGAAGTTGAGAAAATACGGCATGAAATACGGCTTATAACAGCCTGTGGAATGATTTCTATGTAGAAGACTTAGGGCTGTTATTCCATGAAAATCCAAATGATGTGATGATTATGTGTGCTCTTGTGTGTCTTGCCTCTTTTTGGCTCTCTGGCAGTGCCAACAGTGTGCAACAGTAGCTAGCGTTAGATTAGTAATGCAGTCTGCTTAAGTCTCAACAAACGGTGGTGTTCACCACAACACTGCCTAACTTTACTTACCTCAGCTATCCACATGGCGCTGGTCAATCATGTTCAGTCCCACGATGCCCACGATGCTCACTCGTGCCTCCAGAGTATGAGCATGAGCAACAGGATGTTGACTGCAGTTTACTTAATGGCCAACAGTGACATTACTAACAAGGATTTTCTGATAAGTCTATATAATACCTTTTAAGAATTAAGTTATCTGCTGTCAAAACACAAATCATGAACATCCATCGAGTCACTGCTCTATCATACTGCGTCTTCAATTTGCCACTAAAGTAAATCGGAGGGCAAAATAGTTGCTCATGGATCCACCCAGACACCATAGCTGTGGTTGTTAGTGAGGCAGTGGCTCTGTGACTCTGAGGTTACATGAGTGCTTGGTTGAGGCCGATATGAATTATGTAATGAACAATGGCATTGTCTTCCCTGCGCTAATTTATCCTAATAAGCCTCACATATTTCTGTCCAAACAGACATCACACTGCATTAAAGCATGTCTGGATTCACTGAGAGCATCTATTGTTGTCAAGTTACATTAAAGCTCAGTCACTTTATGTAGAAAACAGAATTGATCGTGAAGAAGACGAATTTGCTTCAACAGGCATCTCAAACATAATAACAGCAAACAGTGCAGTAGGTGCACATGAAGTATATTACATAAACTCAGTTCAGTCTCTGTTATCATGACTAATGTTGTAGTCTGTAGATGAAGAATAGGATCTTTTTATGTGCTTATTCTGCTCAGGTCAAAGTCTGGTTATTGGCCCTACAGCTGTGGAGTGTAAGGTGTGGCTCTGTGACTTTGCTTCTTGTCCATTTGCTGTACTGAGCGTGCTCCCTGCTCACCAGAAAGCACACAGCCATTTGCCTAGGATTTGAATATCTGGGCTGCGGTTGTGTGACAGAGCCACATGTCTTGTTTTTGTTTTGCAGGTAATTGTACTTCCATGTTTGCAGCCAGACATTTGTTAATCTGGGAGGATTAGGTGAAACAATCTCATTTGATGGAGCTTGAGTCTGCTGTTTGTATTAGTTGGCCTCCTGCACTCATTTCCTAGATGTTATAAAAACCAAGTAAGCATTCGGGTGAATTACAGTTAAGCCTACCTAGTTGTAAATGTGACATACTTGAGGTTAAACAGTTTGTCTTGATCAGTGCATTGGTGATTTATCTATTTATTTTTGGTACGTAGAGAATGTTAAGTGAGGGCTTTTCTCACCGCTATCATGATATGAGCATGAGAGACTTCTTATGACAGCCATAAATCCAGTTTGTACTCAGATAACACCCAGTTCAGTGCAGCAAACACTTAAGGGCATAATTTTAGAGTGGAGCAGTATGGCTGAGATCAGCGTCACTATATTCATAGTATTTTCCTGATAATAATATGCACTCCTAGCCACTTTAGTAGGTTAACCTATACAGTCTAATGCAATCTAGCACCACGGCTCCACCATCTATTTCTACCTTTATGAAGCTTAATAACAGCCAACTTTTTGAGCAGTGTTAATTCAGTTATATGTTATATTTATTACTGAGCACTCAAGTGTCCCCCCATGCTTGGAAGTGGGGTGGGTAAAACATAGGAAACAGCTCTCAATATAATAAAGTCCAGTTCAACACTGCTGCAAACTACAACCTCAATAAAAACACGCATTTAGATTAATACCCCTCTGGCAGTGCCAATCCAAACTGAACATCTTTTATAAAGGTAGACTTTATGGCTGAGCTGTTGTATTTAAATTGCATTTAAATTAGATTAAATTGCATTTTTATGTCCCTAATAAAGTGGCCACTGAGTGTATATCAATAGCAAATGTATGCAAAATAACATCAAATTTATATTCCACGTAATGTGTTGATGCTGTTATACATTACACCGTACAAAAGTATTCCAAAATTTGTTTAGAATGAAGGATAATAATTCATTCATTCATCTATTCATGTCCATATCTTCACAGTATAATTCCATAGTACACAAAAAATATTATAGATTATCTTTTATTCTGTAAAATATATGAAAATAGTGGGAAAAAAAGGAAAAGTTAAGTCTACACTGAGTCTGGAACTGCTGAGACTCTTTGGTTCTGTGGTGTAATGTTTTCTCTGTGCAGTTTAAGATGAACCCATGTGCGAGTTATAAAAAACATGTGAAGAGGGGGTTAGGGTTGACCCTGTCTCTCAGTGGCACTGCTTAGCCTATACCTAACAAGGTGTCAGTTAATTTGAGTTTAAATGTTAACTTTTTAATGATCTTGCACAATGGTTAACTTAATGTTACTAAGGTAGCCCGAAGTGGTTATTAAGCAGTAAAAAATTAATTAAATGTTACATCCTGATGAAAAAGGTCTTAAGAGTTAGATTTCGGTGGCAGGGCCTTTCTTTCAACATCTCTTGCAAATGCTAATAACATTAGGTCAAAACAGGTTGTTTTAATCTGTATTTTTGCACTTTTAATATATAAAACAATTGTAAATTTTGCTTTGCTTTGCTTTGTGCGCAGTGTGTCTTTGGCCAACTTTTAGTCAATTAAATATCATTTAAAAAAGATGTGGAAATAACAATAATGGTAACAGACAACAGTCCAAAATCCCTAAGTCTGAATTTTTTTCATTGCTCATAATGATATAACAGAGAAAAGCAGCAAAATCTCACACTTGAGAAACTGTTCAATTCAACTTCTCAAATTGAATTGAAATGGAGTAATAAAAATGTATGTTAAAATGTTAAAGACAACAACATTGTTTCCAGAAAAGCTTATCTGTGTTGTTGCATGTATGTGATTTTCTGAAAATAGGCTAAAATATGGAAACCAATAGTGTGCCATTGATTGGATTATTTCATTGTATTAGAAAAGAAGGCAAATATCATTAGTTTATTTGTTTATATCAAAAATATTTCCTCTTAGTAAAAAGAAAAAGCAACTTTAATTTTGAGCTTTGTTACTATAATCTTAATTGTGTTTTTGACCAGTTAAAACCACCATTATTCTCTTGTGAAGTAAATAGGCCCAGTTACATTATAATGGCGCCTAATGACATGTTCTGAAATTATCCGGCATGATTCCAGTGAACATGTGGTTACTGGTAATTGTGCTTCATTACACATGTGACAAGCAAATGAGCATGAACTCTCCCTGTGTGAGAAACAAATGTGATCCTAAAGAGGAGTGTGTGTGAAGCTGCAGACCCCAGGTGTGTGTGAGTGTGTGTGTACTCACCATTGACTGAACTGGATCTGATTTTATAGGGATTTAAGTGGTTGCTTACCGGCAGTGATGCAGGGGAAAGTGTTGTCACGGCACCACAGCCCAAAGAACAATGAACAGGCGAGTTCAGGTTTCCATCGGTCTCTCTGAGGATCAATGAGACGGTGGAGACAAGACAACTTCAGATAAAAAGAGCAAACAAATATTTGTCATCACCTGTCTGGGATGGGTGTGGTGATGTATCAGAGGAAGGTTTGACCTCTGGTTGTTCCATATGCCTCTCTCTCCCTTAATAGTTGTACACATGCAGTAATTGATAGTTTCACTCTGTGTTTCAGGAAACAAGATTACCAGCTGAACTAGGCTTACTTTATTAATTCAGGTTATAATTTTCTGTTGCTTAAAGGAGGTTTAAATAAATCTGACCTTAGTTTCCATGGAAACCTAACTTGTCAGACGAGTCTGGTCCTGGTCAGGTTAGCTTTCAGGTTTAGCTTCACCTCAGGCTGAAGCAGCGTTACAATCAGTGTCAGCAAAACACATTTTTCTACCAAGCTTCTCTTTACTGCTGCACTGTGATCTTGAGTCAGGTAGTCACATTCTGACACAAGCTGTACTTGTTATGTACTTCAACTCTGAGCTTGTATCTTTTTCAGCTTAAAGTAGCTGCACAGTCCAATATGCGTTGCAAATTTACTGCAAGTAAAATAGGTAGGGTCGCCCACCCCCAGCTACCCCGCCGGTCAGGGTTCACATTAGTAATGTTTTTCTGTACCCGCTTTACACTTGCATTATCATCTACACATTTTTTAAAGGTTATTTTGTGGGGGTTTTGCCTTTATTTTGACTGGATAGTTGAAGAGCAGATAGGAAAGGGTGGAAAGCCTCCTTAGATCCCTGACTATAGCTTCATAGTAAACAGCATTTCAGCATACTTTCTTCACTTTGTACTGTGTACTTTCTTCAATGTCACTTTACGGGACAGTTTAGATTATTTTAAATGGGATAGTATGAGGTACTTAGCATCGTCAGTGTCTTACCTGCAGCATATGGCGGTTGACACACCCCCAGTTTGGAGAAGCGGCAGGAGTACCAGTGTAGAATGCTAAGCAATGTACTGCTGTGGACAGGGTTTAGCAGCAAAATGAATTTTAATCAGCTAAAAAAGGCACATCCCAAAAAAAAAGTATAATTTTAAGTGTACAATATATTTAGAATATTTTCACTTTACCTTGCTGTCAGACAACCTTTTCTGATGGGAACCACCATTATATAAACCAAATATCACACTCTCCAAACCAGTAAGACTCCATTAGTGAAATCCGTAATTTTACCTCGCAGAACACAGAAGTTGCTGGTCTACTGCTGCCTAACTGGTTAGTTTGTTTGTGTAGTTTAGTTTTGTAGACCGAAGTGACACAACAAGAAAAACAAACTAACACATTGATGCACTGGTAGACCAGCAACTCCTGTGTTCTGCGAGGTAAAATGATTGTTTTTGCCATTAGGAGCTGGTGGCTTTGGAGAGAGCAATATTTGACTTAAATAACATTGGTTTCCCATTGTAAAAAACTGCATGATGGCAAGGTTAAATTGTGAAAATGTTCAAAATATATTATACACTTAAACCGATACTGTTTATTTTGGGTGGACATATTGTTCACCTATAAAAATAATAATTTGGCAGCAGCACTATTTGATACTGTCAGTGTTAAATGTCATGTTTACATTTTGCATATATTGTACTTTAATTTTCATCACATATCACAAAGTTAGTTAATAGTACTCATGCAGGGCTTAAAACAACAAGGACATCGTTAGAAGCGGATCAATGAACTGAGCTAAAAACATCCTGAACATCCCAGTTTTGTCTTTACATTTGTGTTTTCTTCACTGTGAATTGATGTGATCAGTGCTTGATGTCTCAGGTCATGATAATAACTAGGTTACGTTTGCTCTTTTATGAAACATATTCATCTAGTTGAGTTTGTCATTCAAGCTGATTCAAAACAGACTTTTCGTAATAGGCTCTGCTCTGAGCCACCTCCATGAAACACCCCTCCGATGTCACTCTGAAGAATCTCACATCCGCAGTTAGGTAAATGATTACCCTGGCTTAAATGCTGATGAATGTGATATCCTGTTGAAAACAGAGCCACACCACAGCACACACAGCTTACATCAGCATTCCCTGTTAACTACTGAAAACACGCGACACAGATATAACAGCAGATGAAGACAGGAAATGAGAAAAACATTATCCCACTGTGACATATGACTAATTCTTCGTGATATTCTGTTTAATCTTTCTAACCCTCTTTTCTACCATTAAAAGACCTGTTGAAGAGGCTGTAAATGGCCAGTGGTTCAGTTGCCAAAGAAACAGGTTTCCCAAGCTCTTTTAGTCAACACTGCCTTAATGCATCACATAATTCAGAGGGAGATCCAATTAAAGGCTCTATTTGTCTAGCCTTAACTTTCTTCAAACACAGGCAGGGGAAGAGATCTTTGTGGAGAATACATGTAGGCGGAGATTTCAAAGATTCAATACCGGTGCTGCTTGTATTATTATGATATTGTACCATGTCTGCCTGACAAATCCCTCTCATTTTGTTAAATGGCACTATAATTTTAGAGCTAGGGAACTACTGGCACATATGCGGTGATAACAAAACTGCAATTAACAGGTTATATTTTTAACAGAGTTCTCTGTTGAATAGTTAGATGGTAGTCTGCACTGCTACAATCAAAAGAAAAAAAATCATACAAAAAAATTAATAATCAGCTTCTCCTTTGGGTGGTGAGAAGGGCAGCTAAAGATTATTTTTGTTATTATTTCTTGATTAATTGATTAATCACTTAGATTATAATAGGGCTGCAACTTATGATTGTTTTCATTGTTGATTAATAATTGTGATGACAATTTCCCA
This sequence comes from Lutjanus erythropterus, assembly GCF_056507025.1. Lineage (NCBI taxonomy): Eukaryota > Metazoa > Chordata > Actinopteri > Lutjaniformes > Lutjanidae > Lutjanus > Lutjanus erythropterus. Next base: position 17,377,595 of record NC_139328.1, read on the forward strand.
GAGCCAAAGCAATGTCTTTTGTCCTTTCCTTGAAAAATGACTGAAACAATTACCAAAATTCAAGTAATTATTGCAGCTCTAGTGAAATGTCAGAAGATTGCCAAAAAATAGCCCCTTAAAATCTCCAAAGCCTAAAGGAACATCTTCAAGTGTATTGTTTTGTTCAACCAACAGTTCAAATGAAAAAGATGATTGTCTCAATTTCTTCAATCCATTCAGCAGTTAGTCAACTAATAATTTCGGCACTCGTTAGATCAAAACCTCTGCTACAAAATAATGAATGTTGTCTTTAAAGCTAAAAAAACAAACGCATTGAAGGGTTTTCTCCAAGAATACTCAATACAATTTTTCTTCTGTCATATGTCTTCATCTATATTATTATATGTATTATATTATTGTATTACTATTATATATACATTGTGTAAAAATCAGTTAAATGTAGTTGGATGAAGTACAAATAATTTCAGCTATTTCATATACTGTTTGGTAGTTTATCTACAAAAAATGAATGAACCACACTTTGTAAGCTCATATATGAGACCATATATTGTGTTAAACATATAAATTATGGGTCAACCGATATGGTTTTTCAGGGCCAATACTGATTATTGGTAATCAAGCAGACAAATACATGATATTTGGAAACTATATATATTTGAAGAAAAAATTTTTTGAATTAAAAATAACACAAACTCCAAAAGAAAAATTTGTTGAAATGCCTTTTAGCAAATGTTTAATTAAAACAGAACTTTCAACATTATCTTAAAAAAAACTGAGGAGCTGCCAGCAGCATTTCTTAGAGTTATTATTTTAATTAAATATGTAAACAAAATAGCCCCCCAAAGTTTAATAAAGTAAAAATAAATAAAACTAAAACATAAATTGGTACTGAAATGCTTTGAGACATTATATTTATTTAATATAGAACTCCTCAGCATTCATTATAATTAATCTTTTTGGTAATTGGATTAGAAATCCAATCAAATAACTGTAAAAATGCCGAATATGCTCATTATTGACATAGTTACTAAATGACGGTATATATATTCTCCTCATTTCCCTGCGAATGGATTTAACAGTGAAGTAGGGATTGTCTTGTGTCCACCAGTAAACATTTTGAAATTAAAATATTTGTGAGAAAAAGAGAAAAGTGATCTTTGTGTCCAGCGTGTACTGTGCGGCAGGTCTGGAGGTGGTCACTGTTGCTGATCATAAAAAACATGTAATCAGCAAAAACAAACAAAAAGTGTTTGTGGTGGAGAGTCTGCACACTCAACCAATACCTTTTTATTAACACTGACAAGAACATTGTGTTTTGCTCAGAACATCCTCGGGCCCAGCTCAGTGTCTGTGTGGCTCTACCACAAGCACTTTTTTTCTGAAAATACTGATAATATTTTTTTGTGGGAAACAAATATCAGACTTTTTTTTGTTTGTTTGTTTGAAAAACAGTATTTTTATGGGGCTGGGGAGCTTGTGGCTGAGGTAGGGCCTTTCTGTGTGGAGTGTGCATGTTCTCCTGGTGTCTGCATGGGTTCTCTCTAGGTGGCTCGGTTTCCTCCCACAGTTCAAAGACATGCAGGTTAATTGGTGACTCAAACCTGCCCGTGGGTGTAAATGGTTATTTGTTTCTGTGTGTCAGCTCTGTGATGAACTGGGTCGATCCCCTGTTCATCACAGAGCTGATGAACAGGGTGTACAAAGCCTCCCCACCCAATGTCAAACTCCAGCCTTCCACGACGTACAAAAGATAAGCAGTTTTAGATCAAGAATGACACCAAGGATTGCTGTCTCAATTATAAAATGCTGCGGGTAACCCTGCGTCCATGCTAGTTTGAACTAGAGATGCACCAATCCATGTTTTTTTATTTTTAGTTCCAATCAGACTCTAAATTTGAATTAGGATATCTCTTGATTCTGATACTGTACCAATACTAGTGCTCTTTTTTTTTTTCTTTTTCTATTATTATCATTATTATTAAGATATGGAAACTGATATTCACTTGAGTTGTAAAAAGTTCTTATCAGTTGATATACATCCAGTCATAGTTTTCACCATCTGGAAAGCGTGTCTAGTTTGTGTAATGTAACTTGTTTAAGGGCAACCTCCAGCCATTATGGGACGCTGTTGGATTGTGGCTTGTGACATTCTCATGTGCTGCAGATAGGGTTGAGAGATGGCCCTCATTTCCCATGATGCATTGCTGAGAGTTTAAGTTTGCTATTTTATGTTGCAAAATGTAAATGTTACTTTTTAATAGTGTTGTCAGTGCTAACACATAATTGAAATTTCCATTGACATGCTACCAGAAATTAGCATCACTATCATGGTAACATTATTTTAACAAATGGATCAATTTTACTTCACATGCTTAACATGGCATATATTTCCTCTGATCTTGGGCAACAAACTAATAGCTGCTGACACACAGCTGCTCACACTGCGAACTCAGTCTGTTACCCTGGCTTCAAGACTTCACACTGACCAGCTACAGCAGCCTTGGAGGTTCAAAACTCAAATTCAGAGTTCAATTTTGTATGTGAAGAATGTTCATTTAAAGGCTCTTTGTTCTGTGTGCAGTTTTCATGTGCTGAAATGATTTTGGCTCAACTTATTTAATTCATTATTTCATAATGGCACTGGCTTGGTGAGCAGAAACAGCTAAAATTTACATCAAAAAGTATTGTATTTACTACCTTTGTATGTATTACAACAATGACACAGCTGAAAAAACTCAGGACTGACTGACTGATGCGCATTGTTTTTAGAAATGTCACTCATAATATATAGTCTCTCAAAGTGTATGACTCATCTTTTTTCCATGGACTAGTGTTGAAGAAACAAACAAAAATTGCAAATCAATCTAATATTGAATCACAATACTAGAAACGCAATACTTAAGAATTGCAATTGCATATCAAATCGGCATCCAAATATCGTGATAGTTTTGAATCAGGGACTTAAGTGTATTGTCCCAATTTATGTATGAATACTGACTCCAAACTTAAATATCGATTTTGCCTGTTTTTTCTCCTCTGACATGTTTTTATTCCTCTTTTGAAAGCATTGACCCATGACTAGCTTTGTCTTGGATGATGCTGAACAGATTGCAGTGCCTCTCCTTTCACTTGCCCTTTTCCGTGTGGTTATTAAGGTTTCGCTCAGCATAGAGCAGGCAGTGGGAGGTGTAGTATCTGTTGTTGTGAGTCAGGTTCTGTGAGGAGATGCAGTCACTTCACTGCAGTGTTTGTGATGCTGCTTGCTCGCTGCATCCTAGCTACACCCGACCAGCAGTGTGAACACGCTGCGGCTGTCAGCCCAGCAGGAGGAGAGGAGTGCTGAGAGCTGCCTGCGTCGCAGAGAAGCAGGCTTAATGTAGTCGGCAGCCTTGGTAACCGGGTGTAGGCGTATGCTGCTGTGCCTCCCACTCGCTCTTGGGTAATGCCCTGGCCTGGGAGGGGTAAGCAAGAGGGGGAGTCTGTTATGGAAAAAGAATGGAAGAGAGCCATCAATTGAGCTACAGTACACCCCTCCCTTGCCTCAAACATGGCCTCCTCTTCTCCTCTCTTTCTCTCTTTGCCATTCTCCTCTAGTGGCCTCCCTCCATTATAATCCCATTCTTTTATAGTCTGGTAACCCAAGGCAACGCATGAGGCCATGTCTGCTTATGTGTGAGTGAACAGTGCCTGTTGGTACACAGGAAAAAAAAAAAGGCCCAAACAAGGCAGGACTCGCTGCCAGAGCCTGATTGGTGCACAAAGGTCATCCTACTGATGAACCAGCACGAATCAGTCCTCCTCTACTGGGCAAACCGGAAGTTAGCCACTAAATCCTGGCTCGGTATTTCTTAAAGCCCTACTGGGAAGCTGATCCCACAATAGAAGTTGAGTCCAGAACTTCATATGGGCATAACTGAGGACGTTTATCTGAGTAAATACAGTGTTCATTTTGAAAGCAAATTTTTATTTAATTTTAGTTGTAGTCTTTTTACTAATATGCCATTTAGTTTTAGTCATATTTTAGTTAATCAAATATCTTAAAATATTTTGTGTACTATTTAGTAGCCTATAAATAAAAAAATAAATACATTTAATGGGTTCAGTTAAAGCAGGGGATTGTTGCTTTTTATAACTTAAGGCCCACTTCTTATTAATAAAATAATCTCAAATAAATGAGAAAAAACATAACATCACAAAAAAAAAGAATGAAAATAAACTGGGCTATGACAGGATTTTACCAGATATAGCACACTGTGCTTTTGGCACAGCATCACTACCCGCTATTATGAATCCACATTCAATGTATTAAGGGTTATTTTTACTCGCCACATCCTTTGGAGCTTTTGCTGGCACAGGGTTGTCTCCCACATCACTTTTTTGTCTCAGAAATCAATCCATTGTGTCACTGCATGTGAAGGAAGTTTAGCTAGCCAACAATGGCTCTATAATGTGTCATGACTGGCATGGTGACATTCAAATGTCACAGGTCATTGACATTATTCATTTTAATTTGTTGTTTTTGGCCCACTGGTTGATAATGTCTGAATACGTAATGCAGAATTTGTATTCGTAGCATGGTTTGTAGTAGGCAACTGGACTTGATAGAGTTCTTGAAGACGTTTTGCCTCTCATCCAAGAAGCTTCTTCAGTTCTGACTGACTGGCTTGGGAGTTCAGGTATTAAAACTATGTGGGGTCATTAACACCTAGTTGTTACCTACTACAAACCTTGCTACGAGTAATGCAGTATTTAAACTTTCCAAACTTTTTATATTCTCCTGGAGGAAACAACTGTTAATCTGTTAATATTAACATTCTTCTTGGCTCAGGTTAAACATGAAGAAAAAGACCTACACACAGAGAATGAATGCCATAGAACATGACTTCGCCATCCTGGGGGGAAAAATGGTGTACAGCAAGGGTTCTTAACCTTTTGTAACTTATGATTGTTGAAAAATTCAGTGGATCAAAATAAAATACATAAATAAATAAGTAAGACAAAAACATAACATGACAGAAAAGGAGAGAAAAATGCATTTTAATTTTATGTTTTTAATTTATGTGAATTCTTGAGCATGTGTAGACATTAAAATAACTAGCTTTGTAAATTACCAAAAGCAATCTAACCATCTGGCAGTACCACTGCCTCTGGGGCCTCCTATATGGTGCTCTGAGGCCCACCAGAGGGCCCTGGCCCAGTGGTTGAACAGCTAGGATTAGCTTAGTTATTGTCTCATTTTCATCAGTGAAAAAATTATTAGTCAATGAAATTAACACTAATAAAAGTAGAAGTTATTGAAAGCTTCACTGTCTGTCTAGGTGAGTTACAGAGAGGAATAAATTATTCACATCCCCTGGTGTCCTGCTCCTGGGTTTCACTGTTCAGTCTCTGGTTAAAGTGCTGTTAAATCAGGCCACTTGTGTATCGTGTTCCTGGTGATCACATTTCCTTCTCTCTGTCCCGCCGAGATGTGGCAGCCACAAGGTGTGAAGCCAGATTTCAACATTTCTGGCACGAGAGGAAAGGTCATTTCCCCTGTTTGCTTCATCACAGGCTGGTCCAGCGACTGAACACACAACTCTGTTAGATGCACAGACACCACACACACTGATGAACCGGGGGGTGGAAGAGGGTATGACTGCATAACTTGGCTGGTGCAATAAAGACAGAGCTCCCTGATGATTCCTGTATTTAGCATACTGAGGCAGTGCTCTGTCATCTGCACTCAAACACTTTTATTTTTGAATCTGGCTCAGTTTTCAGGCTGTGACTAAAAACAGATTCTTTTTTTGATTGTTTGAAAGATGTAGACGTTTCTGGGGTTTTCCTCTACAGTAAGAAAAAAAAGCCAAATAAAAATATGATCCAAAAAATAAGCATAATATTGCTTCTTTTACTGTACAGAGTTCAGTCAACTCATTAAATAAAGTCTGGAGAGAAATGTGATCAGCGTATTAACAGACTTCCCAGCATGCCTCTCCTGAGACCTCTGTGTTTTTTTAATAGTTTGACAAAAACATTGATGATGGAAGTTGCTGCGTGTCTCTACTACACTTAAAGATAAGTTATGGTTACTCATTTTCACGATAATGAAAACACTTTGAATCATGATGAAGGTTAGTATTGTATTTAGCCCCTACCACCTTATACTTAAAATAAAAACTGTAATAACTGAGAAATTGTAAAAGGAAATCAGACTGAAGAGTTGTTTGATCAACTTAATATCCTTTCTCAAGTACAACTGAATTAATATCAAGTTTATTTGACTAGAATAGTTTGTTTTGACTTACTCTAAATGTCTCATCAAGTGTATTTTTGTGAGTAAATATATTACATCTTTCTGCTACATGTCTGTATGTGTGCACAGATCCTGTTCTGCACCCTCAACACCCACAAGATTGACATGGACAAGCTGCTGGGGGGTCAGATCGGCCTCGAGGATTTTATCTTCGCCCACATTAAAGGGATCAAGAAGGAGGTGGAGGTTTATAAATCTGAAGATGCTCTGGGCCTCACCATCACTGACAACGGAGCAGGATATGCTTTCATAAAGGTAAGATGAAATGGGTCTTCTCACTCTGAACACTTAAACATTAACCTTTATTTTACCTCTTAGGTCACAAGGTGTCAAGTCATGTAAGTAAATACTTGGGTAGGCACAGAATGAGCCTCTATATAAGCAAGACATTAATTGAATTGAAAAGAAAACACAGTTCTGTTATGTTTTTATTGTATTTTACTTATTTGGTAAAGTTAAATTTAATCGTATTAAGGATTAGGATTAATATAAGCAGTAAGCTGTGTTTATTGGTTTAAATGGCCCCCAAATTAATTTCAACAATGGTTTGCTTTTGTGTAAAATGTTCTGAAGAAAAAATAATGAGGTCATGTAGATGCTGTACTCCTGTGTTTCTTCCACATGGGGATGAAACCACCAACCATTTTCATAATAAATATGTGATTTCACATATAAACATATAAAAACAAGCGAAGCTTTTCACTTACTTATTGGAGTAATAATAATAAACTTTATTTGTAAAGCACCTTTCAAACAAGAAATGCAGCTCAAACAGCTTAACAACAAAGAAATTACATGTACCAAGGGCTTCATATAAAAAAGACAAAATTAAGATTAAAAGAGAGATAGAAAGCTATAATTAATGTAAAATAAGATGGTGAATAAAACTGCACTAGATAATATCATAAAATTCAGATACAATTTAGGCATGGATAACTGGAAAATCCACTGAATAATAATAAAGCAATAATGCATATAATGCATAAAATAAAGGAAAATACAGCATTTTAAAAGGGGTGTAGCAGTGCATAAGTGCAAAGCAAGTAGTAATAAATTAATTTTTGATGTGTTTACATGGAAATTAACCTAACAATTAATTGTTTATCACATTTTTCATTGATTAATCTGTTTTTTAACCAGTCAAATAATCTTCTAATTCTCTCTGCTTTACTGCCCCATATTATACAAGCAATAAAATTATACAAATTTAATAACTGAAATGTTAAAATCAAACAGACAAAAGTTTGCTGCTTCAGGAGAAGCTTCTGATCATATTTGATTCGCTCTTACTGATCAGAACAGCAGCTGGTAAATAGAGATTTTGCAATAGATCGACTTGTTCGCATGCCTTTTATATTTTGAATTTAAATCATACAAACTTGGTTTCATGGTGGGAATCATAATTTAACTTGGTGTGTTGCTGCAGAATGCTTTAATGAGCTTATTTGCTCTCAGTCATCTCACTCCACCATAACAAAGTGCTCACATGTGCCATCATGTGATGCTGAAACAGCACTGCATCCAGATTACCTGACAGTGTTTATGACACACTGAAGCCTGGGGCCGGTGTTGTGATGCTTTTGTAATGTGTGAACTATTAAAGAGATACTGCATCTTTGAAAACGTCATCACACAAGCCTGGCCAGTGTCTACCGATTCATTTAAATTTAACCTTAGATGGGACTAATACCAGTAGACATTGATGGAAGAGCTGAAAATATATTTCACAAATATTGCGAACGGCAGCCATTCAGGGCATCACAATTTAGTGGTTAAAACCTGGCCCCCAACATGCAGTATGTGGACTGAGAAGGTGTGGGGAATTTACCAGATGGAACAAATAACATTCATTGAAACTTCAAAACAATATATTTATTAAAAGGTGGAGCCTCACCATTGTGATACACATTCAGTGATGTGATCTGAATCCTTCTACACAAACAAGTTTCTTTGTCTTCCCAACTCCTCTTACCTCTTTGTGCATACACACACTTATGCGACTACATCATTTACTCATTATTATTAAACTTTTTTCTAATTTGTACATTTGTTTTATTCTATCATTACAAATAATGCTTAAAGCTGAAGTATTTTATTTGCTTCAGTGATCTGTAAACCATATAGATAAAGCTGGAAAAAATACAAAAAACAGCAGGCAACAACCCAGTGATGGTGGTGGTGAAAATTGCTGTATATCTTGTTGAAACTGCAGTAAAAACTGGGTTATAAAAAAATACTTTCCACATCTTAAACTAAACTAAACTAGACTCTTAAGAACATGAATAATCCAATCTTATGTAGCTTTTTTTTTGGTCACATCTGGGATTTTTGACTCCTCCTTTCGCAGTAAATTGTTGAGGTTTATAAAGCAAAATATAGGGCAGGAAACATTTACCAGATTTGTTAGTAGCTCCTGCTAAAAGAGAAACCCAAAATGAGTTGAAATGAGAAGTTTCCACATAAAATATTTTGTCTTCCCGCTGAGAAAAAGGTCAGGGAAATATTATTCATATTTAGAATCTCTCAAACTCATGCAGTGCAGACGCTGCTAAGCTGGTGCAGTGGATACATTAGCATCACAAATGTTTGCTTCCTTTTTTAAAGCCTTTGAAGTCTTGTACAGAAACAAACAGTATTATTTAACATTCCAGGGAAGCATTTTAATAACTATTTCTGTATTCTGCCAAGTCAAGCGGTTTCGGGTGCAACATGATTAAAGAGCAAATACAGTAGCCCAGGATATTTTGTACACACACAACCACACACACTCTCTAGGTTTGTTTGCTCTCTTGTTTTGATTTTATATTTCTGTCTTGTGTTGCTTGGAAAAAAAACTTTTTGTGTGCCAATTCATAAATGTATAATGTTCTTTTGTTGTCTTTTAACTATATTTATCTTCTTCAAATATTTTTCTGTGTTCCCCTCCTCTTTCTGTCTGGCAGCGTATCAAAGAGGGCAGCGTTGTGGACAGGGTGAAGGTGATCTGTGTGGGCGACCACGTCGAGTGCATCAACGGACGCAACATTGTTGGGACGCGACATTACGAGGTCGCCCGCATGCTTAAAGAGCTGCCCAAAGACAAGTCCTTCACCCTCAAACTGGTGGAGCCGATGAAGGCCTTCGGTGAGTAAGAAACAAGATGCAGAAAAAGTGTAGGTGCATCCACGCCTTACATAACTGACCCAGATGGTTAAAGGACAGAACAGATTCAACTTCAGGATTCAGTCATGGACAGAAAATTGTGTTGCAGTGTTTCTTAGTGTGGAGGCCAGGACACTATTGATTATTCTGCGCATTCACAGGTTAATTTGCATGATAAGAAAAATAAAAAGAAACATTGAAATACATGTCTATGTGGTAGTCAAATCATACCTTGGTTGAACATTGTGTTAGGACAGCACTGCTTTTGTTTCAGATCCACAAATAGCTTGTACACACCATAGCTGGTCATTTGTATAATGTTGCCAGTGTTGGGTAACATGACTTTAAAAAATAACATGTTACATGAACAGATTGCTGCCATTACAAAATAATTCTTGGTGTCAATATTGATAATTATTGATCATGTAGGTCATGACTAACATGTTGTGTACTCCAGTGGGATAGAAACAGATAAGGTGATAAGATAAGTTTATTGTTTACTGTAAGCGCTGGGCAATATATACAAAATCCAATATTAGAATATGTCTGATCTAATACCTTGATATTAATATTTATCTATATTGCAACAAAATGTCAACACAATGAGATTTTTGAGCAATAATCATCAGTAATGTGGACATAATGAATAAGTGAGTAAAGACAAATAACAGAACAGCTAGAACAATCTGGTAAGTTCAGAAACTTGCATCACTTTACTGTAATGAAGCCTTTAAAACCAGAAGTAGACAACACGTATGTCATGGCACAGTATGACTTCAAAAATGTAAGACAATATCTTCATTCATGCAGGAGTGTCAATACAATAAAACTATAACAGAGATGGATTTTGTATTTGAAAACATAACTAAATAACAGATTGCTTGAATTGAAAAACTAACACCTTAAGTTACTTGTTACAACAAAAAAGTAATCTGAGTACTCTAGCGTGTTATTTTGTAGCATGTTAACATCCAACACTTATTGTTTTGTGTTGAAACTCCACACAGTTCTTAGCATGGTTTCCAATCAAGTGATCTACCAGGAATGACTGTGATGTCTGTTCAGCAACAGGACGGTTTGCAACAAACTGTATGTAACGTTGTTCCCCCTCTGAATGACAGAAATGCTTGAGCCGAGGTCAAAGGGTGCCAAACCTGCCAACGAAAACAAGATCGGCACAGGGAGAGGGACTCTGAGACTTCGCTCCAAGGGCCCAGCAACTGTAGAGGAGGAGGTGAGTTTCTGTAGGTTGTCCTACTGACACTCAGGTGTGACAACTGGCTCCTGTGTCACTGTACAATTTGGACATGGAACTCTTTACACTTACGAATCCTGCTCTAAAGTCGACTCTACTTTGGCCCTAATAATTTTAAAGGTTCTCTGTATTGAAGATTCACACAGATAACAAACAAAAATACACGTGGTACATACTCATCCCTCCACCCGTCCAGTCTCAACAATTCCCCATGTACTATTTGTGCAACATTGCTGGGAAGTGTTGTGCAAGAACGTAACAGCAACAAACTACAGTAAAAGACAGGAGCTGTCTTTGTGTTATTCAGCCAACAGAATTTGAGGAGAAGGCAGTAAAGAAAGTGGACGACCTCCTGGAGAGCTACATGGGCATCAGAGACACTGAACTTGGTGAGTATTAATATGTATTGACTTGTGCATTAATAGCAATATATGTTACTCACTATTACTCAGGCCTTAGTGAGTCTTATCTGTGACCTCAGTCTGTATGTTTCTCTGTGATTTGGACCTTGTTCAGGCTGCTAGCACAAATCCATTTTATGGCATATCCAGATTGTATCCAGATTGATGTTTATAAAGTGTCTTTTTCTTTTCAAATCTAATCCCAGCTGCATTTGGGGGTGGTTTGGTTGGTGATTTCTGCAGATGCAGCTCAGTCTCGATGCTCTGGCTGTCTAATTGGATTTCAAAGTGTCTTTTTCAACCACGCAATGCGACAGATGACAACAGCGTGAAATCCAGAATCAGGGCAACTTGACAGCATGATTGTTTAGATTGTTTCCATTTCTCTTGGCTTCTGCCTTGAAAAGCTGCATCACCAGCACCCCATGAAGATAGACTGGTGATGTCTGGACACACAAATCTGATCACTTGCAAGTGACAGCAACTATAGATTTTGACTTAAACCATACAGAGCTAGTAGGTGGTGAAAAGAAACATTCCTCCAGGACCAAGGTGCTACATAGAATTACAAAAGAGATGTAATAAGACTACATCAAGTTACATAAACTACACAGGATTAGATGTTTGGTTGGTTCCAGTTTCCAGTGTCTGTGCTGAAGTTTAATTAAGAGCAAGAGAACCCTCTCACCCTGACAGCCAGCTTATTTATAAAAAGCTCTTTAGGTGTTCATTGCAGTCCTCTGCTCTTCCCTCTCCAGCTGCGACGATGGTCGAGGTCGGCCGAGACAAGAAGAACCCTGATGAATTCGCCATGGCGTTGGATGAGACCCTTGGAGACTTTGCATTTCCCGATGAGTTTGTCTTTGATGTCTGGGGGGCCATTGGAGACGCCAAGCAGGGAAGATTTTAAGTTTGCTCCTGCCTCTCCCAAACACACACACACACACACACACACACACACACACACACACACACACACACACACACACACACACACACACACACACATATATATACACGCTCCTTCCTCTGACTCATCCCTTAATATCCTCAGAAGCAAACTGGACAACCTTCCAACCAGCACAAACAGAGGCAGATGAAGTGTTTGTAGGTGTAGCTCTGCCCTTGGATGGAGTGTCTTAAAGCGTCGACTTCAGTCACATGGCCGTACAGAAGGAATTTAACATGTCAGCGTAATCTTGTAAAGATATTCATGAAGTGTGGAAAGCAGTTTCCTACACTGGACCTGCCTCCTGCACGCTGAAGAGTTGACGATTAATTCCAGATGTTGTATAAACCTTTTGTACGCCCCCTTTGAGACATGATTGCATGATGAAGCTGCATCTTAAAAGCTCATGATGCTGTTCTCCTGTTAGAACGGCTAACCTAGTCAACACTGGTTATGAAATGGTTTGTGCACACCTTTAATTTTAAAGAATCACTCGGTTTTAATCACACTTTATAGCTGTGTCATTTTGAATATACAGATGTTTCACACAGCTTTTTATAGGCTTTTTTATATGTGAAAGTGTTGCTGATTTTACAGCAGCAGCATTGTGTAATTAGTGTAATTATAGTGATTGTAGCAATATTTCTCTCTCAAGCTACCTTTTTATTCCTCATCTTTTAAATGATCTCACGGTGGAGAAATGTCAGAGCTTTTGGCCGCGCTCACGTTGCTAACGTTCGTTTACTTAAAACTCTTTTTGTGCCCTTCCACATCTCAAGCTTGAGCCTTTCATCCATCTGTCAGATACGGAGCAATACAGAGCGTTTTATCTGTAAATGCCTTTAGCAAAAAGTTTTACACACCTTCCACCAACATTCCTTATGACCCCGATAACACCTGGTGTTAACACGTGTTTTGGGTGATCCGTCACAAGCGGACAGCTCTTAGTATGTCAGTTCACACCTGGTATTACAATGCATCTCCACATGATCACTTGCGGTCAGATCTTACTTCCCCGCTCTAGTCCCTGGTTGCAGCCCTAGTGTAGACACTTCAGACCTGGTCTGAGCAGTCAGATCTCACATCTGTACTTAGAGCTGTCCACTTTTGATTGGCTCATACAGGGCTCATGTTGATACCAGGTGTAAAAGGGCCTACTTTATGTTTCTCATGATGTTTTAGTTTGTTAGTACTGTTAACTTGTCATGAATGAGGCTTGTTTAGAGATGCACACTTATTGTTTTCCTGTAATTTATTTTATCATGAAAAATCATATGCTGTAAGACATTTTTACTCTGAGACATGGCTCAGTTATTTCCTAAAGAAGCCATTTTAAAGACTGTGTCTGGAATGGGATCAATTGCAATTCAATGTCTTAAATAAAATGCACTTGCATTAATATAACTGCACTATTTAAATCACTGTCAAACTGAGTTTAAATAGTGAATTGATTAATGTCATCTTCTGGTGTTAACTGTTTGCAGCAGTTGCATATTGTTTGACAAACCATAAGGGATCACTACTGTTGGATAGACAATAAAATTTGATATACTGTTTACAACTGTGTCATGGATCAGTGCATCTGCCTCAGAGTAATTATAGTTTTATATTATAGTTTTCATTAGTTTTTATTTTAATTTAGTTTTTAATTTCTTTTCAGTTCAGTGTAGTTTCAGATTTTTTATTATATCCATTGTTTATATAAAAAAAAGAAGTGATCTTAAAATCAAAATTCAAACTGAATTGAATTTGGAGAATCATGACACCCGTAATAACTTTTATCTGGCTCACGATGAAATGACAATAAATACAAACGTCTCAGTACAACAAACTTTATTTTGCACACTTGGCTGTGTACATGTATAAAATACATCAAGACACTTAACCAGGTTTTATCCCTCATTCAAAGAGTTTAACAAAAAAAAGAAAATAAGAACCGAGTGTGTGTGTGTCACTTCACGAGCAGCAAAACAAACTTATAACAGGGAAAAACAATCATGTATATATATAACTATTACAGTAAGTATACATAAATTGGCACAATTAAATGAATAATTATTTTAAAGACTGTGGATAATAAAAATCAGAAGTATAGACCCCACGTTGTAGTGCATGGTAAATATTGTCACAGATAGTTAACATACTGTAGAGGATCTTTGGAAGCACATCATCACTGAAGGTGTTAACATGTTTATCTTGACTAATATGAAGTACTGGATCACTGCCGTTAGTGGGAAAACGTAACTCTACTGGTTAAAATGAACTTCACAGTCGTCTACAGTGTGATTGTGAAACTTCTAAAATAAAAAAAAAAAATCATGGTTGTCTAGAGACAAACAAGGGAGTTTACTTGGCATTTTCTAGATGTGTCCAGAAGTTTTCATCGAGTAACAGCAAGTGAGAGTTAATAATGGTCAACTTGGCTAGCTTGAGTTGTTTATATCCTCTACAGACAGTAAGTACAGTACATGGCATTTAATTAATAGTAGATTACAAATATACAGGTTTTAAAACAAAGACTGACAGGAAAATGAGTAGTTGGGGGAAAAAAACATACAGGACAAAAAGTAGTACTCAAGTACGACTTCTTTTAAAGGGTTAATTCAGATTATTTTAAGTGGGGTTGTATGAGGTTCTTATCCATAGTCAACGTATTACATACGGTGATTGGCAAATGGCATGCGCCCAGTGTGGAGAAGCAGAGAGGAGTACAGGCTTAGGAAGTTAAGCAAAGTACTGCTGTGGACACGGTCAGCAGCAAAATGTATTTTAACTACCTAAAAAAGGCCTACCTTAAAAAGAAGTTTGCTATATTTAGAATATTTTCACCACTTTACTTTGCCATCAGCCAGCCTTTTCTGACAAAATGCCACCATTATATAAACCAAGCATCGCTCTCTCTCTCCAAACCAACCAGACTCCATTGGCAAAATTGGTCATTTTACCTTGCAGACAGTTGGAGTTGCTGGTCTAGGACTGCCTCAATCGGTTTGTTTGTTTTTGTTACTGTGTGACTTTGGTGTTTTAAAACATTAGTTTGGATTTACTGTAGAAACACAATAACACAGATAAACTAATTGACCAAGGCAGGAATAGATGAGCAACTCCTGTGTTCTGCAAGGTAAAATTACTGATTTCACCAATGGGTTTGGTTTGTTTGGAGAGTGCAATATTGGGTTTATATAACAATGGTTTCTTGCCACAAAAGTCTGTCTGACAGCAAGGTAAACTCGTGAAAATATTCTAAATACAGCATATACTTGATTTTTTTAGGGTTTTTTTTGTAGCTAAGATACGTTTGGATGCTGACCCAAACAGGAAGTGGGCTGACCACCATCTACTGTAGATAATACACCAACTATAGATAAGTACCTCAAACAATCCCATTTCAAATAATCTGAACTATCCCTTTTAATGGTTGGCTTGGTCTGCTCAGTGAGGCGGAGCCCACTCTCTCAAGTGTGAGTATAAATAGTGAAGTGGGGTTGTTTGTTGGGGATGTTATAGGGTGCTCTGCAGCATAGGCTCAGGTGGAGGAAGTAGCCCTTACAGCCTGATGCCTGTTTCTGCCTCCTCACAGCTCATCTCCAGTGTGGCCGCGCTTGAAGGCGTCGCCCGTCAGCTTCTCCTGCGCCTCCTTCATACCAGACACAACTGAGGAGGAGGGATGGAAGCGAGACAGAAAATACATGATTATCAACTACTTTAAGAGAATGTACATATTCAGTTACCTCAAATGGTTGTTTTCTTAACGGGTAACTTTAATATTTTCCAACCTGGATGCTATTTTCCCATGTCCCAAGTTACTAACAGAGACAATCAAGTTACCTTGTTCTGCGCTGCTGTAGAAGTACTTGTAGTTTGGATTTCCATTCTTGTTAGTGATTTCAGGATGGACTTTGCCACTGGGATCTGTGAAGGTGTAAGAAATCAAAGGATTAGTGAGGTCAGTTAAAATTAAAGTTAAAATTCAAACAATATAAGCCTGAAACTCACCGTTATTTTCTGACAATTTTCCCTGAATTAATCTGACAAATATTTTCAGGACTGATTGATTATTTTGGTTGATAAAATGTCAGAAAATAGTGAAAAATGTTTCAACATCTTCAAATTCTTGTTTTGTCCGAACCAACAGTCGAAAATCCAAAATTTAATTAATTTATTATTATAGAAGACCAAGAAATCCAGCAAATATCAACATTTGAGAACCTGGAACATGTATATTTTGCACTTTAACTAAAAATTACTTAACTGTACAATTGTTGCCAATTAATTTTCTGTCTCTTAAATAATATAGTGATTTACTGACTACAGTAATCATTTCAGCTTTGAAACTATATTTGCTATGCTTGAATTGTTAGAGAAAAGTTTCAAAATGTATTAGAGCAATTTTAACAGTAATGTTCTACGTTGAGGTGTAAAATTCCTGTGATTTGTTCCTGTAACCTCTTTATACACTGTTTACTATTGTATTTATCTCAACATACAGGTGTTATTCATTCATTAGTCCATTCAAAGGTTGACTGGATCTACCTGCTATTTATTCTTCTGTTAAACACCTGTAAAGATTTGTGATGCACCTGTTGAATGATTTTTATTTGTGTTATATATAATATGCATTACAGTTAATCCTGCCTACTGAGACTTTAACAGTTATTTAGAAAGAGTAACTGTGCAACCAGGAGTCCTACGTGTGTTTACATGAAGGGTGACTCAACCCCCTCCTTACCAAGGAAAAGAATCCGAGGAATGTATCCACCGTCGGGACTGAAGGCTTCATCCTTTGGCTCCTCCTCATCCTGTTCAAATAAGAGATAACTTATCTTTTACAAGCCTGGGAGCGAACCTCAGCCACTTCATAGTATACAGTTTGTTCACACTGGCTGCTACCAGAATCATCATCGCATCACAATCAATTTGAAATAATGACCCTGATTAACTGAAATGAACAGTTTGCTTGGAAATGCCATTTCACTTGTCCTTACCTCCAGGTTGATCATAACAAAGTTGTGAGCAAGTTCAGAGATTTCCTTCGACACAGCAAACTTTGGCTTCAGCGCTGATGTAAAAACACCAAAATACAAAAATTACAACATTATCTTGTCATCAAATCCGGGACAAATCATATTGATTAATTTCATATTATGTGTCCCTGCTTCTTTGATATTAGATGATTCATCTAAAGGCGCTCGTCCACTTTCCCAGCAGTCCCTCAAGACCCAGGATCCAAGCCATTACTCCACCCAGCTTTAATTATAATTTCATGTTTGAAGTGTTTGCCCACACCACACAGATGGTGATTTGGCTCAGCGTGTAGGATAGACTTGCGAATGTTTATTCATCTGCTTATGATGTGGTTTGAGACAGATGAATGGCTCATTCTAATTCTTCTTCTCAGTGGCAAATAGTATTGTTATGTCAAAGGGATATTTTGGATTTTTTTTAATGGGTTGTACAAAGTACTTAAGCGTATTACCTACAGTAGATTTTGGTTGGCACACTGCCAGTGTCAGCATAAACCCCCCCCCCCCCATCCCCAACAATATTAGTTTAAGTGTTTGCAAAATTTAGAATCCTTTCACTGTTTTACCTTGCTGTCATACAGTCCCCTGTCCTTCCTGTCAGTTTTCTGACAGGAATCTGCAATGAGGTAAGCCAAATATAACTTTCTCCAAAGCCACCAGACTCCTTTAGCAAAATCAGGTAAATTGACTGATTTTACTGCAGTGGAGTTTGGAGTGATATTTGACTTAGATAACAGCAGTTTCCCATCAGAGAAAAATGACTGACAGCAAGGCAAAGTGGTAAAAAAAAATATTCTAAATATAACACTCATTTAAACTGATATTGTTTTTTTTTTTTAGGTGAACCTATTTTTAGGTGGCTAAAATACATTTTGCTGCTGACCCTGTCCACAGCAGTACAGCTTACAGTAAGCTTCCTACAGCAGCATTCCTGCTACTTCTGGATAAGTATCTCATGCAACCCTATAAAACTGAACCTGATTTATGCAAAAACTACATTCCCCTACTTCCCAGTTGCTTTAAGGCAGAATTAGTCATCGTGGTGTCATGTGACTGGCATACAGGAGACAAATATCAGAAAATATAGCTTATATCAAGCTAAAACATTACAAGACTGTCCCCGTTTGGTCACAGTCCTTAACCTTCAGTTCAGTAACCAACAGTACCAAAACAGCAAAATAAAGTGTCTTAACAATAAAAACAAGGGACAAATGTCTGAAATACATGACCTG
Source organism: Lutjanus erythropterus (assembly GCF_056507025.1). Taxonomy (NCBI): domain Eukaryota; kingdom Metazoa; phylum Chordata; class Actinopteri; order Lutjaniformes; family Lutjanidae; genus Lutjanus; species Lutjanus erythropterus. The sequence continues at coordinate 17,395,895 of NC_139328.1, forward strand.
AAGCTTCAGTGAGGTAGTTGAATATGTCAGGTTCATCTACGTTGATGGAGGCAGACTGAATGGACTGGGGTTTTTTTTTATGCAACAACACCGATCATTGATCAGCAAAGACATATTATAATTGTTCACCTGACTGTCCTTATGATTTGTGCTCCTTATAGCTAAACAGTGATGCAGTTTGCTTATTTTATGTTTAAGCTGGCATAGACCTCAGAATCTGTATTCAGCACCAGTCAAATTAAAGTGACTGTCTTCACCTAAAAAGGGGTGGATGCCTGACACAGGAGCAAAGTACCTGGATGGGTTGCTCTCATCCATGACAAATCAAAATTTATGCTGAGAACAATGACTAATGGTCATGACTGCTCAGTGTTTGAAGGTGTCATGAAGTGTGGGTGTAAATGACTGCTGCAAGGAAATGATTTCTGAATAACAACTTTATTGCCTCTGAATGGGAGAATGATTTGGTTCACTGCAAAGCCTGAGTCACTTTTATATAAAAGTCATGACGGCAAACTCACCAAGCTGAACCTACTCAAGCCCTTGTAATTGACTATTATTTGTCTTTAAATCACTATCACAATGCACATATAAGCTATGTGCATTGACAAGCAGTTCCTTTTATTTGTGTGTGACTTTATCTTCCTGCTCTGATCTGTACAATGTGGTTTGTTTTTGAGTGCTTTGGAAATAAATTTGACATGACTTTAGTCAGACAGGGGTTACATAATATTGCAGGGAAAATTTATTTGTTAAAGTAATATATATGTTTTTGGTCGTTTAAACAATGGGCATATCATTGATTTATTCTGACATGGCAGGGCAGTTCCTAATTTGAGGCTTTTAAAATGGAAGGGAGAAAACATTGTTTTACCTTTGCAGGCTCCACACCAGCTCTTATGGATGATAAGCATGATTGGCAGCCCGCTGTCGATGCAAGCACATGAAAAAAAACTGTCAGGATCAAAATGGAACACTGAAATCTAGTAACTCTGACTTCAGTTTGTCATGGTTTGCAACTGTAGTAAATACTAATCTACACTCAGAAACAACATCAAGTAAAGGCTGCTGGTATCAACCTGTCTGTCTCCTCCAGTCATTAGAGGAAATGTAGGTTTCTTTCAAAATTGCTTTTAGGCCTCGGGGGTAAAGGTTGTACAAAAGGTAACAGGAAGTGTGAACCCACCTGGCCTCTGCTTCTTTCTTCCCATCGTCCAGCGTCCTCCAGTGAATGTTATCTCCAAATCCTGTGAGGGGAAAGAATGAGTGAGCACACCAACATTGTGTAACTGGTCTTACGTTTCTACAACAGGGTGGGGCTGCCCCAAATACAACTTTCATACAAAAGAACTTGGAGGAAACTTTGGCAAATGCACATGAATGGTGGTAATTTAATATGAAGCTGCAAGGAAATAACTCTGTTCTGCCACCTGGAGCTACTTAAGGTAACTGGAGCTTATAGTTCTACATGATGGTGGTGGGAAAAGTAACTAATACAGCAATAGACTATATGGTGAAGTGTCCTCTTGACATGCTGAGACAAAGGTATAGCCCACATTTATTCCAGCCCTTTTATGCATTCTGATAGTTTGTTGCTTTGCTGCTGCATGCCATGTGGGTTTTATCTTGGGTAACATCTCCTGTTATGACTACTGTACAATTTACAGTATATGAAACCCAAGTTTGTAAAAAAATAAATAAATAAATAAATAAATTAAAAAATACTCATGAGAGGCATGTGTGCAAGCAATTATTTTAGAAATAATTAAATTTTCCTTCACTCAAATGTGAAATATATGGGTAAAGAATGCCAGTTTTGTGTAGTTCTTTAGTGTATAGTCATACTTTAGCAAGTAGGTTTCAATAAAACCAAAGAAATACACATAATTAATTTAAGTAATTGCAGTGAGAAAGACAGCCACTGAAGGAAAGGCCATGTTTGCGACTTGTTTCTAAAAGTAAAGGGAAAGTAAATGTCATCTTGACATTTTAATATGTTTGTCTTGCTTACAGTTCATCTCAGTTATCTAAAGAATTCTGTGAAACTGAAAGCAGTTGATAATTTAGCAGAAAGTATGACTGATTCTTTCTTAACTTCATCTTCGTTTTGAGTGTTTATTTATCTCTGCTGGTTTCACAGTGTATCAAAGATCATCTTGCATTTGATTGCATTGCATTAGATTGTCTTTTCTGATCCCTTCGCTGTTATTATAGACAACACATAATGACTAATGTGAGTGAAAAAAAAAGATTAGAAGTAGAATATGCAGCATCTGTTAGTTGCTGTTTGTAAATACACCAGAAAGATAGTTGACTGTTGAATCTCATTGCCAGGACATCAAATACAGACGTTGCACCAAACCAAAGAATCAGTATTTGGTGACTCCACATTCAACCATCTTTATCCAGAATCACTGATACCAAGAAACTTTCCAAACACTGAAAAATAATGAGAAAATAAGAAAATACAGGCAAGATCTCTACACCACTTCACATTTCTAGTGGGTCGTTGATTTAGAGGGAATATTTTTACATTAGTCACTACAGTGTTTTGAAGGAAAATCCCACAAACTTTTCAGACTTTATCCTCCCCAGATCTCATTCAGCTTGTCAGTAAATGACTGCTTTTACCAGTGGCTCCCAAAATTATTCATGTCAAGGACCCTCACAATAGATGCACATGAGACTATGGACCCTCAATTTGAGAGAATTTTGTCTTAAGGAATCCTTTTATTTACTTTAGGTTTGGAGAAAATACAGCCTTTAAATAGAGATTTTTATGTTTTGTTTGCTTTCATGACATTTTGTCTCTTATTAATGCAATGCATTTAACTCAAAGAAAATAATATGTCTGTAGTGTTGTTAGTAGTCAAACAAGACAGTTAACCTGAGAACCAGGAATTGCATAATTCATCCCTGGCTGATAAAACACACCTCGTCACCCTCATTAAACTACCTGTCCAGGACACAGACTTTGTGATCCAGGACGCTCATACAAAGAGAGCTAGCTCTCCTCTAGCGGTGGTAACACTATCAGGCTACACACAGCTATCCTTCTCATGCTAGCTTCATTTTTTATATTCACTTAAAATACAAACTCACCTCTCCCGCTGGCTGCTTCCACAACCTCCTGAAAACACGTCAAGGACAACAAAACATGTAGGGATGAAAATAAAGCTATGCTCGCAAGAGAAGTTTGCATTTTGAATGGCCTTTTTCCACACAATTACAGAAGAAGCAGAAGCTAATGGCAGTGACTGATCGTGAACCAGAGACCCGGACGTTCAACCGGTACATTTCACAATAAAAGTCTGTTCAACAGACTTGTTGTGTGTGGGCGTGCAAGCGCACGCATGTCAGTTGAGTCCTCCCCCCTTTTCCTGATTGGCCAGCAGTGACTCATTTTCCATTTTGGGAGGACGTTCACATGGCGTCACATCCACACAACCGCGTGCTCCTGTCTGCGGCTTGAAATGGTCAAGTCAAACAAGGAAATATCAGCGAAAGACCGGAAATCACAGAGGAAAGAAAAGTTTAAAAGCCTCAACATTAAAAAAAAGTGTAATACAAATTGGTATTTCACGCATTAAATTATCCTTAAATATATTAAAACCTTTATGTATTACCTTTTATCGTTAATGTATTCTTTGTATAAGTAAAAAAGACCAGTTGTGAGACGCAAGATGATTTTATTGTGAAAATTTTAATAGGAAGAATATTGTATTGATGCTGCTTCTCGTGGGTTTAAGCTGCATTGCTTCAGCCTCATTAGTAGCAAGAACAGTTCAGCGGACTGTCAGCTAATTCCTTTTAAAAGGTAAAGAAAATAATCTCATTTTGTGGCTAACATTTAAGACGATTTGTTTTATCGTTTGATTTGAAGTTGACGTCAGCTGTTTGCTTCGCTAAGAACTCAAAGGCAGGTTGTTTTAACTTGTTTCTTTAGCCACTATGCTAATATGAGCTAAATTAGCCTGGTTAGCAATCTTACCTAACTAACTGGCAATAGACATGCATGTCATGTTAATATTGGGTTCAACACGCTTTTCTTTAATTATATGTTAAATGTATGTTGGTCAGTGTTGTCAGGATGCCTTCAGTGTTACTGTCAGCTGATTTGCAAGCAGTCGGTTAGCTCAGTGCTAACGTGTGAAAATGAGAAATGAGGATTAATGTGGCTCGCTGAACTTCTGCTGTCTCCACTGCATTTCCCTAAGTAATAACATGCGCTCTACTAAACTATTCGCTGATTTTCGTTTCTACTTGTCATTCCCTATGATGTGTTAACAACATTTTTTATTTACACAGAACACTATGAATCAAGAGAAGCTTGCCAAACTTCAGGCGCAAGTCCGGATAGGTGGAAAGGTACAGTCTGTTACTATTTTTTTTTGGAAATATTATTCAATTTGTTTTTTTTTAGTGCAGTAGTGTTGCTAAATGCCAAATGCCCAATCTCAATCAGAGCTCTCAGTTTTATCACGTCGTTTGCTCAGTTGTTGTTCATTTTAAGGAGTGTGATGGCATTCGGCATCTGCCAGGTCTGTCTTCCTGACCTCAGCATTCCCTTTATGGGGGGAGAGAACTGGCCCCTTCATCTGTGGCCTCTCTGGCTTTGTTCATTTCATTGTGAGGTCGTGAGCCACACACTAGGTGGCGTTATTTGTTATTTTTGCTCTGAAAGGCCCTTTGCGTCTTTTTCAGGCTTTGTATTGCATTTTACCTAAAATAAAAAGAAGATCCCACGCGCTATCGGCCATTTGTATTCACAGAGAGAGTTACTTCTTAGACGAAAGGTTTTGATCTTGGACATTTGTCAAATAGAATTTCTAGTGTGTAAGATTTTTGTTGAAGTTGGTAATTGAGTAGTAACGTCTGTAGTTGCATAATAACAAAATATGAATTAAAATTAATGAGAAGCTATTTTAGATTGAAGTATTTATCTTACAAGTGCATCAGGCTCACCTACTTGTTGATGTAGAGCTTCCTTCACTGTTTTTCATTTTATTTATTCATCTATTTATTTATTTGACAGACTATTTAAATAGGACTTATTGGACTTCATAAGTCTAATTTAAAATTTCTGGTCCTTGTCCAGGTTTTGGCTCGTAAGGAATAAAACACGATACAACACTCTTATACGGAAAATATATAGACAGGCAACCTCTACAAACGTTAAATGAGACAAAAATGACTAAAAATGACAAAGTCAATGTTTAAGAACAAGAAAAGGAAAAATGTATATATGCTGTATAAACCCATGTGTTCACATATTTGCCTTTGTTTGAGACAGCTTTGCATTAGCATTGAAAACTTTGAAATCATTTAATGTTTTTATTTCAGCAAAGGAGGACAGACCAAATTTTGTCCTTTCAACTTATTGATAGTATTAAAAAGTAGTTAAAGTCATGATATTTTGATTATATTTAGTATAAACACTCTTTTGGTAGAGTACACTGCTAGTAAAAGTGAAATTACTGACTTAAAATACTCTTAATAAGTATGCAAAAACATTTTCAGTGCAGTAATGGGTAATTTGTTGTAACTGTTTCTAGTATTGTGTTTGAAAAGGCTTCAGCACAGCTGTTATCTAGAGATGAGTAATCAGTCCAACATAGAATGTAAAAATGGTCGTGTGTACTTAAAAAAAAGTCTGTGACCCAGTGGTATTAAACTGTGTTTGACATTTTCGTTAATTCAGCTTTCTGACATCTCCACCTGTTCTGTCCTCAGGGAACAGCCCGCAGGAAGAAAAAGGTTGTTCACAAAACGGCAACAGCTGATGACAAAAAACTCCAGGGCTCACTGAAGAAACTGGCAGTGAACAACATTGCAGGGATAGAAGAGGTGAGTTCAGATATCAAAGACAATCTACTATCAGTGTTGTACTCTAACTGCACTCTTCAATTTTTTCTTTTGTCTTGAAAGTCCTGAAATGGGAAGATAAAAGAAAGGAAGGGCCTAATAAAAGTGTTCTCCGATCATATCATCTAAGCTTATTTTTGTGTTTTTATCCAACAAAGCTCCCACAAAGTGTTTCAGATAAATTACAACACACAAAAAAAATAAAACATCAGGATAAGAGGACACTAACCTGATGCACTAAATAAATTTTGTCACTGTCATTCATGTTGTGGCTCAATTTACCTTTAGTATTTTACAGTGGAGCGGTCTGAGGATGGAGGGCGTCATGTGCTGCAAAGCCTTTCAAGGCAAATTTTTGGTTCAAAAGATGTAAAAAATGTTGAATGTCAGTAGGTTGTTGATGTCTGGGCTGTTAAAATTGAAGCACAGCTGTGTTTTCCATGTCATTGTAATCATTTTTCAGTTGATTATTTGTAATTTGAGTTGATTTTGCTGTTGTACTCATCATGTGCATCACATTTTATGTCTAAAACAGACATCAAAAGTAATTTAGGTGTTAAAACATAAAGTACTACTGACATAATGTCTTGACCAGGGGTGGATATCATTCAGAAATTTGTGATATAGATACCTTATCTTCGATACCAGTACCTGAACAATACTTACTTTGATAGCCAATTTTTTAAAATCAATTTTAACAAACAGAAAACAACATTATATCCCATTACGCTACAATTACCCACTTTAAACAAAGAAGCTGTTCAAAGACCTGGGAGCAGCTGAAGAAAATGTTTTTACTCTGAGCTTCACTCAACTTTATAACAGGACTGAAATGAGGAAATTGATGGAACATCTGTACTGTATTGGACTATACTCAAAAAAAAAAAAAAAAAACATAAAAAACAAATAGCTGTCAAAACTCCTCAGGAAAACACCACAAACAAAGCAGTTCAGTCAGTACTGTAAAAGTATTGAAGTGTGGTTTGCAAAATCTTGCATATCAGGTTTTATTGGCTCGTCCAACTATTTTTTCTTTTGTTTTTCTCAGGTGAATATGATCAAAGATGATGGGACAGTGATCCACTTCAACAACCCCAAAGTGCAGGCGTCTCTCTCTGCCAACACCTTCGCCATCACGGGCCATGCTGAGACCAAACAGCTGACAGAGATGCTGCCAGGCATCCTGAGCCAGCTGGGAGCCGACAGCCTCAGCAGCCTGCGCAAGCTGGCTGAGCAGTTCCCACGGCAATGTGAGTACACACACACACACACACACACACACACACACACACACACACACACACACACACACACACACACACACTTTATGAATACTCAGATGAGAAAGAAGGTTGGTATAGTGAGAAAAGAGACCAAGGGACCAGAGTTCAGGTCTCCACTCTCTTAAACAATATACTTAGCTAACATTTAAATGACCCAGACATTAAAAGCAGCCAATCATGATTGAACCTGCCCAGAACAGAAAGACAGTTGAATATGCTTCCTGTACCATATCAGTGTACTTAAGCAGATTGTGTGACAGCTTTGTGTACCACTGTTTTGTTTGTTTAGAATCACTTGGAGAATCAGTGGTGATTAAATGTGTAAATATGAAACTGGTTATAGCAGCTATGAAGAGTGCATGAAGACTGTGAGGAAAGAGCAAAGCGCAAAGAAAATATTAATAAAGGGCTCGGATATCCAGCACACTGTGATGATGGGTGATGACTGGGTCTGAAGCAGCTGACCTTAGTGTTTGCATGTTGATGGAAATAAACTCACCGAAGCAGACTCCGGAAATAGGAGCAGCTTTTCCACGTGGTACCACAACTAATCATTCAGAAAGTGAAGACTGATAAGCGAAGGATTCAAACAGTTCTGCAGATAAACTTATTCACACTGCTGGGGATGGGAATCGAGAACCGAAACCACTTAGAGGCATATGATTCCAATTGAGCCAACAATTTGGAACTGGTTCTAAGTTTATCATTTCCTTTTTTCAATGTCAAAGATTCAACAAAAAAAAAAGGCCAACAGTCTCATTTTCTATGCAGCTAGAAACATCCGACAGGTATGAGTCATGTGGCTTCAGTTGTAATGTCTGTAAAATGATCATTTCAGATACTGGTGGAAACACCAGCAATATGATGAAACGTCTTTTTGCACAACATGGGCTTAAGTTCCAGAAATGCCATGTATTTGACACTCTACGACCAAGTGTCACTGCTTCCCAATCAAGCAGAAAGTCTGTTACTGCGGATAAATAACCCAAGTTACGATAATGCAGGCAGATTTTTCTCTTTGACTAGAGAAACTGAAAAAACTGAAAGCTATATTAATATTTTCCTCATTTCATCCATTTCAGATAATGAGAAACTGTTGCAACAGCTTGCTCAACTGAAAGTGATCAGTGATCAGTAATGCAATTGAAGAAGAGTCAGTACCATTACGTTGGTATCAATAAAAATGTCATCACTTTCAATCTCCACACACTGCAGCATTCAAAACAAGAGCAGCACCTGGAACGGTCTGATCACGAAGACCATTTAGTAACTTTTGTTGATGTTGTCATTTTTATTTTACTGAGTATTTCACATCCATGTTTAGCAGCACCTTTTTTTAAAATGATTTTTTGCAACAGTGTCCTTTTCAGTTGGCAGGTTTCCTCAGGAGGTTTTAATAAACGGGACAGAAACAGACATTTCATGGAATTTTACAATAAGAATAAAAACTTGGACCTTTGTTAACATAATCACCTGTAATTATGACAGAATTTACTTTTGCTGATTTTAAGTTCGAGGTTTGATTCACTGATTTTATTCTTTATATATTTTACAGCAATGGACATGAAAGCAGTTAAAGAGGAAATTGCAGAGGAGGAAGACGACGACGTACCAGGTAGATAATTGCTGCTTTAATCTGAAGTGTTCGTCATCATACTTTTCAGGGCTTATAAACAGTGCATCTTAAACATCACCTTTGTAAATTCTTAAAGGGTTTGTTTCCATAATGATTCACTTCATCTGTTTGAAGCAGTGTCTATTTTGTCAATCAAGACAAAAAGGACTTTGGAGATGTTTGTGGCTTTAGATAATTTTGTCTGTGTCCCTGGTTTCAAATGGTTTATATCAGCTCTTCAGTTGCAGAATGTTAGAAATAAAGATGTTTTGACAACAAAGGATGAATCACTCACTAATCCTTTCACAAATCGTTAGTGTCACTTTTAACAAATACTGTGCGTCTTCCCCCAGAACAAAATCTCTTGTTTTCTGTCTTACAGATCTTGTCGAGAACTTTGATGAAGCATCAAAGAATGAAGCAAACTGATGAGTCCTTTTTTCCTCTGTCAGCCGTTTATTATCTTTTTCTTTACCTCCTTACGGACTCACAAAGGGCATCTCCTCTTGTGGGGAAACGGTTGTTAAAGGTGCAATGCATCATCTCTGGAGACATGAACCACTTTGGTTTAGCCTGCCACGACAACACAACAACAACATCATGCAGATACGGAAGGTTTTGATTTCAGTAGGCTGTGGACATACTGAGAAACGAGGACTCAAACTCCTTTAGACATAAGCTTTCTACATGGTTAAACATTGCTAGTATTTAAGAGATTGTATATTAAAGTGAGTGGAGAATTCACTTTATGTCCTAGTGGTGATTTATGAATTTAATAAAACATTTTTGGGCTATTAATGTTTCTCTTCATTACTTGTCAGATTCGTTTTGGCAATTAGAACAATACTTGTCAACTCAGCGCCGGTTACAAAGAAAAGAAAGCTTGAATTTTAATGTTTTCAAGGTTTGAAAAGTGCTTGGACTTTGAATAAAGAGCATGAAACTGCTTGAAATTGTAATTACATTGCTTTCACAATAGCTGAAATCTGAGAATTTGTACTCCTTTTTATCGCTCTCTTAAAAAAATGGCTCAAAACTGATCCTGTCACAATCTTGTCACTTGAAAAAATATGTCCAAACATGTGGAGCTCCAACAGGATTCACTGTCCTGTAATGATTGTTTTTCTTTATCGATTAATCTGTCAATCATTTTCTCCATTAATCGATTATTTTTTTTGTCTGTAAAATTTCAGTAAATGGTGAAGAATGTCTATCAGTGTTTCCCAAGATGACGTTCTCAAATGTCTAATTTTGTCCATAACTCAAAGATATTGAATTTACTGTCAGAGAATAGTAAAAAACAAAAATTATTAACATTTACAAAGCTGAAATCAGAGAATTTGGACTTTTTTTTCTCTTAAAAGCTTACTCACACCAACTAAGCAGCTGCCAGAATAGTTGGTGATAATTTAATTATTGATTAATAATTGGTTATGTGTACAAATGTGTCCTTTACCACAGCTGTAAGGTGCTGGAAAACCTTGAAAATGCTGGAAAAGTGCTTAAATTTGACTTCAGAAAGGGTGTATGGACCCTGCAGATAATGGGGAAACAAGAAGTCGGCAGTATTTTCTTTCACTGCATGTTTACTGTGCAGTGATGGAAAGTAACTAAGTACACTTACTTGAGTAAATGTATTCTAGTACTCTCTTTTAGTACAGTTTTGAGGTGCTTGTGTCTATTTTATCTTCCTGCTATCACTGCCAGATGTAACCAGCAGACATTAGTTAAATTTTTGTCCCAGGCTGAAAGATTTCAAACTGAAGCAGTCGATCACTTGCAGCCCCTACTGAGCGGAGTGTCAAGTCAGCTGTCAGTGGTCGTATAAATATAAATATTCTACTCTACTACATTTGCCTGACAGCTTTAGTTACTAGTTACTTTTGAGATGAAAGATTTTATAAAATTTACTAAAAATAACAAGTTTTTACAACACAACAAATTGTAAACTTGTGGTTTATAACCTTTCTGGTTTCATGTCTATGATTTGTTAAAAGCTCCACCAAATGGAGAAACCAACCTTGTTTTACTTAAATACTTACCTGAAAGATATAACTACATTTACTTAACTGAGATTGTTCATGCAGGACGTTTACTTGTAATGGTGTGTTTTATATTGCTGTATTGGTACTTTTACCTAAGTAAATGGTCTAAATACTTCATCCATTACTGCTGCTGTGATGAGCACATTTGAAGTATAGTTGTAGCCTTTATATGTAAAATATCTGTGAGTGATGCTCATTTCATAAATAGAACAGAAATGTTTTTTTAAAAAAAGCCTCACTTCCTTTACACTTCCTTGAATTCATAGATATCTGAACTGTTGCGCAACATAACAACATGGAGGGTAAATGAAAAGATAAGATTGGAAAGAATTAAGATAAAAGATGAAAATAAGATTTCTATTAGAAATAAAGTAGTTCAGGTTGATTCTACCAAACAAACAAAATAGTTCCTACATGAAACTGCTCACAACCAAGTCTGAGGATTATCTTGAGTAACCAGATCATAATTTCTGGAAAGAGACGTTGCTGTTGAATTTTTCTAATGTATTTTTGGGGGCTTTGAGCAGCACAAGTCGAATTCCATCTAGTTCCACAACAACTGCCCCTTTAAAATCAGTTGTCATTTGTCAAAGTTACATCCTTATAAGGATATTTTATCTTTGATTTGATTATTAGTTCTTGTCTCTTGGTCACAATTAAAAATTACCACCTTGGTTCAGGTAGCATTCAAATGTTACACATTATTTTTTGCTGTTCAAAAAGTAGTTAAACTCTCAATTCTCTACATCTCTCTAATAATTAGTTGTTATAACCATTATTGGCTCTGTACATAAGGAGGGGTTAACAGAGTTTGGGTGGGTGCTACACACCACTACATCCCCGCCAACACAGTCACATCCTGTTTCATTGATCACCTCTCTCTGCATCGTGCCGCGGCTGATCAATCGGCCGCAGCCACAGCGGCGGCGGTCTGCCAAGGTTACCCGGAACGAATGAGCCATTTTGGCTCAAGTGTGTCGTGCCGTGAGCGGGACGGAGCTGCGGATCCGTCCCGGGGCTGAACACACCAGCCTCAGCTCGGTTTGAGCCAAAATGTCCCTGCTGCTGCTGCTGCTGCTGGACCTCAGCACAGGAGCTGGATGGAGCTGAAGCGTTTCACAGCTGCGGAAAGACAGACAGTGACAGGTGCATCCAAACCGGAAACTCTGTCTCCTCTCTTTGAAAACAAGAGCCCATAAACAACACTTCTATTAGGCCTCATTTACCAACTGTTCTTAAGAAATGCCTTCTTAAAAGCCTCTTACGCAGTTTTCACGAAAATTATGGCATTACAAAAAAGCTAAAATGAGAAAAACGTGCTGCATTAATACATTAAAAATAATAGTTCAGAGAAACACTTATTTTACAATATTTTTATTTTTTAACATTTCTTTTTACAAAATTATTACAATCAAACACCTTCAGTAGAAAAATAAAAGCTGCTGACATTTAATTTCCAAAATGAATGAGATCCAAAAAATCTCTGTATAGTGGGCAATATTCACGTTAATTCAAATTTGAAAATTAAAATGCAATATAAACAATGTAACCTAAGCAAGCAATATTTAAGTCAAAATTGTAATGCATTATAATGCAGCCTGAAAATAAAAAAAGTGCTTGACATTTAATTTTCAAATATTTATCCTGCTCTAAAGTGGACAATATCCAGTCTAATGCATTTACATTTATATGTCACCAAGCTCTGGAAAAATTATACTTTTTACTGCTTTCTACAGCTGCAACATCAAAATGTTTAAAAAACATTGATGCATCAGTAATAAAAATGAACCAAGGCACTGGCTCAGAACTGGGTTTGGTCTGTGGGTCCTGCACACCGACTGCACACTGCTCCTAGGTTTAAGTGACAATATTGAACATTTTCAAGTTAAAGCAGATGAATGTAAAAACCTTAGTGTCAAACTGCACACACATCATTCTGCATGGTCAAGTGAAAAATCTAAATGAAATAACAGTAAGCAGAACATATTTTCATTAGCTGATCTCTCCTTAAGATTATCTCTCTGGTAATTCTGTTCCATAGTGACTTTTCCTGCAGAAGTTTCCACCATTGATTCAAACTTTGAAGCAAATGGACCTGCACATGCAGCAGCACTATTAGAACAACCAATAAGGAATGCCAGCTCTCTTAGATGACCTGTGATTGGTCAAAGTCTCCTGTCGGTCCGTTTGTCTACAGCCTGAAAACAGAGCCAAGAGGAGGTGCAGATGTCTAGTTTTCTCTCAGACCGTGTGATTTACAATATGCTGAAAGGCTATTATGGAATTATTGCTAAAGGATGTCAAAAAATGTTGCCTACCCCAGCTTTAAATACTAGTGTGGCTACACGTTTATGAAATATGAGTTTTATTTTGAAACATATAACCGGAAATACTCTATTTCCATTCTAGCTTTCTTGACGTCGCTCCTTATTTTTTCCCAATATTAAACCTTGGGGGAGGGATCCTTGAGAGCTGTCGCACAACTACGGTAGACTACAGACTGTACTTTCCGATTTGCTCTGTTTGAGTTGTGCAGGCGGCGGAGGGTCCACACGAGGTGACTCAAAAATAGCTCTCAAAGGCGATTAGGTATGACGGATACTAACGGAGGGGCTCCGCGGGACTCTACGTAAAGATGAGGATTCCTCCGGTGAGTGAGTGAATTTGTTTTCATGACATTTCACAGCTCTGTTGTTGCTCTAACGTTACAACCCGCCATTGCAACTTAAAGTGTGAACTAAGCTGAAGTCAGTGAGGATGGGTGTTGTGGTATTTTATGGTGTGTTCGGCTAGCTAAGCTGTGAGGAATACCGTTGAAGGTGGTGTTACGGTAACACTGTTTTTACGTCAATTACACAACACGGTAACGCTCTCCTCTGTAGCCTAATATTCACTATAATGATAGCAGTGCGGCGGGAGGCAAAACATTGCCAGTGACCATGACAAATGGACCAGGTTAACCTGAGGAGGAAAGCTTTTTAAATTCCTTTTAACCGTTAAAACTGGCCGTTAGCCACAAAGCCCACCGAGTCAGCGGCGGTGTGAGTGTCCGTCAGAGCAGCAAGTCGCTGCCGTCACTCGGCGCACGACTGCCCGCTGAACCGGTGGAGCAAATACTAGCTACTGCATTACAATGATAAAAAACACAGCGACATTATTTGGTCACAAATTTATATTTTTTTGCCATGTTGTTAATTCGACTTGGTGATAACTGTTTTGGAAACTTACTCGTGGCCTTTCGTGGATTTTGTGGGTCGTGGTTAAAAGGGAACCCTAGCTTTGCGCAACTCTCGCGAGATTTTTACTAGTTTCACCATTGTGCACGTTGTTCACATTATTTAACTTGTACAATGTGACAAGGCTGTGTTTAACGTGTAGGAAGAAGAAACACTTAGTTAAGTATAGGGAAAGATGATAGTTTGGGTTTAAGTAATCACTCTCGCGAGATCTCTCGTGGGTCCAGGGTTCCCATCCTGACGCGACCAATTTTGGTGTGGACGTTAAATTCAGCTAGCAGCTCTGCTAATACAACTGTCCAACTTCTGGTGCAAACTAACCTCAACTGTTGTGATTTTGTAGCTGTTCTGCATTTAATGACACTGTAGTTTTCCATGTGTTTACCCAGTCTACCTGTGAATAATATTTACCATCTGAGGCTGTGTTTGGCCTGTAGGCAGCAGGCACAGCCACAGTGCCACTTATGGTTGCATAATCCAAGCTAATGGTCATCTATCTGCTCCTGAGAGTTGGTTTGTTGGTGGCATGTCTTTTGCATTTACCTCATCATTTGGTCACAGGGCCTTAGTCAAGCCCTGGAGGTGGACTTCGGAAGACGTGGGCCCATCCCAGTGCCACCTTGAAAAGTCATCATAACCAGTAAGGAATTTGAATTTGTCACTGAGGAGAAAGTCAGATCAGATAATAATAGTGTATTTTTCTCATCACCAAATCAGTGGCTCGAACTTTTATCTCACTAATCATTCTCTTTCCTGGTCTTACTTGGTATCTCTCCAGTTTGACTTATCTAGAGTGATTGTGGACTGGGTGTAAAACACAGAGGAATTTGGGGGCTGCACAATATGATAAAAATATATATTTAAATTATTTTGACAGATATTGCCATTGTGATATAATTCATGATAAGTGGGAATGATCATCATTTGCATCACAATTCTTAATTTTTGCTAAAAAAAAAAAAAAACAACAACAACAAAAAAAAAACTTTGACATTTGTTGGGTTCTTTACCAAAGAAACATGTTTTTATCCATCTGGAGAACAAGATTGGGAGGCCAGGCATCCCTGCAGCATGGCAGTACTTCATTATAATGCTGTTTTTTTCACACATTTTTCCTTTGTCAAAAAATTGCAGCTGCTGCGATTTGGATATTGCACTGGCCATATTGCAGCTCTAATAATATTTTGATTAATTGTGCAGCCCTACAGAATGTGTGATCAGGGTTTTTACCTGTAGCAGAAGAATATGATATCTCACTACATCTTCAAGTGGTATTAAAACCCAGGGGAGGCTGATCTAACGGGCTCCCATGCAAAGACAGGCTCTCATGTGTGCAGAGACTTCCCTGATTTAGGTTACTGTATGCTTTCACAAAGTATTAGTCTCTCCCTGATGGCAGCCCAGCAGCCTGTCTCCCTTTGCTGTTTTTTCTGTCTTGTGGTGGTTAAATGTAGATCAAAACATAAGGGAGAAAAGAAAATCATAATAGCTTTTGACACTTGCTGTGAAGCAGAGCTGCTCTTTGTAACAGGAGGACAGCTACTCTCTTTTTTTTTACCTTTCCTTCTTCAAATCTCAACAGATTTATCTTTTCAACCTCTCTTGTCAAGGAAATTATCTTTGTCTTTTTTAGGAATTGTGACCTTTTGGAGGATACAAACCTGTGGCATGTTTTTCTTTTATATATTTTGCCTTTATTTCTAGCAGTACTTGAAAATTACAATAATGAAAAAAACTCACTGGAGGAGTAGACAACTCCCAGTGTACTCCCAGTCAGGGCGTTAAACATTACATAATAATGTGTCACTCAGTCATGCGATCTTGTTGTTAGAAAGTGATGTCAGTCCATTCTTAAAGAGAGGAAGCGATCATTTGAGGTTTCCTGTGCTCACCCTGAGTAGACGGCGTCTGGAGCACGGCGGTTGTGGATAGGGATCTAAAAACGGTGTTTATCAGGATGCAAGCTCACAGCCGTGGGAAGTTTTTAGCACAGGAAAAAAGGAACAGCATAGAAACTTCTATGTACAAGGTGCACAGCTATTATCACTTTCATAAAGAGAATTTACAGATTAAGAGGGTTTCCCTGAATCCAAATCCCCTGTGAAACATGCAGCTGTTTTAAATGTAGTGATTCAACTAACAGATATTTTTCTTAAAGCTTTTTTCCCTCGATGAATCATTTTGTGTATAAAATATCAGAAAGTAATATAAAAACTTCACCATGCCCTTTAAAGTGTGTGCAAGGGGATATATATTCAATTTGCTTGTTATATTTGACCAACAGTCCAAAATAAGGTTGCAACTAACAGTTATTTCCATTATTATCCATGACTAGTCTGTTGATTATATTCTTGATTAACAGGTTAATGATTTAGTTTATAAAATGTTAAAAAATAAATAAATAAATAAAAAATTAGAGCCCACAGTTTGCTTGTGTTGCCAGACCATTAGTCCAAAAGTTAAAGTTTTTAAATTTACTGTCACATGTATGAAGAAAAGCAGTTAAAACTAAAGAATTTTGGGCATTTTACTTGACAAATGATTGAACTGATTAGTCAGTTATCAAAATACTTGGCAATTAATTTTGTGTTGATTGACTAAATAGATAATGGACCAATTGTTTGAGCTGTAGTCCAAAACAAAAATTTACTCAGCCAAGTATCTGTCACATTTGAGAAGCTTCAACCAGCAAATATTTTGCATTTTTGCTTCAGAGAATGGCGGGAAAGATTATTGACAGACTTATCAATTTATCATCAAATCATTTCACCTCTGTTTATATGCACCATTGTCAAACTATCCAGCTGTTAGCAGAAGCTTATTACAACACATTAAGGAAAATAACATGTTACTACCTCCCTCCTTCATGTCCCTCAAAGTGATGTTCAGGGCCAGAAAGCAGAAAATGTACTGGTCCTATGTTTTGACATACAAGTGAAGCCATTCTTATCAAAACGGTTTTAATAAAGACATTAAAACTTAAATAAAGTCTGAGCATCATTCTCAAGTGCTGACTGAAGGACACCCAGTCCTCCAAAGGTCATGAATTACGGATGCATCACACCATTCATTATGGTTTAATGCACAAATCAACATGATTAATCCCTTTGAAAACCTCGTCACCACCACTCATTGTAACATATACTTCAATATATTTAAGATTACAAAGTACAAGTTTATGATAAACCATATTTGCGTATTAAACTAATTACCAATATATTGATAATATTAGAAATGCTAAAAATTATTTATATAAAATGAAGTGGTATTTTTAGTGTGACAATTCATTCATGACCTTTGGATCAGTATGTGTGACAAAATAATCTTAATTTAAGACCAACTTTCTAGCTGTTTAGCTTTAAACCACATCTTCTTCACCATGTCAAGCAGAGGTATAAGAAAATATTGAGTGTAATATTATGTTT
Organism: Lutjanus erythropterus; assembly: GCF_056507025.1. Taxonomy (NCBI): domain Eukaryota; kingdom Metazoa; phylum Chordata; class Actinopteri; order Lutjaniformes; family Lutjanidae; genus Lutjanus; species Lutjanus erythropterus. The sequence continues at coordinate 17,413,364 of NC_139328.1, forward strand.
TGTGATACTGTATCGATTCTTACCTCTGTATGCCATCAGCTGGTGACTCTTAACTGGTTTATGACCCACCCCCCAAATCAAAGTTACATATTTTTCATCTTATCTGTAGTGCTATTTATCCAGTTAGATGTTTTTTTGGTGTGAATTTTTGAGTTATCAGCCGTAGAGATGTCTTCTTTCTCTCAACTATAATGGAACTAAATGACACTTGACAACTCAACAGTTATGTCTTTTTTCCAGAAATCATGACATGGTTGCTCAATATAATCCACACGCCTTGGTGTGAGCAGTTTCATGTAGGAACTACTTTCTTTTTGCAGTGGAATCTACCAGAACTATTTTAGAATCTCCCAGATTTTCTAATGGAGAGAAAGTAGTTCTGCTCACAACAAGGTCTGTGGTTTATCTTGAGAAACTGAATTTTTAGAAAGAGACACTGATTTCTCACACTCACACAAAAAAATCTAGATGGATTAATAGCACTACAGGCCAGGGTAAAAAAAAAAGTACTTTGAACAGTCCCTTTAAGTACTGGGATGAGTCTGAACATGCAGGAATGTTTATGCAGGACATTTATTTGTAATTTAGTAGAAGAAAGCTCAGATCACTCTTCTGAATATAGCCATATTTAAGACAGAAATTTTAGTCTTGAATGGCTCTATTCATATTGGCGTTTTTGTTGTTTTTTGACAGGTATTGCACTTGTCACTGCAACAGAAGCACAGCTGGACAATTGTTAACATTAATGATGAGATATTTAAGGGGCCCATCTTCAGTGACGCAGCATGCACTCTACCTGAATCCTGGAAACAGTGTACTCAAATGCTGTTATATCATTATAAAGGATATTACACCTGTCATTTTCTTGCTGTGGCGTATAAAAATGTATGCTGTGAAAAGTGTCATTAACATGGAACAACATGGGAAGCTAATCATCGCTAATGTGTGAGTGTATTTGAAAACACCAACCTCATGCAGGAAGTAGACATCCAGAAAAAAAAGAAAGAAAAATTCCTAAAAGAGGAAAGTGTTATTCAACTTAACCAGATCCAAAATTGAGTACATTTCTACTGTATATATTGTAGAACTAATGATTGTAAGGGAATTCCATCTGATTGTTGAGGAAGTGAATGCATCCTCCCTCACAGGAAGCAACAACAGGAAACACAGTCTTGTTCTGACAGCGAGGACTCAATGAACTGTTTTAGCATTCTAGTTTGTCTGAGCCTCCTCACTGTTTATGCCCTTGTCTTATTTAATTTTACTGCCATGCCAGGATGTCCAGTCAGGCATGGTTTATCGTGTTAGTAGTCTGTTAGGCCATTTCATTATTAGCGTGTCTGGCTTACACCGGGGGCTGGACCATGGTTGGAGTGATCAGCTGCAGTTAAAAATAGACCCCGATCTTGTTTTCATTCATGTTTCAACATTATGCATCATACTTTTACACCAGTTCACCAGTTATGTTTTGCCTTTTTTCATGTGTTGTACTATCATTGTATTGAGATGCATAAATGTAGAAAATGAGGTAGCTCACATTTTATAATCGTCTGTGCTATGACTGATCAAATTAAACGCCACAAAAAATTGTTAGAGCTAAAAGAATTAGTTGATCAACAGATATCACTAAGAATTTTAATGTTCAATGAATTCTTGCATCCTGCTGTAAGGATTTCAAGCAGAATATCTTTATATTTTGGACTGTTGCACCATTTTGTGACATTTCACAAATCAAACAAGGAATGAAACAATTAAATTTCATGATAAACCACGATAAAATTCCAGACGATTAGTAAGTCGTGATAAAATGAACCTTACTAGAAAAACTAAATGAACATTTGAGAAGTCAGAACTGTCCTTTGTTTTTGTGTCATAGTGATTTCAGTTAGATTTGGTTCAGTCTGAGCTGTGGAATATTAACTCAACCATTTTTGCTCACCACATCTGAGCCTTTCTTACCTTCAGGTATGCATAAACCACAGGTTATATCTTTTTATGATACAAAAATGTAAAATCAGTCATCTTATTGGTATCAGACTTGAGAAGCATTTAATTAAATGTATCGGCTAAAAAAACAACCCATATCATGCATCCTTACCATAATCATGATATGAAATTTTTTGAACGTTTCATCTCTGTACCAAACACTCTCTTAAGCATCATTCTGATGGTATTAAGGTATAATTTTGTCTGTGATCATTATCTTAGTTTGGTGTGTTAACATGCTAACATTTGCTAATTAGCACTAAACAAAGTACAGCTGAGGCTGATGTGACTGTCATTAATTTTGCAGGTGCAAGATGAAAAAAGAGACTCACCAAAGTAGTGGCAAAATTATCCGGAGGGGGATATAATATGTGAAACAAATTTCATGGAAAGATTAAACTACCCGTCTTTTCATCACAAGTGTGTGTATGTGCAGGCTAGGAAGTAACCTAATTGTTCATCAATTTTATCCGATAATTGTTGAGATTTTTCACTCTCAATCATAAATGTCAACCTTGTGGTGATCACCAATAAGATTCATCCTCAACCTGGACACCATGAATATTTGTACCACATGTCTATCCATCTAGTAGTTGTTGAGATATTTCAGTCTGGACCAAAGTGGTGAATGGACCAACCAACATTACCATCCCTAGGTCTATACCACTGAATGGCTAAAAATGTAAAAATTCTATTGACTACAGCTTCAAAAATGTGAAGAATTGCTCGTTTCATATTCTAAGAAATGCTAATACTTTATCTTTTGGCTGTTTATTAGTTTCAGAAGTAATTTTAGGACAGTAATACAGGCTCTGGTAATTTGTGATGGACATAATTTTGTCATTGATAAGTATGTAACAATACCAAGAACATGGATAAAAAGTCTGTGATACAGTATTCATCATGATGTTAAAAAACATATGCTTCTTTCCCCCTATTCAGTATTGTAGACTGTAAAATAGTTTATAGACCATTAGGAATATCCATCAGGTGAGCTCCACTGTTACACACAATCTTGATAGGCTTGTTTCACTTCAGGTCACACCACATGTAATTGCTTGTGTCTACATGGTAGAAAATTTATGGTTATGAAAAAATGTTTAATTTTGTGCTTGACATGCTGTTGACTTAAGAGAACTCCACGCCCTTCACACTTGCCATGTTTTATGTAGGTTTTCTTCCACACTCTTTGATTGTTTTTGATCAGTCATTAGTTGAGGAGTTAGAGCATGTTCGTACACATTTTCGTAATATCGTGTAGCTACAGGACCATTTTTGCTTTAGTCCTACGGGCTCTCTGACTGACACACTCTCTCATGCACATATGTCTCCTTTAGAGCATCTTCCCAAGTTTACATGTCTAAAAATACAGCTCCTTCACGCACTTCAACTAAAGATGCATTATTCAATGCCTCTGCAGAGTAATTAAATCTTAATCAGGGACGGGCTCCTGTCCTCATGGAGGTGTATCTGTGTGTGTGTGTGTGTTTGTTCACATGTATTTGTGTGTGTGTTTTTGGTCTGAACTGACAGTCCTGCAGTCCATTGGAGTTTCTTGGGCTCCTCTGATGCAAGACGATTTAAGAAGTCTTTCATTTGGGATAAAGGAAAACATTTCTACTAATGTAAAAGATGCAGAGTTTGGATGAGGTTAACTTTGGTGCTGGTTCAGGTGATGTGGCTGGTTTAGGTGATGTAAGGGTTACTGGATCATCTCACACTCTTTGGTTTAGTTTTCTGCCTTTCGATTTTAAAAATGCCTGGTTGTTTTCATGCTTTGTCCTGTGGAGGCAAATTCAGTGGGACCTGACACTAGATACTGCTGCTCATGTGTCATCAAATCATGTCATCAAGGCCTGCAGTTTTAATTGATTCTTTTTCAAATGGTAGATGTCACAAGTAGGGCTGCATCAAACAATTATTTTTTTTATTATTAATCAATCTGCAGATTGAGTCATGATTAAGTGATTAATCCTTTAGTCTATTAAAATATCAAAAAAGTGAAATTGCTCATCACAGTTTCCCTGAACCCAGAGAGATGTCTTCAGATTGCTTCTTTTGTGCAACTAACTGGCCAAAACCCAAAGACTCTTCATTTACTATCATAAGTGACAAAGAAAGCAGCAAATCCTCACATTTAAGACGGTGGAACCTGACCAAATTGCTAGTGAATGTTCAGATTTAACCACAACCACTCAACATATTACTGTTGTTTTTTGTCAATGGTGAGTGAAGCAAATCTACCAGTCACTTGTATATTTTACCAGAATTTGGCTGGTAGCTGGTGCTGATTTTGAGCCCTGCCACAGACTGTATTGAGTTGTAGCTTCTGCAATAGTGGGCCAATCACACTTTGCATTACACTGAAGAATGTGTGTGGTAATTGGCTGTCAACAAAACCATACGAGTAGTCACCCAGAAAGGTTGAATCAAGGGCAACTGGACTTGGTTAAACAGATCATCTTCACAGATACCATATAAATAGTAAAAAAAAAAAAAGAAGGATTGAATGCTGGTATCATCTGACTGAAAAGGTTTTCATAGTACTTTATACTGGGTCATTTTGGTCTATACCTTCAAGGTATCGAGTATTGATACCCAACCCTAGTTGAGCTATGTAGCAATAGTTAAATGCAGTATTTCACACAAATACAAAATCATACTTGAATACATTGAAAACTCGGAATACAATTACAGCAAATAGTTGAGTGTTTGAAACATGTACAGGCTGGGGCATGTTGAATTGCACAAATTAGAAAAATTAATTTCCTAATCTGAAGTAAGGTTGTGATTGCAACATTTTGCAGGTGACTCTTGCTGGAGTTTCCCACATGCAAATAGAGGTTTCATTAATTTGTAGCAGAATAAATCACCATTACCTGCTGTATGAAATAGATGCATGAAATGTTTTAGTTTATATCTCCTTCATCAAGTTGTATTGATTGAGCATTGACATCACCTTGTGTGTGTCTCAACTGAGTCATCATACTCCCATCTGGACTGTGCCTTCCTAATGATTTGTAACATGCTCCAATTATAAAGCACTTTTTTTTTTGTTTCATTCACTCATAGATCAATAATTATGTGGATTTTCTTGTTTTTAAGAAGAGCATTTTGTAGTCAGTGTAATTGTTTTGCCTTTTTTGGCTCTGATGGCAGTGTTGTCCTCAGCCTCATGCTAGAAATGGTTTGACCCATGCTACGTACTACATGTGTATACACTCCTGTCCTGTGCCTTCACTGTTTTGTGCTGACATCGTGCCCATGCTTGCACCTTAAACTAAGCGGAAAATGTGTTGACTCTGCTCCTTTCACCGGGGTCTTCGCTCTGCGGAATATCTGGTCTCTGGTGTAATCCCTGGTCGCTCTTGTCCTTATGAGAATGACCCTGAAGTTCAGCCTGGCTGTTACTCATTTGCAGCCCTACACACACACACTTACACACACACACACACACACACACAAATGCTCATGCCCCACACCATCATATCCTCACTCCAAGGTCTCCTCATCAGCAAGGACAGACTGGGCAGGTTTACTGTGCAGTGATTCAGGCTTCAGCTGTTTTCCATTCATGACTCTTGATTGCCTTGTCGAGCTTGGATAGATAATGGCTCACTTTTTATGATAATGTGCAATACATACAATAAGCTAGATGTTATGTATTATCAACTGAAGGTGCTGTTCATGAACTAGAGTGTCCCATACTTATCTTGAGATTTGTTTTGATTTGTTTTCATTCTGATGTGTGGATGTGATTCTTTTATTTCAAAAGACATGTTTATCATATTATGCTTGAAAATAGAGCTGCAACAAATTATTATTTTCATTACCAATTAATAATTTTGGGTATAAAATGTGGATAAATGCCTTGTATCATTTCCCAGAGCTCAAGGTAAAACCTTAAAATAGCTTGTTTTATCTAACTAACAGGCCAAAACCTGAAGATAGTCAGTTTACTATCACATATTACAAAGAAAATAAGAGAAGCTGGAAATCAGTAAATGTTTGGCAACTTAGCTTGGAAAAATATCTGAAACAATTAATTGAATATCATAATAGGTGCTTATTATTTTATTCGACTTATCATTTAAGCTCTATTTGAAAATGACAAGCTTTTGTTTCATTTGAATTTGAAGGTGCCACTTTACAGTCTGATAAATTGTGATGGACATTTTGCCACAATGAAAATAATTGTTAGTTACAGCCTTATTACATGATCTGCTTGATTAATCCAATCAACAATCCAAAACCCAAAGATATTCAGTTAACTATCAAATATGATAAAGAAAAAGCTTCAAATTCTCACATTTGAGAAATGGAAATCAGAAGGCTGCAATTTTGGGGATTTTTGCTGAAAAAAAATGTTTCAAACCATTGATTTTCAAAATAGTTCTTGATTGTTTTCCTGGCTGATTATTTTACTTGACTTATCATTTAGCTTTGTTTCAGTTCTAGATATGAGGTGTGACATTGCCTTGTGCTTTAAAGGCAGTATTTTTTTATTTCCAAAGCATTTAACTGGCATTAATTTTCTGTAGGCCAATCTAAAGTTCATATACTGAAAGAATATTAGAAACCACCTAAGTGAAACTAGGATCATGTGTTGCCACACATGTTGAGAAGCAGCTCTGTACTGAATGGTGTTTCCCCTCTGTTTAAGGTGTGGGCGCTGGGCGCTTGCCAGACTGGGTGAAGTGAGAACTGAGAGGGAAACCCGCTGAGAAAAAATACTGCCTGGGACCGCTGAGGAGGACCTCTGTGCAGGTGAGGACTGACAGAGAGAGGAACATTATTTCAAGGCCAAGTATACATGCAGGATTTTCAACAGTCAGAATGTATAGAAAAGAATGCTCATTTTTCATTTATTAATTAAATGAATATTGAATTTTGTATTGAGTATTAAATTAATCGCTAACTATTTTGATAATCAGTTAATCTGTTTGTTTGTTTTTTGTTTTGTTTTTTTACAGAAAAAAGTCTTTACTCCTCTCTTACAGTAAACAGAATGTTTTTGGTTTGTGGATGTCATTTTGGGCTTTGGGAAACTCTTGTCAACATTTTTCACCTTTTTATAGATCAGACAACCAGTTGATTAATGGTGAAAGTGGTCACCAGATTGTTCAATTATAAAACTAATTGTTACAGAAATTACCTGAAAATGGGTTCAAACATGTTTGACCTATTTGTCAACTGACAAGATTGTGACAGGATTAATTTATTGAGAAAATAGTCTACAAAATAATCAAAAATGACAGTCATTGTTATTTGCAGCTGAAATCATGATAAAGTAAACAATATATGTATAAAGTTGAGTTGTAAATTCAACTCATGATATGACTTGCATACTATCTTAGGGAGTTTTATGTTGCAAGCTTAACAGCTCTCAATGTAGGAGGTTAGAGTATATGAAAAACTATGTGCTGTCAAAACAAAATTTAAATCTCAACCCCTGGCATAATCTACAAAAGAACATTTGAATTTTATGTTTGGTCATTCAAACTAGCCTCCAATGAGTGTTTCAGTAGGACAGGTTTCGATTGCAAGATCTCCAACATTACAAGCAGCCATGACTGAGGCATGGCAAGGAAACAGTCCAGTGTAGACTGGATCATGATGTCTACAAGAGTGTGTCATTTCTCCTTTCATAACCATTTCCTTTACACAAACTTTGGCTATTTAATCATGCTCTGTCATTCGGTGAGTGTGTCATCTAAAACCTAAACGATGATCGGTAGAAGCTTATCAGCAACTATTTTGATAATCAATTTATTGTTTAAATCCTTTTTTTTAATTCTCTCATTCTAGCTTCTTAAATGTGAAGATAATTTGTTAAATTGAATATTTTGGGGCTTTGGACAAAGTAAGTGAGTTAAAGATGTTACCTTTGGTCTTGATGAAACTGTTGAGAATTTTTCACTATTGTCCGTGAGTAAAAGTAAAGTAAAATAATTGACCAAAGCCTTTACTTACCTCAACAGCAGAGGATAATAGGGCTTTATTTGAAGGAAGTTTGTATTAGAGGCAGGTATTAATTTCTAATTCTCTCTGTTTGATAAGTGTAATTAAGCATGTTGTAGTAGGCAACACAGAATGAAACAACAGCAGCTCTCAGCACCATTGACCCTCCAATGACATTCAACACTGGAGACGAGCTCCAAAACACAGTTGCAACACAGCTGGGGGCAAGAAATGTAACAGCCAACTCACTAATGGTTAAAACCACAAACCTGCTCAAAAATGACAATTAGGCTACCAGCATAAACCACCATATTCCACACAGAAAAATTACAAACACTAATGAAAGGTATCATTTGTCCAGCACTATGCATGATGGGAAGTAAGGACCATCACTACAGTATTTTAGAATGAAGTTTGTTTTGATCAGCTTCCATTAAAAGCCCTCTTGCATTTCAGTTGACAGTTCAAATTTGTTGTGAGGTAGTGAGAAACTGAAGATCACACTAGGGGTGGGAATCTTTTGGCACCTTATAATTTGATCCGACTCTAATTCAGAGGGCTACGATGCAACTATAAAAGAATTATTTATGCATCTTGGTTCGTCACAATTTTAAGCTTTTAAAGCCAAGGGGTGTAATTCAGACTGCCATCCTCACCAAAACTCAAGAAGTAGCCTAGTTTAGAATAGAAACATGATGCACATGTTTATGTCTGTCAGGTTTCACCATCCAGTTGGTTTAGCCTTATGGAACATACAACCCATCTTACAAAACTGGTGCAGGTGATCATAAGCTAGAGAAGTGGCTTTTAAATTTCTATTGATTATTGACTTTTCTGTATTAAATCATTATATTCTTAGAGAATCAAGAGGCATCATATAATCAGTTATTTCCCCCACCCCTAGATTATGCACAGTAATGTACTTTTACTAGGAAATAAATACATTTCATAGACATTTTAAATTCCTGTGGTATTGGCAGTTTATAAATATAGATGTTATGGTAATTCATGTTGTATTTTTGTAAGGTAGGGTCCTGGGGAGACACCAAATTGCTCTTTTGGGTCTCAAGCTGAAAACGTTTGTGAACCTCTGGTTTATTTAATAGACCAAGCAATTAATTGATCAATAGAGCAAATAATTGGTGGATTAATAAATAGTGAAAGTAATTGTACTCTTAAAAATTGCTGGAACAAATTATTTGATGACAGAATTGCTTTTTGTAGTGGATGATCCTGGCATTTTTGGCTTAAGAAGAGAAGGCTTAAGAAGCACAGAAACACATTTCCTTAGTATGCAAAGAAATTTGATAAGTTTATATCTTGGATGTCTCCTTCTTACTGCCATATAATTCACTCTGTAACCCTCCTAATCAACAATACCCATACTTCCCTTTTATTATCTCTGTGACCCTAGAGTGAACACAGGAGAGGACTGCATGGGAGGGAAATGAGAAGTAAAAGTGAAACAGAGTTGGAGGGAATATTTCTACTTAAACAAATCATATTAAAACAAGTAGAGGATAAAGATATGAAAAAGGAGATATGATCCAGGCTGTGGGGGACATCTGCATACAGTATGGAAATGTAAACGGCCCTGGTATTAAGGACACACTCTTCCTGCTTCTAGGTTCACACAGCCATCGGCAGGGTGGAGCTTCCTGACCCATGGAGAATTACTTCCAGGCCGAGGCCTTCAACCTGGACAAGGTGCTGGACGAGTTCGAGCAGAACGAAGGTGAGCTACTGTCAGACGAGGCGAGGACAGATAGTGAGTCATTGTGCTCAAGAAAAGAGTGATGGCAGTGCCATCACTCTTTTCTTCCATCATGGCACTAGGTGTAACTGTGGTTTCAGAGGAGCTGTGGTTAGGGTGCCGTCATGAGTAAATTACCAAGGTGTCAGACAATCAGCCACCGCCCAGTGAGTTTGAGTAACATTTACAGGTGGTGATTGAGGGTGTGCAGAGAGGGAATAGGACTAATTGGATTGTCCATTTCCCCTGGGCTTGTGTGAAACTGTGTTATTGGTGCAAGAGAAGAGGGTTGTCTTTTTTTCCGTCTTCACACTTAATGCTCACATTAAAGGAGCAATATCTAACAATTGTATGTCCAAAAGTAGGGCCAGTTGGAGCCATAGACATTATATTAAATGGAATTTAAACCTATTTATGATCCATGGTTGAGGCGAGTTGTTTCCCCCCTGACCCCTCCTCCTCAGACTTGAGGACTTTCAGGCAGGTTGCAGGAATGCTGCAGGAGGGCAAGACGAGCACAAGATTAAAACTTGACAATAACAAGCAACAACATGCCCTACAGTGTAGGTTGATCAGTTTATAACTGTCAACTCTATATGAGCCCTGCGAACCAACACATGAATGACAGCGCCTCCCCCTGCCCTCATCCTCCCTAACAGTTAGTTATGAACGTACATTCAGCGACTCTCTCAGTCCAAATTAGCCCAGCAGCTCACTTCACCTCACTTCAGTTTCAACAACCCGACACAGAAGAAAAAACATACCATCCGGTCATGGTCCTCTGACTCTCGTGGCTCAAACATGTCTGGATATGTCCAAGAAAGCTGCTTGATGGACCATCCATGTTTCAGGTCATTTTCAGGTTGTAGTGGTGTTTGACACTGAGACAGTAGAACTGACACACCCACAGCATTTCAATGCAGAGAAAATGGCTATTTTTTTTGTGATTTTGAGACCTAATTTTATATACTTAGTGATTTTTTTTAAATAATTCATATTTGGCTGGATGATTTATTGTGCATGTTTCTGTGGTGTTACAACCTCAGAACCCACATTTATTGTTGCTTTACAAGCAGCAAGTATTACAACTTAGCATGTTTCCTTAATTAATGACATCACGTCCATTTTATGATTTATTACGCTAAATATATTAGAATTCTCCTTTTGATAAAGAAATTGTGTCACAGCCTTTTTTAAGTAGTGGTTCCACTGTGTTTTTTTATTGTGATTGTAATATACACGCTGCATTACTGAGCTCTGCAGTTCAAACGGTCTGTTTATGATAGTGGAAAGAGTGCTCTTCTTGGATTTATGTCAGATGACCCCAGAAAAATGCCAGTCTTCCACACACAGCATATTTTGATGGTACTGTGAGCTCAGTGTGTATTTTGGCTGTGAGCGATTATCTGTGTGTCCTCTGCCAGATCCAGCTTGGGAGATTAAGTCTGTGTGAGTGAATATGTGTGTGTGCTTGAACCCGCTACAGCACATATTAAAACAGCTTAGCATGAATTCCAGTGGAGGGAGGAGAGTACTATACAGTAGCTGACACGGCTCTGCAAGAAAGTCATTTTGAATAAATATTAAAAGAATTTCCATTCGTATTACACAGCATTCATGTGTCAGCTTGACTGATGGATCCCAGGGGTGACCGAGCCATTTGGCCCACTTCTCTCACAATTTCCCAGTCCATCTACACACTAATTTCCCACTCCATGCCAACCTCATTTCTCAATTTGTCCCCTGGTTTGTTTCTGCCATTTTTAGCTCTTTCGATCACCTGGGAGTGTGTATCTTTGTATTAGTTCTCTGTGGCAGTTCATTTGAGGCTTCCTGTCATGCTGCTGAAGGTTCATTGTTGTTAGCCACTTCTCCTTATTCTCTGTTTCATTTCTTCAATGTGACAAGAAACCTGCAAATTAGCTAAAGATATAGTTCAAATGATATGCAATTAAAGTGATAATGTGGATTATTTATTGTGGGAGGTACTTATTGATAATCAGTGTATTACCTATAATAGATGGCAGTTGACATGCCCCTAGTTTGAAGAAGTAATGTTTTGCTGTGGACAGGATCAGCAGCCAAGGTTACATTAGCTACTGAAAAAATGTCCAACTAAAAAAAAAAAAATCAATCAGTTTAAGTGTTGCTATATTTTGAATATTTTCACTGCTTTACCTTGCTGTCAGACAGCCTTTTTCCAGTGAGAGTTGTTTAGAACAGTTGTTATAAAAGCCAAATATTGCTCTCCCACTCCACCAAACTCCATGGGAAAAATCAGTCATTTGACCTCGTAGAACACAAGAGCTGCTGGTCTACCGCTGCCTCGATCAGTTAGTTTGTTCGTGTTATTGTGTTACTTCAGTGTTTTAAAAGGATAGTGTTGATTCACCAAAATCACACAATAACACAAACAAGCTAACTGATCGAGGTAGTGGTAGAACAGCAACCTCCATGCTCTGTGAGGTTTTTGCTGGCTGAGCAGGAGATGTTGCTATTTGGCTTATATAACAGCGGTTTCCTGTCGGAAAAGGATGTCTGACGGCAAGGTGAAGTGGTGAAAATATTACTTAAAATGATACAGATTTTCTTAGTTAGACCCTTGTTAAAGTGGCTAAAATATATTTTGCTGCTGACCCTGTCTACAGTAGTACATTGCTTAGCTTCCATTCTGGTACTCCTCTCTACTTCTTCAAACTGGGGGCATGCTAATTGCCATTTACTGAAGGTAATATACTACTATGGATAAGTACCTCTTACATCTCCACGTCAAGTACTCTGAACTATCACCAAAACCACCATTGAATCAAGTGATAATTTGCCTTACCTGTCATAAAACCTCAGCCTCAGGGACAAAGTGAGGTCCGTATTAATCATGTGTTTTCCTCTGTTCTTTTTTCTGCCAGATGAGACAGACAATCCCATTCTCTCGGATGCCAAGTGGACCCAGATCCTGGCCCCGCCAGCCCACCTGCTCTCTCTGAACCCCGCCCTGGCCCACGCAGACCTGAGCCCCCGGGAGAGTCCGTTGCCCTTCAAGACCCTCCCCGACTCCTCCTCCAGTGCCTCCCCGGGGGCTGACCCCAAAAGACATTCCGGTCCTGAACCATCCTGGGTAGAGGAGAGGCCGGCAGACGTCCACAGCCCACCCCTCCCCCAGCCCAACATCGGCAAACTGGTGGGCACAGACGACCTCTCGCCGCCCCCTGTGACGGCCTGTAATGCTGTGGAGAATGGCTGCCCCGCCAGCCCTGCAAGCCCACAGATAGATGGGCTCAGCAAGGAGATAAGTTCTCCTCTGGATAACCAGCCTAGTGTCCCTGACCAGGAGGCTAAACCTCATCAGGAGGAGAGAGACACCTCAGAAACAGGAGGAGGAGACTCCTCTGTCAGTCACACTCACTTTACATTTGAGGTTGGATTGGGACAGGATGAAACTCTGAATGTGGAACCAACAACTCAAAATGGGGAAAGCGTCAAAGAGGAGGACATTACAGCTGTTTTACAGGACAATGGTCAAGAAAAACAAACTGCAAACTTAAAGGAGGAGCAGATAGAAAGTCCCCTGAAAAGGGGGAGAGACATTCAGGCTTGTTGTGAGGTGGAAGAGAATGGTGTTTCTCTACCTGATGGGGCTGAAGCTAAGGAGAAGCAGAGGGAGAAGCAATGTGGTCCTGAGGGACAGATAGACCAACTACTCAGAATAACAGGCCTTCCCAATGGTTTGGAGCAGGAAAGCAGTAGTCACTCTAAGCTTAAGGAGACAGGAGAGAAAGAGGAGGAGGAGGGTTTCTCTCCCTCTCCTGTCCCCTCCAAAGAGGACTCTGTCACTGAGGAGAAAGAAATGGAGGAAAGCAAACAGGAGAATGGCGATGGAGGAGCAGTGGGGTCAGGTAGCATCCAGCCAAAACTCAACAACAATCGGCTGCAGCCGGTTAGTGTTCCCTATGGAGGGGCACGGCCAAAGCAGCCAGTCAGCCTCAAGCTCCAGATCCCTCAGCCGCTGTCGGGCCAGGTCCAAAATCAGCTCGGCCCAGCCGCCCTCAGCAAGAACAAAAACCAGGAGAACCAGAGTCGGAGAGGCACGCCCTCTGAGACTACGCTCAGTGGGACAGATCAGAGTACAGTCGGGGTGAATGGAGATGGCGGTGTCCACTCTCCTCTCCTGATGCCCTCGGAGAGCCCAGACAATGACCTCCAGGCAGGCCAGCAGGGTGCTCTGTGCAGGAAACCTACAAGCTCCTTGGGAGAGGTTGCACCTGTGTGGGTGCCTGACTCCCAGGCCCCAGTCTGCATGAAATGTGATGTCAAGTTCACCTTCACCAAGAGGAGGCACCACTGCAGGGCCTGCGGCAAGGTCAGTGTAAAACTGCTTTTAAGTGAAAGTCTAAACTTAAGACACATTAAAAACAATGATTATTACAACATCCCTGACATGTCTGGGGCAGTCTCTCAAGGAGTCTCCTCTGAGTATTTATTTTATCTTAAGTTAATAAAGTCAATCAGTGATCAGACTAGGATCACTATGAATTACAGTCAATCAAAATGTCCAACCCTATTTCTTCCATTGTTCTTTTAACTTTCTCAAAATGTCATAACAGTTTAAATATTCTATTCCTCCTTTTGCTGGGAACCCACCCAAGAACCCCCTTTGGTCCCTGGACCCCAGTTTGAAAACCACTGAAATAATAGACCAAAATGCAGTCCATCCATGTATGATGTATTAGAGTATTAGAGTAAGTTGCATGACATTGAAAATCTCTTGCTGAAAAACTTGTTTGCTGTTACTATGCTGTTACCATTATGCTTCCCCCTCCTGCTTCTTTTTCAAGGTGTTCACCTCTGCTTGGGGGTTTGTCAAAGGGCATTTTGGGAATTGCTAAATGCAGTTGGCCTTTCGAGGCAGAGAAAGCTAAACTTGCAAAACACATCAGAAGAAAACAACTCCTGGAATGCACAAAACATCACATGGTTGCAGCATATAGTAGCATTCTTTTGTTTATGACAGAATTGAGGCTTCTTCCTTTTACATTTATCCATTAGATTTGCATTTTTGGTATTTAGCCGATGCTTTTATCCTAGGTTACTTACAGCAAGTGAGTAGCCTTGTAGGTTTGGTTTATGACTGGACAATTAATTGGTTATCAAAAAGATTATGGGGTAATTTTCACTTGATAGACTAACTGATTAATCTACTAATTGTTCCATCTAAAAGACACATGCCTGAAATGATCAAACCTGTAGTGTTTGTTAGTCAAGCAGTTATCATTTTACAGGAAATCAACCAGGACATGGTCAAATAAAATGCACTAATAACCCTACTGCAAACAAAACAGGATAAATAACTGTGTACACAAAGAAAAACAACATGAGAAATGCACTGCAACTTTAAAAATGCACAACAGAGTGATATTCCATCAGTGACTTAAAAGAGCTCTGCTGGACCTGAGTAAGGAGGTAAATTAAATGTTTTGCTTTGATAGATGAGTTCCTTTTTAGGCCTCTCTTTGCATATAAACTCAGTGGGTGTCCAGGTAGCTTTCTAGAATTATGGCCACCCACATTTGCAGCAGGGTGTCCGCACAGTGCTTTAAAGTGAAGATGTGGTCGCTGACACTGCACTGGAAAATCGCCGGACTGCTACTTAATTTCCCATGGTGGTACACAAACACACTCTCTGCCACTTGAGCAGGGAGGAGCTGGCACTGCAGTAATACTGACACTAGCACTGGTGCCGCAAACAATAGAAGCAGCGGGATCCTCAGTGCATCCACCACCAGACTGGTAGATCCACAAACCAGTTTATGATGGTGCTGTGAGGCTCTGAATTTAAAAGGATCCTCCACCCTCTGTCTACTATTCTACTAAATACATGTTACTGGATAATGATGTGTAAGGAGGTGCTAATCCATTGAAAGCGAAGAGGTTGAAGAGTAGCACAGCTGCAGCTTGTTGATGTGCTGCCAAAGAACAGGAAATCAATATCCATAAAATGTTACATTTGCTGCGCACACAATCTCAACTTATTTTCAATTCTTCAACTTTAATCTTAATCTAAAATCTTCACACATAAAGTAAAATGATTTTTCATCCAGTGTACTCATCCTTTGTATGAAAGTGGTACAAATATCTTTTTTCTTTGTGTTTTTAAGGTGTTCTGTGCGACATGCTGCAGCCTGAAGTGCAGACTCATGTACATGGACAGGAAGGAGGCTCGTGTCTGTGTCACCTGTCATTCTGCTCTGACGTCTGGTGAGCATCATGGCCAGTAGGAAGTAAGAGCAGGTTCACACCTAAAGGTCTGGTTCCTGAACTGAACTAATGCCAGGATGAAACTGGCAAAACTCAAACAGTTCAGAAATTGTAAACACAAATCATGTGGTGGAAATGACATATGACTACTGGTCATACAGTCGGTGGGTAAAAAGACAACAAACCCCTCCCACTGTCTACCTGGACATCATGGAGCATCTTCAGGTTCTGTTCATGTACTACTGCTCAGTTTAACTGTTAGAAGAATCTGCCTCTTCTGTAAGATTATTAATGATTTTATTGGTGATACTCAGCATTAACTGAACTAGTTAACATGAAACAGGCAAACAGTAACACAAGTTATATCTGGAATAGAAATGTCAAAGGAGGACACTGCAGCTGTAATGTTGTTGTCAGAGAAGCCAGTATTTCATCTTAGGTATGTTTACTTCATCTCTGATGACTTATCATGGTCATTGTATGATTTAGTACAGTAAATGTATGACAGATTTCTCCTTTAAAATAGCAGCCCTTTTTGCTTATGTAGTTAAAAATAATACTGAAAGGTTCAATAGTCTCTCTTGACAGAAATGAGTGATATGTGGAATATGGTAGTGGGGCGTAGCTACTGTATAAATAGTCCTTTTTCACAGCAGATATTTGACATGTCATTGTAGTTAACGCACAGGTGTAATTAATAATATTAATTATGACTGTATTTCATTAATGTCAGCCTGCTGGCTAGCTAGAATGGCTTAGTGGGCCACTTATTGCAACAGAGCCCTCATTAAGGAAATTACTTACACCTGTGCTTGTGATGCTATAATGATTCAAAGAGTCCATTAATCTTAAGAGATTAACGGTGCATGGAATACTATTATACTGACTTTGAAAAGCAATAGACCTGTGAAAATATCTATAAATGTATCAGTCCAGTGATACTTTCACTATGAATATTTGTTAATGAAATTGGCTTTTTTCATTTTTTTCATGTAGGGTTTGACATTTTCTGCTAATTTATGTCTACACTAATGATGTTTTCTGTCTCCTTCAGCTCAGTCATGGGAGACACCAGCCGCTGTGAGCAACCAGAGTCCGAACCCCAACAACCCAGCGGAGTACTGCTCCACCATCCCCCCTCTACAGCAGGCTCAGGCCTCTGGGGTGCTCAGCTCCCCTCCTCCTACCGTCATGGTGCCTGTGGGAGTCCTGAAACAGCCTGGCAACGAGGGTACGACCTTTACCAAGAATAAAAATGCTCTTAGCACTTTATATTTCACCTTTTACATGACATTCTGTCCCCAGTACTTCAAAGTACTTTCAAAGTTTTGTTGTTGTGTTTTTTGCTGGTCCTGATAAGGGTTGCATACAATTTTCCTTCATGTAACCTTGTGTGTATCTTAAACCAAGACAATAAGGTAAAATGTAATTTTGGTTGTTATATAACCTGTAGGGTCGCTGTCTCGGGAGCAGAGGAGGGTGTGGTTTGCTGATGGGGTCCTACCTAATGGAGACACAGCAGAGTCCCCCAAGCCTCCAACCTCCAGTCCAGCCCCCTCCGAGTCTCTGGCCATCTCAAACAAATCCTCCACGTCTGAATCCTCAGAGGTAGGCTTGGCATGAGAAACATTCACCCACAGTTAATGCTATTAGGCTAGCTTGTATGGTCATATTAGCTACTCTGCAGCTAGCTTAAGGAAGTGACAAAGAACTCTTTCTGTGGGATTCTTGGTGGTTTACTGGCTAGGTCATGGACTGCAATAGACAGGCTGTAAACAGAGTTCAAAGCAAACATTCCTTGTTTGCTTAATCAGAATTAGAAATCCCAGTAGACTCAAATGCTTAAAGGAAAATAGGTTAATGTTTGCCCCACAACAAACAGGAAAACAGCAAGTTGAATGTGGTTGTTTCTGTGGTCATGCTGTTCACTTGAATGCCACATGTCAGGATGATTCATGGCCTGGTGAACAGACTGATTGTTGGAGTGTTTAAATGGCTTCATTGCATTCTAAGCAGACACGACTGGAGTATAAAACTCTTTGACATGACACCATTGTAATACTAGCATGAACTCAGTTATGTATAGATTTGAACTGACTGTTAAAGCCTCATCAGGTTCAAGGTCACCAGTAGCAGAGGCAGTGTGGTGAATCATTCATATTCAGTGGTTCCTACTAGGGCTGCATGATATGGTAAAAAAAAAAAAGTCATATTGTGATTATTTTGACTGAAATTGCAATATGTCATATGATCAATGGAAGTGATAATTTTTGCAACACATTTTTTCCTGTGCTTTTTTCTATTCATGGTGTAGTACCTCATTATGTATCAAGTAAAAGTTACTTAAACACAGAGTATGGAATTTCTGCACCTACGGGTCTCTCACATCAAAACAGTAACAGAAGACGTAGTATGATGACATGAAATAGTGTAGAATCATGGGAATTGTTAAACAAACATCATTAATGATGAAAATCTACCTGATGTGTCTCAGAAAGGCAGAAATCATCTTCACAGGTGAAGTAATATGTAAAAATTCCATTTACAATATATGAAGTCAAGTTCGCCAACTTACTGTCTCACTCTCTGATGCATCCCAAGTTTCCCCGGAAGTTATAGCAAGTGACATCATATAAGTAATCTCATTTTGGTCTTGGAGGTATAGTATACTGTAGGTATAAATAGCATAACAGAAAGCTTGACTTTAAAAACTGGTTTACGTGGAGTTTAAAAGAAGCTCACCAGGTAGGGACAGTCAACAAAAAGATACTTTCAATTTGTACACTGTGTTTGTAAACAAGTTTCACTTGTACTAGGAACTAAAAATCAGTAAATCTTTGCAGTTTTAATCTTGACCGTTCTTTTTCAGAGGCCAAAGTGTCCTGACTTAAATGATCAGTGTGTAGGATTTAGTGGCATCTAGTGGTGAGCTTAAACTTGTCACATCACCCTCCCTTTCTTAGCATATACAAGAACCTACAGTGGTGGCAAAAACCTGCCAAAAATACTATATTCCATTTCTGCTATATTCTTCCAATAGTTTCTGTAAATCTTACACTCTTACATACCCTTGTTTGGTTTTTGGTCCAAAAAGTGCATCAAATGTAAATGTAGCCTTTTCTTTTTTTAAAATATTTTTTGGACTTGTATGCCATTATTGATAAGACAGCTGAAGTGCCCCCCCCACCAACTCCCAAGAAAATATTTTGCCTCTTAAGCTGCTTAACAGCTCCATTATCGTTACCAGTTAGAAACTAACTCACCAATTCCCTGCTGCTGTTGTACAGCAGAATTGGTGAGAGTGGTGAAAGTGTAACAAAACAATAAAGCTGTGGGCCGTAAAACAGTGAGCTGAAAGATGCTATACAGCTCCGTAGAGGTTCGCTGCAAAGTCGGGTCATAATTCTCTGTGGTAGTGCAGCTTTAAGGAAGAGCAGTACCAGATGGCTAGATAGTCTTTTTAAGTACAGCAGTTCTGGGCATAAAAATATACTTGTTTCATAAATGATGGTATTAGAAGAAAATGCTTCCAAAGTTGCTGGTAATTCCTATAAATAAATGGTATGTAATTGGCCAAAAGAATCAAATAAACTAGTTTGTGATTATTCTGTTTCTTATTTTGAAGAAAAATTGTTCATATGGCACCAATTCTATGTGAGCTGTTGCACCTAGATATATACTTATAATCACAGCCATGATAATTACTTTTAACAGTAGGGATGTAACTATACCAAACACTCACAGGGAGGTAATGCCATGATTTAAAAGCCCACAATATGATATTTTTCACAATATTAAAATTAAAACTTGAAAAAATGTCCATTGTTGCATAATAAAATTCAGCTGTATTGTTTTTCTTTTCACTATGAATGTTGATGAGTAATCATTAATTGATTATTCTCTGTTAACCAATTCAACCAATTAAAAATTATTATTAATTGATAGTATACAATTAGCAATGATTCCACATCATTTGGTATTGTTCTGTCTGGCAAAGCCATTTTTTGGAATAAACGTCGACTGAAAGTGAGAAAAAATAAAATAATAATAAAAATGAGTGGGGTAAAAGGGAAAATATAAAGGCAATGCAGAAAATTTGCAATCCTTAAAGTGTTAAAGTGTTTCTACTTTCCTTATTTAATCAAATCAAATCAAATCAAATAAGCCAGCCACGATCTAAAGCATGTGCAAAAAATGAATTGTCTTTGGCAAAGAATGCTTGAACTATGTATGTACAAATTGCAAAATTGGAAATGTTTTGGCTTCCATTCGTAGTCTGATCAATCGTGTTCGAGTGCACTTTGGTTGCATGCAGATAAACAATCTGTGTGCAGAGCAAAAGAGGTGCAACATTTTGGCGGAAATGCAGTATCAGAACCCATCTGCTATCGTCTGACGACGTTTTGGCTTTTTATATTTATCTGCATTCATACTTGTGAAACAATCCGGTCGTGGACATCGTCTCTCAACTACAACTCCATTCTCGCATCTCAAGTTACTCATCAGACTGTAAGCAATGACAGGCGCACGGAAGAGGTAGCCTTGCCCTGGATATCTGTTATCCATATTCCTTATATCCGCTGGCTACATTGGAAGCCCTGAAAAAAAATAGCTGATAGCTTCAGAGATCTCAGCCATGAAAAACCTTTTGGATGCTGCCACATTTCACTGTATGCTATAACATCTAACCCCACACCCCCACCCCTCTTTCCACCCTCAGGCAGCCCATACCCCTGTTGCCCCAGTGGGCAGCCCCGTGGGTAGCTCCCTTAGCCTGATCCCGGAGGACGGGCTCCCTCCCATCCTCATCTCCACCGGAGTCAAAGGAGGTACGGGAGGCCACATCACAGGTGCTTGCCCTCATCCTCACCATTCTGCTGCCTCCTCATTGCTTTGTCAGCTGCTGTCTGTGTGCTTGTTCAGTGTGTTTTTCACATGCTTTGTATCACAGCTCATGTTTCGATCACTCATCGCCAGCGGGGGGGAGGAGAGGATCTATTCATGAAGGGTGCAGTGATGATATTTGACAGATATGGGAGGGTCTCTAGCTGTTAACTGATCATCATGTCCTTCTCTTACCTCACATGTGACTCCTTTATCATCCTCACTTCCCACCTGATTCTCACTCTGACATCTCAACCCCTCTCTCATCCTCGGCTCTCTCCTGTACGTTTATCTAATTTTACCTAAACTCCTCCCTCCACCCTCTTTTCCTTCTTCTTACTTCCAACCTGACCCTCCTGCAGACTATGCAGTGGAGGAGAGGCCGTCAGAGATCGTCCTCATGCAGCAGCTGGAGGAGGGAGGCCCAGACCCGCTGGTCTTTGTACTCAATGCTAACCTGCTTGCCATGGTCAAGCTCGTCAACTGTGAGTGACTCAGCCACTTCCTTTTTGTACCATTTAAAGCAGCCATGTAGGGCGTTCATAAGATAGAGTTCTTTGGAGAAGCAAAAATCAGTGTGTGGTCCTTCTTATAAATTATTGATTTCATAATGATCTAAGGAAAAAGGAGAATACATATTTGTACTGCATAAAATTTTAATTGACCCGTTTAAGCTTTTGTCTTGAATTAATGAGTAGCCATAACCAATCAGCTTCTTTGAGCTTTTTAAATAAAGTTTTGAAAGTCTGTCATATTTTAATGTCATATTTTATGACATCACCCTAAGAAAGTAAAAAAAAAAACAAAAAAAAAAACTCCTCAAACAAAGGACATAATATAAATATTGCATAGTAATAGTCTGTAAGTAATTCACTAAATATTATATAATAATCTGTAAATCTTCACATTATTAATTTTTAGGAGTTACATTGTAGCCTACATCTGGTAAATTACTCAAATCACATTCATTCACAAGTTACATACATTTCAATAGAATAAGTTATGCAATGGTATTATTTGTTGTTTTGTTTGTTTGTTTTTTCATTCATGCATTCATTCATTCATTTCTTTCAGTCATGTAAAATTTCCACAGTTACCACAACAGGTATTCAAAGTGTTTTACATTAACAAAAAGACCTGAGGTACAATGTTTGTATTGGTGATGTTGTAGGGTGTTCAAAGTGGAGGAAATTTCCCTCAGATAACACCACTTTAAACACGGAGCAGGGAGTACGGTTTATGTATCACTGTGCAATTGAATGCAGCTACATTGTGAATTTTGAAAATGGCCCTCTCTATATTTTTTCTATAAATTTGACTTCAGACTTTACAACACAGTGGTGTTATTGGAAGTGTTTGTATCACATGAATCAGACACAATTCTACACCTCCACCACTGGATTGTAATTCTGCATTAATTAGAAGTGTACTCTATAATATTAATAACATTAATGTAGCTAATCTCTATCTGTAACTATGCAGAGATCGGTGGTTTCCAACAGAATGAATAACCATGCAAAAGAAATCGAATGTCAGCTTAGTTGTTTTTTTTGTCATTTAGACAAAGGAGTCCATTATGTAATTTTTTAATGGCTTTATTGAGACATGACAGAACCAATGTGAGTACTGTGGAAAGAGCCATAATGAGAGCACAATAATTGGCATCTTGTGCCACTGTTGAGAACAGTGTTGAGTTGAAATGTATAGTGATATGAGGGAAGAGATGTGTTTACTGTTCTCCCACAGCTCGCATGAATGATTGATTTGAACACTTTATGTAGTCTGCAATGGTGCATGTGGATAGATTACAAGACGTTAAATTGGAACTAATACGTATTAGATCACATGCTGTATGTGAAATATTCTACTGGATATTCATCCATGCAGTTGGCATGGATGAAAATTGAAAATAAAAGGAGTACGCCAGCTTGGCTGATTTATTATTGTGGTTGTATAAAGGTAAAATTACTTTTGAAGACTGATCTGACATGAAAAGAATTTCAACTTAAGATGAACTTCATTCACAGAGTTTTTGTGGTTTATTGAAGTAGTTTTATGCACTTTGTGCAAAGAAGATGATACTTGAGCGCTAAATTCATTCAAAGGAACAAGACTAGGACTGCAAGTAATGATAGCAATGATAGGTATACAGTTTAACGTTAAAAAAAAAAAAAGAAAAGCTGGAAATTGCATTATTTGGCTGCAAGGCCAGCATTTTCTGCCATTTTGCATGAAAAATTACTTTAATAATTCATCGGTTATTTAAATATTTTAATTGTTTATTTCTTTTTTTACAATTTGCCTGATTGGGGAATTGAGTTGCCAGATTTATGTGCTCAACAGGGGAAAAGCCTCATTGTTGAGCCCTGGTTTGTAGCTACGACATAACTTGGTAATTTGATCTCCTGTGTGTCAGATATGACAGACTACTTTTCTCTTCTTTCAACCCGCAGATGTAAACAGGAAGTGTTGGTACGTGACGACTAAGGGCATGCACGCCGTAGGCCAGGCAGAGGTGGTCATTTTGCTCCAGTGTCTACCTGACGAAAAGACCATCCCTAAAGACATCTTCACCCACTTTGTGCAGCTCTACCAGGAGGCTCTCAGTGGTAAGAATACAACCAACAGCTCCATCAGGAGGCACACTTTGAAATTAGTCCACCTCCAACGTGGGCCCCTCTTGGGGGAGACAGCAGCTCATTAGTAGTTCTGTCTGGAGGCCCACAGGTGAGTCCACCTGTCTCAGTCAGGTGCTGCCCAGTTAAAAATGAGCTAACCCTAAAGAAATGTAGTATAATGTGAGGGGAAACTGTTCCAGCTCTACTTTTTGTTCCGTAGAGACAACAGGTGAACCAAGCTGTCCTCTATTTGGAAATCAGGTTACTGTCCACTGCTGCTGGACTGTCTCTCTCCCTTTTTCATGAAAAATGGTCCAAACATTAGCATCCTGCTGTCAGGTCACCTCCCGCAAGGCATTACACCTCACTCTTGCTTGTCTTGCGTTTTTTAACTCCGTATGCCACAGAGTAAAAACAGCTAATATCGGATGACTTTGACGGCTTTCTCCCCTCAGGCTGTTTCCTTTTTCATATTCACACTGGAGCCGTTTCAGGCTTGTGGACGGGAGCCATATTGTACGTGTCATTCCTGATTAACTCGCCGTCAGGCAGGTCTCAGGAAGAAGTGCTGGCTTTAGCAAGTCCCCGCCACTAAGCTTTGTCATGCCGTTACTGTTATGGTGTTATGTTGCATCTAACACCAGTGATCCCTTGTACAGATAATTAGTAACATGAGCCGTTTTGGGTAATATGAAGTTGCAGGGCAAACAGGGAGGATGCATTTTTATTAATGGCTGTAGAACTTCATACAGACTAAGCAAGGCTCCTTACTCACACAGTAATCCCAGGAATACATTGAAAGCCTCTGCTTTTCATATCTCTCCCAATTTTCAGAGGATCAGAACTCTGCTTTCTCTTTTTTCTTCTTTTGCTTCTTATTCATGCTCATTTTCATCTGTGGCCTTTTCTTCCATTTCATCTGCTTCATTTTTATTCCTGTCTTCTTCAAGTCATTGCTTGCTTTCTAGACTTTCACCCCAAACTCATATTGTTATTAATATTATCTCCACCATGTGATAGGGTGTGTGTGTGTGTGCGCGTGTGTGCGTGTGCATGCATGCCTGCACATGTTCATGTTCATGTGTGTTTGTGTGTTTGTGACCAACAGGGCTGGAGCTACAGCTACAATTACTTTTTTTTCTTTGTTTTTCTTTTCAGTTTAGTGTGCCACACTAAATTCCTCTATCAGCCTACATGTGTTTTTTTTTACCAGTAAGATTTATGTTTTAATGTCTTCTGTCATCACCAAACCAGAGTTGGCTTCTTAGAATAGTGGAAAGACAAACCAAGATGTTTTGGATAAGTATTTATTTTGTTTCCATTAAGCTTGAAGGGCGCTGGCAAGAACAATAAAACAGCATTTTCTGGTTAAACAAAACGTATGTTGTCACAAGGATTTTTTGTGTGCCAGCTAATATAAAAATATATTTATAATTCCCCTTAATTCCTCATTTGCATTTTTATAAACTTCTGTTTGCTTTATCCTCTTTTTGAAAAAAACATTTTTTTAAGATTATTTTTAGGCAATTGGCCTTAATTTTATAGTGACAGCTGAAGATATGACAGGAGAGGGGATAAGGAGAGAGGGGATGACATGCAGCAAATGGGCTGTAGGTGGGAGTCGAACCGGTGGCCGCTGCAGAGGACTGATAGCTTCAGAACATGCACTCTACTAACTGAGCTGGGCGCCCCTTTGAAAAACCCATTTGATTGACTGCTAAAAACAAGGCTTTACTGGTCTGTCCACATTTTGGACTTTGTCATGGCTCACAAACAAACACCCATACAAAGTTTTGTTTTATTTAAACTGGAGGATCTACAGATTAATTCCATACCTGATATGTTATGATTCACTAAAGTTAGGCATGATACAAGATGAATACATCCCTGTTTTTTAGCTTTGCTGCTGTCTCCACTATCATGAGAAATTGAGCAATATACTGGTTACTTGTTGGAATTCATTTCAGTGACTGTGGGTGCTTTAATCAGCTCTGTGCCAAAATATTAACCTTTGATGGCCACAATTTCCACTGGGACATACAGGCTTCGACCTTTGAATCAGCAACATCAAGTATAAATCATTTAGAATTTTAGCTTTTATGAGGTTCTCCAAAAATGTATATTTCTTAATCTATTATATTGTCGAAAATATTCTTAATAAATAACAATATTTAACTTGAAGTTTGGTCTTTGTCATCATGCTATTTATTGTTTCCTTATTAACATGATACAGTTAGGTGAACCCAGGAGGCTTGGTTACAGTTACATTATACAATACTACGCATCTTAAGGAAAACTGAGACTGTGCTATACAAAAACACTCAATTTAAAAGTTTGTCTACATCTAGATTAGAAAACTTGCACTATATGATACAAGTATTCAAAACTTCATGTAAATTTCTGTTGGTTGCATCTGGCAGCTGTGGTGGTTTTGGCAGATCTGCGCTCTACTGACTGCAGACTCTTCTAGTATTACTCCTCTTTTTCTCCCCACCTTCTCCCCCACTACCCTGCTGTGCCTTCCCCTCTCCTATTTCACCAATCCCTCCTCCACCTCCTCCTCACATCTCCTGTATCACTAACAGCCTCTCTCTTCTCCTCTTCCCCTCCCCTCCTTCCTAAAGGCAACGTGCTGAGCCACCTGAGTCACTCATTCTTCACGCAGAGCTTCCTAGGCAGTAAGGAGCATGGTGGCTTCCTCTACATCAGCCCCTCCTTCCAGTCGCTGCAGGACCTGCTGCTGCCCAACCCGCCCTACCTCTTCGGCATCCTGATACAGAAGTGGGAAACGCCCTGGGCCAAAGTCTTCCCCATCCGCCTCATGCTGCGGCTGGGCGCAGAGTACCGATGTGAGTTAAAACCACTGGGGCTCACACTATGTAGTAATAGTGATAAGCCAGTAAGAATAATTTGATTATGTATTTTAAAGTTTTAAGTTCACATTTGGTTTCAGTTTTCAGTTTGTTCATCTCACTTCAGTCATTTTTATTGTAGAAAAATTGAAGCAAAGCAACAGACTGTCATAAAAACCTACAAACCCCACTGAGCATGACCTCTGCTGACCTCACCAGAAAAAAACTGCAACATCTAGTGGATTAAAAAAATCAATTGATTCTATTATTCCAGCACCAAAAAGTTGAATTCGCATTTATAATATGATTTATTTATATAATAGAACATTGATACTTTTTGTACGATTTCTGTCAGTCACTTCTACCTCCCAGTTGTCGATCCACAAACTAGGACACATTTTTGTCAGTACCAAGACAGTAGGGTCACATTAGTGTACCACTGCAGTAGGAGTATCTCCGTGCACATAATCCAAAAAAGGATGTGTAAATATTGATCTGCAGTCACAAATGGTAAAAAGTCTGTGAGAGTGATGTTGCAGTTTGTAGTCTGGCAGTGTATTATTGCACTAAACACAATAATAAATGGGCTAAACTAATAAGTTGTGCATCAGTGTTTTCTATTGGCTGACTGTGCACAACCACAAAACTTTGACCTGTCTCCTGGCTGGAGACCAAAACAGGAAATGCACGCTTGTGTTGTGGGATTCAACTGATGTGACTGGAGGGAAGAGCGAATTTTAGGAGTGGTGACCAGCAGGATAGAGCCTCACATGTTAGGCTGATTAGCAAATTGTGTCAGATTGTTAACTTGAAATACAAAAGAATTCAGCCAAAGATTATATGTTTCTGTCAAGCGCTTTCAAATGTTTCAAATCAGAGAATATACAGTATCTTCACAGGCAATAGGCTATAGATATTATTATTACTGTATATCTCTGGTTCTCAGCCTGCTTCACAGGGGGTCGTAAGATTTTCTTCATTTTATGGGTTGTAAGAAAACTTTAAAGAAAAAGTGTATATCTCAGCATTTCATTCAATTATGTGAGGAAAACTAAATGAAATTGTTATTTTTTAAAGTTTAGACTGTAAACAAGCTTAACACAAGCTGTACTGACAAATCCTTCACTTTCTGCTAAATAACCTCATCCTTCTTTAGAAAAGTACACCGTTAAAACAACCAAAGATCTAATACAACAATGGCTTAGTGTCAATCAACTTTAAAATTAAATTATAATGTTAACTTATAAACTTTTGAAAATAGACAAACACATTCTTCCTCTTACAAATGAAGCTCAACATTGTGGTTCTGAAAGAGAAAATCCTATTCATTTTCTGCATATAGGATTTAGATTCTTGGTCATAATGTCGTAACCATCCAATGTGGACTTAGCACGAGCTGCGTGATTGTCAAATGATTGTTTATGCTCTTGTAGATGCATGTCCGTGTGATATCAGCCTTGTTAAGAAAAATATATTTTATTCGCAATGTAAGTACACAGGAGTTGCTTGTCTAACGCTGCCTCTATCGATTAGTTTCTCTGTTATTGTGTGACGTCATATGTTTTAAGACGTCCTTGCAGATTCACGGAAGTTACACAATAACAAACAAACAGATCAAGGCAGCTGTAGATAAGCATGTCTCATGTTCTGTGAGATAAAAGAATGTGATATTTAGCTTATATAACATTGGTTTCCTGTCAGAAAAGGCTTTCTGATGGCATGGTAAAGCTGTGAAAATATTTTAAATATACACTTAAACTAATATATTTTTTTTTTTGTTTGTTTGTTTTTTAAGGTGTGGCTTTTTTAATTGTCTAAAATGTGTTTTTTTATGTTAAGTCCAAAGCAGTACATTGTTGAGCTTCTGTGGTGGTTCTGTTCTCTGTGTCTCCAAACTGGGAGCGTGTAGACTGGCATCGACTGTAGATAACTAACTGTCAACAAGTACCTCACATAACCCCACTTCAAAAAAATCTGAATTACATTGAATTGAATCTGAATTATCTCTTTAAGATCCACACTGATCGAGAAAGCTTAACATGTCAGTTGTCAGAAGAAGCCTGTGGACATCATACCAGTCTGCTCTCATATGTTTCTCACGGCTTCCCATGTGAATGAAGAAGTCTTGTGAGGGGTTTTCATCGAAGAGCCTCCTCTCCACCAAATCCCCTTCTCTTGCAGCCAGACCTGCCAGCATGGAGCACCGCCTGGCTCCGCTAAGCCTCTTGCCTGCTTCCAGCGAGTACGGATAGAATACATTAACAAAGCCACATACAGTGGAGGCTCTCAAACACAAATTGTTAGCATCACCATGAAATTAATCCGCCACACAAACAGCGTAGTTCTCTACGCTCTCACTTCTTACCTCAAGCAGTGACCAGCAGAAGGTCTGAGGAGCTCGTCAGCTTACGGATCCACACTGAACTGCAGATGGTAGCTGAGATTGTTTTTTATTGCTAATGAGAGTTTGTGGCAAGATCTTATTTCCAGCTGTTTGCTGAGATAAGGCTAAAAATAGTCATCTAAGGAGCTTTGGTTGCTGGAGAAAAAGCAGCCTTATTTTTCACTTGTGGATTAGGAGCGTTCCTCCTAACTGCAGGCACAGTTTACTGTATTTGATGTGTTTGTGGGGTCTCTTGTTCAGCCCATTTGCATTTATGAGTGAAGAGGATAGAAAACACTGGAAACACAAGTTGTGCAGTTAAAAAAACCTGGAAACATCTTAGCTGAGAAATAAAAATGGTTATAGAACTGATAAAAGGAATAGTTTGGATTATTTGAAGTGTACATGTGTATGAGGTACTTACCCTTATTCAGATATTCATGCCCCAGTTTGGACAACCTTCACTGCTGGATAAACACTTTTATATACACCAATTATTGCTGTGTCTTGCTCAACCAGACTTCATTGGCAAAATCAGTTATTTTACTTCACAGAAAACAGATCGAAGCAGCCATAGACCAGAAACTCCTGTTAATTTGTTTGTGTTATTGGGTGACTTTTGTATTTTAAAAGTTTAGCTTGGATTCAACAAAGTCACACAAAAGCACAAACAAACTAAATAATCAAGGCAGTGGAAGCGCAGCAGCTTCCATGTTCTGCACGGTAAAATGAGTGATTTTCGCCAGTGGAGTCTGGTTGAGTGTAAAGAGTGGTATTTGGCTTATATAACTAATGTAATAAATCAGACAAGGAGAAATGTTCTAACAGAACCAAAGAATCCACATCTGTGAACACATTTCTGTAACCTTTTAGACCTGAGTCTGAACCTTCAATGTTAAAAATATTTCCAAACTCGCATCATTTTGTTGAGGGACTCGACATATTTCCATGACAACCGAATGAGACACTTGATGAATGAAAAAAAAAAGTAGCCTTGGCATTAAAAATCACAGGGAACAATAATGACATGTTTCTATTGTTGATTCAGTGACATTAGTGACGAGATATGATTTTGTTTTGCAGTTTATCCGTGTCCGCTGTTCAGTGTTCGGTTCAGAAAACCGCTTTTTGGAGAGACCGGTCACACAATCATGAATCTGCTCGCAGTGAGTGCTTTGTTTTTCTCTTCCTGTGCTTGTGTTATTATTTATTTCCAAGGTTGCAGATCTCTGTCACACATTCTTTGTGTAGAGGGATGAGTTTGTCAAACAAGGATGTAATTTAATGATACCAAGTGTCCTACTCTGAGTGCATTGATTTTTTTTTTTTTTTAACTATTGGTTATGCTGTAAGACTGTTCATTGTACTTAAATCGCAGATACATGATTTTTAAAAAACCTTTCCCATTCTCATCCTTTTTTCCGTCCATATTGTAGGACTTTCGTAACTACCAGTACACGCTACCAGTGGTGAAAGGTCTAGTTGTGGACATGGAGGTGAGGAAGACGAGCATTAAGATCCCCAGTAATCGTTACAGTGAGGTGAGTGTCATCACACACTGGTTTAAAATAATGTGTCACACCTGTAGTTTGATTCTATATATATCTATACGTCTATATGTTTTTGCATTTATATAACGAAGAACTTGATTTAGTGAGGTATTTAAGTCACTGGATTACCCTACAACAGACATCCCTATTTGGTTATTCTATACATATAATGCCATGTAATTACATACTATATATAAAGCAGGTTGTAAATTTAAAAAGACTATAATAAAGGATTTGATCTGTGTTGCTCACTGCTAGCTGCAGCCACTAAGTATTTCTCATTAATTGTTTAAGCCAAAAAGGGGTCAGAGAATTTAGTTTTAAAAAAAAGAAATACCAATTGCAATTTGCCAGAGCAAACATAATTAAATTGTTTTTGTTCAAAATCCAAAGATATTCAGTTTAATATGATATAAAACAGAGAAAAGCAGGACTAAGGTTGGATCAAAACATTGCAAAGGGACAAAAAAAAATTTCTTGCAAATATGTGACTATCTCAGAGAATCTAATCTCAGAGAATACCCTTTTTTTTTCTCAGAAATCTAACACTTTCATTTTGAAATAATATCCCCCTCACTCGGCTCCTACCTACCTAATAGCCCAAACATGCCGTCATAAAAATCACATGTATACCATCAGAAAAAAGTCCTGTTGTTGGCCAGCTTTTTTTTCACATTACTCTACATTTACATTACTCTAGTGCGGTTTGGGACTACAGTCTGATTGGAGGCGCTGTGAAATCCACCTTTCACTTTATCCTATTCCGGTTGTTTAGTTTAATTGACACCAACCTAAATGATCCAAACCAAACAGGCAAACACCTCAGAGTTTGTCTGAACCACAACAAACTTGTTTGGCAAAAGCACCCAAAAACTACAAAATCTTCCAATTTAAACATTAGGAAATAACAAGATTCAGATTCTAGGCATGCAGAGAAAACAGAGCCATGTCTCATATGTTGCACATTTGAGCCCCACCCCCACCCCCCATTTCATACATACATCATTTGTGCAACAAAATGAAACTCTGCACCAGATTAATGACATCAGTGGAGGAGGCTCCTATTAAACCGCCTGAGCATCAACACACACATGTTCCCTCTGTGTAGGTGATGTGTGACAAACTCTCCAGGGTCCCTGCAGCTGAACATTAGGCGTGGGCTTGTTATAACGCTGCTGCTGCCTCGAGGGTGTGAATGAATGTCCAAGCAGAAGAAGTGATACGTACAAAGTGCCATTTGGCCGACAAAGAAAGCCACGATGGAGAGAGTGATGCCGGTTGTAGTGTTTGGCTGCTGATGCAGTAACAGATGGGAGCCCAGTAATGTGAAGTGGGGAGCGTTTCTCAACAGCTTGCAGGCAAGCCTTTAGCGCAGCAAGTGGTTAAAGCCCTCCAGATTTTCAGTTTTATTTCTGATTTGCAAAGGACGGCTTCAAAGAGACACAGAGGCAGGGGATTTAGCAGAATTAATGTGTGGGATCTCTCAACTATTGATATCCACCCATGTCAGTGTCTTTTTCCACAATCTGTCATCTCAGCACCATCCCGAAGACTTGAGGACTTTACCCACAAGCCCACTGCAATTAGGCTTAACCAGGCAGTCCCTGTTAAGCCCATTTTCCTCAGCACACACACCCAAAGGGCAGCTTAATTAGACATGGATATTATGTGTCCTTGCAGCTGATGAAGGCCATGAACAAGTCCAACGAACATGTGCTGGCCATGGGGGCGTGTTTCAACGACCGGGCTGACTCCCACCTGGTGTGCGTCCAAAACGATGACGGGAACTACCAGACTCAGGCCATCAGCATCCATCACCAGCCACGCAAAGGTGCTGACACAAGACACAGATTCATCAGACTTCCTTTATCTCTCCCTCCGTCTGGTTTTCATGTGCGGAGAGCTCTGTTTGTCTGAAAAGCCTCCTCCTGACTGTCTGTTATTATTTCTCTTATCCTCTCTGTTGGCCTGAAAATAATTTGACATCGGTCAGTGGTCGATTCATGAAGCTGAACTTATTATTTTTCCTCTTTTCTCTTTGCGTTTCTACAGTAACTGGAGCCTGCTTCTTTGTGTTCAGTGGTGCTTTGAAAGCCTCGTCGGGCTTCTTAGCCAAGACCAGCATCGTGGAAGGTGAGAACTGTGACAACAAACTACATGTTGGCTGTAAAAATACTGAAATATCAGTCGAGTATATTTGTATGAAGCTTACACACAAAGAATATTTGTACATGTTGGCACAAATTCATAATTAGTGCTGAAACTGGGGGTTGGAGTTGCAAATATGAAGAAATAAAGTCCAACTATTAAATATTTTGCTACAACATTTGTAGCATGTTGCTGTTTCCCACATTTCTGGGTTTGTTTGTCAGCTGTAGGATATATTGCAGGTATTTAATCCACTGGAATACCTAAAACACAAACATCCCAATCTCTTTGTTTTATCTATAAGTACTTTCTTATTAGATTTCGTAAAGAACTAACTAGATCATGATATACTATAACTATTGTACATCACAATATAAAGCCAGTCATTAATGTAACTAAGTACCATTTCCACAAGTACTGTACTTAAGTATCTATACTTGCATTACATGTTACTTCTGTTCCACTGTTTCAGTGGGAAATATTGTACTTTTTACTTCACCTTATCCAACAGCGTAGGTTACTTTACAAATCCAGATTTTAAAACATGATGCATTCATATTACCTTGCAGTATGTGAAAATTAAGTTTAGATGATCAGTTGTGTGTTGTTGTTTTTTTTAAACTTGAGTCAAGGGTCTGAATATTTCTTCCAACACTATATAATTACATATACTGTAATTTTTGTCCAGATTTCTCACTGATGACTACAATGACTATCAATGATATTATTCTACTGATAAAATGTCTGAGAATAGTTAAAATTACCCATCACAAAGCCCAAAGTAAAAATATTGAATTTACAATATAAAACAGAGACATTCAGCAAGTCCTCATGTTTGAAAATCTAAAACCAGTCAATGTTTTGTTTGATGAACGACTGAAAGAAGTTCTGCATTGATTTAGTTTTGAACTTCCAAACAGCTGTGAGTCTAAAAAGAGATTTTTAAAAAATGGTCAAAATATGTGCAGCAGAGTTTGACTTTTGGTTCCTACTGTGGTTCAAACTCCAAAAATTCTGAATGTTGCACAAACTAGAATTCCACAAAGAACATTTCTTTCATTTGCGTGGTAAAGTCTCACCTCAATCCAGCTGCTCACTTCCAGTTTTTAACTAGCTCTCTATAAAGGTTTCAAGCCCAACCCTGAAAGCAACTTCACACTCTGGAGTTTCCTCCTTTTAATTGTTCATTTTCTTGCACTCAACCTATACGTTAATATTCTATTTGTTTTAGCACTAGTCGTGATAATTCTTCTTTTATCTCCGCCCTCAGACGGTGTGATGATCCAGATCACAGCTGAGACCATGGACTCCCTACGGCAAGCCCTGAGGGACATGAAGGACTTCACCATCACTTGTGGTAAAGCCGACCAGGAGGAGAACCAGGAGCTCGTCCACATCCAGTGGACAGAGGACGACCACAACTTCAACAAGGGGTGAGACAGAGCAGAGGAGAAGGTGGAGGAGGCGCAGGGGAAGCTGGAGGAGACACATTTATGTCACGGACAATTGAACTGATAGGTTCCCAACCGCTGCATTTACTACTTTGCTATAAAAACTCATTATGCATGCTCGGGGAAGCCCTCTGGAGGAAAGTCTTAGCAGGGTGGAATGATTTGGTTTGATGTGTCTCTGAGATTCAGACCAAGGCAATCAATTTTACAGCAGCTGATAAAATCTGCACACTTAAATCTGACTTTTCACTATTAAATATAATTGAGGCCTTTCACCAGATACTCTGTCACTTCATTAGCAGAATGTTCTCTGTACAGACACTGATTTAACTCTTATTTCACCTGATAGTCAGTTCAGTCTGCTGTCATGCTGATAGTTACATGCAGTTTTTAACTGCCTGCATTAGTTACCTATATTAAACACTATGGTCATTTGTTCATTAACCTTCATTCTCCTCAGGCCTCCCCTTTAGTTTTGTTCTGAATGGAGTAAAATAAAAATGAAAACATTTCCTATCAGACAAGAACATCATCTTAAACTCTCCTGCACATTCAAAGCAGCATAAGAAGAACATGCAGCACATAAAACAAATCTAGGAACAAGTCTTTCCTCTACTTCTTTGCACTTATTTGTGTGTTCTGTTTCTAAATTTGTCTTTGTTTAATTTGGTGCTGTTGTTTTGTGTTTGGTTTTTCAGTGTCATCAGTCCCATCGATGGGAAGTCTATGGAGTCCATCACCAGCGTCAAGATCTTCCACGGCTCGGAGTTCAAAGCCAACGGCAAAGTCATCCGCTGGACAGAGGTACAACACACCTCACACTTGTACTGCTCAGTAGTAAAATCCAGCCACCACACAAGAGTTTTTTTTTTAAAAACTTAAAATACTGCAGGTTTGAATGTCTTGTCTCTTTTAACTGAGACCAAATTAAATTCTCATGTGACACATTATATGTTGCTTTTAAGTTCACTTTACAGTATGTGGATACTGAGTCAGTACTCAATGTTTATAAAATAACACTGTGCTGTGTTACCTTGTACTGTTCAGCTGTAATTTCAGAAAGTTTGCAACCAGACAGCCAATTTTCTTCCCTGTTTAAAAACAGACTAGGCACCACCCAGCTTGCATGTGTCACACTGTGTGCTACAGCACAAGATTCGTTGTTCTAATTAGTTGTAAGTGTATCCATGCACCCATTGATAATGTTCCTTGGAAATCGAAAATGAACTGAGAGTTAAAGTCTGGTGATTCCAGGCTACGTGCCATTATAAAATTAATTATTAAAAGTCCAGTGATCTCTTTGAGTAAGTCATGTACTATGTACTCCATACATCGTACTATTCAAAGCCAGCTTTATTTTGCAATTTCACCATATGTACAGGATGTATAGAGGATCACAATGCTGTTTCTCTCAGACCTTGTTGTATGTAAAAGAACTAAAATAGGTTAAAAAATACGAGGATAGAAACAAAAACCTAAAAACATTACAGATGACTAAAAAAGTCTAAACAATATGAATATAAGAGATATGCAAGAGTTCAGGTTGGACAATAACAAGGCGCAGAATAGGGCTGCAACTGATGACTATTTTCATCATTGATTATTATGTTGATTATTTTCTCAATTAATTGCTCAAGACGTCCTGAAATATCTTGTTTTGTTCTGAAATCAGGATTTTCACTTTTTTGTTAATTGATTAACAGGTTTAAATAATTATTTATCAAAATATTTGGCAATTAATTTAATAATTGATTAATAATCGATGAATCGTTGCAGCTCTATAATGATATGAACTGTAATGAATAACTATAATGCAAATAGAACAAATAGATCTTAACTAAAGACCGTATTTCTGTGATCCCTTCAGGTGTTTTTCCTGCAGAGTGAAGATCAACCCAACGGTCTGAGTGACCCGGCCGACCACAGCCGGCTGACAGAGAATGTGGCGAGGGCGTTCTGCATGGCCCTTTGTCCACACCTGAAGCTGCTCAAGGAGGATGGGATGGCCAAACTGGGACTGAGGGTCACACTGGACTCTGACCAGGTAGGTTCAGATTTTACAGGGATATTATTGTCTTGTTAATTTAGACTGTAGAGAAACTTGGACAATAATTATTAATTTTAGTTTATTTTAGTTTATCATTTACTTAACCTATCTTACTTTTATTAAATAAGGTACTGGTATTTGCATTTACTTCTTCTATACTTTATGTTTATTACTCTTTTATTTTTATTCTTATGTTACTGTCATTTTTTTAATAATCTCTGGCACAGTAGTTTACTCTGGGATTAATAAAATGTCATCAAAATCAGCAGCTGGGGAGAATTATAGACAAGCCAGGAGGGTATTTCTTTGAGATTAAACTTGTTTTTGTCCTGATCTAATTTTTATATTGATTAGTTGTTCGGCACAAAATGCAACTATTCTAATTAAGATGATCAATCGAGTACAGAAATGTTCTACTTTTTAAAATAATTATCTCTGCAGGTTAAAGTAAAGAAAAGGAACCGATGAGAGACAGAAGACAATATATAAACAAGGACAATTATGTGTATAAGCCCCAAAATATAGTTACAAAATCAAGAGAAGGAAGAATACAATAATCAGTTGTGCCTCAGTAAAGAAAAAACAAATATGTTGGTTTTAGCAGAGCTGACTCTTTTTTCTTTTTTTTTTTGCATCAATAAAAATTTAATACTGTGGGTTTTGTGGCTCCTGTCTTTATTTTTTGACATATTCTATAGATACATAATAATTAAATCTCCAAAAATACACTATTCTTTTCTTCATATATAGAAATGCTGCTGTCTGAAAGGTGGCTGGATTTTAGAGGCCAGATCCACTCAATCTAGTTCCCTGTACACTGAGAACAGCAAAGATCTAGTCTAACACCCGTGTCCATTCTTGCAGGTTGGTTACCTGGCAGGAAGTAACGGTCAGCCTCTGCTGCCTCAGTACCTGAGCGACCTGGACAGCGCTCTGATCCCCGTCATCCACGGCGGGGCGTGTCAGCTGAGCGAGGGCCCAGTGGTCATGGAGCTGGTCTTCTACATCCTGGAGATCATCTCCTAGGAGTCTTTGGAGCTTCATCTTTCTTTGACCTTCTGACGTCATCTCACAGCCTGTTCCTCTGTCATCTCCCTCCAACCGTTTGCACTTCGAAAAGAGCCCGAAAACTGTGCCGTGCCAGGCGGGGTAGCATTCCTCCAGTCGAACCTATGCATCCAAACACCTTCTGTTCTGCTCCAGAGGCTGCCTGAGGAAGCTCTGAGCAAGATCACGTGTCCTGTGTAGTGACGCTCATCTGACAGGTACACCAACCAGATCAAACTGTCTGACCCCAGTGTGGTGTTACAGTGTCTGTAACAACTAGTAACCTGCCTTCAAAGTTTATTCTTTTTTGTACTGTAACATGGAATCAAGTAGATTTTATGTGGCTTTTTGACACAGACCAACAGAAAAGACCCTCTCTACTGATCTCTACAAAGTAATATATATGATATAAGTTAATTATTAATATGAAATGAAAATAATACATTTGCAAGTATTTACCCCCATTAACAGAGTGCTGCAGGAATGAGTCCTAAAACCCAAGAATGAGTTTGCATGTTAGCGCCTCTGGTTCCCTCATCTTGAAGTGAAGATCATCTTAGGTGTTTGTTTAGATGACTGGAATAAGGTCAGTAAATAACAATTGTGAAGCTTTTACATGTCTTAAAAAATGTGGTTGCTAACAAGTGGCTAAATGAGACTGCAGGGGTTGCAGGGACAACGTCATGTGACCTTGGTGTAGTTTGTTTATAGCCCAATGTTAGCTTTTTACTACAGAAATTATAAAAGTGGTGTTAGTGAAGATTTTCTTGCTGAACAAAACCTGTTAAGTATCAAACTTGTTTGACATAGAGCTGAGTTACTGCACTAATCCAAAATTCAATGGAAAAATTTGCTTTTTGTTAAGGGGACCAGAGTGACACTAACTTCTGGGTCTGGGACACACAAATCATCACTGGTTTTTAGAGATTGCAGTAACCCCTTTGTAAATGTCCAGCTGTGTCATTTTCATTTGCCCAAAGAAACTATCCTTACACCTTAATGCCTTAATTTACCCAGAATTCATAGCAAATTAGTTCTGTTTACCAGTAACTTAGTCAAACTAACCAGCTTCAGGCCATAGATGAATTAAGATATGCATCTTAAGAAACTTGTCCCATGTCTCATTTCAGATGAGAATTTGTGGCTGGACTTGTGAAAAAGGTGCAGGTTGGAGGGGGTCAGTGCTTACACAATCAAGTTATATATAATTAATTAGATCAATCTGTAGACATCCATTTCCACTTTAAAGGATCATTTGCAAGTGGCGTTGTATGATGTTCTGATGCAGTCTGTCTATTACCTACATGATGGTTTACACTCCCCCAGTGTGGAGGAGCAGCATGAGTGTAGGAAGCTAAGCAGCATACTGCTGTGGACAGGGTCAGCAGAGAAATGTATTTAGGGCCCACCTAAGCAAATGAATTTAGAATATTTTCACCCCTTTACCTTTCTGTCAGACAACCTTTTCCAAAAGGAAACCACAGGTATGTAAGCCAAATGTCAGTTTTTCCAAAGCAACCAGACTCCACTGACAAAACACTAATTTTTCCTTGCAGAAGATTGGAGTTGTTGGTCACCAACTGCCTCGATCTGTTAGTTTGTTTGTGTTATTTTGTGACTTTGGTGAACCTGAACTATTTAGAACACCAAAGTCACAATAACACAGACTAACTAACAAATCTTTTGTCAGTGGAGTCTGGTTGCTTTGGAGAGAGCAATATTTGACTTGTTTAACAGCGGTTGCCAATTGCAAAAGGCTTTCTGCTAGCAAGGTCAAGTTGTAAAATATTCTATTTATGGCATACCCTTAAACTGATAGATTTTTTTTTTTTATTATTGGCTAAAATACCTTTTGTTGCTCACTTTATTCACAGCAGTACATTGCTTAGCTTTCTACACCAGCACTTCTGCTGCTTCTTCAAACTTGGGGGCCTGTCGACCACCATCTAATTCAGCTCCTACACTGACTATGGAAGTACCTCATACAACCCCACTTAATCCAAACTATCCCTTAAATAGTTCTTTAGGTCAGTGTAAAAAATCCATATTAAATCTACATTTGATCCAAAGTTGTACAACAATTAAACATGAACACTTCCAAGGAGGTTGAATACTTGTCATAGACACTGTATGTAGCTCCTCGGGTTCCTTCTCACCCGTCACTCCAATGTCACTGTGGCAGCCGGGGGTCCCGAAGCACTGAACTCTGATTAATATCTGCAAAGGCCTCTGTGTAGCACGGATGCTCTTAAACAAGGGAGACTCATATCCACCACTGAAACGTCTGGACTGTTCCTGTGAACTTAAAAAGGAAAGCTACGAATCGTCAGAGGAGGAGCTGGAAGGTGCGTCTGTGTGGTGATTTTGTTTTGGTTTTTTGCACCATGGTGCTCAGTGCCTGCAGCAGCGATTCATCAAGTGAGAAAAAAAACAAACATTTCGTCTTCACTTCTTAAGCTTTACTCATCAGTCACCAGATGCTTTACTTCATGGACAAACACACTGACCCGTTGTACATATTTTTGTAGGTGTAACAACTTCTTCTTCTCCATTATAACTCTGCATCTGTAGCCTCCAGAGGTCCCACTTAAAGACAGTATTACTGCAGTGACCGTCACAGATTTCTCTGAGTGATGCTCTGTGAAATAAGATTCCATTTACACTCGGAAAGCCCCTTTTCTCCTACAGTAGACAGCTGATTAAAAAAGGTTCCAATGCTTTATTGATAAACTCAAACAATCTGTACATAAAGCTGAAAAAAAGCAGAACAGAGGAGGGAAAAATCAGTTTTTAATCTCATCGATCATTGTCATCAGAGCTTGTTGTTTGTCTGTCAGTGGCTGGGAAAGCCACTGAGTTATTTTGGTCTTTTTAATCATACAAAGAGAATAACTGTCGAAGATGTAAAGATATATATATATATATATATACAGTATATATAAATAAATATATAAGAACTGTATTAAATTGCAGAAGCAGTGCACTGGATTCTAAGCCATTTACAGGAGAGTTAAAGCGTGCGTCAGGGTGCCCACTGTGTCCTGGAAGACGTCCATTTTTTTCAGCAGCAGAGGAGAAAAATTGTGTTTGTAAAGATCCAGGGTTCCTGCAGAAACTAGAGTTTGATTGACCTGAAGCTGAATGTATTTCATCTCACATTTCCTGCATATTATCGTCCTTACAATCGCCCTGAAATCATGAACATAGCGCTCCAGACTGTGCAGACTTGCTTAGGAACCCTGTAGATCGCTGATGTGTCGTCTTCAAAGGCCTCAACTGTTTTAGTGTATCTATAAACAGATCGCTGCTCTGCTCTGGACTGTGCTCTCCTTCAGCAACATGGA
The DNA here is from genome assembly GCF_056507025.1 of Lutjanus erythropterus. NCBI lineage: Eukaryota > Metazoa > Chordata > Actinopteri > Lutjaniformes > Lutjanidae > Lutjanus > Lutjanus erythropterus. The sequence continues at coordinate 17,453,640 of NC_139328.1, forward strand.
CCTGGAAAAAATATAAGAATGTATTCCTCCTGTTTCTGTTAAAATCTGCAAAGTGTGTTTATTTTGTTTCTGGCTAGACTACTCACCAAAAACCATACGTCATGTCAAAAATGCTCTGTACAGTAATCATCCTGCATTACGGCAATTTCTCCATCTTTAATCATGCTAATATAAAACCAGAAGGGGCTACACAAACAGTACTGTTCACGCAGTACGAGAGGTTTTGTTGAAGCATTTTATCGGAGAAAAACAATCTTGTCATATAAGTGAGAATCAGACAATCACATGAAAATCTGCAGAAGAGCCGACGCTTCGATGAGTTTAAATTAGACCTGTAGCTACTCTGTATTCATTTATTATTCAATTTGAAGTATTTTAGGAGCTACCGTAGCAACATAATGTTAGCGAAGCTGATTAAAATGTTCAGTAAAGACTGAATGAGAGGTCAAAGGTCACCAGTTCTGGGTTTATTTACTGTGATCATACCAGAGTTGGTGTATCTCAATCACTGTGTCTTCACTGTGTGATGTTCATCAGCCGCCGCCGCTGCCGGCAGTTCTGTTTTTATAAATTAGCATACTGAAGAGGAGGAGACGTGGGGATTCATTTTTCTGACTTCCTGGTTTCTGTTACATTTTATTTTGGCATTATCTGATGTGTGCAATATGTCCTAAATCCAAAACAGGTGCAATTTGTTTGACTGAAAAAGTAGCATTTCTTTTTTTTTTTTGTATTCAGTTGTAAGATGTTACTATCCAAACTATAAACACTGCATGCAAACAGAAACAAGCTTGAAACGGTGAAGAGAGCAAATCAACTCTGCATTTTAACAGTTAAATCTTCTAGTTTGTGGATGGAACTAAAAAAAACATTCAGTTCTGTCATTGACTGGGTTTTGTTTAAATAATTTTCTTTTTTTTAAATAAACATCAGTCAAAAATGTTTGAAAAGCCAAAAAACCCTGTACATCTTTTTTTCTTTACACTACAAATGTCAAGAAAAGTGGTCTTTATCAAAAAAAACCCTGTAGTATATGTAAAATAAAAACTTATAGAAAACTGAAATGACTTCTTAGTTTTTGTTTTCTGTTCAGGGTCAACACTAAGGCTGAATGATTTTGAAAACATATCTAATTGCAATTATTTTGATTGATACTGCAATTGTGATATAATGTGTAATTTTAGAGGAAATTATAATTTTACATGATTCTCATTTTCATTGAAAAACATTAATGGTTATGATGTGATTTTTTGTTTTGCTGGGATCTCCACCAAAGAGATTTTTTTTTCAGTCTGTGGAATGTGACATATAGGCCACAACATCTCTGCAGCATGTTAATATTTAATTTAAAATGGTATTTTAACACACAATCTTGCCTTAAACACATATTGCGCAAATTTTGATTAATGTTTCAGCCCTAGTCAACGTACCAAATGGTTTAGTAAGATGGGAAAAATTAAAGTATTTTGAGGCAACACAAAAGTATTGTGAAAGAATGCAAAATATTTTGTGAGAGAACTTAAAACACTGTAGGGGACCCCAAAAGCAGTCTGCAGGGGTTTTTTTGTACTGAAAAAACAAACAAACTTGACAATGCAAAATTAAAAGTTTTTTTTTTTTAATTGGTACATTTTTAGGCAGGATAGGCAAATTCAGTCCACAATTAAGAACAAAATATAGCCTTAATTCTGTTTTAGAGATTATTATTTTGTAGCATTTTGTAAATATAAACATCATGACATCATTTATCTTTGTAAACAAGTAGGTGATCAAAATGTTAGAATGGAGAATGAAATGTGTAACAGTGTGTTTTAATTACTTGGGCCAATAAAGTAAACTTCAAGGGATAGTTGGGATTTTTCTGAAGTGGGGCCATACCCATAGTCAGTATATTACCAACAGTACATGGTGGTGGCATCCTCCCAGTTTGTAGAAGCAGCAGGAGTACCAGTGTAGGAAGCTAAGCATTGAACTGCTGTGGACAGGGTCAGCAGCAAAACATATTTTAACCACAGCCAAAAGTATCAGTTTCAGTGTACTCTATCTTTAGTTTACCTTGCCAAATATGACTCTCCAAAGCAACCAGACTCTTTTGACAAAAACAGTAATTTTACCTTGCCAAACACAGGAGTTAAACTTTTTTTTTTTTGGTGGCTAAAAAACATTTACAACCCCACTTCAAAAAATTTGAACTAATCCTTTAATGTTATTAGTTGGTTACATTGATTCATGATGCTAAAACCCACGAACAAAAAAGAGAAATGTTGTGACCACAGTTACGTTTGGCAACTAAATAATGTTGCAGACAGTGTTGAGGTAAACCTGTTGGAAATGGTATCAGTGTGGTTGGCTCAGTATGTTTGTTTATGGCTTCTTGTGTAGCATTTATTACAATGCAACAGTTGAAACTGTTGAAAGGTTCAGTTCACTCAAATTACTAGAAAGAAACTTTTTAAAAAACTAAACAGCAGCACGTCTTTTCAGAAACACTGTCCTGCTTACTCTTTATAACTCAAATCAACAGTGTTTACTTACAGTACGACTAAAATAAAAGTTATTCCAAAGAAACTGCTTACATGGGATGCTTTTGTCTTGGAATTATACAGTAGATGTTCAAATTTCCTTTTTTTCTAGGCACTCTGAAGACTTCTTGTCCATGTTGGCTTAAAGTTTTGTATTAGTTGGTTATTGTCCTTGAAAAGGACCAGATGCTATTTCAAAGGTCAAAAATCAAATTTCAGTCTGAAAGGATCAGTGTGGTGGTTTTGGTGGTATCTAGCGTTGAGCTTGCAGATTGCAAACACGCATCCTCTCACCTTGTATGCATGTAGCAGAACCTACAGTTGGTCTGAAAATGCAAAAGGCTGTGGCCGGTGTTTGGTTTGAACATGATGGTGCAACATGACGCAGTCAGTGAAGAGGAACCCTCTGAAGATATAACGTCTCCTTCTAAGGTAATGAAAACATAACGGTTCTCATTTTCAGGTGATAAAACACTAATGAAAACATACTTATGAATATTTTTTGCCATTTCAGCCATATTCTGACAATAAATCCCTGTAAGATCTCACACACTTAAACATTGAAGTATTTCACATATTTTTCAAAGCTTTCCTTTACATCTGCATGGGTTTGTATCACAACAGATAAAAACATAAATCCTTCTGTAATTTGGGTGAACTGCCCCTTAAAAAAAAGATCAATCCAAATATTCAGTAAATGCTGCATGAGAAATCTGATGCATAGTTCTATAAAATAATTACATTTCAAGAAATATTTGGAAATATGCTTATTCGCTGACAACACTGTCACTCTCCTGTGAAGTGTGGATCAGGAATCGGGGGTAATTAGCTTAGCATAAAGACTGGAAGCAGAGGGAAACTGCTAGCCTGGGTCTGTCCAGCATTTAAAATAACACCTGCCAGTACCTTTAGAGCTGACTAATTGGAGACTTGTCAAAGTGGTGTGTCAAGAAAATCAGCAGAGACTCCAGGAAGTCACTGCTGCTCACCATGACATATTTACATCACGTAAAAACCACAAATAGTCATTCTTTATATTTCTGCTTTTGTACAGATTAAACAGATCAGATGTAGCATGTTTATTAGTGAGCTTTAGGGGTGCTGGTAGGTCTATTTCTAATTTTGCAGACAGCCAAGCTAGCTGTTTCCCCCTGCTTCTGGTAGTTATACTAAGCTAAGCTAATTGCATCCTGGCTCTGGCTTCATTTTTAGCACACAGACATGAGAGTGGTACCAATCTGCTGTGTGAAAAATGCAAATAAGCATATATCTCCAAAAGTCAGACCAATTCTTTAACTAAAATATATACAGGATGCTATGAAAGTTGAGGTTTAGATAAAAATGACTTAAACTGCTTTATCTTGTGTAATAATAGATGATTGCCTTAAAATAAACTCAATATTTAGCTTTTTAAACTCAGCTCAGTTGTGATTCTGTGCTATTGAGTGTAAACGAATATATATCTAACACACCTTAAGCCACAAATAAGTGAGAGTGCAGTTTAGTGACCACAGTTAAGAGGACATAAGAAAGTGCCAAAAAAGGGAGTGTGGTCTTCACTATTATTAAATAATCATACCTTTTACTAGTATCATAATTTCTTGGCTTACTCCTGTAAAAAACATCTGTGAGGGTGCCGCATCTGCCTGTGTTCTCAAAACCAAACTGAATTGTGTGGAGAAACAATAAAAACAGACTGTGTCCTGCCACGTGTTAAGCTCTCGTGTCTTTGTAACAGGTTTGGCAGATAAAGGCGATTTCAAATACGCAGGATTTTACAGCAACAGTGATTACTTTGGTATTAGTGCATAGGTGCAGTTCTAGATACCAGAGCTGAATAATATGAGGAATATGTACACATTCTTTGATATATTATATTAACTAGAGTCATGTTGGGCAGCAGGATCAAGTTAGCTCGACACTGAGCCCCTTCAACATGAGCAGAGGACATGCTGTCTGCTGTCCTCCAGGAGATGGAGGGAGATTTTGGCTGAACAGTTTTCTCTGATTTAAATCACACAAGAAACCTTCACTTTGTCTGCATGATGCATCACAAGCTTTAACCCGGCCAGTGATCTGTGTATCGACTCAAATGAGAGAACAACCTTCTCCTTGATTTAGACAATAAATATTTGTCCATCAGCCGGTGTCATCAGTTGCTCAGACTGAAGACAGACACAAGAGACATGACACAGAGACAGAGACAAGCTGACCTGCTGCAAACCAGCTCCATGTCTCCTCCTGGTGGACTGCAGTGTGAAAGGGAACTCATCTGTCTCGCAAAAATGTGCAAAAGTTTTAGCAAGTCAAAGACCCGTGTAGGTCTGAGTCAGACCATCCTCATCGCATCCCAAACTCCGTCCTCCCTCCTCCTCCAAGTGTTTTGATTGAGTACCTTTAATCTGCGAGACAAAAAAAGTCGCTGTCAGTCAGGTGAAACAGACTTGATCACTGTGACGTCATGGTAACAACAACAGTTTCTTCCGTGTTCACAACTGGCAGGTGATTTGAAATGCAGAGATATGTAAAATCAGCAGAACTTGTTTATTTCTGCTGTCATTTTCAGCTGTAACTGTAATATCTAAATATATATGGTTTAACATGGTGGTCTGCCTTCTGGGATGTTTCTGTTGTATAACTGTTTTGCTGTGCTAGCATGTTTGATAAACCAAATCGACCAAAAATCAACTGTTACTTCTGGTAAACTAAAGCTGTCATTTTCATTAGTTTGTGGCCCAACATGTAAATTACTGAAAGCATGAAACATTTATTTTAGATAAATGACACATACACACTTTAAAAATCACATTATGATACAAGAAAACATTGTTATTGCTATTGCTATTAGATTGTTTGTACCTGACGCAGTGGATTTCTACCTGGAAGTAATAGTAAACAAACACTATGATTGGTTGTACGTGTCCAAACTATCCTTGAATACCTCCTTTTAAGGTCGAGAAGACTGGTGCCACTCTTTTCTGTTCACTACTATGAAGCTAAAGCTGCAAATGGTTAGCTTAACTCGGTGTAGCACAAAGACTAGACAAAGGAAAACAACTGGCCTGGCTCCACATTCAGGCTAAAGGAAATATGACCAGGTCACATTTGGGGTGAGATACAAATCCTGTCTGATGCCAGTTTCAACATGAGAGCATCCTCAGTGTTGGGTGGCAGTGACATTTATTCACTTTGTGTTGCTCCTCTATTGTCTTCAATCAAACTTCATCTGGGTCTCTTGAAACTTTTTCAGTCATGAGTTAACCAGCTCTCAAGATTTCCTTCATAAACTGGCGTCACGAACAGGATTTGTAACCGACTCCGAACGTGACCTGGTCATTTTACCTTCAACCTAATGGAAGAAAACTTCTTTCTTGCCTCAGTGAGCTTTAAAAGTGTTTGTAGGTGGATTTTGTTACCTATGGACAGAGCCAGGCTCGCTGATTCCCCGTTTCTAGTCTTTATGCTAAGCTAATCTAACCAATTGATGCTAGTTTCATATCTAACAAACAGACATGAGAGTGGCATCAATCTTCTAATCCAATGCTCTGCAAAACAGTGAGTATGTTTATTTCCTGTCAAACTATTCCTACATTTTCTTTCAATTCAGACAAACGATGCAGAAAGTTACCTTTATTTTGTAAATCATCTTTAATCTTGCAGCAGCATCTAAACCTTGGAGATAAAAAAAAAAAGAATCAGATCAGATGTTTGATACAATCAGTTTGTCTTTTGTTGCAAAAATATTAGCACTGTATATTTTTATGTCACCTGTGAGGGGTCGATAACCAGCCAGCGCTCGGTGCTCGTCTGCATGTCCTGTCCGCTTAGAGGCTCTCTCAATCTAACTTTCACTTCAACGCGACCTCCTGTGGGCTTCCGGCCGTCCATCACCTGACACGACAGACACGAGGATCAAAGGTTCGGCTATTTGAAGGCACATAATGTGGATGGTGTCTGTCATTGCTGAGAATCAAACAACACTCCCTCCTGGTCTTTGCATTTTGATTTAAAATGCTACTCACCTCTACGATCTCCCTGATTTCACTCTGTGACTCCAGTTTGTCCAGCTTTAAGTGGGCCGTCCCTATCGGCTTGTCGCTCCGCAAGAATCCACTGTGGGACGACACACAGCTCATTTTTAGCTACTCTGACATGAATGCAGTAGTGAAATAATAACACAAACCTCTGGTTTTCATCTTGTTTTAGTGTTCAGAGATACTTATATTTTTGTACATAACTTGTACATACAACTGGAAGTAAAGATCTGCATGTACAAATGAACAATTTTTAAATTATACAAACATTTTACATTTCTTACTCTACCTTAGAGCTGGGTGGGCAATAATATTATTCTTCTCATCACGATACTTTAATATATATTGTCTCTTTCCTCCTTTCATGTCACTCCAATGTAAAAATGAACTTGTAGCAACTTCAAACTTGATTATATAGTTGGACAAAATATTTTTAATATTAAGATATCAGGGTTTTCATGTCTAATGAACATTGAAAAGTTGGACTGTACCAAAATATGTCGCCAAAAACAACAACAAATATCTTTTTTGTTTACAATCTTAGCAAATACTATAAGTTTAAATATGTAGTATAAGAAATATTATATACATAATATATAAAAATAAGGCTATGAGTGAAATACACCAAAGTCACATGTCTTCAGTGTCACCACCACTAAGTAAGAAGTGTTTGGTGTGATGACGTTTAATATCCCTGACAACCTCTGTAGTCTCATTTAGCCACTTGTTAGCAACCACCATTTTTAAGACACAAAAGTTTAAAGACTCTGAGTGGGGAATTTACTGATGTATGTAAGGTGAAAATCTCTTGAGCTGTGAACCACAGACCTTCAGGAATGTGACCAAAAAAACATTAAGAAAACCCACTGACTTCAAACTCATTTCCAGGTTTTAGGATTCATTCCTGCAGCACTCTGTTCTGTTGCCTGCTGTCAAAGTTACATTGTCGTCAGTGATGACATACTGAGCAGGAATCATCTGGAAAACTATTCTTTTATTTAGTCCATGATTCGATTCATTAGTCTGAGCTCCCGTAGTCCACTGAGATTCTTCCAGTCGAGCATTTTTCATTTATCAGTCAGTGTGCATTACAGTTACAGGATAAAACAGACATACACTTACAAAAACGCACAGGGAGAACATTTCAATGAGCAATTAAGGGGAATCTTAAATATATTTTTATATTAGCTGGTGCAATTATTAAAAAGTATCCTCAGTTACATATATATATAATATATGCTTTTGGGTGACTGATGAGAGGGTCAAAGGAGTAGCTGGTTAAAAAAAAAAGTTTCAGGTCTTGTTTTAGCTGCATCATTGTGCACAGTTATGTGTAACAGCATGACAGTCAGTAACATTTACAAACCAAGTCTCAAAATCTCCAAAAAACAAAAAACTATCTGATAGAGGAGGAGAAGGGTGATAGAAACACAGAGGAGCGTGATGTGCTGTCAGCCACCTGTCAGTAAGTTACATTTTATTTAACCTCTGGTTTTAGAACTGAACAATAAGAGGACGAATACTTTTATTGTCTCCGACTGTATGACAATCTGATATTTTCACATCACAGATGACGAAGAAAGGCATTTAAAATGCAAGTCTAACTGGGAAAACAATTCGTCGAGGACAGCCTTATCTTTACTGATGCATTTAAAGAAGTTTTGACGTCTGAGATTTGAGCCGCAAACTAAAAACTCCCATCACATTCCCTGATCCCCGACCTCCAGCTGTGATTGATAACCACACTGAAAGTCTAATGCAAAGGCTCAGTGAGGATGTTGCCCTGCAGTGTGAGCAGCTCCGTCTGTCTCTCTGTGACTCACCCTTTGTGCAGCAGCTCCAGTTTGATGCCTTTTGACGTCACAACCCTCCTGAAGCCGCGGTGGTTACGGTTGATTGACAGGGTGAAGCTCTGGTTATATTCTAGTGAAAAGAGATCAGAGATAAGAGATGCAGAGTACTGAGACTTTATGTATGAAGTGTTTCAGACAAATGAACCAAAAGTACAGTTTGCTTTTGCATTTTTCTACCTGCACTTCTTGAGTCATTAGTTAGAAAAGAACCCTTAGGTCTCACCTGGGGAGTTAGTGTTCTTGATGACAGCTGTTTTGTGTTTCTGCGGCTGCTCCTGTCAGCAACGAGACAGAAAAACACACACTTTAAGGAGAAAAGTCAGTCTGTATGAATTGTTTCAGCCGCCTGAGGTGGCTGTGAAAATTAAAACGTACTGAAGTCTCTTACTGTGCTGGGGTACGGAAAGTCAAACTTGATGTAGGCATCCAGGTCGTTTGTTTGGATTCCTAAAAGAAAAAGATCAGTGACTATGTGCTTTTCCTCTTTTTAACTAAAGTTTAAACTTTTGACTGAAGGTTTTTGCTCAACACAGTCATAATGACATGAAGGTTAAGATATTTTTAGTGAGAACAAGACAAGAAAAAAACAGCAAAAACCAACAAAATTAAAATAACTGTAGATCTGCTGGGAGATTTAAATTAAGATTTAAGGTTTATTTCTTCACCAGAACCACAGCTAAGCAAGAAACCACAATCTTCCAGGGTGCTAAAATTGAAATGAAGATATAAATCACCACTTTTCAATGTTCTCAGAACCATTTTTTCCACTGTCTCCAGACACCATATAGACCTGCTATATTGACTACAAGGACTAATAAGTGAAGATTTTAGTTTTTACCACTAGGAGCAGGAAGATTCATCCCTTTCACGATAACAACAATCATGTCAGTGCTGCTCAGCTCGGGAAATATCCTGACATGGACAGAAAAAAGAAGAGAGAAAAAAGTTTAGTGCTCTGTTGCTTTTGCACTACTTGAATTACAAACAGAGTTAAATAAAAAAGCTTTAGCAAAAAAAAATGACTGAAAGTAAATATTAAACAAAAGGTCAGTTTACTCTGGAGTACAGTTAACAGTTACAATTTTTACTTTATTCAAATCTGAGTAAAATATTGAGGGACATTGAGGGCGTTATCAGGGAGTTATCAAAGCAGCAACTATTTTATCTTTTTTCACGACAATTGCAAGATGGCAAACAGTAGAAATACAGTGTTCATGTCAAGCAGATTTGCTGTGCAGGATTGCATTAAATTGTGTAACAAATAATATAACCAGGGAGTGTATATTATTAAACATTCAACAGATTAAAATAAAACATATTTTACTTTACCCCAGGTGGCTTTAAACTAATAAATCAGAGCTCATCAAGACTAAAGAAAATCTTAAGTTTCCTGTGAACTTTTGTCTGGGAAGATTCTGTCATCCAGGTCGTGGTATTCATTAAGGTTTATTGTAGGCAGCTGGACTTACTAATGTTCCAAGAAGCCTCTTGGATCAAAGGTGAAACATCTTCAAGAACCTACGCAAGTTCAAACTGTGAACTTCTGTGTTTAATTTTAAAAACATGTCAAAGTGCCCACCTGACGGTGTGAAATGACCTCTGCTCAAAGTGATGTTTAGGAGGAGGAAGACCTCTCGACTGAGCCAGCTTCAAGACCTCCAGACTCTTCTTACAACTCTCAGCCATCTTCTCAAATCTGCAGCGCACACACGCGCACACACACACACACACACACGCACACACACACAGGAGGAGGAAACCTGATCTGTGAGACATCAGCCAGCTCTACATGCTTTACATGCTTTATATAACATCTTGCTGTTGTTGATCACTGTGTATTTTAAGATTTTATTGATATCAGGTATACACTAAGATTAAAAACACAAAAAGAAAGAAAATAAATAATTTAATCACAATCAACCAATCAATCAGTCAATCCTTTAAGTCATCCATTCGTCAGACACAATAAACAATCAGATAACATCACTGTGGGCTCTGATACCAAAAGTTTGTCCTTTTGTAATTTTTTAACCTTTTCTAGAATGGATAATGTAATAATTTGGTAGAATCCAAATAGATGAACAGATGTATTGCTAATGAAAATAGTTCAGCCCTGGACCAGTGAACAGCTTGGTGTTTTATATGTGAACTCAATAAAAAAACGTTTACTCTTACTTTGTTGTTTCGGTGACGTTGCCGAGGTGCGTGAACTGCTTGGAGTGAGTCATACATTTCTAAAAGGAAGAAAGAAAGAAAAAAGAGTGTAGAGCAGAAACACTGGGAATCAAAAAACTAAATATTTAGATTTTTTGCATCTGAATTATTTTGTTAACTGAAAGCTGAAATGTTGGATTTCAGAGAGATTAAAGTTTCTTCTGGACGATGGAAGATCTGAACAAGATGATATAGGAGACAATAAAGTTCAAACATGAATCAAACATGAACTCTGCTTGTATAAAAAATATTAAAAGTTTCATTGTTTTGTGAACCCTAAAATGTTTGTAATCAACACATTTTCAAGTTTTTATATTTAATGCTCATCCAAATTAATGTTTCTTTGTATTGCTGTTTATTACAATGACCATCTTATTCTGACAATAAACTGCCCTACATGAACATTATGCTCTAGTAGACTTACTGTATATCACTGTGGTAATATTTTATAATATGAGAAAGTAAGTTTATGTACTTTCAAACATGAGCTGTGGACACAACATTGTGATAATCTGTAATCATGAATATTTCACCTCATACTGCTCTTTGAGAATCTTGGCCAGTTGTGTGTAAACCTGCTCTGCTTTCTCTGAGATCTGCACGTCACTGTGATGAACCAGGATGAAGTCGTCGTCTTCGTCACCAGGGGGCGATGGGACCTACAGGTACAGCACCCGGAGGGTCAGCCACAGTAGGACACAATGTGTTCCCAACACCCATAAAAAGTAGTTCGTACTTTGATGAATAGAAGCTCTGACAATATTTCCACCACAGTCTCATTTGATTACGATTTTACAAGTATCCCAGTTAAATAATAGAGGTGACAGTGGTTATCATCTTAATGCACACAGCACCGCTGCATGGCTCAAAGCATTGTTTGTAATTACTGATGAATTAAAAATGTTCACTTAATCTTTGAATAAAAAAATGATCAAGTCACTTTCTTATCATGTCTTATTTTTTGCCCTCCGTTGTAGACACAGGAATTTTACCAAAGGCAAGTTGTGTTATTATTCCAGTTGAAACAATTCTCAGCTGATTTTCTTTTCTTTTTACATTAACATGCAACTGAAATAAAAACAAGTAATAACTTTGTCAACAATACAGCAAAAGTCATAAGACAGGAAAAATGAGTTTGGACCAACCTTAAATCTATGCCCAATCAAAAAGGCAAATTTCAAACACCAAGTTGGTTTTAAGGTAAATCATACAAAGGATTCACTTGAAAACCAGCAGTAGAGTAAACTTCTTGTCTTCTCACCGTGCTGATGTCCACGGATTTGCCGCTGCGTGCTGCCTCGATCATGGGGTCAAAGCCCTTAGCGGTGCGAAGGAAAATCTTGGCCTGCTCCATGTCGTTCTTCTGCTTCGCCTGCAGAGCTGCCTTCATGTACTGCTTCTTCCTGCCCTCCAAGAACTCCAGCTGCTGAAGAGCTGGAAGACGAAAAAAGACAGACAATCATGGATTTCAGAAAAACACTTTCTTGACTTTTTTCAGAAAAATATTTTGCATGTGCATCATCGAACTCTGACTGCAGCAAAGAAATAAATTAATTTGGTGAGGTACAGTTAAAGCCAGACATTTGTTTTATGAATTCACTTAATTCTTAAAACTCATCTATTCTCAATTCAAGTGCATTAAGCACGTTTACTTTTAGAACTGCATGTGGCCTTGAACAAGCTAGCAAACAGTCTGCACATTATCTTCTTGTGAGAAAACAAATTTATCTCTAAACTAAATTGTTTCGTGGTGCACTGGAGATAAACCACACAGCAGAAACAGTAACGACATGTTGCATGTAGAAGATGCATGGTTTCTGAAAATGAAACGAGGTGGTTGGTTAATGACTGATTGATACTGATTGTGATTCAGGAACAAGGAAAAGAAAGACACCAAAAGTATTATCAAAAATGAAAAAGGAAACTTCTACTGGTTGTGACTTTTTAAGAAGACATCAACTTGTGTATGGAAAATTAGCACTTCCAAATAAGGTAACTAGTCATTTACAGCATTGCCCGACGTGGGACCTGTATGTGAAACAGAAGGGGATGTTTTTTATTCTTGCCTGGACAATATCTGTTCCTATTATTGGTGTTAGGGCTGCAAATAATGATTACTTTCATTATCAATTCAGTGTCACAGGAATTAAATGGACCTCTGTGCTTCACAAGAGGCTGAACTGAGTCTTTGAGTGTTTTGTCGGATGTGGGTTTGTTTGTTTGTTTGGGGTTTTCTCTTTTTTTTTTTTTTTTTGAGGGTACTAACCTGTTGGTGAGAGTCCTTCTCTGACTGTTGTTCTGTCAGGTGAAGGTGACGGTGTCCTCTTCCTTGCTTGGCCTGTGGTGGGAACGTCTAACGTCGGCTTCTTTGGCTCTTCTGGAACAGCAGGCTTAGACTGCAACAAACACAAAACACTGTATCAACCATTTATCCACAAAAATCTAATTACACAAATTATACTGATGATAGCCCACCTCCTCCTCCTCCTCCTTCTCATCTTCTTCTTCTTCATCTGCTATTTCAGTGACATCAGTAGAGACAAGCTTATCAGCTGCTACCAGAGCAGCAACGAATCCCTGCTCAGCTCCTGTTGCCTTCTGGCCCGGGATTGGAGGAAAACCTGAAAGATAAAAGCAAACTGTCATTCTGACTGGCAGATACTAGGATCGAGATTTACTCTTTTGGTCAAGTACAAAAACACATCTTGTGGTCTTGGCACAGAGACTCACTGACAGCACACAGTAACACCCCAGGACTACAGAACCAGAAACACAATTCAAATCCAATTTTACGGAGCTAAATGTAACTTGGAAATTACACTGTCAGCTCAAAAACATGAATCACAAAAGAATCTCACCAGGGGGAACCGGCAGCTCTTCAAAGTTGACTGGTTTTCCTGCTTTGTGCGCTCGGATGGCGCTCTGGTATTGCTGCAGGAGGAGAGAGAAGTTAATTTTTATACAGCTGAATTAATGCTACTGTAATGGGGTAAAAGGAGGAAAGATTTGTGGCTGTAAAGCACTTGAAGTGTAGCGTTTTTGAGAAAAGTGTTGAATTCATTGCCAGGTATATTGCTCATGGTCAATAAAAAGAAAAAAACTGACCACAAAAAGAACTAGCAAAAAAGAAGCTGTAAAAGATTTAAGTTTAGCTCCATTTCACAGATGAAAACTCTGGTTCATATTTTGTAAGAATCAACCGGCTTCATTTTATTTTTCAACAACAGTGATAATCATATGGAGAGACTGAGCCCAACATAGTTTTAGCTCTTTAGTTCTTCAAAGGTAAATATAGATATCAGGAGGAGAGTCTGTCCTTGTACCTTGGCGATACGGTCATGCATTCGGGCCTTGCGGTCGTCTCCACTGGCTTTGGCCTGATTGGATGCCTCCACATACTTGGCTCGTCTCTGCTCGAGAGCTTCCAGCACGTCTTTGGGAGCTGCAGGGGCTGATGGGGGGGCAGGGGCTGAAGGAGTGAGGCAACAATGTTTACAGTCAGAGCACAAAATGAAGGATGTTCCATTGTCCCAGGGACAATAAAAATAGAGCATGGGACACAAAGATATAGTGTCTGGGACAATTCTGGGACAGTAGAGAAACTTATAATTACAAACGAAATTATTACTTTTATGTGTCATGGAATACATATCATTTTAATTGTTAGCTGTTCAAATTTGAAAAATGTGAGGCAGAACCAGCACAAGTTCTGTGTGATATCAGGACGTTCATGAGGAAAAAAAAGAACTTCAAATTAGGACAAGAGTTGTTAAGTCTGGAATGGTTGAAAGTAGAATTGGGGACAGCTGCAGGACACTGAGGGATAATGTTCATTTCAAAGAGCCACAATATGAGGCTGTACAGCATGTTTAAGCTAAATGCTATAAACAACACGCTAACATGCTCACAGTCACAGGGCTTTGTATAATATTCAATCTGTTCTCCATCTTAGCTTAATGTCTTAGCATGCTAACATTTGCTAATTATCACTGAACACAAAGTACAGCTGCAGCCGATAGGCATGTCATGAGTTCTGCAGGTATTTGGCCATAAAGTATTGGATAAATTACAATTTTGACCTTGAATATCTGTAGCAGTTTTAATGGAAATACATTAAGGAGTCTTTAAGATATTTCAGTCTGGACAAAAGTGGCCACCACTGCCAAAAAACACCTCATGCTACTGGAACAATGCAAGCAAATACATACAGTTAATGAATATTGAAATTATTATTACCTGGAGCTGCTGCAACTGGTTGGGTGACCTCTGTGTTCTGCCCAGAGGGAGGTTCTTTTGCAGAAGCAGAGCCTCCTCCTGTACATCAAGACAATTTCAAACATATAGAAGCAGATACAACAGGTTTTTGACCAGTAAAAGAAGGAATTTGCAAAACATATTTCTTGATGACGACATTGATTATTCATTTCCTCAGCTCCATCCCCTTCCTAGAAGAGCCTTGTGACCTCTGGGTTTCTTCCTCTCATCTCTGTACCTCTTTAAAATATAATCTGAGGTTTATCTAAGATATAAAATATTTAAAACTGTTATTGTTTGGCTGTTTCCCAGCATCTCGCCTCTACTAATTGCATCTACTTTTTCAATGTTTTTTTTTAATAATTTATCATTCTGACTAATTTCAAATCAATATTTTATTAATCAACAGAACTTTTTTTTTTATCTTACACCTACTCAAGGTCTCAGAGAAGTCAATTCAGTACACATCAACTAAAAACAATCTTTAAACTTTCTTGATTTGTTTACTGTGTCCTTACTCCTACTTTTCTTCTGTCTCTTATATTTCTCCTCTCTCCTTTTTATTGTTCTGTAAATCACTTGGTAACTTCTGTTTTAAAAGAGATATATAAATCATGTTTGTTTGCTCGCTGATTAAAACAAAAACATGTTATACCAGGGTTCTAAAGTTATACAGCAGGACATTTTTTAGGGACCAAGCCACTGGGGGCACTGCTGCAGATATGGCAGAGCAGAGTTTTACTTATTCTTAGTTATGACAGGAGAAATACGGTTACATTTACATCACGACATGATAGTTTTAGTCTGTCTGCTCAAATTTAAGGTGCCAGTCCATTTCACAGTTAATCCATCACTTAGATTCTTGTGTGTGTGCAGAGATGATGTTATGATTCTGTAATTATTGGGAAAATTGATTGCAGTGAAAATGCAACAAATATTGACATGAATGGCACAAAACAGTCCTGCTAGGTTTAGGCTTAAATGTCTAACAGTTTGTAATTTATGCATATAATGCTGACAATGATGCATACAGTTCTTGTGAATGAGTATCTAGGTTTCTATTGAACTCCTAGGTTATATTAACCCACTGTGATTAGGATGCTGTTAGTTTCATGTTAAACTGTCAGATTCTGTGTTAGCTGTTCGCTATTAATTGCTATTGCATTTATTACGAGTGAGCTGTTAATGTAAGGCCCAACTTGTATTGTTGCACGCACGCTCTTCATTCACTTTCTCTAAGGCTACGTATTCTGCCCATATGTCAGGAAGTGTTCATTCATGAAAATGACATTTAAGAGAAGAAAGAAGAACTTTACAAGTCTGAAAACTGGAGTCCTGCTTTTGCCGTCTCATAAAGAAAAGTATATAATTATGAAAGTGTCATCAGTTGACTTGAGGGACCTCCTCAGACAGAGGAATGGGAAAAAATAACAAGTGCTTTACAGTTGTACTGTGACTGAAATAAAGAGGAAATAGTTTGGCATGAAAATGGCTTCAAAAACACAGGGGAACATAGGGAGTGCATTCTGAGCAGATGCTCACACGAGATCATAACTGAAAGCAGACAGTCTGTAATTACTGAGCCTCCATCAGAACCACTGTTCCTTACCCTGTTCTGGAGATGGAGGAAGACCGCTCAGGTCGACTGCTTGTCCTTTCTCCAACGCCGCAATCACTGCATCAAACCTCTGCACCAAAAAATACCAAAAACCCAAACTCTGTCACACATAATGATGCTCTTTGTCAACTTCCACATTGTTGGCATGTTTCACATACTTGAGCATGAACTCCTGCAGTCACATTATGCAGCAACAGACTCTGGCAGCAAACTGCACAAATAATGATGTGTAATTGCAGGCTAGATTTTTAACTTTAAATATTTTAAAAATGAACATTTCTGAGATTTAAATGGTGGTTGAGTTTCATGATTGATATCTGGTTTATGAACTTAGACGAGATGTTGGTATAAGTTAAAATGGAAGACCATATTTCTGAACAGGGACAAAGTGTGTGTATTATCACAAATGTAGCAGCTGCTAAAGTACGTGCATTAAGCTCATAGCAAAATGTACATAAATCGTTTAAGTCAGAATCAAGGAAACTGCTTTACTTTACAGACATTTGTAGCTCAGCAACTAAGTTTTTTTATCATAAGGGAAAGAGGAGAGTAATTTATCCTCCTTTGTTGTAAAAGCTCAAAATAAATAGATAATGTGCAATTTTACCTTAATTTCAAAACAAACAAATCCTCCAGAACCAGAATCAATGAGGAATTTGTCAGGACATAGAAAATACTTTTAGGAGATTCAAATTTATACAAAGCACGACACTGCTGATGCAAATTCCTGCACGAGATGCTGAAATAAATCCCACAGGGTCGTTGTTTTTTTTACTCACCTTGCTGGTCTTAAAGTAATTTCGAGCTTGCTCCAAATCTCCCTGCTTCTTGGCTCTCAGAGCTGCCATCTTGTATTCCTTCTGCCTCTCCACAAGCAGTGTCTTGGTCGCCTCGTTCGCTGTGGATTCACGGGACAGACACGCAGAACAATTACCACAGTGAAAGGCCACATTCACATACTGAGACACCAGAAGACAACCACTGACATATCTGTCACAGAGAACAGATTTACACTGGTAACAATAATAATAATAATTAAAAACTCAATTAAATGATTACCAATAAATATGAGGAAACCAGAAATTCCCACTACACGTGACTTAATTCCTATTAAAATGAATGTATGCAAAGTTTGCTGGAATACAGAATGGGAAATCAAATTATAGATCAAATAACTTAAGTAATGTTATTTAACCAACTGGTCTTAAACTTAAATCCCAAAAATAAATAATTTCCTCAAGTCAACAACTGAACAATGTTTCACTGTCAAACAAACATCTCTGCCCAAAGTTGAAGTAAACTAACAGGTGCTACTGTACTTATACTTGTATCATTTACCTTAGCATGCTGATAAGATACTATTATATTATTGTTCCCCTCATACTTTTTAGTCTTCTTTTTATAAATGAAAGGCATCTATGCAGCCTGTTTATTCATTGTGTCCATGGAAATGGAAATGATAATGAACACAGCCTTTAAGTTCACATTATGGTTTCCTTGCAAGGAAAACATGGAACGTTTACTTTTCTGCCAGCTACATCACTGTATAACTCAAATGTTCAAACAAGCTTAGTTTTTTCAAGCTTAATGTTTGCTTATTTTTGATGTTATGTAATTATTCAATTCAAAGATATTGCTACATTTTCTTTCAAACTAATCTGGTTGCACATATTCAGAACAGAATCAGTATCTTTTCTTTTCTTCCTTTACTAACCAGACCTGGAAATAGCTAGAATCAAATTCCATACTTTTCAATACTGCATATGAACTTTGTCTAATACTTAATATAATCACTGATATTACTGTAAAATCCAAGTGACACAGACCATCAGTCTGAGGCTGTGCAGCAGGTTCCTCTGTCAGCTCCTCTGGAGATGGGATGCTGCTCAGGGGGGGCATAGTAGAGGAGGAAGATGATGGCTCCTCTTCACTACTCGGGGTGATGATCTCTGGTACAGCAAGCTCCTGCTGCTCTGAAGGAGTGGGTTCAGGAGGTGATGGTACAGGGGGGGCAGGACGTTGAGGAACAGCAGGGCGAGAGGCGGCACTTGGGGCTCCAGTGGCAACAGGAGGAGGGATCTCTGCCTCGTTCACAGGTCGCCCTTTTTTCACAGCAGTTAACATCGTCTCCAGAGTCTGTAGAGAGTTAACATTAACAATCATTATCATCTGCAATTGAACAAGATGCTTGAAATCAGAGTTTTTCATCTGTAATGAAGAAAGCCTCAGTGCAGTCCAGTAATTCCAGGCACAAAAAAGTAAAAGAAAATGAGCAAATATCTCAAATAATGGGTGCTGAGAATTGATCTACAAGGTGCCAACAGCATGATGTCTTCCTTTAGGGAGCTAAGTCGTGTGATTGAACACATGAATACTGAAAGAATGTGTTTCTGGCATGTTTAGTTTTGTTCACATAATTTACGTATTAATGTGTCAATGAGTATTTGTCTTCAGCTGAAAAACTGTTTTTATTTCACCTCTTGAATATGCAGAATAAACTTGAACTGAATAGTGGTACTCAGACAATAAAAATAATAGTTAATACAATAAAAACTGGGAGGCCTTTTCAACATAAAGATACTATATCACAATATGTCTTAACTGCAATTTTCCATTTCGATTCAATTCAATTATTGGCAAAGCATAAAGTTGCATATAAACTAAGATTATACATAGCAAATAATTAAATTAAATAAAAGAAAAGAAAAAAGTATTTTAAGTACTGAAAAATGTCTTTCTTTCTGTCTTGCTTTGAAACTGCAACAAACACAGCTGGAAGAAAAGTGGAAGAAATGGACATTATTCAGGACAAAGACTACAGAAAGGACAATTGATTTAGTGGATGAAACTTAGAGAATGGATGGATAACTAAAACTGAAATTCCTAAAGAAATATTTTTCTTTTTTTGGTTTTTGGGTTTGTTTGTTTACAAGTTCATGTGTTGGGTTTATGTGTTTCAATAAAAACCTAGTACCAACAAATCTGGGTGTCATCATATTTGAAAATCCCATGATAAGCCATCTCATAAAATATCCCATATTTTAACAACAGACAATAATTCCTGATGAAAAGTAACTGTTGTTGTAATTCTGCACTTTGAGCATGCATTTTGTCATCAGGCAGAAGTTTCACTAACCTTCAGGCCACGATCGTATCTCCGGGCTTTGGATGTCTCCCCTGCAGTCTTGGCGTTTTGTAAAGCCGTCTTGTACATGGCTACTCTCTCCTCCAGGGTGTGTTGGAGGCTGCCCGGTGCTGCCGAGGAGACCTTTACTTCCTGCGGCTGTTTTACAAAAACAACATGCAGGTGCTGTCAACATTATCTGAAAACAGCTGATAAATCTGTGAGTGGTTAAGAAATCACTCAGCAGCATCCAGAACTGTGGGTGGAGAATGGAAAGTATTTGTCACATAAATAATCAGACGGAATAAAGGACTTACTGAAAATCATACAAATCTAAATCTCATCTTTAATCACTTGTTTACAATAAAAGACAAAGCAGCCAACGTGTTTAAAGTTGAGCAAAAAATAAATGGGATAAATACCAGGAAATGTGTTTACAAGAATGCACAGACTTACCTCAAAGGCATCATTCTACTAGTCACGTTGTCAAGTAAACAACTATTGTTTGGAGATACAGCTATACCAAACAAATGACTTAAGATAAATATAAGCAGCTAATTTTGTAGCAAAAGGCAATGACCTTTCCTGTTACCAGCAACAGCTAAACCTTCCCACCATTTGACACATTTTTTGTTGTTTGCTGGTGTTGATTACGAGGCTGGCAGAGAGCAACATGTTACGTACCTGCGGCAGTGGTGTTTCAGCTTGAGAAGATTCAGCAGTGGCAGAGGACGGAGAGGAAACAGTTTCAGCATCCTCATCTTCCCCCTCACCCACCACTTCCTGGAGCTCGGCCTGATGGGGAAAAAAATACACCAACTGATCAAAAGCCAACTTTTGATTGTACATAAGCAAGGCTGAATTTCACAAGTACAGAGTGTGAGTGTAAGTTTTCCATAAGATGGTTTGGTAAAACGTGCAGCTGTTTGACAAATGGAAGTTCTGTAAACCAAAATGTGCACATGAAAGTCAATACATGTATGTATGTATGTTTGTATGTAAATAAAGATAGTTGTCATATTTACTGTGATATTTGCGGAGGATTTACCCACATTATTTTACACAGAGCACACATGGGCCGGTAATCAGGTTGGACTTTGATGTTTGTCATAGCTGATTATTAAATATACACCTACACCTGTCCAGTTCAACTTTGCACTATGCTGGTTCTGCTCTAGCTGTTTAACTGGGCTGAGAGAAGGATCAGTACCTAAATAAATTAGCCTATATTTCGGTCTTTATGGCTCCATAATCATGCCCATCACCCTAAGAATACAGTATATCAAGAATTAAACAACTTGTTTATGCTTTTATCTTTGGTAGGCTTGACTGCTGTGATGCTGTCTTTGAAAGTATGCTGTCTCAGTAGAAATTCGATCAGAGAGCAGCAGCTTATTGCATCACGCCACTTCTCAGATCTTAGCACTGGCTTCCTGTTCATCAGAGACCTGAGTTGCTGCATTACGAACCATCCAGACCTTTCTGATTATCTGGTACAGGTCTGTTTACAGTCCCCAGAGCCAATATTAAATATGGAGAAGCAGCATTTAGTCTTGATGCACCACATATCTCGAACAAACTCAGAAATGTTTGCTCCAACTCTTCTGTTCTTTTAAACGGATGCTTAAAAACTTTTTCTTTGCCACTTCAGTTTATCAAATTTAATTTGGGCCTATTCATTTGTATCTTACACTGCACTGTAATTTGTACTCCCCTGTTTAATCTGTGTTATTCAATTAGTCAATTTAAAATCTTTCATTTCATTTGACTTTTTAAAAAATCCTATATACAGTAGGGTTGTCAGATTTTCATTACCCAATAATAGCAGCCAAATGAATTCATTAATTTTGTTTATTGTTTGTTTTGTCTCTGTTTGGCAAATATGGAGCTGAATTATTTACACAATAGTACAGTTATCGTCAACATCGGTATATCATGACACACCTAATACACAGCATATTTCTTTTTCGCCTTGTGTTCTTTCATATATTGTCTTAATATGTTGACTGTCTTGGATAAAACACTTTGAACTGCCTTGTTGAAAAGTGTTATACAAATAAACTTGCCCTGCCTTTTTATTGTTCCAAAATTAGATGTAAAACATTACTCTTGTATTGCTCTGGAGAATTATGTAATTACTCATAGAGCAACATTAAATGAACAAATAAAGTAGCAAATTCATCAAACAGGAAAGTGTATACTGTGGCCTGACATTCTCGGTCTATAAGAAACTTTTTGGTATCATGCATGTGCAACAACGTGAACTTTCATCCACTGAATATAGTACCAGTTAAAGATAACAGCACATCTGGTGTGAAATACCTTTCATGTGACTCAAAACTTGACTTTACAGTCTCACAATGACTGAGTGACTGCATCACAACTTTTAAAGCACATGGCTGATGGCCAAAAGAGCCACGAGCAACACAGTTTTCTTTTTAATCTCTTAAGTGTTAATATATTAAATAAATAAAAAATAATAAAATAAATATAATAATAAATATATTTGTTGGATGACTGCAGTGGGTTTGTACATATACTTGAATTAAATCTGGTATACTTGAAACGTGTCTCATAAATGTCCTATTTTGTTCAAACTCTAAGCAGCCACGGACACTGGCATGAGGGCACAGATAATTAAACACAACACTAACCAATAGATCTTCATCGTCTTCCAGGTTACTGTCATCTTCATCGTCATCCACATCTCTCATGCACTCGTCTGCCATTTTTGCAATGTCTTCCATGGGCAACGGGCCTATAACACAAACATGATGCCATATATGATGCCATATATCCGGCTGGGTTTGTACAGTATGTGCAATCATTAATATATATCCCATTGTAATGTAGTAATTAAGTAAATGTCAGCCGGTTCATTAGTGTAAAAAAATGGAATAATCACTTTAGGACAATAAATATGCAGGAACATTCCTTGGTCACGTTGCTGCAGAAGGTTTTCGTCAACCAAGATGTATCATAGTATACTATAAGGTAAAAGTATGTGGATACAGAGAATGTGTCATGTGCAAGAGCTAAGCTACAATAAAAGTGCAGCTGTGCCTCCCAAAGGACTCGCCACAGTGTTATCTGCAGTGTTGATGGTGTTAATTCCTTTTAGAGCCAAAGAGGGCTTTAAAATCATACCTTTTACAGCAAATATAGCTTTAATATTTCAGAATTACTGCCATATAGAATAACTACCAGACATATTTTTTAAATAGCCATATACTGTAAGTTCATCGCTTTGTCCTTTCCTCCTTTGGATACATAGGGGACGTGATCATATCTAACTAAGCAAAAAAGGTTAATTCAAAAATGTTTAATTCAGCTCTACATGCAGAGTGCGGCAAACTTCAGTACTGAATGAAAAATAATCAGAAGTAATTCATTTAGATTTTTTAAAAATATGCTATTGTTATTTTAGATATTTTATATGGTCTATTTTGGTATATTTCCCACCAGACATTTTGCCTATTTATATTTTCATCTGCTGAACAACTATGTGAGACTGGGAAAAAGCCAGCATTTGCCAGCTAATGTACATCCTGGTTGAGAGTCCTTTGTGAGACGGAAGTAACAGTTTGGGGAACGGCCATCATGGCATTTCTGTGCACAAAGAGAGGTACATAAAGAAATGTTTTTTCAGAGTTTGGTGAAGAAGAACTTGACTGGCCTGCACAAAGTCCTGATGCCAACCCAGCCTAACACCTTTGGGATGTACTGATATGCCAGCTGCAAGCCAGACCAGTGCCCAACCCCTCTAATGCTGTTGTTGTGGTTGAATGGGAGCAAATCCCAGCAGCCAAATCTGGTGGAAAGTCTTCCCAGCAGAGTGGAGGTGCAGTATATGGGTGCAAAGATCTCATTTTTAAAAAGTCTACATGTAGACAGGCAGTTATCTCAAGATCTAGATCCAAGCTAATGATGCTTGGTTGTCTGACATATTTTAAAGTCTTATAATATATATACTAGAGGAGAGATGTTCTGATACAATATGTTTTGATTGTCGCCATTCTATAGTTGAGGGGCTGGAGAGGGCAGGGACTATTTGTATATAGCAATATTGCAAATCTCAGACAATATATGTTCTCATATCATGATATTGACATAATATTGATGTACTGCCCAGCTCTAGGATGAGCTGGGCAGTACATTGCTCTACTGTTTACTGTAAGCTAATTAGTCCCTTTGTCCCTTTTTAACTACTGACTGGAGGAAAAAATGTACTTTAAAGTTATTTCATAAACATAAATAGAGGAGAGTGGAAAAACAAGAGCGACAGGAAGGACATAACAGAAAAAACTGGCTTCTCTGGTGAGTGCTGTCAGAGACTGACACACACACACACACACGCACACGGACGCACGCACTAGCTGTTAACTCAGTACTATCTGAGGGGAATGAAGACACGCTAATAACCACAAACGTTCCTAAAATGATCCTGTGGTCAAACTCTTAGCACTTAGGCAAGACAAAAATTTGCTTTGCTTCCTGTATAAACACACTCCCTCTGCAGAGAAAGGGCTCATTCTAAGGAAAACATAACACTTCTTATTTTCAGGTGATTATCCACTTATGAAAACATACTTATGAATATTAAATACAGCATGCCTAGGTGATATAACTGGAAAAAAAACTTTCACAATAGTGCAGTTTCATATCAGCCATTATCAATAATTATTGATTATATAGGTCATGACTCATGACATGTTGTGTACTCCAAAGGGTGGAAGTGGCTAAGGAGATAAAATAAGTTTGTTGTATTATCCCTGGGCAATGTGGACAAAATCAAAAATAAATTTGCTCTAAAACCTTGATATTGATATTATAAAAATACTGAACCAATACTGGAATATTGGCATGACATTGGTGCTTTCAAAAAATAGTAACAGTAGGGCTGCAAATTTTGTGCAATGTTGTTTCTCATTCTTGTCTCATTTGAATTTTTCTAATTTTTTCTCACATTTTAAGTAGAAGTTTCCTTATTCAACAAATGCCTCCGCCAGACAAAACAATGTCAAATCAGGCCAAATTACTGCCATTTCTAGGCTACTGATTAATTATCAATCAATACATTTCTAATCAGTTAATTTTTTAATGGCAATGAATCGATTGCTGGTTAACCATGAACACCCCTAATTAACACAATGAGATTATTGATAAATAATCATCAGTAGTGTGGATATAATGACTAAGTGGGTAAAGACAAACAATTGAACAGCTACAACAGTCTGGTAAGATCAGAAAATTGCATCACTATACTGTGACATAACCTAATAACTCTAATATTATATTACATTTTTCTTTATATTTCTTTATATTTTTTTTTATATTACATTATATTACATTTTTCCATTTTTCTGCCAATAGATCCCTGTAAATCTTACAGGTTTGACTTTTAAACTTTCGAATATTATGGTCAGTATCAGCCCTAAAATATCCGGCCAGACTATGGCATGTCATGACCGGAAGGAAGAGAACAACACGTCAGTGGCCCTCAACTTCATGCAAATATTAGTCCCATCATGGCAAATAATACTAACAGGGGTTGACAGGGTCTCCTTACTGTAGATCATAACCATTGTACTCACTTCTCCCCTTCGGCTTGGCTCTCCCTCCAGCAGCTTTATTTCCAGTGATAGCAGCAAGTTCAGCCTCCAAGTCCGGGTCGTCCACATTCCCCTCCATCCCCATCATCATCTCCTCAGGGTCCATGTCTACAAACAGACCCATCTGAAACCCGGAAATAGAACATATAGCTACTTCAACCCCTGGGAGCTATTGACAAGAGAAAATGTTACACTGAAACGTTTATGAGTGCAGTTACTAGTCTACCTGCTTTGCTGCTGCAGCACCCTGGCCTCTGGGCTGCGGTGCTCTCTTCTTCTTACCAAACATGTTGTTGTTGTTGTGGCTTGTAGTTTAACAAGCCTCTAACACGACAGTCCAATGATCCAAACTACACACAAAAACACAAACACGTTAAGGTAATCTGTCTCCTGTGTGTAAAGTCATCTGTCGTCTGCTAGCAACAGTTAAAATCATGTGAGCGGTTGTCAGGTGGCTCCCAAACAGACAGTAATGAGAGGTAACAAGCTTCCAACTGACGGCTACGTTAGCCGAGCGGCTAGCTGCTAGCTAACCATGTTTCTGGACTCTTCACTCGAAAAGTTTGTTTAAGAGCAACGAGACGACTGTTTCTGTCACTGTTAGCGAATATTAAGGAGAATTTTATCTGGCTCTAAAAGCGTATGTGTCTTTACCTGCTCGATCACGACTTCTTCTGTTAACTAGTTTTCAGGAACAATTTCATTTCTGTGGTTGGATATGGTAATGGATTTGTTTGAGTACGCATGCGCAAAGAGAGCGTCCACGGTAAGTGATGCCCTGAGTCAAGTCTGCCAGGCAGTCAATGGGCTGCCTTTTTATATAATAAGATTTACATTAAAAATGTGTGTGTGTGTGTGTGTGTGTGTGTGTGTGTGTGTGTGTGTGTGTGTATATATATACAACTTACTCTCCTTATACAACCAGTGTTTTATAATGATATATAAATTCCTCTTACTCCTTCCATCTAAAAATAAATGGATATTAAGTTTTACAGTCACATACACAATCAAACACAGTACAATTCTTAGGTGCCTAGCTCCAGAACGACTCTAACAAATAGATAAATAGAATAAATCTTAATGTAACACAATAAATTATTTTGGAAATCTAGCAAAGGGTGGAACAATGGACAGTGCAGTTAGTATTGATTTTCAGTGTTAAGGGTGCATTTCAGAAAAAATAAACAGTGGAACAATGTAACCAGTACTGAGCTTCAGAAAAATTAAACAATACAACCCGTGTAGCACTGATGTATAGATATTAGCTTTTTTTTTTTTTTTAATCTATTGGCTATTTTAAGTTAAATTGAGAAATAAATCTATAAACATGTTTTCAAAAAGATCCATCTAATTTAATTTTTTTCAGTGATCTCATGATTCAACCTCAAGTTTTATTGTAATCTTCACAGGAAACCCCAAACATCTAGGTAACAACATGCTTGTACCAATATACTCTTCGTTTAAACCAACGCAAATTAAAAATTAAAATGTTACACTATATATATATGTACAATATATACACTATATGTGTATGTATGTATGTATGTGTATATATACATATATAGAGAGACAGAGAGATAGATACATGATCACTCAACACTGAGTGCAATTAATGAGAAAAAAAGAATTGAGAGTTGTCCAAAAGTCATTTCTAAATTTACTACAGTAATGAAGTCAGATTTCAGAGAATAATGAAAGTAAGACTATTACATTAAAGTCTTAAAAATAATTATCATAACTGTAACATTGTGGAAATAGCACTCCCAACCATCTTTAATACACTTTTTCCTTTTCTTTTTCCACAGTTAATTATAGCTCAATTAGTCACTTTGTTGTTGTTTTTGTGCTTTTGTTTCTGTTATCAGAATCAATACTTGGAGAGAAAATTAATTGCAGAAACACATTTCATTTCACTTGCTAATGACAGAATTTTATGCTACTTGAGAGGAAGTCTACCTGACAGACCAAAATTTGGGTACCAAAAAACACAAATCCAAGGTGTCCAACCTGGTGCTTTTTCTAAAAACTATCTGGCCAAATTTCACCAACAGGGAATAATAAAATTGCAAACACTACTTCGTAAACATATGACATTTTATTGTTTCCATAATAATATACAGGATGAAACAGTGAAATAACTGACAACAATCTATACTACGTCATAATATAATAATGTCAATCTAGACCAGGAGGTTTAGGCTTCAAACTTTGCTCATTATAGTCAATTTAAGCCTGATGTTTAGTGCAAATCGAACCCGATCCAGATTTGTCTTAGGGTTATACTGCAGAGGAATAATATCAAAATGTAACAGAAGTTGTAAATATATTGTACTGTTAATTTTTACATAAAAGTGGACACCTTTGCTGGTGTGACATTACAAATCCCTGTTGTTGCTGCTGAGCAGTTTGGGGAAGGATGTGCCAATGGATCGCCCGTGCCGACAGACCACCAGCTCCAGCACGTACTCATCCACTTTGACCACTACAGACGTCATCTTCTCAGTTGACATGAGGAAGATGATGGTGAAGAGAGCGACCTCAAACTCTGGACTGACGCCAATGAAGGAGCCTCCAACCGGCTTCACCAAACCTTTCCAACTGAACTGCAGGTTCAGGACATGGTCATCTTCATCAGGCTGTAAAACAACAATGAAAAGGTTCTTTAAAGTACTCATATAGGTATTTGCTGTACAGTAACAGTACTAATAGTTGAGAGATTTTACAGAAAACCAGAGTTCAGTATCTTTATAATGCATGAGGTGATTGTTTTCTTACTGTATCTTTGTTGTCTCTTGCTTTGTATCCTTTATAGTCCACATGGTCGTGTTTTTCCTGCAGGTAGAACTGGACCCAGTTGTGAAGACCCATGACCTCCCGGCCGTATTTGGTTTCTCCCACAAACACATGTTCAAATCCACAGGAATCCTCACTAAAATGAAAAGCGACAACAAGTTCAGAGATGTATGTCCTCATTCACCCCGAGACCAAGTTTCTGTATAACTTTATTGGCTCTTATCTACTATATTTGCATTGCTGCCTAAGCCATGTTTCCATCAGGCAGTCCAGTTTAGTCCAGTGCAGTTTGTTGTAGTTGCAGTTCATGTAGTTTGTTAGAAATTAAAACAGGTAGATTTTTGCATTTGTGAAAAAAAATTAAAATATCAAAATATGGTCTCCATTTTCAGCTTATTATGAGAAGCTACAAAAAAGAATGAAACAAAGCTACATTATTTGAGTTATATATTTGTATTTTTTTTATTTTGTATACTACATACTTTTCACTCTTCCTTTTTTGTTTTTCTTTTTTGTTTTCTTTGTGTGTGCGCAAAGGTGTGTGTCTGTGTGTAAGCATGCATACATATACATGCGTGTATGTATAATGTCATTGTGTTACCCTTGTAATGCTATAGGTAACAATGTGTCGGTTAAAGGACCAGAGTGTAGGATTGATATTAGGATTGGCAAAATTTATTTATATATTTATCAATATGCATGCCATCATAAGTGGTAAAATGAACTGACTGCATATATTCACAGCAGTAATTTTCTGTAGGATAATAATCATCAGTGATCCGATTCAAATTTTAGATTAATCTAAAATTACTGAGAGTGAGAAATACTTCAATATATTTTCTCATTTTTTTTATAAAGTTGTATATTTTCAGTAAACACTGAGCAAAACAGGGTTTACATGTAGATTTGTTGTATCACTGAACCTTACTGATTCTTGAGAGGGAAAATAATGTTTTCACATCAGCTAATTCATCTGCAGACAAACAGCCCTGATCCTGTAACGGACCGTGAGTTACTCTGTAGATGATTAAACTGTTGCTCTTTCTGGTAACTGTCTCTTGAAACGTCACTGTAGCTCCCCCTGCTGTTGTTTTGAAACTCACCCTCCACTTCTGTCCCTGTGGTAGAGACGGAACCAGATGTCATACAGCTGTCTCTTGAACTGTGCGGTGTCTGATGGCGACTGCCCCTTCTTGACCAAGTACTTGTGGGCACACTACAAAGAAAAAAAAATACAGTGTGATGAGATTTCAGGCTGCCAAGTAGAAAGCAGGATCATAGAACAGTATAAAAGAACATGATAGTGCATAATAGCCAGGCTTAAACACTTTTATTATCATGTTCTGACTTGACTTTAGAACCTGACCAATATCCATAAAGTTTGAGCAAGAAATGAACAAGAAATGTCCTATAAGAGCTCAGAAAAATGGATATTTGATCAACTCCATTACAGCTGGGAAAACCTCCTGAGGAAGATCTTGTGATAAGCTCAAAAGCTCAGAACAGCTACTAAACTGTCTTTATTTTGTGATTGCTATGTTAACCAGCAACACTTGTTACATGAAATTCTTCTTATTGAGCACACAATGAAGTAAAATGTAAAAAAAAATATAAAATAAGAATGTACAGGAGACAAAAAGGTGCATGATAATTGAAAGAAAAAAAAAAGAAACACTGATAATTTTGCTCCTACACACTGGATAAAAAGTGTTCCTCTTTATTTCAGAGGGTGCACATAAGACTGATATGACACAGCCATAACCATAACATGACACATATCATGAACAAGACATGAATGCATCTTATGAATGTTACAACAAACTTTTTTAGTGCCACGTGAGTGTTTGACCTGAAACTAAATAAATATAAAAGGTGACACAGAGTGGAACACAGACAGGAACATACAATAGTAGACGGTTTTCCAGAAAGTCACCCTGACATTTATCTCACTAAAGTTGTCAGTAAACAATAGTTTGAAACTCTGTCAACATGTTGCGAGTTAACCAGGAGTGTAAACAGCTGCTGTGTACGATCAGTGTGTTGTTTGTTTGCTGGCGACAGATGTGCTCTCACAGCTACTGCACCTTCATGACATCGGTCTCCATTATAGAATCGATGAAGAGCCTGTTCTCTTGAAGCTCCTCTGATGTGACCGTCTCTGATACACCTGTGGACATCTCATAGTTGTCCAACAAGTTGATGAAATCTGCAGAAAAACAAACAGACATATGCTTGTTAAAAATGTGGATGGTTCTAGCAGAGGAGATAATGGGAAAAAAAAATGACATGAACTTAAACATACGTGCATACGTCTCGATACTCTTGAGTTTGTCTTCGTTGACGTATGTGAAGAGCGGAGCCCGGGCCTTGTCTCTAGCATAGTTACTGCCCTGAGCCACATAGCCTGCCCTCCCCTGAACAAAACACATGCAAATACAAAGACAGACATCAGGATGTTGCAACTGCAAAATGCTGGAAAACTGACTCAGAGTCAGTTATATTGACCTCTGCAACAATGAGTTTCTGACTTCTGAGATTTAAAGGGATAGTTCAGATTATAAAAATGGACTTATCCATAGATAAGTAAGTCAAGCACTGTATTGTGGATGTTGTGCATGTTTTTACCACTTTACCTCGGCATCAAACAGCCTTTTCTGATGGGAAACTGCCATCATGTAAGCCAAATATCGCTCTCTGCCAAGCCACCAAACTCCCCTGACAAAAAAAGTCATTTTACCTCGCAGAAGACGGGAGTTGCTGGTCTACCACTGCCTTGATCTATTAGTTTGTTTGTGTTTGTGAGTTGATTATATGGTTACTTAATCAAGTAAAGAGGTTCACTGGTGCCAGCTTTGGTGCTTTTCATATCTTTATATCATTGTAAACTTGTTATATTTGAAATGTGCGGTTGTTGGTTGCACCAATAAAGCAACTTGAAGACATAACCTTGGACATACATTTCTTTTTGCTGACAGCGACACTGCACTGTGACTACCATCCTGATGGGGTTTGCATATATTGTAAGAAGTGCTTTGCATTGCAGAGAAGTGATGATGACAGACTTGTGGTACCAACCTGGAGGGAAATGATGTAATCCGTCCCTGGCTTGAGACGGTTGGTATCCAGCTGCCAGAGTTGGTTTAGTACCTCGGTCAGCTCCTGACCGGCCTGTTGACTGTGAAAAGGCAAAGAAAACAAACAGAATAATTAAGTAGAGTAGTGCAAGGAAACAAAACAGAAATGGCACAACAAAATGTGTCTGCGACACTGAAACAAACCTTTTTGGAAGGTGCGCAAACTAACTAATAAAAAGATTTATCAGTTTTTTGTTCTTTTTACAGGTAAGTCAGGGACTAGAGGCTGTTTTCACAGGACATTTTGACAGCGGGAAAAGAACTTGCCTGGGTTTAGACCCTCAAATTCACCCACTCACTGAGTTGGTTGTTTCTCTGAAGTGTAATGAGTTGACAATTCAGCCTGATATCAGTCTAGAAAAGCACAGCTGTTACTAATAACATGCACTGTCTCAGGATATATCGGATACATATCAAATAAATTACTGGCCCGATAGTGGAATTATCGAATTAAATTATAACAGATAAATCGAGCTGATAATACAAATGCAAATTTCTTTTATTGACTTAACAAGTGCAGCATCTAAAGTAGGTGGTCTTATGCACCTTTAAAGGTGGCTAACTACCAATTAACACAGAGAAGAAGAAGAAGAAGAAGAAGAAGAAGAAGAAGAAGAAGAAGAAGAAGAAGAAGAGAGCAGCACAGTTGTCATCATAGACATATAATACATAGATGCCACATTAAAGGGATAGTTCACCAAAAACTGAAAATTCTGTCATTATCTACTCAAGCTCATGCAGACTGAAGATTGGGTTTATTTTGTTCACAACACACTACGGTCCTTTTTTTTTCCTAGTTGTTTTTCACGTTTGGGAGATTCTGCAAAAAACTATTTCTTGTGAAACTCCAGCAGTGCTTTGTGGACTAACAAAATAAACCCGACTCACAATCAGCATCGACATCTGTCATCAGTCTGTGCTCTCTCTCAGCAGCTCAGTCTATGTGCCGAATCTTTCACTGCACAGAGGATTGTGGGTCAGAATAGCTAGAAAATCATGCTGCCCTGTATACTGCAAAATGCAAACAGATGCAGAACGACATCCTGGTATTTTTGGCATACTGCATTTGACAAAGTAAATGTTTTTCAGGCACACTAATTAGTATGGTAGTATGTGCATATATCATATTATTTACCATATCATTTAGTTTGCAGCTCAAAAACACATTTAAATGTGCAGTAGCCTACCCCTTTGAGTATAGTAGTAGAGGCAGACAAACAGAAATGGTACAACCAAAGTATTCTGTTTGTGACAATTGAAACATGCATTTTGGAATTTGCTCAAACCAATAAAAAAGATTTCCATGAAGATTTTTTGGGGGTTTTGTTCCTCAGAGAGAGAATTCAGACATTTGACTTTGCAGTGGGAAAAGCACAGCTGTTACTAATAACATTAACAACGGCTCTGTTCTATTTAAGTGTCCCAGCATGAGCCATGACAATGTGACAGTGAGCCAGCATGAGCAACACCAGGACCCTCAAACAAAAGCAGATAAATGTAATTCAGCCATCGTTCATTATATCATATGCATATCGCTGCTTTCCCTACTGTGACATGTCATTTTGGTTGGTAAGTTTAAATATTAACACGTTCTCCATTCACAGAAATGATTAACTGGTGTGTGATGAGCTTCAATTTACTTTTTTGATTCACTTATTTTATCCTCGACCGACCTGAGTGAATTTGACAGATGAAATAAGCAGTTAATTGAATCAAACATGTGATAGTGCTGTATATAGAAACCTCCCCCTGAGTACCCTTTCATGAGAATGTCTTGCATGATTAATTCATCCAGACAACAGTAGTCAACAGGAAGTTGCTGCAGTATACAAAAAAAAAAGGAAAAAAAATCGTTGTAGAACAAACGCATCCTGTTGCTCAGAAGATAACAGCTTGTAAAAGTGTTTAAACACATTTCTTCTTTGCTATTTTGGGCCATTTATGTATGAAGCTGTGTATGAGGTTGGACAACATAATAATAGTATAATATTGTCTGGAGGTTAAGGGTGTGTGCACCCAAATTACAAAGGGATACAGTTCCCTGTAGTCAAAGGTGCAGATCTCATTACAAGTTAGGGGGGAGAATGTTGGTCAGCTCAGTTAATGTGAATTTTTCTACATTAAATAACCCTCTGCCGTAGGCCAAAGTCCAAACCAAAGTCTACTTCTTCACAGTAAAAACTTGACTTACACCATCACTAAGACTCTTCAGAACTGCTTCAATCTAAAGACACAATCGGCGAGTCAGTCACTCAGTAACAACATTAACTAATTATCAGGAAACCACTGTACTTTTCTGACCAAGTAGTGTACATGAGAAACAGACATAACTCTCTCACTAGACAGGCCAGTTTATGATATCTTTTAACACTTAGACATACAACAAATCTCTGAATCTACTGTAATTTGCAGGGCCTACATGTTTTATGTTTTGTTTGTCGTGTCTCATGATTTGAAAATGAACTTTTAAAGTAATGTGTTGTTGTTGAATGTATATAATGTTTAAATTTTTATAATTTGTTAGACCTCAAGACTAGCTGGCAGCATGGAATTAAATAATGGGTATCCTAATAAACTAACTAATTACTTAACTCATAATAATGTAGGCCAACACCTACTGGCCTGGTCCCACAGTTAACCATTCATCCTCTCTGCATAAGGCCTGAAGTTATCTCTTCTTATTTCTTCTTTTACTGTCGTTTGCACTTTGAGGAAGTGAAGGAAATCTTTTTTTTTTTTTTTTTTTTTTTTTTTTTTATTGTTGAGTGTGCAAAATGAAAACCACCGCAGCTTTTAGGCATGATGCCAGGAGTTTTGTTTTTTTTTTTTTTAATTTGGTGCCAGCACTTTTACAGCACTTGTTCTGATGACAGGAAAGTGACAAATGTCTGCTCTGCAACAGTTCAGATCACTGAGCAGGATACAGGAGTGACAAAGAAAAACTTTTCTGTCTATTGTCTTCTTTTTTTTTATCCCATTACATCTTTTGTCTCTTGATGTTGTTTTTCATCTTGTTCTGTCTTCTATGTTGTTTTCTTTGTCTAGTCATGTCTTGTTGTCCAAGTTGTTTTTAGTCTTGTTACATCTTTTACGTAGTTTTTCATCTTTTTACTTCTTTTTCATCTTGTTACATTGTTTTTAGTCTTGTTCTGTCTTTTTCATCTTGTTACGTCTTTTCTGTCTTGTTATGTCTTTCGTGTTGTTACTTTCTTTGTCTCTTTACGTAATTTTCATTTTGTTGTGTCTGTCATGTGCGATACACCAAAGAATCAGCTTTTCTGGTTTATTGTTCCATCAATTTTAGTTGATATCATTCTTGATGTTGGGAAGGCAGCAGACAATCATTCAAAACTAAAAAAATAACTAATAATTCCCCTAAAATGCATTGAAACTAAAGTAAAAGCCTGTTTTAAAAATTTAAGGAGTAGAAAGTACAGATATTTGTGTTCAAATGTAGAGTAAAAGTAAAAAGTTGTCAGAGAAAGAAATACTCAAGTAAAGTAAAGTAACAGTAACTAAGTATTTGCACTTCCCATCTCTGTTTTCAATTACAAAATTATTTATTTGAACTAGTGGGAAACAACTTACTGTTTTGTCAGAAGTGGGGGGGACTTGTCTCCTCCGTCCCCTTTGGGATCTGTGCCTGAGCCTGCAGTGGTGACTACAAATGGTTTTAATTTGCATTTTTTTAAATAGAATCTTGTCTGACTTTTTTATAGCAGCTGAAGACTTTCCAGGGTTTTTGTTTTTGTTTTTTTGTTTTGTTTTGTCTTTTGTTTTTTGTTCCCATGGACCTGTTTTTTTTCTTTTTGTTAGACAACAGCAGTAGAGAAACCTCGGCTCCATAAAATGACTCCACCTCCATCATAAAGTTACAATTGCTTGGCTCTAAATGCAGGTTGTAACATGAGAAAGACCAAAAAAAAAAAATCTACCTTCCAGATGCTTTTTTGTAGTGCGACTAACACTGAAATATGATCAGACACCATAATCAGTTGGTTTAATAGTTGGTTTAATAATAATAATACCCTCAATTTCATCTTCTCTGTATATTATCTTTAAAAATCCCATTAATATTGCCTCAGAAATCACAGTAACTGCCGCACCCTTCCTTTGACAAAAAAGAGAGCAGATGTTTGTCACATTGGGGAAAAAAAAGGTTGAGTAAGAAGCAAATGACAGGAAGGGGCTCACAGTGATACAGAAACTTCTCTGTTCTTAAATTAGTCAGGGCACGGCATCACAAGGAAGAAGAGCTGCAGAATTTTATTGCAGCTGCAGAGTCTGTTTCTATACAACTATGTCCTGTTTGATCTGTTGTATAATTCAACCCACTAATGACTGCCAGACCCTTCTGCACACACATGCAAACAACAGCCCTGACTCCAACACCCAGCATCCTCAAACCTGTAACCTTCACTAACAACAGATGTTAACTCAAGCAAGACGACATTTAGATGTGAAGGGGGAAGAGAAAACTTACAGAAAAGGACCAAAAACCATTACTCTTTATCGACATTACTATTAAGATGCACCCTGAACAGTATCATGTTACAGTGTAGCTTATGTTTACATCAAACATTCCTGTCTTAAGTGAAAACAACGTGTTTAAATGGACCGAAAAGTAGCTAAAAGTGTCACCCCTCAGTTAAAAGAAACGTGCACATGAAAGCAGCTACAGGAAACTTTGCAAAGACAAGTTACTCAAGCGTATCTCTCATTTTTCGTGCAGGACTTACCTTCTTGCCATATTTTTGGTCTGTGGAAAAAGTTCCCCTGACTTCCCAGCCTCTAAGAAAACTACGCTTTTCATGCGGACTGTTATCTGAGACATCAATCATGACGTTTACAAGGGAAGCAGCCAATTACAAGTCAGGAAAACGCCTACACCTTCCCCTCTGTCAGTGAAAGGGCAGGTCCCATCCTGTGGTTGTATTAATAAGGTACAGTGGATTCACTGGTAATAAAGTGGGTTTTTCATGGAGGTGAATTCATTAATGCAGAGGTCAGGAACACTTCAGACTTGTTTTAATTAATGGTTTGGCTCAAGAATATTTATTAAATTGTAAAATTGATTAAATTGTAAATTGTGGGAAATACTTGGGACTGGACTCTCTGGACTGAAATGTCCTTTTGGAAAATAAAAATATATTATTCTTATTGTTATAACAAGGGTTATAATTTAGGGATTCCTATAATGTAGAAACTTATATATAATAACTCTAAAACGATATCCCAAACTAATTTTAAGCATTTATTTATTTATTTTATACTTTCTCTATTGCTCTATTGCTTTGGCTTAAATTAACACATGAACCCAGGAACTGATTACTCAGCATGGCCAGGAAGAGCCACACAAAGCCAGTTGTTTGACAGCTTGGCCTTTCAAGCAACAGCAAAACCACTAGGTTTCATCAATTCCTCTTGCCACATCTGTTTTCTTGTGCTATTAGTCTTCTCTCCTTACTCCTGTGACTCCATATAAGGACTAGAATGAACTAAAAGCAAACTTGATTCATGTATAGTCTTAAATGCCAGTAACTTTTCAACACTTTTCATTTTACAAAAAAATAAATAAAATAATAATAATAAAAAGTCCCTTTTACCGATTTTGCGGTGGCTTGTTTTTACATCAAGAAAACTATGGAAATCAGTGCAAGCTCAGCATAAAGATAAAGAAACTGCAGGAGTGCGTGACACTCAAACGCAGCTGTTATCGCAACAACTGCTTTTATTTTGAAAACCACCATCTACTCTATGGAAGGAAGTAGACTTTTGCGCAGGCGCAACCTGCACATGTTTTTGTTTTGTAAAAATAGCTAAAGATATTTGTGTTTACGTTTACGTTGTGTTACGTTGTGTTTACGTTGTTAATTGTCACGGTATTTCTCATGTAGGTATTTGCTTGGACTGTTAGTAGCTGTTACTTAAACAGGGCGGCAGACTTTAGACAGAAAAAGCTGCAGTTTAAAGTAAGCTAACTAGCCAGCTAGCTTAGCCCCGTGTAGCTACAAGTGGCAGCATGGCAGCTGTTCTGGAGCTAATTGCTGGGAGCTACGAGCAAATCGCCTTTGGTTACCGAGTGAAAACTAATGAGAAAGTAAGTTGTAGTGTCATATTTTGTAGTTGTGTATAAGACTAGTCTTCGTTTTCTGATCTTTGACTCTTACAAACGTATAAACTTAATTGACAGCCTGTCACTGGGGTTGATGGGTAGTCTAACAGGGCAACAGCCTGTGATCAATAATGAGGAAGGTGGACAGTGTTACATGTGTTTTTATATTCTTTTTAGGACTGCACATTCAATCGGAATATTATAGATATAAGAAAACATGTTTGTTTGGTAAAGACCCCCAACCAATCATCGCAAAAAATAATCAGTGTGATTCTTTACTATATCGTGCAGCCCTACATTTGAACCCCCGCCCCCCAAACTGGCAAAATCCCCATCCCTCCCATCTCTTTCTCCCAGGTTCAGCATTTAGTTTATTTCTGAGAGTCATTGCTCCGTATTTTTTTTGTTTGTCGTGCAGGAGTGGACAGCCAAGGCAAACTTCACACATCACGCCCACACAGCATCCATATCAGCTGTGGCAGCCAGTGAGAGGTTTGTTGCCACAGGAAGCAAAGATGAGACCATACAGCTGTATGACCTGAAGAAGAGAACTGAACACGGAGCTTTGCTGCATCATGACGGTGAGAATCTCGGGTAGATCTTCTGTCATCAAGTTATGTACAGAAAGTAACAAAATTATTATTTCTAACAAGGTCTGCAGTATGTGGTAACATTCATATGACAAAGTCTTTTAACTTTGTTTATGAAATAGCAAATCTTTTCTGCTGGAACGAAAATTGTATAAAATATTTTTTACCGTTTGTCAGTCTGTAAAGAAATTAAGGACAGTAGCTTGTGGTCCGCACACCTGATCCCAACCTCCCTGTATTGCACAGGCACCATCACCTGCCTGGAGTTTTACGGGTCGTCTCATTTACTGAGTGGAGGAGAAGATGGACTCATATGTGTGTGGAGCACAAAGAAGTGGGAGTGTCTGAAATCCATCAAAGCTCACAAGTAAGCGCACAGAGAGACGTGCTGCAGAATCACTGAGATGCGTGTGAGATTGTTGTCTTGTATTTTGAGAGTAATTTGCCTTATCCTCTTGTTTTCCTCAGAGGCCCCGTCACATCGCTGTCCGTCCATCCGTCAGGGAAACTTGCACTCACAGTTGGGACAGATAAGACTCTCAGGTAAAATTTACAGCACTCCTGGAAATTTTGTGAGGCAGATGATTCATTGTATGGGGAATCAAAACTGACTGTTGCATCTCTTTATCTTTTCAGAACATGGAATCTGATTAACGGAAGATCAGCCTTCATCAAAAACATAAAGCAGAGTAAGTTTCTGCTCAGATCAGTGAAGTTTAAGGGATTGTTTGAGTTATTTGAAATGGGACTGCATGAGGTACTCATTCATACTCTTTGTAGTATGTAGGTAATACCCTGACTATGGATAAGTACCACTTAAATCCCCGCTTCAAATAATCCAAACTATCCCGTTAAGGAGTCGACTGTTAAAGTTCTTTTAGAAATGTTAGTATGGTTGAAATTACTTTAACCTTTTTGCTCTACACTTTGAACAGTTGCACATATTGTCAGATGGTCTCCAGATGGGGATAAATACGTGGTTGTGATGAACGACAAAGTGGACATCTACAACCTGGAGACGGCCTCTGTGACAGGAACCATGACAAACCCCAAGAGGATCTCATCTGTAAAGTTCTTAAATGTGAGTTCTCTGACTGTGACCCTGACAAATCTGGACACTTACAATGAAATTTTTATGAGACCTAGAGATTGCTGTGTTTGAGATGATTGGTATCTGCCATCGAAACCACAATAAGCCACAATAGCACAGTAATAATCATTACAATAAGTTTAAATAGATGTTGTAATCTGACTTGTTTTTCAGAACTCTGTCCTCGCTGTCGCTGGAGACGATGAAATTGTGAGATTGTGTGACATAGGAAAATTGAAATGGGTGTGTGAGTTTAAGGCTCATGAAACCAGGTAAATTCATAGTGTTTTTACTACTTCACAGATCCACCACTATTTATGTTGGAAAGTTATTAGTTGCAGGTGTTGCTCAATTTCGAACTGCATTTCTAAAAATGTATTTCTGATGCTGAGAAGAGACGTAGTCTTGTCTTTGTTAGAATTAAATGCTATGAAGCTTACAGATATTTTTATTGCTAAAAAGTAAACATTATATCAGAATTCCTGTCTTAGACAAGTGTTTATTTTACTTCTCATGCCATATTGTTGAAAAGTAAGTGAACAAACCTTCATTCTTTTGTGATTTCAGAGTGAAAGCGGTTGACAGTTTCATTATGGAGGATTACTGTGTGGTGGTGACGGCTTCAAATGACGGATTCATCAAAATGTGGAAACTCCATCTAAAAGAGGCATGTTTCTAGTGTTATTTATGAAAATCTGAGTATCAATTAAATTTCTCAAATGGCTAGGTCAGATTTTTTTTTTTTAAGTGGGGATGTATAAGGTACTTATCCATAATCAGTGTGTTACCTGAGTAGATGCCAGTCAACACGCCCCCAGTTTGGAAAAGTAGCAGGAGTACTGGTGTAGGAAGATAAGTAATGTGCTGCTGTGGCCAGAGTCAGTAGGAAAACATATTCCATCCATCCATCTAAAATCAGTTAAAGTGTACGCTATATTAGAATATTTTCACCATTTTACACCACCACACGGGAATTACTTTTTTGTTCATGTTATTGTGTGACTTCAACAAATCCAAACAAAACCTTTAAAACAATTAAGTCACGCAGTAATACAAACAAACTAACCAGCAGAGGCAGCGGTAGAGCAGCAACCCCCATGTTCTCTGAGGTAAAATTACTGTCGGAATGTGGTAACTTTGCAGAGAACAATACTTGGCTGTTATAACAGCGATTCCCCATTGGAAAAAGCTGTCTGATGGCAAGCTAAAATGGTAAAAAAAAATATTCAAAATATAACATACACCTAAACTAATATTGATTTTCCTTTTTAGCTGAGCCTTGTTAGGTGGCTAAAATACATTTTGATGCCAACGCCGTCCACAGCAATACATTACTTAGCTTCCTACACCAGTACTCTTTCTTCTTCAACCACCACCTCCTGTAGGTAATGTAAAGACCAAGGATAAGTATCTCATATAATCCCACTTAAAATAATCTGAACTATCCCTGTAAACATTGATTGTTGCACTGACAGTGTATGTTTGTTAAAATAGCCTTCCCTTAGTTATCATTACATATCTACTTTGGAAAGCAGAATATCAAAGTTTCTTAAAAGTAGTAATAATTCAAATACAATATTCAGATATAACAGATACTTATAAAATGTTAACATATTAAAGCCTTCTGTTACAAGAATTAAGTTAGGCCTGTTAAAGACATAAAATTAGCAAAATGTCACTGTTGTTACCTGGTGAGCTGCTGTTGATCTGACAGTGTGTTCCTGCTGTCAAACAGGAGCTGGAGTCTCCCACTCTCCTTGGGGAAGTGAACACATCGGCCAGACTGACGTGCCTCACGGTGTGGAAACCTTCATCAGCACCTTCGTCAGCCTCGGAGGAGCCAGCCGCTCAGGCGACAACATCTGAAGGTAGTTCTCCTGGAAACACTAACCTTTATTTCACGTCACTGTCATGCTTGGAAAGAGATTTGAGATGTAGATATTGGTGGTATAAGAATCTAGATAAAGAGCTGCTTTATTTCTACTTTTTGTGTGTCACCTTCCGTCTGTTTGCTTCTGTCCACAGAACTCGCTCGGGAGCTTTCGAAGACAAAAAGAGTCCGGATTTCAACAGAAGAAGTAATTCTAGAAGATGAGAGCAAACCCAAAAAGAAGAAAGAGGATGGTGGAAAATAAAACGTTAAATAATAAATGATTTATTATTCATGGACTGTTTTATATCTGAACTTACTTGTTCACGTGTGTGGTTGTTTTTTGTGGCTTCCTCAGAGAGGTGATAAAGTAAAGCTTTTAAGTACAAATTTTAGGATTATGTTTGCTGTCAACGTTGAAAAGAAGAACAATGGCAGTGGAAAATGAGATGGGCAGCAGTGCAAATGTTTTATAATCCATGGACTGCTTTTTACTTGGAATTAAACATGCAGCTACTCATACTGACCACAAGGAGGTGATAAATTACAGCTGATTGTATTTCTTAAGGATATATTTGCTGTCCTCATGACAAGATAGTCATGAATCGGTCGTGAGTCATTGGTTGCTTCCTTTGGAGATAAATATCCAAGTAAAAGATAAAGTCTCTCTCCACTCAAAAATATGTTTTTTCCTACAGTTGGGTGCTTGAGTTTCACTGCACAGAATGTTTTATTCAAAGTTTGACTCTTAAAGGCTGTTTTCACATTCTTCTGCTGAAATAGGAAAGTTTCTCTGTGATTTTAAGGGGTTAGGGTTACTTCTACTTCTCTGGCATCAGTGTTTCATTTGCTGTGGTATTTCATGACACATTTTGCTTTTGTCAGGGAAATACAATTTCTGCGTGTTGCGCTTGGCCATGCTGAGAATTGGATAATATTTCAATTAATTGTTCAGCCCTAATTACAACTGCTTTTATGCATGTGTCTTTTAAGTTCTTTTTTTTTTTGTTTTGAATATTTAATGTTATGCTGTTTAACTCTATATGTATTACACTATTACTGTAAATTATGTTACTACTTATTATGGATAATCTTCAATATATGATCACATTTGATCACAAAAAAAATTAAGGGGTGGGCCTATAAACATAGTTTGAAGCATCACATGTTTGAATGTTAATCCTGGTCCAATTTGCAGCTTTTAAATTTGATGCAGAAACTTGAAGCCACCAGTGCACAATGAGAATGCACTTTACAGTGAAGGAGATATCTTATGAAGCTTTAACAAAATATATTCATAAATTCTCGGATTTTTAATTAGGTAGAATGAGTTGATGCTTTTGGAAATTATACAGAAAAACGCATATCAGACACATACTATTGTTCCAAACAGATTATCAATGTATATGTCTTCAAGGGGGAACAAAGAGACACCGGAACAGCAGGATTTAAAACCGCTGACAACCGCTGAGTCTGAAGAGCTTTACAAACCGTTACAGACTTTTATTTTGAAATAGCAGCGGAAGTTAAATATGTGAAATACCCGGAAGTTGCTAGGTGCTGGACAGGTGCTGGTATAAACTTGTTTCAAAGTTCAGTTTTTCAATTACTTTTAGAACGTTTGGTGTTACTTTTCAAACCAAAACGATTGGCAGCACGTCTGTCGCCATTTTAACTGTTGAAACGTTGCGGTTCAGTTTTGGTAAATCGACTATTCGTCATAGTAAACTCTGTCTTCTGGTTGTGGACATGGCTGTGGACTGGATTGGCTTCAGCTATGCTGCTCTTGTGACAGCAGGAGGAGTCATAGGTTATCTGAAAGCAGGTAGGAGACACGTCAACATATTTGGTGTACTTGTAAACACAGTAGTTAACCATTAGCCTAAATCTTTCTGTAAAACTGGTAAAAAAAACGTTTCAGCCACATGTGATTGGGTTGGATGATGGTGGCTGGATGTAGCGTTAAATATCTATTTGTCACACATATGTGGTCTTTAAGTTGAGTATCACTGATGTACAAGAACATGGTTTCAGGAGAACTTGTATAGTGTCTGTTACCTGGGCCGAGATTGAGTTAAATTCAATACTTTATTTGTCCCTAAATTCAAGGCAAATATATGAAATGTAAGAAACTTCAACCTTAATTCAACATTTAATTTCAAAATAAATTCTTGTTTTCCTTCACAGGTAGTGTCACCTCTCTGGCTGCAGGTCTCCTGTTTGGCCTGCTGGCTGCAGTTGGTGCTTATCTGGTATCTCAGAATCCCAAGAATGTCTGGCTTTCACTCGGTGAGCAAGTTTAGTTCGTTAAACTGTGACAGTCCAATGGCAGCTTTTCATAAACACACATATAACAACAACTGTTTCCCTCCACTGTGGACATGCAGGCACGTCAGGAACTCTGGCTGTGGTGATGGGACTGAGATTCCTCAGCTCCTGGAAGTTCATGCCAGCTGGTTTAATGACTTTAGCAAGGTAAGACAAAATTTCTTCTTCTTGTATGTTGACTATTCCTGAGGTCAGTGAATCTTTTCATTTTCATGTCATGTGATTTTCTTTTCAGAAACAAAAACAACTGATTATTTGATTCGAAACAAGGCTTTTTTTTTCATCGGTTCACTGGTTGATTAATCAAGAAAATAATTGATAGATTGAGTGATAATGAAAATAATTGTTAGTTTCCCTCATAATTTGAGCTGACCTTCCCTTTAATTTTTCTTTTCTTGTTGCTGTTTTTCAGTGATTTTATTTTTTATTATATAAAATAGAAACTCAAACCATTATTTAATTTTTGCTCATCCCTATTTGTCTTGTCCTAATTTTTGTATTTTAAAATGAAAATCAAATAACCACTTGATTTTTGTTTTTTGTTTGTGAAAGGAAAATCGAATAACCAAATAATAATAATAATAATAATAATAATAATAAATAATCATTTACATATATTCTGTACCTCGTAGAACTTTGCTTTCAAAAACAAAATAAACATATTTACTTTTGAGTTGTTGTCCCAATTGTATCCTGATATAAATGTTGTTTTTCTTTTCAGTGGATTGTTGCTGGTGAAGATCATCATTGGAATGCCAAAGAAACCACAGAAGCCTTGAAAATATATAATATAATGGACATTTCTGTGTCTTTGTATCTGTACATGTTTGACAAAAACATGAAATTTGTGCCACATACACATTTACAAACATTCCTCTGCTGCAATTTTCTACTACAGTCTGTTTCTGTATAAAAATGTAATATATAATGTGATTTTAGAGGAAAGAATCCAGGGGTAAAACTGATATTAGAAAATCTAAACAAAAACTGTCTTTCATAATACGCAGCAATTTTTGTACAGTTCAGTGATGTTTTCAGATTGTAAGTGTAAATCTTCAACTGTAAATAATAAATTCACCAACTTTTTAAAAATGTTTTAGTCTGTTCTTTAAAAAAATACTTACAGTAGAAGTCATGAGACACTTTTATAACACTGAACAATATTTAATATTATGGCAAATGTAACAACAGACTACCAGGGAACACACTGCACAAAGCTGGCAGCTTCTCCTCTGAAGTCTGTATTTCCTCGTAAAAGTGCAGTAGGGATTGTTCCCATGAGTCACTGGAAGAGCGGAGCTGTGCTACTGGTGACCTCCGTATTTGGCGGTCCAGTCTACTCGTCCATGCACCGGCTGGATGTGTGCGTTCTTTGAAAAGGTGGTCTTCCCTGTAGAGCCGGGGATCTGAGGATTCAGAGGTCGGCTCCTCCACCCTTCATATTCTGGAAGACCATCGTGAGAGAGAAGGAAAATGTATTTTGGCTGAACTCAGAAAGTGACATGAAGCTTCATGTGCTGATCATTTTTTACCTTCGTTTGAGTGCAGGAGTTTATTTGAGGAGGTCTTGCTCTTGGACGGTTTGATTTTAGAGTCTACTCTTAGATCAGCAGCAGCTGACAGATCAACTAAAGATGAAGATTCACAAAAACAAAGTGGATAAAAAATACAATCCTACTTTACAAAATCCAAACTATTCCTTTAAAGCTGGAAGCGTACTGCTGCCCAGAGCAAACTGCACTCCAAACACAAAGAATTAACCTCCAGTACCATCTGACCCGTGCCTGACTGGTACCAAGCAACACTCAACCAAGAAAGTCTGACTCAAC
Source organism: Lutjanus erythropterus (assembly GCF_056507025.1). NCBI lineage: Eukaryota > Metazoa > Chordata > Actinopteri > Lutjaniformes > Lutjanidae > Lutjanus > Lutjanus erythropterus. The sequence goes on from NC_139328.1 coordinate 17,498,620, forward strand.
TAGAGAAAATAAAAACTCACTGGCAGACGTTCCTCCTATCGGTGCCAGTGTAACCCTCTGTCTAACTGCTCCTGGATCAGTCTTCTGTAAAGGTGACATGTATGTCTTGGTCAGGTTGTTGCTCATGAGGGGGTCTGCAAAGGACAATGAAATCCACCACAGGTTACAGATGAACTTCTTAAAACATGAATCAATGATGTAAGACACCTCACTGACGTCTTTTAGAGTTACTTTTGTATTGATTTTCTTTTAGCGTCAACAGTGTTAATAATCTCCAAATGACAGTGAAGTAAAGACATCATCATAAATCATAAATACCTCCTGTAATTCTGTGAACTGCTCCTAAATCTGTGAGATACCTTTGTTAAGATCAAGATCCTCCAGGGTCTTTTCTTTTAGAGGCTGCTGCTTATCTGTTAGTTTAGGAAGGCTAACATCTACAAACCACAGCACAACATAGAAAGAAAATAGATGGGTTGAGTAAAGGAGGAAAACATCTACAGAGCACAATGAAAAGAAAACAACAGATCTGAAGTTTTTTAAGTCGATGTCTTGGATGGACTTTTAGGTATAATCACAGCTTCACACTCTCATAAACAGGATGAATGATACAGGTTTCTTCTTTTTAGCACAGAGGAAATAAAAACTTTAAAAGTTGTGTCAAATTGTATTTTCAATTAATCAATCAGAAAACTTGCACCAGAGACTCAAATTAACACAAGAAGCACCCCAAAAAAAAAGGGGTAAAACTGCACAGATTTTCACACAAATCAACAAGAGCCCACTGTGTCACGTAAAAGTTAGTGCTGCAATTTTTTATTATTTTGCAATTCATGATCATTTCCAATATATAACTGCTGTTTGAGTGAGCAACTTCTACATCAACATAGGTGAGTTAAAGGGATAGTTTGGATTTTTTGACGTGGGTTTGCATGAGCTACGTATCCATTTTCCATAGCAGTCAACACGCTCCCTGTTTGGAGAAGCAGCAGGAGTACCAGTATGGGAAGCGAAGCAATGTACTGCTGCGGACAGGATCAGCAGCGTTTAAGTGTATTTTAGCGACTTAAAAAAACAGCATCAGTTTAAGCAAGTTGATTTGGAAAGAGCAATATTTGGCTTATATAATGGTGTTTTCCCATTGGAAAAGGCCGTCTGACCACAAAGGTAAAGCTGTGAAAATATCTGAAATATAGAGTAAACCTGAACCGATTTTGATTTTTTAATCAGAACCATCCCTTTAATTCCCTCACTGGCACTGTATCGAGCATAACATCTAATAACTTAATATACTTTCATCATGTGGCTGCTCACTGACTCTTTTACTCTGAACTCATATTCATAAACCTGCTCTCACCTGCTTCTTTGAACAGTTACTGGCACACTACATAAACATGTGTCCTAAAATCTCTCTTACCTTTATGTAGAGGGAACTCCAGCCCCTGTCCTCTGGTTAAACATGAGTTGCCCCACAGGTTTCTGCCGACTACCTGCCTCCCTGCTGAGGTGTTATTTTTTGGATTTACGCCTGAAAAGGACAAACAGCTCAGAATGAACTCGCTGAACCTTAGCCCACTCAGCAAATTGGCCCAGATCTGATGGCGCTCGGCCATATTTTTATATTTAGCACCTACAGCGTGTGGAGTGTAGAGTCGGTACGTTATTAGATATGTTTGTTGAAAATTGTTTGTATTTTATTTTATTTTTTTATTTTAATGTCTTTTAAGGCTTTAGGCATTGTGTTTTCAGGTCATCCCATTCTTGTGAACGTTGCATCTCAAGAACACGTTGCAGGACATTTCTTCAAACATGATAGAAATGTTCACTTGGACTCAACAATGAACTGATTTTGGTGGTCAAAGGTCAAAGGTCGAGGTGACGGTGAACGAACACGTTTGCCCATACCTCAGGAATTCATATGCTAATTATGATGAAATTTAACACAAATATCTAATAGGATACAATGATGAGCTGTTAACATATTTTGTCCAAAAGGTCAAAGGTCAACTTTACAGTATGCTTCTCACTGGAAATTATTCACTGAAATCACACATGTATTTTCATTAAGATTTAATTTGGTACCCAAATTATGGAATGACTTTTCCCACTTGGGAAAAAAACTGTATATCTACAAATGTTACAAAAGATGCCTGAAAAAAACATTTAACTGCTGTTTTGAAACACATAGTCACATCTTTATGCTTTTAAATGGATATTTTTATCTCAGTTGTTTATTGTTGTTGCTATCAAACCGTTGCCATTGCTATTAGTTTGCCATCACTTGTATTATTCATGCATTTTTTTGCATTTTTGAATCCTTAATAACTTTGTGAAATTTTTATTTAGGTGGAGGCTTCAAATAAGCACTGTGGGGGTTTTTTTTGTCTCTCCCTGTATTGTATATTATTTGTCATTTTTGCCTTTTTGTGTAGATTTGTTAACCATGCAAAATAAAACTAAAAAGTAAAAATGTGATTTTTGTGACACAGTAGTTAATTTCTCCTCACCTGGTAGATATCTGGACTGGCGGAGGTAGTGCTGCTTGGCAGACGAGGTGGTGGAGTCGGCTCTGTTCAGCTCACTGATGCTCAGCAGCTTTGATTTTGTGATGTTCTTTGACTCTGGAAATCTAGAGAAACATGATTGTATTTTTTCAAACTTGTGATGAAAACTCATCTTTTACATGAAAATATAAGCAGACGTCTTACCGACAGCTGGTCCCATCTAAGGCCTTGTCCTTTGGTTTTTTGGAGATGGAAACTCCGGTATCTGTGTCCTCACTATCATCCCAGCTATCGACGGACTTGAAGGACGTTTGGCCCCATCGCCGGCGTCCTGTCCTCACTGCACTCGTGTTGTTCTCTGTTCCTGCAGGAGCTGCTCTCGTAGGCTTAAGAACGAACACACAAAGGAGTAAGAAAAGTTCTGTAAGCCCAAAGAAGGTTCCTGACATGTAGAAGCTGTACCTGAGTGACACCTACAGACTGCCAGCTCATTGGCTGCCGGTTCTTCACCAGACTGAGAGGTTCCTGCTGTCCCTCCGTCAGCGTGCTGAAACACATCGCTCGATTGGTACTTGGCTCTGTGTTGTCCTGAGGTAGGGAGATCTGCTGGAGGGGCTGGTGGAGAGCCTGAGCCTCACTTGGCTCGCCGGACCCTCGATCCATCTTACAGAGGGAAAGAGGCTTTGTCTCAGACACCTTAGGCTGAGCCTTGTGCTGCTCTGAGTACTTGAGAGGAGCACCGAGCGCCTGGCCAACATGGAAGTATGGATACCGAAGAGCCTGGAACGCAAACAGAAGATGGAAAATATTTTCGGTTATATTTTTGCATTTACATTTTTTTCTAAGTATTTGTATTTAGTTACTTCCCCCCTGGCTAGAATGCATAAAATAGACATTGGTACAATGTTATAACAGTTTTTATGAATGAAGGCATCCACTTTGGTAGGTTATTACATAATGTAATTTCAGCAAAAGAAGTGCAACTCCTGCATTTTTTAATAACCACCACAATATGTCATAACACTTCTGTTATTACAGAACGAAATGAAAATGGATTATATTTTGTCTCATTATCACATAATATGGGTATTATTACATAATGTATTGTTACAAACTATATGAGTCATATCAAACTACATGCGCAAACAAGGAATTTAAAAATAAGACACTGTTTTTTGTTTTCAAGATGTAGAGTATTATGTATACATCTTGTAAATTAATAGGTTTACACAGTGCTAAAGACTGAACTGTAAAATAGATTCAGAAATCTGAGAAAATTGTGCAGTTTTCTCCTTTTTTTTTGGTAATTTTTAAGCTTCTGCAGTAGTCTGAGTTTTTATAATGATGTGTACATGTGTAGATGTCAGGTTTGGTATCAGTGTAACTTCCGATGTAAGCTGGCTGATTCTCTCACGCTAAAAATAGATGCACTCAAAGTACAAAGATGCTCCAGATAAAAGGATTCACTGAAGGACTTGTGTTATTTTCAAACACTGTCACCTCAACATTAGTCAGTTGTCTTCGCTCTAATCTTGGTACATTTTGTGTTTATTCTCATGTTAAAGCTTAATGGGTATTAAATGCACCTGAGCAGCGCTCGGCCTCTTCTCAGGGTCCCACTGCAGCATGTCTTTCATCAGTGTGATCGCTTCGTTGCTGGCGTTGGGGATCAGGGATCTGAGGCTGGCGGGGACACACTTTGGGAAGCGGAAGTTCATGGAGGTAGCCAGGTTGTAGCCCTCAGGCCAGTCTGACTGATGTGGTGAAAAACAGGAGGAAACAACAAATGAATCATCTGTGAGTTTGTGTGCAGTCAAATACAAAAATCACAAATATTATTTTAATTTTCATGCTGTAAAATAAATCCAGTATGTCACAAAACAGAAACTTTTGCTACTGGGGTCTTAGACAAGGAGAAAAATGTGCTTTTAATGGTTTGATGTTAACATCATAGAACGGCAGTGGTCAAAAAGAACAGGGTGTCACCATAATTTATGACACCTCTTGTGATGGTTCACCTTCTTCAGCGTTCCTAACACCTGACAGATCTTGAAGATCTCATCCACTTCGCTGTTGCCAGGGAACAGCGGTCTGAGTGTGTAGAGCTCCGCCATGATGCATCCCACGGCCCAGATGTCGATGGGTGAGCTGTAGGAGTTAGACTTTAGCAGAACCTCTGGGGCTCGGTACCTGCGATAACAGCACAGAAGGATATTAATGAGACATCTGCATATGGTGATTTAAAGGACCAGTATGTAAACTTTAGTGGCATCTAGGGGCAGAGGTGGGAAGTATAAGTACTTAGTTACTCTACTTGAGTAGATTTTTCAGGTATCTGAGTATTTATTATTCTGAGAACTTTTTACTTTTACTCTCTGTACTTTGTACTCCTTAGCCTTACAGGCTCCTTACTTTAGTTTTAATGCATTTTAGGGGAATTATTGATTATATTTATTTTACATCATCGTGTACCATTTTCCCAACATCAAGACTGATTTCAACCTAAATGGATGGGACAATAACACATAAAAGAGAAGATTCCTTGATGCATCCATCAATGCATATCATAATTGATGAACGTAACAGAAGTTGAATCAGTATTTCTATTTTTACCAGAGTCCCTTTTCATACAAGTATCTGCACTTCTACTTTAGTAAAGAATGCATGTACTTTTGCCACCTCTGTCTAGCAGTGAGCTTACGGATTGCAACCAACTGAATAACCCTCGACCTTTGATAAACGACGTCATTGTACATTGCTCTGATAATATCATGTAAATAAATGAGTCTCACCATCTTGTGGACACATAATCGGTGTAAGGTGGCTGTGAGCGGACTTCTCTGGCTAGTCCAAAGTCTGCGATCTTAACCAGCTCTGGACCCATGCAGAGCAAGTTCTCTGGTTTCATATCACGATGGAAATACCCTGAAAAACATGAGAGTCAAATAAAAACTGTGCCTGTGCACCTTTGTGGAGATTTATATTATTTTCTCTAAGTTCCTACTACTATTACAACAACTACCACTGCACTGCTAAGAATGACACAAATCTACTGATGCATATCACAATTTGATGATTTATCAATTTTTTAAGATATCTGAAACAGAGTTAATACATTTCTGAGAAAAAGGGATAATCTGGAATTTTTGAAATGGGAATATATGAAGTACTTATTTACAGAAGCAGGAGTACCAGTGTAGGAGGTTAAGCAATGTACCAGACTCCATTGGCTAAAACAGTAATTTTACCTTGTAGAACATGGGGGGTGATGGTCTACCGCTGCCTCAGTCGGTTAGTTTGTTTGTGTTATTTTGTGGCTTTGGTGTTTTAAAGTGTCAGTTCAGATTCATCAATGTCACACAATAACCAAAGCAAATTAACTGATTGAGGCAGCGGTAGACAAGCAACTCCTGTGTTCTGTGAGGTAAAATGACTGATTTTGCCAAAGGAGTCAGGTTGCTTCGGACAGAGCAATATCTGCCTTAGAGAACAGCGTTTTCCCATTGGAGAAGGCTGTCTGACAGCAAGGTAAATATTCTAAATATAAGCGTACAATTAAAGGGGACAGTTCATCCCAAAATTAAAAATACATATTACATTATTATATACATAGTTCTATTTGAAAGAAAGTAGCTCTGGTAGATTCTACTGCAGAAAGAAAGCACATCATAGTGGGATCTATTTCCAGTATACCGGAGAGAAAGCAGACATTTCTATGGCCAATATCTCCCAAACTCTGCAACTTCCACCAAAACAGATTAAAATCTGTTTTGCTGCTTAGCTTCCTACACTGGTACTCCTGCTGCTTCTCCAAACTTGGGGCATGTCAACCACCATCAGTAAGTACTTCACACAACCCAACTTCAAAAGATCCACACTATTCCTTTAACTAACAAAGTACAGTCAAGCCAAGCCTTTAAGGAAAAAAAGAAAAAGAAAAAGCAAGCCAGGAACACTCTCTTACCATGCTTATGCACAAATGCTAAGCCAGACAAGACTTGAAACAGAATGTTCCTTATCTCATTTTCAGAAAACATCTTATCTTCCCTGGCAGTGGCAAAGTAGTAAAAGACAAAGGAAAGAAAGAGTGAAAGAGTGAAAAACAAATAAAACACTATTCAAATAATCATGCCTCACTGAAGTGGGAATGACACCAGCACCCACAAGCACTAAAAACAGTGCTAAAAACTTGTTCAGCTAAGCTGTGGTACCATTCACACCTCCTCTTCTCACTCAGGCCGTTGGAGAAGTGAGTCATTCTTGGCTGTGATGCCTGATGTCTTATAAGCTGTCCAGCATTCATATATTTTTCAAACGTAGATATGTTGTTTTCTGTTTACTCAATTGTGGACTGTTTATACCAAGACACACAAGACACAGCATTTCATGAGACAGAAAAGACATCAGAGTCAGTTTTTCTTCAGTCTGCAGTCACCTACCATGTTTATGAATAAAGGACAGTCCCTGTAATATCTGAAATGTCATGTTTCTGACGACTGACTCAGGGAGCAACTTGTTTCTGCAAAAATGAAGACCGACACATGATGACTCAATCTGACCCAAATAATTCTCACACTCCTAATGGTAATAAAAAAAAACACACTGCAGATAAACATCACAAAAATAACTGTGTACACAGCTGGTGAAGGGCCAGTAAATAAATGTGAGTGTGTGTTCTTACCTTTCTGTCATGAGCTGGTAGAGGTTTTCTTTCATGTACTCAAAGACAAAGTAGAGGTAGTCGTTTTCTCTGATGACTTCCCTCAGTTTCACCACATTGGCATGGTTCAGCTTCTTCAGTGACTGTTAATACAAAGTATTTAGGCGACACATGGAGTAGAGTCATTAAGAATCAGCTCACCATGTAAGGAAATCATCCCAAATGCCTGAACATCGTAGCTGTTTACACCTGGTGTTAATATGTGTCTTAGGTGATCCAATCACAAGTGGCCTCACGGTGTCTGAAATGATTAATTATTTCACTCAATTTTCAATCATACTACAAAAATAAACTATAATAATAGGCAGATAATGTATTAGATATAATTTGTTGTCCTAATGAGCTGGGGCTTATTCTAGAGTAATATTGATAATTTAAAATGAAAATATTGCTAAATATTGTTGCTTATATACTGTATCTTAAGCTATTGTATAAATCAACTAGTGGAAATTTCTTGTCTGACTCCAGTAATTCTCACCTTCACCTCTCTTAGATTCAAACACTCATCCCAAGAATAAAACTTCCTCTTCATCCTGTTGAGGGAAAAAAACACAGAACTAATGTGAACATAACTTATGACACTTTTCTCTCTTTTACAAGCTCACGGATCTGTACATAACACTTTCCCTGTCGGAGCCAAAATGTTTTGGTTTTTTTTATTCATTTTATCCTCATCTTAAATACTAGGTGGCCACATGTATACACATGCAGTTTTGACACTGGACACAGGGTGGAGCATTCATTTAGCGACTGTATAAATAGCAAAGCTCCAGGTCATTGGTTCCCAACCGGGGACTCATGAGACTGTTGTGATTTTAAGGGGTGTAAGTTCAAAAACAAAACTCAGCATTTATTTAATATCTGTGGCAAAAACTAAGTTAAATATTCTTTTTAGGGTTTAAATGATTATTTAAGATATAAACTAAAAGATCCCACAGGATGAGGGCACAGAGATGAACTGAACACAACATTCAGAGAGTCTTCACCAGCTGCTAAACAGCCTCATCCTGCATTATAAAAGTATACAGTTTAAAAAACAACAACAAAGAGTTAACAGAATAATGGTCAGAATCAGTGAGAGGAAAGTACATATATATGTATTATTCTACATATATATATATATACACACTCACACTTGATAGTGACAAGACTAATACAAAACTTTTTTTTTTTTTAATGAGGAAAGAAGATTCAAAAAGTGCCACAGATTTGACCTTTTTCTCTCCTTTCATTGTGGACCTTTTCACATGTTTTTTTGAGCAATGATAATGTAGATATTGATTGATGTAGGCAGACTGTTCAGAAAAAAAATGTTCCTCTGTATTTCACCATGTACTGAATTGTGTAACGTGAGTCAATATCCGTGGACAACTTAAATACATTCTGGAAAGCACTGCCAGCCAACACAGTGTTACAATACATAAGAATATATTACTGTAATAAATAGTTACAAGAATGATCTAACAATGAATGAACTTTACTCAAAACACCTCTACTCTAAAATACTTCATTGTCTTTTTACAGACAAATTCAATGTTATTTCCATGTTAATTTTTTTGTCTTGCAGGAATTTAAAGTGAGGAACCTGAGCTATTTCAACATTGTCTATGGATATGTAGGCTTTTTATTTTGTATGCTTTTTATTTCTATTATGAAATATCATAAAAGTATATGTATTCATTTTGACAGAGTTTGTTCATGTATAGCATATAAATGCTATCTGATGGAAGGACACACTTGCAACCACTGATTTAACAGAGAATATCTGCCCACTTCCTTTAACTCCTCTCCTCTCTGAAAGTCTGTGTTGCTGTTTATCTTTTTTTGTTTCTTGTGTGTTGTGTCTTTTATGTGCTGCAGAACTGAAACTTTCTATAAACCAGTTTTCACTGAGTCAGGCCTGTTTAACTGTAACCGATTATGTTACTTTTAATCTTTTCCTGTATAATAATAAATGGAATTAAATTAAATTGGCAATAGCTGTTCTTACTTAACTGTTTTGTAAGCTGTTGTAACCTAGCTTTCTTATTGTTGGAGACTTTCATATAACATTTCCCATACTCCTGGGGCAACACTATGCGGTGTACTTTCACTCCTTTCACTGTCATCAGTAGTATCAGCTTGCACTATAAGCTTACATTTACAAACAGTGCCTGGTGGAAACATTCATTATTAATTTCTTGCCAGAGATGGATTCTTAAACAGCTCATCCTTAAAATGTGGTATCTAAGCAAATAAGTAAGTCATGTCAACACAACAATATTGGTATTAATAAAGGTTAAAGCTTTGACAAGAAACCTGCATCTCTTGATCCTCAAAATAATCCTCAACCATGTCTTTTCATGAGTTTACTCAGTCTTCAGTGCCTCCCACATTTTTCTCTCTTGTGAGGACGTTTTAGTCTAAAGCACCTTGCAGCACTCACTCAGGGTTTAATCTGCTTATGGCTCCCAGACAAAACAATAAGTCAGTATGTTTCTGCGTGTTAACTGGAGCTCCGCTCACCTCTTTATGGCCACCAGCTCCCTAGTCTCGTTGCTCTTGCCCAGGAACACGCTGCCATACGTGCCGTCCCCCAGCTGCTTCAGCGTGGTGTACCGGTTCATCGTCCACACAAAGTCCTGCCTCTCCTTCACCAACCCTGACGGTCCCACACAGTCCAACAGTTTGTCATCGCAAGCAGAGTGACGTCCCTCAGCAGCTTAAAGACGCTGCTCTGTCCTGCTGCCACTGCGAGGCTACTCAAGGGCTTTTATTCTAGAAATAAAACATGAGCGTTCATCCTTTACCTGGTCGCAGATTGGTGATGAGAGGTGGAGGTTTACCTGGCAAGGGAGAGTGGAAAAGTGACACAGTCTGGATCCTGCTTGGTGCACTGTGTCTCATCTATCCTTAGCTAAGCCCTGACGGCGGACAGGGGAAGGGTGATCCCCTGCGAGGGGAAGTGGATTAAAGTTGACATGTGATTAAGAGTGTGCGCCAGAAAATGGACTAACAGGAGAACCTGGAGACATGGTTCCCACTTATATAAAAATCCAGTGACACATTTGGAGTCTTGTAAGGTGTGATGAATTTGTGATCTTTCAAACCAAGACTATCATGAATTTGATCCAGAAACAGAGGAGATTTTTTTAGAAGTGAATATGTATGTCCTTTCAAACATTTTGATTCTTATTTTAGGATATTTTTGACCAGAGGTGGGAAGTAACTAAGTTAAAATATTTAGAGGAGGATGAGTTCATCTGACAATTTACTGTTTGAGGTTTTAAAGGTCATTCCCCCACATGGATACAAACCCACTTTTCATAAAAATTAACCACCAGACCAACAGCACACAAATTATCACAGCAAATAATCAGGGTGACAATGCAGCACAAGTCAGTTCAGAAAGAGAAAGAGAGAAAGTCATTTTCAGGAAAGTCCAAAATAAATATTCTCTGAAACTCTTTAGAGTTTAATAGAAAAACACCAGGGCTTCAGCAAAAACTAGCAAAAAAGAAGTCAGTTTTTCAGTTCAGTATCTCAAAATTTGTCTCGAGTAACCCCTCTTCACTGGAACAAATCAAATTAGGATCTGTGGGAAAGTTTTAGTGGTTGAGTTTAGTTTTTAACCCTAAAGAGTAAATCACCACCCCAACAAAGTTAATTAGAGATCTCTGGACAGGTTGAAGTTGTTTTGTATTTTAAACAGAAGTTCATATAACTAAGAATGCACAATAAATATCAGTACTGATAAATTATTGACTGATATTGGCCTATCACAGCATATCAGTCTATATTGGTATTCACATATATTAGCTGATAAATATTGCCTCTGATATTGTCTGATTTGACAGGTGATGTCAAAGCATTTCATTTGAATTCTTCAGCAAAATGTTCTATAAAAATATAAGTATGATTTTTAAGTTTTTTTTGAAGAGTCAGAGTTTGTTTTTGTTGTGATAGTGATGTCAGTCAGATTTGGTTTGACCGGAGCTGTGGAGTGTTAAATTTAGTTTTACTTAAAGTAATTTTTAAGTACAACAATTTTAATTAAAGTAAAAACTGCAAGTTATTTGAACTTCTTTGAACTATTCTAACTTCTTTTAAAAAGATAAACATACACTTAAGAAAATAATGAGTTACTTGTTGGAGTCAAAGGCTGAAGAAAGTGAGGCATTTGCTCGCTGTTGCAATAAAATTACACAGAGGTAGGCAGAGACAGGCTGTGAAAATTATAGAAATTTGTTATAGTGTACTTAAATATCCTGATTTAACTGCACTCCTGGATTAATATAATAATAATAATAATAATAATAATAATAATAATAATAATAATGTGTTCATTTTGTTGGAAAAACGGCAGTCATTAAAAACATTAAAACAGTGCTTCATCGCCACCCAGTGGTCAAACACATACATTACAGCTCCTCATGGTCCTTCAGTCAACAACCAACACTGTAGAATATTTATATATATATATATATATATATATATATATATATATATATATATATATATATATATATATATATATATATGTATATATAAGAGATTGGTTAACCTGTAAGGGAACCCTTGACCAAAAATTTGTTACTGGGTCTCTATTGAAAATGAAAGAGTAAGGACTGCAACAGCAGCAGAGTCAGACTGATGGGCTGGACAAAAAAAAACAAAAGTTGGGTTAAGGGTGCCGAAACAGTTCCAATCCTTGGTTTACTTAATTACATAAGTAATAGTAAAGTCAGTAATAGTTATAAGAACCACTCCACCCTCTGAAATAAATACACTTAAGGACTTATTTACTATCATACCATTTATAAACACACTGAGGCCAACTAATTTTCTCACATGAAGGGCAGCCTATGGCACTGCATTGCATTTTATTCACTGGAAGGACACTGTGGAGCATACTTTCCCATATTTTGCCCACTGGAAGGACACTCTAAGGCACCTTGTCACATTTAACCATTAGAAAAGGAACTTTAGAGGACACTTTACCACATTTTGCCTACTGGAAGGACACCCCCGAGGGCATTTGATCACATTTTATCCATTGGAAGGGCACTTTAAAAAGGCACTCTCCAACATTTTGCCCATTGGAAGGACACCCTAGAGGGCACTTTTTCTACATTTTGTCCACTGAAGGGTATGTTTTATCATGTTTTATCCACTGGAAGGGCATTCTAGAGGGCACTGACCACTGAGTCCACCAGTGAAGGACAAAATCAACTCAAATACAGGTTCAAAGGTGCTAAAATTAGAATTTGATATAACACCCCTCTACAACACATGGCAGCAAAATTGGGTAATAATGCTTGGTTTGTGTGTTATACTTAAGTGGTGCAAATTTATAATTAATTGCATCACTAACTGTCAAGTGACATGCATGAACCTGGGTTTTTTGGGGCCCACAGTGTCTATGGAGCAGTTGCCAGTCCAGGGGTTAGGTTTTAGTGCAAATTTACTTTGAATCTACATACAAAATACTACATAGCATTTGATCCAAAATGTGAATATTTACTTGATAAATATATGTATATTGTTGCATAAGTAGTTGAAAGTATAAAATTACCTGAGATACTGGTTATTTGACTCTACCCACTGACTTCATAATCTCTGTGTATGTACTTTACTAGTGCTCCAACTAGTGGTTCATTTTCAACACGGCATCTGAGTTTGACTTTGGCCCCTATGACCCAAGTAAACCCTAGGTTTTTTTTAAAAAAAACCTTTTTATTTATACATGACACAAACAACCCTTATCAGTCAATACTTATTCAATGCCTAAAAAACAGTTGTGTTGACAGATACAGTCAAGTTGAGGAGATTGCTGTTGGAAGACTAAAGATCCAACTATTCCTTTATCTTTGACCATAATGCTTCGCTGTGTTTCAATTAAATTTACAGTAAAATTAAATAATTATTTATCTCATTTTCCTGGAAGTCCTTGAGACTAACCCAAGAGCCCCTGAAAGGTCCCAGAACTCCAATTTGAAGAGAATACATACATACAGTGTATTTACAGGGGCACTTGAGCCTCATTTCCACCCCAAGTATTATGAACTTTTAGTCCCAAGAGCTATTTTTTTTAAGGAACTAAAAGGTTCCTTCAGTTACTTTTTGTCTACATTTCCACCATGGTCTAAAGATCCAGGGAGATAAGGCAAATTAGACCACTGCTGTGTGTAAAAAGCAAGCTTTTACATTTCTGTTCCCGAGATTACTTTGAGACTCAAAACAAGTCTCATATATTTAGAGAACTGGTAAGTAACACTTTACTTTCAGGAATTTAGGAAATATAATGTCAATTTGGAAAAAAAAATACTAATCAAACGTTCTCAGAACTTTTAGTCCCAGGAGCTATTTTTTAAGGAACTGACTTTCTTCAATCTGTTGTGGTCTGTATTTCCACCACAGTCAAAAGAACCGGAAGATCAGACAAATTAGTCCACTGATGTATGTAAAAAAAGCAAGTTTTTACACCTCATCTTTGCACATGACTACAGCAATGTGATGCCATATAAAGCAACAGATCAATAAAGCCTGGACTTCATTGTTGCTCCATCTGTTGCATGGTTTCTTCTATAAATTCAGGTTGATGTGTCGAGCCACAATAAGTACACAAGAAACTGGTTTGCAGCTGCAGGGCGGGTAAAATAATGTCCCTGGAAGTTAATTTAGACCCTGGTCCCTGTGGTGGAAACACATTCCTCCAAAGGTTCCTAATCCCTGTAGAAAGCTCTTGTGGTGGAGTTGTGGCTTTGGACCGCCTTGAGGCTCAAAAGAGGCCCTATACATTTGGACAAATGTCAAATGACACTTGGTTTATGGGGATTAAGGAGATGTCACATTCATTAAAAAATAATCAGAAGGCTGATATAAAAAAAATATACAAGGCTGATTTAAACAAATGGTATCAGGCATATGCAGGGTTGGAGTTTACTTTTAAATGTAGTCAGTCACTGAATACAAATTACATGCCAATTTTTGCAATCTGGGTTGATTAAACTTATTTATTTTTCTAATCTGTTTAAATAAACCTGATTACCTGTAATCAATTACTGCCCAACCCTGGTCATATGTGTAAATTGTTCTGAATAAAGCAGACACAATAATGCCTATACTGACATAATGTGTGACTTTATTAAAACTACGCCTTTCCCAAAGGATCTACACTTACATTTTTTTGGTAGTCTTATTATGTAATCCCAGTTACATGTAATCAACCCCTGCCCAATCCCAGTTTGTGTAAATTGGTCTGGTTAAAGCAGACACCATAATGCCAATAATGATAATAATTATCTGTGTTTGAATCAACTAAAAACTGTTAGAAGTTGAAATATTATTTAATTTTTCTTTTCTATTTTCAATAATAGGCCTATTTAGAATTATTGAGCCCAATCACAGCCTGTAAATAAAGAAAGAGCAGTAAGTCATTTGTGTGATAATAGGGAGCAGGTTCACTATCTACAGAGCGGTAGGTGTCTTTAGACATGCAGGCATGAAATGTGAGGAATGAAAATCATGACCAGCATTCTCGAAATGGCCATACTGTAGTAACATGACGTGCCGTGCATTGCACCTAACAACTGTGCAGTCAGATTGTTGACTGTCTGCGCAGCGGATAGCCGAGTTTTTTTTCCAAGGTTGTGCTTTTGGTTACTTACGGTAAGATGGACCCGCAGTGTCCACTAAAGGATCAGGTGATCCACTAACTACGAAGCGAAGGCTGACTGGGGAAAATGCAAAATGACATATAGCAAATGTCGGAGCATAATTCATTCACATTTTCCGCTCAAATTCGGACTTAGATCGCACCGCTGGAGCTCCAATGTAACGATGGCTCGTTAGGGCTGGTGGCGCAACCGCGATTTTTTTGATATTTTAATTTATGAAAAATCACATTCACAGACAAATATTGGTTTCAACATGGGGCTGTGCTACAGTTTGCGTCCCCGGCTCTTCGGGGACCTGAGCGGCTCTATCTCCAACGCTACCTCGGACTCCGACCAGCCTCCAGACGCCGCCGTACCGACCCGCGCTGGGGGAGCTCGCCAGGAGGACACCGGGGGATGCGGGGAGAGCTCGTCGCTACGCGGCCCGGTGCGCCCCGGGGACCCTGCCAGGCTCCCGGCCGGGGAGCACCGCCGTGGAGACACCGGCACCGACGGTGTGCTCATACAGAACGGAGGCGGCGGCGGAGGAGGAGGCGGCGGTGGCGGCGGCGGAGGTGGAGGTAGCGGTAAGGGGACGGGGAAGGACCGCGGCCGACGCTTACAGCTGCTTCAAAAGACAAGCACCCAAAAGCAGAAAAACTGGGACAAATTGCTGGTGGAGGAGAAGGAGGCCGAGAAGGAGGCGAAGAAAGTCAGTAAGAATATTGACAGGGCGCTGAAGGAGCTCAAACGGGAGTATAAACAGACGCATCGGCTGCTGCTGCTCGGTAGGTTGTGTACCTCTGTGTTGTTGTTGGACCAGGAAGCTGTTTTATTATTAGAAATCAAAACGTACTGGCCTGTTCACAAATTATGTCACTACTCTGGCAAGAGAGGCCTAATGCCACATCTGTTGGCTTGGCTGTGAAGACTACCCCCTGCGGCTGTCAATGACAAATGATGAAGATGGACGTGTAGACTCAATGGGCCTGCTGTCCTCTTACTGTTACATTTAGGGTTTGTAGGGAATTTTAAAAAGCCATTATGTAGACTGTCAAAATGGACCAGTTTGTAACTACTGGGCCATCCTTACCTTCACGGTGTAGGACAGAGTATAGTACTACAGATGCAAGATAGCCTTTTGATTAATTCTAGCATGTTTACTTTAATTCTTTTCAGTACTTATAATGTACTATAGTGGGCTGTGGCATAGTGTTACAGAGCACAATTTAGTTTGTACACAAATGTATGCAGAGTCCTCTTACATTTTGTGGGTCAGTCCATGTTTTCTCTAAAAACTGAATAGTACAGGGTGTCTCTCAATGATCAAAGTTTTTCAAATAAATCATGTATATGTTGTAGTAGAGTGTACTGTTGTGGCTTATAGACTGTTCAATAGTGTAAAAAACTGTAGGCTTTAGTATAGCAAGATATATACATAAGTTTTGGCTCCCGCTTGTTCTGAAGACCCTCGCGTAAAGTGTTGTAGATTATAATATTTTGTATTATAGTGACCTTTTGTTCAGTGTGACATCTGTCAAGGGATAATAGATGGAAACTAGCATTTTGAATACCAATTTTCAATTAATAAATGTGTTGTGTTTTATGGTAGTGTAGTATTGTGACCTTTAGTATACAGTAGTGTGATGTGATTTACTTATAGAGACCATTTAGTTTTTGGCTACTGTGCCACGCTGGTATAGCATAGTATGGTGTAATATAGCATAAGATAGTGACCTGTGATGTAGTGTCCAGTGACTAGGCGTTTGAATAACTGTGGCACAATTAACGTAAGGTTTTTCACTAAGTACATGTAGTACAGTTGAGTATACTGTAGTATAGCAGCCTGTAGTGTAGTATACTATCACTTAGCTTCTGGCTATTGAGCAATGGTTGCTCTGAAAAATAGTACAGTGTAGTACAGTGGCATGTAGTCCAGGGGCTACAGGTAAATAGTCTTTTGAATATCAATGCCACATTTACAGCAAGGTTTTTTTTTTAATAAGTAAATGTAGTACAGCTGAGTGTAGAGTGGTATAGTGACCTCTGGTATATTGTGATTGTATAGGGACCAAACATAAATAGTCCTTTGAATAACTGGCACATTGACAGTAAGGTCTTTCAGTGAATAAATGTAGTACAGTTGAGTATACTGTAGTATAGCGGCCTGTAGTGTATCATAGTAGAATGTTTAATGGTGTTATAGAGTACAGTATAGTATATAACAGAGTGCAGTAAAGTACAGTGGTCGGCTTTAGAATATAATGATGAACTTGAATAGAGACCGGTTTGCTTGTTGTTATTATGTTATATAGTATATTATTCTTAATCTATCTTAAATTATTTTTAGTAGTAGTATAGTATGGGACAGGATATTGTAGTATATTAGCCTGTGTTGTATTGTGATCTGTTCAGGGACAACATGTGGGAAAATCGCTATGTGAGTAAGTTTTGCACATTTAGAATAAGGATTTTCAACAAATAAATGTACAGTATGGTAGATTACAGTGCAGTATAGTCGCCTGTAGTAAAGTATAGTGCAGTAGAGTGTTGTAGTATGTTAGCCTGTGTTGTAGTGGGATCTGTTCAGGGACAACAGATGAAAAAATAATCATGAGAGTAACTGCTTTACATTTGCAATCAGGGTTTTCAACAAGTAAATGTTCAGTGTGGTAGATTACTGTGTGGTGTAGTGGCTCGTAGTGTAGTATAGTAGAGTGTTGTACAGTATAGTAAAATTGTAGCTTGTGCTTTTACTCCTTATTGTCGTGGCAAAATGAGCTCCAGTGCTGAAGTGATGAATTGATCCACAAAGGTTAACTCACTGATTCCAATGTCGATCATCAGTTTGATAAAGATACCAAATATAGTTACAGAATTGCTTGCCTTAGTATTTTCATTTGGGTGCACTGCAAATGGACGTTTCTCTCAGCTGCTCAACGGTCACACTGCCATAAATAATAATTTTTAAGATATCAGTTAGGACTGTGGCAACTTGTAATATTGGTTTGGTATTATTTTTAGCATTTTATAGCCTAACTGATTATAATTAGATAAAACCTTAACTGATCTGATTCATTCACAATAAAATGGTTAAAGCTGTAGCTCTTATCGGATTAATTGTGTCCCATATAAATGACAAGGCTTATATCAGTTTTAGGTAATACATTTTATTACCTCACTGGAATCCCACGATTGATAGTTCATGTAATTTATCAAGAGTAGGTCAAATATTGGTCAGCAGCATCCCAATATTGTTTCGTGGTGGAAAATTCGGAGTGATGGAGGATGGATATAGGTTAGAATATGTCAGCAGATAATTTAACACCAACTTTTACAAACTTAACTCTCCATCTGTTTTGAGAGTAGAAATATAAATTTAATTTTCAGATGCTGATGCAGTAGATTTAGCTTGTAGGTTGCATTATTTTACCACACAAACAGTAACCATATCTAAATGTACATCGGTCCGTGTTGGCTGTAACAGAACTTAAGTCAAAAAGGTCAATGCTTAAAGGGATAGCACAGGTTTTTTGAAGTGGTGTTGTATGAAGTATACTTATCCATGTGTACTGCTGCAGTGGACAGGGTCAGCACCAAAGAATATTTTAACCACCTAAGAAATCACTATCAGTTTAATTATGCACTCTTTTCAGAATATTTTTGCCACTTTATTTTGCCATCATATAGCCTTTTCTAATGGGAACCTGCTGTAATATGAGCCAAATGTCACTTTCTCCAATCTAACCAAACTCCGCTGGCTAAATCAGTGATTTTACCTCACAGAACATGGGACTTGCTCTTCTACTGGTGGCAAGTTCAATTTGTTAATTTGTGTTATTATGTGACTTTGAAATTCTAAAGGGTTAGTTTGGAGTGACAGAAGTCACACAATAACACAGACAAACTAATGGTTCGAGGCGGTGGTAGACCAGCAAGTCCTGTGTTCTCCAAGATAAAATTTGTGTTTTTGTCAAAGGAGTTCGGTTGTTTGGGAGAGAGCAATATTTGACTTATATAATGATGGTTTCCCATCGGAAAAGGCTATCTGATGGCAAGTTAAAGTTGTTTAAATATATATTTAATATATTGGACACTTAAACTGATATATATATATATATATTTGGTGTGCTTTTATTTAGTTGGCTAAAATATGTTTTGCTGCTAACCCTGTCCACAGCAGTACATTGTTTAGCTTCCTACTGGTACTCCTGCTGCTTTTCCAAACTGGGGACATGGTGACCACCATCTACTGTTGGTAATACACTGACTATGTATAAGTACTTCATTCTACCCCACTTGAGAAATTATCCCTTTAACTTTAAAAAGAGAAAGTGTTGATCAGGAACAGGAGCTCAAGTGTCATCACATCTATCCTGATGAGGAAAACAATGTTTAAATGTGGACACATTAACAATAAAAACAGAATCCACTCATCCATTTTCAGTTATGACAGTCATACCATATTGCATGTATTTACTTTACTTTAAAGGATGTAATGCTTCCTTACTCTATATAATAAATGGCTACCAGTTTAATTTCCTGAATAAACAGCTCTCAGTAATTACACACAGGAAGAAATGGCTCATCCTAATGAAGTCACACTGCAGGGAAGTGTCATACATTCTTCCCTGAGCCACTGTTGAAAGCTATATACAGCGTGTGTGTGACCTGTGTCACTGTGTCATTTCAGCATGTCATTATGGTTCGGGCGGCTTTCTTCACCACTATAGAATCATAATTATTTTCAGAGCTATCTGTCCTGGTGCACCCAGCAGCCTCAGCAGCATGAGCCACAGGCCATGTCTGGCTTGTCTTAAGAGGCCTTCGGGACTTTATACCCTGCAGGTCTCCAGTAGGACTCTTGTTGCATGCCAGAGGACTGAGGTGGTTTGTGTTCCTCTGAAAGTGGACACCTTTCAAATAGTGTTACATTTCAAGGCAACGTATGCTCGCTAATCTGGGTCACTTTATCTGTTTGTATTTGCTGCAGGTATTTAGTTGAATAATGATAGCCATAAGGAAGTATTGTTTATCGTAAACGGGCAGCCATGTTCAGCTTGAGCTGGAGCTGGAATGCATCAGTTTCAATTATATTTGCAGTGGCTTAAATTTTATAGCGTTTGATCATCTTCATCAGTATATGACATAAATTGATAGCTGATAATTTTAGACTTAGTTTAACTCTCAAAATGCCTGCAAGACATCCTAAAATAGTTGATAATAAATGTCTCATATTGCTCAGTTTTAAGGTTTTTCAAATACAGAACGGTTCTGATATTCAGATATTACAAAACAGTTTTTTATGATGTTTTGTAGATATACCAGAAAGTTATTTACTGAATGTGAAATCTAGGGCTACATAGTTAATCAAAATATTATCAAAATCACGATATGGCCAAGTGCAATATAGAAATTGCAGAAGCTGCAGTTTTTTTTGATAAAAGAGTTTCGTAATGAAGTGCTGTAGTGCTGCAGAGATGCTCTGGACTACAGGTCTTGTTCTCCACATGTAAGGAAACATGTTTAGTTTGCTTGGTACAGACCCAAACAATTGTCACATCCTCATATGTTTAGTATTTTTTTTACAGTGAAAATGTGCTGCAAAAATGATCATTCCCACTAATCATGAATTATATTAGAGTACCTGTCAAATAATTTTAGTAATAAGGTTTTTTTTTTCTACCATGTCCGAAAATTAATTCTCATTTCTGAGTAGGGATGGGTGTTGTTAGGATTTTATTCTGATATCAGTGCTGATCCTGCATATCGATATGATACTTACTGATACTCTTATTCATACCTATCTCCATAATTTGGTGCAAAGAATAAACCCATGACATGAAAAGATGTGAAAAGATTCAGCAGTTATTTTATTATTGCTCTTTTTTCAGAAATAAGAAGTTCAGTTGTTTCCTGAGTTATTGCATTCAGCTGCATATTCATCAAATTCAGTAAAGTTAGCCCACACATTTGAACATAATTTTTCCAGGAGCTTATCAATATTTTGGTGTTCGGTACAAGTTAAGTATGTGTTCTCGGTATCCATGTCTATTTCTGAAAGGACTGTTTAAGTAGTGCTCAAACATCACCTGCTCTAAATCAAATTTGACACAGTAAACCTGCTGAATTCAAGCTTCATAAATCAAATGTTTTAAGGTAAAGTGGCCTGATTGAAGGGTTTTGGCTTTAAACTGTATTGGTTCAATTTTTACTTTATTTTGTAAGACATGGGGTGATAATACAGCGAGAAGTACAGGGCTCCAACAGTTATACATACATTTTTTAAAACTTTTATGAGAGCTGAAATGTCCAGATGATTAAGTGATTTGTCCATCTTAACCAGTAAGTGTTCTGTTTACCAGTTAATTGTTTAACTATAACTGTTTAACTATAATTTTAAGCAAAAATTCCAAACTTTCACTGGTTCCAGATTGTCAAATCTTTTAGACTCTGAGAGATTGTGAGGGACATTTATCACTATTGTCTGACATTTGATTTTTTTTTTATATATTTTTCAAACTCTAAAAATTACTGGAATCAGCCTCTGAAATATCCACAAAATATTGTTTTTTTTAAATTCATAGAATTTACACTTCTCCTAAACTGTAAAATGTGTGTTGTCAAATTAACAGTAACTTACTGGCAGCCATTATCCAGTTGCTGCTGTATTTCATTCTAAAGCAAAATTACTCTAAAACTAACAGTAGTTAGTAGTTGTTGTTTTTTTTTACTGTAAAATGAAATACATTATTATACTTATTTACTTTACTTATTTCTTGGCACACTGCATAACAGTTTTGTATTATCCTGCTATGAAAATGTTACTGTACTTTATTTTGCAGCGTGACTGTATTTCTTACAGTGAACTACAGTTATTTAATTATGTATGTAAAATAAGAAAAAGGACGTGAAAACTTAACTGCACATAAAGCAGAAAATTTATTGAGAATGAGACACAAGCCAGTTAAAATGAAATCAAAAGACTTCTTGCTAACGTTAATGTTACATGCAGGTAGCCGAAGCCACATGCAAAACTCCATTTAGTCAACTTAAATATAATATCGTTATAAATATACTAACGTTATAAATTTTTTGTTTATGCTATTAATTTTAATTTAATCACTTCTAACTTACTGACAAGTTAACAGGACAGCTATGTTACAGTAATGTTAGCTAGGTGTGTTACTCTTATGTTCATGTAATTTTTGTTTGCAAGGAATTTTCCTAAGCTGTGACGTTAAATCTTACAATAAAACAAAAATATTGCACTAAATCAAGAACAGTCTTTGGTTTGAAGATGGCAGTTTGTGGTTGTTTTTTGTGGTCAGTTTGTATTACTTAATTTAGATTTGCAGTAATATTTTCCCACACTGCATTGGAAATTTCAGTAATATACTGTACACAGCTTATACAATAAAAAACTGTACTGTGAACTGAAATAATACTTTGAAAACATACAGTGTAGGCTGCTAAAAAGCCCAAAACTGAGTACATGAGCCTTCAATGTCCTCAATGCCCCCAACTGTCTATTTGTTGCAAAGAAACATGGCGTTCGTTAATCAAAATAAGGCAGAGCTGTGACGTGAAAATCAGAGTTTGTTTGCCTTCAGTCACGACTTTGTGAGTCTGTATTTCAGACGTGTGAAGCACGTGATATATTTTGTGTTTAAATTGTTGCAGTCATGAAAAATATTTCAAACACTATTCTATTTGAAAATACCAGTAGGCCTAAAACACTTGTAAAAATGTAAAAACAAACTCATTATTAAACTTGTTTGAAGAGAAGACAATCCAGAAAGTCAGATTCCTTTAATAGAGTTCCTTTAGACTTTATACTGCAGTACATGAACACAGGAATACGGTGATGGGAACTGGAAGGCGAGTTCCTATTATTTCTTGGAAAGGAAGTGACTTTATTGTTAGGTCTGTTGGATCAGATTCTGTACAGGCCCTGTGATAATATCTCTTACAGCTTTCCTAGATGTCCTTAACTGGCTGTTTCATATCTCGGCCTTATCACCCTTCATGAGCCTGAACAACAGGCTGCTGCTAGCAGTGTAGCACAGAAATGATCACTGAAACCAGGTAGGAGAAGGCCAATGAGTAGCTTGTTGGAAGTCACTGATTGTTATGTTTTGTCGGTTTTTCTGTCGTGTCACTATCCTGCATGTGAAGCCATATTTTGGAGAAAGCGTACTCGTGCACAGTGGGACGTATGGCCCTGTCGGCCCTCCCCTCTGAGTCAGGTGAACTTTGCTTCTCTC
This sequence comes from Lutjanus erythropterus, assembly GCF_056507025.1. Lineage (NCBI taxonomy): Eukaryota > Metazoa > Chordata > Actinopteri > Lutjaniformes > Lutjanidae > Lutjanus > Lutjanus erythropterus. The sequence goes on from NC_139328.1 coordinate 17,521,748, forward strand.
TAAGTGGGTTTTATCATTGACTATTGCTGAACTTTGCTACTAGAGTTCCCAGTTTATGTAATGAGCAACACAAGGTGCTGCAAGGGGTATGAATTATTGTCATATTTATGATACTGATAGCAGGGCTGCGGTGTGAGTTGTTCTGATACTTGTATCAGTAGAATCAAAGTGCACTGTAAAAAAAAAAAAAAAGCAGTCTCGATTATATTTTTCCAGACAAAGTTACAGTGATTAGCACTTTAGCCAGGAGATTTTTATTTATATTTTGTTGTTACAAAATATGAACATTTCTTGTGGTAGCTTTATGTTTTAAAAGTCTGGCATCTTTTGTTAAGATAATTTACTTTTGATAAACTTGAATCTTTGAGTTTTAGAAACTCCACAAAAATGCATTTAAAAAACTTTTCGATGTGAGCTATGAACCTGATTTGTCATTAATTAAGTGCGCTCGAATATCTTAAATAATTAAACATTATTCACTTTCACATCGATGAGTTTACTCAACAATTTTAGAAATACATTTTTTTCAATTTCTTGAAGAAGGTCAAAGAGTTAAGTTTATCCAAATAAGAAAAGTAAAGTATCTCAACAAAACATTATTTTTGGTCAAACTTTTTCAAAACTTAAGAGTTTGAGTTGACTTCAAAACTCCAAAATCAACAAAATATGAAAGCTGTAGAAGCCTTACATTTTGAAAAAAAACTAAACAAAGTTTTGCCAAGCTATTTGAGTCATTTGTTGAGATAATTTTCTTTTCGTCTTAAGATAACTTGAAACTTTGAGTTTTCTGCATTTCAAAAATTGTTCACAGTGAGCTATGAAACTGATTTGTCAGTATTTGGGTGTTTGAAAATTAAATGGTTGCACCTGAAAATCTTAAATTACTAAACTTTATTCACTTTCACTTCAGTGAGTTCAATTCAACAATTTTTTAAATAAATTTTTTGGGGGGATTTTTCAGTTTGTCTAAAGAAGAAAAGTAAAGTATCTCAATAAAACATTATTAGTTGGTAAAACTTTTTTCAAAACTTAAGAGTTTGAGTTGGGCTCAAAACTCAAAAATCTATTGAAGTAACTATATTTGCTTCTTAAAATGCTTCTTAAACAGAAATGCAATTACAGTAATAATTTAACATGTATTGTACAAACATCTGAAATGGAGGCCATTTTGCACAGTGAGTACTTCTACTTTTGGTACTTTAAGCTCTGCACTTTTACTTGTTTTTACAGTGTAAGCCACAGCAGAAGGACATTGGACTGTGTTTGTTCTCCAGGTTTTGCTTACAGTATAATTTAGACTTTATCAAGAGCCTCTGTCTCTAAAGAGAGTACGGCTATAAAACTCTTTGCGGCTTCAGAAAGAAAAAAAAAATCAAGAAGGCTAATTTTAGCTGGATATCTTTTGGATGTGTGCCCTGTTTTTACAGTACGTGCTTCAGTTACAGTCAGGGCAGTAAATAAGTGTAGATTTACACAAAGAAAAGAACTCTTCTAAGTGTCAGATTTATTGTAACAGCTCACTGGCAGTTATACTCTTAACCCAGCCAGAAAGCCTAGGTTTTTGACTGTATTCAGTGTATTTATGTAAGTGTAATAATTTTGCAGAGAGAAAATGACTGAAAGAGTGATTAGAAGCTATTTTTATTAGCCTTACACTGCCAGGGTGTGGGAATCAAACACAAAACACCGGCACTGTGGTTGCCATTTTGCAGCACAGGTCCACTATCAGCCTGAAAATAGTAAAAACATCTTTGTCAGACTTTGAAAACAGGATTTACTTGTAGTAGAGTATTTTTAGATTGTTGCATTGCTGTGTTTACGTAAGTCAAGGACCTGACAAACTTTTCCCAACACTGTGCACGCACACACGCTGACAGAGGCATTAATTATGAAAGATAACAGCTACGATTCCTTAGAAATATCATAATGATAGTTTAATGCTCCCCTCCAGACATGTTTAAAGACATACACAAATAATCTGTTTTGAATGATAATTTGTCTGATGTGGTTTTACCACAAAAAAGAAGGTGAAGTTTTAATTTCAGAGATTAACTGCTGAACAGTATATAGTGTACAGCCCAGACATTTTACCCAAAAGTGTCCGTCAGCTTCATACAAACTGCAACATAAACTAACTCAGTGGACTTAATGTCCTCAATATATCCTGAGTGAAACAAAGAAAGTCTTAAGGTACAGTTTTGAAAACTGTCTAAATATGTAATATATCCTACCAAAAATGCCCTTTTTATTACAGACATTTTGTTAGAAGAAAGGTGTCAACCTCAAGCAAATTACTGTTTATAACTCATGAAATCTTCTCCGTAAAAAGTCCGAAGAGATGCAAGTGGTGTTTCTTAACCATACTCTGGTCCCACTTTTTTGCTGCCTAAAACAATATTTTAAATCACCATCAATATATTTGTGTAATTGTGTACAAGGCAACATAAACTGGCACTAATCTCTATGAATGTTGACACTGATTAACATGAATTTAAAACAAAATAATTTAAATATCAATTAAAATAATACTTGTATCACTTAAACCCTGTTTCTGGTTTACTGTGGACAGCACTGAACCCATCAGACAAGAACACATGCATGAATCTATATTTTTACGAAGGGTAGCAATGGAAAATTGTGGCATAACCGATTTCAATATTTTTCTTTACTTCTGTTACTTTATTTGTTTGTTAAATAGGGATAGTGCACATTAATGAACAACAGTATAAAAATACGAGGTAGCGTGTTGAAATAGTAGTGTGCTGAAATACTCTGTTACAAGTACAAATCATGCATCTGCATCAAAATATACTTAATATACTTAAGGTACCAAAAGTAAAAGTACTCGTTATGCAAGGTGGTCCATTTCAGAAGAATATATATTATATTACTGAATTATAGTTACTGATGTATTAGTGTGTTCATCACTTTAATGTTGCAGTTGGTAAATGTGAAGCTAATTTTAATTACTTTAAAAACTTAATCTGCTGTTTAGTTTCAATAAAATTTCATCGTACTCTAGAATTTACATCAAATTAATTTTAGTTCATGGGTTATACAGACTTATTTGATCTCTAGTGGGCTGGACCAGTAAAACCATTGCATAATGACCTATAAAAAATAAGTTTTGAAAAATGTTCACAATTAATTCATGAACAGATGATGATCAGCCTGTGATGACTGAAGTAAAAAAACATTCCACATTACATGTGCACGACAATACACAGATCACAGTGGATCTACAACTGCACAAAACATTTATGTCTTAAGGAATTGAACAACAATATAGTATTTTGCTTCACTTCTTTATGATTGGAACATCATGTTGAGATGTAGAAATTGTTTTGAAGTTAAATTGTAAATAATAAAAAAATAAGTAAAAAAAATGTTGATTATGCTTTGTATTGTTAATGTGAAAGCAACTGTAAAATTATCAAATTAATGTTTTTGAGAACAAAGTAACATATTTGCCTTTGAAATGTAGCAGAGTAGAAGTGGAAAGTATAACAAAAATATTCAAGTGAAGTACATATACCTTAGAATTGCACTTATATGGACAGTTCACCCCCAAATCAAAAATACATATTTTTCCTTTGGCCTGTGGTGCTATTTATCCATCTAGATTATTTGGTATGAGCTGCTGAGTTTTGGAGTATTGGCCGTAGAGATGTCTGACTTCTCTCAAATATGATGGAACTAAATGGCGCTCAGTGTGTGCTGCCCAAAGCCCTCCAAAAAAATACATTTGAAAAATTCAACACCAGCATCTCTTTCCAGAAATCATGACCTGGTTACTCAAGATAATCCGCAGACTTTGTTGTGAGCAGGTTCATGTAGGAACTATTTTCTTTCTATGGCAGGATCTACTGAAATCTATATCAAACTGTGGAAAGTCTGTGGATTATCTTGAGTAACCGGGTTATGATTTCTGGAAAGAAAGAAAATTTTCCTCAAATGTATTTTTTAACACTTTGAGCACCACAAGCTGAGTACCATTACCACACCAAAACAATCTGGGTGAATAGCACTACAGGTAGGAGGAAAAATATGTATTTTTAATTTAGGGGTGAACTGTTATATTACATAGAGTAATTGTATATAGTTACAGTGCACCACAATGTCTTGAACTCAGATTTAAGATGAACATGGAGAAACTTTCAGTCAAACTCTTCACAGTGAAATTTAAACATTTAAGTGAAATAACAATAAGGCAAACACATTTCAGACTGAAGGGGGACTTTATTTGCAGGATTTCAACCTAGACATAAACATCTGACTGTACTTCCTTAAAAGGACAATAAATTATGCAGCTAAACCTGATTCTGTATCATTCTTATGGAGCTGACAGCGTGTGTGCTGTGCTGCCTCTAACCACTAGAGAGTGATGTGGGCCAGTCGCTCGTTTTGACCTTGCTTTCAGAGGTGGGGAGGGAGACATGATTTTTTTTTTTCTTTTCCTCTTTGGTGGGAGTGGGGAGGGCGGTGTTGGTGACATTTTCACACCACTATAGGTGAACTCAGGGTTCCAGTTGTGATTTGCATGCCACACAACTTTGTTGCACTCACCTCACTACATGAAACAAGTATTTGCATTGTATTTACATAATGGAGACAATAACAGTACGCTCCTTGTTACAGTACGTGTTACACAGATAACCATTCATTGCTGCCCTCATGCCTTTGACTGATCCATGAGCATTTGTATTATAAACATACAGAATATTACTATTTTTGTGTGACTTGAATGCAGCAGTAAGGCCGGCCTACTAAGTTGCTCTTGAGTGGAAAAGACTTCTTCCTTCTGTCTCACACATGCACACAGACACATTAGTAAGGAAATACGTCTTTTACCGTTACCTAGGAATAAGAACATGGTAGTCTACATGTGCAAGTGCACAGCTGGTTACTGAGAAGTCGAACTTTACAAACCCACACCCCCGTTTTGGTCGAGTGAAGAGGAAGCCACAGCAAGCTAAACATAAATGTCAGACAATGCTCACAACAGTGACAGTTTTTTTTTTGTTTTGTTTCCTCACTACTTGCAAAAGCTTGACTTAAACGTAGAAACTTTTTCAAATATCATTAACACACTGTATATTGTTTAAAATATGGGGAATTGCACACTGTACAGTGGGTGTGTACAAATGATAGACAGACAAACTGTCAGATGAAGGGTCTCTGGTCAAATTCTTCGTCCCTTGGTTGTCTCTAGTTCAGTGTTAATTTGGCAGGTAAACATTTATAAAAAAGTTAGCATGAGGTGTGTTGGCACTGAGGAAATATTTCTCTTACTGGTGTAACCAGTTGTATGCATTGTGTTTTGATGAGGAAGCCTTTTTAGCAGGGATGATAACAGTTAAAAAATAATCAATTAATCGATCATTAAGAATTTGATCAAGTACAATTTAATTGATCTACCATCAAATAAAGCTCTGACATATAACAGAGATTATTTTTATGAGTGTGTTCTGCATATTATCTGATATTCGAGTATATGTGTTTAATATGTAGGCCTTGACATCTTTATATGTTTCATAGACTGTGTTATGTTGTCTGAGAATATGCAATAGTTACTCTGGAAATAAAGGTTTGATCGGCATTTGTTATTGTTTGGTACATGCAAAATTTTTTATATTATTTTATTTAAAATTAATTGATTCATTGATTGTTGATGTTACCAATGATTGATTAAGGAAAGTGCTAACAATTTGCAACCCGACTTGAGTATAACCCAAGCGTTGATCTGACCGGGTGAAGTTAGCCTGTGTTAGACACGATAGACAGATGGAGGGGTACTATAGAAATATAATTTATATAAAATCCAAACTGATACCAACTTGCATTGGTATTTTAATAATAATGACAAAAGAATGAATACAAACCACAAATACATTATAGAATTTTAAAAAAAAGTTCTGTTTGAAAAAAAAAAAAAGTTCACATCAGAGCATACTGGACAACTGATACGTCAATACTGAAAAAGACAAATGTGGCTTTGGTAGGCCAGTATTATTACTATTACTACTACTATCATGATCATATAACTTGAGCCCCTATGCAAATTAAAGGATGTGGGAATATGTTAGTGTACTACAGAACAAATTTAAGCTGGCAAGTAAACTTATAAATGTAGTTGAACAGAGCTAAGACACACAGAAATTTCTTTGACTGCAGTGTTGCTTAAATCTCCCATGGAGGACAACAGCAAAAGGGACGAGATAAAGGAGAAGGACAGCAAAGAGCAAGAGTCTCAAATGTTATTATTTAATATTTTCCATCCAGCTCGAAGATGCTGAAATCGTTGGCCTCCCAAGACTTCACAGTTTGCATATTTGTTTATGATGTTGACAAGTTAGTTGAACTTTTCATCCCATGATCAAAAATTTGTTTTGCCATTGTTTTTAAACACTAAACGCCTGTGCACTTTGGCCGGCCAATATATTGATATTATATTGATATTTTGATATGAGATTGTCTGAGATTTTGAATATCATGATATGGGATAACCTAAGTGTTGTCTTTTCCTGGTTTTAATGGCTGCAGTACAGTAAAGTGATATGATCACCAGTTTGTTCTAGCTGTTCTATTATTTGCCTTAAGCTTCGATACTGAAGTATTTGTTCAGAAATATTGTGATATTTGATTTTGTCCTCATCACTCAGACCTAATACCAACCCCACTGTAAAAATACTCCACTATATGCAAAAAATCTGCATTCTAAACCTTACCAAGGTACGAGTATAACATATTATAGCAAATGGTACTTAAAGTAGTCGTTGTGCAGTAAAATAGTCGCAGTCAGTTTCAGAGTTTTTTCCAATCTAATTGATGTTTTTGGATTAATATTACTGCTGCATTAAAGGCATAATATTCAACATTTTCCAAACTAAAAGTGTGTGGTGGTGGCTACATCTGTAGAGAACCTGCCCTCTTTTCTGTATTTCTCATCATATCGCTGTGCTTAGGATACTTAACACACCCAAAACCTCAGTATTTGACATCCTGGGAATGAGACACAACAATAAACTATCTTTCTGGTGCGTTAATGAAAAGTTCAGACATATTCCACTGATTCTACCTTTAATGTGTATGCTGCATTTTACTGCTGTAGATGTTAAAGGTTGAGCTAATTTTAACTACATAAAAATACAGCAATGCAGAATTTACAGTATGTTATTTAAGAGATAAATACTGAGATATTATGTCTAAGTCATACTGTCCAGCCCTACTGTGCGCACACGAGTGCATGTACAGTATTGTCTGGTTCCAGTTCCAACTGTAACTGTAATATTTAAATATCACCAATATGACAGCTAAGAATTTATTGATTTGGGGATGCGTGCTTTACTCTTTGCTGTTCCTATTTTTTTGAATATTAAAAAGTGGTTGCCACTGATGGCAAACAAAGGCCAAGAATTGGTTGCTAATTTCTCAAAATGACTGCCAATGGCAACCTGGCAGCCATCACTGTTGAACCCTGATACAGAAAACACCACTGTAAGAGTGATAATGTGCTCAACATGGAGTTTTCTGTAACCCTTATGCTTCCTGACATTTCTTTTCACGACCTTAGGTATACCATATCTTGTACTGGGACTTACTGAAACAGTGTTTTTGTGGCAGGCTTGATGATGATGTCTTTATGGTGACAAAATTAAACTGAATGGCACTTGTATTTCCTCTGGTATGCTTTACAGTGAGATTATATACCGCATATAGCACATGATTTTGCTGTTATATGTTGTTTGATTTCATATGTTTTGTTAGTTAAAAAGGGAAATTGCATTTTCATGATCAGGTCAGTTTGCATGATACATACTCAAGAGCAACGCTTCCCAGCCATTTGGCTAAACAATCTACTGTATGTCTATTTGCCACCTCTTGTCGCTGTTTGTATATGTCTACATGTTATGACCAGCATCGGATTGTTTATTTTTTAGAGTGGGTAAAATGATCCTGAATTTACACAAAAATGAAACCAGTAATTGTCTGTTTTTTTTCTTCTTTCTGATTGCATTGATTATTTTGTGAATTTATCTCACAGGCCTTTAGATGAAATCTCGACCCTAGGGTTGGGAATCACTGGTTTATGAGATAGTTTAATGGAAGTCAAAAATCAAAAGCCTAAAATAGACACACATTAGGTTAAAAAATTCCTCTTTGTTAATATTTTGTCTTTATAAAAGCTGGGGAATAAGTAATCATATCTTTTAATCAGATAGAAGTCGTAATACAACAATGTAAAAATACCCTATTACATGTAAAAAAAATTCTTAAAGGTCCAGTGTGTAAGATTTATTGGCAGAATATGCATGAATATTCTGTATGTTTACATTAGTATATAATCTGCTGAAAATATGAATTGTTGTTTTCTTACCTTTGAATGAGCTGTTAATATCTACAGAGGGTGTAGGTTCTGTGCACATGTTGCACTACCATGTTTTTACAGTAGCCTAGAAGGGACAAATCAAACCCTGGCTCTAGAGTGGGCCGTTTTTTTTGTTTTGTTTTTTTGCAAGCTTTGAGGTCAACACAGGTCCTCCTAAATGCTTAGAAAGGCAGAATGAGGCGAGCTGGTTGTAATCTGCAAATTCACCACTAGATGCCACTAAATCCTACACACTAATTCTTTCATCTTTAAATCTTTAACAATGTATTAGATTTTATATGATTATTGTATGTTTTGTATGTGAAATCTCAGAAAACAGTCGAGCGCTAAATCTACAAAGTAACAAATTAATTAAAGCAGTCAAATAATTGTAATGGGTCAAAAAGTACAATAATTGACTGAACTGTAGTGAAATGGAAGTATAAAGTAGCATGAAGTGGAAATACTCAAGTAGGGTTGTCGCAATATCATATTTTCACTACATGATTATCATGGCCAAAAGGATTCACAATAGCAATAATATCACGATATCTATAGAACATTTTAAAAAATGCTATCAGTCAAATTTATTCATATTCAAATATTCATACTCATATATTCAAGTAAAGTACAAGTACTTCAAACTTATACTTAAGCACAGTGCTTGAGTACATGTACGTAGTCACAGACCATCATAGCTTTACTGTACATTAGAAATTACAATTATGTTGCTTTTGTGAAAAGTGCATTCACTCAAGTACATTTTTAAGGTACTTTACTTCAGTAATTCTGTGTTATGCTACTTAACACCTCTTTTCCCGTTTTAGAGGAAAATATTACATTTTTACTCCTACATTGACATAGAATAGTTACTAGTTACTTTTTAATTTACAACATATCTTACAAAACATAAAGTAAAGTAGTTAAATTTGCTTTACAAATGCTACTTACATGGCATTGCATCAACAATAATGATTAGATAATATAATATGTATAATAATACAATATAAACCTCTGAAAAAGGACATTTTGTGCGATGAGTATTTTTACTTTTAATACTTATACCTCTGTGCTTTTGACCACAAAGTGTTTTTAAATTGTGCTGTCACTAGTAGTTTTTCAAGTAAAGGATCTGAGTACGTCCTTCATCGCACAGCAGCACTTCCTTCACTACCATATGGAAGCCCATTTTTGCCACTGTGATAAAAAAAACAAACAAACAAACAAACAAAATTATCCTGTAAGTCATTATAATGACAAACTTGATAATGAATTACTAATTATCAAAATAATGAGTTTTTCACTGTTTTGAGATACTAACTCATTATTTTCAGGAACTAAGTATTTTTACATAAGTAAGTCATTGTTTTGAGAAAGTTTCTCATATTAATGACTTGCAGGACTTTTTTTTTTTTTAAATCTCACTTGGCAGAAATGGTCTTCCATACTACCACGATGGCCCCCAGACCTGGAGTGTATAGACTACAGAGATAGGTGAAGCCCAGTGCATGCATATGGGTTGCCAGTTTGGGTCAGGGCCACCTCACTGACTGCAAGCCAGGAAGAAGAAGAAGAAGAAGAAGAAACCCAGTTTGATAGCAGGATAGCAAAGGGCTAAATCGGGAATGGCTCCTGTTGTTATGCCACACCAGTTATAAAATGCTATATCAGTGCAGGTTGTTAAACTGTAACATTAATGCAGGTTTGTTTTCCTCCTCCACGGTCCACGGTTACTTCCTGGTGTCACAGAGAGAAGCAGTGCTGTGTTAAAGAGACAGAAATACTGATAGAAATTCAGATAGTATCTCAAAATAATGATGTAGTATCTCAAAATAATCAGAATAGGGACAGTGTTTCTTATTATAATGATTTACAAGATCACTTTTTTCATTGTTGGTGAAAATGGGCTTTCATACAAGGAATTAGTCTTGCAAAAATAATGGCTTTGTATCTCAAAATAATGTTGATAATTAGATTATTATTTTGAGATACTAAGCTATTATTTTGAGAAAGTTTCTCATTATAATGACTTAGAGGATCTTTCTTCATCACATCACTTTGGCAGCAATCAGTACCTCAAAATAATGAGCTAGTATCTCAAAATAAATAAAACTTTCTTAAAATAATGTAATAGTATCTCAAAATAATAATTCAGTATCTCAACATAATCAAAATAATGACAAAGTTTCACATTATTTTGAGAACAGTTCTCATTACTTGATCCTTTTTTTCATCACACTGGCTGAAATGGGCCTCCACACAATGAGTTAGTACCTCAAAATAATGTCTTATAATCTAATTATTAAAATAATGAGGTTTCTCATTCAGTTAAGACTGTTTCTCATTATTCTGAGATACTAACTCATTTCTACACAAGTAAGTCATTATGTTTTTCAATATTTTGTGATATTAACTCATTATTTTGAGAAAGTTTCCCATTATGACTTACAGCCAGGATCTTTTCCATCAGATTAGTGTGAATTAGCTTCCATACAATGAGTTAGTATCTCAAAATTAACGGGGTAGTATCTAATTATTAAAATAATTATAAAGTGTCTCATTATTTTGAAAATGTTTTTCATTATGTTGGAGAGTTTTTCATTATCTTACGATACTAACTCACTAATAATAATGAGAAACTTTAACAAAATTCTGACTCTAATCTAATCTAATCTAATCTAATCATCAAAATAGTGAACGTTTCTCATTAATTTGAGATGCTAACTCATTATTTTGAAATAGGACAACTTACAGGATCTTTTTTTTTTAATCACACTTGGCAGAAATGGTCTTCCGTAACACCACGATGGCCCTCAGACCTGTAGTGTATAAACTACAGAGATAGGTAAAGCCCAGTGCACACAAACGGGTTGCCAGTTTGGGTCAGGGCCACCGCACTGACGGCAAGCCAAAGAGAAGGCGAAGAAGAAGAGACCCAGCCCCTCTGTAAACCAGCAGAGAGAGGCGTCCGGGTTTCCACCCCTTTGCCGATTAGTTTGATAGCAGGATAGCAAAGGACTAAAACGGGGAAAGGCTCCTGTCGCTTTGCCACACCAGTTATAAAATGCTATATCAGTGCGGGTTGTTAATGTTACAGTTTTACGCAGGTTTGTTTTCCACCTCCACGGTCCACGGTTACTTCCTGGTGCCACAGAGAGAGGCAGTGCTGAGTTAAAGAGACAGAAATACTGATAGAAATTCAGATAGAAAAAATACTGAGAGAAGAGAGGGGTTGGAGACGCGATAGGAACAGTTGACTGGATTCCCAGAAATTGAAAACCCTCTCTCTCTCCTCTTATGTATATGTATTTTTGATATTTCTCCAGTTTCGCCGAGCTGTTATTCTTCGTTGGTTTGTGAACTAACAAACGGTTGGATGACGGTTGGCTGCGGCTGAAGCGGAATTGTAACGGGGGAACATATTCCTCCCTCCGACGGAGAAGCCTCGCAGAGATTTTCCTTTTTTCTTCCTTTTTTTATTTTACATTAGACTCATTCCTGTGTCGTTTTAAAATCAAAACATCATCCCGGGTGTTATTTTATATTTTTTACGATTCCACAAGGAAGGGTTAGGGCGACGGAAGATGGGTTGTTTGGGCAACAGCAAGACTGAAGATCAACGCATCGACGAAAAGGCACAACGAGAGGCTAATAAAAAGATAGAGAAACAGTTGCAAAAGGAAAGACAAGCGTATAAAGCCACACACAGGCTCTTATTACTGGGTAAGGCTTGATTTGTGTTATATGTGATGATGGCTATCTTGAAATGTGAGCTCACTGTAATCCCTTTCGTTTACCGAACACGTAGCCCCATTTGACAGCGCTTGCAATAATATGTCATGGGGGTGGATATTGATGGAAGCGAGCAGGCTCCAGAGCCTACAATTAAACTGGCTTCATTTCTGAAACATGCATGGGTTTTCACGCTAACATGGATGCCTCTGTTCGAGCTCGTTTGGTGATATTTTTATGTGTTTTCTGGTCTATTTTCGAAGGTGCGGGAGAGTCCGGAAAAAGCACCATTGTGAAGCAGATGAGGATTCTACACGTCAACGGCTTCAACGCAGAGTGAGTGCTGCTCAATACACTTATTAAATAGCCACGTTAATGCCTCAAAAATCACATTAATGCTCATTCTTATGCCCTCTCTCTTAATGAATAACACTGTCGAGGCCAGAACATAGCCTGTGAATGGATTTTCCCCAGGCACTGCAGCGCCTGTTGGGCCCAGTATCCCATGCAAAGCAGCTAATATCTCCCCCCTCCTCCTCCTCCTCCTCTCCCTCTCTCTGCCTTTTTCCTCCTTTTCGTGCACATGTACAGTTATTATATTATCCTAAAGAGTAATTTGCCAGTCAGTAATAAAATTGAGATTAAAAAAATATATGGGAATACGACATTGAATGAAAGTAATGGTGTTATATCCTCAAAATGTGTCCCTGACTGTATTCATTTCAGCTGAACATAGACAAATACAGTCTAACCACTGTAGTAGAACCGACTATAGTCCACATAGACTGCATAGATGCCTCTCCCAGTTGCCAGAAATGTAAAACTTGTAATGGATATTACTTGATGTGCTTTTGATTTGCTCTTAGCTGGGAAAAATTTGGAAATAAGTCGAAATAAGCCCAGAAGTAATGAACTTCAGATTTTACATACATACATTAAAAACACAATATTACATCTGATTCTATGGTCTTGATCAAAAAATAAAAAAAATTCCCCTGGCCTTTCGTGCTATTAATCCATCTAGTTTGTTTTGGTGTGAGTTGCTGAGTTTTTGGAGATAACAGCCATGTTATTTTTTAGTTCCTATATGAAACTGCTCACAACAAGGTCTATAGATTATCTTGACTAACCGGGCCATGATTTTTGGGAAGAGACACTGCTGAGACATTGCTCTTGGCAACTCACATGGATAAATAGCACTAAAGGCCAGAGGAAAAATATGTATTTTTGATTTTTGTTGTGAACCCTGCCTTTAATCTCAGCCTAGCATTGACAAATACAGCCTAATATCTTCAATAGAACCTACTATTCTCCACATAGACAGCACAGAATATTGCAAAATGCCTCTCCCAGTTGCCAGAGATGCAAAACTTGTGATGAAGACTTTATATGCCTTGGAATTGCTCGTACCTTGAAGAATTTTGGAAATATATCCTAAATAACTTAAGATTTTATAAAATATGATGTTGGGAGACATACAAGGACTTAAAGGGACAGAACAAAAAACAAAAAAAAGCTTATTTCTCCTCTGGCCTGTAGTGCTATTTATCCAGTTTGTTTTGGCTGGAGTTGCTGTGTTTTGGAGATATCAGCCATGTTCTTAATACCATGAAATGAGTTTGTCAAAAGTATCAGAGTGTCAATGCTTTTTCAATACCATGTGTTTTAAAAAATACACTAACATTTGTTGTGATACTTATGTGTCCATTTCTTGCTGGGATACAGAAAGAGGTATCAATTATATTTTCTTATACTAGTATTGGTATATGTTATTGATACAACTCTGCCATAGAAAGAAAATGGTTTATACCAAGTTTCATTATATTCGAGAGAAGGCAGACATCTCTACAACTTCGGAACTTTATAGGAAAAATAGTATTTTTGATTTTGAAGTGAAATGTGCCTTTAATCTCAACTAAACATGAACAAATACAGTCTAATATATGTAATAGAACGTACTATACACCACATAGACTGCATAGAATATACAACAGTTGCCAGAGATGTAAAACTTTTGACAGAGATTCACGTTATTTGCTTTGGAATAGCTCTTATCTGGAAGCATTTTGGAAATATGTCATTAGAATAACTTCGGATAATATGAAAACCTAAGTTCCATCTGACCCTGGGGTCTGCGTCTTGGGAGACATAAATTAAAAGGGACAGTTTGTTGCCAAAATCAAAAATGCATATTTCTCCTCTGGCCTATAGTGCTATGTATCCATCTACATTGTTTTAGTGTGAGTTTCGGAGTTTTGGAGATATTCTTTATATCATAGAAAGAAAATAGTTCCAACATGAAACTCATCACAACAAAGTCTGTGGATTATCTTGAGTAACCAGGTCGTGATTATTGGAAACACTGGTGTTGAGTTTTTCAAATGTATCTTTTGGCGCTTAGAGCGCAACAAGCTGAGTGCCATCTAGTTCCATCATATTGGAGAGAGGGTAGACGTGTCTATGGCTGCTATCTCTAAAGCTTAAATGATTAATTGATTAGCTGTCAACTACTAAATTAATCACCAACTTTTTTTATAATCGATTAATCAGTTTGAGGTGTTTTTTAGTAATAAGTCCAAATTCTTTGATTCCAGCTTCTTAAATGTGAATATTTTTTAGGTTTCTTTACTTTCTTATGACAGTACACTGGATATCTTTGCATAGTGGGCAAAACAACACATTTGAGGACGTCATCTTGAGCTTTGGGAAACACAGACATTTTTCACTATTTCATAGATCAAACAACAAATCAATTGATTGATTAATTGATGATTCATTCGCAGAGGCAGTGGTTCAACAAATTAACATCCTGTAGCACACCTGAATAGATCTTGATGACGGGAGGAAACCAGCAATGTATAAAGAAATATGGGGCTCTTGTCTGGCCTTACTACCATGAATTAGCACAGAAACTTGTCCTCCTGTTCTCCCATTGTCTATTTAATGTTGTAATATATATACTTTATTAACATACATGTACAGATATCATACATATGCGAGGATCACAGTGTAACACAGATGCCAAATAATTCACTGTTTCCTGTTTCATGTGAGAGGGTGAAAGGTTGTGATCGACACAGGCCTATTGATGATTTGTTTTGCTGCAAGGGCTTGCATGGCATTGATCTTACCAGTGGTCTATTTTAAATGGGCCTAGTACATGTCAGAGTCCTGTAACTGTATGAAAATCATCTGTGTATATAAATTAAAAGTATTTATTCCAGCGAGGCTATTTTTTTGAGGATACAAAGCATAATTTTGGCATTTTCAACATAAAAAAAAATTGAAAATTCTGACTATAGTCATCTTATCCCCTTAACTTTTGTATTTAGCTGAACCCATCCTGCATTTTCCTGTCACTTGCATTCCACAGGTACATACTCCCACCTGGAGTTGTCACAATGCCAGAATTTTAAACTTTCATACAATACTAGTATAAAATGATACTCAATACCTAGGCAAAAAAGAAAAAAATCCAGCCACACAAAATTGGGTAATTTTTCCAGATTTAAAAACCTGCACACAGTGCTGGTAGAGAAATAGTCGCTTCACAATGTCTGTTTTTGCTGCAAGACAAATTTCAGACAGGACAATAAAGACTGTACTTTTTATAGCTTCTGTAGGTTTGACACTGTAATTAACAAATTTAGTATAATTTCAAACATGGCATTGTAAGAGTACAGAAGTATGTATACCTTTGACAGCCTTACTCCCAACTAACACCTCTACTGTATGTATAATTGTGTTACAAGACAGTCTAACCTGGCAGTAACCCCTGTTTCACTCATAACCACCTTGATGATAAATCTTTTGTGGTCTGCTGTGGTTGATGTTTTCGTAACCACTGGCCTCACACATCTATTCTGTCCTCATGCAGAGAAAAGAAACAGAAAATCCAAGATATTCGGAAAAACGTGAAGGATGCCATAGTGGTGAGTTTTCATCTGTATCGCTTCCCAAAATGTGCTCAATGTCTCTGTTGTTACACTGAATCCCACTGCAATCCCATTTTACTGATTATTATACGGGCTTACGGATTTTTGCCCTGTATTCATCCTGCTTAATGCTTGTTTTTTTTTTTGTTTTTTTTTTCCCTCTCCAACAACTTCTGCTTTGTAGACTATAGTGTCTGCGATGAGCACTTTAATACCCCCAGTCCCACTAGCCAACCCAGAGGACCAATTCAGAATCGAATACATCAAAAGCATAGCACCTCTCTCTGACTTTGACTATTCACAGGTAAGATGTTCACAAATTTTCTGTGTGTGTGTGTGTGTGTGTGTGTGAAGATGTGAATGTGTGACACACTCATTACCATGGGTTTATTTAGTAGCCTACATATGTGTTTTTTTTTTGTTTTTTGTTTTTTTTTGTCTTTCTTAATGCGCATGTGTGTCTGCGTCAGTGTTAGATGGTATGTGATGAGAGCTTTTGCTGTTTTTATGAGCTCTATAGCCAACAGTGTTGATGTAGCTCAGGGGTGTCAAAAGTAATTTTGCTCCAACCTTAATGTTGCCTTTCTTCTATAATTTACTTCTTTTTATGATGTGGTGGGGTCTCTTTAACAAACCAAAGCTCAGGGCTTTGTTTTTCCCTTGGGAGATATGAAGTTATAAATGGAAATGTCAACTAACTTGTATGAAATCAACAGTTAGTTGATTCAGGTGCTTGCTGAATGTTTGGTTCCCCCTTGTAGCTGGAGCAGGTGAACTGTACATGGATTTGAATGCAAGCTGGAGCACATGGGATTCTCGTCAGTGTGCGATCAGCCATTCGATAGCACGAGATCATGTTCTGGAAATGTAGATAATGTTTTACATAATTTTGAAAGTGTTCATTGTTTGACACTGGCTATGCACCACCTCAGAACAGGAATGACACATTAATGCAGAGCTGTAAAGTCGTGGAGGTTTGAATATTTTTGCTTTTGTTTAGACTATTTTGGCTTTTATGGGAACTCAAATGGAGGGTTAATCTCCTTTTGGTGTATTGGTCAGCTTTTTGCTGTTGTTTGAATTGGTGATCTGAGATACTACATTTAAGTTCAAACTGTTTGTTCTTTTAATGAGGTTGTGAAATTAGTTCCAACCACTAGCCTAATGCTGATAAAATATGATAGTTGCTGGTAGATTTCAGACCCAAAATAATGATTTACTAGTGTGGCTGGTGAATTTGAACATTTATCTGTCAGAGGCTGGTAAAATGGTCACATTTTTAGGTTAATTTCCCACCTTGCTTTTAAAGTACAAAATATTATTTTAAAGGTAGAATGAATAAGATTTTGCTGTTCATAAACACACCAGAAAGATACCAGGATGTCAAATACTGACATTTATGGTTGGTAAAGCATCCTGAGCAGAGCAAGATAATGAGAAATACAGACAGAGGCCAGGGTCTCTGTAGATACAGACACCACCACACACTTCTAGTGGGTCATAAGTGATGATTGAAAGGGATTATGTTTATATGACTCTGTACATTGTTTTATTTTGGGAAAATGTTGCATATTATGCATTTCAGAGCTGAAATGCTTTTTGATTGACTGAAACATAATCGGCAACTGTTTTGATAGAAATCTCAAGCAGAACCAGGCTCTGCCTGTTGAAAGGAAGTTTTTCCTGGCCACTGTCACCTTAGTGCTGGCTCTTGGGGGGAATTGTTGGATCTCTGTCAATAATGTTACAAAGAGTACGGTGTAGCCCTGCTCATGAAAAGTGCCCTGAGGTAACTTCTGTTATGATTTGATACTATTTAAACAGCATTTTTCAAACAAAAAATGCCAAAGATGCCCATATTCTAGCTTCTTCAGTATGTGGATTTGTTGCCGATGTCAGTGTCATATAAGTGTAAAATTATTATCTCTGAGTTTTAAACCATTTGTTGGACAAAGCGAGACATTTAAAGATGGCAGATTGGGCCTTAAGAAATGTATATGAACATTCTTCACTATTTTTTAATTAGGAATGTGTGCGATTAGTCAACTAAAGGATTTAACACCGCAACCTTTGCTAGATGGTAACAAAAAACAGTAGTGGATGAAACTGTCTATTAATATTTTAATGCTGGTTCACTATGCCTCTAAGATGTTATGCTTAGGTGTTGTTATCAGCAAAGTGGGACAGATATCATGTAAAACAGTGTGGTTTGGAAGTATTTTGATCTAGAAAATGAAAATAAGGTTGTATGTAGGCTGTGTCAAAATAAATCGGCATATAACCACTCGACCAGGGCAATCCATAACCACAGAGAGCAGGCTACTGGCATTGTGTGGCAGCTAACATTAGCTGCGGGTAAACAATGTCATTTATGATTACAGCTGTTACTGAAGAATGTGATTAATAGCTTCAAATTGCTCTTAATACAAGCAGTATTTTTTTCGGACAATGTTAACATTATCGATCAATACATTGTACTCAAATTTAACTGTTTTCTAAGTGTTTTTTTACTTTTAGACTAGATGACTAGTCTAAATGACAATTTCCGTTTAATTGACAGCGAAATTAGGCGCCACAAACATCCCTATTTTTAATCAATAATGAAATAATTGTTAGGTACTGCTCTTGCTTCTAATATCTTTGGTTTTTCTGTTTGTTTTATTATGTTTGTAGTAGTTCATCATATAGAAAAAAGCTTAAGAGCAATGAATTAAACGTGTGTTTTTTTATCTCTCAGCCACAATATGGCATATGACTTTTCCAACAAGGCCTCAAAATCTGGCTGCTATTTAGGCCCTGAGGACAGGGTTCTTGCAGTTGCTCTCAGGTCTTATCCATCCCATCACCTCACTGCTTTGTCCTTCAAGTGGAATTGCTTTTGCATTGCTGCCTTACATCTTCATGTATGATCTTTCCCAGCTTCCCTCTCAGCAACTTAACTTAATGCTACATCAGAAGACTATCCATTAAAAGGATTTGGGTGTTAATTTCCTGACAAGGCCCACAGTGAGAGTGTTAACAGGACAGCAGTAGTCTCTACTTCTCTGCTGTGTGATGTTGTGTGAGGGCCGGGGCCATGGGGAGAGCCGGCGTTGGGTTCCCAGGCCCAGCCAGGCTAAAGGGAACAACATGGCTCTGTTTGGAGTGTCTGTGCTTGTCATCAGTCTCAGGCTTCACTTGTGCCGTCAGTGTCACCACTACATTGTCACTTAGTGCCACCAGGCATGATATCCAATACAGGAGTGCAGGAACAAGGCCAATCAGTAACCTGTGGCTTTCACCTGTTGGCGCCGTTGTGAAATGTGGAAGTACATTTCACCTGGAAACTTTTGGAGAGATGATGTCATGGTGAATCTGTCCCAGTCTAATCTTGAAGGGAAAATTTCTCTTGATAAATATGATCTACAGTACACGAGTTGCTGTGAACAGGAAGCAGAAGTAGACAATAATCTTTGACTTGCTACATTTTCCTGAATGACTTGCTGTATATGTATAGATGGAGAGTGATTGCTGTAGCTTTGGTTGTACCATTATGAAAGTTTTTACCAGGGCTGTATTTAAAATTATTTTTGTTTTCAGTTTATTTATCAGATTACAAGTTGCTTCCTCGATTTTATTGTTTTGTGTATAACATGACAGAGAATTGCAAAAATCTTCCATTACAGAGATACAGATCCCAGGGTGATATGTTCAGATGTTTTATTTTCCAGCTGCTCAGTCCAGAACTCAAAAATATTCCATTTACAATTACATTAACTGCGGTCAAATAAATTTAATAGCTTGAAAATTTGACAGAATTATTAATCAGTTATCAAAATGATTCTCTTGTAATCCAAAAATCAATTAGGGCTGGACAATATGTTGATGAAGTGTTGTTTTCTTAAAGGCTGCATTACAATAAAGACATGCAACTTTCTAAACTTACTAGACTGTCTAGCTGTTCTGTTATTTGTCTTTACCCACTTAGTCACTATATCCACATTACTGATGATTATATATTTAAAAAATCTCACTTTGATAATATTTTGTGAAATCTCCAATTATTGTCCCAACAACATTGAGGTATTTGTTCAAAATATTGTGATATTTGAATTTAGCACTGTTGTACAACCCTAACAGCATGTTATTTTTGAAAAAAATATCTATATTGACATAAATATCTTATATCACAGAATAGCCTAAAAATATTGAGATATTATTTATTATCCATATCACCCAGCCTTATAATCAATTATGTAACTAATTGCTTCATCACGATCAAAAATATCTTATCATATGATGCTAGTTGCTGAGATGTTAAACAGTCTTAACACACACCATTTATTGCAAAGATGTGACTAAAGAGATGAATCATTAAGCTTGCTTTTATTGGCTGCAACTCGCTAGAATTATTTGAAACCAATTTCATCAATGTGTCTCTGTACTTAAGTGAGAGAAAGGAAAAATTCTTCAGGCACTCTTCAGGTTGATCATGCCTTCACTTATTCGGACATATTGATTAAAAACTTTTCTGTAGAGTCTCGTCTGTATTTGATGCACAAACATTGCAAACAAACATTCAACAAACATTCTCTACCTTCTTTATCAAATTATATAAGTTTATGGGGTGTTGTAATTTGATGTAATCGCATACTTAGTTTTTCCAGTTGATAAAAACAGGCCTGAGAGAGAACAATGTCGTGGTGTTATTGCTGCGTCTGTTTAGTCAAATAGTCAAATAAGAAGATGAGAAGCAACAGACCTATGACTGCATTTTATCATTTACTTTTGAAGGTACTTTTGGTGTTGTTGGTTTGTATCTTTTATAAGTGATTATTGGATGGATTTCTTCCTTTATGGTTTTTATATGCTGACATAAAATAATTTCATTTACTGTTGATGTTTTACATGTGAAGTCACATGATCTTTATTTGGCTGGTGATGGTACAGATAGATCATGAATAGGATTGCAAATGACGCTTATTTTCATTATTGATTAATCTGCAGATTATCTTACAATTAATTGTGTAGGCAGTAAAATGGCAAAAAGTTTGAAAAAATGCTCATCACAATATCCCAGAGTGCAAAGAGATGTCTTCAAATTGCTTCTTTTGTCCAAACAACTGTCTCAAACCCAAAGTCTCTAAGATCAAAGATCAAAGATCTATTTACTTTAATAAATGACAAAGAAAAGCAGTAATTCCTTATTAGGAGGCTGGAACCCGGGCGTTTGTTTGGCATTTATGCGTGAAAAATAACTGAAACGATTAAAAGATTACCAAGGAAATAAAAACAAATTTTGGCTAAATTCTAAGGTTATTGAAACCAATACTGTCCCTACTAAAAACTCAGGTAACAAATTTTACTGATGTCAAAATAGCAATAGCAATTAATTTTCTTGAGATCTATAAATTGATAAATCAACTAGCACAATTGTTGCAGCTTTAATCATGATTAAGAATCTATATATATGCCTCCGAACAACAAAATAGCACCTAAAATGTGAGCTACACTTACAGTATTTTTTTTTTTTTTACATAAAAGACTTGTGATGAATATTTCTTAGCAAGCACCTTCATGACAGGAAACCGGTATTGAAGGTGCCAAACAACAGATTATAATCTTTCTGAACCATAATGAGCCAAACAACAGTTTCTCTTTGTCGTACATGTAAGTCATCTGGATTAGTGTTGTTTGTCTGTACTCTTTATCATCAAAGTGTCCTTTTTTGTCAAATCTTTCCCTACAGTAGCTTGGGATAACAGTAGGGCCATGGAAAAGAAAGCACTGATACAAACGGTCATCTATGCAAATGGAAACAAATGCCACTGTGGTAACTTTGCTAGCCACCCGACAGTGTCTGCCGACTGAAATGGAGCAAAATTCAAATGAGCCACAGCCCCTGTTTTTGCACCATGTAGCTTTCTCTCCATCAGACATGTTAAAGCCTACAAGGTAATCCTGTCCATTTGATGCTAAAACAAGCAGGTCACTGTAACCACTGAGGAGCATTTGATACCTGTTAATGTTATTTATACGCACTCTCAACAGAAAGACAAGGATTAGGGCCACAAAAGTTTTTTCTTCAGGATATGAATTGCAGTCCATTGTGGATGGTGAGCTTCATATCATGCCCAGCCCCACCCATTGTTGAACGGGTCTATTTTTGTGTTATGGTGCAGTATTACTGTACTGATGATGAATGGTTTAATTCTTACTCTGTGCACATCAGCCACTGTCAGTGAGTTTTTGACTTTATTTAAAGTTACAATATATTACATCTCTGAAATGAAAATGTCTAAAAAAGCTACATGTGTTTACACTTTGTACAGGTGTGTACTTACTTTTAGAGCTGCAACAATTAATTGATTAATCAATTACTAGGGATGATACCAATTAATGGATGATCGATTACTCTTTGTTAAGAATTGGATTGATCAACTACTATCAAGTAAAGATCTGAAATATAACAGATTATTTTTATGAGCACACTCGGGATGATATCTGATATTCGAGTGTATGTGTTTAATCTGTAGGTCTTTATGTCTTTATACGTTTCACAGACTGTAATGCTGTTAGAGAATATGCAATACATTGCTGTGGAAATAAAGCATTGATTTAGGGGGGTATGAAACATTTTGTATTGTTTGGTGTAAGCAAAGTTTTAAAGGTTTTTTTAAAATGACAATTCATCAATTAATTGAGTGTTAATGTTACCAATGATCAATTACGGAAATGTTTACAATTTGCAAACTTTGCTGTCAACTATTAAATAATTGTTAGCTATTTTGGCCAGTTTGAGTCATTTTGTTAAGGAAAAAAGAAAAAAATCTCTTAAGTTAAGTTCAGCTTCTTAAATGTGAATATTTTCTGTTTTCTTTAGCTCCTCTATGACAGTAAACCAAATATTTTTGGGTTGTGGACAAAACAAAATATTTGAGGATGTCATCTTTTTCATCATTTTCGGACATTTAACAACTAATCGATTCATTGAGAAAATCGACAATGAAAATAATCTTAGTTGCATCCCTTCTCATATTATCCCAAATGTTTCCCCAAACAATGTTCAAATCCAAAGAGACACGTAATTTATTCTAGGTATCAGCAAGTTTCCTACTAGCCATTGCGATAACATGAGATAGGTCCAGTACAGTAGAGAGTGAGGAAGGAAGTCGACATGACTCATCCATGAACATGATTTCTGAGTCATGTCAGATAGATTTTCATCTACAGTGGTGGTTTAAGTGAAGAACGAACACCCATGATCCCACACAACTTCATGATGTCACCAAACTACGTCTTTTATTATTGTTTAAATGTGAGAAAGACCTCTAGCGACAAAACTTTCATTATTGGTTGATCTGTGATTTTTGTGATAATTAAATTAGTTGTTTGTAGGGGTCTGCCTTATCGTATTGTTCATGATAAGATTTTTTATGATAAAAAAAATTATACTGCAATAATGGCAGTATTTCAAATTCATGATGATGGCAATATCACATTGGAGTAGTTAGTTCCAAAAAGGGGAGCAATGTCAGTAGTGTGGAAGTGGTTTGGTTACAAAAGACCAGATGTAAAACAAACCATTGTAATCTGTAAGAAGTTCAACTGGACTATAACAACAAAAAGGAGCAATACAACAAACTGAATTCACCACCTCAAACAGAAGTAGTTGGGTGAGTAACAGGAGTGCCAAAAATCCTGAGAGGAGAGCTCAACAGCTATTGTTGAGTTCTTAATCAAAAGTATTTATCACTATTTTGTCAAGAATATCTTTATCACAGTATATCCTGAAATATTGTGATATTATTTTAGGGCCTTATTGCCCACCCCTAGTTGTTTAATCTATAAAATATCCGGAAATGGTGAACAGTGTTGATCACCGTTTCCCAGAGACCAAGGTGACATCCTCAAATGTCTTGTTATGTCCATAACCAAAAGATATTCAGTTTACTGTCATAGATGAGTAAAGAAATCAGAAAATGTTTTTATACAATAAATCAGAGAATGTGGAAACTTTTTCTCAAAAATTGACTCATCATTGCAGTTCTAGTCTGTTTACAGGCCAACCAATAATTCTGACTTTCAATTAAGGAATGTAACCTGCTTTGTGCAGCTTTTGTTCTTCACTCCCACTGTGAAGGGTGACACCTCTGTAGCGTTCCCCTGTTGTTAGCTTCTTGGTGATTTCCTCGTGATGAACAGCTTCAGTCCTACAAGTTTGTTGTGTCCCTTTAATTGATTACTTGAGGATTGGCGATGTGGGGCAAAGGCTGGCACGGAGGGCTGCTCCGTTTTGGAGCCACATTATGAAAGATGAACAGTCTCGAACAGTGGCTCCCTCTCTGCTTTTGCTTTTGCTCTCTTTTTTAGCTAAATTTGTCTGTACTCTTTAACTGAGGTAACCCATGAAAGTCAGGTCTCTCTGTGCTGGCTGACTGTTATCTAACACAGATATTCTATTCAAATCCAATAAATGTGGTGATGATGGTTTACTGAGGAGCCAGCTGCTTGTCTGGCTGTCTATGTATAGAGGGATTTGAGGTTAGCGGACGTTGCTGTACATTTTGCTCCGAGGCCAAAGGTCTCCTTGAACCCCCCCCCCCCCAAAGGAATTCTGGTGTCCCCTCACAACAGAAGATGCAAGCCATTTGCTCCACAACTTTGTTTTACTAAGTCAAATAAGCTAAGCTTTAAGCTATTTTGTTCATCTGCATCAGACCTGACCTATATGATTGCACTCAACTTGATTAACATTGAAACTGATCATTCGTCCTAGCAGAGCCACTACAGAATCAGCATCTCACGGCTGGTGGTGATGGAAGTGGGGAGTGGACTGGGAAGAGCATAGGAAAGAGTTAAAAAAGCTTGTGTTAAAGCAAATTCCCTCCTGGTCTCATTCTGTGTTATCAGTTCCTCTGTAGGGCACTGCAGCACACACTGCATTTATTCAAAGGCCCAGTGTCACACGCCTCTGTGGAAAAGAGCCCTGAGGACCATACTCGAACCACCCCCCCCTCCCGCGCGCCCAATCTTCCCTCCATCCAGTCCCAACCCTCGCTACTAGCTTCGTCTAGCCTCTTTTTTTTTTCTTTTTTTTTTTTTTTAAGTTTTCGAGCCCCTCAATGTCTGCTGGGGTAAAAATTTGAGACCTGCAGAACTAATAGCACAAGAATGTAATCAGCATTGTTGGATCTTATTGATATTAGTTGAGCTGGGTGTTAAAGATTGACTGTAACCAAATACAGGCAAGACAGCAAATATGCCCCCATTTTCTTTGTTTGGTTGAACAGGTAAATGCTACATTACAGAAAATCTGGACCATGCTTGTAAAATGAAAGATGGTGGGTTAATTTAGGACTGCAAGTAACAATTATTTTGGTTGTCGGTTAATGCGTCACTTATTTTCTTGATTAATTGGTTAATTGATTGGGCCATGAATTGTCAGAAAATGGTGAACAATGTCGATCAGTGTTTCCCAATGCCAGGTGACATTCTCAAATGTCTTGTTTTGTTTGTTTACTGGCATATACTACTAAATAGATCAGAAAAAGGTCACATTTACTGGATTTGGTCATCGTGTATTTAAATTTTGTTCTTTGCAGCATATTTTTTACTTTTAGGGACAAGTTGCTGCTCCATCATTTTTTGTTTTAGGACTAAAGTTTGTGGTACTTAATCTGAAATGACGTCTGAGAAATAATTTTATGTTTTTGTTCTTTCTTTTAGCCACCGAAAAGCCCATATTCTAAATTTCCTCCTGTGTGCTGTGCCAGAGCCTTATCGTCTTTATGTTTTTTTTTTGTTGTTACACGTATGGAGTCCAGTGTTCCAATTAACATTTTTTTTTCGATCAATTAATTAGCCGTTTGGCCCATAAAATGGTCAAAAATGTTTCCCAAAGCCCAAGGTGATTTCCTGAAATGTCTTGTTTTGTTCACAAGCCAGAGATATTCAGTTTGTTGTCATAGAGGAGTTAAGAAACCAGAAGCTAAAAACAAGAGAATTTTGACTTTTTATTCTTAAAAAAATCACTGAAATCAATTAATCTATTATGAAAAAAATGGCAAGTATTTTTATATGCATAATGTGTATTTGAACCACGCTGAAAGGGACAGTTCACCTCAAAATAATATAATATAATATAACATAATATCCTCTGGCCTATACTGCTGTTTTCCATCCATATACCCATGGTGGTATATGCTGTGCAGTCAATGTGGAGTATAGGAGGTTCCAGTAAAGATATTAGACCGCTGAGATTAAAGGGACAGTTCACCTCAAAATCAAAAATACATATGTTACATTTTAAGTTGCCGAGTTTTGGAAATATCAGCTGTAACAATAGTAACGTGTGTGTCTAGGACTTTTTAAGGTTTTTGGTGTGGCATCGAAAGAGGTATCGAGTATTGGTTTTTAAATGCTTGTACTATGTTTAAAGTGTGGTATCATGACAAATCTATCATAGAAAGAAAATAGTTTTTACACGAAACTGCTCACAACACGTTCTGTGGATTATCGTGAGTAATTGGGTATTTTTTCATGAAAGAGACATTGGTGTTGAGTTTTTCTAATGCATTTTTTGGTACTTTGAGTGCCACAAGCTGAGTGTCCTCTAGTTCCATTATATTCCGGAGAAGACATACATCTCCACAGCCGATATCTCCAAAACTCGACAACTCACATCAAAAAAAGTCTAGATGGGTAAATAGCATGATAAGCCAGAAGAAAAATATGTATTTTTGATTTTGGGGCGAATTGTCCCTTTAAACACAGCTAAGATGATGCATCACTGTCAAGGTTCTTCCTGATCTGTGCCTGAAGTGTGTGTCTATATTCATCTGTAACACAAAAAAGTAAACAAAATGTTTATGTATCTCTCTGTAAGACGTTTGCCGACTGGATCAGTGAATTTCCTCCATGTTGAACTTAATCACCGGATCTGCCGAGAGGAGATCTCCCGGAGCATGTGATCATTTATCAGGCTCCTTCTCCCTCTCTCCCTCTGGTTCGGGGCTACTTTCACCCTCTCTCCCCAGTCGGAGCGCAGAGCCAGTGCTGAGTGCACAGAGTCATGTGGTAGTTCCAGGCTAGAGGAGGAGTCCATCTGAAAGACATGTGCACAGGAGGCAACCAGGGATATTAGCCCAATCATCTTTGTTTAGGGCAGAGAGTCCTGGGAAATGTCTCAAAGTCATTGATAAGATGAGTTCCCCTCATAATGCTCCCACTGAGACTATGTACAGTCAGTTACAGCATCATGTCTATGGAGTACTGGTTATATTTGTACATCTTACGAGATGTAATTGACTGTTTCTGATTTTCTCTAGCAATTTGAATTTGATCACAGTGAAGTTATAGCACCTGAGTGCACCACCATTGTTGCTTTAGCTTACAGTTTAGAGAAGAGAGCTTGTGACTAGAAAGTCATGAGTTTAAATTCAGGAACTGTTGGATAAACCTGTCGAGGAAGTGAATGAGAACTCAAATCACCTCCCTGTACTACCATGAAGAGAGGTGTATAGTAACTAATTGTAAATGTGTAACTTTATCCTTAATACTTTATACTAGGCCTGCAACTAATAATTGATTTTATTACCTATTAATCTGCTGATTATTTTTACAATTAATTGTTAAGTCTATAAAATGTCAAAAATGCTCATCACAGAGCCCAAAGCAACATCTTCAGATTGCTTCTTTTGTCCAACATACAGTCCAAAGACTCTTCATTTACTATTATAAATGACAAAGAAAAACAGCAAATACCCACATTTAACAAGCTGGAACTCGCAAATGTTTGATGTTTTTGCTTGAAAAATGACTGAAACGGTTAATCAATAAACTGTACAATTGGAGCCTAATTTTCTTTCAATCAATTAATCATACAATTGTTTGTAGCTCTGCTGTATGCAAGCTGTTTCTAGGACTTTTTTAAATCTAAAATTTACTGACTTTCACACATTCCTGATACAGTGCTGTGTTGACATACTTTTTTCACAGTGGCCTACAATTATGTGGCTATTGCATAATGGGATGGACATTATGTTTGTTTGATGTGACCCTCTTTTCCTTAGAAAGAGAATATATGAGAAGGTGTTAAAATAAAGAAAGTTGTAACTGAGTCACTGTCATCTTTGCAAGTGCTAATTTGTACTTGAGTAGATTTTAGCACATGTAATTGTACTTTTACTTTTTAAAATTGTACAATTAAAATGACTTGCACATTTTAAAGGACCACTTTACCAACAGCAAACAACAGGTTATTTATTCACATCCACCAGCATGTTTTTGTAGCATCTCTGGCCACAACGCAGGTTACTAGATGGGATCTGTAGCACAGTTTTCGTATAATTTCCTATACAGGCTCAGTGGTACCAAACCTAGCAACCTCATTTTGACAACAAGACTCTGGGAAGCTCAATCTGCCTGACTGTTGGTGAAATAGTTACAGCGTGTGTTGGTAGTCATATTTTTTAGGAACAGACCAGGCTAGCTGTTTCCCCTTGATTCTAGTCTGAATGTTAAGCTAGGCTACACACATCCATACTCTACCTCCATATGTATTGACTGTATTGTGTACAGACATGAAAGTCACATTTAAAAAACTGTATTTTGCTAAATGAAATTGAACTGTGTCTTTAAAGGTAGAATCAGTTAACCAGAAAGTTAACTGGACATTTTGGGCCGGTAAAGCCAAATAAGGAAATATAGTCTGAGGGCAGTTACAGCCACCACTTATTTTTGTTGGGTCATAAGTTATGATTGAAAGGGATTACGTTTATGTGAGTCTATATTGTTTTTAAAGGAAGATTTGCACAGTATACCTTTAAGTAAAGTTAAGCACTAATAATTCAATAAGCTATTCTAACTACTCTCTTTGATGCTGCACATGAACTGCCCACGAGCAAGGCAGCTGCTCTAATTAAACAGCTCTGTGATGAAGAACATTAAGACAGTGGTTGTGCTGTGCAGATGTGTGTCTTTAACCGCAAGTGTGTTACTTTGTGTAGCTTAAGAAGGGTATGTGACCAATTAGTTTTCTCTGGATAATTGTATATACAGAATGGGCAGTATAGTTTTCCATTTAGTTTATTTAGCTGTCCTGTTGTCATGGCAGCACGAGTTTCGACATTTTTAAGTCACATTTTCCAAATGTTTGCAAGTTTGGTCATAGTAAAAGGTTTAAGTTACTGAACACGACATACTTACCTATACTTTGTTGTATTTCCTACATACTAAATGTGACACAGACATAGATATTGGCAATTAAATAGGCAAGACTGTAACACTCTGGAAAGGATCCTGTCATAATTTCAATGAGTTCACAAAGGCTGTTCATAAAGTAACTTTAGGTGGGTTTACCTTGTGCAGTGTGCTTCAGCTAGCTAACTTTTTTTTTCATTATCAGCTCATTCATAAAATGTCAGAAAATTATGAAAAATGCTCATCACAATTTCCCAGAGCCCAAAGTGTTATTTTCAGATTGCTTCTTTTGTTCAACCATCAATCCGAAACCCAAATGTCAAAGAAAAGCAGCAAATTCTTACATTTAAGAAACGGGAACCAGCAAATGTTTGATGTTTTTTCTTGAAAAATGACTGAAACGATTCATTGATTGTCATAGTAGTTATCAACTAATTCTCTTTCAGTCAACTAATCGACTTATCATTGCACCTTTATTTACAACAGTATCGGTATGATTGAATTCAAGCCCTCTGACCCTCCCATCATGACACTGTACTCAAGTTTTTTAGTCTGTTATTTATGTTGTATGTTGTTGCCTATTTCCCAATGTTTGTTTTTCTTTCTTTCAGGAGTTCTTTGATCACGCAAAGAAGCTGTGGGATGATGAAGGAGTGAAGGCGTGCTTTGAGAGGTCCAATGAGTACCAGCTCATCGACTGTGCACAATAGTGAGTTCAAACATTTAAAGACATTTTGTGGTATGTTTGCATGAGCTTTGGATACTTGCAGATTTACAGAAGATGGTTTATAACTACGTACATTATGGAATTAGCTATTCGTGCAGCTATAATAAAGTGAGAACGAGTGAGCGTTATGTTTTTTACGGCCTGTAAATTGTTGTCACGTCCCTGCTTTGTCCATGTTTGTCGTGAAAGCTTTGTGGTGTGTGCTGGTGTCATGTCATATATGAATCTAGCTGACATATATTTACTCTGGGTGTGGCAAGGCAAGCAGCAGTTGTATTCGTCCTTTGGAAAATTATACATATATCTCATCATGTTTCACCATGGCAATATGCAAAGTCTGAGGTGGCCTGTATTAAAATGCCCTGTTGAATTCTTTGGAATATAGTACTGATTTGTCTATTTACATGTGTAAAAAGTAATGCTGTAGTTAAAGTTGCTTTTTCTCATTTCATTGTTGGTGATGGTCTCAACCTACCTGTGGAGGTTAACAGACTAAATTTCAGTGTCTCCAAGGCTGACAAAAGCTATGTGGGTCATGATTTGATTTCGGCTACTATCTGTGTGTAGTTTTTCCGAATACAATTGTACTGCAGATACTGTTGTTAGGAAATACTGATAACTTCAATGTGGCAAGGCGCACAAACTGATGCCTCTTTGCACGGTGTCCCAGATTGTTTGGACAGCTCCTATAGTACCACGGGCCACCTTAGGGTGCTGGTTGGACACAGTGGAGGGCCCCTCTCTTGCCTGTAAAAGGAAGTTTGGATATGCAAAGTAACTCACTGGTTACAGTGCTCTCCTTCTGCTTCCTCTCTGACTCACCTCTGGATTCACATGTAAATATGCGGACATGTTCATGGTACAGTCTCTGGAAGTTGTCCCCTCCCATCCCAAAGGTTGGCTGCGTTTATCTCTCAGGGTTCGGTCAAAGGCACTCTTTATCAGTGACTGGGGATATTGTCTTGTTGTCAGCGAACTGTGAGCGCACTGGGCTACATGGGTGTAGTGTTGAGAGGTTTTAAAGATGTTATAGCACGTAGACAAACAGTCTCTGTACTCTCTTCCTGAATATCTTCCGTTCCTTGAACATAAATTTGACTTGGGGTCAAGTCTTCTCTGGTTGCCCCTGCCTGAAAGCAGCTTCCATAGAAAGGAGAGAGATAGTCAGGTGATGGTTGGAGAGTCACATGAATCTGTAAGGTGGAGCTGTTACAGTCCAAGGCCTGTGTTTGTCTTTGCTGCTCTGAGTCAGTCAGCGTGTGTGTGCAGTACGACCGCACAATATGTAAAAAAGCATCTTGTGTTTGTTTTTAGTCAATATTCCAGTATCATAGTGATACCACATAATATTGTGGTGTCATAAACATTTAAAATCTTCCTTCTGAACTCTGTAAATGCACAGCAAATACAGCTGTCCTGTGACACAAGTAAACATTAACAGAGTAAAATGAAGGCAGAGAAAAGCATACACTATTTAAATTGAGTGGTACTGGTTTATATGGGACTTTTCTGGTGTAATAGTGCGTGTGTTAGTTTTGAGCTTAGTCTCTTGCCTTTCTCTTCTTAACTTTTAAGTAGCCAGCAGTTTCTTTGGATAGTTATGGTATGTCTGTTCTTCCAAATCCAAAATACTGCTGAATGACTGATGCTTAATTGTTTATTTTATGTGTCAATTGTTTTCCCTGCTTCTGTTCTCATTCTATTCAGTATCATTCACCTTCTTTCTCTATTTGGTTGCTTGTCTCTCTTGTACTTCTTGCTGTCCTCTCATCACTGTCTCTCTGGCCATCTTTGCTGCTCATGATTGGTTAGTAGCTGGTGAGCAGTTGTATGTTTGTCCAATAAATCATCATGAAGCTGACAAATTTATTTTACTGGTCTGTGTAAAGGAGCTAAAAAATAATAAGTTAGAGCTTCATTTGGTACATATGTAAAAACTGTGATTTCATGGTGATATGGTTAATAACCATGCAGTCCTAGTGTGGTGGCTCTTACATTAGTCTATATGTCAGAGGTTTTTCCTA
This sequence comes from Lutjanus erythropterus, assembly GCF_056507025.1. Classification (NCBI taxonomy): domain Eukaryota; kingdom Metazoa; phylum Chordata; class Actinopteri; order Lutjaniformes; family Lutjanidae; genus Lutjanus; species Lutjanus erythropterus. Next base: position 17,553,716 of record NC_139328.1, read on the forward strand.
CTGGAATGGCAGTTTGGTTGTGTGATAATTGTGTTTTGTTGATAAAGTGCTATTCCTTGTGTGTAGGAAAGTGTGTTTAAATTTAAAAGAAAATTACATTCACAAAATTAAAAATCTTGAATTTGCTTTCAACGATAGAAAGGCTAAAGCTTCTCAATACCTGCCATGCTTTTTTGGGAAAGGAGAACTGTTTAAACATTTGCAATTTATTTTGAAATCTCATTGTTGAGTAGAAACTAGGACACAACTGATACTGGATTTTTGAGGCCACTGTCGGTACTGATATTAGGGAGTAAAGAAATTATGATATAGATATATTGGCTGGTTTTCTTTATACAAAATATACAGAATTTACTACATGGCTTTGTTAAATACTCAATTCTGATTGGTCAGTTATGGCACTTGAAGGTCTGTTATTTCTGAATAACAGACAGTTGCTAAAGACATACATCTCATCATAGACTCTTAAAGAGCAATAAAATAATTTTTAAATTATATTTTGCGCCAAATGAATGATTTTTTTGTTTGTTTGTTTTTAGTAGGCAGTTGTGTGATAAGCGGAATAATAAATTCTATGATATAATATTCAGATTGCAAGTCCTGCATCTGCCTGTCGGGGTTTATTTTGCAATAATGACCCACTTACTGTACATTATCCCTTGTATGTCTTATATGATATATATAAGCACACATTTTTTGCAATGGTCTCTTAAAACTTGTTTAAGGTAGAGTCAGTCGGATTTGTCAGCTGTTTGTAAACACATCAGTAAGATAGCTGATTGTTGAATCTCATTACCAGGACATCATCAAATACCAACATTTTGGGTTGTTAAAGCATCCTGAGCACAGCAAAATAATGAGAAAATAAGAAAGAATGGGCAGAGGGTGGGGTCTGTGCAGATACAAGTGCTGTCACACACTTCAGGGATTATTTTCGAATGAGTCTTTGCATTGGTGTTTTTCTGGGGGAAAATTCTGCACATTTTGCCTTTAACACTGATAAATATATGTTACGGAGGCAGGATATTTTACAGCATAAACTTTATTGTTGATGTCAGAGCACTGAAACAGTAAGCTGTTTTTTAAGTATAAATAACTATAAATGAAAAACATACAAATAGAGCAAAATATTCAAAGCCTATATTAAACCTGAGAAAGGGATCAGATATACATAAAATGCTGCCTATAAAGCTAACAAATATAAACAATCAGCATTTTGTTCTGTTAAAAAAAGTTTTCAGATAGGTGCTTATCGGACATATTCCAATACTAATATCACTATGATAGGCCAATAATGGGTTGATAAGATGGGTCAGGCTCTAGTAGAAACATCACATTATGGTTCTTTTGTCACTGTATGTTTGATTGATGTCTGGAATCTGTCAGACTGTGGCCTCAGAGTTACTTCCTCTCTCAGTTTTAACCTCTGTATGAACTATGTGGAGGGAGGACATTCATACATACTCTGTCCTACATGGCAGCCGACCTGTCTGTGTGTAAAGGCCCACACACGTATGTACACACACACACACACACACACACACACACACACACACACACACACACACACACACCTATTGTTATTATGACCACTCAACTACACTTTACTCTTAGTGACTGTCCTGGGAGGTAGGGAAACTGTTTCAGACAGCTTCAGCAGCCAACTGGGTTGAAAGGAAGAGAGCAGAGGTCATTAACTGTGGACTCAGGCTGTACATGTTATATTGTTTGTCCGTTGTTTTGGCTTTTCCTCTAAGTTCAGAAATTACATGTTTGTCTGTAAGGGTCTGTTAGCTTGTCCCCTTTTTCTCAGTGCTAGCTACTTTTGAGCTAGCACTTTCTCAGGAAGCTTTCATTTCATCTTTCACTATTGTTCTCTACACCTGCTCTCTCGTACTTTTTTGTATTGAACTTCCACAGACTTGTGTTTGTGTTCTAGGCTATGTCTTGGATCACAAATGTGATAAGAGTGCTTTCAGTCACTCAGAGAGTAAATTAAAAAGGAAGTTGGCCTACATGTGGCTGTTTGTGAGAGGAACAGATTGGCAGGCAGCAATCTTACATGCTAGCAGTCAAACACAACAGATATATTTTGTCACGAAACCACCAAACACGATCACCGCAGTGGTTAGATATTGCTGTATGTCATATTTAGATTTTGTGAAGGCAGATTTTATACAGCTGCCATTCCATCTGTGTTGTCCTTCACAGACCTTGCTCCACTGGCAGATATTTTTTCCAGCAGGCCTAACGCTGGATGGCCCATTGGACAAAGGCACAGGAAATAAGTATGGGCTGATGTCGAGCGCTTGTTATGCCAAAGAGCATGTCCATATCGATGCTTTTGGAATCCTGTCACCCATTGATCTGCCCTCTGCATTGCACATTTATACGTTTTAAGAGCACAGATATGTGTCTGCCAGTTGATTGATTATGAGCTATTTTCAGCAGCGGCGGGCTGGTTCCATTGCAATGCCTTGGATGTGTCAACGGCAAAATCAAACACTTTTTCACACGCAAATCTGAACTCCCAGGCCTCCTGCTTTTTATTTATTTATTTTTATTTATTTATTTATTTTTTACTGTGGTGAGTATTTGTTGCAGTCCCTCTGCAAATATGACACAATTCATAACACAACTTGTATGCCAAGATATTTCCTGCTGTAGTAGATGATGGTTATCCAGTGTTAGATGCTGTCTGGATAGGTGAGGAGCTCTCCCTATGTTGATGTGTGTGCTTTGTGGCTGGGAGGCCAGGCTGCAACAGCAGAGACCAGGCTGGAGCAGAGCAGCACTTGATGGAGTCTGGGAGTCTACCTGAAGAAATGAGGCTATGAAACAAACAGCTGAAGCTGGAGTTTGCTTTAAATGCTGTAAACTTAGTTTTAATTAATATTAGGGATGCCAGACCACCATTTTTTTGTTGTTGATTACTACATTATTTTCTCAATTGATAAGTTGTTTGGTGTATAAAATGTCAGAAAATGGTGAAAAATGTCAGCCAGTGTTTCCCAAAGCCCAAGGTGATATCCTTAAAAGTCTTGTTTTGTCCACAAACCAAAGATGTACAGTTTAATGCCATAGAGGACTAAAGAAACCAGAATATATTTACATTTAAGAAGCTGGAATCACAGAATTTTGACTTTTTTTCTTAAGAACTGATTATTTGTAACTGATTGATAGGCGATTATTTGATCATTTAATTTAATTGCATTAATTGCCAACTATTTTGATGATCAATTAATCGTTTCAGTCACCTTTTTTTTTTTTTTTTTACTATTTTCTGATATTTAATAGAGCAGATGATTCATTTATTAATCAAGTTAATAAATAATAAAATAACTGACAATAGAAATAATTGCTAGTTGCAGCCCTGCTTGCATTACACACTGTATATATTACTCATACTTGTGCGTATCCCTGTTTTTTCAGTCCAGATGACCATTCCTCTACTGTAATAATCCCCACAATTTTATCTGGAGTTTATGGTGGTGACACCACACACACACACCAGCAAATACAGACATGTACTCAAATCATACAGGGAGAAGATACTTGGCCCTGACTAACCCTTCTTACTGAGACAAACTGTTCTTGTTACTGTTCTTGCTTTAGCCATCCAGAGACATTTCACACTTTTTGGCACCATCACCATCAACCCTAATGAGGATTAAACATAAGGGGCAAAGATCAAATACTGAGGATAAGTGCGGCCTATTCAGGGTGGATTGGAAAATGGGTGTCATCATCACACACTTTCAAAAGATGTTAAACACAACAACATGTTCTGTAACAGAAATAGTTGCAATATTTTGACCTCTGGTAAGCTTTCTGGATATCAAAGGTAAAATACAGTCACTTCAGAGAAGCTGGAACCAAGTACAGAACCACTGCTTAAAAAGGACTGGAGTTAATCAATTATTGAAATTGTTGCCGAGGAAAAGAGATATTTATTTGGCTTATCTGATAGACCTGCAATGATTGGTCGATTTATCGATTAAGAAGAAAATTAGTTGTCAACTATTTTGATAATCGATTAATCATCTAAGTCATTTTTCAAGCAAAAATGTCAAATTTTTTCTGGCTTCCGCTTCTTAAAGCTTAAGTTTTGCAGCGTTTCTGCGTCATTTATGACAGTAAATGAAGAGTCTTTGGATTTTGGGCTGTTGGTTCAACAAAAGAAGCAATCTCAAGATTTTAAAGTTACTTTGGATTATGGGAAATTGTGATGAGCATTTTTTGCAAAATAATCTATTAATTGTGAAAATAATCAATAGATTAATTGATGTTGAAAATAATCATTGGTTGCAGACATGATCACAGTTATTCTGTAAAATATTCAATTTACAATGATATTTAAAAAGAGAAAAATGGCAAATCTTCACTTCAATGAAGCTAGAACTGAGTTCAGACCTCTGGCTGGAGTTTATGTTTAAAAATGTACTCACTTGAAAAGTATCCACTGTTAGCATTATTGAAATAGCTGCCTAGGAGAAGGAATCCATTTCCATTAGCTGACAAAGCTGCAACGATTAGTTATTTGATTGAAAGAAAATTATTTGCCAAGCGGACAATACATTTTTCAACCAAATATGTTAAACTTTTACTGGTTCTTAAATGTAAGGATTTGCTGCTTTTCTTTGTCAGTTGTCATAGTAAATGAATAATCTTGTTTTGAATTGTTGGTTTGACAAAAGAAACAATTTGAATATATTGCATTGGGCTCTGGGAAATGTGATGAGCATTTTTCTCTCTTTTTTTTTAACATTTTATAGACTAAACAATTAATCAATTAATCCTTAAAATAATTGGTAAATTATTCAACACTGAAATTAGTCATTAGTTGTAGCCCTAATCTGAGGATCAATTAATAGATTCATTTTTTTGTGAATAAAATGTCAGAAAATAGTGAAAAATGCCCATAACAGTTTCTCAAAGTGCAAGTTCACATCTTTACATGTCTGACTAACAAACTGAAAACTGAAGATATTTGATTCCAAGTGATATAGAAACAGAGGAAAGCAGCAAATCTTTACTTTGGAGAGGCTGGAGCAAAGTTCAGACCCACTGTTTTGAGTTTACTTTTTTAAAGGACCAAAGGTTATTGATTATCAGAATAGTTGCCATCTAATCATTGGAGCCAGGGTCTGACCCTAACCCTAACCCAGACATGCCCGATCAGGCAAGCCCCAACTCTGATCTTTCTTTTTTTTTTTTTTTTTTTTTTTTTTTCCTCTTTTGTTTCTATTGTTGTGGAGCCTTGGAGAGGCCAGTTACAGTGTGCTGCTGCTGCCTCCATTGGCTGAGCGTCTCTGCTGACGTGCAGTCATCAGATGTTCATTCAAACATCATGGCGGCATGTCAGGCATGCTGTGTGTGTTCACTACATCCAGTAGACAAAATAAACTCACAAACTGTCTAGAAATGACATGTTCTCACACTTATCGTCCATTTTAAATGGAGAAATACAACTGTACACCTTCTGAATTCAAGTTTCTCTCCCGAACTAAGACAACCTTAATTGGCTCGTTAACTCCTCAGAAAACACACTTCATTCAAAGTCAACAGAAAAACATGTAGAACTCACCAAAAACATCTTTGTTAGTCTGTCCACTCTTCCGACAATCACCAACTCTGGTTTGGTCAAAATAAATCCTTAATTCACCGCGCAAAAACAGTGTAAAGAGTCTGACTGCAGGCTGTTTTCCTCTCACTCGTCACCCAGCTCAGAGCACTCATAGTCAGCTGAGTGGGTGTGTACTGCGCCGCTGGATGAGAGCGCGGTGCAGAGGCTGCAGACTATTACATTAGCAGAATAAAATGACAAATATCGCCCTAAAAATCAGCCAAAAAAGGCAATCGGTGATGAATTCAGCCCATTGTTGATAGATGATATATTCGTCCAATTGCCCAACCCTAATAAATGGTACTGTTTAATTACTATGAAATAGCACTTAAACATTTCACTGATCTGACTGCACTGATCTGTACAAATTCCCGGTTAAATATAATGTAGAGCTGAGTTTGAAGTTTATTGAACATGTTAAAATAATACAAACAAAATAAAAACAAGCTATAAAAAAAGAAAAAAGACAAACAGAATCCTCAACAGCACATTAATGACAAATTAAGAACAAATAATATCCATGTTCATGTTCAATAGGGATAAGAGGAAGTTAAAAAAAAAACTTTTCTGGTCTGTTCTTTACTATTTCTTTATCTCTTTTGTCTCTTCTGTGTTGGCTATGATATGGCTAATAAATACTGCTCTCTGAAGAAGGAAGTGTTGTGTAGTGTTTTACACTGTCAACAGGCAATGAATTTTAGTAAGAAATAAGTTGTGAGCAAAAGTATGCACAACACAGCCAGAAGAAGAATCTCCTAGGCAGGGCAAGTTGGAATTTAGATGGGGCATGTAGATTTGAGAATCACTTGCCCTGCACGGCAAGTAGGAAAAAACCTTAACGCTGGACCCTGGGAGCGCTAAAATACAGAATTTAGCTTTGAGAGCTTTGAGAACCCTGTCTCATCCCTCCTGTCAGGAGAGGGAATTTATTTCCGTTATCTAACAAGCTATCTAATATGTACTGTTTTGTCAATTAATATATTTCAAAACCATCCACACCCTACATCTGCTGTTATTGGGGTTAAGAAATTGTAAAAAAGGATCTAAATCTTTAAATGTCAGGGTCATTGTAGGTCAGGATGTGATGTGGTGTAGTTGGTCCAGGATGGAGAGGTGCAGCTGGGATGGGACAGATCTCCAGCAGTCCTGGAGATGGGACTGTGGATAGACATGTCTAAGGCTGGTTATGGTTCCTGGCCTAGGCTGGGGCTGGGGTTGGGGCTGGGGTGTAGTGCTGGTCACGGGACTCTGTCACCAGCCTGGGGGCCACTGACACAGTCATCTGAGGCAGTAAAGTGCTAAGAATGGCTGGCATTGTCAGCCAGCCCCGGCCCCTGAAGGGCCTACAGAAACAGAGGGGCTACGCTTCGCAAACAGTGGCTCTCCTCAATAAGGAGCCTCTTCTGTTCACGGAAGGGCCCGAGAGAGCGATATTTATACACAGGCTGCATGTCACTGCTGCTTTTTTCTGTCACCAATAAGTTGCTTCATTTCTTCATGTTTTAGCTGGTTTCATGTACACAGTAAAAACACCAAGGGATTAGGCTGATGGTGGCAGGGTCCGGGCTCTTCTTACATGTCTGAACTCATCTGTGTAGTAACTTTTTTTTAGATTGTTTATCAGGTTGCTTTTAATGTTTAAGATTTTTTTTTTTTTTGGTGGGATGTTTGTCTCACTGCAGCCAGAACAGCATTTGAAACTGTAGGGACTGTATTTTTTTGTCAGGGTTCCTATAGATTGAGAACAAAATCTAAAGTCACAATTTGAATGTATGCATCTGAAAAGCATAGAGCTGAGAGCATGTTAGGGTCTGTAGGGTCAATGATGTTAATTTGATAGATAAGGAGAAGACTCCGTTGCTGTTTTTAAGAAAAAATGTCCAAATCCTCAGATTTCAGCCTCTCAAATGTGAATAATGGTGGTTTCTTTAATCCTCTATGATAGTAAACTGAATATCTTTGCGTTGTGGACAAAATAAGACACTTTAGGGTGTTTCCTCGGGCTTGGGAAACATTTAACACAATTTTCTGACATTTTATTGGCCAAACCACTCATCAGTTAATCAAGAAAATTATGTGAATGTAAGTAGTTAGTTGCTGCCCTAGACTCAATACCTTTTTAACAATGAAACAACAGAGAGAGACTGTAGTGGCCTGGTATGGAGCTGAGGAGAAAATTTAGAAATATGGGCTTTTTAGTAGCTAAAAGAAAGAACAAACAACTAATAATTTGTTTTGTGTGATTTTAAATTAAGCATCACAAACTTTACTCCTTTGTTTTATATACAGTGTTTTTGTGACTTTGAGTCTTCTTCATTTTCAATTTCCTGTGAATATAATACATTTATATTTTTTGTTTTCTTATATGTTGTCACAAAATTTTAGTTCTAAAATAAAAATGATGGGTGATGTAGCAGCAAGTTGCTCCAAAAAGTTAAAAATGCTAAAAAGAAGTAAAATTGAAACACATAACTAGCTAAGTCAGTAAAAATATATCCTGATTTCAGATTCAACCATCAAAACTGTTTCTTATCTATAAAAGTGCTTTTGAGTGCATTTGTTTATATCTATTTGTGGTATGCCAAAATGTTTCAGTTGTTGACAGATTTAGCCTTGTTCAATAAACAAACTCTTAAAAATAGCCTAAATGGTTTCAGTTCAGTTTATTAAATCTATTTCTAGTTAAGTCTGTGTCCATGCTTTTAACCTTTTTAACAGAAAAGAATCAATTATGTTATCACAGATATTTACTAGAAATCACAATTATAACTACACAATTGTAAATAAATACTTTCTTCATAAAAGGAATCATGAAAGGCCTTAATCCAGATTAACAAAAACCTTTGTGTTGCTTTGCTAAAATCAGATGACCCTGCTGTCAGCTGACTGAGGAATAATCAAAGAGGGCACTATGGAAGTGTGTGTGTTTGTGTGTGTGTGTGTTTGTGTGTGCGTGCACGTGTGTGTGTGTGTGTGTGTGTGTGTGTGTGTATTTGAATATATCTGTGAGTGTGTTGATGTTTGTTTGTGTGCATGATTTCTAAGGAAATGGAAGGAGTGGTTTTGAGCTGAACTGTAAAATCTGATCCACTGGAAGCTCAGTGGGACTCCATCTACACAAACCACTGTCCTTAAGGTTGTTAGAGCCCCCTGTGGGACTGACTCGCTCTCCCCCTCTCCCACTATCCCTCATGGTCTCTCTGTCTATCTCTTCAGTCCTCTCTTGAGGCCAGAAAGCGACAGCAGAGAGGATGTTCCAGAACACATGAGAACACATGTCGTTCCCTATATGAAGCCGTTTCCAAAGTGTGTCTGTGTGTGTGTAAATCCCCTTTTCAGACATTTAACATTTAACATCTTCAAGTTTAACAGTAGGAGATGAGAGATTTAGTGTTACTGTAACTGTTAATGGCTTTCTCTGTCCATTAGTTAAGTGTTTTAAAGTGCTGTGGAAGTTTAAAGTTGTAGGTTTAGAAAGCTCTCAGCCTGCCTGGGCATTTGGAAACAGTTAAGAGAGCCTAAAGCTGCCCGGCATAGCATGCTACATGTCACAAGATTAGCTACACTGCCAGTGTGTTTTTATTTTGTTTCTAGAGACCAGAGGCTGTGACAGCCTGTATTTAGTTTAGTCAATGACTTGAATCACATTTGAAAGCCAAGTGCTGCTCCGCAGAATGAGATATACATTTTGAACAGTATATCTCAAATCCAGTGGGGGGAAAGAGTGCTGAAATTCTGTAATCAAGTACAAGTACTGTTACAAACATTGCTGAAATATTGCTCAACAAGTAAAACTACTGTTGTTTGAAAGAAAAAAAAAACTTAAAGTACAAAGTATTCTTCTCAAAAACTTCTCAGCAGTAACTTGTTTACTCTTAATGTTTAGTGCATTATCAATAGGTAAAATGATTCTGCAGTGGTTGTGGGTATTTATCAGCTTTAACTCCAATCAGCAGTGATGTAAACATCACACCCATGTAGACGGGCTATTTGTGCCCCTTTTCGGCAGAGCCAAAGCAGGCTTGTCCCCTCTTTTGCTCCTTTTTCATACAAATGTGCTGATTGCATTGACTTGGTTTGACTCAGCTCATCAGCTTAGCACTGCGGAGTTTGCACCTGCTTGAAGGTGTGTAGTTTGTTGATGAAGTACTCATCTTAATTTGAGTGTCTGAACGGTGGATGAACATTTTTCCTGTAAATTCTTCACAATAAAAGTCACTCGGTATTTTGTTTTTTAAAAGCTTTTATTATGAAGCAGCAGGATCGGGAAATATTGTATTTTCATCTGCAATAACTTAACATGACAGGTATCAGCTGAAAGTGAACATGAAACAGTAAAGCAAAGCAGATACCTGAAACAACATAGGAGAAAACCTAAACTTCAGGCCATAGAGATTCAGTTAGAAGCTACAAAGGATCTGAATACAGAAACTTTTAAAAACTGTTCTCCTGCACACACATGAGCTGAATCTCAGCACTCATTAGAAAAAATCTTGTCTTCTGCCGATGGGAAAAGGGTCAGCCACCAAGTTTAAGCGGGTTTATAAAACCTGTACATATGTGCTAAGTTTAGTGTAAAAATGGTATAAATTACTTTCAGCTCCTGTTGTTCTGGTCACTGGTCTCCTCTCCGAACATGTGCTTGCTGCAGAGTTTTGTTTTTTCATCCATATATTGTGATTTTCAAGGGGCCATTTAGCCTGACTGGCTAAAAATTTGTTGGTTGTTGATAATGATTACAAAAATAGCTAATTAGATCACTTAGATTTAAGCATACTTCAGTAAGAGTAAAACTACAGACTTTAAAGACCACTCATGAATGTACAAATACCCCAAAAAGTAAACTAATTTGAGTAGTTGTAATTAGGTACTTCCACCCCTACTAAAATCTGTATCAAGATGTATGAAAAGCTAACATGAATCACCACTAGTCTTTTTTCCTGTGAACATGGTGAGTAACTTTCATGTCAGTTTTTGTAGTATTGTTTCATGCTTAAATTGTTTGTAGGTTTGTGTTAATTGCTAGCTTTGTCTCTCTTATCTTTTATATGAGTAGTGCTACAGAGAAAAAAAATGGAATTTATGTTCCACTTAAAGAACGGGAATCGTATCTATAAATAGATTTTTATTTTTGGGTTAAAAATGTGCGTCCATTTTAAAGGACAGACAGAGACACAGAGCGAGGCTGGTGAATGGCGGATATCTGCGAGTCTGTTACTGTGTGCTGACTACACACACACACACACACACACACACACACACACACACACATACCTTTCTCTCTCTCTCACTCTCTCACACACACACACACACACACACACCCTGCTGTTGACCAGGAGTGGAAAGGCACAGACTGCTGGAGGACAGCAGTGGCGCTGCAGGTTCCCTGCTCAGAGATTGTGGAATGGTCGTCCATAGACCCCGCTCCTCCTCCTCCTCCTCCTCTCTCCCCGCTCTCTCACTCTCTTCACTGAGGCTCCCCCCTCCTCTTTCTCCCCCTCTGTCGCTCCCTTTTCTCCCCCTCCCCTTCCACCCCCACCCCCCTTAGAGCTTATGTAAACTAGCTGTGGAGCCAGGGCAAGCTGAGGCTATTTTTAGCAGCAGTACTGCAGAGCAGAAACTGGCGGAGGGTCACGTGTGCGCAGCCGAATCAAAGGGAGTATCCCGGCAATGCGCTGTAAACAAAGGGAAGGTCAGTAGCAGAAGGTGAGACACAAAACGCCTCTGTGTTGGTTTTGTGTGTGTGTGAGTGTGTGTGAGAGCCGACTATGCACTGCCCAGCCATACCTTCTCTTCTGTTAATGCCCTGACATAAAACAAATCATCGCGAGTGTATGAATGCACCCATATGCTTTTCTGCTCGCTCTATCTCCCCCTACCACACACACACACACACACACACCTAAACCATTCCTGCCACTGCTAGAGACAGAGGGGGGAGCTGAATTGATCAAAGCACGGTTTGACACGCAAGGAGACATTTTGCTGTCTAATCATGACAGGGGCTCCTAGCTCCACACTGTCTCCCTGTTGCTGCCAAGCTGGCCTATCACAGCAAGCAGCAGCCGACTTGGAGCCATGCAAAATCCATCAAAAAGCACATGACCACGTGTGTTTAGCATTGACATTAGCATGTTTTGTATCACATGGGGCTTTCAAGCTCTCAGCACAGGCCTGCTCTGTGTACTGTAGTTCAGGTTATGTCTGAGCCTGTAGGCCCAGCTAGCAGTAAGGCTAGCAGTTAGCGGTGTCCAGCCACACCCAGGCAAAAGGTCTCCCTCCACCTCGGCCACTAGTTAAACAAGCCTCAACTTTCACCTCCTGTGGAATGTGGTCAGAAGGGGGCACAGAGCTATTTTTAGAAAGCTTTTATATTTTTCTGTCACAGCAGTTTGTTTGCCTAGACAGTTTGAGCTGTTGGCTGTTTCATCAGGCCAGGCTGGAGGAGGTAGCTCATAGGCTAACTTAAGTAAACATTTGGCTCCAGCACAAGCCACGCTTCGGCGGTTTGGTTGGATGATTTATTGTTGTAGGTATTCTTAACCTGACATTCTGCAGCTTCTCAGTACTGATAAGACAGATAAGAACCCCATCTTAACGTGTCCTGACAAAAGAACATGCCATGTCAGGGCAACATCCAGTTCCTCTTTGCATGCAGTTGTGGTTCTTGGTACTCCCAAGCAATATTTATTTTGAAATTTAATCCCAGTCCACACCAGATATGTTTTTACAGTAGCTACAAGTTGAACAAAGGCATAATTTTACATGTTCCTTAGTCAGTGTTACTTGTTAATTTGTCTTTCTGCGTCTGCTGAAGCATAAACACCAGAAACTTGAGTGAAAACAAATCAATTATTCAATTTGTTGATCTGCAACTAAATAGATTAGGGTTTTTGAGTAGTGGTCATGAGATAAAACAAGGAATTTGATGTCCTTGAGTGTTTGGAAATTGAGGTTATTTTTCATGATTTTCTGACAATTTATAGCCCACATGATAAAGTAATTGTCAGATTGATCAGTTGGTAATGAAATCATGGAAACTTTTTTCTGAGTTTGAGCATATTAAATGTGGACTGTAAAATATAGAAACCAGCAGCACATAAACATGTTGTCACCCTGTGCATTCAAAGACATACAGCTCTGTCTTGAATTAGAAGACGTTAATGCTAATTGTGTTTTCATTGGATTCCACTAGCATTTTGCTAACATAGGAAATTCATAGCACCTGTTAGGGTTGTCACGATGAAGGTATTTCCCCTGCAGTAATTTAAGTCAGCTCATTAGCGCGTAGTGCCAAGTGGACAACTTTATGGTCTGAGCAACCTAGCTGCTGGGTGCGAGTCATAGTTATCCGATGCTGCAAATGAATTCCTGCTCTTTGACCATTTCTTTATCCCATGTAGCTATATTGTTAGCTTCACAGCATATCTAGCAGGTAAATTCATGTAAAGTGGCAACACACACACACACACACACACACTAGTGTGCAGTGTAATGTGCTCCCACATAATAATAAAGCTAACACTAACTGAGCTAAAGTTTGAAGTGGAGTATAAAGTTCCACCAACAGCAACATGACAAAACAGTTATCAGCATCTGACCTACTACTCATTATTTAATTGGCTTCAAATGAGGCTTAATGTTGACACAGTTTCTTCTGACTCTCCCTGAATATTACAAAATCACGCTGGCCTGCTAGCCACATTAGCCACACAGTATGCTAAGTTCAACGAGTTAATCTACAAAATAAACGTTAAAAGAACATAAAACATGGTGAAACTTGCAGTTTCAAGTTTGAAGTCAGGTCACAGGTGGGATTGATCCATCCTTGTTTGTACCATTATTGGCCTTCGTATTGCTTGTCACTTTTTCTGATTCTTTTATTTAATATGCACTGAAGTGTGATACAAGAAAAAGAAAAAACATGAACGTAACATATTTTGTGGTTGCTTGCCATCTCCTGTGGTTAGCTTGTCAATAGTGTGGTATTTTAAAATGGAGGTTATTTTAACAGCTGTGCTGCAAATTGTACTGTCATTGGATTCTTCTCACATTTTACTTACACACAGCTCTCATACTGCCTTCATCTCCAGACAGTATTTGGTGTGCTAGTTCTGGTCCAGTATTATTAAGAAAGTGGGGTTGACCTGATTTAAAGGTGGAAAATGTTGATGCATTTGACATGTGGACAAGTGAAGGGAAGTGATGGAGAGCGGTATATCCATGGATTTTATTCGTTTTGGGTCTAATTTAACTAAATATCAAATTGATCAAGGTTAGTGTTTTGTTTTTGTTTTTGTTTTTTTTTACAAGGAATAACTTGAATAATCTGCAGTACCTGTGTAAATCCCCTGACCCTGCTGTTCTCACTGGTTCATTGGCAAAGTAATGACATTGTACACTCATTACTCTGTGCAGATATCCCACTAATCACCAACACATCAAATCACTCCAAATCCATTTCCCCTGATCTGCTGCTATAACACAACTGACAGAAGAAACTACCCTAGCCTGCATCCCAGTGTGTATAAGTCACTGTGAGGGTGTTGGGCGCATTGCTTTCTCCATGGAGGGTTGTTATGAAGCCGTCACAACATCACCACAGTTTGCAGTCACCACTTGGCAATAATGTGTCATTTTTCAGTGTGTCTTACCATAGCCAGGCCCGTCTCACGGGACTCCTATTGACTGCTCCGTGACTTGTAGCATCCTTAACATCCTTATCAGTTGTCCCCACCGTTCAGCTTTCAACTCATATAACCCCGTCTTTCTAGTTTGTCATCTGCATGTGTCAGATTGTTACAGAACTCTGTAACTTTGTGTCTCATCTTCACATACTACACAATACACTACATTCCTCCCCTTAACTGAAAATGTGACTTATTTTTGGTTGTGCACTTGAGACGGTGGCACACTAAAATAATCTGTCTTCATAAGCCTAAATTTGCTGTGCCCTCCCACAAAACACACACACACTCACATACACAATCAGTAACACACATACAATGTAGAAGGCTAGCACAGAGCATGGTTCTGCTTTGTGTTGATGTATGGGAGAGTCTGGGAAAGGAAGGATACAAGAGTGGCTTGGCTTAGGAAGAGACGGGGGGGATAGAGAGAGAAGAGAGAGAGGGAGAGGAGTGGTATGGACCGACTGGGGTTGCCATGGGAACCCAGCTGCTAAAAGCAGGCAGGGTCAGTGTAGAAGAGAGGCTGTGTGCAGCAGGAGCGAAGGGATGCCACCCGGAGGTCAGTTTGTGAATTACACAAACAGCACAGAGGCCTCAACTGCTCGAGTTCTGGCTGAATTTCATCTTCGTCATTAAAAATTAAAAAAATATATCTCTGATTTTAGCTTCTTGAATGTGAATATTTTCTTCTTTCTTTATGGTGGTAAACTAAGTAAATTTGAGTTGTGGGCAAAACAAGACATTTGAGGACATCATCTTCGGCTTTTGTAAACATTGACTGACATTTTTCTCTAGTTTCAGACATTTTATGGACCAAACAACTAATCGATTAATCAAGGCAACAATCAACATTGTTATCGACTATAAAAATAATCATTACTTGCAACTCTAATATTGTACATGATACGTGATAAGAATGAAAAGTGATATTGCACGTGGTAATGAACATAATATAATATTAAATGTAATATTGTACATGATAAGTAGTGATTAAAAATAATATTGCACATGCTAATGAGCCTAATATTGCACCTGACATTAAAAAGTAATATTGCATGTTATATTTTAAGACGTAATACAGCAGTAATACTGCAGTAATGTCATACTGCACTTATTTTTCTCCTGTGTAGATTTGGGTAATTTCTAATCACCACCTGTTTCAGCCAGCATGGCTTGGTTCTGGCTTACACAATCCACACTGATACTGTAGACTCCCCTGTCTGATATTAGTCATTGGTTATTGACTTTTGATTAGGGGAAAAGAGGAAAAGCTCATTTTCACTGGGTCATCGGTTGACTTCCAAGCGGAACAACTAATTTGACATGGAGGCTGTGGTTGTTTACGGCAGAGCGAATTGAAACCTGCTCGATATTGTTGATTAGACTATTTTTACATGTTTTTCTATTTTTGGCGCAGACTAATTCAGTAGCTGACAGATAGTGTATTGATGCTGGGCCTCAATATTATTTAGAGAAACCCATAAGTCAATGTTCACTGTGAGAACTGTAGTTGAGAGCTCCACATGGGACACAGCTCAGGCCTGACAGAGTCCCTGTGTTCCCACTGTAAGCTTGAATTTGGGGGCTGAGTCTATTTTAAGCAGAGGTAATGTAATGGTCCATGTAGACATTGAGCAGAGACAAAAGGGCATTACAATGTATTTTACATTTTTATACAACACCTTTCAAAACCATGACTTGATGCGGCCCTGGAAGGGGAATTGGCGGCCTTGAGATAAAGCAGGTACTTTTGTTTACACAAGATTTGGTTTGACTTTCAGGAGTGTCTCCGTTCTTGCTCCTATATTTAGGAAGTACCCACTGAGCCGTTGATGGATTTGTCTAGTTTCAGATCCATCTCCCAAACTGCACAGTGTTCCTGTTTGGATGGATGAGTTGAACCCCGGGCTCAGATCTTTCCACCAGGTGACCAGAATCCTGCACAGCTCCACCTTCACTTTGTCCTGCTGCTGCACATGACTCTGTGTGCTGCTATACCAGCTCAGTGTACCTCTGACAGACAAGTCTGTGTTATGTGATGATGAACTGTGTGTAGTGCAGGTGGTTTTGTTATGATACGGGGTGTGTTTTGTAAGAGAAGACAAATGAAGCATGAAGGAAAAGTTCTCGAGTTGAAATAATAGATCACAGTTTGACAGACATATAGGTTTAGGAGTGATCTAAGTAGTATTAAAAGTACTGAATGTTTAATCAATTAATTGATTAATAAAAAAAAATTATCAGCAAGTATTTTGATCATTTCAGTCATTTTTCAAGCAAAGACACTTGAGGCCAACCGATTTGGGGTTGATACTGATATTAGTGAGTTAAAAAAAAAAAATCTGATATATAGATTGATTTTCTTTATACAGAATATAGTGTAAAGATTATAGAATATTTGCATAAACACATTTTTTGCAGTCATGTCTCAAATGTGGTAATCAATAATACACCTCATATTGTAAACTGAATATCTTTGGCTTTTGGACTGTTGACAGGACAAAACAAGACACATGAACACCTGTCACCTTGGCTTCTGGGAAATTATATTCTGCTTTTTAAGAAATTACTTAAAAAAAAAATCTATTTAAAATAAAATTTTAGATAAAATGTTGAAGAGATTAATTGAGAAAAGAATTGACAGATAAATCGCTAATGAAAATAATTATTACTTGTAGCCCTGGATCCCAGATTTAAAATGCTGACCCTGTTTGCAAACTGTGTGTTTATATTAAATAGGGTCCTGAGTTTGTTTTTTGAAAAGTGTGGTCGGTGCAATGATGTTGTTTGGCATAATTCTACCCTCAAAGAATGCTGAGTAACTTAAGTGTCCGGTGTATAAGATTTGTGGGGATTTATTGGCAGAAAATGGTAGTAATGAATAAATTCATAAGTATGTTTTTATTAGTACAAAACCAGCTAAACATCAGAAATATTGTGTATTTATTACCTCAGAATGACCCGTTTAAGTCTACAGATGAAGCCATGTTGAACCGCTGTTTCTACAGTAGCCCAGAATGGACAAACCAAACGCTGGTGCTTGATGTGGCCACCATAGGTTCTCCTCCAGTGGTCTGCAACGTGCAGCTCCTCACAGTCACAGGCAGCTCCTCTGGTCCTCTCTAGTGGCTCCCTGTGACTTTCACGAAAGATTAAAAATTATAAATGAATCTGTAAAAATGGTGTAGTCTATATACTGAATTAAATTTAAATAATAATAATAAAGTCAACTTAATTGTGCGTCATATCCTACAACCATGACTTGGAGCCTTTTCCTCTAAATTTTGCAGCTGGCTAGTCTTTAGTCTGCCTGGATTAGCTATGAATGCCAAAACCAAAAAAAGAAGTCTGACAGGAAGATAGAGAATTTAATAAATGCGGCTCCAGACACATTTTTTGGCCAAAAATAGCTCTTTGTAGTAAAGGTTGCAGACCCCTATCCTACACATGAAGTGTTTGCAATCTGCAAGCTCACTGCTAGATGCCACTAAATCCTACTCTAGCCATACTCCTTTTGTCCTCCTATTTATTCCAAATTAATGTCATGGATCACTACTCTTTAGTCAAGAATAAAAAAAACACCAAACACAACTGAGCTACAATAAATATATGACACAGGCATATGTACAGACCCCCCCAAAAAACATTTTAAATAAGTCTCTAATCCTGGCGACAGACAGTGTGGTGGTGCTGCTACCATGTCCAGCAGTGAGTTTTAAAACACTGTCACCAGTCAGTTGGAGACTAAAGTGAAAGTCCATTATGCTGGCCTGAGCGGCTCAAAATATGGAAACTATTGATCGGATCCTCTGCACTGCTAATTAAAGATGGTCCACTATTTGTAAAAAGTCAACCCAATTATCAAATGAGCACATGAGGCTGGGTGCTGTTAGATGGCGTGAAGGTTGCAGTTGTCTGTTGGAGGGGACTTTTTTTTTCTTCTTTATTCCTGCATTGTTGCAACTTCTCACCGTAACAACTGGCCCTTTGTTTTTGTGTTGTCTTGATACATTTGTTTGTTTATTTTGACTTAAATTTGAATATTTAAATGAAATTTGCTTGCCAGTTGGCCACTTTATTCTGTTTGTAGTTTTACTTGTATTTAGGCCAGTTTGTTTATTTGTTTGTTGTGGCTCTCTGAAAGCTTGTATCAGGTCTCTGGTTCAGGGAGAAGCCCCCCGTGGAGCTGGTTGACCCATGTCCCTGAGCCCTGTTATAAAGCCTTTTAATGCCCCCACCTCTCTCCACTACCACCAGCACCATCTTCCCTCTACCACTTTTTTTCTGCTCAATGGGCAGCAACATGTGACCTGGACCACGTGGGGGCTGAAGCCTGAGGCCCCCTCCTGCATCTACTATCCCTCAACATATTGGTGTGTGTGAGGGTGAGGCTCTGGCTGTGTGTGCGTGCATGTGTGTTTTATGGAAAGATGAGGCCAACAACACAGAAAGACCAGGCCAAGTCAAGTGATACTGTCCACAACAAAGCCTATACATAGCAACACAGACTGGCCCGCAGGACGAGTACAATGTGTTTTGGCTAAATACAGAGACAGCCCAGCCCTGCAGACAGAAAGAGGGTGACTGTAATAGACAAGATAGTAGTGGAGTTTTTATTTTTATTCAAACTGCCAATTAACAACAGACTGTCATGGAATAGCACAAGGTCTTTTTATAGGAGGGGGGGTCAACATGTAAGGCTACAATGATAAATGGAGAATCACAGATGCTTTAATGTGGTTTGATGATTTCGAAGAGACTTTAAAGTGGCTAAAAAAACAAAGCATGAACCTTGCCACAAATTCATAACAAATAATAAATCATGAATTGCTATAGTATGCACTGCACACATACTGAGAACAAAGTGGAAAAACTGCCAGCCTGTTCTCTCTCAAAACCACAAATTTGACAAAATGACCACATCACATGTGACTGTGATCACACACTCTGATGCCAGCAGAGAACAGTTCTAGGAGGAAATTGAAGAAATCAACACAAACCGCAAATTTCCCGCGGACCCGAAACCCAGCTTGTCTATTTGTAGCGCGCGACCAGAACAGCCTGAAAACTGCACCCAAACCTTTTGATAAGGCATTATCTGCATGGCCACTTGGTAATCAATGTTATCTTTTTCTGCGTTTTTCCTGGATCCAGGACCCTTGTTCTTTTTTTTTTTTTCCTTTTTTTTTTTTACTTGCTGGGTACGAGGACTATATTTGGCTCTACCAATAGTACTTGTGTCACATGGCAGTCAGAAAGCGCTCAGTAATTATAACCTAGCTAGGTTTCTTCAAGCAAGGCTGACTAAAAATACTCCCATATTGTTGCAGTGATGGGGCAAAAGATGGAGGTTTTGGGAGGTTTTGCCCATGTTTTTGTGTGTGAGTGTGTGTCTGTGTCTGCTCAGGGGACGTGTGTGATGCTTAACTTCAAATACAGTACAGTTCAGTGTGTCTGCTGGTTGCGTTCGTCTTGGTTCTAGAGAAGCACTAATTGACAAATAGATACAATTATTTGTGTGATTTGCTAAATGAACCAAGATGTGATGTGACCTCAGAGCCGAAGAACAAGCCACTACATAGCTACATGTTGCTGAGTTCAATACACATTTGTGTTTAGGTCTCTACTTTTCTTTTTGTTTACATTGCTTTGTCATTAAAATGCACTCTTTATCTATTAATGAGCTGGAAGAGAAGTGGATTAATTAAATGGTCTAGAGGTTCCCACAATAGTTCCACATTACACCACAGACCCCCAGATTGAGAGGATTTTTTCCTAAGGAATCTAAGGACTTTTTTTAAGCTAAGAGATGTTCAATTAAAATTTTTTCCCTCCCAATGCTGATTTCAATACCTGAACTTACGTATTGGTCGATACTGAGTACTGATCTGTCATGTGGATTTGCTCAGGTAGAACCCATTGTAAAGACATGAACAAATATGTACAGAGAATGTATGTCATAGAGTGTAGCCATCCTGGACAAAAGAAAGGGGTATGGGAAGTAGCAGAGTGTAGTTTCAGGGCTAATAAATTTAATGGTATTGGATCAGTGCATAGAGCTTGTACTCTTAGATTCCTTTTTTTTTTTTTTTTTTAAACCACTGGATTAGTCAGTTGACATAATCTTCTCAGTTTGGAGAATATGCTGCTTCTGTATGTTTTGCTTCAGCTAAAAATAACCAATTATTTTACATTTTAGTATTTAAAAAAGTTTATACAGGATAACCTGTAGTTGATGCACAGAAAGGGTAAGATTAAGTGAACAAAGATGGATGATTCAATGTTCCACAGCTCTGACCGAACCAAATCTGACATCACTATTACGGTTCTTTTTTTTTCCTGCATTTCTCTTTTACTTGGCTTTCATAGAGCATTTTTCTCGTAAATTCAAATGAATTGATTTGACATAATATGTCAAATCATATATCATATATTAGTATACATGATATTTAAACATTTAATTATGAAAATAAAAAAGGTTAGCTGCATCTTTAATCCAGTAGTGCTGAACATACATTTTGAATGCATTTCTGGCCGCATAAAATATTTGTCAAGCCATTTTAGAGCCTTGTTTTGGAAAACCATCTTGTTTACATCTACTTTCATGATGAAATGTGATAAAGTTCCTGACGATTACTTCAGGAATGCGTTAACATTTCAGATTTTAATATCGTCAAAACTATGGTTGATTACACTGCTATGTAAAACTCACAGTAAATAATGTCCAGCATCAACCAAAGTTAGCAACAGTCTCCTAGCTGCAGAAACAGCAACAATGTGGTTTTGTTTTGTGTCAATGAAAACACTGACATGACCAAGGACATGATGCCATTTCAAATCATTGAGAGCTTTTCAACATAAAACTTGAACTGAAACTGATTTCAAAGTGTGTATCAATACTTTTGAACATTTTTTAGCACATTTCAATAAAACAATCATTTTGGTCAAGATAATCACTCCGTTTCATCTCTATTCATCACCTTGTAGTCTTGTTTTTCATATTTTTCTAACCATAGCTGTTTTTTCTGGCAACATCAACTTTATGTAATTACTCTTGATCATGGAAGCACATAAGGAATTCTTGTTGAATCTGGTGTAACATAAGAAAAAAACGTTGTACAAAAACTTCTGTGTTTAACTTTTCTATCATTTTTTTTCTCTCTTGTGGAAATGCATTGCTCCCTCCTTAGGCCTCTTGACATTATTCACAAGAAACAGTCTGAGAAGTGAAAATGAAACTTCAATTGAACTGCTCACAACTTGTAGATGAGTGATAATGAAGAGGGATCGTGAGTATTGCATTAAAGGGTCACAAGTGAAGCACCTGTTATTAAAATATTACTCTGCAGTGCTACTAGTGGTCATGAACGTCCCAGGGTGTCTGTAAGTTTCAGGTTGAGGCGTTAAAGATCTTCAGAGAGGTTAAAGTTCAGGATAAGTTCAAGGTGTTACAGGTCCATCAGTTCAGTTTAGCATTAAATAACAACCATCCAAAGGTCACGTTGTAAGTTAAAGACAAGGTGTGGACTGAGGCAGAAAAGAATTGTGGGAATTTTTCATACTGGTTTAGACCTATGAACAAGCAGAGGAGATGACTTGGCACACATATCTCGTCTGGTTAATAAGTACAAAGTCTAGTGTGCACTAAAGTAATAAATAAGCATATTTTTAGATTCAACTTCAAGCAGAGGTAGTGTGTGGCTTGTATTTGTCATTTTTGTGATGTTTTAAAAACTAAATTAATGAAGAAGTTAATAAAAACAATAATAGATTTATAGGCCCTACTTTTGGCCGACATCGTGATTGTGTCATAGTGTTAGCTGGAGACAAAATAAAGGAAAATTAAGGAAAAATGTCATCTTGCTGTGTTGTTGGGTGCCAGATTCAAAGTAGTAATCGCTCAGAATTGAAGTTGTATCACATATCAGCTGCCACTAACAGTCAGAAAAAAAGAAAACAACGAGAACTATGGTTAAACATGATAAGACGAAAGCTGTGAGATAGGTGTAAGCTGTGACAAAAAACAAAATGAAATCAGAATGTCAAGAAAGGAAATATGCTCATACTTTTTTTTTTCCTTTTTAAACAGAAAAATATAACCAATCGCATTCTGAATTCCAGATTCTCTCTTTTACAGAATGTAGATGTGCTTTGGCTTGTTGGCTCCATAAAGCATACTTCCTTTTCATCTTGTCCAATATTTCCACTCTTCCAACAATCACCAACTCCGGTTTGGTGGAAATAAATCCTTAATTCTGCACATTTGATGTGAAAACTCTTTGGCTCTACAGGCTGTTTTACTCTCATTCATCTTCTTGGCTCAGTGCACCGTACTCCGTGGTCCTGTTGGCTGATATGAACTTTTTCAAGTAACAGTCGTTATGGGGACTGACTGACTGTGCTACGGAAGATGATAATGATGATTAATCAAGGATCGATTAATCGAGTGTTAAGAATTTGATAGATCAAGTAAAATTTAATCAATCTACTATAAAATAAAGATCTGAAATATAGCAGATAATTTTTTAGGAGTGTATGCTCCATATGTTATCCAGTATTCAAGTAGATGTGTTAAATATGTGGGCATCTTATGTCATTATATGTTTCCTAGGCTTTGTAATGCTGTCAGAGATTTTGCAATATATTTCTGTGGAAAGAAAGCTTTGATTGAATAGAGAAAACATGTTTGGTATTTGCTATTGTTTTCTGTTTTCTTTTTTTAAAATAACGATTGATTGATTGGTTATGTTAATATTGATCAATTAAGAATAGTACTTACAATTTGTAACCCTAGGCCATACATATTAGGAAAAAATCAGATTTTTTCAGCAATTGTTAAAAAACAAGCAACGAAACTTGCAAGCTAGTGTAAGTGCTAGTGTAATGTGTTAAGGTATTTTTCTGCCTCCAGCTAAACTCTGGCCACAAAAAAATGCCACAATGTTTACCAAAAGAAAAGGGGTCTCTAGTATTCAGTTGCAGGCATAATCAAATACTGACAGAAAATTATGTTGTTGTTGTTGTTGTTTTTAATATCAAACTGAATGTAAACTGCTTGTTTTGTACAATACGCCCTGCTTCCTTTCTTCCATGTTGTGTCTGGTGATACAGTCGATGCATCTACTGTATATGAACTCTGTGTGAGAAGTCGAGTGCTCTCACTTTTCCCTTTGTGTGGACGGACTGTGTGAAGCAAAAATAAAGTCTGTGTGATGAAAACATTGTTGTCAGAGCACATGAGCAGTGTCTCTGTTATCTAATGGCTCATAATAGAGCATTCATTCTCTGTTATTTAGGTCTACATGGGTGTGTGAGGTGCTGTGCTACTTTTATGGCTGAATTGAAAATTAACTGACCAACCATCCCCAGCTGAAACCATAGAGACATGCTGACCACTGGTCTACTGTCCATCAGGTTGACTGCATGCTGAAGCCGTGTTGACTGTCTTGTGACATCCTGAAGCCACAGACAGTGTGGGTGAGATGGGCTGTTTGGTCCACGTCTGTGTCCTACATACAGGATTCACCCACCAACTCTGGTTTCAGGCTGGGAACTCTTCTACACCAGAAATACCTGACACACCTCTGCTGTGTCTTTTACTTCACTTACTCTCACAGGAAAATAATTTTCTCTCTGTTACTTTATTTTTCTTTAATAACATTGTTGACTACTCCTCTTAGTATTAGACTTTGATTTAATTTAGGAATCATCCAGGGTAACAAAGGAGGTTGCAACTAACAATTTATTGTCCTTATTAGTGAGGCTGTTTATTATTTTCTTGATTAATTCATTTAGTTTATGTCAATCGTTCCCAACCTGAGGGTCCCAACACCCACTAGAGGTCGCCAAAGCTTCATGAGGAGTTGTGAGGCCTTCCTGATTTTAAGGAGTGTAAGAAAACAATTTTAAAAATATACATTTGGCTTATATTTCAGCATTTCATTCATTTCTCTGAATACAACTAAATGAAATTGTTATTTAAGATATAGACTTTAAAAAATCTCACAGGATACAGGCACAGTGAAGACCTGACCACAATATCCACAGCCTTCACTCTACTGAAAAGCCTCATCCTGCATTAGAAAAGTATACAGAGAAACAACCAAAAAGTACAAAGAAAATGGTCAAGTATCAGGTGGACCAAAACACAGATTTTTTTTTTTTTTTTTAAAGAAGTCTATTATATCTGTATGATTTAAAAAAAAAAATAGAAAAATCCATGATACAAAAGGAGAAAAAGTTCAACTAAAATATCAGAAAAACTAATCTCTGATTCAGTATACACTGGAGGAAATCCACTCAAAATGAATCTAGATTGTTTTCTTTTGAACTGCTATTGTTATGCGTTGAATTTAATACTAAATATCCACAAACTATGCCAGGGGTCATCATTTCACTCAATAATATAAAAGGGTCCCCTATAATGTCACATCATAGTGAAAATGTCATTCACAATTAATGAAAGTAATATATTTAAATAGATGATTGATTTGGCCTTGATTTGTCAAACCAACAGTACAGAATCCAGAAGTAGCAGTTCAGTTTTGCTAAATATTTTGATTGATTATTGAGAAAGAAAGAGAGGGAGGTTTATGTCTCCTTCCTGTGACATTTAAGGGTATTTATGTCTTTTTTGAGAGTAGAACCTTTTCATTTCATTTTCAATAGGATTTTTGCTCTGACCCTTCTTTGTTTTTGAACTCTTCTACAGTTCACCTAACAGAAAGCTAATTACCTAAATTGTCTGGCAGAACGTACTACACATATATAAATATATATATATATATATATATATATATATATATATATATATATATATATATATATATATATACATATATATAAAGCTGTAAAAGCTTTGTGTTATACATCGTAATCTACCTTGTCTCTGTAAGTGCCTTTTCCAGACCGCAGCAGAACCTTTTTTAAAAAAAAAAAAAAAACACATTTTGGCTCATAGACCAGCATTATTGGAGCATTTGAATTGCATGGTCCAGACCATCCAGGGGCCTGTGTCCCCGGCCTCGCTGTCCTGATAGTGCCTTGGTGTCTTGAGCCTGCTGTGCTGCAGAGAGGCCCAGCTGCTGCTGCTGCCACCGCTGCTGCTACTGCTGCACATACTCTCTCTGTAGTGAAGAGACGGCAACAGCAAGCTGTCTAACCTCCACAATAACCGCCTTATGTAATCACTCTGGCTAGAGACAGACCAAAATAGCCCAGACTGAGCAGCCCTGCCCTCTTGTGGCAACCAGCTGTCATAACACTGGCCTGCTGAGCCTCTACAGGGAGTCAGACATGGCGGCTGCCTTTAGCAGCATCCTGTGCAGCTCACATGAACATCTAAATAACTGCTCCAACTGATGCAGCAGAGAAATATGTTAAATGAATGATACAAAAGTTAAGCAGTTAATAGATTGATTCAAATAAATTGTGTTTGCATTGGTGCCGTGGGTTTCTCTGAGCTCTGGTTCCCTGTTTGTTAGTTGTTTTTGACTATTGTGGACTCAGTATATCAGTATTTATGTAGGTTATCTTATTAGTTTACTAGTTTTCATACGTTGTAACATTCAATTGTTTTAACTTAACTTCAATGTTCCCACAGCCTATAGACATGGATAGGACCAGGAAATCTAAGTGTGTTTTGTTTCTGTCTTTACAGTTTCCTGGACAGAATTGACTCCGTGAGACAGAATGACTACACACCAACGGATCAGGTCAGTCTCATTGATGTGCACACTTTGTAGTTTGTAAATCAACTCCCATGATTGTTACTGAATTTATATGCCCTCATTTCCATATTTTGCAGGACTTGCTACGCTGCCGAGTGTTAACTTCAGGGATTTTCGAGACGAGGTTCCAAGTAGACAAAGTGAACTTTCAGTAAGTCTTACTCAGATTTCACTAAACACACATGATGAAGACATGACTTCACTAACTAATAACTTGGCCTGGCCAGTTATTGATATTCTGATATTCAGCATTTTTGTTCAGCATCGGAATCTGTGTTTGCTTCTTTTTAAAATCTGATTGCCAGTAACATAAATTACTTTTGAAATGTGCCAATCTGGCCCTGCAGCAGCCTCTCTGTTGCCATTCTGTGGTCTTAGTCAATATCCTTTCCATAACACAACCTGAATCAACACTGATGGCTTTGCCTGTAAACATATAAAAAGGGATAATTCGGATTATTTTAAGGGGGTTGTATGAGGTACTTAGCCATAGTCAGTGTATTAGCAACAGTAGATGGTGAACTCACCTTCAGTTTGTAGAAGCAGCAGTATAAAGAATATTTTCACTACATTACTTTGCTGTCAGACAGACTTTTCTTCTGGGAACAAGACAAGTATCACTTTCTCCAAACCATAGGCAAGAGCAGTAATTTTACCTCATACAACACAGGGGTTTCTGTGTTCTATGAGTGTTTCTGTGTTCGTTTTTGTCATTTTGTGACTTTTGTGAATCTGAAATATTCTTTTAAAACACACAACACCAGTCACACAATAATATAAACTAATTAACAGTTTGAAGCGGGAGCAGACCAGTTCTGTGAGGTAAAATGACTGATTTTTCCTATGGAGTTTGGTTGGTTTGGAGAGAGTGATATTTGGTTCATGTAACAGTACTTGCCTGCTTATATATTTATATTTTTTAGGCATTTTTGCTTCCGTGCCGGTACTCCTCTCTGCCTCTCCAAACTGGGGGTGTGCTGGCCGCCATCTGCTGTAGTTAATACACTGATGGATTAGTACCTCAGACAGTTCCACTTCAAAACATCCAAAATGTCCCTTTAAAGGCATTTCTTAATTTTGACATTAAATTATATTGGTTCCAAATACTGGCTATTGGTTCCCTTGATTAATAATGGGCTGTATTAGCCCTGAAAAAAACATTGGTCAGCCTCAAGATTGCCCACATGTTTTTTTAATCATATAAATGCTCCAAAAAGGTCCTTTTTAATACCTTGTGATTTTTATTTTTAAAATCTAACTTCAGTACTGTAAATCAGAAAGTCTATTTCAAAACACAGAACGTCCTAATTTCCCAGTGCAACTCACCAAAATACAGAAACAAGAAAAATCAACCAAAACACTTTCAAAGAAATGAAGACAAAGAGAAGAGAGTACAGAAGCTCCTGTATGAAAATCTGTGTCATTTATTTGTTCCCACCTCATCTCTTTACTTGAATCATTATTTTTAAAAAAACATGGTATGATGCCCCATTTCAGGAATTATCTTCTGTCCCATCTACATTGTTTCATAAGCTGCAACTTTTCTTAAGTCTGTCACCAATTCCTGAAAAGGAGGTTCTGCAGGGTTTTTCCAGTTTCTGCGAATAATTTTCCATCAAACATTACTGAGGCGACACGCTTTTTTAAAACATTTGCCCTCTTGGGTGTTATTGCTATATTTACCATGGCCTCGTGTTAAGAGCTTGAAGTGACATAAGTACATAACCCTTAACAGCAATGTGCCCTTGAACAAAACACAGAAGCCCAACCTGCTCAGCAGCTGAAAGGTGAGGTGGAAAAGAACGTCATCTAAGTGCCTAAAATGTAAAATTAATCCTCTGCGGTCAACCGGTGTGATTTGTGACCCAGCTGAAAGTTATTGACCATTGGTTGCAGTTATAAGAGCAGCCAATAAAAGTTGGAGTAAATGTTTTGTAACCGCTTTGGTGATGTCAGATGAGATGACCCAGTTCCGCCGTCGCAGACACAACAGACTTATTCTACCATCTGAAACGGGCCTTTGTATCAAATTATATCATCCTGAATGATTGATATAAAAGCTCTGGGACATGACTTCCCTTTGGGTGTGCATTTTTCATTATTCAGCTTCGATGACTTCAAAACATCCAGTCCAGGTCACCCAGGGTACTGTTAATAATGTTCTTCATATCATTAATTTATTAATTCATGAATTGATTATTCATGTATCCAAACTTGTCCCATTGTCCCCATCTAATATCTCTGTTTGCCAACCAAGCCTAAGTTCAAGGACAGATTTAGCTCAGGACAGAAAATCTTTTGTGTTGATCTAAAAAAAAACAAAAAAACCCAAAAAGTATCTTTATATGAATAATTTTTAATATTAGGAATGCATTTTATGGATTTTTTTAGCCGATATAATAGCTGAAAATTGCCTGATTCTCATGGCAGACATCAATAGGATGACTGATCATTTCCATAAATCCTGTCTCCCCTATATTAAGATGTGGGACACGGGCCATACTAAAACATCAAAATACACATCAAATAAATTTTACCCAAAGATGGTTTCTGTCAATTTAGGTAGTTCTTATGCTCCGATGTTTGTTCAAGTGTTCGTTTTTCAGATTGTTTGGTTGTAATTAGTTAATTGATCATATGAAAATGGGGTTTCATACCATGATTGTGTCAGCTGGCTATGTGGGCGAGATCTTGAAAAGATGGTTCCAATGCTGGTCACTACTGCACAGAGTCTGGCTCCAAATGACATCACCAGTACAAGATGGCAGTGCCCATATTTTGGATGCTTTGGCTACAGTTTTGTACAGTGGGAGGGAGTGGAGACGTCATCCATATTTCCTTTGTTGTCCCCCTGATGGAACAGTGGGTGATGGTAACATGCTGGTAGGTTGAAAAATTCAAATCATGGTTGAAACAAGAGCCAAATATTCAAGCAGCCTCTTGTAAAGTCTGTAAAAAGGACGTGCAGCTTTTCACCATGGGAGAGTCTGTGATTTCAAGCCATGTGAAGTGTACAACATAGTTGGGAACTTTTGATTAGGCTAACGCCACACTAAAGTTTATTGAACATTCACTGGCAAATTTTCAGACTAAGTGATAGTCGATTTTCAGGAGGGATTGAGGGGGATACAATATGGTAGTCCCTTTAAATGACATGACTAATAATGTTAAGGGCATCATTAGTTCCTTCCAACAACTGAAAATGTAGCAAATGTTAGACTTATGCACAGCTAGCCAGCTAGCAGCTAACTTAAGCTTCACTTTACAGATAGTATAGAAATGTAAACTATAGACTCTGCTTTATTTACCCTCTTTGTTGTCCTGTCATCAATTCTTACTATGGATCATATGAAATATTTGATCACTCACTAATAATGCTGTGGGCATTTTGGTTTCATTTGGTTTCACCTCTGGTTAGGGTCAGCCAGGTTATATTGGATACCCACTGTACATACAGACAGGTGTCACATTTTGAAACATGAAACTTTGTTGTGTTTTCTTTAAAATTATTACCCCTCTGTAGAATGCTATCATGAAACATAATTTTGGGTTGTTTGCTGCTCAGTAACAACTTTGACATAAACCGTTACATTTTATAGTTGATATTTATCAGCCACAATTTATTATAGAACAACAAATAATATATACATTTCCCATTATTGGGCGATAATTTATAATTTTAATATTTATCATGCATCCCTAGTTCAAATAAAACTGGTGTGTAAATGTTTTGAGGCTAACTACAGTACAATATGTACCTAATGTCCCACTGGAGATATTAACTCTTTGATTAAAGAAGGCAGCAGCGAGTGTGTTGTTGTGTCTCAGTCTGACCCAGTATTCTGTCTCCTCCATAGCATGTTTGATGTTGGGGGCCAGAGAGATGAAAGGAGAAAATGGATCCAGTGCTTTAACGGTGAGACTTTCAGCCTTTTTTTCGTGTTCCTCTTTAAATCACCACACTATATGTCGTCGACCAACAACATATTCTCCTCCAATCACATCTCGTCTGTTTTACAATTTTCTGCCAGCATCATATCAGCTCTTATTTTTCAGGTATTCTTTCATATACATGTGTAATGTTAGAGCGGTCCTGATGTAATTCCTCTGCTCTCCTTCTAGACGTCACTGCTATCATCTTCGTGGTGGCCAGCAGCAGCTACAACATGGTAATAAGGGAAGACAATAACACCAACAGGCTACGGGAAGCCCTGGACCTCTTCCGCAGTATTTGGAACAACAGGTGAGACCAAAATATGACGGATACCAGAATTTCCCTTTAAATACACCAGTTTAATCCTCTTATGAACAGGTCATTAAAGAAACCATAGGGCGCCCCTGTGACATCTGCCATCTTTCTCACCCATAATTATTAAATTTATGTCTTCACTGTCAAGACTGCTAATGACGACATTAAAAAACAAAAAAAAAAGAAAAGAAAAACATTCTTCTCAGAATTAAATCATGCACTTCATGTCATAGAAATTAAACTGATGTTCAAAGGATCAGTAGTTCCATCTCTCGTCTGTCTTTTAGCAAATTAATAAAGGCAGTCTAATTATTTTATACTGGAAAAGGGCAAAAAATATCCATCAGATAATGTTAATTTAAATAAGTTCAGAGAACTGAAATGTAAACAGTTGTTAACCTTCTCTCATCTTAATGTTGCTGTTGTTTTTTATGTATTTGTGTTTCAGATGGTTACGCACTATATCGGTCATATTATTCCTGAACAAGCAGGACATGCTGGCTGAGAAAGTATTAGCTGGAAAATCCAAAATTGAAGACTACTTCCCCGAATATGCTCGCTACACCATACCAAATGAAGGTTTGTGCTCCACTGACATACCCAGAGTATTAACCGAGTTCCTCTTTACATCAGACAGTGTTTGACTGTGAATCTGCTGCTCTTTTAGCAACTCCTGAACCCGGTGAGGACCCAAGAGTGACGAGAGCTAAGTTCTTCATCCGGGACGAGTTTCTTGTAAGTGCATCAGCGTACGTCTGAAGTTAATGAATATTCAGCCACGATTAGCCTCATCCTGTTCATTCAAAACTCTGTAAATTAAATATCAGCTGTGCATTTTATGTTGCTTTGAACTTGATAAAACACTTTTGCTGATTGTTGCCTTCTCATGAGGACAAGTCATCTGCAGATGAGCTGCTGGAGATTTTCAGTATCTGGTCATATTGCTGTAGAAATTCTGTACAATAAGCCAGAGCCGGATGGCCCATTAGGCAATATAGGCAAATGCTAAGGGCGCCGTGGCCTCCATTTCTTGAATTTACAGGAAGGCCCAAATAATTAAGCATTTTTTGTGTACAACATTTTACAAAGTTTATTAAGTTGTTCCTCTCTCAGTAACTCTTAAAAGTGTGCATATTTTAAGGGAGTCTTGTGTTACTTCAGTTACTAGTTATCTTAGCAGGTAAGAGAGCAAAAATATGTAATTAAAATGAACCAAACAGAAATCAGGCGACTGTTTCATGCGTTCTTACAGGACATCAGTTGAGTAAACGATCCTTCAGTGTGGCCAAGGACACACTGTGTACACACTGCTGAAAGGATGTGGTCACAGACAACCCAGACCAGCTCTGAATGTGGTCTGAATGACTGGATCTCAATGTGTCCTCTAGGGACGAAATTATAATCAGTTTTGTGATAAATTTCCCAATGATGAGTATAACTGTTTCAAATGTTAATTATCGTGATCACTGTGTTTGATTACCGCGTTCTGAACAACTCACAGTAAATTCTGTCCAACATCAACCAAAGTTGGCAACAGTCTTCCAGACACACAGGCGCACTGTACAACAGGGTAATGGGTTTTTTGCATCAATGAAAACATTGACATCACTAAGGACGTGATGTCATTTAAATCGTTCAGAGGTTTTCAGTATAAAACTTGGTGGAATGATTTCAGTGTATCAGTACTCTTTGAATATTTTCAGCACATTTTAACAAAACCAGGATAATGATTATAACATGATAATTTTGGTTCATATAATCTTGATATGAAATTTTCACACTGTTTGATCTTTAGCATCCTCAGTGCATTGTGGATACATTCACTTTTGATAGGATCTCGCCCGGACGCATGTTAATATCAGGTGTAAATGGACTCAGAGACCAGTTTTAGTAATTTCAGGGTCAAAAATGCCCAAAAGAGGATCTTGAACTCAGCTCAGATTATATTCCACCCCTCTAACGTCTGTCCCGTCTGTCCCCCTCAGCGGATTAGCACTGCGAGTGGCGACGGCAGACATTACTGCTACCCCCACTTCACCTGCGCCGTGGACACAGAGAACATCCGGCGGGTGTTCAACGACTGCCGGGACATCATCCAGAGAATGCACCTGCGGCAGTACGAACTCTTGTGATGGGAGACTCCGCCTCCATCAGCCTTCTGTGTTTTTTCTCCACCATTCTGCATCCTTGATGAACCCTTCCTCCTCCTTCCTCCTCCTCCTCCTCCTTTTCCTTGTCCTACCTTATCCCCCACCCCCCTCCTCCCCCCCAAAGAAACCTTCAATGACCCCTGACCACCCCTCCTGTCGAGGACTATGAAGTACTACTGAAGTGTGTCAAATCCTCTTCCTCTTCTTAACTTCTTAGCTTTTTGTACTTCTTCTCTTTTTTTTCTCTGAGACCGATTCATCCCCATTTCACCGACGTGAAAGGAAGGTTGGGGAACAAAGTTGTTGCGTGCCGCTTTTTTTTTTTTTTTTCTTTTTAATCCTTCCTTTTTGAATGCCTTGATTTTTGTCATTCCACTAAGCCTTGGGCTACCTCCTGTTTTTTTGCCCCTTTGTGTCCTTCTGTTTTTTGGCTTTGTCATTGGACCTGGACTGATGGGTGTGGAGACATAAAACACACCTACAGGACCTCAGTGTAGAGGCAGAGTGAGAGTGTATGTGTGCGTACGTGCGTGCGTACGTGCGTGTGTGTGATGAAGAGAAGGAGGAATGCCATGTGAGAGAGCACATGTGTGTGTGTTTATGTTTGTGTGTCACCTGCCGGTTAAAGCCGGCGCCACCACCATGACCTTTGCCCCCTTTTTTTCACCCCCTCTCACCCACTTCTCCTCTCCGCATGGACGCCGACTGGACGCCACCGGAAAGGAGCGGACGGAGGGGAAACCGAGTGGATGAAGAGATAAATGCACTTTGCATCAGGTTCCTTAATAACTTTTTTTTTCGTTGTTGTTGATGTTGTTTTTTTTTCTCCAGAGGAAGCATACACACAATGTAGCATCACAATATTTATTACCCTGTCACGATGTTAGCTTGCCGAGCTGCAGGGTGCGCCGAGCAGCCGAGAGACATGTGGAGCGAAAGATTAAAAGTGGGAGGGGGCAGGAAATTACGATGATGACATGAAGAAGGATTTAAAAAAACGAAGGAAAAGGACTGAGCTCTCTGCACCTTAGCCCTGCTGCCTCCACGGACTCGGACCTGCCTCCTTTTTTCCACACAAACCATCCTTTTAGCTTAGAGATACTGATGGGAGGGGAGGGGGGATGGGGGGAGGGACGGGAGAGAAAAATGTATTGTTCTCTTTTTTTTTTTTGTTTTTTGGTTTTGTTTTTTGTTAACTTGTACACTGTGCAAGGTTGAATTATCCTGTACAGACTGTAAAATGTAATATTATTTTGTACAACTTAATTGAAAGAAAAACAAATCTACTTGTAGATCTTTGTGCCTTGATTATGGCTGTACCTGTAAATGAGCTCAGATGTAAGTATGTTTTCGACTGCGCTGTACAGCTTGATGTCAATCTCTATCAGCAGCGGAAGACTGCGGGTAGGGGACTTTCTCTGTAGAGTTTAGTTTTTTCTGGTTTATAAAAAAAGAGGAAATGCTGTTTAGTAAAAAATAAAAAATAGGGAAAAAATCCTAAAAACCTGTATACATTATGCAAATTAACCACTTACCTGCAGTGAAGACCAGATGTTGCAGCGCCATGCCTTTTTTTTTTCTTTCGTTGGTTTTATTTTTCCTCCTTTTATTTTATTTTATTATTTTTTTTTGAATTTTACAGCTTTAAACAAACATTGGAAATCCATTGAAAGTGTCCAAATTGCAACCTGGTGTTGTTTTAATAGGAACCAACGTTTTTTCAATATGAAGTGTGTCTGAGATCTGTACTGATGTGCGTGCCTGTGCGCATGTGTACATAAAACAAACATAGACTCACAGACGCATTGTATGTGTGCGTGTGTGAGTGCGCGCGCGTGTGTGAGTGAGTGTGCGTTGTGTGTAAAATTTTATAAATGTATGTACATGTAAATTTATAGGTCTATATAAATATATATGTACAATTATACATGTTTAATTATGTGTGTGCCTAGGTGTACATACCTATGTATGTATACGGTAAATATGTATACATACACACATAGGAAAGCATGTTTAGAATGGAGATGAATAAATGAGAGCGTGCAATATTAGTGATTCTTTGGTCCTTTGGAGCCATACCCGATGGCACAGGCACTATGAATGTGTGAGCAGCACCCAACAAGACAAGCTCTTCTCCTTGTACAAACAGCATCAGCCTTTTCTTCTGCTACAGTACACGTCTATCCCCAAAAGAGAGTGAACTGACTGGAGGTGCAAAAACCTTGTTTGGCCTGGGAGGATGATTAAATGACATTTTTATTTTCTTTAAATAAAGAGGCACATTAGAGGACTTTGCTTTATTTCCATCTTGGTGTCCAGTTGTGTCCAGATTTGTTACCACTGAGGGTTATTTTGTGTTATTATTTTTTTTTCTGTGGATGCTGCTGTGAAGGTAATGTACATACAGGAGATACGTGTGGGTGAGTACTGCTGGGTACATGCAGTATCTTTACTGTGTTTCAGCTGAATTGTTTTGGTGTAAATAATGGCCTTTGTCTCAGTAGACATTTTGACTTGTCATAGTGGGAAAAGAACAGGTGTTACTAATAACATTAACAGTGGCTCCATTCCATTCAAGTGTCCCAGTAAGCCATGACAACAGAAGGGTGTGCCAGGCATAAAGGGGGAAAATGAAAGGAGGAAAACTTTTTTTAATATTTAGAATGAAGCCAAAATGTCATGAATAAGGTTGAAATGTCAAAAAGAAAGTCAAACTTTCAGTATTAGTGCCAGGTATAAGAAAAAAATAAAACCAGTAGAATATTTTTTCTGTTTTTCTTAGAATAAAGTCAAAATGTTGAGAATTAAGTTAAAATGTTGAGAAAACAAGTTGAAATATTGAGAAGAAAGTTGAACTTTAATCATCAGCCCTAGTACTCTTCCATACATGACAGTGTAACAGTGAGCACCATGAGTAATACCAGGACCCTAAAACTGAAGCAGCTAAATGGTATTCAGCCATCAGTCATTTGATGGCTGTAAATGATGGCAGTCATTTACACCTGTGTTTCTTCTACTGTGACAGGGCAAAGTGTCATCTCTGTGAAAGGCATATTTAGATCTCCTGATATAACATGATCTGTACAACTTCTGATTTAAAGGCTCACAGCCTCACAGGTGATCTCAGTTTCAGTCTGATCCGACCTCTGCTCAGGTTAAAGGTCCCGGGGATTGCTGAGCTCCCAGGACTCCTTGCACACAACAGTCTGATAAAAGTGTTATTCAGTGCAGCAAAGCTGACAGGAGAGTCAGAGAGGTGTCAGTCGAAGAGCTATACTCAGGCAAATAATTTTAAAAATCACCTGTGAGGGTCTACTGTGGGAGTTCAGGGGCTTTTGTACAAAATGAGGTCTGATTCTAAAAAGTCAAGCACCAGTGGCTTGAATCCAGGTTAACATCTTTCACCGACTTTCCAGCGTTAATCTGTCCCAGTCACAAAGAAGATAAAGACTAGGGCCATAGCAGGGCAATATGGATAAAATTCCTCCTCTATTTGAAAACTTTTGTCTGTTGGTCAAACGAAACAAGAAATTTGAAGACTTCACTTTGGGCTGAGAACTTGTCAGACTTTTTCACAAGTGTTTGGTGCTATATTGACTAAGCAATTACTGTTGGAAGAAAAAAAAAAGATAGATTCATTGATACTAAAAATAATTGTTAGTTGCAGCCCTATACTTGAATAATCCCATTATTTAAACCTGATAAATCATCATACTGATACAGAAATCATTTAAAAATCCAGCATTTGGTGCTCACTGGTTTACAACATTACTGATTACCTGATACATACCAGGATATTACACCACCACGATATAAAAACTCAGACAAATGTATACTGTCTCACAGTTTACATGTTTGTATTGTCTAACCCTAAAGAATAGAGCTGCAATGATTAGTCAATTAATCAATTAGCTGTCAACTATTAAATTAATCAGCAGCTATTTTGATAGTTAATCAGTTAGGTGTTTTAAGCCAGTTTTGTAAGAAAGAAGAGGAAGAAAGATTCTCTGATTTCAGCTTCTGACATTATTTTTTTATTTATTTGATCTTTTATGACAGTAAACTGAATATTTGAGGATGGCCTTTGGATAGTGATCAGCATTTTTCACCAATTAATGACACTTTATGAACCAAAGAACTAACTGATTAATTGAGAAAACATTAAAAAGAATCATAAATATTGAAATAATTGTTAGTTGCAGCCCAAAAATAGAAGCAGATGAATAAAAGAGGGATTTTTTTTAGCTTTAAGACCAGTGAAATGTGAACTGTATCTCAGTATCAGGAAGACAATTAACTCCTTTTTTTCTTTTGCATTCATCACGTTCACAGACTTTAAAGGGACAGTTCACCCCAAAATCAAAAGTACATTATAACTCTTACCTTTAGTGCTATTTATCCATTTAGAGTGTTTGTTCTGATGTGAGTTGCAGAGTTTTGAAGATATCAGCTGCCTTCTCTTGAATATAATGGAACTAGCTGGCCACTTTGACAATTACTCAAGATAATCCACAGACCTGGTTGTGGGCAGTTCCATGTAGGAACTGCTGTCTTTCTACTAAACAGCACCCATCAATCTTATTGCTGTGAAAAAGGAAGTGTGCATCCGCTCATGGACGAGAGGTTGCATTTCAGCCGAGGAGGCCACCATTAAGCTTTACA
The DNA here is from genome assembly GCF_056507025.1 of Lutjanus erythropterus. NCBI lineage: Eukaryota > Metazoa > Chordata > Actinopteri > Lutjaniformes > Lutjanidae > Lutjanus > Lutjanus erythropterus. The sequence continues at coordinate 17,590,822 of NC_139328.1, forward strand.
TCCCACACTGCCACAAGCACGAGCCTTTCGTCCATGAGTAGATGCATGCTTCCTTCTGCATGGTGACACAGCTGGTGGGTGTAGAGCTCACAACAAGGTCTGTTTATTATCTTGAGTAACAACAGTCAGTCTAGTCTTTCAGTCTAGATCTAAATGGAGAAATAACACCACAGGTAACTGTCCCTTTAACATCCCATGATATTTCAGTCCTTCCGGGATTTCACAGGCCTTTTTTGAGATTGTTGTGGCCTAAAATGCCTGATTTCATTTTATATAAAATTATTAGGCATGTTGCATTGGTTTTAGAGTGTTTTTTTTTTAATTATGAAGTTATTATTAGCAATTATGAAAGTGCTGATGCAACTGAAAACTGCACCCGCACCCCCCAAAAAGTTTTTTCTATTCCACTAAGAAGCTGATTGGTGCACATCAACCTCTGGTTTACACCACACATCTCTAAAACAGGGCGTCAAGATTCTGATTTATTTATTATGTACAGTTCATCATAAACGTTTGAACAATTTGGCAAAAACCCTCACAAACATTTGGCACAGAAAGTCAGCAATAAATATATTCAGATATGCATCATAAAAATAACAAGAAACCTGGATGGATCATCAGACATCAACAAGAGAAACAAACAGTGTTCATAATGCGAGATGATCAGTGTGTTTACATCAGATCACAGTTAACATCAGAGTGAGGAGACATAAACCACCATCTGACCAGGGACACTTAGTATTTACATATGTACATGTTTGATTTGTCTCACTTAATGCCACATGTGTTGTGTACTTTCTAATGATTCAGCCAGTGACAGGAAAAAGTCAGTGACACTTAACTTTTCTGTGATTAAAACTTCATGGTGCAATAAGCTCCACCTGTCTGGCACTCCAAGGAAGGTAAAACAAACACCGGTGAGGAGCTCTAACAACAATTTGGCCCACATCATCATCAGTAGTGATAAACGTTTGAGTCCTTTAAAGACATTTAAAATATATACTCATGTCCTTCACAGTGCCGCAAAACATTTGGACAAACAGATCGAGGTTGCACGAACAGATTTTTGACCCGTTCGGGAGAGGAACGTCACATTTTCCAAATCCTCACATCAGGTGTTTACCAACTCCGTGGCTCTCGGTCCTGGGACGTGTGGTGCACTCTGGGTAGTGGAGTTCACAGAGACTTGTGCTTCCCCAGCAGGCAGAGGCTGAGGCACTGCAGCAGGCCTTTCATCCACATACAGTGAGCCAGGAAGAGCAGCAGCAGACAGGCACCGGCTGAACAGTACACGCCGATCACTGTGCTCTCCTCAGGCAGGAAACACTTGGACAGAGCGTAACTGCCAGGTGACACCGACGCCTGAGAGAGAAGAGGAGAATGAATGAGTTAGAGGTGATGATCAGTGTCAATTTTTCATTTATTCAACCGTTATTTACTGCTTGGGGATACATTGAGGGGTGGCCCTCATTGTAAATAATGCTGAGATTACATTTGGCAAAAAACGCGGAAATACAATATAAACAAAACAAGAACAAAGAACAGGAAAACTTTTTTTTTTAAAGAAAATAAAAGCTCAGATATCAGCAGTTTAAGATAATTCATGATTAAAGCAATTTACATGTTAAAAGGAACAAAAAACAGGAAAATGATAAGAAAAAGAAAAAAGATTTCTAAACATGTTTTTAAAGTCTCTCAAAATTATCAGCAAATTCATATTTAAAGCGACACAAGCAGCATGAATTGTTCCAGTCCTGAGAGCAGCTTCGATAAGCTCCTGCGCTGACGTCCAACACTGAAGTTATGTATGTAAATAAATATTCACTGGTGTTTTTAGCAGACGAGGCTCCTCAGCCACCAGGGGGCCTCCAAAAACAGAAAATGTGAACTTTTATTTGGTTACTTGCTGCATGTTTTTATCTTAATTGTACCATTTTAAAAAAATCCCATCTCTGATTTTTCATAGCCTCCAATAACATGATGTAAGGGTGCTATTTGAAACATTCAATTATATTTATTGTAAATATTCATCTTGCAAACTCCATGAGGGTAATCATGTGATACAGTTGAAAGTTCCACTATTTGCGTCCCAGGAACTAATTTGCTGTTTTCAGCATGTAGGCTGCAGCTCAGAGGTTGTTCTTGTTTCCCGAGGACTTTAAAACATTGATAGCGGACGCTGCAAAGCCGCTTGAAGCAAGCGACCAATAGCAGACTTACACCCTCACTGTGCATTTGGTGAGTCAGACTCGCCTGAAATAAAGATTTCTGCCGATACGACAGGTTGATAAGATGATGCTAATTACGTTAATGTGATGCAAATATAGAGTAAAGTGTCTGAAATGGATATCAGAGTTGCTTCTGTAATGATTGTTCAGCATTGATCATGTGCATTCCTTCCACATTACATATTGAATCGCCCATCTTAAGAGCTGTCCTCCTGATTATTATGAAACCTTTGAGGAACAGGCACCATAGAAGAATATCTGTCAGCAGTAGTTGTACATTTGAAAATCACTGTATATTTTGTCTGCATTCTGAAAGAGTAGGAATAACAGTATGTTAATTCCTCTACAGGAGAGACTTAATGTTCTCTGCAATTTGGTGGATCAGTATGGCAGTCGGCCAAAATGAGTTGGAAAAGAGCAAAAATCCAATATCGTGCTTCCCTTTAACAAAGTACTCATTTAAATGATCCCTAGCCCTGTATGTTCACCATGTCTCTGTGCAGATGGTGTGATGTGGCTTTTTAAGCTTTGAGAGAAAACAAAGCTACAGTGAAAACAGTGAAGTTGTGAGCCGGACACCTCAACAATGAGCTGAAACTGGCTATAAAGAGGGATTCTGGTGATGAGAGACCTTTTTTTACTGCAGCCACATTGATATGAAACAGATGTCACCGTGATACTAATTAAGGTCCTGTTCCATTTAGTGTAGCAGAGCCTTTTTCCAGTGAGGTGATATGCACAATAGCAGCACTCTGACTCTGTTTGACCTGAATGGAACGAAACCTTAAGTATCATTGGTAATACCTGTGTTTTCTCTACTTTCGTGTCAAAATGGCTTCTATAAAAAGGTCTGTTCTCTGTTCATCTCTATGAGAAATCCTTCTTTTACAGTGTCATCTTGATATATTGTTATTATAAAAAATGATTGATTATTTTTATACATAAAAATTCAGACAAATAGAGTTTTATTTTTCTGCTTTTCATTTTGATTTGTTAATGATTTGGAGCTGAACTCTCTGGTGGGTGTTGTTTTACTCACCAGGATGAAGCTGGGGTTGTTCCTGTTCCTCCAGCTGAAGGATGGCACGCTGATTTCTGGGTATTTGTTGTCATGGAGAACCTCACATCCGCTGTGGGTGTGTCCACTCAGGATGAGGCGGGGCTTAAACCACTGCAGCAGCTGAGGACAGAGAACACACACACACACATTCACCTCAGAGACCGGTTGCTGCTCGCTTACATCATCAGTTTCATCACCATCACCATCATCATATGCTGTTTCTAGACGGGACTATTTCTGACAGCAGACGGCCGTACTGTATTTTAATTGGATGAAACCGCTTCAGAACAGATCGGTGCTTTTTGAGAGAGAGAGAGAGCAGAGGAGGTGTGATCAGACTGCAGAGTGCTCACCCTCTGTGAGGCCTCCTTCGACAGCACGTCATACTTCTCTCTGAACAGCAGGTGTCGCTCTTCAGGCGGCGCCGCGTCCTGTCCTGTGCAGCCGGCATCACTCACTCTGTACAGAGGATAGTGCTGGAGAACAGGGACAAGAGGATATTTTAATAATACTGACAGGAGTTTATGTGCAGCAAAGATAATGGGATACTTTAGTCCAAATATTGTGCTGCAACAACAAACATGTAGCTAAGGAACTGTGGAAAAAATTACACAAAACTGCATTATCACTTGTTCTAAAACAAATAATCAAATAATAAATTAGTCCACGGTATTTTGTTATTTTACTTTTGTCATTTCTATTTTCATTTGTTCATCTGTATGAATATCTGTGTTCCTTTTTGAACAAATATAAAAGTGGACTGTAGATGCACTGAAAGTAGGATGTGATGCCCCAATAACGTAGATTTGTAAAAGATTTGTAAAAAAGACAAAAAAAAATAAATAAATAAACTGGTCAATCAACAAAATTAATGGAGAAAATTTGGTGGCTGAGTAATAATTTCATTCGTTTATCAAGGAAAAATACCAAATGTTTGCTGGTTCAAGTTTCTCAAATGTGAGGATTTTGTTTTTTCTGGTTTATGTGACTGTAAATTGAATATTTTTGTTGGTCAGTCAAAATGAGTAATTTATTTTGTCCACTGTGTTCTGAGTTTGTCACACCACAGGAACATGTGTTATTAGTAACCCAGCCAAATTTGAACGATTTAAAAAAATCTCGAAGTGGCGCTCCGCTGTCTCAGCGTCACAAACCACACCAGAGCCAGAGGATGGTGACAGGGTGGTGTTTTTTTTTTTCTTCTGTGTCATGTTGTTGGAACTTGAGCGAGCTGAAGTGAACTGCTGGGCTCATTCAGACTGAGAGAGTCACTGAAGGTACGTTTGTTATTGATCGGGATGTTGAGGGGAGGTGGTGTCGTTTCTGTGTCGTGGATCAAGAATCAAGAAAAGAGGGCTACAGGGCACCATGGCTCCGGCACGTCACCGAGCCATGGTTCAGGTCTGCCCAAAAAAAAATCCTGACAACAGAAACTGAACAGTTTAACAGTATACCTCCACAAGTCAACACTACATAGCTCTCAGTGTTTCCACATGTTTTCAGCAGATGTTTTCTGACGTGTGTAATGTGTTTGGAACAAAAACTCCCTTTTTCCTTTACAGGGACTTTAAAACACATGTGGGACAGAAGCGTACGGTTGGGAAGACTGTGACCCCTTCCCTACTTCCTTCTCCCCGACTTCAGGTCTCCTTTGTCAGACCACTTCCATCTTTAAACTCAGCCTTCATTTTGATATAAACTACACACATAACTGTCTGTCTGTCTGTCTGTCTGTCCACAGACCTGGCAACAGATTCTGGTACTTCCTGTTCCAGTAGGTGTCTCCAGGATCACTTTTGTTATGGTGACACACACACACACACACACTCACAAGGTGAAAAACAATGCTCTGCTGTCATGGCTGGGTAATGCTATAAAACTGCAGCTGCAGCAAATATTCTCATTTGAGAACCAGATAATGTTTGGCATTTGTGCTTTCATGAATAAGTTTAAACCATAAATCAACAGCTTAAATCATTTTCTTTACTAGATTTGTTTTAAGGATGGGTTCAGGAATGTTTAAATCTGTCTTAATACAATATTCAAATGCCCTTAAGTATGTTGAAACAGTTACTGTAATAATCATTCCTCCTGTGCATGCTGGCTGCGAAGTCATCTGTTTTAATGTAAGTGATGGGAGACAAAATCCACCGTCCTCTTTGCACCTTCAACGTTTTTCCGACTTGTTCTGAAAATTGGTCACTTTAATTGTTTGGGAGATTCTGCAACACTGTTTTCCTGTGAAACTCCAGCAGTGTTTTGTGAACTAAAAAGCTAAACCTGACCTTCACTCGGCGTGAGCGTGAATACATAATGACTGAATTTTCATTTTTGGGTGATCTATCCCTTTTAATGATGCTTGCAGTTGCAATTATTCTTAAGCTATTAATTGGCTAACCAGCGACAAGAAAATAGTAAGAAACACAAGTTTGTGCAGGTAGCTAACGTCAGCTAGGGGCAATTAAATTAACATACCGTTTCATAACATTATGCTAATTACTCAAATTGCCCAACATGTAACTCTTGGCAACCAGGTTCAATCTATTCTGCTGAGCCTATAGATGACAATTTAATAATATAATATAATATAATATAATATAATATAATATGACAAATTGTGAACTGACACAAGATATGCAATGGAAGGGAAGGTGGGTGTGAAAAGTAAAAGTTATGGTCAGTGGTAGTGTAGATGGTGTCACATCCTGAAGGTTATGTTTTCCTTGTTTTCTGTTTTTGTCAGTTTTTCCTGTTTTATTTTAGTTCTCACCCTTGTCTCTCGTTTCAGGCACTTCACTTCCTGCCCCTGTGTGTTTCCCTCCTGTGTGATTGCCTGCCCCACCCTGATTGGTTTCACCTGTCCCTCATTAGCCCTCCTCCCTTGCTTATTTAGTCCTTGTGCCACCCTTTGTCTGTGCCAGTTCGTCTCTTTGTTTGAGAGTGTGCTCTAGCTCCACAGTTTTTCTAGACATATCCTACTTTTGGACCTGTTCTTGCTTTTTGTGTTCCTGTTTTGCCTGCTCACGTTTCTTCATTAAAACCCCTTGATTGAGTCCAGCATCTGAGTCCTCTTTTTGGCCTGGTGGTTTATGGGATTACCAAACTGAATAGATGAGCTATGTAAGGTCAAATTCTGTTAGGACACTTTTGTATGAACTGTTACATCCAAAATGAATGAAAAGGGACAAAACTGTAAAAACTTGGACACACGTTTCACATCGGCCATATATAGGGGTTTCCAGTTGGCTGTAGAGCAGACCTGCAGCTCACCTGTAACATGATGGGGGGTGTGGGAGGGTAGACCTGTGTGCCCTCACAGCTGTCTGTCACTCCGCTGCCTGACTGTGCGCTCTGCAGAAAAGACGACACAAAGAATTCATCAACTGTCTCAAACATCAGCCAACATTTTTCCTTCATATCCCTCCTCCTTCTGTCTGCAATCAGCCGCCACTTTTAATCTGCTTCTACAAACACTGCATTTGTTAAAAAAGAACAGAACAGCCGCTCCAGGTGCGACTGAGCTTTTGGGTATGAGTGTATTTTCTCCTTCTTCCTCACTTGACTTGAGTCTTTCACACTTGATGAGCGGCAGCAGTGGAGTGTGTTGGAGGTGCTGACAGTGTGAAAGTGTGCTACTGACTTCCAGAGACTTCTCCCCACCTGAAGAGAACAATTGAGGTCTCTGGAGAGTTTGATCAGCTCCTTCTCCACCGACTGGCATATGGGGCAGCCGTCACCGTGCAGGGCCACGCTGTTCACCAGCAGAAAACTGAAGAGAGGGAGAAAAACATCTCAGTAACTCTGGCGTGAAGTGCAGGAGAGCTGAGAGAGAGGATGCAGAGAATCGTCATATTATAATGTTTTTATTCTGGGCGCTTCAGTGAAATTGAGATCTTTAAAGAATAACTTCCCACTTCATCTTGTATGGAGGAAAAACATAGCTGCACTCACTGAACTCTTTGAGTTTAAAGGTACCATGATGGCAGGTACGTGTGATCAGGTGAGGTCTCTTGTACTTAAGACAAGATGACTTAAGACTCATTGTCATTTTCATGTGAGAATTTTTTTCTTACGGTGCAGCAGCAAGTTAATGTATGGACAGTAGAGCGAAAATACACACCTTTATATGGTGTTTAATATTAAATATTTTCATCACAAATACACTGTTTTATAATAAATACTCGGTTATACTTTTAATTGATTATAGATCATGTTTATGTGTTAAAATTTGTTTTAAGTTTTATTGTCTTCATACAACTGAATACACTTCTCAATATTTATAGGCATATAATAATAGAAAAAAACACACTCCTTCATCGACAAAAGGATAAAAAACAAAAACATATATAACTTTTCTTACAGTTAAAGGTTTAGTGTGTAAGATTTACAGGGATTTATTGGCAGAATATGGCAGAAATTGAATATAATATTAATAAGTATGTTTTCATTTGTGTATAATGACCTGAAAATAATAATAATTGTGTTTTTGTTGGTGTAGAATGAGCTGTTTATATTAACAGAGGGTGCAGGTCCTCTTCCATGGAGGCCACTATATTTAATACTACATATTTTCACCATAAATATACATTTTAATAATAGATATTTGGTTGTAGTTTTAACTGATTTCAGTTAAAGTTTAATAGTTTTTTGTATGGGTTAAGTTTTGGAAATAATTAACAGTTTTGTTGTCATGAATACATCATGAATTTGTAAACATATATATTATATTACACTTCATTCAGTGTCTGATGTTAAACTTTTTTTTTTTTTTTTTTGATTGGATTGGAAGTGATTTTCATCTTCTTTTACTTGTTTATGAAGCGTTTATTTAGCATTTTTTGTTTATTGTTGCAGTTGCTATTCTTGTAACATTTTTATTCTGTTTTATTTCATTTTATTTTATTGCTGTTTATTTAGTTTTGTTTTTTTAGTATTATTTTTGTTGTGTGTCAGACACTTTGGGCTGCATGTGTGTATGAAAATGTGCCAAGAAATAAAGCTGAGTTGAGTTTATTTAATTAGAAAATTCTCCATATCAAATGTTGGGAGAAGAAGAAGAAAAGAATAAGGCAGGTCAACACACCAGAATTGATAACTTTTAAGGTTTGCATTTAAAACTAGTTGATTTGCAGTGGAGACAAAATAAAATATTCCTACTCCCGTCATAGATTTCAGGAAAATGTGTCTGTGTTGTCACGTGAAAATAGGAATGCACTTTGTCATTTGCGTATATATTTAGGATTTCTGGAACAGTTTCCTGCCTGTCATCTTATGTAAAATCACATTTTTGGCACAGACCAACTCAGGGGATTAAACCTGTGACCTTCCAGCCCGCTGAGTCACAGTCCTGCAGCTGTGTCACGGGTCACTGTGTGTGTTGAGTCCCGTCACTCACTTGACTCCCTTCTTGGTGACGATCCTGGTGGAGGAGGCGTTGAAGACCTTCTCAAAGCGCTGCAGCTTGAACCAGTCCATCCTGCAGGGGAGACACAACGTGCTCATCACACGGCAACAAAAACCTGCTGCTCAGGCTGTCACGTCTGTCTGTCATCCGGCGCTGTTACATAAGAGCTGTGCCATCCCGCTTCCTGTTGCACGAGTCAAATCAAAGCACACACGAGCTGCTGCTGCATGTCGACATAATCCCACATCTCTGAACCACACGCATCCAACACTAAACTGTAGGATGGTTTCATGTTTTCACTGCCTCCTCCCCGGAGAAATTAACAACGACAGATTCCAACTAAAACGGTGTCACATTCAGGGGGTGGACACAATAAACGCAACATCTCTGCAATACAATGCAATACAAAATAACAAACACAAACACACAGCCTCAAAAATAACCATTAAGCTGAATAAAGACTTCATAAAAACTTAATATATATGTGCTATTATACAGGTACACATTAAATGAATTATGTCTGTCTGACTTGTTTGGGACTTGAAATACTTAAGGACTTTGTCTTGACTTCAAAGCGAAGTGTTAGGGGCTCGTAACATGCAAAACTTACCACTACCTCAACTACCACTACCACCTCAAATTTAAGGATACGGAGTCTAAAAAATGTCATAATCACCCTTCAGAAACTGAGGAAGTTAAAGTGACTTTTTAAAGTGCAGTTGTATGGAGTTTTATCTGTCGTTTACCCACAGTAGATGGAACGCTGCCGTCATACAAGCCAAATATCGCTCTCTGCAAACCAACCAGACTCCACAGGCAAAAACGTTGTTAGTCTGTTTGTGTTATTTGTGCGACTTTGGTGAATTTGAACTAATCTTTTATAACAAAGAAGTGACACAAAAACACCACCGGACAGATTGTGGCAGCAACAGACCAGCAACTCCCGTGTCCTTCGAGTTAAAAATACTGATTTTGTCGACGTGCCCTGCCAACATGATTTTGTTTGCTTGGGAGAGAATGATAGTTGGCTTATATAACAGCAAGTGCCTGTTGAAAAACACTGAAACTGATATTAATTTTGATTTTAATCATAATATGTCTTGGTACTGACCCTGCCCACAGCAGTACATTGCTTAGCTTCATACGAAGGTACTTCTGCTGCTGACCACCATCTATTGTGGGCAATACACTGACTGAAAAATCCAAACTACCCCTTCAAGTTTTTATACAATTGTAGAAAGCAAATTTGTCTGGTCTTTAAAAGGTAATGCTGGCATTTATATATATTTGTCTTACTGTGAAGAATTTTTTTTCATGGAGGACCAAAACTGCTAAACTAAATAAGCAAATAAATGACTAATAAATATGATATGCCATTAATGTTTCCATAATAAAATTTAAAACAAATGTAGGCATTAATTAATTTAAAATGTGGCATAAATTGATATTTCTGTTTTAATTTGCTTCTGTATTCATTTATTTATTTATTTTGGTAGTTTTAGTCCTCCATAGTTTTTAACTAATGTTACCCAAATAGGAGTAAATACTACATTTATTGTGGATTATGAGGGTAAACTATGAGGGATTGACTCCAAATAAACTATAGTGTCCATGTTCACTGTAATTAAGTCTGTGTGTGCTGCAAATTCCTAAAAACAACACATCAGACGTGACCTCAGCGTCCTCACAGGTACCTGCGGCCATGACCGCTTTTACTTTGTTCAGCCTCTCTGCACAATATCTCTGTAATCTCTGTAATCTAATTGGCTCATAGCCAAATATTTCCTCAAAGGTTTTACAATGTGGACAATGTGGACAAAGTCCCTTCATTCTAATTGTTTGCTCTCTCTGCGGTGTAACAGTATGAGGCTTTTATTGACTTTTTTTTTTTTTGCCAGCTGATACCTGTCTTCTCTAGTCGGAGTCACAGAGGAACACAAAGTGACAGACAGTGAAGTCAAAGTCCTGACTTTATGGCGACTCACAGCTTTTCGGGAGCAGCTGATCAGGCCGTATCTGAGACTAAAGGTCGACCCATAAAAACAGTAAAACCGTACACCTGTAAATCTTGTTCTTACTCGTAATGGAAACCGATGTCGTGGTTCCCAACCAGTACAACCAGTTCTGTGTCAGTGGAATGTCTGAACATCCTGTGGAAGCGGCGCACGTCGTCCTCCCAGTGCTGCAGAGAGACAGAGAGAACGACACAAACACAAACTGAGGCGGGTTTCGGTGTACAGCCCTTTCATAAGACAGAAGTCCCCCGGGAAGCTCATGACAGATAATGGGATCTCTGAGGGTCACCCAGCAGGACCCATGGGTGGCTGAGCTGCGCCGCTTTGATTCAGACTCCAGATTCAATTTTTGCACCTGCAGGGGTTGAAACTGCACACAAGAGACCTCTAATTACATCACTGCTGCTGTTGTGTGTTTACATGGTGTTTCTCATACTGATGTGTCTGTAAACGACTCCATGATGCTACTTTTAATTAACCATGAAATAATTAATTCACTGATTCATTTTCAGTAGTTTAGTATTATTTTATTGCAAAACTACCAAATATTTGCTGGTTTTAGATGCTAAAATGTGCAGATTTGCTTCTTTTTTTTTAAATATTTTACACAATTTTAAGTGAAATATATTTGAGTTTTGGACTGTTAGTTGGACAAAACAAGCTTTTTTTTAAGACGGCACTTTGGGTTTTAAGAAACTGTAATTGTTATTTGTTACTGTTTTCCAGCATTTTTATTCATTAGTTACAGCCCTACTTTTATCAAACAAAGTTTTGAAATCTGCAGGTGGAACCATGAAATGTATGTATCAAGCAAAAAGGGTTTCAAGTTCTAAAACATGAAGTGTTGCTGCTTTTCTGTATTCTGGACATTTTTTTCAGACCAAACAAACATTTTATTTTTTTTTTCACTTTTAAAAAGCAATTTCAAGATGTCACCTTGGGTTTGGTAACTTTTTGCTTTTCGGTAACCAAACAATCAACCAATCAGCCAAGAAAATAACTGATAGATTGACCAAAAATGAAAACAATATCTAGTTGCAGGCCCACTTTCAGTGTTCCTCATTCTGCAAATTCAGAGCTTTGAATTCTGCAAGAAGCCTGAGAAGAGTAGGTAATTAACATGAATAAAAAAAAAAAAGAATCTTGTGTCAAGCAAAAAATGCCAAATACTTGCTAGTTTCAAGTCCTAAAACATGAGAATTTGCTGCTTTTTTTTTGTGCTTCATTTAATTTTAATTAGAACATTTTGGGGTTTTGGAAAGCTTTTCAGGAAAAACAAGCAAGTTGAAGATGTCACTTTGGGTTTTAGGAAACTGTGATGGTTACTTGTCATTATCATGAACTGTGTATTCACTGCAGCCCTGCTTTTAATATTATTTCCTTTTCTGCAAGTCAAAGCTTTGAATTCTGCAATAGGCAGCCTGAAGAATAAGTAAATAAATCATTTAAGTCATGTATTGAGCTAAAATCCCAAATATTTGCTGGTTTCAAGTTCTAAAGCATGAAGATTAACTGCTTTTCATTGTTTTACATCATTTTAAATAGAGCATGTTTGGGTTTTGGAAAGCTTTTCAGGCAAAACAAGACATTAGTTTGGAATATGAAAACATATTTTTCACTGTTGTGTGCTGTGTGGGCCACATGATTAATGGATACTCTGAAAATAACAGAGTAGATTAATCAACAATGAATTTTTTAGCTGCAGCCTCATTTCAGACAAAACAAGCAATTTCAAGATGTCATCTTGGGTTCTGGTAACTTTTGAACAACATGTTTCACTATTACCTGACACGTAAACCAAACAATAAACCAATTAGTCAAGAAAATAATTAAGATTGATAATGAGGACAATGCATTAAGAGAACAATCTGTATCTGCAGATCTGTTTTCAGCGCTTCTCTTTCTGCACATTCTAAATTGGGCCAGAGGAAGCCTGGAACAATTAGTCAAATTCAAATTCAAATTGCTTTATTGACATGAAACTGTACATATTGCCAAAGCAAAGCATTTCTATAAATGCTAAACATAAAACCACACTGAAAAAAGCTATAACAAATCACATTCTACAAAAAACTAAAAATACTATAACAAAGGAGCATATTACAGAAAATAATACTACAAAACAAATTAAATATCTTCAAATACATCAATAACCATGTGTGTAATGTAACTGTATAACAGTAGTGTATAATAGTAGTACAATAGTCTTTAATTTAAATAACCGATTAAGTGTATCAAGCTAAAATGCCAAATATTTATTTAAATAGAATATCATGGGTTTTGGTTTTTCAGACAAAAACAAATCACATGCATTATTTTGGGGGGCTGGGAACTCATATTTCACTATTTTATGACAAGAACCACATGGTTCATCAATTAATCAAGAAAATAACTGACACACTAATCAACAATTAAAATAATAAGTTAGTGGCAGCCCTTTTTCAGACAAAAAACAAAACGAAGTGCAGACATTACTTTGAAGTCTGGGAACTAATTTTTCTGTATTTTCAGCACATGTAAACCACATAATTAATTGACTTTAACTTTAACTAATGAACTGTTAGAATAATTGACAATTAAAATAATTGTTAGTTGCTGCCGTGTTTGAGATGAAACAAGCAATTTCCTCCTGAGTTTTGTAAGCTGGAATGATTAAGAGTAGTTGTCAAGTATTAAATTATTTTTAAGACAGAAATCTCTGATTTCACCTCCTCAAATGTGAATATTTTCTAGTTTCTTTATTCCTCTGTGACAGTAAACTAAATATCTTTTGGTTGTGGATTAAAAACAAGATTTGAGGACATCATCTTGGGCTTTAGGAAACACTTAAGAAGGCACCGATTGAGGCGTCCCTGTCATGTACTGAGCTGCAGCAGCACATTAATCGACAGTGAAAATAATCATTAAATGCAGCTCTAGTAACTTTTGATCGGCATGTTTCACTATTTTCTGACATGTAAACCCAACAATAAACTGATTAGTCATAAAATCTCTAGTTGCAGACCTGCTGTCAGCATTTGTCTTTCTGCAAATTCAAGGATTTGAGTCCTTCCTCTTGCAAAAACAGTCAGCTGAATAGACATTGCATACGAGATGCCAACCTAGAGCGAAACGAAGGAGGAAGCTGGAGAGGGAACATGGAAGATTAGAGAAGATTTTACAGTCTGCAGCTCTGTTTCCCTTTTTTAATGAGGCTTTGCTGTGTGCTGCACTTTTACTCTTTCTTCTAGCTGACTTGATGTATCTCATTTGACAATCCAGTCACTGATGTGTGAGGATTCCCAGGGGATTTTTTGCTCCTGATGTACCATGTAGGGCTGAGAGGATGCAGGCTGCAGCTGATATTGTTGTTGGTGGTGTTTTCCTCAAAAACCTGCAGCCTCTCGGGCCTGGATGGTACAAAGATGATGATGATGATGATGACCGGCATCTGCATCCACATACCGTTTTCTCACCACCACCACCATCATCATCATCATCATCATCATGAGCAGCACTGTGGGTTTGCAGACAAAGCAACAAGGATAAAAAAAGGGAGCTTTGCTTTACCTTCTGTGAGCTCCACTTGCCTTCGTCGAAGATATCCCCGAGAATAAACACTATTTCGGGCCTGAGCAGCCACAGAGCGGTCTGGAAAGCTCTCTCCATCTGCCATTCCCTGCGCGTTATTTGGAGACAACAAGTATTATTTGTTGTTTTTGTTTACAAATCCTGCAGAGCCAGCAGCACAGACACAGGACGGAGGGAGGGGAGGAATGGTGATGGACGGCTTTAAAAATAGACAATGACATTTTTACCTCCTCAGCTTGTCAAACCAGTGTCCCCCGACGGCTCCCAGGAGGTGGGTGTCCGAGAGCACCATAGCGCGGACCGCCGAGTCCACCGGCCGGCCGTCGATGCCCTCTCCGCCCCGGGCATGGCTGGTCTTCGGCCAGGAGCACTTGAGGATGGTGGGGAAGTAGATGAGATACTCGCAGAAGAAGAAAGCGCCGCCGACCACGAGAATCAGCAGCGCGGCGACCATCCATCTGACGCTGAACCTCGGCATTTCTTTGTTATTCGGCGTTTGGGATGCCCTGAAGTGGCGCACTGGTGGTGATGGAGCGGTCCATGAGGCATCTTCCCCTCTTCCAGACCCGACTGTTCAGCTCTCCAGCCGGGGGATGCTCATGGCAAGGTGCCCGAGTCTGAGGCCGATAGAAGAAAAGCTCCGTGTCGAGTCCAGGCGGTTAAAATGTTAAGATAAAAAGTTAAAATCGTCCTCTTTTCTGAAGAGACTGACAGAGATCAGCAGCCTGCTGCTGGGTCTCAATCGCAGCTCCTCTCGGCTCAAAACCGTCAAGTCACACACACATTTCCGGTCTTTCGTTTTACAAAATAAAACGGTGAATACACTCTTTCACAATAAGGATCACATCTACTGGTAAAGTGATGTGTTTTGTGTAATGGTGGATTGGGATTGAGTACATTTATTCAAGTACATCTACAAAGATAAAGATGTATTGCACATTTTTATATTACGACCCTACCTATTTTTAATTTAAGAAAACAAACCTTCAACTTTGCACATGTCTAATGTAGGAGGATAATGTTTTCTACTACTTTGGATTGAGCTATTTCAATTTATTTGTGTTATATATAGATAATGAAAGGATTAGCCTAACACAATTGTAAATAAATACAAAAGCAAATGAAAACAGAAATATCAATTTATGTAATCTTTTATTAATTAATTAGTGCCCAAATTTAATCTTTTTGCACATTAAATTGCATATTATGAAATTATTTCATTTATTTTGGCGGTTGTGGGACTCTAATAAAGTAGCAAGAAAATGAAAAAAAAAAAAACTTGAAAGTTTTGTTGATGTGGAAAATGTATATACTAGAAATTGAAAATAAAATCTTATTTTAAATAATAAAGAAACTTTCCAACACCAATTGTGAAAAGAAATTTGTCTGTGCAGTCTGCCAAACGGCCAAAAAGTTTTGCTTGTTTTTTTGTTTGTATTTTAAGCTTACAGTGTAACACATTATTCTTTTCACACATGGCAAACTGAATTTAAAAGAAAACTAGGCCAACTTCCGGTTTCTCTCGTGCTAACAGCTGCTAGCTTTACCGTCGTGTTTGTGTGTTCTTCAGCGCACGGGGGCGAGGAGAGGGGGAGGAAAGGGTTCAAACACTTAAACTAAAAGTTATTAAACAGCCCAGTTAGCAATCTGTAAACTATAAAACTATTGATACATGTTCGTCTAATCAGTGATGAGACAAACTGGCTTCTGTTCACACAGAAACACAAATACTAAGAGAAGGAAAGGAGCCAACAACTATGGGACAAATGAGATTAAGTGCTTAAGAGCAGAAATCTAATCAGCAGGAAAGACTGCTGTGCTGTGTGTGCAGCTCTGTGTCTGTCTGTCTGTCTGTCTGTCTGTCTGTCAGCTCTGAAACTGGAACCAGAGTGGGAGACTGGACTTTGATTCACATAAGAACCTGCTCTAATGAGACTGTGGTAATTATGGCCTCAGAGTTAGTTTCCTGCTGAACCAGTTGGTTTGCATGTCTGGTTCCACATGCATATCCTGCTCACACATATTAAAGACAAGCAGGAATTTTGTGGCCCTTCATTCCTGACCTGTCCTAACCCTGACCCTCAAACATTTGTCCCAGCAGCAGCAGCAGCAGCAGCAGATGTTCGGTGTGAGATTTGACTGGCGCAGAGTGGGGAAGCTGCAGGAGTGATAAGTAGAGCACTGCAACAACAGCAGCAGCACAGAGGGAAAGTGACGCATGACAGCATGATTCAAAGGAAAGACATCTCAGTTTTCTGATTTATGATTTCTATGAGATCATGAATGAACATTTTTGTCTCTAGAAACCCAAAAGGGTGGAGACATAAGACCCTGCTCCCCCTCCAGATGTGCAGTCTGGCTTTGCTCCACTCACAACAGGCTTTGAGGACTTAAAAAGTTCTTGTGTTAAACTGTCAACTGCCCTTCAAATGCCTAACTTAGTTTGAAACCCTGAAACCGAAGCTGCCCCATTTAACTCCTCGCAGTCCACATTCCTGGAAATAAAATTTGTAACTAGAACCATAAAGAGTTCTGCTTGTCCTCATAAGAGAACCTTTTTCTTCTTCCAGGTAGAACCTTTTGTAAATTGTTATATATTGCAATCTGGTGCACATTAGTGTACATAGTTCTTGACATTTGTAATTTTCTATTTCTTCTATTTTCCAAGATATTTAATATCCTATATGAATATTGACATATCTGCTGCTACAGATTAGAGAACAAGGCACCCATCTTTTTAAAATACTTGTGTTTATATTTCTGTTATACTAATGTGATATTATTTTTGTTACATATTATAGAAGAACGTACATATTTTATATTCTATATATTCTTGGACAAACCTGAATTATTTCAACACAGTTGCTCTGTGTTTGTACTAATGATTCATGTCCATTCATGTGTTGAAAACCCCACATGACTTTTCCTCTCTCAGGCTGAAACATATTTATAAACCCCATTCACACTCAGCTCACATTCCCCTGAAAAGTAAGGCTGACATAAACCAACCCCCACCTCCCAAAATATAGTAAATACTCAGTTGATAACTAGAAAATGTGAATAGATGTAACATTAAAATGACATTAGCACATCTGCAAAAACAGAGTGGATCCCACACTTCCCAAAGCTGAAGCTGGTTTCACTTAAAAAACAGACACTGAAACTTTTAAAATTAAGTAGCTCATTAATGCAACTTCTAAAATTAATTTGATTTTAATTCCAAATGACTTTTTTCTGTACAAACTGAGTAGTTTGTACAAAGACAATGATATGATGCAAAAAAAAAAAAAAACCTTCATTTAACTAGATCAAACAGGAAATTTTTGTTAGTGTGAGGTCATGTAGGCGGGTTTTCAGGGAATTTAGGGGGTTGGTTAGCAACCTTGGGCGAACATAAGATCTCATTTAAAATTACACAATTCTTAGAATAATGTCAGTTTTTTTTTTTTTTGTTTTGTTTTTTTGACTAGACCAGTATTCAGTTCCTCATTCCTGACAGTGTTGAGAGGGCTTTAACACCATTACAACTGTCATGATGGGAATTAAAATAATAAAGGATGTTGGCCCTTTTGACAGCAACTGTCTCTCCACATTTTGCACTGTGGTCTATAAAATACTCTTTCCGTTCCAGGATCATAGCCCAGATTTTACAAACACTGAGGTCATGAGTCCATGAGTCCATCAGCCCATTCTTACTCCCAGTGCATAAAATACAGCAGCTTAACTTAAATGTGTTGCGCATGTTTAGTAAGTTAAAAAGAAGTCAATTCCGACCATTTCATATAACACACAAACCCTGTTCTCCTGGGTGAAAGTCCAGTGTTTGTTTGACACTTCCATCCACCCCTCTTCCTCCTCCTCCTCCTCCTCCACTTGTGGGCTTTCTTGCTCTTAAACTTCGTCACATCAAAACACAACACTAGAGGGGCGCCTAAAGGGGTACCTACAGCATCAGAGTTTGAAGCACAGGGGCACTGACCAAACTGCCATATTTGATGAGTTGGCAGTGAGAATGTGTTGCATATTAACAGGAAAATTTCAAATTTGCAGAGATTTGAGATAGAGCTTTTGTGTAGGTTATCAGTTTTTTTTTATGTTTGAAATATGTTTTAGATTAATGTACTTCTAATTTAGTTTTTGTTGTACACTACTTTAGATTTTGAGTTGTTTATCACCTGGTGCCTGTATTTCAAATCTTTTCATCTGGATCAGACTGATCCAGATAGGATTAACTTTCAAAATTGTGTATTTCAAAACCAGGATATGTGATCTTGATCCTACAAATTTGGGATACAGATTTGATAACCTAATCCTACCCAGAATCCAGATCACATGTTATTTTGAGTATTTCAAAACTCCAAGGTGAAATTAAGATAGTTTTGATGGTAAAAATCTGGAATACCTTGATCCTAACTGAAAGGTGGATTCAGCCTAGATTTGAGCTGAATGTAAAGACATGTAGGACACATATCATATCATATCATAATAATTATTGGAAGAACTAGAAGAACAATTGAACACATAAATGGGGCGTTAAAAAGGCCCTCTGAATGCCTGAGGTAGTTATATGTTTGAGGATTGACTCAAAGTACTGTATAAAGAAGAAGCATGTCACACAGAGCAGCAGTGTGGCTCATTGAATGTTTTTAGTAATTTTTGGACATCAGTGGAGCTCTAATGGCACAGAGGAACAAATATATCACGATTCATAAGAGATATGTGGATCAATTAAGTGTTGTCTTCGGTCTTTTCATGGGATTTATTGAAAAATAGAAAAACAATGAACATCATCAGCTTTAACCGCTCTCAAATATTAATTAATAAACAAACAAATGAAGACTGAATTTTATTCCTGACATTGTGGAGATGGCTTTGAAACAAGGTCGCAACATAAGAGCAATATAAGTAAACCGCCACAGTCGAAAAATGCTGAAATAAAATATCCACCAAGTGACAGTGTATATTTATAGGATGTGGAGGAGGACACGACCTCAGTGTCCTTAATGGCCCTCTTTTCTTCAAATCTGCAGGAAACACTGATTCATGTAGTCATTAACTTAACAAAGAAGACATTTCCATCTGAGTCAGGTTTGCATGTGAAAAAGGACTCCCCACTTGTGTTAAAGGGAGGTGGTAACAGTATTGTGCTGGTTCTCTGTGATACTGTGTCCCACCAGATTGATTCATGCTAAATTAGTCCAACCGGTCAGCCTCCAGACTCTCATTAGAGGCTGTTGTTATGCTATGCAGATGTTGCACAGCGTGTCGGAGGAAAAATGTCACTGTAAGCTCCCCTGTCTTGAGCCCTGCCAAGACTGTTTCACCACAGGTGAATTTAAATGAGTGACTCAGCTCATCTGTCGATTGAGGGAATAAATACTTTCCTTAGAAATATGTGATAATAGATCTGAAATGAAAGACTTTTTTCTAGTTATTCAAGCTTAAAATTTTATATAGCTGCATTCTGTCCAGTTTTTATTTTCGGGTTTTATGAGTAATCATTTACTGATTGTGATTGTGTATTCAGCGTATTACCTACAGTAGACATGCCCCATGTTTGGAGAAGCAGCAGTACTGGAGCAAGAAACTAAGCAATGTAAGGCTCTGGACAGGGTCAGGAGCAAAACATATTTTAGCCGACTTTAAAAAAAAAATCTTATCATTTTAAGTGTAAGCTATATTTAGAATATTTTCACCACCATGAGACAGCCTTTTCTGACGCGAAACTGCTGTTATACAAGCTGAATATCACTCTCTCGCTCAGGCAAAATCACTAATTTTACCCTGCAGAAGATTGGAGTTGCTGGTCTATCACTGCTTTGATCTGTTAGTTTGTGTTATTGTGTGACTTTGGCGTTTTAAGAGGTTAGTTCGGACTCACAGAAATCACACAATAGCACTGACTAATTTAGTGATCCAGGCAATGGTAGATAAGCAAAGGTAAAATTACTGTTTTTGCAAATGAAGGCTGGTTGAGTGAGACAGAGTGAATATAATGGTGGTTTCCCATCAGGAAAGGCTCTGTGATGGCAAGCTAAAGCTATGAAAACATTTTTCAGGTGAAAAAAAAGCATGTCTTGCTGTTGACTTTGCCCACAGCAGCTGAGAGTGTGCTGACTGCCATCTACTGTAGATGATACACTGACTATAGATGAGTACCTCATACAACCCCACTTCAAAAACTCTGAACTATCCCTTTAACTTCTAGGAACAGTCTGACATTTTGGGAGATTAGCTTATTTGCTTCCTTCCCCAAAGTTAGATGAGTGGCTTGTTACCACTCTTGTGTCTGTAAGGTAAATATATAGCTGTATGCTGATTAGCTTAGCTTATCATAAAGACTGGAAACAGGTGGAAACAACTAGCCTGGCTCTGTCTGAAGGTAACAAAATCCACCTAACAGAAAATCTAAGGCTCACTAATTAACATTATTATATGCTATCTCTAATTTGTTTAAAAACCAAAGTGTAAAAAATGACACATTGAGGTTTCTGAGTGAGTTGTGTGCCAAACTTTTCTTGGCCTGAACTAGTTGCCTGGCAACCTGCAGAGCCACCAGGAGGTTACTGCTACTGTCCAAGAAATACTTTGGCAAAAAATACACAAAACACAATGAATTGTCATTTTTTTTTCTATTTGGATTTAATCCCACAAGAAAACAAATAAACATAATATTGAATTATTCCATAAATTTTTCTAATTATTTGAATTATCAACAGTTATAACAGCCTTGACAAAATTAGTCTTTCTATCATTTTAATTCAGCATCTGTTACAACAGGGTCTCCAAAGGCACAGTTTTTCTCAACACCAAGGTTGAACCAATTGCCTTTTCCTCCTTTATAGGCACTGGTGACGATTCTTGCCCAGCCATGTTCTCCCTGAAAACAAAACAAAATAAATGTTAATTATTCTGCGTGCAAGAAACCCAACACCATCGTCTTCAAAAACGCTGGCTGTTCTATTCTGAAACCTTCCTGTGTGACGGAATAGCTTGGATTATTTGAAGTGGGGCTGTATGAGGTACTTAAGATTGTATTACCTACAGGAAATGGCATCTTTAAAAAGGGCCCACCTAATAAAGTCTAACTCCTTGCGTGGCTTTGGTGAATATAGAGTATCCCTTTAAAACACAGAAGTCACACAATAACCATAATAATGTAAGACCATGAAAATATTCTAAATACAGCGTACACTTAAAGTGATATTGATTTTTTAGGTGTCTAAAATATGTCTTGCTGCTGATCCCATATATAGCAGTTCACTGCTTTGCTTCCATGCTGGTGCTCATCTCTGCTGCTCCAAACTGGGGCCGTGTCGACCGTCATCTGCTTTAAGGTAATGTACTGACTATAGACAAGTACCTCATACGATCTCACTTCAAGTAAGATATAGACTTATAGAGCTGTAGAGCTGACTGACGTCAGACTGAAAGCAGGTTGAGCAGGCAGGGCGTGGTGAACACAAAGAGAGAGACCAACCCAAAACTCTCCCCAGGAGTTCCTGACGATCCAGTACTCAGTGCCATCCTCCGCCACTCCCCAGCCAGCCACAGACACGATGTGATTGGGCAAAGACAGTGGGTGAAACTCTGAGAAGATCCCTCCAGAGTACTCCTCCAGGCCATCGGTCGCCATCAGGGCACAACTGAAAGACAGTGAAGAGTTTCTTGAGTCCTTCAATCAGGTGGAGCAAAGTCCTACACGTCTATTTTTGTTTTGTTTTCACTTGTAACTTAAATGTGTCTCTTTTAGTCTGGGAACTTTGAATGGTAATGTTCACACAATATTTTCTGCTCTTTTCACAATGAAACTTTTTTTGCTACTCACAAACTTAAAATGTCACGCAGCTTTCTCTTCCTTTTTTCCACATTTTTGTAAAGCTTCACAGCATTTGAAATTCTTCATGTCAAAATCTCATGAACTCTTATTTAAGCCCACGAATTTCAAAAGACAACTGATGACAAAATTTAAGGATTTATGGGATATACAGGACAGCTGGATTGTGTACATTACACCTGCACGGCCATCATTTGTTTAATGTGAACCTCTGGCTTGTTTTATTTATTTGTTTCTTACATTTTTTCCCTCTGTAAAGCTCAGAGAGATTAAGCTTTTATTGCAAGTCCTATGAAAATGTTTAAATTGTTTGTATGAACCTTGATATAATCCAATAAAAAGGGAATTTTGGGGGAAAAAAGTTAAAGGTATTAGAAACTAAGATATTACAAACACTCAAGACTTTTTAAGATCTTGTTAATACTGCATGGAATTAATTTCAAGATAATATAAAAGCTGCCAAAGCCAGAACTTTAATTAAAGAATAACAGCTAATGTAAGATGTGAAACTATAACTGTACAGGATAAGAGGTAGAACATCAGTAAATTGTTATGTGACATAAAGCTTGGTTGTATTAAATAAAGTGAATGCATGATAAAAAGCCTATATGTAAGTTATAAGGTTTTAAATTCATATAATTAACTGTATTTTATATCTTATCTGAGTGAAATAAAATTACACAGAGTGCTGTTATGTTTCTCAGAGGTTTTAAGAATGATTAAATATGTATCCACTGATAAAAACTTCAGTATGATTAAGAATCGCTCGGTGAAAAGTTTCCTTCACGCCGAGGGTGTACTGTAGGCGGATGGATAATTAGAAGTGACTGGGGAGGATGACTTACTCTACCTGATGGGCCCGTTGGTGTAAATTTCAGCTTTCATCTCATCTCTTCCGGAAACTTCTCCATAGTCGCCCACTTTCCACACAGTGTAGTTCTTCACAACAGCACAGGATTGGAAGAAGGAGCAGGTGCCACACTGGTTAAACTGCTCACACTCTGAAACAAAAGGAGAGGATTATTTCTAATGATTTACACAGCGCTCATTCACTTCCATCCATTATGTAAAACTTAAAATGACCAGTGTGTTGTTTTTTTTTTTACAGTGTAATGTAAAATTATCTTCAAGACTCACAGAAGCTGCTGTTTACACCCTACTACTGAAAGAACACAGCTGCCATTTAAAAATAACAAAAGTAAAAAGAAACATTAAACCACAAGAGCTCAGTGATGTCCGACACTGATGTTCAGTTCATCCTGATGGTGTTGGATGGGGTTGAGGTCAGCAATCGGTGTAGGCCAAGTCTTTCCTCACTAAACTGGGAAACCACTACTTTATAGACTTAACTTTGTTAAAACACAGGAAATTGAAATGACACAAGAGGTAGCATTACAAAATAAAACAGGAAACGACATGACAAAATCCAGAATGTTACTCTTTGTGCAGGTTTTGTCATGTACCAAGTTCAAAGCCGATTTTTGTCTGCTGATGTGCTGCAGCCTTAAGGGGTTCTAAGGGGTAAGCCCAGACCATCGAAGAAAGACAGCTCCAGACCAAAACTACACAGGGTGTCCACTTACATTTGACTATAGGGTGTAAATTTAACAGCAGTAAGAGTGGTCAGAGTTAAAAAAAAAAAGAAAAAAAAAAAAAGATAGAAACTGTGTGTTTTACTTTGATTTTTGGCTTGGTAGTTGTTGCAGGTCTCATCAGGAATGCCTCTCTTGTGTGCGTAGGCGTAGACCCTCAGGTGATCTCCTCCATAACAAGAGCCCGCCCCGCCACAGTCTATCACGTTCTGGACTGACAGGTAGGCCGACGGCCACGCCCCTCCACGCTTGATGTTGATACGGTCTTTGGGGAAAGAATCAGAATAAATAAATATTACCATGCTGAAATGGGAATCATGGTCTGTTCTTTCTGATGCCAGCCTGCAGGGTGGAAGCTGCTCTCCATGTTCGCTCTGCCACACTAATGTCACACTGTTTAGTAAAAAAAACCTGCACAATATATCTATATAATACTACATGTTGTGTAAACAGACTGTGTAACAAATCCATCTAAAGTAGAGATAAAATACGCATATTTCACATAAACCCCATCTTCCATGCATCCCTCTATTCTTATCGTTCCCTCCATCCCTCCCTCCGTTGCCATAGTTACCAGCTAGAGCACTGGTGGCTCCCATGGCCCAGCAGGACCCACAGTACTGGGGGATATGCTGGTTCCGTGTGACGCTCACATAATTCTTCCCCTCAATGTTTCTCCAGTCCCAGGACAGAGGAAGGTCCGACACTTTCATGTACTCATGTGGGCGAGCCTCCGTCCTGAAATAAGTAAACGGCTGTGAATGTTACTATTTCCAATAGAAATCAGAACAGTCAGAACACATGCTTAATAAATACGGCAACATGTAATATCACAAAGTCTTCTTTCCCTTTGAAAAAGCAAAAAGATTTAAAAACATTTAATTGATTTGCATGAAATTCATTTCAAATTCACTAAAAATATAGGTAATAAGCCAGAGATTATCTAAAGAACTTTTAATTAATTTAACTAGTGTTTCCACTTTAATAATAATACAGAAAAGGCATGAAAAATTGTCGTGTCCTTCCACAAATGAATAAATGAAAAAATTCTGATGATACCCCTACTTTTATGCAGCGCTGCAACAATTAATTAATCGATTATTAACAGATTATTAAATTAACCACCAACTATTTTAGCAATTTATTAATTGTTTTAAGTATTTTTAAAATAAAAATGTCCACATTGCTCTGGTTTCAGCTATAATGTGAATATTTTCCGGCTTTTTCCTCCTCTATTACAGTAAACTGGTCAATCTCTGGTTGTGGACAAAACATTTGAGAACATCAGCTTGGGGTTTGGAAAAACAGTGGCCACCATTTTTTACCATTTCCTGACATTTTACAGATCAAACAACTAATCGATTAATCGAGAAAATAATTAACAGATTAATCCATAATGAAAGCAATCCTTAGTTGCAGCCCTACTTTTATGATATTCCTGCTGGCATTTTTGTTATCCTCACCAATGGAGAATTTGGAAACATTCCAGAGATAACTACTGAGCTGTCGTTCATAATAATATAATATAATAAGCTACAAGCATGTGCTCTTGGGCATGTGATATCTCCGCAAGTTTCATTAAATGAATTTTCACTTATTTCCTATTTTACAGCACAAACATTACACATGTAAAACTTATACCTGATCAGGTAATGTTAAATCCTAGTAAGATTTAGATTTAATTGATCACAAAGACTTAAGTTGAAATAAAACAGGATGCTAAATAAATAAATAATACAGTAAAAGTAGCAAAGTAGAGAAAAAACAAACCAAGGTGTTGAAACATTTTTGCAAACATGGCAGGAAATGCTGTTTTCAGCCTCTCAAATGTGGAGATTTTCATATATTTTTGTTTATTATCCTATTAAACAGAATATCTTTGGATTTGCAGTGGAAAAACGAGAAATTTAAAGACATCTTTGGAATTAACGTTTTTCACTATTGCCTGGCATTTTATGGACTTTGCAGCACTAAATTAAACATGACAATGACATGAGAACTTAGGTCTTTGTTGTCACTTGATAACCACTAATTGTAAAAAAAAAAAAAAAAAAATGTAAGCAAAGCAAAAAACAAAACAAAAAACAAAAATCTAGATACAGCACTACAGGTACAAGGGAGAATATGCATGTTTGATTTAGGGGCAAACTGTCCCTTTAAACTACTAAGAAAAAAGATTACTCATTGTGCAGAATGGCTCATTTCAGAATCATATATATTAGGCTATATTACTGGATTATAGTGATGCATTAATGTGCACATCGCTTTAATGTTGCAGCTGGTAAAGGTGGGGCTAATTTATATACACTATCCTAACCTATTATAATATTTATAGTACTCTTGGAGAAACTAGCAACTCGAATTCTCAAACAAATGTAGTAAAAAAATAAAAATAAAAATAAAAAATGGTAAATATTTGGCTGCAAAAGGTGATGGAGTAGAAGTACAAAGTATATTAATGTGAATTAATGTGCTCAAGTAAGGTACAAGCTTCTCAACTGTGTACAGTAATTGAGTAAATGTAATTTTTAATGCTAGACTTTAACGAAGATTACTATAAACTCACTACTGAATGCTATATAAGATTGAGGAATACTTTTGCAATATAAAACTTGACAAATATGTTGTAGGAAACACATGTAAAGGTCAAATACCCATACTAGCCCAGTATAGTCCTCAATAATGTATGTCAACGTAAAAGAAAGGAACCCTGATTTTAAAAAAAAAAAAGAGAGAGAGAAAAAAAAAACCTCGCGAGATTTGCAGGGAATGTTTATTTCTTGTGCATGTCGTGCACACGAATTATGTTGTGTAATGTGACAATGCCGTAATTAATAACTCGGTGTGTTTATGGACAAGAAACACTTGGTTAAAGTTAGAGAGGGATCACGGTTTGGGTTAAAATGATTACTCTCGCGAGATCTTTTGCGGGTCTGGGGTTCCCCTCTAGCCACGACAGAGGTAAACTACAAGCCTACATCATTATAAACTGTGTCACTCTTCGTAGAAAACGTACATTTTCTCGTCACCTACCTGACAGAGTCTGGTCTGTCGTCTTTGATGGGTTTGTAACAAGGCTCAGATAAAAATTTGGAAGAGCAACTTTGAATCGAAAACAATGCTACGCAAAACAGCAGCAGTACAAACATTAAAGACGCCATGTTGGCTCCTCTCCCTCATGTGACGCACTCTCAGAGCGCCCCCTGTCGGCACCTACTATCACGACACCCTTCACTGACAGACTGAGCACGGTGCTGTCAATTCAATATTAATCCCCTCATCTTTGTTGCTTAAAGTCAGTTTCACACAACAATAACATTTAACAATTAAATCATGGTTAAACTTCAAATTATGTTGCCCCAGACTTTTAAAATGAAAAAATAGTTATCTTGCAGCAAGACTTAAACTCCAATTTAAAATGTGATCCAGTATTAATTTTAAACTTATACTTGAAGAGGTTTAACTTTTGAAATAGCTGCATTTTTGAGACGGGTTGAGAAAACTAACTGAGTTCCTCACAGAAAGTGAAGTGACAGATTCAACCCAATTGAGTTTTATGATTCGTCTCTTCTTTCTTTTACTCTAGCTGATAATATGGCCGACAAGTTTTCATCAAAGGAGAAATTAGAGCTACTCTGCTGATCCACCGTGAGTTGGCTAACTTTTTAGATAGACAGCAAACAATATAACTTTTTTTTTTTTACCTTTTAGCTAGCAAGCCAGCAATTTTGTTAACATTATTATTATTATTATTATTATTATTATTATTATTATTATTATTATTATTATTATTATTAATGGGTAACCAAGCATCTCCATGTTGATTAAACACAATTACGGTTTACATTACTAAACTTGAATTTACTTAACTGAGATTAGTTTTGAATTGGGAAACAGCTTAATTTGAAATCTTGATTAATTCATTTTCATTTCATTTCATTTTAAATATAGTTTTCTGTGATTCTCTGATGAAAATTTGGATTAAATTAGTCTTTGTTGGTGTAAGCCAGTCTCGAGGCCCCATTATCTTTACTGCTATACAAAATATCTCTGCTAATGTAATGCATATTATTCTTAAATTAAGTAATTGTAAACCAACACCTTCATAAATTTCATTTGGGAGAGTATATGTGCAGAAAGTGATGCATAATGCATGTACAGACCTTGAAAGGCCTTCAGCCTTTAAGAAAAATAATTCTTCTTTGTAATCATATTCTCTAAATAAACATATACTGAACCATTTGGTCAAAATTCAATTTTGTGTGCATTTTTTTTCTGCTTTATAAAGTCTTATCCCCAAATGCTGGACAGTATCTTTGATTTATATGCCACGTATATGAAGCAAATTAGAAAAAGGACAGATTTCATGGCTTTCATCTTCAGCAAAGACACAACATGTGTAATGCACTGCAGTGCACTAAGAATTCCAACTTTGTCCTTTTTGAAAAGTTGTGAATCAGCACAACCACAGCAGCTCCTTGAGCACACAGTAACAAATGTGTCCAAAAGATTTAGGCTGATGGGATAATTAGTAAGTGAGATTAGCTGCGGATAAGATCCAGCCCTGTCGGTCACTCACACACACACACACACACACACACACACACACACACACACACACACACACACACACACACACCATCTCATGCTCTTCATCGATAAAAAGACCATTAAAATGTTTTTTCACAGCGCTTAAATTTGGCATACGAGTAAAAACTTTAAACTTATTCACATATTTGCAAAGGATTTAATACTTGTTTATCACCCTAAATCCATGTTAATCATGATATTCTCAGTAAAAATAAATAAATCAAATAAATACTAATCCTTTCCTCAAATTAAAATAGTACTTTTCTTCACCATTTGTAAGATTTTATCATTTATATAACTTAAAGCACTTTATTATGTCTTATAATTCTTATAATTCTTTTGCCTCTAGTGACTCTTTTTTATGCCTTTCACCAAAGTGCCAAATAAATGAGTGTCTCTTAATTAAAATGGGTGTTAGAGGAGTGCAGGTTTTGCAGGCTCAGCAGGAAACTTTTAAATAACATACTCAGTTACAATCACATTACACCTAATGCAGGGCCTGATGACGGGTTGGGATATATGCAGCTTTTAACAAGGTTATTATATCACAGGATGAGGCTCCACTTCAATCAAGGTCTGTTTTTTTGTGAGGGGGAAGCACTATTGTTTGTGCTTTTAATGATTAAAACTAGAATCAGATTAGATGTGCATTAGGCACCTAATGAACCCTCAACAGGAACACTAGATAAATCACTCAGCAGCTGTTGTTTGTTGTGTGATCCATCTTCAGACTGTGGTCTTTCTCCTGATGCTGATGCTGCTGAGCAGCTCGTGTAAAAGCTGTTCAGCAGAAAGAGCAATGGATGATCTATGATGTCATATGTTGATGTCGGTGTTAAATGTAGAAGATGAGAAAACGTTTGATACCTCTTACTGAGTCCCAACCACAGCAGGATGGAAAATGTGAACAAATGAATCAAAGAGACAAGATGTTTTCACTACCTTATCTTGCTTTCAAGTGACACCTGTAGTTTACTCCATTATCTTTTCGTGCCACTACATTTCAGAGGAAAATGTACTTTTTACTACATTTATCAAAGGAACAGAGGGGGAATCCATTATGAAAATAATCATTAATTTCAGGCTTAAATAAAACAGGTAAGAATTAGTTCCATCTTGCTTTTACATGCTTTTACAATAATGCATGCAGAGTTATAATTAATGTGTAAAAGTATAACAGTCACATGGCCCTTTTTGTGCATTTTTTGCTTTTCATACTTTCAGCACTAATAGAGTGGATGAGGACATAGAGGCTGTGTTTCAATCCACAATGTACTTACTTACTTACTGCTTGCTCAGGTAATGTCAGTTGCAGAAACGTCCTCTGACAGAATTCCTCAGTCTTGAACACCCTGCAGCATCACCAACATATACATCACTTTCTCAGCTTCAACACTTCAACAAAACAAAAACCAATACATTACAAAATGCATGTAGATGGAATAAGGTCGGCAAAGGAGATACCTACACACCAATTTGGCTGGACTAGAAAGCCAGTTACCAGTTACATGAGAGCACTCACACCTTTTTGTCTGAACACTCATGTTTTAATTAAATAGACTATTTTTGCATTAATCTCAGCCTGTGGACTTTTTTGTAGCTTTCTAACCTTAACATATAAAAACAGTGTATTCAGATGAACATTGAGGGTCGTTCTGAGAAATGTATAGGACATCACTGCTTGCTGTGCGGGTCGTTCAGAGAGGCTCGAGTAAAGTAGGTATCAAAAAAATATAAACAGCACTTCATCACAAAGCAAACACTGAATCATGAGTCAGAAAATTATGATATATGTGACAGAGCGTACAGGGAGGTTGAGTGTTCCCAGAAGGAGTCACTGACCTCAAATAATTTATTAGACTGTATTTTAAAGCTTCACAAAACAAACCTAGCTCTGGCTGCTAGATGAAATGTTAAGATAATAACAGTGTAAGCAGCTATAATTCTGTATCTTATTAACTAAAACTGCATTTTGTTATCAAACGGCGCTTCTCCTCATCAAGTCACTTACTCTGAGTTGTCTCTGAGAGCAGACACCGCCCACTCCTCCTAAGAAGTCCTTTGTGTAATGAAACACAGAAGCTGTTGTCCGCTGCAGGACCAGAGGAATGAAGTCCCGATGACCTTTGACCTCTTAGGTCATCGTCGCTGTGTTAAAAGCTCATCTCTGTCCTACTTTGAGACTCCTTCAGAGCACAAACAGTCCTCAATAATACATCATAATGTAGCTCTTTGGTCTGAGTGCTGTAAATCCTTCAGGATGTAATGTAATGTTACAAACAGCTCAGAGGTAATACAAGGCATCTTTCAACATATCAGCTCTTTATGATGAGGCTGACATCCTGGATATGTGCATTAACATGAGCATCTTCCTGCCTGCTAATGCTGAAGTGATATAAGCTTTAATGACACCACTAAACATATTTTCAATCATCAGTGAATGAATGCTATTATCTTTCTTCAATTTGCAATATAAAATAGCTTCTGAAGCTGGTCTCTTACATCCATACATATTATAAGACAATCACGCTGTAATTTTAGCTCTGTACATTTGTCTCGCCTCTCCATAAGTCAGGTATCATGTCTGTAACTGATGCATAGACTGCTCTTTGTGTCCAGTGACGGCTGTTTAGGAGTGAAGCTTGAGTTTTTAAAGGGATAGTTGTGACCTTTTGAAGTGGGGTTATATGAGGCACTTATTTATGGTGAGTGTATTACCTACAGTAGATGGAAGTCGACATGCCTCCAGTCTGGAGAAACAGGAGGAGTCCCGCTGTAGGAAGCTAAGCGATGTTATGCTGTGGACAGTGTCAGCCGCAAAATGTATTTTAGATACTTAAAAAAAAAAGAACAATTTTGGTTTGACTGTATGCTATATTTTGAATAATTTCATGGCTTTACCTTGCCTTTTCCAACAGGAAACTGCTGTTATATATAAGGTAAAATGGCTGTTTTTGTGATAGGAGTCTCGTGGCTTTGGAGAGAGCAACATTTGGCTTACACCCCCCTTTCCTAAACCTAATTAGCAAATGTATGCTAAATGTTAGCATGTTAACATTGTAATTGTGGGAATGTTAGCATCCTGATCTTAGCATTCAGCTAAAGTACAGCCTCACAGTGTGGCTGCAGATTCTTAATCTTGTTACATAATGAATGGAAAAAAACCCTGTACAGTGTCAAACCATCATGTTTTAAAGAGTCAGTAGGATTTGTTTGAGCTGTTCGTAAACACATCAGAACATAAAATACCAAAGTCTTGGCTTGGTGAAATGTTCCAAGCAAAATAAGAGCAAAATAATGAAAAAAAAAAAAAGGATTTACAGGCAGAGGGCGGCTATCTGCAAATACAGTCACCACCACACACTTTTAGTGATTCATAAGTGATGATTGAAAGGGGTTATGTAATATGAGTCTCTACATTGTTTTTATGAGAAAATGTTGCAGATTATACCTCTGAAGAAGCCTGATTATCTATGTATTTGCATGTTAAACCCGTATAGTCGACATATTTAAGAGCGCAAAGATCACAGAATAAACCTCAATTCACTGGTGTGCAGTTAAAACGTGAAAATCATCCAAACTGGAGTTACAAGGTTTTCATATGACTACAGTGTCTGAATTCCAAAAGAGACGATCTAGCCGCAGTCACCACAGAAAGACACTAAAAAGCCCACTTAAGCAGAGGCACCTTTAGAGTGCATGGAAAGTGCATCCATGTAAATATTGAACAAACACACAGTTTGGATTTCACTCGCGGATCAATATTGAAGCAATCTGGACGTTAATCTCATTTGCACTTCTGTTTTCTTCTTGGCAAAAGCTGCTGCAGACTGGCAATGTGGGATCTCCAGTGAAATTACAACAAATTCAGCTTTTAGAAAGATTTTCAGGAGGTTTGCGTGAATATTTAAGGCTGGCAGACTTTCTGTGCTATTATCTAAGAGGGACAATCAATATTCTATTTATCCACCTAGTTTTCTACTTTTGCAAGTATATTTCTGACAGACCAGACAAAAAGGAACATTTTTAGGTCCAGACTGAGATATTTCTGCAGCTGGATTGCCATGAAATTGTATACAGATGTTCATGCTTCCCAGAGGATGAATCCTAATGACTTTGTGGTTTTGAATGAAATATCAAGACAAGATGGATTATCATGACATTTGGTAGCGTATTCACCTCATATTGAATCATAATTATTCAAGTTACCCCCTGGCTTTTCCTTCTGGGTCATCCTCGGGTCAACTTTTGATCAAATACCTGCCAAACTAATGACATTCCCACATGGTGTTTGATTATTTGATTTGTTTTAATCTGGCAACAAAGAGATGTGAGAGGGTGTCAGCCTGAAGTCTTTTAAAAGTCTTTTCAAGGTGTTTTCAAAGTCTTTTTAAAATATCACAGTGAAAATGCCCTTCCAATTAGCCCTTTTCTCTTGATTTGCCTTTGATATTTTGTTTAGGTACATTTATATTTGCAGCTAATTGAATTAATGTCAGTTGTATTGTTTTGTGGATGTTCTGTATTGAAACAGTGCAAATAATTTTAATGCATGTCCAATATCTTTCTAATACATCTGTTTTGTGTTGCTCTTTCACATAACTAAGACTACAGAAGTGTAATTTTCGACACACAATAATGCCCATTTGAAGGCCTCAAAAGAAGAAGCATTAATGTGCAGCAGGTCAGTATGAGCTGAACCTTCACCGTGTGTTCTCTAAAACTGCTGTGTCCATTTGGCTCAGGAGCTTATCAATAACTCCCTCTCAAGAATCGGATGAATAATGGATCAAAGACAAACGTTACTTAAGATTCACATTCATCTGAGGGATTAGATCAGCAGGTCTGGACTTCAAACAGCAGAAACAAATCGAGGGCTGACATGTTTTGAGGTTGGTTATTGATTATGGCTGGCTGCAGATCAGGGCCTCGTGGGTGACTCTCTGACTGCTCCCACATGTATCCAGCCGCTCTGGATTTCCAGGGGAAAGTGACGCTTCAGGGCAGAGAGGTTGGCAACAAGCATGTTGACGATTTTCCAGAGTCAGGTTTTCCCTCAGAAGCATTCAGCTGTTTATTTTTCTTCTTTTCATAAACTGAATCCAGTTTGGTGATTAGTCCAGGCAATGATTCATCACATCACGAGCAGGACCTCTGCTGCTTTAAGTGCCCTGTGTTGGAGGTTGAGGAGGGTCGCTTGGCTCGGCCCTGATGACTCCAATCATACCTTGCTCTCCTCCTGCATAATGCACTTCAGTGGAAACAACAGCATGGATCATTTTCTTGTCAGTATGGTCATTAAATATATCAATATGGTCATTAAATATATCAAAGAATGCATGATTGATTGGTAGTAATCATATGTTAATGCTCCAGTTAAAAGTTGGCTGCTCCTCCTCATCGTATACACAGCAAATAAACATGAGGTCAGCACGCCTCAGCAGTTTCTTTTAATAGTGGTGATAAATAACCTAAAGTGGAGTTTGAAGTATTTTTGATATCTGGGAAATAAGAGAAAAACACATCACAGTTTTAGTTTAAATCTTGTGTTACTTCTGCTTTTATATATATTTTTTTTTACAGCAATCAGTACTATCATGAACATCATATTAGTCTTCATTTTAGTGCTGTGGGAAGTAAATAGGAAGATTTATTTGTGCCATAATAGACACAAATAACAACTAAAATATCTGTAATGTTATATTAATGAAGCACTTTGATGAAAATGGATGAAAAAGTGAAAAATTGGTGCAGTATGTCAGACCTCTAAGACCTGATTTTCATCAGATAATGAACTGACAGAACGTAAATATTTTTTGTTTATTTATTTTTGACTTAATGTATTTTTTTTTAGGTGTCCAGATATTTAACTGTAACATTTATGCACCAGTATTCAAACCACAATATTTTTTTCTTTTCTTTATATTAGTTTTTCCTGTTGTGTGTATCTTCCTCTGGATGTTTTTCTCAACACCTGCATATCCACTTTTTTATTACCGTACTTGTGAATGTAATAACAATGCAATCTGAAAAGAAAAGAAAAGAAAAAGAAGTTAGTAAATATGTATATATAAAGAAACATATATACACGCATATATGTATATATATTCAGACTCCCTTGGAAAGTTCATGTGTTTATGGACACATGCTTCTTTCCATTGTTTTAAAATGAAGCTAAAGTAAATGTTATGTGAGTCAACACAAATTCTCAGTGTACACAGGAGTTTTAAATTTTGATGACTCATTAATGACCCAGAAGAAGTGGGTGGGATAACACGATGAATGCAGGTATTTCCATGCAACAATCGTCCTACTCTGGCATAAACTAGACTAAAAATGAGCCTGTACTCAGACACGGTGGTGCTTTTAGCTAAATGCTGGTATAATGTTAACCGTGCTCACCCACTGACTGCATATTAAGACAGATGACCTGACAGCTCCCTGAAAGTCAGTTTAGGTGGTTTTTATGATACTGATGTTCATTCGAGTGTTAATTTTTCTGACCAGTATGCTGGCTGTGTCGGCAAGTCCTCCAACCCTGATCACTTCTGCACAGACTGTGGCTCAAAATGACAACACCTGTATCTGGGACATTTTGGCCTCATTTTTGTAGAGACACATCGTCCATCTTTATACACAGTCTACATTTGTTCTCACCATCTTAATTTTGCGTGAAATTATTTTACTCAAAAATAGAGCCCACTACCGTTTTTTCACAAACAGGAGTGAGCAGAACAGGAATCAAATAATATGTCAGTTTTCACACACACACACACACATATAATATATAAATATATACATTTATATACATACGGTTTTCAGCACGATCAGTGACCGGTGACTGGTCAGAATCACATATCCGATTCTGTTCCAGTCAAATTTACACACACACTCTGCACGATGGCCAGGTTATGCTCACAGCAACACAGACTGTAACATCACAGCTACAGCACTGCTGGTCACAGCCACACACACTCAGACGCATTCCTGTGTGAAGCTGGTGTCAGCGATGGATTCCAAGAACACAAAAAGAGAGAAGACAGATCAGGCAGAGCAGCTGAGCAGCTGACATCATCGTCTAACAACAGCACACTTTCTAGCCCTTCAGGCTAACGTTATCTAGCAGCACAGCACTGTTCACAGACAGTCTGACTGTATCTATATGGATAAATAGCACTACAAGTAGGAGGAAAAATGTTTTGGTTTTTTTTAGATTTTGGGATGAACTATCTCTTTTAATGCAATTAATTTATAGACTGTTTAACAGTTTTTTAAAATCAAATTTTTAACAACGTTGTCCTCAAATGTAAATATCATTAACCTCACTGGTCACCTTAACGGGAATCTTTTTCTTAGCTGCATGTTTTCTTCAAGAGGGGGCGTGTACAGACTTTTATGACTGGGCTGGCATGAAGTGTGTGAAGACACACTCATGTATACGCATGCACACACACAAATGTCAGAATTGCAGTAATTTACCATTTCTCATATCTAACATTACAGTTTCTTGTGTTGAAATTTTTATTTAATAATTATAAAGTTCAACCACATACAAAGCAACAGAGTGGCACTATACAAATATAATATAAAGCTTCCATACTTTATTCTTTAAGTCCTTAAAAAGAAATGGTATATTAATCTTCAGGGTGTGAAACTCGTTCTCAGCATTCCACCATGAAAAAAAAGTTTTACTTTTATTATTTCTACTTTCTATTAATTATTTATTTACTCATTTGCTGTATATAGTCGTCATGCTGTCATTGGGGTAGCTAATCAGATTTCAGGGGTGGCCACTGCTCCCCCAGCCCCTACCCATAAACACCCCTGGTCTCCCTTACATCACACAAATCTGCTTATATGTCCCCAACATTTCTGGAGAAAATTCACAAACAGATCTGTTCACTTTGGAGTTGAGGTTTGAGTCATAATACATGTTTGTCTGTTTACCCAGAATACAACTGAATTAAACGTAACCAGAGAAGATTTTTTTTTTTTTTTTTGCTGCAGTGTTTTCAATCATTGTAAGAATGAAAACATTTTGGTAAAAATATTTTTCCTTCCTGCAGGGAGAAATCTGACAGGCCTGTTTGTGGTAACAGGGATTAGATCGAAGTTTTAATTTGTGCAGGCTGCTTTCAAACCAATAGGTGGCGCTGTTTCCCTCTGATGAACAGCTGGACAGCCGACCTGAAGAGATGATGATCAGTGAAAGTCTCAGGACATTTATAAAAGATTCTTAGAAGTGGTTGAATTTATTTAATGTCTATCAACTCAAAGATTCAGACTTTATGCTAAAATGCTTTGAGAAATCATACAAAAGCTGTGGATCTGAGAGACGTTATCTTTTCATACTTGTGGTATTTGCATCCCTCTCTGCGTCCCACCTCTTGCTTCCAATTATCAAAGGGGGCTGGACCGGCCAGCAGACAGAGACTTCTGATTGGCTGAGCCAGCTGTCAATCACAGGCTCGTCCTGTAGCCTCCTGTTGGCGAGTACAATCCACACCAGAAGTCAGAAAGTCAAATTTCACCAAGGGGACAAAACGGGAAGGTGAATTATCCGGTTGCTCTGAGAGCTCCGGTCAAGCTTCACAGTAAAGAAGTGAAATTAGACTTAAATTATATTTTAAACCTTTCTTGTTAATGTGGGTTTGTAGCAAAAAGGAGGTTAATTGGACTTGAGGACTTGTTGGCTCCTTCTCTCCGGCATTTTTTGCGCGCTGCTGTGCCAGCGCAGCTGTTTGCGCACCTGAGTCTGTCCGCTGCTCAGTGTACGCAGCGTCAACATGACTTTAACGCATCCGAGCATCTGAACCATCATGGTGACATTTATGACCGGTGTCATGCCCGCTGTGGTGAACCTTCACTGTGGAATAACCGGCGGAGTCCAGGTGTCATCAGCAGGAGCTGATGTGGCCGTCTGGAGGAGCGCAGCAGTTTGATGTCAGCTGGGATTTGAGGAGTTTGGGATGAAAGAGAAACCTTAGAGAGACAATCCTCCGCTTCTTTCACCTGGATTCAACACGGGCTGCCCGGAGCTGCCATGGCCTCTGAGGTGGTGTGCGGGTTGATCTTCAGGTTACTGCTGCCAATATGTCTCGCAGCTGGTGAGTTTTTTTCTTTAATCCCCACTTTTTTTTTTTACACATGTTAATTGACCTGCGTGCCAAGTGTTGATGGGTGATTGATCAATTAATAGTTTATCTAACAGTTGATGTTATCTGATATATATATTTTTTTTAACATTGTGACTCAGTTAGGGCTGTAGCTGACAAGTTATGTCAGAATATTTGCAGAGACTGATCCGTCTCCCCAGAGGTTTTTAACTGGTTTCTACTCAGTGACCAAACGGCTTTCCTCATTTTCTTCTTTAATGTATTTTTCCATTTGTTTCATTTATAGCCATTAGGTGAAAAACCTTTCAATGATTTAAAGAAAACGCAAGAAATATAAATATAAACAGCAAACAGAAAAATATACTTAAATATTGTAAAACACACCAAATATCAGTGACTTATTTCACTTAAATTACACATTTTCCCACATTAAATACAATGTTGTCACCACTGTCATAAATCTCAGTTTAATAACAGGTAATGTATGAATGTTACTGCATTTTAACATCAGCATAACAATTTTATGATATTTATTTAAATTAATATTAAATTTGATTATGCAGTGCTTTGAAATAACATTTCTTTAAGAACATACTGCAGCTAAAAGCATAATATACATAAGAAGTATTCATCATCTCACCATGTTTGTGATTAAAAGTGAACCAGAATGACAGATTACCAATTACTAATTATCATTTAATGTTTGGCCTTTAAAATGTCAGAAAATCAGTGAAACATGTCCATCCCAGTTTCACAGAGTCCAAGATGATGTCCTTAAATGTCTTATTTTGTCAGTCCAAAATCCAACACATCAATATCAATATATCATATTCAGTTTAATTTGACATAAAACCGAGAAAAGCAGGAAATTTCCATATCTGAGATGCTCAAAACAGCATTTCCTCTGCCATTTTTGCATGAACTTTACTGTAATGATTAATCGATTATTAAAATAGTTGGTGATTACTGGATGAAGCCTAACCCTCCCACAATTGTTAAGTGGTTAGAAAAAAATCAAACATGTCTGTATTGTAGCTTGGTACTTGACTTTATATGTGATGTGTAATTCGTCTAAGTGCATATAGGTAGATTTGGTTGTGTTCTACCCCTGAAGGGTGTTATTTCATTTATTGTACATGGACATGTATGTGAAGTGAAGCCCAATCTCAATGTGGTTTTGTTTTAGAATGTTAATTACCTGTTATTGTATGACAATGGCAATAAAGTAAAAAGAAATTCATTTTTATTATTTCAAAATCTGAGGTACACTAGCACATACTTAAAGTATCTGAGTATGTAGAGCAGAACTCAAATGCTTCGTGGTGTAAAAATGTAATCGATTTTTATGATGATTTGTGTGATTGACCTCATGATGCTGGAGGTCACAGTTCAGCTCTAAAATCGGGCCCAAACGAAAGCAATAGTAGACTGCACAGAGTCATCATATACCAGCAATTATATATAGATTACCCACCAGAACAGTGGTGTAGCGGCACTGTTCCTCACCTGGCTGTCACCTTTTATTGGATTTAGTAAAGGAAGCAAAGCCGACAGCAGAGCATCCATCCAGTCACTGCAGACTCAGAGTGTGCATCCAGAGCAACCTCATGGAGTCTCTGCACTCTGCACACCGTCTCAGTTTGTATGTCTAGAAATGTTAAGAACAGGTAAATATTAAGTGTCTTTCTCTCTTGTCAAAGTTTGAAATGTTAAAATAATTAAATAGAACTGCAACTGAGTTATTACTGATTAATCTGGTCATATTTTTTTCTCCTCAAATGTCTTATTTTGTCCACAACCCAAAGATGCTCAGTTTGCTGTCATATAGGAGTAAAGAAACCAGAAAATATTCCTATTTAAGAAGAAATCAGACAGTTTGGACTTTTTTGTCTTAATGATTGATGATTATTCAATTATCAAAATAGCTGCTGATTAATTTGATAGTTGACAACTAATCAATTAATTGACTAATCATTGCAGCTGTATAATCAACTCATAAATCAATTTACTGTGTTAATGAAAGCTATTCCTCACTGTTAAGTCGCCTGTGTGGTTCAAAGAATGAATCAAATTGCAGCTCAACTGTATTAAGTATATGACTAAAGCATTAGACATTAATATTTGTGGTTTCTGTCATGTTGTTATTGACTGTTAAGCTGCTGACGGGACATTCAGTTAATACAGTTAATTATCATTTATATTGCCTTGACTGTTAGAGCTGCATGTCTGTGTTGCTGCACATTCCTCCGACTTTTAGTCAGCAGTGGAGCTTTTTTGGTTTGTTTACAGGATTTATAACTTTGTTAAGAAAAGTGCTCTGCACAGATGAAGTTTTGATTCTGTGTTAGTGAATGTTTTGTTTGATTCACTCTTTTGCTATGCAGATTTAGAAGATGACTCAGTCAATCCTGGCAGTTTTTTTTTTTTTTTACGTAGGACTTTTAGCAGCTTTAAACAGACTGGAAATGTCTCATCCTCATCTCATCAGACATTACAGGTGTGTTAGTAAATATTTTTTATACTTATAGATACACGTATCAATACAGATGTACCGATATGGTTTTCTTCAAATTATCACATTATATTGCCTTGTTTACAGTATCAGAACATATTGCAATATAGTGAATCACAGGGCTGTGTGCTGGCAGGAATTTGATGATACATATCGAGCAACTAATTTCTCTGTCGATTAAATGGATATTTTAATTTAGACTAGTTGACTTGTTGAAAAGTAATAATGCACAATTGATAATGTTAAACATTTTTTGAGAAAATATTGGAAATATTAAGAGCCACTTGAAGACATTATTAACATTCTTTAATAACCAAATCATTTTTTATTTTATGTAGCTGTATGATATGATATGCAATATGTGGCATTATGAACATTACATATTATTCTACAGAACATGACAACAACTCACAAAATTTCAGATTGAGCAGATTTACAGGTAAACAACATTGTTTACCCAGAGCTGATGTCATGAGCCACATGGGGAGTCTAATGCCTGCAGTGTTAGCAGCAACAGCAGCAGCAGCAGCAGCAGCAGCAGCAGCAGCTCTCTTTGCAGGTTAACATCCACATGTCTGTGCTGAGTATGGTTACTTATTGCTGTGGTTGAGTGGTTATAGCCTACATACAACCTTATTTTCATTCTACATCGAAATACTGACAAACTGCGCTCTTTACGAGATATTATCTGTCCAACTTTGCAGACATACAGTCTTGTGGTCGTGGGCTTAAACCCAACACAAAACGAACCGCTGCCATGAAACTTTGCTTGTATCATATCACGATAGAGTATTTTTGAGAATTTATACAGTATCACAAAACATAATATCATGATAAGAGATGGGACCGATCAGATCCGATATCTGTAGTTATTCATCAGGTGTCGGACTGATCCGGGCCCTGAACTTGTCCCACAATGCCAAGTGCTTTACTACTGTGTGCAGTTTACTAGTGCCTTTCACATCTTTTTTGAATTAGTATATATTACGAGGGAAACACATTCAAAGATGGACATACAGCTGGAGTGAAGAAATACAGGCCACCTCACTCATGGTGTAGCAGTAAAGCAGCGCAAAAACGAAATTTACCGACCATAAACCACCATGTTCATATAAATAGGCTTGTTCGAGATTAATTGCGCCTCGCCTGGATAGTAGATGAGACCAGGCGGCAGCAGCAGGAGGCGATGGCAAAAAGCTGCAGTCAAGTTGGACAGCTTCCAGCAGCCTTCACAGAATGTACAGGAAGTGTCAGAAACATATACATCCTCTTAGATCATCTGTAGGCTACCTGTAATCTGCAGACCACGTTCATAGCTGAAGAAATAAAATGTGTTTTTGATCGCTGATCAAGACCCCCCGCACTGTCACATGACCCTCTTTTAACTCCCTTATAAAGCAGCAACAAAATTATGTTTGTTAAAAGATAAAAACTTAATTGCACAATATAAGACCAATAGATCCAGCATTAAATATCACAATTGCACTGAAAATTAGATTTTACACAACACGTGGTGTTTGCTGTCAAAACTAATGAGCCAACTGGAGTCAATCAGCTCATCAATCAGGAGACAGCCAGGCCTTACAGTCACAGTTGCGGTTGCAGAGAGCAACTGTGGCACCTGGCAATAAAAACTGCAGCTGCCTTGATCTCGTGAGGTTATTATTGCGCACGTGTGCATGATGTCAGAGTAAATTGGGATCAAGTCAGACACAAATGAAAGCAACATGGACTGTGGGGCGAGCACTGGTAATCGATTCCTGTGCAGGCCTCGCTCATCTTGAACTTACCTAATGTCACAAGCCAAAATACTACAGTGTCTTACAATGGTTGAATGATGCCATTACACAAGTTACATTACACAAACTACATAAGCTTTTCAGAGGAAAAAGACTGACTGAATGTGCACCTGAACTTTTCACCACTAAATTGAAGATCAGTTTCAGCCTCATGTAATCTAACCACTACTACTAATAATAATGATAATAAAGAGAAAAACAGCAGTATAGTATCAGCAGATATCTAAATTCAGATATCAGAATCAGATCTTAACTGAAAAAAGGTGGATTGGTGCATCTCTAATCACGATACCCAAGTCATTCGTACACCCATGTTGATTTGAATAATCTTGTATCATGATACGTATTATATTGTCAGATTCTACACAGCTTTAAGATATTACTAGTTTCACTCATTAAAAGCCTGATTTAGAGTTTTGGGAGTTGAGGTATGATCACACTTTGAATGCAGACTATTAAATGCAGTTTACTTGTGTGTTTTAATTCTGTGGTAGGCCACAAGTGAAGATGATTACTGTCTAACTGCCACTGTGGTTCCACTGTTTTGTCTGCGCGAGACTTATGAGGTTACTGAGGTAGTTTTAAAGCTAACAGCATGCTTTCTATAGATAAGACCCACTCAGTACCACCATAATGCATCACTTGACAGCCCGACGCCCCCTTTATTTCCAAAAGCAATTGTGAGGCCATGCATTGTCTCCATTAATTCGTGGAAAGTCGTTTTAACAGTATGAATTAATAATGCGGTTGTGAGGGAGAGAAGCATTGCCTTCCCCTTTTATCGTAAACATACCTTTAATATTTTATGTTTTTTCAAAGTGCAAATGAGCACTTGTCATTCACTGCAGCTGCACACAGTAACTGACAGGATGGAGGAAATGTAAAGTGGAAAAGAGGGAAAGGTGTGCAAGAAGAGAGAAGGTATTTATGGATCATCAGCTGACTTTTCCTTCTTTGTTTCTGTTTGAGTCAAAGATCTCATCTTGATTAAAACTGAGTGGGATTTGATGTAAATCAGTAACCATCAAGCCATCAGCTCACAGAGTAAAGCAGATTGTTTATTTTTCTTTAACATTTGTCACACTTGTGGTTGGAAGATTATTTTAGGTTTTATTTCTTTTTTGTCTTTATTAACTGACTTTTCCTGTCATATAATTTTGGGGCAGGATGTGGGAGAAAATATTGCCATGATGCAAAAATAATATTTTTATAATTTACCAATGTTTTGACATGACAATCTTCTTCAGGGTTTGTTATTATTATGTTATTATATTGTTATTGAAGGACAAAAAGCTCACCAGACATTAAACAGAGCAGAGGTTCTCAATTTCTCTTCAGCCAGGACCCCTTTCATGACCAGGAACCCCTCTCATATATGTCCCCCTAGACCTATGTCATATATTTGGTAAGTTATTTATCCAAACGTTTCCAAAAATGTTCAAGCGCAGAAAAATCCATAATTTATTCAAGGTAACTGTGCATCTCCTATTTGGTGTTAATTGCTATTTAATGTCTTGGAAAACTTGGGATACGTTGATTATGTCAGAGAGTGAGGAAGGGAATTGCTGCATGTGACTAAATGTAACTCCCATGATCCCATGCTATGTCACAACATCATCAAACTACATTTTTTAATATTGTTTTAATGTGATAGAGAGCAGCAGAATTTACATATTGTGTGTTTAAAAATTTAATTCTTATTCATTAAATATACAAAGCATTTTGCAATAAATAAATAAATAAATACATTCTTCTAGCAGCAGAAAATACAGGATTAGACACGTGTGTCTCCTCACAGGTAGGAGTGTCCTCAATTACATTAACATGTTGTGGGAGGAGCAGAGAGCCACCTGGTTCATTAAAAACATCATAAGAAAGCAGTTTAATCACATACGTTGTATATTTTTTCCAAAAATATCTCAGTGTAAATGTAGACCAATTACTATATATTAGAAAAGGATGATACATTTGATTAAAAAAAATGGTTGTATCAATAAAACATCCCCATAAAAACATCACAAGAAACAGTAACAAAAAAATGTACCAGTCTTAGATACAGGCTTATCAAGACATAAAATGCTTGAAAAATATTAGAATAAACTTTTTAAATAGAGAAGTAAACAACCTAGTGCAGGGAAAACAATTGTACACAGAGGAAACAATTAAATGATAGAAAAAAAAGTACAATTAAGATTAAGGGCAAAAAATAGAGGGAAGATGTCCACTGGCCTGTACAATGAACTCTAATCGCACAAT
Organism: Lutjanus erythropterus; assembly: GCF_056507025.1. Classification (NCBI taxonomy): domain Eukaryota; kingdom Metazoa; phylum Chordata; class Actinopteri; order Lutjaniformes; family Lutjanidae; genus Lutjanus; species Lutjanus erythropterus. The sequence continues at coordinate 17,634,801 of NC_139328.1, forward strand.
GATTTTTTGGGGCAAAATAGAATGAAAAGGGGTTTTAGTTATGGCCACTTCTTGCTATGAACAGAGGAGAAACACACTGCAGCACAGCACGTTATCTGATTCCAGACACGTTCATTACCCTGACAGTATATGTTCAGTGGTGTAATATATGTTGCACCTCACTGCTTTTCTCACGTCCTAGTGAAAGACCTGTCTGCTGACGTTACATAGTCTGTGTTTCCTGTCGGCCATCTGACAGCACCTCTATTGAAAAGCACAGAACTGCTGCTGGGCCTGTGTGTACACAGTCCCCCAACCACACACACACACATTTACACACAATTTCAGTTTCTCTGATCAAACACACCGCTGCTGTTTGTGTGTTTACTGGCAGAGTTTGGAGTGTGAACATGATTATGAGCGCGCACTTGCACCAAAATGTGTGATCCGATATTAAAGTTGTGGTGTGAGTCGGGCAGTTTGAAGCAGAGGAAAGCAGCACAACACTGAACACAAACAGAGGTGGAGGGTGACATGCAGATGCTTAACTGCTGCCTGAGAGCCAGAGTCCAGAGGAGATGTAGTCGTGTAAAAATAATGTTTTTAACTAACTGTAATCAGACATGCATTGCCTATTCAAATATTTAAAAACATAGGAACAGAACTGTTCAGTCAAAATCACATTCAGGTGTGTAAAGCAAGCAGAAACAGAAAAGTTAGCAGTTAAAATGTGGTAGAAATTTAATTTAAGTTACTTTGGTACAGTCATTTCACAAATCAAAGACCATGTGAAGCTGTAAAATGTGTGAAAATTCATTCATCGTTAAAGGTAAGCAATATAGTGCTGTGGACAGGGTCAGCAATAAAATGTATTTTAGCCACCTAAAAAATCATTATGATTTTAAATGTACGGTATGTTTAGAATATTTTACCACTTTACCTTGCTGTGAGACAGCCTTTTTCTATGGGAATATTGCTGTCTGTTGCTCACCAGACTCACCAGACAAAAAAAAAACCCAAAACAAAACAAAAAAAAAAACAGTAATTTTCCTCATGGAAAACAGGAGTTGCTCATCTACCACTGCTTCAATCTGTTAGTTCGTTTGTGTCATTATGTGTCTTTGGTGACCTCAAAACACTGAAGTCAAACAAAGATACAAACAAACCGACAGATCGAGGCAGCGGCACGCCAGCACCTCCTGTGTTCTGCTATTTAAAATGACTGATTTTGCCAATGGAGTTTGGTTGGTCCTGAGAGAGAAATATTTGGCCTATAAAACAGAGGTCTATGGTCAGAAAGGTCTTCCTGATGGCAAGGTGAAGCTGTGAAAATATTCTAAATATTGTATATTTGCTGCTGATCAGCAGTACCTGCTGCCTTTCCAAGCATGTTGATCGCATCTACTGTAAGTAATACATTGACTATGGATAAGTACGTCATACAGCCCCACTTAAAGAAATCTGAACAAATGTTTGTATTTAAACTGTCAACCGGACAAAATAACATTTTGTTGATTTTTCATAGACAAAACAATTATTTGAGAAAATGATTTGATTTGATGAAAGCAGTAACCCTCTGTACAGCGGTGGTATAGACTGTGGTATGCTCTTCATTACTTTCTTCAGGGGGGTATAAATTCCACTGTTATCACGCCGTGCTTGGTCTGGCCAGGCACCGCACCACCTCATCTTCTTCTTTCTTGACATTTTTGTTTTTGGACTCAAATTCTGAAGTCAGTTGGCCTTCACTTCACATCTAAAGGCTGGCTTGCCCTTCTTGTGTTCAGGCTTTGTGTGGCTGCAATAATAGCTTTTTACTGGGAGAGACAAAAGTCCGATTCAGATGTGAATGGGGATTTTTACAGTAATCTGATGTCTGAAAACAACGGCAGTTTATTTTCATTCCCCGTGTAAAAATCCTCAGATGGTGAGTCATACACAGAAGGCAAATGGTCAGGAAGACTGCGGTCCAGTGTCTGCAGGCTAACAGCGGGAGCAGAGCCATGCAGATACAGAGAGATGATCTGTGTCTCTATAGATGCAAAATGACTTCTTTAGATTTGTAACTGCAAGCAGATGAATAATGGAAGGCTCCAGACTGCCAACTTGGGCAAAATAGGCACAGTTAGAGCTTATTTAATGGCACATTTAACAAAGATAAAATGAAGTGGGTGGGGAGAGGAATGGTGCAGAAAGTGAGACCAAAAATTTGAGATTGTGAGTCATTCCTTCCTCAGAGGCTAAAGCTGAAAAACCATCTCAAATGCACGTTTGAAAAGTTTGAAAAGGAAAGAAAAAACGATGAACAATGATGAGAAACTTTTTTACTGTTGTTATATCATTGCTTTGGTTACCTGCATTATCAAGCCTTCGTGTTTTCTGAATCACATAAATAATCTGCAGATGTTGGTGGTTTTCTCAAAGATGACAGGTACCATAACATTTATTAACCGTTGTTAGTTTTCATTAGTCTGGATCTGAGCACAGAAGAAACAAGGAGGTTCACTTACTGTAGGGCTCCAGCAAGGGAAAAGTCAGAGCCAAGTCAAAAGTAAATGAATAGGTCCATTGAGTTTGCAAAGATAAATAAAAGCACCATTTTTCAGCAGTTAGGTGTAGTTTTTCAGAAGTTCAGGACCAGTAGCTGTAGATCTCTATGACTGAGACGGTAACTCACTCATGCCGCCGACCGGGTTGTAAACTGTGTGCCTGTTGATTTAACCGCAAAGAGAAATTCAGGAGGTCAGACTGTGTCCACATTTTGTGCAAGTTTACTGTGCGCTACCTCCTGACCTAAAAATGTTCAGAGAGATGTAAGGTGGGAATATATTTTGTGCACACTCAAGGAAAGTCTAGGACTGAGCTGAAAAATGTATTATGATAAAGTGTTTTATTTGATTTGATATAATTATAGATTGATAGGGGTCGAAGTCTGAGACTGTGGACCTCCCCTCAGTCAAACCTTGGAAAAAGGCGACCTCCTTAGTTTGCTCACATTCAGGATGTCTATGGGACAGGGCTGCAACTACAATTATTTTAATTTTTGATTAATCTGCCAATTATTTACTTGATTAACTGATTAGTTATTCGGTCAATAAAATGTCAGAAATTGGTGAAAAATCAGATCACCGTTCCCTAAAACTCAAGGTGACGTCCTCAAATGTCTTGTTTTGTCAACAACCCAAAGATATTCAGATTATGTACTTAGGGGACTACAGAGGTCAGAAAATATTCATATTTGAGAAACTGAAATCAGACTTTTCTTTTGTTTAAAAAAATAAATAAATAAAATAATAGGTCAGCAAAGTAGTTGCCAGTTAATTGAGTAATCATTGCAACACTATTAATGGCATCATGATTATATTATAGATCCTCAACATTTGAGCCAAGATAGCCTAATTTTGCTCTTTTACATGACTTCAGAGTTCACCAAATACATTATAAAGGTCTGCTCAAATGCATTTATTAGTTTCTGACTCTGGGAAAATGAGGAACATTTAAGTTATTCTATGTAATTGCAATGTCTTTTTGGTAACTAATGTAATATTTTTTTCCTCTTCCATTCACTGAGTTTCCCCTGAAACTGTTTGTTTGTTGTTGTGTGACATGTGGTCAGTGGCGTAACTGAACAACACACCTTGTACACGAATGGCTGTTTGCATGTCATCCTTAGCACGCTCCATTATCATTGGGACATATTTGTTATGTGCTTTCATGGTGGTTTGCATTTAAGCTAAATGCAGTGAATTATTGAACAGTTCAACGAACAGTTATCTGATATGAAGTGCCCTGCTGATACATATCACTATAGTTTTATTGCCCAGGTCTAGAAAAACCTCAGTGTCTGCAGTATTTGAGCTGATTTTACAGCAAAAAGTACTCAGACTCATCTGTTCAACACCGCTTTCAACCATTGACAGTTTCTTCTCCTCATCCCTTGTTTGTTTGTTTTTTTTGTATGTTGTTTCTTCCTTTCTCTTGTCTTTTGTGAAGTGTCTTTGAGTATTTTGAAAAGCGCTATATAAGTATAATGAATTATTATTATTATTATTATTATGTATAGAGGCTTCAGTGGTGAAATGGGTGAGTGTTTGCAGTTTACAGTGTGGTTCATTTTGGCTGCGTTAATTGATGTTCAGTGAGCAGGTGATGAGAGCCGTTTAACTGGTAAAAGCCCCGATCAGGGCAGATGGTCAGTCTGACTCTGGGAAATGAGGTGCGTTAAGGATCAATACATCAATTAATGGTTTTTGGAAGTCATGTTTGCACTTAAGTGTTTTTACTTTGATCATGAGCTGTAAAGACTTCCTTCATGTGCCTCAACAGGGTGTGTTTATGTATGTTTGTGTGTGTGTGTGTGTGTGTGTGTGTGTGTGTGTATTTGTGTGTATTCGTGTGTATATAGGGGGAGTGTTCGGGAAAGGGTGAGTGTGTGGAGTTACATAATTCAGTGTCATGTGTGGTGACACATCTTAAATACTGAAACAGTGCATTAAACTCAAGGTCGACTGAATTTAAAGTAGAGTAATATGGAGCTTAAACAGTCTGTTGATTAATCAATTAACTGTTAGAAAGAAAATCAGTGACAAAATGTCCCTCACACTACAAAATCTACAAATCCTCACATCTGATGTTATTATTTTCATTATTATCAAGTGATTGTCAATTATTTTCTCGATTAGTTAATGGTGAAAAATGTTGATCACTGTTTCCTAAAGCCAAAGGTGACAACCTCAAATGTCTTGTTTTGTCCACAACACATAGACAGTTGACTGTTGTAGAGGACTAAAGCAACTAGAAAATATTCCCATTTGAGAAGCTGAAATCAGAGATGTTTTACCAACCTAAAACATCTGTGTTTGATGTGCTGGGAATGAGACTCAACAATCAACTATCCATCTCTTGGGTTTAGAAACAGCAGCTGACAAATGCCTCCTTTAAGAAATCAAGGGAATGTAGAAAATTCAAATATTGTGGTTGAAATATTACAAAAAGTTCAAATTAATCAACATAAGGTATAAAATCTGATTTTAGTCTTCGATTAAAAAGACTAAAACCAAACACTGAATCTTTTTCAGACACTGGCTGTGATGTCTCACACTTCTCGCTCTATGTGGCTGTGTTTTATTTTAAGTTTTGGCAAATAAAAAGCCATTTTCCTGTTTTCAAAACTCTGAGGTACATCATGCATTTTAGGGGCATCTGGTGTGTGACGCCACAGACAATTTGTGTTGTTTTGAGTTTTATCATGAAAAATGATCCAGGTTCAATAACGCTCACAATCCATGAAACACCATGGGATTCTTGCAAAATGAAATCTTCACATATGATACAAAGCTGCGCTCTGTGAGGCTCTGCGCAGCACGGACGGAGGCAGAGCTGACCTCTGGCTGCTCAGGCAGTTATTCATCTCTCGAACACCCAAAGACTATTGGGTGATTTCTGTACTTCAAAAACAAAACATCAATTCCCTGAATGACTGAATTGGGCTCACGCTCTTTTGGTGAGGCAGGCCACATGAACAGATAATGAGGCTTGTGAGTGTAAAGTTTGGTTACAGGAATGTTCTGGCTTTTTATTACTATGAGCAGCAGCTTTTCTACACCAGGAACATTTTAATGAGTTTCACCACATGTTTCTCTCGAATCTGTGTTTAGTTTATCTCAGTGACGACTCCTGAGCAGGCAGCTGGCTACCACTGCCAGCTTCTGCACTTTATTTACTGGTAAACGTTAAGTAATGCACACAAAGCAGAGAGGACCAGAGGTGGATAAAGTGCACAGTACTGATTCAAGTTCTTTTATCAAGTAACAGTGAAAAAAGACAGGCTCTGACATGCACAAATGCACACGGGCATAAAAGTAAAAAGTCGCCCTCTACAGAGTATTTATACTCAACTTTTCTCCACAGGCAAGTCTCCTTCTCTGCCCGTTACGTCTGTTACTGTTTTTGTCTTGTTGTGTCTTTTACAATATTTTAATCTTATGTCTTTTACGTGGTTTTCAGTTTGGTATGATGTTTTGTCTTTTTACAACTTATTTGTCTTGTTATGTCTTTTACATAATTTTCATCTTATTACATTGTCGCTGTTATATCTTTTAGGTTGTTTTCGTCTTGTTACATCTTTTATGTTGTTTTCGTCTTATTATGTCTTTTAGGCTGTTTTTGTCTTCTTAAATCTGTTGTGTGTGATACACAGTGGTAGATACACTAAGAAATCGTCTTTTTTTAGTGTTATTTTCTCATCCATGTAGTTTGAAATCAGTTTTGATGTTGGGAAGGTGGCACATGATGATGCAAAATAAAAATAGACAATAATTCCCAGTCAGAAAATAGTCAAGTGAAGTACAGATACCTAAAAACTCTACTCAAGTACAGTAACTAAGTATTTGTACTTACATTTGAAGTCTGAAGTATTTGTCACTTCCCACTTGGTAAAGACTCTATTGAATAAGTGCTGTTTAAATGGAGTTTTGTTATTGTTTATTACGCTGTTCAATCTTTATTTGTGTCTCATGTCTCTGCAGCCTGCCTGTTCAGGTACAATGCCCTGTCCTTCGTCTACCTCATCTACCTCCTGCTTATTCCACTCTTCGCGGAGCCCACAAGCACAACAATGCAGGGTAAGATCTCTGTTTAAACTTCACACGTTCAGCGGTTCTGGATTTGTCTTTCGTCTGGAGAATCTTGACGGTTTCCCAAAAGCCTCCAGTTTGAATTGCAATATTGTTCTCTGTAATGTAAACCAGCCCTTCTCCAGAGGACTTGAATTTCCTTGAGATGAGGACGGATTTGGCGCATAGTTCAGGCCATGAAAGGTAATACTGGTTTGTGCGGGCATGAATCCATCTGTAACAATAATAATAATAACATGATCCATGGCCAGTAAGATCAGAGATAAGAAAGACACAATCCATGAGAGCCACATGGTGAAAATTAACATTTATACTGAGGTTTGATTTATTTGAGAAAATAATGTTCAGATAAATTCTTAAAAAGAAGAAGAGAGAAGAAAACCGTGCGAAAAAAGCTTTACAGTTGAGAAAAGAAATCCAAAAGAGTCGGTGAAAGAAAAAGAACAATTGGGATGAAGGCTGTTTTTGATAAAGACAAACCACTTCAATTATCAGAGGGGGATGTAAAAGTTGCGCCGAAGCCTCCACTGACTCTTTAGATGGTTTTCATTCCCTAATACCATGATCTGTCTGCACTTGACAAGTATTATTAGTTAATTCAGCCAATGTGAAAGTTGAAGTATTTAATCTTTTAATCTTTGAGCGTTTTGGTTTTGAAAAGAGTTCAGCAAATGAAAGCTGTCAAAGTAGCTCCCACAATGCCTTTTGACAGCTACACAGCAGCCACTCGTCCTCCAAAGAAACATAAATCATGGCTGAGGTTTATGAGAAGTGACGGGGGTGACTGTTCTCCTTACAGGCGTTGAATGTGGGATTGCGGTCGCCAACTTGAGCTGCACCTTTACGCACTCCCCTCACCGCAAAAATACTCAACATAATATGGGTTTCTGTCAGAGACCACATGCAGTGTTTAATAATACATAAAGCCATATTGGTGGAGGGAACAACATCCAGCGCGAGAGCTGTCTGTGCTCGTCTCCAGCTGAAAAAACAATCAGGAAGTAAAGGAGGGAAAGGAGGGAGCAGAGAGAGTGGACCACTTACACTCTCATCAATAGTTAAAGAGAGAAGTCTTCTAGTAAAGCTCACGTGTCTGATCGCTGTTGACTTCAAACATAAGTCAACACAGGGCAGTTAAGTCAGAATCGACATGGTCTTTTTTTTTTTTCTTTTTTTTTTTTATAAATATGACACTTTACTGTTTGATTAGGCTAAACATGAGGTGGGCCTGTAGCCAAAATGTCTGAATGGAGATTATCTAACACCAACAAGAAATGGCAAATTGAAATTCAAGTGATTCAACCAATGATGTTTTTTTATAGGCACATAACAGTTAATTTGGTGTATATTTAGATTGCAAAGGAATGTTGTTCCAGTTACCTCATTCATTCTCTCCTCAGTAGGGCTGTCGTGCTGAAAGAATTTCCCCTGCAGTGATTATGGTTGGCTCAACAGCACAATATGCACCACTGGCACCACTTTTTGTTTTTTTTTTTTTTACAAATGACTTCAAATGAAGGCTTAATGTTCACACAGTTTCTCTTGACCGTCCCTTAATATTACAACATTTACAGTACGTTAGTCCAACATCACCCTCGCCCAGAGATACTCAACTTACTTTGCCTGGGGGCCACGTTTGCAAAACGACAGGAAGCCAGGTGCCATTTAATAAAAACAAATATTGAGAATTATTTAAATCACTTGTAGAAAAATAAAAAAATAAGAGGCCGATAACTCAACTTTCTTTGAAATTATTTAAATTAACTGACTTATTAATGTAACTAAATAATGATAGATGTTTGGGGCTAATACTGATGTTAGGGAGTAAAAATATATTTTATAATATTAATATTATAATACTATATATTTATATATTAATATTTTTTATTAATATATATACAGTCAAAAACTTTCACTGGTTCTTTTACTAACATTAACAATATATACAGAAACATATAACAGATGCTATTTTTTATTCTTTTGGTACATATTAATTAGGGGTGTATGAAAATACTGATACAAATACCAGTATTATGTAATATTGTATTGATTATTGAACATTGTATTGTAATATTGTGATGCATGCAAAGATTGGTGGCACTGTGTCACATTGTGTTTTGTTTAAACCCCAAACTGCTGACAGTTTTTCAAAAATTAGATTAAAAATAGCGATATGTCTCCTTGCTTACAGTATTGCAATATATTGGAATATGCCAGATTTTTGCCAGTACACAGTCCTAATCATAATTCACTGAAGTTTGCATTAAGAATTACAAACGCATAAATTAACACATTTAACATCAACATTTTGCAGATCATCATTCAGGCATGGTGCTTCCTGAGCAGCAAGTTGGGTTTTTCTCAAAGAGCTGTTTCCTGGAAACAACTGTAGTGTAATTAAAAATGATTCACAGCTTTTCGGTATATTTTGTTTTTTGTTTGCCAGTAGTACTGTTTTATATTTTTGAAATAAACAAGCTTTCAAATGTCAGAAAATTTGAAGCAGGTTCTGGTAAATGAGCCAGCTCACAACAGAACAACCTCAAAATGCTCTAAATGCTAACCTTGTCCATTGTCGTTCTTGAAAAGCATAGTTAAATAAACATTTCATTGAAGCATTGAAACGCTTATTTTCCAGGAAGCCCTGCTCGTCAACTGGAGTTGATGTGACACATTTTCCCCAGCTTATTTTCATGTAACCTTTCACCAGACAATAGAATGAAAGGAAAAGAAGCAAAAACACAAAAGAAGTGAATATCACACATGTAAATTGCCACAGGCACAGATAGTCTGAGATATTCTTCCAGTGTAACACCTGCCACAGTCAACATATCCCATCTGTCTGCCTCACCTGTCTGTCATCAGTGAAGGGAACCGCAGGATGAAAGGGCCACAGTATGAGGACGTTTCAGTGAGCAGGGTCGTCCTAACAGGATTATGTTTGGGCTGATTATGAAATGACTGGAATCTATAATAATTGCACATTATTTTAGGTAAATATCCATCTGATTATTCAAGGAAAATGTATTTGTGTTTGGGCAGCATGTGATTAAATTTTGAACAGCAGCTGGTCGTGGTTGAGGATGACTGTGATGCCACTGCCAAAAATAATTTGTGCTGCAAATAATAAGTTGTCCATTTAACTTCAGATTGTATACATTTAGGATCAAAAGTAGGTTTAAAGTAATCGTGATGATATGAATGAAGTAGAAGAGGTCATTAAGTAGAGTGCAGATCTCTGCCAGGCAACAGATGATGAAACATCTACCTCACTGCCACCGCAACTGCCAGATGCAACAAGCTTTATGCTTTCTGTGTTGTAAACTGTACGTTTTTGTAATATATTGTTGTGTGGCATAGTTTCAGTTTTCTTTAAGACGCATAGACTAGTGTGATGTTATTGTATCTGTAACTTAATTAGAAAACAATAAACAGGACAGTAAGTCTGAACTTCTCAATTTAAACATTATTTATTTACAACATTTTGCTATTTATTGATAACATTTTATTTATTTAGATTTAGAACAGAACAAGTATCAAGGTGGCTTTACATAATATAATAGACATAGAAATGAACATTTCTGGAGAAACTCTCAAAAACTGAAAACGCCTGCGTGTCCCAGTAGAAAGTATTCAGAAGGTTAAAGTTTTGGCAAAGAGCTGATTTGATCACCTTCAGTAACTGAACTAAATTCCAATAAGTAACCACTATCAAGCGCAATTTCTCATGTTTACAACAAACTAAATTTCATGACAGCTGGTTCAAAATTAAGCAAGTTGATTTTGTAGTGAAATTTTCAACTCTAATTTGTTTACTAGTGGACCTTGAACACTACAAAACGTGAACCGTGCAGACCCACAGTGGAGATGGTGGTGAAACTAACAAAACGGGGATTTATTCCTCTCGTATCGTGTCTAACTTTAGTTGATAATAACATATCAGGTATGGCATTAATCTGCAAAGGCTCCAGTTTAAGATGATTCTATAGGCTCAGTTTTTGAGCCACTACAAAGGCCAGATTGTGACCTGCAACAGACTAGATAAGCCATGTTTTAGCCTGGCCGGTTAAGAGGAGTGAGGAGTCAGCAGTCTATAAAACAGGTTTGTCAGGGTTTTTCCAAAAATTGTGAATCACTGCTCCCACAGGAGGTCCTCGAGCATACAGTCATAAATGTGCACAAAAATGTTTGGTTGGTGAGTCCAGTAGTCTGTGAAATTAGCTGCGGACAGTAGCTCCAGCCCCGTTGATCACACACACACACCCACACTCTCACACTCACACTCACACTCACACATAATCCTGAGCAGATAATCACAACCTGAAGTTGACAGTTATCTCCTTCCTCCTGGTTGTGAGATATTACATTTAATTTGTTCACTTAATTAACATATGAAAACCTACTGTAGACATGCAGGATACACACTGAAAGTACTAACTTAAAAAAATACAGTCTGATTGTGCAGAAAGAGACATTTTTGAATTGTTTTAGAGGGAATTAGGAGAGGGATTGAGCTAAATTCAGTGCTTTGTTTTGATGGTCTGTTTCATTTTGTCTGTTGAATCTTAAATGACATGTGGCAGTTAAATCAGTAAAGTTAATTTAAACCAAATGTTGTGCATGAATAATTCATTAGGTGTAATTTGCTTTAAAAAGCCACAGCAGTGTGGTGTGCCCAAGGATATGCCAGTGTACAAGACTCCAGTTCTTACTGGAGACAAACAATATCTTATGCAACTTGTTGTTGTTGTTTGTGATTTACTCTCTAATGTCATAATTGCTGTATTTGGCTCCAGATCCCCTTGAAGGCATTCAATTCTCAGTGGAGGTGAACAAAATCTAAACTGTTGCTCTCATATGGGCAGCAGACATTTTAAGAGCCTTTACAGTGGGTGCTATATGCCTTGTTGAATGGGCACTGACATGACAATTTCCCTTTGGGGAGTCTTTTAGAACTGTTGTATGAATTTGTATAAATATTTGATGTTTTGGATGATTTATCGGATTTACGTTTTAGCTAGTAGACTTCTAACAGACGATGTCTGGCTTCAACAACTCTACTAGTCTGGCTTTTTTTTTTTTTTAAATAATCCATCTTTATCATACTTTTTTGAAGACCTGAGGCAATTTTCTCCTTTCTATTGTGTGGTGGGGATGACTCAAAACAATCCAAATGTTCAAAACATTACCCTGACATGTGTCTCAGGTGATTCAGTTACATATGGACAGCTTTATATACATGGGTTCATGGTTCGAATTATGGGGGAGCTAAGGGGAGCTCAGCTCACCTGAAAAGGGCAGCTCCCCTGAAAGCATCATCTGAGACGTTTAGGGGGGGCTCAAAAAATTGTCCTTATTTGTGTTACAAATTATATTTTATTTTTCGTACATTTAGGTTCCTTAAACAAAATAAAAAATATTATGTATGTCAATGATGTGTGTTTATTTGCTCATTATATTCCATTTTCACAAATCTGTCCTCACAAATTGACACAATTCTTTGTCCATTCCTGCTGTGGCAGTCCATACGTGGCGGCGCTACACAAAATTACTGGGTTTACGTAGTCACCTGACCTTCTCATCACTGAGTCGACTTGGCGCGGTAAATCGTAAAACAAATAGCGCTTTAATTTTTCTGGCGGTTTATGGATAAGTCAGAATGTCAAAACGGAAACAACCAAGCCTCGGACAATTTGGATTCACCAAACAAACCAAGACGACAACGAATGATGACAACAGTGCACCGACTACAGCTAGCCCGGCGCCGCGAAGCGAGTCCTGCTGGCAGTTGAGAGCTCCGCAGAGGGAGAGGCCTCAGCGCGAGACACCACGGCCGCCACCTGCAGCTGCGAACCTGGGCCTGAACCCGGTGATGCATCGTTACCTTTAAACTGGACAAGGAAGTAATGGATTGAGTGGAAACACATGAATGTCGTCTTTGATTCTTATGTTGTTGTTATATTGCCTCTATGAAATGTTACTGACAGTATTAACTGCCTATCATAGTAATAGTATGTTTTTCGCAGCAACCCTGCCGTTGACTGCGCTGCTGCGGCTTTATATGTATGCGCGTGCATGTGACCTGTTAACTGGTGTGCGCACCAGTAAAACAGGGCTGCCCCGAAAGCCACTGTGTAATTCAAACCCTGCGCGAGTTCACACCTGACCAGGCATTACAATGTGCCTTCAGATCTATCTTGACTGACCACTTGAACAGAACAGATCTCACTTCTGTGCTCGAGGTCTGTTTTGTGGGTTTAATGGGCATTACTGTTAATTTGGCTGTTCAGTATGAAGATTTGACCATTCACTCATGTTTTTTTAGTTTATCGCCACACTAAATTCCAATATCAGGTATGGATTTTCCTGGTGACTAATTTCCCTGTTGATTAAACACACATTTTAATTTAGACTAGTCAATTAGTTTAACAGTAAGAAAACACTCAGAAAGCAGTTAAATTGAGCACAATTTATTAATTGACACTGTCTGAAAAATACTGTGTGTATTAAGAGCCATTTGAAGCCGTTAATCACAGTCCACAATTGCCAAATTGTATTTTAAATGCTGATGAAATGTGTGCCACTTTTTTGCTGTGCAATATGAACATTGCGCATTAACCTACAAAATGGCTAACATTAGCAGTGCTAGCAGCAGAAGTCTGCTCTGCTTGTGGGTTAATGTCCGTGTCTGTGTTGAATGTGGTTATGCATAGTTCCAGTGGAATGGTTACATACCAGTTTATTCTGGCACAGCCAACATTCAACCTTATTTTCATTCTTTATATCAAAACATCATCAACGTATCTCGGGTGCATTGAGGCCTGTATTTTGAGCTGTTCACTTGTGATCGGATTACTCAGGACACATGTTAATACCAGGAATAAACAGGGTCTAAGATTTGATAAGGTCATGTGGTTAAATCTGGCCTTAATGTTGTCGAATGGACACAAATCTCTTATCGATTAAAACTGATAAAAACAAAAAACAGCAGCAGCTGCTAAAACTGAACAATGCCCTCTGTTTTGGATCCCTTTAAAAATTACTCTTGGGATGGCGTTTTCAGACTGAATAACAAAGAAAAGGAAAATACTAATTCAAGATGAGCGTCAGGCACTCAGGACAGATGGCCGTCACACAACAAAAATGCTCTATTACAAATAGGAAAAAGGGGGAACGGAGCCAAAGCAGTTGTTGTCCAGGGCCTTAGGACCAATTTGGACGTAGGAGCTCGCTAACAGTCCTCATACCTCATATTTACAAGCATTCTTTTCCCTCTTTGTGAAAGCCCAGGGAATTGCAATGGGAAATTAGCACAAATTGTTTTCACTTCAACATTTAATTTGCCTGCTGTGGTCTGTTGTTGCACACATTTGATAAGGTTAGCCCTCGATTGCCTCAGGCCCAGCAGTAGTGCTTCACCTTAGCCAGGATATTGTGCCATACACTATCATAAAACTGTTATGTGTTCCCCCACTAGGATGCAGTAAATATAATAAGATGGAGATGTTGCTCTGTGCAGAACCAGTCGACCAAAACGTGCAGATATGTGGTACCGTTTAATCTTCCAGGGTGTTACGGTCATCTCTTCCTCAAACAAGAAGAGCCCCATCAAGCTAGTTCTTCCCTGAGGGTGAACACTTTCATTTTTGCAATAAGAGGGGGTCCGAGAAATCCTACTGTAGAGAATTATCACCATAACAACTGCTGAAATTATCCCAAATACCTGTAGGTGCACTATAAAATAGCCATGTGTGGAGCAGCTGTGGCAGCTCCACAGACTGCTCTCATCCTTCCCTCCCAGGATTAGTAATATCCACTGACAGCTGTATTCTTTACCTACATTAGCGAAGGACACTGGGTCAGTCAAAACCTACAGCGCATGGTGATCTTACGGTTTTGGACAGCCAAGTTGTTTCTTACAAACAAGAACAGCCACCAAAGCCAGAAACCAAAGGATCAAATCGGGTATAAAGGCTGGTTTTGCTCTATCCAGGATGAATCAGAGACTCAGAGAGAATTAGAGGTCTTGTGGTACACCAGAATGTTTATTTGACTTCTGAACAGAAATAAGCTTTGCTCTATGGCAGTGTTGCCAGTTCTTAACCAGGATATGTATTCTGATCCACAGAAAATCTCCATTTGGGTGCTCTCCCAGTCACCTTCACCTTTTTCTTTTAACAAATTCATTCCAAACAGCACCAGACTTCACAGTACATCGCATGAATATGAATTAATGTTCTCCTTGCTCTGCTCTAAAGCTGGGTTGCACCAACAGTGATTCATTTGATTAACTTAAACTTATGTTGTGCCAAACTTTTAAACTAGCTGAAAGTTAAGAAACATTAAGTTTAAACCCTTCTGTAAACCTCAATTTTGTTTTACACTAAAATGAGATAAAATTTTATTATGACTTGTGGTCCAGTATTAACTTTAAACTAACACTTGAGGAATAGCTGCCTTTTGTGGATGGAAAATAACCATGTTCCTCAAAGTCTTTTCTTCAGACATTTTTTTTTCTTACTGTGTTGTCTTCTGTTATGTTTGTTATTGCTGTCACGTTTTTCACAAAAGAAGAATTAGAGCGTCTCTCCATCATGAGCAACAGCAAGCAATGTAATATTTGTTAACTTTTTAGCTAGCTATCGAACAATGTAAAGTTTTGTAAACTTTCTGGCTAGCTAGCCAACAATGTATTCTTATCTTAACTTTTTAGCCCTGTAGCAAACAATGTAATGTTTTAACTTTTTTACCTAGCTAGCAAACAATCTCATGCTTCGTAGAGTTTTAGCTAGCTAGCAAACAATGTAATGTATTTAAAAAAAACTAGCTAGCTTGCGAAGAGATGCTTGGTAACCCAAATTAAACTTATATTTTAAATGCAGATTTGCTCATTTTAATCCTTGTTTGGCTAAACTCTGATTAGAGTGAATCTAATTAATTTTAGCAACCTAGTCTAAGAGTACAATAATAATTCATAAATAGTTTTAATAGTTTGAATATTTTTTTCAAAATGTGTTTAGGTTTTTATGCCTTTAATCAATGGGACAGCTGAGGTGAGGACAGGAAAGGGGGAGAGAGAGAGAGGGACAATGATACACAGCAAGGGGCTGCAAGCGGGAGTCAAGCCTATGGCTGCTGCAGGACTAACAGCCTCGGCACAAGGGGGGCACGCTCCACCAGCCGAGCCACCCTCTGGCACTTTTTTAATGTTGCACACTTAAAAGAAACAAAAATTTCACCCTTGTGTTCGACCAAGTTCTCTGTTTTTAGACAAATTAACCAGCAAAGAGATTTTTTTCTGGGTTTCAGTGCATGAGCGGCAGTATTAACATGTGGAAATCCTTAAACTGAGTGGTGGTGGTGGTGAACTCACTGTAACTGTTCTCCTCCTCCAGGCCACACAGGGCGTCTGCTGCAGTCCCTCTGCTTCACCAGTATGTCCTTCCTGCTGCTTCACATCATCTATCAGATTACCGTCAACAGCCTCCTGGCGGGAAACTCCATCACCTCGGACTTTAACTGTGAGTACACTGCAGCCTTTATGGTAAAGGCTCTAAAGGCAGTGAGGTTTGTTGTGTTTATTAAAATCAAAGTGACTCACAGGTCAAGAATCCATGAAGAAGGCGTGGAGTGGACTAATTTCAGTTTGTTGCTCTCTGCAAACCTTTTGCAAGGCATACAAGAAGATGCTTGACACAATCAACCCTTTACATGGAATTTTCTAAATTTTGCACTCAATTTGTTAAATTATGATAGTGGCAACCTTGTCTTCTAAAAAAATATGTTGCCAACATTTTTTGTGGTATCTAGTAGTCTGCTAGTATTAGATATATACAAAGGGGGGTTGGATGGATAGTGGCCTTAGACTTGACACTGGAGGGCTTTACATCCTGAGTCCCATGTGTGATTGTCTTCAGGCTACTAAATCACTTTGGTTAAGGTTAGGGAAAGATTGTGGTTATTCTGTTTAAAAAAATTAAAAAGTAAACAAGTCCTGTCCCATTAGTTATGTAATGTTTAAACAAGACCACCCTCTGTCCCAAACCTTAACTAAGAGTTGTAAGAGCCTAAAGCTTGATTTATGCTTGACACATAGGGATCAAGGAAGTCCCGTCACAGATACTGACATTGTAGGTCTTGATTTACAGTTCACTGTTAGATTTCTCATATTTATAGCACTCACACAACAATAGACGGATACTCAACATGGTAACTGTGATAAAAAAAATTGGGGCTGTTTCTCTTCCTTCTCTGTTGGAATCTCTTGCTGACACCAACTTATGCAAGCATGTGTCTGAGTGTGTGTAGCTGTGATCAGCGCTGTGGTGGGTGTGATATTATGGTCAATTTGTCTGCTATGTGCATGACGTGACCATTGTGGAGAACATGTGTGTGACAATGATGGGCACAGAATTGGATATGTGATGCTGACCGGCCAGTTACCAGTCAGGGCCGGTCATGCTGAAAACCAGCCGATTCCGGTCTCTGGCCGGTCGATTGGTGCATCCCTAGTTTCCTGTCCAGGACTTTGATAGCTCGGTTGTAAAGAGATGATTAATGATGGAGGTTGATGCCTGAGACCAAGAGGTTATGCAAAATGACAGTTGAGATAAAATCATTGCATGCATAAAAGTTAAAGCTGCACTAAATGGTAAGCATTGTCTTATTTACCTGACAGTTTGAAGATCAACCTTAATTGAGAATAATGTTTTGTTTTACAGATATAATGTATGGACATTTTGTGACTGTGATTTTGTGTAGGTATATTTATGAATTATTTTTCCTCAATGTGACAAAAATGAAGGAAAAATACCACAAAGATACCACAAAGTTCCATAAACGACAGTACAGACAGTTTCAGGTGGTCTGAACAGGAATCAAACCCCAGGAAACCCTGCCAATGTTAGTGCTTTGTGGCTTTCTCAAAGACTCCTTTTCTAAAACAATTTACTCACTCTGAGCACTCATGTAAAACTGAAATCTCTTCTTGTTAGGCCACGTTCCTAACAGACTGTGTGCACACGTGTGTCCCATCCATCACACAGGCCGTTTTGTGCTTAAACTCTGACCTGAGCTATTGATGCTGTGTCACAAAGTTATATATCACCGCAGAAGGTGTAGTTTTTTTAGCCTGAGGGAAAGTTTCCATCCAGAAAAACTAGGTGAAGACATGCTCCATTTGCAGGCGTGCATATAAAATATGCTCTCTAATAATGATTCACAATTTCTAGAAATATCCTTACTCTTATTGCATTTTGTCACATCATGAGGATTTATGAATCTAACACATTCCTCGATGTAATTAGCTTCCTTGTGCCATATGGCGATGTAGAAAAAAAGGAGATTCTTGCTGCCTGTAAAGCAAACACTGTAAGCTACTGAGTCAGAGTTGGGAAGGTGCTAATAGTTGGCCTTAGGCTTCTCATGAAACTCTGTATCAAACTGTAAAATTTGGATGTGTCTAGACGGGACAGACCCTGACCTTGTGTTCTAATGACTTGTTCCTTCTAATGGAGGTGAGTCGCTTTCCAACGTCGAAGTGCAGCCAAGTTTGCTCAGAAGGCAGAACGGACCTTATCGCCTCCAGCAGGAACACACAGAGCCGTTCAGAGAGGGTAGACTAAATATTCACTCAAGGAGATCTTTATTATGGAGGTCTCAAGGGCCACAGTTTTTGGCAGATCAAACCCTGCTGTGAAGAAATCATAAATTTTATCCATCTGCTGCATTTATCTGTTTATTCTGTCTGTTTATTTCAACTACAGCTACTTGCAGGAACGGGATCAGAAATTGTGAAACAAATAAATCTTTGCAGCATAATTTAATTTCATGCTAGCCAGTCAACCAATTAATTGATTATTTGTTTTGTTAATTTGTATGTATAGATCAGAAAGTACAGAATGCAATAGACTGTATAACAATGGTTAAATGTTAAAATGAGAATCTTTCATTACCAATATTAATATTAAGATAATTAAAAACCATGACCGTTAAGACCACATAGCATGTAGAACTTTATGAGAAAAGCACAACAAGCAGCTTTTATAGCATAGGTTTGGTGATATTTTATAGTTGTCCTATTATAAACAAATAATGAAGACCAAAACCTAAAATGAACTGATCCTAACAATTATTATTGCCTGTAGCAAGACCCTAAATATATCTTATTCCTCCTATATTTTAGATGCAGATAATGATGTCTCTGTGCACCTTTGAATAGCAGTAACAAACATTACAATCATGACTAAAAAAGTCACTATTAATAATCAGTGGTCGGTTGTCTCTCTCCTCTAGTGTAAAATGTTGTTTTCTGGCTACATGGTATTCTTTAGGACGAATCATGAATACACCATCATCCTGGTGCTGTAAAGCTGCTGAATATGCACTATGGCTAACTGTAAGTCAGAGTATTAAGAAATTTATTTAAGACTCTTTTGTACATCATAAAGCTCCACTGGCACTTTAATGAATACCATCTTGAGTCATTATCTGCAACATTTAACATCAGAGGCCCTGTATGAGCACTGGGCTGCTCAGGAATGGCTTTATAATGAAACAGCTGGTGGATCCTGGCTGTCATTTGACAATTAATGAGGCACAGGGTATAGAAATGCAAACTCACAAACTCATGATGAAAAACTTCATAAGAGACACTAAAGAATGTCATTAAAAAATCACAAAATGTCTCAAAAGTTTTCTATAGCATGTTGCTGAGAAAACAAAGAGATATGTTTGAAAGCCGCAGTGATGATTTGTATACATATTGTTGGGATTTGTACTTCCTGAAGTTATTGTCATCCTATCCCTGTTTTTATTTTTGGGAGACATATGTGACAGGAAGTTAGACATTACTCTTTGTCCCCTTGATCCGCCGCCTACATTCTGAGTAAATGCCTTATCTCAGGTTTCTATATTTGGCATTTAGCCCCTTGACACCCTTTTCCTTTTGGCAGCCAAGTATAAACAACGAGTCCGTTGCGGTGAGGCGGTTATCCTCCCTGCAGATATCTTCATATAATTTCCTCTGTTCGCTGTAGCCAAATACACCATTAGGGCAGTAAACTGAGTTGAGTATGAATGAGAGAACCTTTCCAGAAAAGCTAACACCTCCAGCTGTTCGAGCGGGTCAGTGACTGGTCACCAGATGAGCGCGGGCCGGCTTCCTTTGGAGTCATCTGTCATTCTTCAGTGCTGACTGGACATGGTGGGAACTGCGTTTACAAACAGTCAGGAGCGTTTGCATTAGCCATCAGAGAGCACCAGATGGGTGGAGCTCACTTCATTTCAGATAATGTCAACTAAATTGTCAGATAGTGACAAAATAAATCACCAAACTGACTTTCAAAATACTTTCCTGTGATTGTCTGAACCTTTTGGCAGTGATTGCCCTTCGTAACAACCCCCACACATCTGGCAACTAAGGAGGTTAAGAAGGGACTCGCAAGTTAGATTTGTCCCATTTCTGACGGCAATGGACATTTCACCAGCTTGTAAGGAGTAAACGGCCTATTGAATGTGATTTGTGACCAGTTCTCAGTGCTGTGTAAGTTCACACTTAATAAGAGCTAACTTCAACTTCAGTTCACAGAGATCAAAATCAACTAGTTCATATTTATTTAGTCTGTTTTGTTAACAAAATAATTAGATAAATCCTATTGATATAGGACAACCTATATCTATAGTTAACAACAACTAACAACCATTTGAGAGCATTTTACACCATAGAAGTCAGTAAAATTTAACACCGACATACTGGTCAAATTTTCAACTGGAGGTCAAAATTTACACTCTCTAGTTCAACATCAACACACCATAATGCAAGAGAGCTGCAGAGAGATGAGGAGGGTGAAGAGACAGAGGTGATGAGCGTATACAACGTGGATATATTGGCTTCTTTCTCACTGTAACACAGACTCCAGTCTGCAGTGTAGTTCATGCACGTCATGCTGCTGAAAATAATGTTTATATCATGTCAACATTTCTGTCCATATGTGACGGCGTTTTTTAAAAATCAGCTGACGATGTGAGCGTTGTTATCTCAGGAGTGAATAACGCTCAATTTCACAATCATTAATTGCAAACTGACCTGTTCAGTTCACCGTTCACCAGAAATATGAACAAGTTCAACAAAGGCCGCTCTTTTAGCATGTTCATGTACAACACTGTCCACCACTTTGGTGCAGACTGAAATATCTGCTGGACGTGTTGTAATGTATCAAATTTCGGATTGGATTTTGTATTATCTGGCTTTTCCTGCAGCCCCACATTTTTTCAAATTCTTTTTATTGGTCTTAAAAACAAATACAGTGCAAATTAAAAGACATAACAGTAACAATAACAATAGTATTACAGATCAACCTGGACTGGTAGAAATAAAGATGCTAACTAGAACCATAAAAGGTTCCTCAGCTTGTCCCCAAAGGAGAACCATTTTTGGTTCCTGGTAGAATCTTGTATAGGAACTGTTTCAGAGAGTTCTACTTAGAAACCAACATGCAGGGTTATATGTAGAACTGTCTGAAAGATTTCACCTAGAACCTTCTGTGAGAGATTCTACCCACCCAGGTTTTTTTTTTGAAAACCTTTTTATATTCCATAGGTTTTATCTAGAACATAATCACTTCAAACAGTGGTTCTCCAGAAGAAAAA
Source organism: Lutjanus erythropterus (assembly GCF_056507025.1). Lineage (NCBI taxonomy): Eukaryota > Metazoa > Chordata > Actinopteri > Lutjaniformes > Lutjanidae > Lutjanus > Lutjanus erythropterus. The sequence continues at coordinate 17,656,064 of NC_139328.1, forward strand.
GAGAGACAAGTGTGTCACCCATAACTTTTTTGGCAGTTTTTGTTCCCCACTCACTTGGCAATGAAGTAGCTTAAAAAACATAAAGGATGTGCAGGTTTGATTTGGCCCATATCTGACAGCAATAAATATTTCACCAGCTCATAAGGAGTAAACGGGCTGTTGCATGGCCTGTTTAGAACCAGTTCCTTTAGGGATAGTCTTCATTACGTCCCTTAGCCAGCATTGTTGACCTTTGCCACCCTCCGTATCAACACATGTCCTGTCCACCATTCCACAAATGTGAGACATTCACTGCCTTCTCCCTCTGATTATAGTTATGACGTGCTGAAATGTTGACGCTGCATATCACCAGTCTCTGCGGAAAAAGGCAACTGGCATTAGGCCCCGGAGATAGAAGCAAGAGTGCAAAGAAATGCTGTGCTGAGAGGTTAACGGCCCAGCAAGTACAAAGGGTGTTTTATGATGCTCACATAAAGTCGGAGGACAGGTATTTTTGGTGCTCAGCTGGGGTGGAAAGCAGCCTCGCCTCGACGGGCAGAAACTCTTACAGTCTTTTCCAGAAGTCTCCATGCTGATTTCAGAGTACATTACACAACATTCCTCCCCTCACCCTATGGATCAGACTGGCCTGACTTTATCTCTGGCATTCCTCATGTCTGATATCACATGCAGGATGGTTTTCCTCTCACACCTGTAAGCTCAGTTTGGGCTGGGTGAAGTTAGGTGTTGCAGATGTTTGGATTTAGGGATTACTGAAACAGACTCTGTTTTGCCTGTGGTCACTGGGCTGACATTTTCGGCTGAAGAGTTTCTATTTAAAGATTTAAATGGGACATTAAGTAATCTATGACCTTTATCAACCTTTCTGGTGATTATTGGGGATTACAATAACATCAGTGAACCTGATCTCCTCCTGTGCAAGTTTTTGGCATCCCACTCACAATGTTCACTTAATTTTCTCTGGCTTGTAAATGACACAAACCATTAAGTAGCAAACTAATTAGACTAGTGTAATGAATATTTGCCACTTTTTATGTGGATGTCCGGTCAGTTTTAATGCTTAATGTAGGGAATTAAGCAATAAGTTCCTGTGTGCTATATTGACCAAGAAAGCTGAGTTCTCCTGCTCGTGGAGCCTTGTTAGCAGTGCCTACATGTGCCAGGATGCATTGCACATGAGCTTCTAATGCCCACACCTATGTTGCTGTGTATCACCACCCTTGACTATAGCTATTACTTTATTGGCCAAAACATAGTGTGAAGTGACAAAAATATGCATCTAGCGTGCCCCCTGGGTACCCAGAGGTGGGGACGAAATCCAAGCAGAAATAACCTGTACTTCTTCCTTACCATCAATGATATCACTATGACATCACTGCATACAGAGAGAACAACCAATTTTGCAGCAGGAGAACTCAGCTTTCTTTGTCAATATAGCAAACACAGGAATTTATTGCTTCAAGAGATACAATCAGACAGACACAGAATTAACCACCATGAATCTTTGCATGCATCAGAAGATCCCGATACAGAGTTTTGAGAATCATTTCTAGCTTCATTTCTAGCAGGGGACAAGGACCCCTGCTAGAAAATGAAGTGACATTGCATTTATATAGTATACATCTTTACTATAAGGCAGGAGGCCAAGGAGGCCTCAGAAGAGAGCGTGATCATTCATCATCCTCATTCGTGATTCAAATTATTGATTGTGTCTCTATTAAATATTTTCATTTTTTAATATGTTGAGCTATGATTATATGCAGCATTCCTTTTCTTGAATTTTTTTTTTTTTAATTCAGTTAATTTTTTTTTTAATTTAAACATTTTTTAACTATCAAGTCTTGATTTGTAAAGATCAACAGATCAACCTTCTTTTTATCAGTAGATAAAGATCTTTAATGATAGAAAAAAATGGCACCAAGGCTTAAAGAAATTGTAATTGAGGTAAATTTGGAAAAATTATCTTGATCTTATTTTCATGTCAAGTCGTGTCACCTGGCTGACACCTCACAGATCACAAACCTTTGCTGTACCCACAGAATAATAACTGATTTGTGTTTGTTGTTTTGACTTTTTGGCCTCTACGTGTAACACAGTTCAGTCAGGCATAGCACCGTCTGTCCTCATTCACTGAGCAGTTTAAAATGAGAGTAGACGCGTGGAGGTGGACAGATTCCTTTGATGTCTTAACAGTTCAGTCGGAGGAGGGCTGTGGGTGAGGTGTGCGATGTCAGAGGTTATGTCAGGGTTTAGTCATGTGGGCTCCTCCCATCACAGATGATGTTCACTGACCACTGGTCCTACAAAAACCACATAACACACATCACATCTGTGACAGTAAAGCTGTTCTTGCAGTTATTTTTGTCAGTGATGAGTAATACAGATACACCAGCCTTTGTGCTGACAGTACATTACTGTTTTATTCACCTTGAGTGGAATTTAGAGTGTGTTTCCTGTTTTTGACAAAGTGCCTCATAGTATGACTCACTCCTTTACTGGATACTTGGTGTGTGTTTCATTTAGGAGAAATCCCTTGAGATTGTCATTTGTCTTATCTTTTGACTTCTACTTTACACCGAATCTATTATCCTCCGAAAGCTTTTCAAAGTGATACCTACCATTGAAAAAGATTGATGGAACTTTTAGAACTGTAGGTAGCAGGTCATAAAAAATATCAGAACCATCATCCCAAAGTAATGCTGTAGTTTTATTTCTTTCTTTTATCTGCCACTATGGAATTGAGGTTTCCTGTTCCAACAAGAGTTACTGCAAGAATGTTTTTGAGCTTAATAACCTCCTGGAAGTAGACTATAGTTTGCACAGAGGTAGTCATTCTGATGAAGAGCTGTCTGTTTCGAGTTATCGTCTGAGTCGAGCGCTGTCACCAAAGTGTGTTTAACATCTTCACTCACCTCCCCGCGCTCTGTAAATCAGCAGCTTCAGCACTGCAGCAGTTCGGCACCTAATTACTGGGCTAATATGCTGGCAAAACAGCCGGATATTTCGATATGTCATTGAGTCGCGGTGCTCAAGTCACCAGCTGATGTTATGTTTTCTATGGCAGCAGAACAAAGGCCAGTCAAACTTTTGGCAGTTCTTCTCAGACTGTTGAATACCTGGAAATCTCTCTTTGAGTGCTGGAGTGACGTTCAGGAACACTTCAACCAGTCCAAGCTGTGGAAACAAAGCTCACATGAAATGTTTTTATTTTCATGTTTTTATATGTAAGTTATCCCAACAGTGAGCACAGGAAGATGAATTATTTTACTCCACCTGAAAATAAAAAAAAAAAAAAAAAAAAAAAGAATATCCTGGCTCTCACAAATAATTTAAAGCTCACCTTATTAAGGGTTTATTGTCAGAGGCTCTTTTACAGACTAGATTTTCATTCTTTATACTATAGTAAAAATGGATAATAAACAGAGGTTATTGGCTCTATGTATATTCTGGATACAGTAATGGAAATCATCATCTCAACAGATGCTTGACCACCACTTGAACACCATCATTTATTTTAATGACCGATGTATAAAAATGTTATTAAAGGTGTTGAGGTGTATTTCTTTGCCAATTATATCCATATTTACTAACTGACTTCATGTCTTTGTCCAGGTTCCACGTGGGAGAAATCCATAAGGCAGATTGGCTTTGAGAGGTAAGATAATGATGAATTTTACAGTTTTACATGTATCAGAAAGCCTCCCCTATATCCATAGCTATATCAGTGATACAGAGAATATTAATGAGCAACAGTACAGCACTGAAAAATACATTTATCAGCATAGCTTTGAATGTAAAATAAATTAAACAGTAAAAATCATAAATATAAATGAATGAATAAATAAATGATGATAATGTACACATATTAGCGGAGGGCTTTATCAGTTGACATTTACTGTGCTTGATGTGTGAGATCAGTCCTTGGTCTTTTTGTCTATTGTTAATATTGTCCAGGAATGGGCTCCATGTCCATCTTTTGTATCCTGAGAGTCTAGATACGACTCGTTCAAACCTTGCTTTGTTGGACGCTGGTTCAATCCAGTGCTCATATGACAAAGATGCGACTGCTTTCGGTTGTCTCACAATAAATCTGCATCATGTCAGCATGACCAGTCAACACCATAATTTACTGAGACTGTACATCTTAAGTTTTATTGGGATAATGCCTTCAAAAAAGTCTTTAGTCATGCAGCAGCATAAAATATGCAAGTGTGGATTTTGTTTAACTGAGCGTGAATCTTTCTCTCAGTTGGGAAATCCAGCCAGGAAGTGGTAGGACTCAGTTCAGTGACTGTTTGCTGATAAAAGGGAAGGTCAATATTATAACAACTGTTACACCATGAAACAGGATGTCATAGTTGTTTCAATTTCATGGTTAAAAGGTGGTAATTACCAGTATTATATTTTTTATTTACCCACAGATTACCTCCACATTATCCCTTAATTTCACGATTAATTATGTAATAATTAATAAGTCCCATTTTCATGTAGTAGATGGTAATTACCAAGAAATATATTTGAAATTTCTTAGCCAGTTTTCTCAACCATGAAATAAGTAGTAGTTTGCGGGTAAATTCAGAGAAATTGCAAATATTTTGCTTTGTAATTATCACCAACCACATGAAAATGGTACTCGCTAATTATCACATACTTAACCATGAAATGTGGGGTAATTTGGAGAAATTTGTGGGTAATTTCTAAGAAATTTCATATATATTACTTGCAAATTACCACCTATTTACCATGAAATTATGGGACTTGGAAATTTAAGCATTACCAAATGCTGTTTTTATTCAGAATCAACATCAAAAGCCTTAAAATTAAAATTTTTAATTCACTTGTCAAATGTTAGACATGTGCCTCTCTTCCACTGTATTTAGAAGGTTGCATTGTCTGTGCAAAGTGTCCTAAATATAGCAACCCCACAATAACATTAACCACCACTTTTTGCATTTAGCCACGCTGGCTCGTCATCTGACAGGTTTATAAATGCTCCTAACTTGTCCCTGTGTGGATTCTTGATGAATGCTAAACCCATTTACATCTGACAATCAGTTGACAGGCCTATTTTTCAAAGCTTTTGCCGCTGTGTCTGTCTCCTCATACTCTCATGATCGTGTTAGATGTGGTTTGCTAAGTACGGGAATGTCCAAACTCAGCCACATCCTTTTTCCAGTACTCAACAGCCATCGGTGGATAGTATACTGTAAGTGGCGGAAGTAGAGCCATAAACATTTTATCCTGCCTGCATTTACCTGTTTGTGTTGAGGATCATGCATAGTATATACAATATTTACAGCTGCATTTGTTGCACAGGCGGATGCTTTCTCGCTTTTACTGCCTGTATGGAGGAAAATGAAGCCCTCCAGTCAGATTTTTAGTAGTTGTAATGGCAGCAGTAGTGTTTTTTTTTATTCAGTCATCACACACAATACAGTATGAATAAACAGTATACGGTATGTAGAGTATGATATAAAATGAATATAAACAATATAGATAGTAGAAACATAGTCAAAGAGTTTATTTATTAATTAGTGACTAAAAAGGCAAAGGCAGATGGATGCCTTTCTTACATTCTTATCACTTTAACTTACTCCCCAGAAATACAAATAATAGCTTCCTTAAACATTCTTTTGAGAAGCAAAAGTGAGTTACACATTCTTAATATCTCCTTTTAATTCCTTTTTTTTTAGCTTTTTGTATGGTAAATTTACAAACATCTCTCAAATAACTTGTGCTCCTGCATTACAGTAGACCTTTGTACGCATTCAGGGAGTGACTTTGATTTAGCCCTGAACATTAATGTGGCGACGCCTGCGAGCTAGTTCAGGCAGTCAACTCGAGCTACACCGCCAGTCACATGTGACATGCCTCACTCTCAGTAGTACGTACCAAATCTGGCGGTCTGTTTAAACTGCTAAACTTCCCATTTCTCCCTCTGTCTGCTAGTGCATTGCTGCTCTGCAGTAGTGTTGCTGCCTGCTCATTTTAGCCCCTCCACCACCCCAGCATCCACCTGCAGGCTCCGACGGGGGGGGGGGCTTATATCTCTGTGTAACTTAACCTGCGGGGAGTGATGAAGTCACAGCTCAGACCCCAAACTGAAATTATGTTCTGCTGCTGAATAAACATTCTAAAAGTTTCAACATCACATCTTTTTAATTCAACATCCCCATCAATTTCTTTCTGATTCTGATATTTTTCTTCTGCTGTTTTCATGTGAGTTACTTAGTTTTGGAAATATTGGCTGTAGATATTGGCCTTTGCTGCTCACAACAAGGTCTGTGGATTATCTTGAGTATTTGGATCATGATATTTGCAGTAAGACTCAAATGGGTTTTTTTTGTGCTTTGAACAACACAAGCTGTGCGCCATTAAATCCCATTAGCTGATATCTTAAAAACTCAGCAACTCACACCAAAAAAATCTACATGGATAAATAGCACCAGGTGGAAAAAATATGTATTTTTGATTTTGGGATGAACTTCCTGAACTGTTTTGACGGTTTCTAGCTCCATTTCAATTTTAAACGAAAGTTTCTTCAAAGCATATTTATATCATCTGTAAAAATGACAAATTTTAACAATTCAGTTAGATTGACTATATCATTAATGTAGAATATAAAAAGTTACACCTATCCCTGGGGTTCTCCACAGGTGAATCCTTCAGTGTCACATTGCTGTCTCTTTTCCAAATAGATTTTCAGACTGAGAATAGGATTTACAGCACCAGTCAAAAGTTTGAACACATCTTCTGATCCAATGTTTTTTCTTTATTTTTCTTTATTTTTTTTAATGTTGTAAATTAATACCGGAAACATCAAAACTATGAAATATGGAGTTATCTGAAATTATGTAAGAAGGAAAAGTGTGAAAACAAGGCATAGTATGTTTTAAAGTTTAGATTCTTAAAAAGCAAAAAGCTTCCCACACACTATCTTCTGCACTTGTAATCAACGATTTCAAAATCAAATCTTTAAATACAAGTGCAGAAGCAGTGTGCGAATCGTTTTGCTTTTTTTTTTTTTATTGTTGAGCCTTGGTCTTTTGTCTCATTTTGCACCTGTCGACTTACAAGAATGTGAAAAGTTTTTGCTCTTTGATGTTTTAAATTTGTCAAAGTGGGCGCCTTCTGCTTTGATTACCGCTTTGCACACTGTTGCTGTCTGAACAATTTTGTATAAAAATAGAAAAAGAAGATGTGTCCAAACTTTTGACTGGTACTTTAAAGGAGTCTACACAGCTGCTGTGTGTCTTCTCACCCAGAAAGATCCTGCAGTTTCCTCAACGATGACCTTTTCAAATCCCCTATAAATACCAAATATTTATATGGTTTAGAGCAGATTTTGCGGTCTCCGTATTTGTAGCTTTTCACTGAAGCCTCATGAGTAATTACCCTTGCGGCCTTGGGCAGTGAGGACAGGTCTTCACACTGCTGATGTTATTGTAATTCTCTCACATGATAAGCAGGGGAAAGTAGGAGTCATTAAAGCTGCTGGCTCAGTCTCGTCTGGCTCTGACGGTTTCCATCTCTTTCATCCATGTGAGGATGCACAAAGCTTCACAACAATAAAGCACATGGAAAAAGACGTCCTTGATTAGATTAAACTCGCCAGCAGCAGCAGCCAGAGGCCCAACTATTTATCTGAGTGCGCGTTTTCCATCGTGTTGATTAGCACTCTGTTTTCAACTTGTTAACTTTTATAAGCTTTATATCCATTCAAGGCCAGAGTGAGATTGGGTCTGTTTGAAATGGCCAGGCGGCTTTATAACTTGATCCAAACATTTGGTCAACTTGTTCTCTGCAGCCGAATCACCAGTTTTGTTTACTGTAAACAGCTTAATTAAACTTGGAGCTCAGCACGAAATGTAAAGAACACTCTTTGGTGGCCAAACACAGGATGCAGTGTGATTGTCGTAAAACTGAAATAGAAATTGGTTAGGATGATAAAAGTGAGTTTTAAAGCTTTTGAAACCTGTTAGCCATTTCAAGGACAATTTTTATTTGCTTTAATTGTACATGCAATCATGACACCTCATAAAACTTGTCCTCAGGCTGCACAAATCCATCTCACTGGATCATTTGAAGCCTGATGTTACTGTAGCTGTCATGGCAACAGTCAGCAGCCACTGTTTAGCTTCCTGTTTGAACAACCCTTTTGGTATTTAGTTAGAGGTGAGCAGACTAATCAAATAACAAATGTTACAAAAGCTGTGTTTGCTTACAGCGATATAACCACAACACTTCAAACAATGTCATATTTTAGTGGATTAATGAAAAATACACACTGTGCGGAACAGAACAAGGATAAATATTATTTGTTTTTGTTTTCTTAAACCTATTTGATTAATACAAGCAAATAATCATATCACACGCATGACGATATGAGGACAAGGGCCACATCAGCATTATGGTTGTCCTCAAAGGACTGTCTATAAATGTAAGCACATAAAAATGTATCTACTTGTTATATTACATAACTGCCTCTGCATATAATAGCAAAATTTGGATTTGATATAACCTCAAAAAATTAAAAAAGACAATTAGACAAAACAGAAGAAACATAAATAAGAGAAGTAATTCAAATAATTATAATGACAGTACCAACACATCTAGAACCTGAAATATACATGCAGGTGTATTTAGGGTGTTATATGTTCCAACTTTTCACACTAATAAATATTTCCCCATTTCATATTATGCTTTTCTACTTTGTAATATTTTATTTAATAACAAAAACATAAAATAATGCACAAGGGAATGAACAAACCAACAAACACAACACCAGAATCACACTAAAGTCAAACCTATACATCCAAACAAAAGTAAATACACAACAACAATCAATATATCAACAAGCTTAACAATCTGAGTAAGTAACAAAGTAATAAAATGAAATTAAATATCATTCCATTATTATAAAGAAAATATTTTGAACTCTTCCCTTGAAGTTTTATTTTTTTTTTTAGTTTCTTACCAGCCTTCAGCTTCAGTATGCCTGGTTCTCCTCTTCCTCATTATTACAGAATCTAATGACATGTTAAGCTGATTTCACACATGGTTTGATATGAGGAGACTTCATAGAGTGTCATCATCATACCTTAAGTACCACATAAAATCAGAAAAATCTAAACTAGTTTCAATCCTTTTCACTTCATTTTACACAGTTTAATAAGGAAAACGTGGGCTTATTGTTCACACCACCTTATTATGAACAAAGGATGCTATTTTCATGGGAGTAAACTTGTTTTTCACAGTTCAGTTAAAGAAAAAATACCTCGCTCTCTCATGGCCTTTTTGCTTGAATGGAATTTCACTCACTTGTTAACAGCAATACATTTAAAACAGGCAAGCCAGATTTCATTAAAGTGGGTGGTACCCCATATAAAAGCTGAAGCATTCAACACAACACATATTAAAAGAACACTTGAGTCATGGAAAAAGCTGGATTCCCATGAGTTCATGTGAACAGGTAGTGTTTTCTGAAAGATATAATTGCTGCAATATATCCCTTCACATCAGAGCTTGTGTGAACACAGATTACATGGACATAATGCAAGTGTATGTGTTTTTTCAAGATTGTTGAACCATTTTTTGTCTTTTTTAAACAGTCAGAGGAGTCATGAAAGATTGGGAGAGACAGAGCGAGGTGTCATGTGACAAATATCCAAGGCCAGATTCCAACACACGACGGTGCAGTTATCCAAGCGAACTTAATAAGCAGCAACCACAAGTCCCTTGGTTTCTTAGAAAAACTGTTTCAGATTAGAAGCGATCGTCCATGGACAGTTAAGTGTGTTGTACTCTGTCCCATTTTCCATCATTTGGTTGTGATCACAGCCTGAGAGATTGCTCCAAATCCCAGTTTTTGGGAGATACTAGGATTCAACCTCACTTTCAGGAAACGAGCGTCTGCTTTCTGTCTGTCAGTGAGTGTCCTCTGTTTTCTGTTTGTCCCCAGTGTGATTGGTGCAGATGCAGGGAACGGCATCCGCGTGTTCATCCCTGACATCGGCATGTTCGTGGCCGGCTTGGCCATCTGGCTGCTGTGTCGCAGTCTGGTCCAGAAGAGGCCGCCTGAGGACATGGCCCAGTACAATGCAGACTTTGAAGCAGAGGAACAAGTGGGTTTCATTTGTGGTGACACGCAAAGTCCTGACAGAAACACTGTCTGACTTTTGTCTATCTGTCTGTCCGATCTCTCTATCTGTCTGTCTGTCTGCATTAAATTATTTATTTATTAGTAATGTGGTACATTAAGTAAGGGATAATGTGTAGTGAGAAGGTCATTATTGCGAGGATCCTGATGTAAAGCAACATGGTCTTGACTCATCCTGCAGTGATTATAAGAGAAAGCAATGGAAAGAGGCAAAAAAGTTGATGCCATTAAAAAAAAATCAAGATGAAGTAATGTTGTGGTTTTAAAAAGCTTGGGAACCACTGGACTAATAGATTAATTGACTTATTGATTCAGCCCTAATTGAATGAGAAGTAAAGAATGTGAGTATGTGTTGAGTTAAACATCTAAAACCATCTTTAAAAAAACTGCACAAGCCAAACTTTATGTTTATAAAACTAAACTGAAGAATTAAAAACTTTCTTAATGACAATGGGACTCATTCACCAACCATTCTTAAGAAGAAATTTCTTCTTAAAACCCACTTATGTAGATTCTGGCATTCACCACATTTTAGTGTTGTGCAAAATAATTTGTTTTCCTCAATTCCACATTTATATAATATTATAGGATTTAAATTAATGCAAGTATTTTTACAATTTATATTTTAATAATTATTTTCAATATTTGACAAAGCATTATGGTCTTTCAAATAAATAAATAAATAAATTTTTTTTCTAGCTTACAATTGAGCTCAAGAAAGAAACACATCACAAATCAAACAGATTTCACTGCGTCTTTTAAATTTGTAGTGTCTGATCTGGGGTCAGATCTGGGGCGGTTAAATAGGACCTGGAGGTAAATGAATCATGAAAATAGAATCATCGTAGTGAGGTTGAGGATTTAAATTGTGCAATGTTTGATCTATACAATAAAAGTAAATGTTTAAAATTTGAGTACAAACTTAGCATTTAAGTAACACTTAACACTACCAGGTCACCTCGGATACAAAAAATTTTGCGTTTTAAGAATGCTGTTGAGAATCTAGGTTAGACTTTTCTTGGGACTTTGAACAAATTTAAGAAAAAAACTTGCAAAGACATTGGTGAATGAGGTCCATTGTTTTTATAAATACGAAGACAAAAATGTCTTAACTTGGTTGAAGTATTTTTTTCCGAACACCTCAAATGACTCAGAAATGTACACAAACTGATTTCCAGACTACAGTTCAGGTCTCTGACAGGTTGTAGTGGTAATGGATGGCATTTCTCTTGGTTCACTGGTATTTAATGTAAGCAAACAAAAAGTACCACCTTCTGTGAGTCATAACTACTTGCTGAAGAGGTCAGTAGTCAGTGGAGTGGACAGTCGTTTCTCCTGCTACATAATGTCCACATTGAGCTTCATCAGCTGGGAGGAGTGGAGCCGCAGTTTGAATAGAGAGTTCCCTGTGAGTGTTGATGACTTGGAGCACAGCCCCCATCCCCTGGCAAGTTCTCCCTCCTCTTTATGACTCAGTTTTAATTAAATCCACATTCACTTTCTCTTCGACTGTGCTGGCACAGATGGCATCACTCCCCATTACTGAGAAACACCAGGAATTCATCTGTAGAGCCTGCGTTGTGTTCAGGCTTTTATTTCCGTCAGTGAGCTGAGACTAGTGTTTGATTCAAAACAGGGTTCACACCACCTGCTACTTTCTTTGTCTGGTGCCTTATGTGTTCCAGATAAATCACTGTTAATGGCTCACTTGCTATTATGTCTCTATTTAGTTGAGGAAAAGTGGGACAGGTAGTTAGTTAGAGCCAAAGAGGAACTCACCGGATTAGATCTGAAGCCACTCTATGGTTCCAGAGGAAAACATCTGCCAAGGGTCGCTCAAGCAGCCACACAGACCACATATATGTTTAAACACAGTCTCAACTGGAGTCTCTGCAGGGATTGTTATGTAACTGCTACCTGTCGGAAAGTGTTTTCAGCACCATGGAGAGCTCTGACCTCCACGCTGCACCGTTCATCATTCATTACTGAAATGTGTCACTGTGATCCACCTCAAAGGAAGAAGAGGAGAAGCTGAGCCTGGACGACAACATCTTGCTGGAGGAAGACTATGAAGCGGGGTACGAGGCTGAGGAGGATGAGGAGCTGGACGAGGAGGAAGAGGAGGAGGAGGAAGAGGAAGAAGAGGAGGAGGCAAAGGAGAGCACCAAGAGGAAAATCCTGCGGTTTGTGGCAGAGTTCGCAGCCAAAGTGAAGGAGATCATCGGGAACTTGATCACCACCGCTGGGAAGGTGGTGGTCACCATCTTGCTGGGCATGACAGGTTAGCAGGTTTGCATGACTTGACGTGACGTGAATCTTGATTTTTTTGTGTTACATTTGAATATTTATATACAGTTTATAATATATCAGTATTCTATGAAAATTCTTACAACTTCCTTGAGAAAGAGTTTTGGAGATATCAGTCGTAGAGATGTCTGCGTGCTCATAGACCTTGTTGTAAGCAGTTTCATGTAGGAACTATTGTCTTTATGTTGCACAGAAGAAAGTGCGTGTGTGAGAAGAGATAATGCTGTTGATTTTCAAATGTACTGCACACAATCCATGTGTCATCTAGTTCCTTTATGTTGGAGAGAAAGCAGACATCTCTACAGCTGATATCTCTAAAACTCTGCAGCTCACGCCAAAACAATCTAGATGGATAAATAGCATTACAGGTAAGAGGAAAAACCTGCATCTTTCATTTTGAGGGGAACTGTACTTTTGGTTACCTTTTTCAGTTACTGTTGTGTTGGTTTGTATTTTGTGGTAATTTAGTGCAGGCAAATAGGTTTAAAAAGCATTCAGTTGAAATACGAGAGTCAGCTGCAAGAGAGAAATGAAAGTAACATCTTATTCACAAAATGCCCTTCTTATTTGTTGTGTGGGTTTGATTTTAAGATTGTAATTGAGAAAAACATTTTTTTTCGTACAGTTTTCCCAGAAGGCGCTGAACACAACACAAGGTGTTCTTAAAACATAAGCTGCAAAAGATGGCATTAGCATTGCCATGAAACACTGATAAAGAAAAACTTTGACAAAAAATAAAACAAGCAAACTTTTTCAACTTGCAGCTTAATAAAACAAGCCACTGTGTACTTGTGACCTACCATCACTAATTGCGCTTGTCTTTGGGTTATATAATATAAGAAAGTAAGTGAGTTCTCTAGTTAAGTCAAACAGAGGCTGACAGATTGCAAAGTGGAGAAAATGAAGAAAATGGATAATTGTTGCTGGAAAAAGGAACATAGTCATGGCTCACCCTTCTCATCCTCACCACTTAAAATGTCATTTCCTTCTGCTGTATGCTCTGCCAATCATGGAGACTTGTATACAAATTATATAGTGCTGGATAAAAACCACAGTTTATTATCCATAATATATCATCTTTGTTATTTGGACATTATGGATATCATTGTGCCTGGCAGTGATGCTGTATTGTGCTGTTGTTTTTGACGAAAAAATATGTAAAACCAAAAAATCCTGATAATTACACAGTATACCGTCTTGATCAGATAAGTAAACCACAGTCCTCTGACTTTGTCTCTGCTGTGTTTGTGTTTGCAGGCATCATGCTGCCCTCATTGACCTCGGCCGTTTACTTCTTCATCTTTCTGTTCCTGTGCACCTGGTGGTCCCTCTGCCGCACCTTTGACACGCTCATCTTCAGCTGCATGTGTGTCCTGATGGCCATCTTCAGCGCTGGACACATCATTGTGCTCTACCTCTACCAGTTCCAGTTCTTCCAGGAGTCCATCTCGCCGCAGGATAGATACATCAGGTCAGAGACACGCAGAGGACTGAAACTGAAAATCCTCTAGTTTACCTAGTATGTCTGTTACTTTTTAGTGTCATTTCAATTAATTTCCATCAACCAAAATCAAAAAGTGTTTTAATTTACAATATATCTGCTTAGTAAGATGCAACAGGTTTGGATAATTTCTCCAGTTTAAACTTTGTCAGTACACTTGACTTCAGTTCTGCCGACAGAAGGAGATGAATCAAACCTTAACAATAAAATACAAACTGTCTCCCACACAACAGTAAGCGATGGATCAATCCAGAGAAAGTTAAACTTGCCAGCATCAGATCTCCCGTCTCTTTGATAAGTTGTTGGAAGTGTATTTCTCTAGTTAAACAGCACACACCCATACTAATGCTGTCTGGCACCTTAATAATGTGAAAATACATGACGTGATGATAGAGCACAGCAGCCAGAGCTCCTTTGACTCGACGATATTTACTGCGCCCTAGGCAAGTTTGTTTAAACGATAATAAATATTTACTATTGTTACAAACAAGAAGGCAAAGGAAAAGGCAAACCCAGCTGGACGGGAGATGTATCAAACTCCCACTCACAGCACATCAATATCAGCAGCAGAGCTTTTAGGCTCTTCACTACAACCAGTGTTGTTTTATTATGCATGAGAAAAGGAGACAATCAGCTGTCTGTGGCTGCAGCGGTGAAGCGTTGTGGTTGGAGTGAAGCCACATTGTTGCACATCTTGCCAACATACATTAGTCACAGTTGTAATGAATACAGACTCTGTAGCAGAAAGTACCTCAGGTCACTAAGCTCATTGTGTTCAACTGACAACCTGGAATGCAAAGAATGCTGTTTATTTACTCACTAATGAAAATTAAACATCAAGGCTACCACCGCACATGTTTGACAAAGAGGTGACTTTTTTTGCTATAGCAGGAAAGGAGGAACATTTAACCTGTTCAAATCATTTAAAATAATAAATTCCTTATTAATACTAATAAATGTATATATTTCTTAAGCAGATAAGTTTATTTATATAGCACATTTCCTACACGGGGCAATTAAGTGCGCTTCACACAGATAAAACTGAAAGGAACGTCCATACAATAAATATAATTAAAAGAAGGCTTAAATGCATTAATTAGTGATTAAAAAGATATTTATGAAATAGACAGTTACGTATTTTGCCTCTGGCCTGTGGTGCTATTTATCCATCCACATTTTTTTCATGGTATCAGTGTGGCTGTAGAGATGTCTGACTTCTCTCCAGTATAATAGAACTAGTTTTCAGTCAGAGATCTTTTAAAGGGATAGGAACAAATCTTTTTAATTAGAAGCTTTCTGACCAAAAGCTTGCTAATTAAAAAGATTTTTGCATTGATTTTTTGCATTGATTTGAGGGTGTGGATGTTTTTTTTATGTACCTGTATTACAAGTAAGTACAAGTAGGTTTACTTAAGTGAAACTACAAAGATATAGTCAGATGCAAACAGCTAAAACACAAATAAAATAGAAAGCATTCTCAAAAAATGATATGCACCATGTTTTTTTTCAGTTGTTCCATTAATGTCATGTGAACCTTAAATAATGATGTATTTTAAAACTGAGAAGTTGTAGTAGTTGTTGTTGTCTTACTGCAGCTGTTGTCTCACTGTAGCTGTTGTCTCAGTGCCCTTGGTGTTGCAGGGTTTTATTGATCTCACAGTTTCTCATTTGAAAGCTGTGCTGCTGTGTGTCAGGACCGAGGTTATTTACAGCTATGTATAGCTGAAACTGCCTTGGACAAACCTTGTGTCCTCCCTATCCCTCTCCTGGTTCAGATGGCAGATAAGGTGTGATTACAGCACTGCATTGAAGGACTTCTCATTAAAAACAAACTCATTTCAATTAATGGGCTCCTCGCACAGTCAATAGTCTATTTAAACTATGAGTGCTGTATACAGCAACATCTGAGTTAGGGTCCTATGGTAAATCTGAGGGCTCACTAAACTATTAGAGGCATAAAAAAGTTTTTAGAATCTGTATTTTTTTTCTTTTTTTTCTCATGCAATACTGAATACATTTATTTCTTCAGAACTCTAATAGTATTTTAAGTCAGAATGAGTAGGGTTTGTCTGTTGCAGGTTGTAAACACAACATTCAAAGTTGGCCACTCCTGCCTGGCTCAACGGCTTGGCTGGTTGCTACGTTTTCCTGCCTTCACACCCTGCGTGCTGTTATTGGCTGAGGGCTGCACACCCAGAAACCCAGAAGTATTGCAAACACAGCAAAATAAGAAAATGCAGGCAAACACAGGTGTCTGCAGATACAGACTCTGACACACACTTCTAGTGATGATTGAGAAGGATTATTTTCTTTGGAGTCTGATATTGTACTCTAACTTCTTCCAGCCTCAACCAATCCCTAAAATTAGTATAATACTAGATACTTTCACCTCTTTGGGCCTCTAAAAGTCCTTAATGTTAGTAAAAACATACTATATTGATATTGTATCAAATTCAAAGTGGTACCAAATCAATATTAAATCAATCAATCAACTGAATATTGTGATATTAATCTAGATATTGTCTTCGGTTTTAGATGTTGTTTCATCATGATATGGCATAAATATTGTAATTTCTTGGTTTTAAAGGCTGCATTTCTGTAAAGTGATGTAATTTTTTGAACTTATCAGACTGTTCTAGCTGTTCTGTTATTTGCCTTTACTCACTTACTCATTATGTCCACTTTAATGATGATTATTTATCAAAAACCTCATTGGGTTGATATGTTGTGAAAACACCAATAGCCATATTGTCACAATATCAGATCTGAGACTAAATATCACAATATCACAAATGAGACTAAAAAAATACTGCTCATAACTCATCACTATACTGAGGGCATAACCTGTGATGAGGGGTCACAAGTGCGTGTTGCTTCATTTAAATGGTCATATGGCAAAAATGCTGGGAACCATTGATCCAAACTACTTTGTAACACAAATATTACCAAAAAAGCCGAGTTTTCACCAATGATGACACTTGACTACATTACAAACTTTTAAATTTGCTTTGTTTAGCTTCTAGCAGTAAATATGGGTGAGCAGACTTCATTTTGGACAGAAGCTCTTTATTTGTATATTTGAAGTCCTAAATTTGGAGAGTTTGTGAAGGTGTGGATTCTTCTTTGATAGCTCTTTACACGAACAGGCCAACTATTTCATCATCTGCCGTCTCCACATTGCGTTCATGTTGACTTTCCACAGCGCTGAGGTATTTCTGTCGGCAGCTGCATGAAAACTGAGGCCCAATGTGATGATAAAAGTAACACGTTCTCCTCTGATCTGGCCTGTTTCCTCTCTGCACACCCTCAGACACGGTCAGAGGGAAAATCCTACGGCCGTAACTATGTGCAGCCCCCCATTGGACAATAGGCTACCTTAGTGCCTGCCCTAATTGTGCTTGTTGACAGTGACTTGGCCTTGCCGCCATCTGGGTGTTGAGTGAGACTGTTGAGAGGCCTGGCTTCCACTCCACTTCCTGCCTCTCCTCATTACAATGGAAGTCCCCAGTCATGTGACCAGTGGGCCTTTCCCAGCTGCAACAAGGAACCGTTCAGGAAGCATGATGGGGTCATAGGGGAGTGTTCCCTCCTCCACATGGCACAGAAAGAAAAGACTCAGGAGGCATCTAAATCTGTGTGGTTGTCACTGGACTACGTCAGTGCACTTCCTGTGGAGTGGATGACCTTCATTCTGCTCAGAGGAAACAGAGTGAATCATGGGGCATCCTTTGTGGTACAAACAGATTTTAAGCCTCAGTGCATTTTTCAGATTCCAAGGTTAGGGTGTAGAGGGAGATTTTCTTTGCAGGAATGTCATTTATCAGAAATTCTAGACTACACACATAGATTACACCTAATTTCTAAAGTTGTTTACATGAGGGCAAGTCAACTGTAGGATAAAGTAGCTTAAGGGGTAGTAAAGATTATTTGAAGTGGGCTTGAATAAGATACTTGGCTCTAATCAGTGTTCCACAAAGTAAAATTACTGTTTTGTCAGTGAAGTCTTGCTTTGGAAAGAGGCATATTTGGCTTATATAATGATGGTTTCCCACTGAAAAAGGTTGTCTGACTGCAAGATAAAGTAGTGAAAATACTCTAACAATAGTGTACATTTGAACTGACTTTGCTAAAATATGTTTTGCTGCTGACCCTGTCCACAGCAGCATATGACTTAGCTTCCTACACCCCTTCTTCTCCAAACCGGGGGCCTGCCGGCCATTGACTATGGATAACTGCTATCCCTTTAATATTCTTGGGATTGCTGTAACTTGCCTTTCCACACTTATTTACTTGATTGACAGTATATTTTCTCCATTGATATTTCCAGTGTACATAGTTTTATCATGGTAGTATATCACCTAAACCCGTATTTACCAAATTTCTAAGAATTAAGAATGCTCTGAAGAGGCAACACCAAGATTAAGCACCAAACTAAACTTAAACTGCCACATATCCATGGCACTTGTTGCAGTAGCAGCAGGCTGTAGTTCAGACTTCCTCTCCCCAGCACCTTCTTCCTGCTCTTCCTGGAAGATCCCGAGACGTTCCCAAGCCACATGAAGCCTCTCTTTTTTCCTTGATTAAGCACACTGTTATTAGACAACATGACAAATGCTGTCCTTTTTTGCTATTTTTACTACTGCTGAATAAATGCACCAATTGTCAGTAAAATTATAAAAAAAAAGAAAATTATCACAAAGAAATGAGATATATGATCTCTAAAAAACTCTGCAGGGAGGTGTCTAGGAGGCATCTTTATCAAATGAGTGAATCACCTTAACTTGCTCCTTTTGACACAAAGAGCAGCGACTCTGCTCCAAGACTCTGAGGCTGCGCCCTGCCACCCAACAGAGGAAACATGCGACAGAAATACAGAAATATGTGATCTCATTCTTGGTCACAAAACTTTTGATAATAGGTGACAGATAGATCGACTGGTAAATTGAAAGCTTTGCCTTCAGGCTCAGCTCTCTCTTCACCACAGTGGTGCGGTGCAACGCGTGTATTAGTGCTGACGCCACACCAACTGTCTGTCGATCTCACACTCCCAAAATACTGAAACCCCTTCCTTTGGGGCAGCACCTCACTTCCAGCTCAAATTACTTAGAACAAAACAAGGTGAAACCTAGTATATCCCAAATTCAAAGGGTTGTTGTGACATATAGATGAATTTTTGTTATCATTACTTTTTATTTACTAACTTAGTTGCTCAGTCATCCAGCTTACCCCTGCAGTCCAGCCAAAAACTGCTCAACTCTGGCCTGATAGTATTTAGCACTTGTTTAAAACCTTTTGACCCTTGTGACCCCTGATAATAAAGCCATATCTACATATCTACTTGTGAACTCTCTCATCACAGCGTCTGACCCCAGTGTAGACACGAGCATGTAACCAGAGACTAATGTTTGATTTGAAAGCTCCTTACAGGCCTGAAGAGGTGAAAGCAATTGCCATTTATCAAGAAAAATATATATAAATAAATGAAAAAACATTTTGAATTAAATAGCTTTTTTTTTCTTACCCCTTTAATCATCACCTTCAGGGGCTCTCCAGGTTTTGATGACTGATTGCCAGTTAAGGGAAACAGCATGTTTGAGGGCTGCACAAGAGAAGTATACTGAATGTAGCCTGTTAAAAATTAAAATACATTCACTTGGCTGGATGAAATGTTTCTATGGGCTGCCATTGGCCAGCAAGCCACACTTTGACAAACTATGGTATACAGTATATCGGCTGCTGAGCACAGACAACATGACTCTGCAGTTCCCACAATCTTTTGTTATGTTTGCTTCACCTCATCCATCCTGGCTTTGTTTCTGGAATCGATAATTAGTTTTAAAGATGGAGAACCCCTCCTGCGCTGAATCGAATCTAATGAATTGAACAATACACTTATCTCAATGAGAACGATAGAATCCACTGATTAATGACTTTGGGCCAGTTCACATAAGATTTAAGCTTGAGCATTTGTGCATTTTCTCTTCCTTTCATATGTCAGCTACAAAATCTAAAGCAGCTTCATTAGTTAGGATAGACGGTAAAACTTTGGGAAACAGAGTAGGGCTTATACTAATTTAATTTTTTAATTTAGTTTAACTAACAAATTCTAACTTGATCTGCCAGTTATTCACTTGATGAATGTTTTAATTGTTTGGTCTGTAAAACATCAAAAAGAAAAATATCCATCACAATTTTCTTAAGAACAATGTGACGTGTGAAATGTTTTCTGACCAACAGTGCAAACCAGCAAAATATTAAATTTACCATGATGTAAGACTAAAAAAAGCAGTAAGTTTTTACACATGAGATCCTGGAACTGTCATCTTTTTTAATGAAAAATGACTTAATTGATTAATTGATTATGATCTTGTTTGGTAATCACACCTTTACACCACAATGACATGATGACGTTATCAAATGTTTAATCTACTATATGTTTATCTTTATATAATGTTTCTTTTAGTAATTTAAACTCAAAGTTCCCGATTTTATGACTCAGATCTGTTCCTGTCCTCATATACCTGTCTTTCTGTCTCTGCAGTCTATTTGGCATCTCCCCCATTATTCAAAGCAACTGTTCCTACACGTGGAAGCTCATTGTGCACCCGGATCGTAAGTGGTACCACTTTGTCAATCCCATCATGCTACTGATTCTCTACTATACCCTGGCCACGCTCATCCGTCTCTGGCTGCAGGAACCTATCGACCAGCTGATGGTGAGGACACAGCACACAGAAATGCAGTGAGAACGTATGAGAGCAGACCTTTTTAAGTTCAATTCCAGTAAAAGATGTCCTATTAGGTGACCTGGACCAAAAGGTATGGAGGAGTGTTAGGGCAAGGTATAGGAGAAACACTTAATTTTGAATTTTGAGAATAAATTTAAAATGTTGTATAGTTGAACTTTCAGTGTTAGTCACAGGTGTATGAAAATAAGTCATAGGAGGAAGTTTTTTTTTTTTTTTTAAGTTTTTGTGAATAAATTTGAAATGTTAGGAATAAAGTTGAAATATCACTTCAAAATCTTTTTTTTTAATTCTCAAAATTTAGAAAATGTCTTCTTCCTCATCTTTTTTCCCTTAATTTGGGCCTAATACTTAAATAATTCAGTCAGTTTCATAAAGGTGAAGGGCCTTAAAGGGAAAATATACCCTAAAGACCTGATGATTTGTGATGTACTCTACATAAGTGGCCTAAGTTAGAGAGATCTTTTCAGGAGATTGAAAAATAATGTAAAAATATGATACTTTTCCAATGTATTCAATTTTCCAGATCAGGAAATGGTTTGGAAACATTTTGAAAATAGATTGTCGTTAAAAATATCTTCATGAAAATCCCTAAACATGTCTTAACCTTACACAAAATCCGTTTCTAGTATCACATGACATACGTTGGCATATGCAGCTTACACAGCTGAATGTCTACTGAGCTAGTTAGCAAATGCTAATGAAGACCCTTTTGCAGCTTCAGGCCTACCTGTTTCCAGCTACTCAAATAAAGTCATGGGAATGAGGTACAATAGCATACAACTGTTATGGAAAGATTTTGAAAATTCATTGGTAAAAATGTGTGGGAGCCCTGTTAAAGAAGAGAAAGAGCAATAGAAGGAGCCAGCCTCAAATAGACTCAGACTAGCCCCCTTTTTGCCATAACCTGGCCCAAAGCAAGATAAACTTAAGATTAGCTGCAGGCATGAGGTGTGGAGGTCAACAGGCTCAGTAATGAACACGTGGGTGTGTGGATGATGTAAGGTGAGGTGTTGTGGAGTTGAAATGAACAAAAGGCTAAGCAAACAGAGAGGTGCAGGTGCTGGTGGAGAGAGAGCAGTGTCATGCTGGAAGCGGCACTTGTATATCCATCAGAGTGCTGGGCCCAGGTGCTCCTGATCTGGTTGGTGCCTTGAAAGACAACACACACATTTAACTCACAGTCAAGCAGAGAAGCAGAGTGAGCAGCCTGAGCAGCATAAGCAGGGGCCGCCACAGTATAAAATGTTTCCCACATGGTTTGTCATTCAGTTCCAACTTCTAGCACACGAGTTCACACCTGTTGTCTGTAGGATTGAGAAGAGATTCTGGGAGATACAGCAGAGAAATTAAGTGACCAGACAAAACAATACATGTAGTACAATAAAGGGGTAATGTGTGTAATTTAGACTTATTACTACACATAATCATAAAATCACAGCTAAACTGAATAATGACAGTGTTAAAGCATCTGAGGGTGGGTTTGTCTTTAATTACAACCCTGAAGTAAAACAGAAAATTCAAATGCAGAGAATGGATGTAGATTACTGTCTCTAGATAAAGTAGCCTTCTTTTCTCCCCACAAACAATCTGTGATTGAACTTGTTGTTTCCCCTCTTTAATTAGCTTCTTGCTCAGTGAGAGATGGATTTGCAGTTCATGTAAAACTGGGTGGATTAGTGTCAAAGACGCAAACACTTCCAACATGGCTCCTCAGTGAATTCCAGACAGTGAACTGAAATAGAAAGCAGACTGAATTAAACGGGCAGCCAGGTGGCCTCATGATCAGAGAAACTGTATTGATGGAAGATTCCAGGACAATTGATCACTGGTTGGATCTGTCCGCTGTAGCTCAGGTGTTATCTGAGACACTGTTGGTCTAATTTTGACAACACATGACTGTAACAAAGCTGAGTTAACAGTTCTCTACAGGGGAATATGAATATAACTATTACATAACAACTCTGACATCACTGGTCCAAATTTGATCAATCATTGTTGTACTTATTGCACAAATGTTTACAAATTAAGCTCACTGTCATATTTATATTTATTTCCAAAACTGAGGTCAGTTAGTATGAAGTTTTAGACTATATCTTAGTCTTATTGACATGTGCATCAATCTGTGAACTCGGACTATAAACAACAACAACAACAACTCATTTTGAGCGAACCCTGAAGTAGAGTTAGGTGATATGTTAAATTTTCTAAACGGTATTATTGTCCCCCCTTCCAACTCCTCCCATCCTCTCCAGATAAATAATCAAATAATCATCCAATCACCCAAACCTACTCTGAAGTTTATCTGAAGTTGTTCTCCAGATGTTTTCTTGCATGTGGAGAACAAGATATTTAGACCAGGCATCTAAGCAGCACTATAGTATTTCATTATAATGCTTTTTTTTCTGCACATTTTTCCCTTCAAAAAAATGTGATGTGGACTGTTGTATCCCATCATTGAACTACTGCAGTTCTCAGTGAAATGTCATGCAATGTGGGAAGTAGTGAACTTAAATGTCCTGATGACCGTTGCTCCTGAACTCACCCCATCTTCTCAGAGCTGGAGGCCCAGCTCCTCTGTCCTGTAATGGAGTTATAGATCAGTGTTTTTATAGAGGGGTCAATACTTCCCTGTAAACCTGCGAGACTGTATGCATTATTGATCTCTCCATGGAGAACTGTGTGTGTGTGTGTGTGTGTGTGTGTGTGTGTGTGTGTGTGTGCGCGTGCGCGCGCGCGTGCGTGCGTGCTTGCGTGCTTGCGTGTGTGTGTGTTTTCACCTACCCTTACACTTTTTACGACGCTAATAATAAACATGATGACAAGATAAATCAGCAGCTGACAGGTTTGTTCGATACTGAAGATGCCAGATTATGATGGAGCTCATCATTGCCAAAAAGACAAGAAAAATCCAAACGCACCGTTACCATTTCTCAATTGATTTAATGTTTGATTGGTAGCTCATACTCCTGTGTTTATTCAGCAGTAGTTCAATGGTGTAGTAACAACTGTGAGAAGAATAATTCAATCCAATTTTAATAAATGTATCTGAAGAAATGAGACATGAGGAATTTATATCTGACTATTGACTGAAAACAATGAAATGCAAATTATGGAACACACAATAGCTTTGGTATAATAATTAAGAGCGAAAAATTTGATTGTGCAGTTTGGACTTCATATTGGTTTTATTAACAATTTATTGTGTTGAATCCACAAGTGTGCAATTTATTTTCTTTTAGTTCTAAGGAAAACGTATTTATTACCATAACCAGCAGTAGAAATACAACTAGAAATGAGCTAAGAACCAATTATGAGAACTGGAATTTTTTTTCAGGTGATGCTGCTGCATTAACTTTCTGTGTATGAAAGACGAATTCTGATTCTGCTGAATATTGAAATCGTTAATGCAGAATATCAAAGACTTAACAAGTGATTTTATCTGTCATTCATCCATAATACTTGGGTGCAGTTTGCAGTGGTGATCTGTATATCCCTACTTCTGCCAAATTGTTGGTTAACCTCGGACAAAAATGTTCTGAAATTGTTTCATCAGAGTTCATAATTATTCTATAGATGTAACTTAAACAGCTGCAACAAATGGGTTTCATTGTCAGTAGATGTCCACTGTGGCTGTTGATTAATTTCCATGAATAAAAACATTTTACATTTACATCCTCCCACAATTTAACCCGTTTCAACACATTATTGGATTGAGTTTTGTTTTCTAGTACAGCATTGCCTTGTCTTTCCAATATGAATTGAAGAAGATCATAGTGATATAGTCCTAAATGTTGAAGAGCCTGCGGGTGAAATACTTTTTGTGTAGTGTCTTCAGTGTTTTCTGGTATCTGAGTCACCTGGACCTGCCCAGATGCTTCTCTGTTTGTTGTGAATAAAATCAATGGAAGGAAATGCTGCTAACTTGCAATAAAACTACATAATTTCCTTTTTAAAGGTCATCCAGCTCCTCCTCAGATTGTACTACACTTAAAATCAGTGTTCAGCGGGAGCTGATTGAAACTGTGATTCTTCAGAGTACCTTCTCTGTTGCACACTAGTGGACTGACTTCAAAGTAACCCTTACCCTAATGAACTATCTATGTTTTTACAGGATGACAAGGACGGAGATATGTGCGAGGAGGAAGATCTGGTCGGAAACAGAACAAATAACTCAGCCAACAGGAAGAGGCAGCTGTGGTGGGAGTCACGTCAGGGCACAGACGAGAAAAACGTATGTCAGTGTTAAATCACACATGACTAACAATGCGTTTATAAAGTAATGATCCTTTGGTTAGCATACCATTGTATAATATTTGTACATTGTAAAAAACATGAATGCATGTTTAAAGGGACAGTTCACCCCAAAATGCCTATTTTTCCTCTTATCTTTAGTGCTATTTACAGATGTGGTGTGAGTTGCCAAGGTTTGGAGACATCAGCCGTAGAGGTGTATGACTTCCTTGAACATAATGGAACTAGATGGCACTCAGCTTGTGGTACTCAAAGTGCCAAAATACTTTTGAGAAACTCTTTCCATAAATCATGACCAGGTTCCTCAGGATAATCCACAGACCTTCTTTTGAACAGTTTAATGTAGGAACTATTTTCCTCTACCAAATTACACCTGGCAACCGTATCATGGAGCAGGACGAAGCATGCATCTAGAGGGTCGAGCTTGTGACAGCTTTTTTCTGCTTTAATTTATTATTATGAAGTACATGTTCATTGCACACTGTAATGGCTAAACAATAACGGCTAAGCAATGCACATCATTACAAAGGCTTTTAGTTTATCTTTGCTTCTTTCTTTTCTCTTATTTCCAAAGTTGTGTCGATCATTTCTCCATGGAGCTAAGCTCTGAAGAACAATGATCTGATGTTGTGTACAGGTGTTGTCTTTGTGACAGCAGGATTAACAATAATACCATTTGAAAATGTGACTGTTGAAAAACCTGACTGTTTCTACTTTAGTGACATTCTCCTCAGCTGAGCTCTAACCTATATCTCCAAAACTTGACAACTCACTTCAAAACAGTCTAGATCATTGGTCTTCAACAGAGGGCCTATGATCTCTGGGGCGTCCTCCAAGTTACTGGAGGGGGGTCACCAAACTATTGTTTAATAATTTTTTTTTTTTAATAATGCAATATATTTAATAGGGGGTCCCTGCTCTGTCTCGCTTATCAGGCTTCCATGGCCTGTAAAATAGTATAAAAGGTGATGAACTGAACTTTAAAAGAAACTGTGTTTTCTAGCATATGGGAAAAATGTGTAAAATCCATATATTGTTGAAAATGTCATGTCAGTTTAGAATATATTTCCTTAACTTCTGAAATGCTCATCTTCTTTCAACAAACCCACACAACACATTTCTGATAGCTAATGTTGTCCAGGAACTGCCTGATTAAGTTTAGCTTTCAAGTAATAATAAAGGTGACTGGAAAAATCTTGTAGTGTTTTAGTTCAGTAATAATAAAAAAATAAACAGACTTAAACTGACTTTTTGTTAAATAATAAACTCAAGCTGTAGCTGTTGATTGTTTTCACAAGCTTACTTCTTGTTTTAGCCAAGCTTTCACCTTCATTATAGTCTCATACCTGGAAAGATTTCAGCTGAAAATACACACACACACACATATTCTGACCTTGTTCCCATATCAAGGTCCGTAGTCTGTCTCCACCGGCCACCTCCTGAGGTTTAAAAAGCTTTTAGGGCGTGCAGACACAGATGAGTGATGGGCTCGTTTTACAGAGTAGTGCTGCTCGACTTTGTTCCTGCTTATCAGCGACTATAAAGAACAAGGAGGCCTTTGACTTCAGCAGCTCATCGATAACACACCTTGCCTTGTATGCTCTTTTCTCCTCCAAGCTGCTCTCCACCCAGGATGGCATCAGTACAACTGAGGTGGGGGCCGCTCTGGATTAAATCTGTGTATCTTACCCGGCATCATCCCTTTTAGTCTTAATGCAAGAAAATTAATCTCTGCAAAGTGCTTTTCACACTGCACCCTCATAGAACAGAGTTAAACTTAAACCAAGTTCAAGTTTATCTCTTTTTCGTATTTAGCCTGTCAGACCATATATTCTATTAATACTGCACTAGACCTGTTTAGTGGTCAAGCTGTAATCATAAAGCCTTAAAATGTAACACAGTAAAGCTGAAGGAAACATATCCAGTGATGCTGGTGAGCCTTTTTCCATTTAAAAACCGACCACAGTAAGCATTTTTGTCTATGACTTTGTCTTTGACTATTTGAAGATGTTTGAATTGAATTTTTCGTATTTTACCAGGATTTGCAGTAGTGACATTTTTCTCCCACTTCAGTGTGCAAATAATAACCTATTGCCACTCTGGATCCTGACTAAGAAACCACATCCACAGTTCTCAGTTGAAAGCCAAAAAACAAAAACAGAGCTTGCACGAGACTCTTATTGCATTCACCTCAGAAAAAATGCTCTGTTTATTATACTAATACTTGTTAGCTCTGGGCCATAACACAGGTTGTGCAGTGTTAAATTAAAGAATCAAAGTAAAGAATGTGCAGTGTGAAAAGTAGAAAAGCTCCCTTTTCTGCCCTACGAAGCCAAAGTGTGGTAACTAAGTGGTAAACAGACTACCTGAAACTAAGAAAAACCCACGTGTAATATATTTTTTTCTGGTGAAAAACCATCATATCCAGCTGCAAATCATTTAATCAGATAAAATCAGTTAAGTTACTCCTGTTTGCCTTTGTGGGGCAGAAGGCTGTACAGTCATATGATACCACATTAAATCCTTTCCTGAATTGCAGAAATGTATTTGTAATTTATGATGATCTCCAGGCTGTGCCCATCTCAAATGGGACGTCTTTTGACTTCGTCACAACTGAGAATGGACCCGTCTGTTTGGACCTGTACTCCACCCCCCAGTACAAAATGGACCAGCCCAGTGATGGTACAGGTGAGCTGTTTACCCTCTACCATCTTCTCTCTAACTTTTCTTTAAAAGAACAAACTGAATAACGTGAAGATGGAGTAGGACTACTGCAGAATTAATGCTAAACTAAATTACTATAAAACTGAAAAAAAAAAAAACAGGTTACAGATGGTGGTGACATTAACAAAGCCAGTTTATGCTGCTTTTGTGTCTAGTTACATTTTAAACGAGCACTGCTGCCATGTGGATATCTTGTAAAGCATATTATGGTTAATTGCATTTTTAAGATTACCTCATAGGGCTAAATGTTTTTTTGTAGGCTGAGACAAACTATGAGACAAACAAAAAACTAAAATTTTGGCTGCTTTTTCCTAGTTTCTGGAAGGGTGACATTAAACTTGATAGTAATAATAATAGTAACACAATTTACACTATAAAGAAACAAAATGAACATTTTGAAGATTTATAAACTGTCCATAAACTGTCCTATCATTGAATTTATTTGCCTTAGACTCAGACATTTTCTTTGTTTTGATTGCACAAAACTTTCTGTCTTGACTGTTTCTTTGTACTTTTACTTTTGCAGTTTGTCGGAACCGATGTCACATAATTATCTTAAAGGGGCACCTCACTGATTTTACAGTCAGTTTACTAGTCACAGGGGGTACTCGACAGCCCATGAATACAGCTGTTCAACATCTTCTGAGACTCTGAAGGAACCTCGTAAAATCTGAGAACTCACTTGAGCAATTTTGCTTTGTGCTTAGAAGACAACAAGCTTTCAGCCTACACTAGTGGCTGTTGGTCTGTCAGTCAACCAGTTCAGGCCAGACTGAAAATCCAAAGAACTACAGGATGAATTGCCATGAAATTTTGTATTGGTATTCAGGGTGTGCAGAGGATGAATCCTACTGACTTCAGTGATTGCCTTTCCTCTTGTGGAGAGGTTTCAAATTCATTTAAGTTTTAAAAGTAATGAAAACAATTGAATAGCATACAGTGTGTTTAAGAGCACTGGATCATTCACACAATATTATCATTTGTGAGTTTTTTTTTTAGAATTTGAAGTTTTATTAGGTTTTATCAGTAATATTAAACAGGAAAAGCAAAGCAAAACAAAACAAAAATAAAATGTCATAAAATAAAATGAGTAAAAACCAGGCAGGTAACCAAACAGTCATTGATATAGGAAAGGTCATTATTTCATTATAATAATGTAGTGGGCATTAATACATGACCATAATCACATAATACTGTATTAAACCCTCAAATTCTTGTCAAGGTCAGGCCACACATATATCCACTAAAGCTGTCCTTTAACCATATCGTTTTTGCAGTTCAGTCTCCTCAGCTTCTTTTCACATGCAACTATCTCCATGATTGTTCCATCCACGTATTCAGTGTGGGAGTTTGGGGCTCTTTCCAACATCTAAGAATCATCAGAGCACAAGTTGTGAAGCCACTTGTTAGAACTCTGAATGCAGATTTACTTAGCTGTGGTACCACAGTTCTGTCCTCAAGAAGACACAACCTAGGCAATGTAGGCAGGTCACATTTGTACAAAATCTAAAAATGGGTTCATGTTCTGTTTCACTTTTCCAACATAAACTGTCTTTAATTAGACACATTTCATCTATGAAGTATTTTGTATTGTAGTCCGTTGTTGTGAAGAATTCTCTCCTATGTTTTTTCATCAAATGTAGCCCAAGTCTTTTTCCTATATCATCCTAACATGTTTGTTATTTGCCCAATCATGAGTGTAATATTAACAAAATATCAGTATTTCATTTTTTAAATGTCACAGTTATTGGCAACACCAGTAAATCATGACACCCCTAGTCATGCTTATACTCAACTTTATGGAAGCTCAATACCAAATCACTGTAGTTCTGTACTTAACTCAGTAATGGCACAGACTACTGTAATTATCAGTAACAGTGATTTGTGTTTTTGTGTCCATGCAGAGAAGAAGGATGAGTGTGTGTATGAGGTGTGTTTGCCCCTGGAGGATTCGGCCTTGGAGGGAGGAGAGGAGAAGTCTGAGGAAAGCAAGGACGGGATGAAGAAAAGAGGAGTCAGTACGATGGTCAAAATCTTCCACTTCATCATGAAACAGAGCTACATCTGTGCTCTTATAGCAATGATGGTGAGTAATGCAGCCCGCAGATGGTGTTACAGAGTTACAGAAGCTGGCTTAAGATGCATTTGAGTCATGCATTTGGATGTTAAGAAGGAAAACATCCAAAATCACTTTTAGTTGTGAATTTAAAATTGACCATAAACCATAAAAATGACTCTCCTTAAGTAGAACTGGCTGCGTTAGTGTGAGTGTAATTGACAAAAAAAAAAATCCCCAAAACACATTATACTTCTTAAAACCAAGATGTGACTGTTGTTTTCCAGCCTTCGGCTTATTTTTACAGTTTGATTCGACATGACATGAGTGGAGCATTTTAACCAGAAAGTCACCAGTTCAAACCCACAGACTTGCTGGAAATACACTGGTGTGGTTAGTACATGACAAACACTTCTGCCTCCTCGATCAACTTCGTTTAAAATACCCTTGAACAAAGCACTGATCTGCCATCTCTGCTCCAGTGGAACCACTGGCTGACCAGCAGGCGGAAACTGTGGTTGTACAGGGCAGCTTCTACAGGATTGGCAGTGATATTTCCAAAGAAGAGCATCTGTTCTCAGTTTAAGGTGCAACGTGTGATTTTTGGGGCACTTTTTTTTTGCCTTTAAAGGACAAGACAGCAGAAGATATGACAGGAAATGGGGAGAGAGAGTAGGGGAATGACACGCAGCAAGGTGGGATTCTGACCCATGGCTGCTGCAGAGGACTCACAGCCTCCATACATGGGGCATGCGCTCTACCAACTGAGCTACCCAGGCACCCCAATGTGTAGGAATTTTAGTATAAAAAAAATTGAAATGAACTCAAATTATAAATAGATTGTGAAGAAATTACAGTTCAGTCAGACAAGTCACGTTTTAGAATGTTTAGTAGCAAAACATAGAGTTTGGCATCTAAGCTCTGACCTCATCACTCCCCACAAATTATGTTTGCATAGAGATATTAGGGAGTGATGAGGAAGAATCTTGATCTCCTGCAGGTTGATGCTGGGGTGGTGGTGGAGCTAAAAGAACAGGCAGTGACACTAGTGCGAGGCAACAGTACATTAACAGGCAGAGGGAGAGATGGGAAGCTTTAACAGTTTAAATAGATCACCACATTGGAAGGGTGTGTTTGGTATGTACTACGAAGAGTGAGGCATGTCACATGTGATTGGTGGTGCAGCTCGAGTTGACTGCCTGAACTAGCTCGCAGGCGTCGCTATTTTTGGTATATCAAGGATATTTATGTAATCAGAGATATCTATTGAAGTTAGTCATTACATTTGTTTTAAAACCACTTTCTCCTCTGTCCATTCATAGAAACCCAAACAACTGCGTAAAACTTAACTGTATTCATCAATAATTTTCATGTTATGTGTTGTCTACAGGCATGGAGCATCACATACGTCAGCTGGCTGACATTTGTCTTCCTCATCTGGTCTTGTATGCTATGGATGGTGAGGGACCGGAGGCGTTACGCCATGCTGTCTTCTCCCTTCATGGTGGCCTATGGCAACCTGTTGATAGTTCTGCAGTACATTTGGAGTTTTGACAGCCTGGATCCAATCGACGGACTCTCTGTCAAGAAGGACAACCCGTTCCACTCACTTTCATCCAAGGTTTGTGAGTTATGTATAGTAAACATATTCCAGTGGTGGCTCCATAACATTGTTTCCAACTTGTTTCCAGACATTTCCAATGAGTTCAGAGAATTGTCAAGTCCGAAAGTTTAAATTTATTGAAAATGGACTAATAGAATAACTTTACAGAAGTGACAATATGTTTTTTCTTTCTAATAAAAACAATTATGTGATTGAATCCGGTGAATCACATAATTCAAACTAAGGATTTTGTTGGAAGATTTAAATTCTTTTGCCGTGATGACATCAGAAAATATTATAGACATTTGATGTTTCATTTGAAAACCTGAATCAAAGCTTCAAATTTGAAAAAAAGACAATTCATAGAGCCCTAATTATAGCCTGTGATCCAAAAACACAAATGTGATTTAATATGTGCAAGAATTTCAGATGTGTTCTGCATGCAGCTAACAGAATATATTTTTTAGATTCTGACACTAAACATTGTCAAACTGTGTTTGTCTAATAGTCAATTACCTAAATAAGAGAAGACAGTCAGACAATGCACTCCTGCAGGAGAAGGTCAGGTTTGTGGTGTTTTGACAACTTTTGGACGAGCTCAAAGACTTTCATGTTGGCTGTTACTGAGCCTGACCTAATTGTGTCTAGAATGAGGTGTTATATATCAGTAGGCCACTGCAGACTTTTTCATATTCTTCACACCTGAGTTAAACTGTATTTTTAACGTTTATTTGAAATGCCAGATGAATGCAGTGCATGCCTGAAAGTTCAGGCAATGACTTTACGCTTCGAAACTAAATTCTGATTTATATATATATATATATATATATCTTTCCCCATGTTGTTGTGACTCCTGAACTGTTTATTGAGTTCATCTTTTCTTGTCATTTTATTTATTGTGTGTAGGTCCTGTGTCTGCTGAGCTTCTGGCTGCTGCTGAGGCAGACACTCACAGAGAGACAGGAAAAACAAAAGGAGGACAACGCTGATCTCTCAGGCGTTCATGTGGAGGATCAGAAGAAGAAGGGTAAGCACTGGACTCTTATTTTATTTATGTTATATTAGGATTACTGTAGGATACTGCAACATAACTTTTATTTAGTATTCAACCTGGAGACATTGTTTCTGCTTTTAAATCCTGTCTTTAAACACATTTTTCATGACTTGCTTTTTCAGCTGACAACTAGCCCTAATACACAGCTGTAATGTACAGCTCTGGTGTGCAACCACCTGATTTTAAATTTATTTTAGTAGTTTCAGGTTCAGTAGTTTTGAGGTTCTTCCCCTTGTTTGGATTTGATTTGATTTCATTTGTTTATCAGCATTTCTGTAGTTGTGCCTGTGTTAGCCAGCTGGCCGATTTTCAGCTGTAGTTCTTTGGTGGGATGTTTTTATGGTTAAAATTTACAGACAAAAGACAACAAGATGCCACAAAGACCCCACAAACCTTTTCAAGACAGAGCACAAGCCATGCATTGCAACAGGAAACAGCAAAACATCAGTACAATAATACAGCAAGAATATCCAGTCAAACTTATGTCCACTGTGCACCATCTTTATTTTCTTATTCTGCCCTGTTTAACTACTACAAGCAGTATGCAAATATTTAATATGGTTTATAACAAACTAAAATGCAGTTTTATTTAGTTTTAGTTTGTTTTATTTAGTTTTGTGTATTTGTCAACAACTATAACTCGCCCATTAGTAGCAGCTGGTCTATAAATGGGTAATTATACTGATAATATGAAATTTCTTCTTAAGAGAAGCTATAGACAAGTGATGTACATTAATAAACACTTAAAAATGTCCTTGTGTGTTGTAAACATCTATTAAATGTTTACTCTGCTTGTAAATGCCAAATAAGATAGGTTAACATGAAGTCTTATACAAACTTTAATAGAATAATAAAATTTCAGATAATGTAACTATATTCCCATCCAGTGTTGTGCATGACTGTGCTCACGTGAACAGATCAGTTTGTAACTAATGAAAGTGAACTTAAGTGTCGTTCACTCCTTTTTTTTTTTTTAACATATATTTATTTGAGAGAAAGGGCATTTCTTACCAGCAATTGACAAAAAACATTTTATTTTTTTCAATAAAACACTTCACAGACAACATAATACAAATAAATATGTAGAAATATGAATAAATCAAAACTGTGGATCTTCTAGTATATAGGAAAATTTACCCACAACTCTTATAACTACACTCTGGCATATTGAGAGCTTCGTAAGTGGTCCCTGGAGAGGGCCATTCATGAACAATAAAGAATACAGATCCTGCCTTGTTTTGCAGGAGAGTCTTAAGTCTTTTGAAATAAAGTACCAAAGGATCCCATGTAGTATGGAATTTTTGGGTTGACCCTCTAATTGAGTATTTAATCTTTTCTAACTTGAGGAATAACATCAAGTCATTCATCCAAGCAGAAACTTTCAGAGACTCCAAAGATTGCCAGTTCAACGCTAGGTTGAATGTCCTTGTGAAATGCTTCAGATAAAGTCTTTGTCATTCACTTAACAACACTTAACAACACTTAGCACACGTCAGCTAATTTAAAAAAAGTGTGATGCAGACTCGCCGCAGAGAGAGAGTGTGCTTATATTTGGCTTACGCTGCAGACTGGCGTCTCTGTTACAGAGAGAAACAGGCAGATAGATTTGGTTTTCGTCTCACTGCAGGTCTCATGCACTGTGGTGCGTTCAGTTTGGACTAGAAAGTCCAAATTTCCCAGTTGGAAGTATGTTGGTTTTCAAGTTTGCTGTCTGCTGTAGTGTAAAACATTCTCAAATTGTTGCAAATTGTTGTTAACTATAGATATAAGTTATCCTGGTCATTCAAATTAATACAAAAAACATAGATATTGCACACCATTTACTATGACATCATAGTGTCTCTGAGAGAGGGGGAGGGGTTCTGTTTAAAATTAAATTTTAAGTAATTTGTTCATCTTGGTTTGATTTTTTAGGAAAAATCTTTGTAAAAAGCCTTCAGCTTCCAACTGTACGTGCACAACTTTTTTTTTATAATGTAGTATATATGTTGTGTATATGTATTTTGTGTCCTAGTTCTAAGTCAGTGCAGAGTTTTCTGATTGGCTGCTGTGTTTTATATAGAGGAAGAGGAGTCTGAGGAGGGAGAGGAGCAGGACCTCATGCAGGTTCTGGGCAACATGGTCATGGCTCTGCTGGTTAAATACTGGATCTACATCTGTGGCGGCATGTTCTTCTTCGTCAGCTTCGAGGGAAAAATCGTCATGTACAAAATCATCTACATGATGATGTTCCTCTCCTGTGTGGCGCTCTATCAGGTACCAAAACACACTGATCATGACTGTAAGTGCTGTGTACATTTTTCCGTTGTGTACACTACTTTATTTCACGTTTTAGCCACACTAATTAAACACTGGAATAAGAAATCACTGGAAATCTAAATCCTTAATCCTTGTGATTTTATATAAATAATCTGCTAATATTCTAAGTTTATGGGTATTTACCTTGTTTATTAGAAGATCATTTTATTAGTAGCTAAGTAGTCCATTCACTGGTTATGTTGGTAAGCACAGAGACTCATATTATTTTAAAGAGTTTTAACTCAGGCTGATTAAGCAGAGGGGATTTTGGACAAAGGTGCATGTTTTTTCCTTTATGTGTGTTCATAATGATTCCTTTCCAACTGTGAACACGAATGAAGATCAGAAACAATAAAAAGGTGCCTTGTTTTACATATTTAAATTCCAAACTATACAGGTCAGCTGTATGAACTGTAAATATCCTGGCCCTTGGCATTTTACTTTTGTCAAATCTGGCTCTTCTAAAAAAGTAATTGTATAGGTCTGCAATACACATTTATATAAAATCAGTCAAATCTATTTAATATCCATGGAACATCCTGACTACATAAAAGAAATTTAATTACAGTTGTCTGTAATTTGCAGAAACCTTAGACCAAAGATTTATTTTGCTGAAAAGGCAAAACAGGGCACACATACAGTGGTGCTGCATGTGTGTATTTTAAAATTAGCTTATGGGTAAGACGCTGTAAAGTTTCCAAATTCAATTTCCCAAAGACAGAAGGTGCTGACAATTTTAGTATGTCATAAAGTTTGTGTACAGCAGGCTCATAATCCACAGTGTATTCTTGACTGTTTTATAACCCCCTCCACAATAAAACTAAGCAGTCGCCCTAAATCCAGACGTCCTCTGTGCACCGTATTTAATTCATTACAGCTGTTAATGTCAGAGAATTCATCACCCCCGACACACAATGATCACAGTTATTCTCATCTAGGTGCACTTTGAGTGGTGGCGAAGGATCCTGAAGTACTTCTGGATGTCGGTGGTGATGTACACCATGTTGGTCCTCACCCTGGTCTACACCTTCCAGTTTGACAGCTCGCCGAGAATCTGGTACAACATGACGGGGATGGAGGAGAAGAGGTGAGCTCCACTGAGCACCACACGTCTGAGCAGCAGCTTACTGACTCACTGCTGCTCTCACTGCCCAGACTGCTAACAAGGACAGTTGGATTTTAAACTTTGACACAGTTTAGTTATCAAACCATCCATTTTTGTATTTTCTTAACTTGCCCCTGGATTTGATTTGTGATGAGGACAGATGTCTGAATTTTTCAGTTCTTTGAGGCTGGTTTAAACTCTGTTTGCAGCAACAAGTCCTTAAGCCCAAACCTGCAGAAGAGCAGGTTTGTTAAAGGTATGATGAAAATTTTGTGATTTTAGATTGAAGCGTGCAGGTTATTGTGAAACTGTTTTCATCTGTTGCTTTAAACAATTTAAGTTTCACAATAGAAAGTTAAATATAGCACTTGAGTATGATTAAATACACAACAGAATAAAATAAGAACCCTTAAAAAAGAAATACATAATCTGATTTTTTTTTGGTTGCTAAAAGATCAAAGGAAACAGGCAATAGGACATTTGAATATGATATTATGTTGGGGTTTGGTCATTTGAGCCCAGATTTGAGTACAGATAGATATACATGGATTGATACAATACAACACACACAAAATGAGACTTGCCCCAGTGCATGCTGGGAGGGTTTTCATCAGACCTACATGATGTAAGTGCAATCATATGATGAGTTGCCAAATTAATGATCACTGATCATAGTTTCAGCTCTGCACTGATTATGTTGTTATTTTCTAAAGAGCACACTGTTGTTATTCCTGTTTTTTAATGAGTGCTGTTCTTGTTTTAGTCTTTGCCATTACAAAGGCTTTGCTTTGTGTGTGTATGTGTATATGTGTAAAGTTTGATTGATTGTTTATTCATATATATTATCCAGGATTAAGAACTCAACTGTCTAACTGAGTAATGGAAGAAAAATCTTGATCGCAGACGAGGCGTTTCAAGCAGTTTAGAAGCATTGTTTTCTGTAAGAAAGAGTCCCTTTGGCGTGAACTTGGGGTTTTGTAACTTTGCAGAGCTTTTACATACATAAAAAGCCGTATAACATAAAAAAGAACATAAAGCATAATGTGGCCAATTAAATATCAGGTAATGTACATATATTATGGTTGAAGTTTTCCATTAGTCTTACTTCTTCAGTCTTCTGTTCACTGAAACGGGTACTTATATTCACACCTGAGAGCTTCCTCATTCAGATACTTAAAAAAAAACTGAAGTATTTTTTTAATATTATATTATATATTATAATATTTTTTTCTGTTTCCTCTCATTTTTCCCTGTGTGCAGCTTGAACGACCTCGGCCTGGAGCGGTTTTATGTCTCCAAGTTGTTCGCAAGGATTTTTATTCCTACTTCCTTCTTGTTGGTGTGTATTCTCCACCTGCACTACTTCCACGAGCGCTTCCTCGAGCTCACCGACCTCCAGGCTGTAGTGGCCAAAGAGGAGAGCACGATCTACAGGTGAGACACGTTCTCTTTGTTTTCTTGTGTCCAAACCATTACTTAGAAATTTACTTATTATTTAACTTTTACAACTGAAATACAAACAAACTGCAAATTTTGAACAAAAGTAAGAAAGGGAGATGCCAGATTTCATTCTGGTCGCTTTATTCTTAGTTTGCAGTCTTTGGTTTTAAAATTCTGAGAAGTCTAAAAAGTCTGATCAATAAACACATCAAATTTTTAACATTCCTGTCATTCTTATCATTTTTCTCTTTCTCACTTAACTAGTAAGCTATTAGTTTGCACTTAAAATTGATCTCTCACTGTCCACTGTGATGTCTAACCCCAATATCCTGTTTCAAAATGAAATCTTTCACATTTAAGAAATAATAATATTCTTTCTTGAGACCTTTAATAACACGAAGCTGTGTATGAGCATCAGTCCAGACAGTATTTATCCTTTAGTGTGTCTGTATTTCAAGACACTCATGCTGGTTACAGTAACTGGTGTCAATTTATGTCCTTACAACTGTGTCTTTTCTCTTTATTTCTTCAAAACACTGCAGAAAAACCCTGCATCTACATAATCTTATTAATAAGATTATGGGATTAAGAAGAACATAACACAAAAATATATTTCACAATATGACCAATCTATGCAAAATCACATATAAAATAATCAAACTGCAATGTTCAGTTCACTGAATTGTGTTCCACTGTTATGCAATATATCAGCCCAGACTCTGTAAAATCAAAAGTTCAGTATCTTTTTTTAACTTTAATTATAACTTGCTTGCAATCATTAATTTGGGCATCAGCACAATAGAATAATAATATATAATTATATCAACACAATTAGATCCAATTTGTTCCTCTCATGTGTCAACATTTGAGTCAGTGTTAAAGTGGAAATAGATGACTTTTTTTGCTTTAACTTATTATGAAGAAAGTGATCATTGCACAGTGTAATGACTATGACGCCTGACATTACATTGATTCTCTGTAACCCTCACTTTCACTGTGCAATTTGTCTGCCACAGGACATGAATTTTCCCAGGAAAATTTTGTCTCCATTATAGGCCAAATTAATAACTAACTCTAATGCAAGCCTCTGCTGTAGTTACTTGTTTGTGTGAAAAAAGAAAAATTATCCATGTTACACCCGACCACCTCAGTTGAACACGAGGTGTCTTCATCTCACACTGTTCTGGATAGTCACACCTTATTGAACACCCATTCTAACCGCTGTTCTCATCACCCATCTGTCACCGTGTGTTAAATGTTACATAACATTAACATTTTCACAGTCTGTGCTGTGGCGTGTGTGACTTTATTGTTGTGTTGTTGTGGGTTTTCCATCGTTTCGCTGCTGCTTGCTCAGCTCGTCTCTGCTCTGCTTCTCTCTGTGTGACCTGCTGCCATCTCTCCTCTGCCACCCTTCTCACACAGCCACGCTAAAGTCAATGGGCGTGTCTATCTGATCGCGAATAGGTGGGTATCTGCTCGCTTTCTGTGGCATCCACCACCATCCCATTTCACCTCTGAGTCTCACCTTCCTCCTCCTGTTGCAATATGTCCTTTCCTCTTGACACTGACTTGTCCCTTTTACCATTTTTGCCAATGATGATACATTGATGATCTTCTGAATCATTTCACTCCTGGAGTTTATGTATTTTACCGACATGAATGATGTTTGTTTTTGGGTTTTGGATTTTGTTATTTTGCCTGTAGCCTTCTCTTTTTGGGATCTCTGTTATCTTTCTGGATCTATATTAACCTCCCTCTTTCCCCAATACAACCAGTCTACTTACCCCAATTCCAACAAAGTTGGGATGTTGTGTAAAACAAATAAAAACAGAATGCAGTGATTTGCAAATGTGTTCAGACTTGTTTTCAACTGAATACAGTACAAGGACAAGATGTTTAATGTTCAACCTGATGAGCTTAACAATCCCAAGACACATTCTGCCTGTGGTCCAACAGTGTGGCTTCTTAGTGGAAGAGTTAAGGTCCTAGACTGACCTGCCTGCAGTCCAGACTTACCTCCTATTGAAAATGTGTGGTTCATTGAGAGGCAAAAAATACAGCAACAGAATCCCCACACTCTTGAGCACCTGAGGTCATATATCAAGGAAGAACAGGGAAGAATTTCACTTTCAAAGCTTCAGTAATTGTTGTCCTCAGTTCCCAAATGCTTACTGAGTGTTGCTAAAAAAAAAAATAGTGGTGATGTATCACAGTGGAAAATGTTGCAGGCATCAAATCCAGAATGAGTGTTTATAGAAACAGTAAAGTTCAGTTTGAACATGAAATATCTTGTCTTTGTACTGTGTCCAAGTGAATGTAGGTTGAAAAGGTTTCTAGAAAATCATTGCATTCTGTTTTTATTTACGTTTTTTGCCTCCAAACTTGTCTGTAAATGGGGTTTATACTTCTCTGCAATGGTTTCACTAACTGTCAAACAAGCATGTTTGAATCTGAAAGAACTGTTCTTCCTTTCCAGTATCTTGCCAATGATCCACACCCCCCTTCTCTGCACTGAACCTCAGAAAAATTACCCCCTTCCTGAAAAAGCTCGCCTACCCCAAACCACAGGAGCCTTTTGGCCAGATTTCATGCATTTTAATAAAACTATGTGGACATTTTAAAATCAAGTGTCAGTTTCAGCTTGCCTTTGTTGGTTTCTCTCCTCACTGTTCATCTTGACTTCTGTTGTAACTTTATTGTTCTGAGCAGCATCAAGCAAAAAATTCCCACTCAGAAGAGCAAGTAAGTGTGACCCCTGGATAACGAAATGCTTGCCTTGATATGCGGCCGGTTCATGCAAGTCAAACCTGACCTTTGACCTCGCCCTATTGCCTGAGAAGAATTTAAAGGGTTAATGCCTCCCTTCAGCTGCTGCCATTTATCTGCTGCAAGAAGAAAATCCCTCAGAAAAAAAAACAAAGAAAAGCAAAACAAAACAACACAGATTGTTTCAAGTAATGCAGAAGGAATGTGCACTGCTTATCAGATACAATGCCTGATGAATCCAGACATTTGCATTGGAACCTTTTGAGAATCACCTGGGCCATGTGTATGAGTGTGTGTTGTATTTATATACTTATGAGGACATAATGCCTTCAGAAAAGATAGGAATGTAAAGAAAACCCTTAAACGTGTGGAATTTTCACCGCATAAATACTGAGTCCTCATCATCTGCTTTGTTTTTCAGGTTTTCATCTGTTAACAAAAAGTCAGTGGCATAGTTTACGGTGCTGACGTCATCATGCAGAAACCAATGTCAGGTCATGTTGGAAAATGTTTTTAGAAAGACTTGTGAAAAATTTAAATACTGAAAAAAAAAAGCAAGGCAGGGTTAGACGTTTATAGATGCTTTAAATAAGCAAAAACAAACAATAAAAAGCTCTTGAAATTTTAGGAAATAATCCTGAAGTTAGAAGCTGGTCAACACCAGTCATTTCACCAGTTGTAATTTTATTTCATTCATTACTGGGCGCAGTCCCATGTGGCCTGTGGTTTATGTAGAGGAGTCTCTGTCCGGGAAATGTCTCATGGGGATGAAAAAAAAATGACAACAGGCAGCAGGAGAAAGAGTCAACCAACACAAACTACTACATCAGTGAAACATAAAACTACTGACATAATATAGAAACACTGTCTGACAATATATTTCAGTCAACACTTGCACCAAGGAATTAACCGTTTATACCAAACAGTAGTTGTACTAATTCCCTCTTAACAAACACAAACATGAACATAGACTTGATTTTATGTGATGTTGTCTTTTTATTTTCATTCTTTCATATTTATTTATATTAACAAGATGATGTTTTGTTTTTATTCTTTGTTTTTATTTATATTTATTTATATTTATTATATATGTTTTTTCTTGTTCTTATTGTTATGTCTTTTATTGTTCTATCTTATTTCTACTATGTTTTGCATATCTGGCTTAGTGTTTTAAATTTACTTTATTATTTTTACTTTAGCTCAACTTTGTCTTGGTTTTGTTTGGCCTCACTATTTGACATGACAACTGGCAACTCCTTCTACTGAGGAACATTGTGTGATATGATCAAAGGCTTCAGAAAAACTACTAAATAGACCTGTGTGGAAAGATTTTTGTCAAGTATTAATTTGATAAAATTGCCCCAAAAATACCCCTAAAAATAACATAAAGGCAGTTAAAAAAAAAAATAAATCCTCAAATCATAAAGGTCCTCATAAGTATATAAATGCAGATGTGTGTGTGTGTCTGGATACTTGTGTGTTTGTGTGTAACAACTTCTCACTTGTCTTCAGACTGGTGCACCAGGATGGCAGCCTGGCAGACCTCACCATGCTCAGTGCCAGCTCAGTGGAGGCAACGCTGTCCAGAGAGCAGCCGGAGCTGCAGGAGGAGCGGGAAGAGCAAGGGGAGTGGCGATCGGACGAGAAGGAGAAGGAGGAGGCCCTGGTGGTGGTGATGGATGACACGGACATGACTGGCGAGAAGCCCAGGAGCTTCTCCGACCCGCGGCAGTCCAGCACTGAGGACAGCCACCACTGCAGTGCGGGGACGAGGACGGGGACGGAGCAAGAGCCGAGCACAGAGCAGAGCTCAGGTACTGAGCAGGTCCACAAACTTCAACAAGAGCATACAGAGAATCACATCAGGGCTGCAACTGACTATCATTTTCATCAAGAATTAAAGGTTAGGTTAGTTAATTTACAGGAATTAAGTTAATTAAGTTACAGGAATTTATTGCTAAAATATGGCAGATGATGGAATATAATATTCATAAGTATGTTTTCATTTACATGAAATCACATGAAAATAAAAAATATTTTGTTTTCATTATCTTTTTATGAGCCCTTTATATCTAGAGAAGGTGCAGGTCATCTTCCAAGGAGGTGTTGCATCAACATGTTTCTACATTAGCCCAGAACAGACAAACCAGGCGCTGGCTCCAAATAGGTCCTTTCGCACCTTTTTTTTTTTTTTTTTGAGAACTTTATGACTACCGGTTTTTTTTTTGCCTACACACTTAAAAACAAAACAAAACTTTACTTTAAGTTCATCTGTCTGGAACTTAATTGATCATGATAACTGTCATGATCATAAGAATTTCATGTGACTTGCTTGACCTGAACAACGACTTGACTGACTTGATTTACACCAGGGACTGAACTTGACTTGATTCTCACCACAGTAACTCCAGCCTGAGGTTCCTGAGGATACAGGCCGTGTGTCTGAGCACATTTTTCAGAGTTTTATTTAAAAACTTCTCTTGTGAGCGTTTGTGTGTGATGCTCAGACTGTTGTTTTTCTCCAAAGCATATTAAAGCTTCCCAAACTTCTGGCCACGTTTGCTCGTCTCACTGTGTTTACAGCTGAGACTCGTGCTGTTCTGTGGCGGCTGCAGAGGACTTTCAGTCATGAGTGTGGAGACCTTTTCTTTCAGATCTCTCTCAGCCTGCAGCTCTCCAGTCTGCTCAGAAGACATATGTTGCATACAATCTTTAAAAGCCAGAGCTCTCTGAGAGAAGCTCAGTCTGCTGCTGCCCAAGTATCTGCTGCCTGCACTCCCAGCAGCCACACATTAATCATCTCAAGCAAAGCAGTAAAAATCTGTTGTATTGCAGATTTTTGGGTTCAGTAAGATTTACCTCCAGCTCTCTGTTCTGACACAGCACGTAGCTCAAGTGCTTACTTTCAGCCATTACATCGTCCTACTATGGACAACTAACCCTGCACCATTAGCATATTTACACAGACACTCACACTGCTCTTAAATTAAAATGTTGTTTATATACACAGAAAATAAAATGGGTGTTAAAACAACCCTGCAGGGCCTCTTCGTTTATAATGCGCCGCAAGCTATATGCGCTATATGTTCTCTGAGAGTTTCTTATCCAAACAATGAAACCTCTATTAAAACCTCAGATAATAT
This sequence comes from Lutjanus erythropterus, assembly GCF_056507025.1. Taxonomy (NCBI): domain Eukaryota; kingdom Metazoa; phylum Chordata; class Actinopteri; order Lutjaniformes; family Lutjanidae; genus Lutjanus; species Lutjanus erythropterus. Next base: position 17,699,223 of record NC_139328.1, read on the forward strand.
GGCTTGTGTAGAAACATTCACCCACCACCACACCACGACTGGAGTTTTTATATGCTTTGTGAGAATATAAAACCAAGTATTAAGTCTTAATTCTGAGGTAATTAAAGCAACAGTTTGGAGTTTGTTTATTAATGCAGATTTCAGGCATGTTTCCAACATCTTGGCACACTGCATATGGAAGAAAAAAACATAAATAAACCTTTTATAGTTTCAGAATACATGTAATAGTTACATTGACCCCAAATACGCTTGGGATTAAAATGATATAGTTACTGAAATCTCCTTTTTTCTCACTAAAATCCAGATTGTCATACATGTCGCTTTAACACACTTAATAAATAATTATTCTAATGGCTAGTTTGATTTCCACATACATACCTCCTATGAGATGACTTGTAGGGCTGGAGCTTATGATTACTTCCATCATCCAATAAACTACAGATTACTTCTTGGTTAAAGCAACATTATGTAAGATTTAGTATTTTATGCAATTTAACGCCTCCACTTTCAGAGTGCAATTCATTTACACACTGTTGTTGTAAATTTGATCTGCTGTAGACTTGCATCAAAAACTACAGAGTCAACAACTTTGCAACACAAGAGATAGCGAGCCAGCTCATATTACTTACCAGTCCAACAGCAAGAAGCCCAGCTCACCGCCTGTCTTTCATTCTTTTATTTCATGAAGCTCTTTCCAGCAACTAAATGTTAGATTTACTATTGTCCAGTGGCCTCCTGCTCGGTCGCTCTCTTTTTCTCTTCTTAGCTCCCCCTGTTGACATCCTGTTCAGTCTTCAGCCTCTGGCATGATGTCTGCTGAGGCCGCTGGTCATGGTTATTGTTATCCCCTCATGCAAATCTTGTTCTGCTGCTCCCTGTCAGCATCCACCCCCAACCCAGGCCTGAAAATGTCCTCCTCCCGGTTTACTCCCAGTTTACTTTGCTGTCCATCAGGGGTTGGTTGCACCAACAGGACTTATGACTCGTCTTAAGTTAAGTCGATCTTAACTTGGCAAGTCCAACCTAATAGTTACACTGGTTGTACCATCTAGGCATAAGCCTTCTTCTCGCTAAGACTGGGTATAAATCTTACGTCTAGCCATGAGCAGGTGTTAAGTCAAATTCTAGGCTGATTAATACAGATCTATACAGCCTCTAGTCACAGATGCCTTCTCTTCTGTGCCGTGAACACTCAAAGAGACGAGCTGTTCAACAGAACTGTATGGAAAATGAAAGCAGTGCAGGTGGGAAATGAATCATATTCTGTCAGACATATCATTAGATATAATACTTAAATACCAATTAGAGACTTTATAAGAAATAATTAAGACTTTCTCATTACCAGCGTATCACAAAATTCATAAAGTTGCTCCTCAGCAACTGGGATGACAGAGGCACCATTCACTCTATGACAAGTCAGTGTGACATCAAAATGATTTCAAAATTATTTTGAAGCTGTTATTTTAAGGTAGAATAGTTGCATAATGTTGCTTTAATGGTTTGGCCTCAAAAATGTCAGCAAATATTAATTCCTGAAACCTAAGGTGACATTTTCAAATGTCTTAGTTTATCCAACCAATACTACAACAGCTTCCTAGAATAGAAGACAAATCAGTAAAAATCACCTGTGAGAAGATGAAATTTGCCACTTTTAGTTAAAAATGCCTTCTTTTCTTTTGATGGACTAATTAATTCATCACCCAATTGTTTTGACTCATGATTTGTGTTTTCTGACGACCTTTAAATGTAGCTTGGTATATATATATTGAAATAAAATCTAATTGATTATCAGAATAATCCTGAGATTTTTCTTGTGTCACAGCAGCTTCATTTGCAACATTACAGAAAAGAGAAGAAAAATCAAGAAACAAAATTAAAAAAAAAAACAAGAAACAAAAACAAATACTTTAAACAATCACAGAAAACAATATTCAAGGCTCTTCAGTGTTTCAGTGTTTGATCTGGGATGAAGCTCCATATTTAGTTTTAGGATTATTGGTGTACAAAAGACAAAACCAGGACTTAACAGTTCATTAATACACAGCTATGTTAATCATCAATATAGACTTTGGCTCAATGTACAATACGCACTTTGTGTTTTTGTGTGGTTTGTTGACAATAAGAGAAACATAGACTATCACCAGATTTATTCCTGAAGAGTAAGAAGACAATGATATTATCAGTCTGTTCCAGCTTGAGTCGGTGTATTAGAAGACACGTAAGCAAAGTGCTAGCGGAGGGATAATAGTGTTTAAACAGAGGACATGCTGCTGTAATTAAGAGGTGAATCCAGGAAACACTTTCCATTTGCACCTCCTCAGTCTTGTTGTTTTTCCATTAAAGTGTATCTGGTTTTTATCTCGTCTTCTTCAGATCTGAAGAATAAATGGCACCTGGTGGTCGACCGTCTGACTGTGCTCTTCCTCAAGTTCCTGGAGTATTTCCACAAACTGCAGCTGTTCATCTGGTGGCTGCTGGAGATCCACATCATCAAGATCGTGTCCTGCTACATTGTCCTGGTCTCTGTCAGAGAGGTATGAAAGGCTGAGGTACAATCAGACAGCATCAGTGCAACAACAGGTAGTCATGTCCGCTTACTGAATTCTGTCTGAGCTTGACTGAGTGATTTGACTGGTCGGCTTTACAACAGCCAGACTTCCAGAATCCAGATGTTCCTGTCGTGAAGATACTGCAAAGAGGGAGCTAAATGCTCTTTTCTCTTAAAGGGATAGTTAAGATAGGCAGCAGTTTGTGTCATTGTGTGACATTTGGTGTTTTAAATGTTTAGTTAGAATTAAAAAAAAGTCACACAATAACACAAATGGCAGTGGTTGAAGAGCAGCTCCCTTATTCTGTGAGGTAAAATTACTGTTTTTTCCAGTGGAGTCTGGTTGAGAGAGCGATATTTGTCTTATATAACTCTCCAGAGAAACCAGACTCCTTTGGCAAAAACATTAATTTTACCTCACAGAACACAGGCATTGCTGGTCTGCTGTTGCCTCAATCTGTTAGTTTGTTTGTGTTATTTTGTGACTTTATTGTTTTAAAAGGTCATTTCAGATTCATCAAAGTCGCACTATAACACAAACAAACTCACCCAATTGTCTGCAACCTGTGTCTCCAGAAGTGATTGCAGCTCTTTTTGCTCCTCTCCAGTGGCTCTCTGTGGCTTTGACAAAAAATTATATGGAAATGATTTTGTTTAACTTTTTAACTTTTATTTATTCCTTTATGCTGTTAAAGGCCTAATGTAATTCTTACATTCCCCTATTATAAGACTATGCAGCCTAAATACAGAATTAAAAACATGTTTTAATATTTCCTCACCTTACATGTGCGTTATAGCCTTTATCTATGGCTCTGCACCTTTTACTCTAAATCCTCTAAAGTCTTTAATTTAGTACACTTATACACAAATAATTTTATTTTTTTTTTAAAGCATATGTTTATTTATCTGTTTGTTTATCTTATTTTTTATTTTATATAATTATTTTTCTTTATTTTAAAGTTTTCTCTTTATGTTTTGAATTTGTTTATTTTTGATACTGTTCCAGTCCCAAATACAATCATTATGCTTATATATCGTCTGCTTTATATCTGTGAATGTACACTAATATAATTTTATAGTTCTTTCATGTTATGAAAATGAGCACTTGACACAGCAGTATACTGTATGTATAATTTTCACTTCAATACAATTGATAAATATACTTTGGAAATGCAAACTCACTAAAACAGATAAATGTCATTATTGTGTAATATATAGCATTTCTGCTTGTATATTAGTATCTGCTGGTTTCATCTGCATGTTGCTTTTATCTTGCACATGCTACAGTAGACAGTAGACTGATGTTTGAACAGTAGATGAAAGGTATTTTCAATGATAGTAAGACGTTCACAGTCAATTTTATTCTGGTCTGAGAATAAACTTGTTCTTAAACTAAAAGCTGTTGCTGGAGCTCGACCCTTTAGGAGAGCTTTTCATTTTTCTCAGTCAGAGAAGTCGTGCCAGAAAGCCTGACTCTGCAAAGTGGATTTTATCCAAGAAATCAAGCTCCAGATTGTGTTCACATAGTTGTGCCACATGCTGCCCTGGCACAACGTAAAACAGACTAGAAGCTCTGAAAACTATCAAAGCTTCTAGTAGGCTGTGTTCAGGCTCAACATGTAAAATGAATGACAGCAGCATCCTGAGGTCATTTACTTGTTTGTACATAAACAACTGTCATGAGACTATCTGCTACCAGTAAGTATTCTGCAACTCTGAGGTACAGAGCTGTTATATTTCTGCACTGTGAGTTTGCCAAAATATATTCAGTAACATTTGTGACCTCTAAAAATGTTGTGGTATAAATTTTAAAGGGACAGTTCTTCCCAAAATCAAAGATATATATTTTTCTCCTTCCTGTTGTGCTATTTATCTATCTAGATTTGCAGAGTTTTGTAGAGATTGGTTGTAGAGATGTATGTCCTCTCTCTAGGATAATGGGACTAAATGGCACTCAGCTTTTTCTGCCCAAAACACACACACACACACACACACACACACACACACACACTCAAAAACATAAAAAACTGAAAACTAGTGTCTGTCTCTAGAAATCATGACTCATGACAATTCACAGACCTTGCTGTGAGCATTTTCAAGCAGGCAGAAAGTAGTTCCAATAGATTCTACTGCAGAAATAAAGTGGCTCCTACATGAAACTGCTCACAACAAGGTCTGTGGATTATCTTGAGTATTTTTTTTGGTGTTTTGAGCACCACTAGCTGACTGTCAGTTGTATTGAGAAGAAGAGAAGGACTACAGTGATTTCGGGGTGAGCTGTCCCCTGAACTTCACAGTTAAAAATGAGAAAAAAAATTCTAGACAATTCTATATATCCTTGTGAAGACAAAATTTGTGGAGATTTGTGGAGTTTTGACAAAGTCAGTTTTGTGTGTAGAGTTTTGAGAAATTGAGCTATACTCTCAATAAATGTGTTTAAACAATTGGGAAAAGCTCTAACGATCATAATCGTCATGCACATTTTATTTGTTGATTTTGTTGCTCAGACGCTGCATAAAATAAATTGATCTCCTGCAACATGGAGCCAACTTGGAGCAATTTGAAATGAACCAGGAGAGGACAGAACTACAACACTGCACACTAGCCAGATGATAGTCTAGGGCAAACTGTAAAAACCGTTATAGTTTCTGGATGAAAAAAAATCCCTTAATCCACATTTTTCTTGCCATCAGGGCTCTTTAAGTTTGGAAAAAACTGGCTGAGAGGTTTATCCTTTATAAGCTCGTCAGGCTCAGTCTATTAGATTCATATTAAAACTCACTTTTATAGACTTAGATTTATGTAACGTAATAATCTTTTATTTATGGTTCTTCATCTGAAGTTTTATGTGTGTGCTTTTTGTTGTTTTTTTTTATTTGCCTCACATTATTCTTTACTTTTTTTCGCCTGCATGTTATTTAAAGTGCTGTGTAAACATGTACAGAAAAAAATATTGATTATAGTAGTTTTAGTAGGAGAAGGATGAGGGTGTCAGTGGAAAAAGGAGTTATGTGAGCTTTTTTTTGTCCTCATCGCCTGTATTGTGTCCTCTCTAGGTGTCTTTGTTCAACTATGTGTTCCTGGCATCCTGGGCCTTTGCACTGCCCTACAGTCAGTATCGGCCCCTGGCCTCCAGTGTTTGCACTGTGTGGACGTGTGTCATCATCGTATGCAAAATGTTGTACCAGCTGAAGTCTATAAACCCGCCCTCGTACTCCAAGAACTGCACTATGGTAAATATAGTCAGAACATGCTTTTTGACCCTATTTTCTGCCTAAAATCATAGTTCAGATTATTTGAGGTTTGGCTGTATGAGTTACTTATCATTACTCAGTGTATTACCTACAGTAAATGCCAGTTGACATGCTCACACTCTGGAGAAGCAGAGAGGAACACCGGCAAGAAAGCTAAGCAATTAACTGTTGTTGATGGAGTGGGCAACAAAAAGGTATAACTACTTAAAAAGGTCCAGCTAAAAAATCAATATCAGTTTAAGTGTGCACTATATTTAGAATATTTTCATTGCTTTACTTTGCCATCAGACAGACTTTTCTGATGGGAAACTGCCATTATACAAGCCAAATAGCTCTCTCTCCAAACCAAACTCCATTGGCAAAATCGGTAACTTTATCTTGCAGTATATCCTTAGAGTTGCTGGCCTGCCGCTGCCCCACTTTGTTTGTTTGTGTGTGTTATTGTGTGACTTTGGTGCCTTAAAAGGATAGTTTGGATTCACTGAAATCACATAATAACACAAACAAACAAACAAAGTGGGGCAGCAGCAGGCCAGCAGCTCCCGTATTCTGCACAGTAAAATGACTGATTTTGCCTATGGATTTTGGTTGGTTTGGAGAGAGTGGTATGTCTTAAAGAACGGCAGTATCCCACCACCAAATGCTGTCTCGTGGAAAAGAAAAGTGGTCAAAATATTCTAATTATACACTTAAACTGAAATAAAACTGAATAGATTTTTTAAAATAGGTGGACCTTCTTTAAGTAGATAAAATAGCTTTTATTGCTGACCTTGTCAGCAGCTGTACATTGCTTAGCTTCCATGCTGGAATTCCTGCTGCTTCTCCTAATTGGGGCTGACCGGCATCTACTGTAGGTAATACACTTACTAAGGATAAGTACATCATACATCCCCATATCAAGTAATCCAATCTATCTCTTTTACAGTACTGTCCTTAATTAATTAAGTCCTGTTTCAAACAACATACAGTATTTATTTCACAACACATACATGCAGAATATACACACAATATTCAGATTCAGATGATTTTATATTATATTAAGTAAATAGCTCTAAAGCATGTTTACATTTTGTCAGAGCCAACAACATATTTTCTGTCCACAGCCACAAAACTACACAAAGGAACAGGAGACTGAGCTGAAGGACTCTCTGCTGTATAAGGAACCTGTGGAACCAGCACACTGGGTGGGCCTCAGGAAGTCCGATGACCTGCTGGGCTACCTCAGGGTGAGGAGCGGACACATTTATTCACTAAACAGATACAAATGAAAGAAAGTTTTGGCAAGTACTTGTATTTTTTAATTCTGAAGCCAAAGCTGGCCGGCAGTTAGTTAAGCTCTGCAGAAAGACTGGAAACAAAATCTACCTATCAGAAAGTTTAATTATTAACATGTTATGGCTCATTTGTTTAATCTGTGCTTGGTCGATGTCTGTGGCTAGATTGTGCAGGATTTATTTTTAAACCTGATTAAATTATAGTTTAACTTTGAATTTAAACTCCATTACAGATGTGATCCAAATTAGTTTCTCTGCTGAGCCATCATGAGTAGACTAACTAGGCTAACTAACTTCTTAGCTAGCCACCAAACAATGTAAGGTTTTGTTAAGGAATACAGAGCAGTCAAAACTTAATGGCTTTGCCCCCCTCTTTAATGCTTGATACTGTAGACCCCAACAAGGCAAGGCAAGTTTATTTATATACATGTAGCACCATTCAGACACAAGCCAATTCATGGTGCTTTAGCAACAGCACTCTAGTTTATTTTTCAGTCATTTATTTATTTTGATTTTGGTAAGCACACATCTTTATATTGATTAAACTCTAGTAAAGTTGGGTTTTAGTAAACGTGTATTTACTAAATGGATATTAGTTTTTAATGGTGCAGCAAAGCTCTGCTCAATTTTATGTCTGGATTTACTTATTTATATTATGTTTATCTTTGTTGATGCAACTCAGTCTGGTATAAAAATAGAAATATGTTGTTTTACAGGTGGATTATAACTGTAGGAAGTCAGTCCGCATCTCCATGAAACAGTCCCACACATAATCTTCAGAAAAATACAAAGTCCTGTAGTGCACACTGTCAAAGTATTTCAGTAGCAGAAAGAGTATTTTCTTAACCGTAAGGGTGTCCAATATTATGCTAATACAGTGAAAATGTTGCAGATAAACTTTATTTACTGTTTGCATAAACTAAGTTTTTGAGTATAAAATATTAGAAAACATGACAAATGTTCCTAACAAAATTGACAGAAATGAAAGGAAATGAATGAGTTAAAAATAGTTAGTTTTATTTAAACTGTCTGCATGATTCAACAAAAAGAATTAATATGTAAAAATATTCTCTGTGCAGAACAACCTCTTGATGCTCGCTCTGTTAGCATTCGAGGTGACTATCTACCGCCATCAGAAGTACTACAGACTGAGGAACAAACTGTCACCTCCTGCTGCCCGGATTATCTTCCATGATATCACACGGCAGCATCTGGACATTGGCATCATCAGCTTTGTCAAATACTTCATCAACTACTTCTTCTACAAGTTCGGACTGGAGGTAGAGACAAGTGAAAAGAGCTAAAAATGTCTGAAAACTGTTTATCTCCGTCACTTCATGTGCATATTCCTCATGTGTTTACTTCAGACGTGCCTGCTGTTAGGGGTCAATGTAATCGGGCAGCGTATGGACTTCTATGCCATGCTTCACGCCTTCGCCTTGATAGCGGTCATGTATAAACGCAGGAGGAAAGCCATTGCTGAGATCTGGCCCAAGTACTGCTGCTTCCTGGCCTGCATGCTGACATTCCAGTACTTTGTCTGCATCGGGATCCCACCTGCAGCCTGCACAGGTCTGTATAATCAACTTGGCCAGATTATACTTTGGAATTGTTCACATAATTATGAAAATACAACATACATAAAGCCTGTTGTTCCTCTCTCTTTGTGACACACTTCCTCTGTTTTGTATTTGTTTTGTGTCACCATGTCAAGGCTCTTGTTGCCAGTCCAAGGGACAAGTCAATGCAAAATCAAAAATGAATATTTTTACTTTTTATCCATCTAGATAGTTCTGATGTGAGTTGCTGGGTTTTGGAGATATCGGCCGTAGAAATGTCTGCCTTCTCTCGAACATAATGGAACTACATGTCACTCGGGTTGTGGTGCTCAAAGTGCCAAAAAGTAAATTTAAAAAACAGTGATGTCTCTATCAATAGAAATCATGTATCGCATTATAGGCAGACATTTCTATGGCCAACATCTTCAAAACTTGGCACCTCACACCAGAACTATCTACATGGATAAATAACACTACAGGTAAGATGAAAAATATGTACTTTTTGACCGGTCTCTTTAAAGTGCTTCATAAATTTACATGACAATTTTCATGTTGTTCATACATGGGTCCAATGATAATGTTGCATGTTTTAATTTCAGACTATCCCTGGAGATTTCCCAACTCTGCTACAGACTCCAATGTGGTCAAGTGGCTCTATGTTCCAGATTTCCACACCAAACCCAATTCAACGTTCCTCATCTGTATGTGTATCTGTGTGGCTCTATAGACACGAGTGGATATAAATGTGGTGGTTATGATGCCGATGGTTGTCATTATAGTTTCAAAATTAGATTTCTCCTCTCCTCTTTTCTAGATGACTTCATGTTGCTGCTGTGTGCCTCGCTCCAGAGGCAGGTCTTTGATGATGAGAACAAGGCGGCCGTCCGCCTCATGGCCGGAGACAACGTGGAGATCTGCAGAGATCTAGATGCAGCTTCTTTCAGTGTCCACAACCCTGTCCCTGACTTCATCCACTGCAGGTATGGCAGCTTACACTGACATCATGCTGCAGGAGGAAGAGGCCCGAGTATGTATTCCTATTAGGGCCGCGTGGATAGAGTATATGGGAATAGATCCCATTACATTTACATTAGATTCACTAGAAACAGTTGTCATAATTTTGTTGCCATTGGAGCTTGACTGAACAGGCATTAACATGGAAGACAACAATACAATGAAATGGAAAGGAAGTGAAATAGCCAGCTTAATTGATGCTTAATGATGTTAGATTCCTACAATTAAGTCAAAAGTGAAATATGTTCAAAACAATCAATTTCCTACATTCATCCAACAGAATCAGGTATGAGAGATATTAAAAAAAAAAAAAGAAATATTTAGAAATATTTTTAAAAAAGCCAATATTCTTACTAAGTTGTTTACATTGCTAATGTTGTATATTCCACTAATATGCCTGTTTACATGTAGCTGTGCATAATACACTTAATATAATGATGTACATCCTATAGCGGTATATCCAAATTGTGTATCCAGAAACCTGATGATATCCAAGTCTCTTATAATGCAGGTGTGTTTCTGCTTCTTATCAGAAATGTGAGCTTTTCTTTTGTGCGTACATCTCTACTCCCAGCCTTGGAAACTTTTGGCCAGTTGGTTTGTGTACAACGCACAGAGCTGAATGTAAACTGTGTGAAAAACTCCAATTGAGACACATCAGTCTGAGAGCGCTGTATATACAACATGTCCAAGGAATGTTCCTAAAACCCCAATAATATGAATACTGATGTCTTAATTCAGTAATACCACATTTAGAATAAGGCCTAATTTGGGATATCCAAACGGAATATTCTGTTTACATGAACCATATCGAATTTGAAATACTATCATACTTTGAATAATAGTGGAACATTAATGTGCATGTAAACATACTGAGTGTTGTGTTCACAACTTGTATCTTCCACCCTCAATTATCACAGTTACTGATATTGTTACGGTGTTGTTGTGCTGAAAATGTTCAAAAGATTTTAAATGAACATAATATGTTGGCTGGGTGACCAAACTACATAACGTGCAGTGACTACAGTCTGCAGCAGTCACACGAACGATAACATGACAAAGCTTAGTTTTTACACTTAAAGCATCAGTTTCTATTATTGACAAGCTATTACTGTTAGACACACAAACCCTCATTCTGAAGTCCTCCCTCCCCCACCCCACTAACTTTGCGGTTGCTAGGCCGTAGTGGGTGGTGGTCACGAAGACTTGCAGAAGCTTTTTTTGTCTGCATGTTGCAGACAGAACAACCATCTTGAATCAAGTTTCCCAAAAATATCTCCTGAGCAGCACTGTCACTGACTTCTGCCATGTTTTCATTACCCCAAACAAATGCGTGATGCACACTTAACATGCACACCTGCATCTGGGTGACTGTGGCTCACTGATGCAGTTAGACAGTGTTTACCATGAGTTTTTCATAGTATGATATTGAACACTTTTAATGATAATTAAAGTTTCACATGTTAATACTAACTGTCAGGAATCTCACCTTGTTTTTCCATTAAACCAGCAGTTATCAAGTTCATCTTTAAACTGATGGGCTAGAAGGTGGAGAAGAAGGCTGGTAGCACATGGTTGCAAATGTTCATCCCCTCAGTGTTTGGGTAAATTTGTATTAGAAACATTTTGTGAAAAGGTGTCATTCTCCCTAATTTGAGCAACAACCACTGAGGTACAGTTGAGTCAGATGGTTACTGTGGACCTCAACCTCTCCAGTGAGGCTTCTCAGAGCGAACTCAGTAAAAAAATATGTTGTTTTTGGCTGCTAACTGTGTAACTGTAGAAATCTTAAGTGGGGTGGTGCTGAATAAGAACATACTCACTCAGCAAATCTCTTATCCTAGATAAATAAAGGTGAGAAAAAAAACTGACAGATGACAGTAGCTCATGTCAGTAGCTTAGTGAGAGCTATTATTGAATACCCACGTATACATAATTCAGAGTTTTGGCTGTCGTCCGACATCTGAATCTAGAGCTGGATACTGACATTAAAAAAGGTTGAAGGGAAGGATTTCAGAGGCAGAGCGAGTTAGAAAGACAGCGAGAGCATCCTGACCTGTCCACAGTCATTGATTATGTGCTCTTCACATTCCACTGTTTTGATGCCCAAAGTGGACAAGTCTTTTATTAACGCACTCTGTGTCCATCAACAAGCCCTAGTAGAAAGAAAGCGAGCTGTACTGCCCGTCTGTCCACGCCACAGCAGCTCTGCACTTATTCCATCGTTTCCCTCCAGGATCGAATTACGGATACGGGGTGGGGGAGAAATCCATAATCCACAAAAACACTCTGTCCGTCACTCCGCGACTCAGACGCTTTTGCCCTGTACTCTAACTCAATAAATAGCTTTTAAGTATGGAAAAGGTATTTTCTCCCCATGATGAAGAAGGACACTCACTCAGCTATTCCGGCCCATCAACGTGTCGTCCGATCCAAACCCACTTCATCAGAGCTGCTTCCTAAACACTGCAGACGTTGTTGCGGTCCCCTGTTTTCCATCAAATTAGTGCACGTTGCTTCCTATGTTTTCACTCCACACATCATGTTAATGGGCTCTGACATGATCACACAGGATCCGTGTGCATGCTTTTAGCATGTTAGACACATGCAGTAGTGTACCTGAGCTGAGTGACAGGAGTCGGGTTTCAGCTGTGCTTCACGTTCATCGATCAGACTCTTCCCGGTGTCCTGACACTAAGTGATGCACTAAGTGTGATTGATGGGCAGATTATGCACACAGCAGCAGAATGAACTGAAATGTTGTTTAGACTTTGATTATGTGGGAAACATGCATCCTTATTAGCAACTTAGCTCAGCTGGCTGGGGTCCATGCTGTCTACTTTCAACGTTGTGCGGCTGAAATGAACTTGTCCCAAATCTCAAATCTTTCCTGTCACTACTAGGGTTGCAGTGGTAGACCATGGTATGAAAATTGACAGTTAGGAAAAACTGACTTTCATACAGAGCACGTCAGTGACTATTTCTTTGGTGTTCTGATATCTGCTGGTAAGAAAACCATTACTAGACACTGGTTGCATCTCGACTCCCCCACAAAAGAAGAATGGGCTGACATTGTTAATGAAATATATACAATGGAAAAAAAAAATTATGGTTTAAATGGGTTTCTTATGTACAAAAGTCAGATTTTATGGAGTTAACAATTTAATACTCTTTAATACTCTCTCCCTATAGCCTGGTTGCCTGATTCTCTAACCAATTTTTTGTTTTAAAAATTTACATAACGTCCTGGGTTATCTTTGAATATGTCAGCGCACTTTGTTTCTAGCCTATACATTCCTCTTTTACCATGTTAATAGTTATTGTTTCCAACAACGGTCAAACAGAGAAATCTGTAATTTATTCAAGGTAACTATGTGCTTCCTGCTAGCTGTTAGCTGTTATAACTTCTGGGAAAACATGGGTTACGCTGGATACATCAGAGAGTGAAGTGTAATGAAACTGAATTTTATTAAAATGACCTCAACAATAATTTCAGTCTGAGTCATGTCAAATATTTTTCTATCAGTTATGTTGGTTGTTTACAATGAAAACAACAACTCCCATGATTCCAAGCTACTTAATGACATCATCAAACTATGTTTTTGTTATTGTTTTAATGTCAGAGAGACTCCCAGTGGCAGAAGTTACATACTTAAAGAGCCATTGTAATTTAAATAAAAACATGGTAAATCCACACCTGTAAAGTACTTTCTTACTGTAACTCCACTTCCTGGCTTTTTGTAGAGTTTCATTGGCAGATGTATCCTTGGGCGTCATAGTATTGGTTTTGTTAACATGATTTTAATCTGCAGCTGAAAAGAGATGGTTGAAAGCTCTGGAAAAAGCTGTTAAAGGTGCAGGTCACCCCAAATTAAAAAATACATATTTTCCCTCTTAACTGTAGTGTTATTTATTCATCTAGACTGTTTTGGTGTGAGTTGCAGTGCTTTGGAGATATAAGCTCTAGGATATTTGTCTTCTCTTGAGTATAATAGAACTACATGTCACTTGTGGCGCTAAAGACAAAAAGAAAAACAAATCTGAAAAACTCAACAGCAATGCCCCTTTCCAGCAATCATGATCTGGACACTCATGTTAATCCATTAGCTTAGTAGTGCTAGTGTTCCAGCTCAGCTGAGAATGTTTACATCCCACAGTGTCACAAACACAAGCCTCTCATCCATGAGTAGACGCATGCTTCCAAAAAACATAAAATTGAATGCTGAATTTTTAAACCCTAACATTTTGGTTTCACCACTGTCATCCAGGTCCTACCTGGACATGCTGAAGGTCATCATGTTCAGCTACCTGTTCTGGTTTGTTCTCACCATCATCTTCATCACGGGAACTACACGCATCAGCGTCTTCTGCATGGGCTACCTGGTGGCCTGCTTCTACTTCCTGCTCTTTGGTGGTGAGCTGTTGCTCAAGCCAATCAAAAAGATCTTGCACTACTGGGACTTCCTTATAGCCTACAACATCTTTGTAATCACCATGAAGAACATTTTGTCTGTGAGTCATCTTTCTTAAATTGAATATTATATCAGTGAAAATTTCACCACTTGCCATTTGACTGTCCTTCACTGTTAAAACAGTCAGGTGAGGCAATAATTTCCTCAGTGTGTGCCATATTAACCATGAATGCCTACATGTACCAGGATGAGTTGCATGCAAACAAGCTACAGCTTGCACCATTCTTCTTCTTTTCTTTTTTTGCATTATTATTATTTGGTACTGCTTTCCCAATATCAAGACTGATTTCAACCTCAATGGATGAGACAATAGCACATAGAAAAGACAATTGTTGGCCAAAACACCTCCAGCAGTAGCACAGCCCCTGTCTATCCAGGGATGGATGATAGAAATCGAAGCTGAACTGGCCTATAGTTCTTCCTTAACGCCAACTACATCACCTTGCCTGTCAAATGACAGCACTGGTGTTGGAAGAACAACAGACTTTGCAGCAGAACTCCTGCTTGTGCAATATAGCACACACTGAAGACATTATTGCTTCACTTGACTACATATTCCATCAACACTGATTAGATACATAAAACACAGTGAATTTTCCTGTAAACTATGAGACAGACAAATCCTGCATCCTGTACAAATGAGCAGATATAATGTTTAGATTTGAAAACAACTGTCTGCATGAATGTGTGTCCTGGAGAAGAAAAATACATTCACTATAAACTTCTTTGTTCTGAGTATCTTGGCATACAGAGGAAGATTCCTCTGTGTTATGTGAAAACAAAGACTTTAACTGATGTTTAATTGTATCAGTTTATACAATTAAATATTAAGTTATTTAAAGATATAATAACAAATGGGAAATAACTTATTGCATTTAAGGAAATAATAATGAATTCTTGTTCTTAGATCTTGGCTTGTGGCTACATCAACTCTCTGATTGTGAACCACTGCTGGTTGATCCAGTTGTTCAGTCTGGCCTGCACCATCAAGGAGTACAAAATCGGCGTGCAAGGTAAATCTGAGTTGACTCAGCACTTCTTTCAGGTTCAGGTTACTTTATTTGTACTATTAGGAAGATTTAGTTTGCAGTAGAAGACAAGGTATCTAACTTTACACACATTTAACACTTACAAACACCACAGACAAACGCAATAAAAGCACTCAAAGGCTCCAAGGACAGAGGAAAAACAAAAAAATGCTAATAAATAAACAATAAACAAACAATAATAATAAATACTTATGTGTAATCAAATACATGCTATAAAGATGAATATATTACCCAGGCTGCTTTTTCTTTTTCTGTCCCGAGCAATTCAGTGAATTTCACGAATGATTTCAAGCAAAGACCTAGGATTTTATTTCAGACATTTCAACTGTCTGCAGAGGGGTGAGGTTTTTACATAAAGAACTTGAAGACCTGACATTTGAGAAGAATGCATGAATATGACTTTGGGTGGCATATGATACAGAATCCACACCACCCAAATTTAACAACAGATTTGAACTTTGGACAAGTGCAGGTATCATTTCAAACTGCACGATATCCTCCAGTAAAGGTTTAGATACCTTTCAACAACTGTCAGAAACTTATAAGTTAGAAAAACATGATTTCTTCAGGTATCTTCAGGAATGAGTTTGATTAAGATATTTATCAATTAAAGGTAATAAATTAAAGGTAAAAATTAAACAATTAAATTAAATTAAATTAAGTAAACAATTAACAATTAAAGGTAATAGTAACAGGAAATGAATCTCTAGGATTTATTCATCTCTACAGTTAGAAAGGGGTCTTTCCACAATGTCTGTCAAATCAAGGTGGGAGAAAGAGTCTAACATAAAGTTAAACATATGCAGGACAATGTCTACTACCACAAGATTTGTGGAAGGAATTCACCTGGAAAAACATTTTAATGTTTTGTATAACTCCATAAAACTCCATAAAATTTTAAAAAATCACAAAGTAACAACCCTGAACTAGCCAACTTGGCTGAAAATGACAGATATGACAGATACTTGGTACAAATACTACTAGCAGGAAGTAAAAAAAGAAAAAGAAAAAAGTAATAAGCAGATAATGTAAAAAATAGTCTTATTTGAATCTGAAGCGATTTCATTATATATTTATTTTGTGTGGAGAAATTTGTCTTATTTTCTTTTGTGCATTTCTTTCTGTACCAACAGAAAGGACGTTAAAGTTATGAATGAATGGGAGACATCTCTTTCCTTTGGGAATACTCTGGCTTTGGTGGCCTGGTAAAAATAAATAAACAAAACTTCTCAATTAAACAGTTCCCATAGCATCTATAATGTTGCACTGATTTTGTTGTTTGTGCATCTTATGATTGCCATTGTTTGTTTTGGAAAAAATAATTAAACATGAAGGTGAGATATCCCACTCAGTAATAAATGAAGCATAGATCCACATTTTTGCTACAACAATTAGTCATACATAGCATGTCGATGCCAGATTGTGAGTCCAAGATTGTGTTTCCCAAGAAGCTGATATTAAACCTACATAGTTTATTTTTCAGGCCAGTTTGGTTCAGTTGGTTGGCACAGTCTGTATCTTAATCCCATTGGGCAAATAATTTACTGTGAACACACAACAATGCTACAATACACAGTGAAACAGTCTACATTACCATCATTGAGAGTCTGTGCAATTTACACTTATAAATGTCCTCACTTGTTGCTTTCTGCACTTGTTGTTGGAGGTCATCATGATCAGATGATAATATTCACAATGTTCATTGCTGATCAATGACTTTTATTCCACTGATTAATTACTATAGTATGAACAAATCAGTAGCTTAATTCTTCAAAATGAATTTGACTGTGTTGTATGTATATTCCAGGTGATAATAATAACTGTGAGCTGCCCAAGGGTGAGGCCGGGATCATCTGGGACAGTATCTGCTTTGCCTTCTTGCTGCTGCAGAGACGAGTCTTCATGAGCTACTACTTCCTCCACGTGGTGGCCGATATCAGAGCATCACAGATCCTTGCATCCAGGTACACAACTGTACACAACTCCGAGGTTGAGACCCAGGGGTGCTGATTCTTCCCAGTTGAAGATATTAAAAACTTCCTTTTTTTTGTCTCACTGCACTGAATTTGTCTAAACCAATCAGCTCTTGAGATGACAGTGAGATCTCAAAGAAAACTCAGTTGTCTCAAATGAGATCCTAAATTTGTCTCAGTGGTCAAAATAAAGTCACGTTGCTCCATACGGTGTGTTTCAGAGGGGCGGAGCTTTTCCAGGCCACTATAGTGAAGGCGGTGAGAGCCCGACTGGAGGAGGAGCGCAAATCTGTGGAGCAGCTGAAGAGACAGTGAGACTCAAATATTTGATTCACTCCATTTTGTTTAATGTTGTGTTGGGGTGTTTGTGTACAATATGCAATATTAAGACTTGAAATTATTCTTAAAATGTATCCATTTACATGCACATACCTTGTAGTTGACTTTGTCTGGATTGCAAAATGTATTTTATGTTTTAGATTCTTAAAAAATCAAAAGGACTCTTGCACAGTCTTCTGCACCTGTAATCAAAGAATTAACAACAAATCTTTGAATGCAAGCACAGAAGACAGTTCCCGAGAGTCTTTTTGCTTTTTATTGTTTCACCTGTTAACCTACAAGTGTGGAAATGTTTTTTGCTCTTTGATATTGTAGATTCTTCAAAGTAGCCACCCTTTGCTTTGATGATAGCTTTGCACACTGTTGGTTTAATCTGAAACATTTCTTGTAAAGATACAGAAAAAACTTGAATGACATGAGATGAAATTATTAATACCCTTTAAAAAAAAAAAAAACTTTTTCAATGCTGCCTAATTCTCATTGTGAATGGTTGTTGTTCTTCCATTTAAGGGATGTGGCACTCACACCGTGTCAGTCGGTGGTTTTTAACAAAAGTTAGTCAAACTGACGTAAATAAATGTATTTGCTGCGGACTCTTTTCAGCAGCAGGTTAACATACATTGTACCTAATTTAATTCAAAAAGCCGTTTAAAATCTGTTCCTGATTAAAAGCAACTCCTGGCTCCATCTTTACCGTTTCCAGGAAGCTTTCTCTCAGTATATCATGCTACATAAAGTCAATGTACTTCCACCACTTACAGTTACCTCAGTTACTCATAATATCCACTCACCCTGTGCTCTAATGAGCACTCCACTGTTACATAACGTACACTAATTTCCATATGAAGCCTGGAGATGTTTATGGTCAGTCTGTTGGGCAGTCAGTGATGTTCCTCTGTGTCGATACTTTGTGTCTCTTCACTGTCTCTCTGATCTAATCAGGATGGAGCGCATTAAGGTGAGGCAGCAAAAGTTTAAGAGGGGCAAAGAGAAGATGCTGAGCATAGCGCAGGAGTCCGGAGAAGGACAGACCCTCGTCCAGCCTGAGGAGGATGATGACGACGGTATGACGAAGGCTGCCAGGGGCCTCTCTCTGTACAGTCAATTTTAGAAAAGTTGGTGTTGAGGTTATATGATTGCTAATGGTGATCAAGAAAAATGACTGAATGTATTAATGCCTAATCAACCTAAATTATTAAAGGGTAACTTCACTATGTTTTAACTTAGACTCTAGTTTCCCATGTTTTTTGTGTCTAGGTGGGGACATCGCTTTTTGAAATTGGTCCAGTGTGGCTGTCGACTGTGAAATAGGCTGCAGTGTAATCCTTATAAGCAATTGCACACCATCAATATCTGTCCACTAAGTGTTTGGCCGCTGACAGGATCAGATTGCTGTTCTAAAGCCCTTTTTACACTGGACAAAAAACTCACTAACATGTGGCTTTTGCCTACAGTGGGGAATGGTACAATCAGCATTCAATCCTGGGTCAAATGACTCTGCAGTAGTCACAGGTATTTATCGGCTCCAGCTCTGATTGGCAGTGATGGAAACATGACACCTGGGTGGACACGCTGTTTTTTTTTTACAACCCTTTTTGGTGGAGGAAATGATGACTTGTCACCTTCATCTGTCTTGATAAAAATAAACCCTTAATTCACTATGTTGGATTAGAAAATATTTTCACATCTAACTCCGTGTATTAAAAGTTTATTTTGATGGCACAACCAGAAGTGGCGATTCTTGAAACAGTTGAATGTTACAAAGTTTTATGATGATAAAATTATAATTCTGTAAATGGAGTCTGGTTGGACAAATAAAAAAGCTGTTTCTGGTTGAAAAACAGTGTTCTTGCTTAAACAAAGTCTCTCCCTGTAGGGATCCTCTTCATAATGTTGTCAGACTTTTAGAGTAACAATCTGAATCTGTCAGTGACAAAAACAAGCTCTTTTAGTGGACTTACTTTGACGATTACATTGCAGCTCATTTCGTGAGCAGCTGACAGCTGCAGCAGTCTCGCTAAATACTGGACCGATTGCCCGAAAAAACGGTTGCCCGATTAGTCACTTAGTCCAGGTTGAAAAATACTGAAGTTACTCTTTAACATATGTTATGTAATGCTGCATTTTCATTAGCATTTGATCTAAAAGAGCAGCTTAATATAGTGAAAATATACCTTGAAGTTTACAGAAAAAATAATTTTCTTATGAACTGTTGCATTGCTGTATTTGTGAAATTTTAGGAGCACAGCGAACGAAAACCAAGACCAAAAAAAAGCAGTGGTGGAGGCCGTGGGTTGACCATGCTTCCAGTAGGTTGACCACCCAACCCCCCTTTTTTCTCTTCCTCCACTTTGATTGGCCCTTGTGTCCTTGACCAGAATGCTGAGGATTCCCATACTGCCCCTGGGCTCTGAAGGCACCAGCACACAATAGCCTCGCTCCATCCAGACTTTTAGTCCTTTTCTGTCTCTATTTAAGGGCTCTTGTAACCTGTAGCTCTCATGTGGCTGTGCACAGTGTGTGGAGAGGCATTTTAAGATGATCTGTAAGACCGTGTGAGTGTAGGGTTGCCTTAAATAGACACGATGAAGAAAGAGAAAAGGACTAATGGCTGGAGGTTTGTACCCGACATTGTTTAAAACCCTGGTTCCCAACCTGGGGATCCTGAGCCCCAATAAAGCCATCAGCGCTTCATGGGAGGGTCACAAGACCTTCTTGATGTTAAGGATTGTAAGGAAACATTTAAAACTATACAGGAAGGCCTATATCTCAGCATTTTATTCACTTCTGTGAAGAAAAAATGAAATGATTGTTTTTAAAGTTTGGATTTATTTAAGATATAAACTTTGGAAAACCTCACCGGATGGGAAAGGGCATGGTGAAAACCTGAACACAAGCAGCTCTCTGCTAAACAGGCTTATCCTGAATTAAAAGCAAGCAGTTAAAACAACCAAAGAGCTAATAGAACAGTGGCCAAGCATCGGAGAAAAAAACACTGAATCTGTTAACAAAAATAAGCCTAATAAGTATGTATGATTGTTAAAAGTTAATAAGATACCTAACACAGACAGAAGTGCCTAAAAATATCAGGAAGGCATATCTCTGTTTTAGAGCCTGGCTGATATGGCATTTTTTACAAAAATACCGATTTTGATTTAGGCGAGAAATTCACCAATATGATGGCCAGTTTGAGCTGGAATAAAATGGACCTTTTCTATCTGGATTGTGGACTGATTTTATACTGATAGCTACTCAGAAGGCTGATTTCTTAAACAGATCATTTTGTTATTATTTTTATTATTATTTAACATTTTAAACAATTTAACATATAGATTGTCAACCCATTGCAGAAAGGAACACAGATAAATACATGAAAATAGAAGAAATAGTTAAGTAAATATTAGTACGGTTCATTATCATTCAGTTCTTAGCATTTTCAGCTCCGCTTGTCCTCATAACTGTTCCCTATTGTGCTAAATATATTATTTATGTATTGAATAAAATGTGAAATATCTCTAGAATATGTCACTTAGTCAGGCGTGATCAGTTTACTCAATGATAGAAAAAGGGGTATGTTAAGGAAAAAGGTTGGGAACCACTGGTTTAAAACATGAATATCATCAACAGTCTCACCTAAAGAGCCCACAGTAGAGAATTGCTCATGTGAAACATTTTCATGCAAAGATATGAAGTCGACCCGCCTTTATTCTCAGTACTGGAATAAAGGACGGAGGGTTCGTTCATTCTTTGCCTGTAGACATGATCTCCAAACAGGTGTTAATTGGGAGAAAATAAAACAGGACAAGGACATGATTGGACCGACGATTGAGTATATAAAATTACAACCTTTGTGGCCTCCTTGTGGTAAAGAAAAAGCATCTTTCTGAGTCAGTGTGGCCTGTTTGGTTTGACCTCATGTCTCATATCGTACTCCACCCCCACATGACATTTTCAAATTATTTCTCCATTTTTATCTCTTTGTCATTTGATGTTTCATCTCCATATCCCAGCATCCTCCCTCACCTCCCGCCCACTGCGGTTCTGTTCAAGGACATAAGTCAGCCTTGTCTATCCCATTGCTTCTAACACTTAACTAATGCAGACAGGAGTCTCTTGGAATAGCTTAAAGGCGACGGTGCTTACTGGAATAAGAGTCTCTATAGACATCCTCCATTGTGCCTTGTGCTCATAGTTATATCAGTCATACTAACATTTTCAGTGTGTGTTGTGTGCTTTCTGCATTTTCTGTTTCATCCTCTCATGTCTGATGTTTTTAAAGTACAATTATATCATGACTTAGTGAAGAGCCAATTAAATGTTTGATATGTAGTGAATTACTTAGAATTAACAGGTAAGTAGTTTGCTCTTCCTTTCAGCGAGGGAACCTTCTCTGAACCTCTTTTAAATGTGAAAACGATGAATGACTTCAGCCTCTGTTTGACTGAGTGTAACAACACTTTACCCTCTGCACCCCTCAGTGGTTAGAAGTGGAGACTATTACTTGTTTGAAACTGACAGTGAGGAAGAAGAGGAGGAGGAGGAGAAAAAAGACGATGAACCACCGAAGAAGTCGGCGTTTCAGGTGATTTCAAGTAGTTGTTCATTTTTCCCTCAGTTTTAGTGTGAAACCAGGTTTTAATTCTGTCCCTGTCACAGTTATCTAATCATTTACAAGATGATATATTTTTATTTCTGATGTGGATTTTTCATTCATCAGAGGTAAAGAATAACAAAGTATGTTTACTCAAGTACAGGTTTGAAATACTGGCACTTTGCTTAAATATTTCCGTTTTGTATGACTTAATTTCTATGGGGCTACATTTTGTAGGGAAATGTACTTTTTACTCCAGCTGCTAGATAAATTTAGTTGAGTAAAAAGTACAGTCTTTCCCTCTGAAATGTGGTGTATTTTCCACCACTGGCTGTATCCAGTAGTTACTTGTGTCATGCAAGTTGAAATTTTAGGTGCATCCAAACATCCAATAAACTAATGTCTTAAACTAACAGAACGGGATGCACTGCCTGTGATGTGGAAAATATTGCAACATTTCTTGTGTGAATTACATTTCTTTTCTAGAGTACATATCGGTAATTGTAATTTTAACTTATTTTTATTGCTTCTAAGGATTAAAGATTTTGAATGCCAACATTGTAACTTCAGCTGTACAGCATCCTGGACTGCACAATCCTCTCTTGTTCACTGTCTTCTAACACAATTAACCTTTGTTTGTTTCTGATGATATGAAATAATTTTCCACTAATCCTCTCCCACTCTGTTGTCTCTCTGTAGCGAGCTATTGGGAAGTTTGTCTCTGCTGTACTGGCTTTGCCCAAGTCTATCATTAAGCTGCCTAAAACTATACTGCAGTATATAGTCAAGGCAGGAAAGGTACTCACCACCGCAACTAACACAACCTGCTTCCTGTATGAACATCTGCCATTTTCAGAAACAAAAAATACTGCCTTTCCAGCTCATGTTTGGCAAAAAAAGAGCAAATATTAAACACATTTTATTACAGGCAACACTAATTTGGCATAAATCATAAAAAACAAACTGGAATGGAAATGCTTCGATGTTTGGCATGTTGTTCTCTGGCTGATTGGTTTGAAATGGGTTGCATGAAGTGGAGCTTTATTCTGGCATAGTAATGGTTGTTGTGTTTCCTGTGTGTCCCGTCATGAGCAGTGAAGCAACAACAGTATTAGCAGCTCAGGCCTCGTCTCTGATGAAGGACATTGTTTATGTTTCATGTCACCCTGGTGGTTGTGCATGTTTCAGTGCATTAGCTGAGAAAATGTTAATTCTTAAGAACATGGCTGACTTTTTTTTTTTCAAGGCATTTCATAGATCTTAGGGTGTTGATCAGTTGAACAGTTGATCACCAGGAATGTTAAGTCTTCTTTGTTGATTTGCTTTTCTTCAAAAATGGTTGGCAGTAATATAAACTGTGCATGATTTGTAATTAATAGACTAAAACATGCAAATCCACCTTAAACTGGTGTCTGATTTTTCCTTTCACTTGTTGTTGCATGATTTAGCTCCTCTTCTTCTCATCCTTTCATTGTTTCTAAACTCTGTCTCTCTATTCTCCAGTTTCTGTATCATGCCTGGATCACAGACCCCAAAGCTGCCCTGAGAGCACGAGGCAAAGAGAAACGCAAATTTTGGAAAAAATACACCAAAGGAGTTAGACACAGAAAAAGCAAGAAAGATGGTAGGCAGGTTCAAAAGACCAAAAACTCACATGAAACAAACTTTCACGTTATTTGTTTGAAAGCTGTTTCAGCCATAGTGAGGTGTGTTTCCTGTACCTCAGCAGGTCATGTGGCCATAGAGGTCGGTGAGCTCTCAGATGGACAAGAAAAAGGAGACGAGCACAAGAAGTCTGGTGGTCCAGGTTGGTTTTTCCTTAAGAAAAATGTTTTATGAGTTCTTGAAAGAAACAATTAACTTGATTTTGTGCTATTATGTTCCACCTGCTGAGTCTGAACATAAGCTTGAGACACTGAATTTAAAATGTAATCATGAGTATTGATCAGTACTCTATTTGTTTTCTAACCCTTTATTCTATGGCTGTGAATAGGGAAGATGAGGGATGATAACTTCATGATTTGAACAATAAAGCTTATTATAAAACTGTAGAATGTGAAAACATGTGGAAGGATCATTCTAACTAAGTTATTGTCTGCAAAAAATCACTTTCTTTTTTTCCACTGATTCACCTTCATGTCTTTATTAAATTCTGGTGTTGGATAAGGACACTTCTCTACAGGAAGTGTTTTGGTGCCATTTCACAAACTTCCAAACCACACTGACCCATTGTACAACCTTGTATTAAAGCCACTGTTGGTTAAAAACAAACAAACAAACAAAGTTTGCATAATTGGATAAACATACAAAAGTCTGCTATTTCTTGCTGCCAACAGGAGCTACCAATTTGCAAGTTCTTTGTAAATTAATGTGTTGTATGTTCTCCTTTAGATAACATCATCAAACGAGTGTTTAACATCATCAAGTTCACCTGGGTGCTCTTCCAGACGACGGTGGACAGCTTCACCAAGTGGATGAACGACATGTGCAGGGAGTACATCGACATCTCCACTGTGCTACGTATAGAGCGCTGTATGTTGACCAGAGAGGTCAAAAAGGTACCAAGAACCTCCACATCGACTTTGACATGTAGAAGAAGAGTTACCTTGTTTCAAAAGCAGTCACTTTCTTTTTTTAAGCTAATTGAAGGATGTGAGTGTGATTAAGAGAAGCAGTTAATGATCAACTCCTCTCCTTCAACCAGGGTAATGTGCCATCCAGAGAGAGCATCCACGTCTACTACCAGAAAGCCATGAGGCTCAACATGTCCAGGCAGGCCAGTATGGATCAACTGAGCGAGGACGAGTCGGCATCGGGCTCCAGTAGAGTCCGAAGGAGGCGAGGAGGCTACCGGATGGAAAGCCAGGACTCTACTGCTTCCAGAGACAGCATATCAAGGTACACAGAGTGTGATGGTGACAGCAGCAATGCAGCATGGGAGACGAGATGTTGCAGCGAGTGTTTACCAGTGCTGAGACAGACAAAAATAGAGTCTAGTTTCTTGACATGTTTATAGCCTGTCCAGCCATGCACAATTCACTCAGCAATGTATATGATATATTCTACACATTAAAGGGTCGTTTCACCCAAATTACCAAAAAACATACTTATTTCCCTCTTGTGCTATTTAAACATGCTGATAGATTTGGTTTTATTTGTTCAGGTTTTGAGACGACATTTAAAATGACATTTGACATTTTCAACACCAATATTGGTGAGCAGTTTCACTTGAACTACTTTTCTGCAGAAGAAAGTGTGTTGTGTGGATAATCTGGGTAATTTGGGCCTGATGCAGGAAGAAATAAATGAACAATATCCTCTTATATGTTTTTTTACCTTTGGGTGAACTGACCCTTTAATATTTGTCAACTTTTTATAGTTGTGAGGTTGTTCAATAATATCTTGTAGTTATCATCACACTGAGTCATTTCATCCTCATTCTTTGCTGCATGTCATGTTTTTTGATGAGATAAACAACAAGATCATTTTTCATTTTACATTTGCTTAAAATACTTTCATTACACACTGTATGAGGAATCATCTGTCTGTGTAACCTAACATAGATCCCATCTCACCCTTGTTGTCACTGATCACTGCATCTGTCACTCTCACCATCTCTCAGTGCCTTCACCGAGGCAACCACACTCTTTTCTCGCCAATCCACCCTGGAAGACCTTGATGGCATGCCAGAGTGCATTCCCAAAACCAGCGAGCGAGCCAGGCCCAAACTGCGTAAGATGTATGGCCTGGACGTGTCCAATTCATCAATGGACAGTGGCAGCAGCTTCATGTCCAGGTGCCTGGCCTCTGCATCATCTATATACACACCTGTCTTACTCAAAAAATGTCTCCAGGTCCATTTTGATTTTCAGCTGAATCATTGCATGACTTTTCTGTAACCCCTTTGTTTCTCACATCCTGTCAAAAACACAGTTTTTCAGAAGCATGCATGCCTTTTCTTCATTTTGAAACACAAGGATTACAACCAATAACAGTGATGTGAAAAACAAGTTTATAGTGTATGGTCCGATCCTCCTCAACAGCTTCCTTTCTGTTGTTTAGGTTCAGAATAAACATCACTTTTCTTGTTTCACTTGTTGAGACACACTGCATCATACATCAGTTTATTTGATGTAACCATAACTTTACCTCCCTCATGATTGATTTTATAAACCTTTAATAAATGGTTTATACAGGGGTTACCAAACGTTTCCCACATTAAAAATAAAAAGGCTTTAGTAAATATGGGTTTGTATAAAAATACACCAATCCATCTCAGCACCCCTAGGACCCTGAAGAAAGCAAGAGATTTTATTCTGTATAAATTGTGAGACAGATTCTTTAATTTTAGTGGCGAAAAGACTGACACAGTCTCTGCTGTTTTTTCCTTCTGCAGTGAAGCGACCCAGTGTGTTACACTCTACTCCAGACAGGGCACCACAGACACCATAGAAGAAGTGGAGGATGAACAGGATCAAGGGGAAGACAAGCAGCAGGTCCTCTGGGAGTCTCAACAGATAGATGAGAGTCAGGGGGCTGAGGGTGGTCCTTGGAGTGACAGAGAACCCAGAGAGGAGGAGGAGGTGGAGGAGGAGGAGGAGGGGGAGGAGGGGGAGGAGGAGAAGGAGGAGAAGGAGGGGGAGGAGGAGGGGGAGGAGAAGGAGGAGGAGGAGGACGAGGAGGAGGACGAGGAGGAGGACGAGGAGGAGGACGAGGAGGAGGAGGAGGAGGAGGAGGAGGAGGAGGAGAGACTGGAGGGTGAGGAGGGTGAGGAAGGAGTAGAAGAACCGAAGGAACAGGAGAGCAAAGAAGAGACTCCCTGGGAGTCCTTTGGCCCAGATGAGGGCCCCTCCCTCAGGCTGGAGGAGGGAGAGTCTGCCCCTTCTGTCCAGGAGAAGGACTTCACCACTGAGAGTGAGGACGGGGGAGGACAGCAGGACTTCATGCAGACAGAGGGCCGAGTAGGCCTCCTCTACACCCCCGATACTGATGCTTCTAAAACGTCTGATGCCGACGTGCCTCCCAGCTACAGCAAGGCGGTCAGCTTTGACCGTCTGGAAGTTAGTGACGATGAGAGTGACATGGACAGGAAGAGACGTATGGTTATGACCTCTGACAGCCGCTCAGACAGCAGGTCAGACATCATGTTGCCCTCGATGACCACTGAGCTGACCGCCAGCGAGCTGCTGCTCAACAAGTAAGTCAAAATACAACTTATGTCTGGTTATCACAGGGATCCAAATCAACAGTTATTTTTTCTCAGATACTTTGCTGAAGATAATTAAAAAAAAATAGCAAAAGATAGTTCATCCTAATGCCATCCACAGGTCTGGACCTATATACTTCTTGAGTTCTTCCCGAAATGTTTCTGTATTACTGAGTATTGAAAACTGTCAAAGTTACCTTTGAATGTTTCCTTTTTTAATCAGATGTGACTGGATTTAAACTATAACTTTGCACCTTTCTGTGCAGAGTTTGCATGTTCTCCTCGTGTCTGCGTGGGTTTTCTCCGGATACTCTGGCGTCCTCCCACAGTCCATAGACATGCAGTGTAATAGGTTAATTGATAACTCTAAATTGCCCTTAGGTGTGAGTGTAAGTGTGAGTCATTGTTTGACTCTGTGTGTCCAGCCCTGTGATGAACTGGCGACCTGTCCGGGGTGAACCCCGCCTCTCACGCAATGTCAGCTGGGATAGACTCTAGTCCCCTGTGACCTGTCAGGATAAGCTGTTACAGACAATGAATGGATGGACTGATGAAATTAGTGTTGTCACAATACTGGAATTTCTAACTTCTGTACCCAGTGCCTTGGAAAATATGGATATTCAATACCATTTTTTATATAATTTTGAAGAATTCCCACATTTAATACCTTGGATGTTTTTAAAAAACATAGAGAAGTTAAGAGTCTTTTTTTCCGTAATAAACAAAAAATGATTTCCTTGTTGATCATTGTCCTCAGGGTAAGGAATTCAAACAAGTATGTTTCAGGTATTGGCACCAAAATTCTCGTATCTTACTCGAGAAATTTAACATGATCCTTTAAAATTTCAGGCAGTAACTAGATTGTACTTTTCTAAAATAAACTGCTGCATCTCATGACAACAAAAACAGTACCTGTAAAGTGAGTATTATGTTCATCCAGCAGAAATCTTGCCAGGATTTTGTGTCAGTAGTGTTAGCCTGACCCTCCTTAATATTATTGTAATCATCCGCAGATATCTCCCCAATTCCCTCTTCCACTTCTGTTTTACCTGGACAGGTTAATTTTTTGAGTTTTGTCTTTTATATTTGTCATACAAGGTGTTTGTTATATGTCTTTTATGTCTTATATGCATCAGTTGATCAAGTTAAGTTCACTATCCTCCTTTTGTTCAGTCAGCTGATCTCTCTTTGTCTGTGCAGGATGTTTTATGATGAGGAGCTGGAGCAGTCGGATAAATTTTACCAAGGCCAGCCCCTGATCCTCCAGCTCTGCTACGCCCTCTACAACATGCTGGTGGCCCACTCAGAGATGGTGTGCTACCTGGTCATCATCATCAACCACATGGTGTCTGCCTCCTGTGCTACCCTGGTCCTTCCCATCACCATCTTCCTCTGGGCCATGCTGTCAGTGCCCCGGCCCAGCAAGCGCTACTGGATGACTGCCATTATCTATACTGAGGTACAGTCGGATATGAAGGCGCCACTTCCTGAACATCAGCTTTTCAAAACATTTACAAAAAAGTCAAATCAAAGTAAATTTTGTGTCATTTTTTACTTTCTAAGTATTGGTAAATTCTTTCTTCTTTCTATTTTTCATTGGGTGATCTGTTACATACCTGGGCTAAATTGTTAAGTTTATTAAGTTTATTTATCATATTTTTGAAGACTATTTTACAATAACAAATATCAGCTTAGAGTTAGTATCAGGAGTATAAAGATTAATTTGTTGCATTTATGTGTCAATCAGAATGGACATTTCAATGCACAAAAGAAACAGACAAGACAAATTGCACTGCAGTCTAATTAATGATTAGTTCATTCTCGTCTTAATCTTAATCAATTTACTCATTTTTGTACAACAGTCTTGCTTATGTTTAATTGAAAAACCTCGACATAGTCCTTACAGTTTCACTGAGATTCATTTTGTTTTCCCTCCAGGTCACCATCGTCATCAAGTACTTCTTCCAATTTGGCTTCTTCCCCTTCAACCAGAACAAAATAGATAAGAATAAACCATATCACCCTCCCAACATCATCGGAGTGGAGAAGAAGGATGGTTACGTCCACTACGACCTGGTCCAGTTATTGGCTCTCTTCTTTCACAGATCCATTCTGAAGGTACCTGCACATTCACAACATTTGGACAACCTGAATATGTGTGTCATATGTAAGGATAAATATGGTGATACCTTTACTTAATGTTTCATTTTACTTTAATTTAACCAGATAAGTTAATTGAGAATTATTTATTATTATTTACAATAACAACCTGGCCAAGAGGCAGCAACAGGAGACAAACTGATAAAGTCAATGAAACATAGATACATCTAGAACAAGAAAAAATATCACACAGAAAAAGAGGACATGTTGTACTAAAAGGACTTTAACTGTGGAAGATGTCCACTTGATTTGTCTAAGCCTGATATTTAGATTTTGTCCTGCATCACTTACATTAGACATGCAATAGAAAAGGATCATTTAATCATGCTGGAGGTGCCTGCTCCTCTTCTCTTGTGTAAAGACTGAGCCTGTTGGAACAAATTGTGCTGAGGGCTGGCACTTTGTACAATATAGACAATTAAATCCAGAAAATTATGACATGCAGTTTTTATGTGTAGGTAGTTTGTGGAGTTGCTTTTTATATAAACTACTGTTTTTTTTACCACAGCGCTTGTTTTGACAACTTTATATGCACAAACTATGTTTTCAAGAAGAAAAAAAAACACTATAATGTGTTTATGCTGCAGTTACCCTGAGGCAGGGTGTTTGAGGGTCTCCAAATTGTCTTCTTTTGAAAAGTCCTAGACATCCCCTCAGAAAAACACTCATTTTCTGTGGTATTCTTGTCAAATTTGTACTGAAGACTTTGCAAAGCTAAATGCTGTGGTTTGATTGAGTTTTCCAGATAATAAGTCCCAGTTATAGGTCATCTGCAGGCATTTGTTTGCAGAAAAATATTCAGACCAAAGTTAAAATCTTCTACTTCAGTGTGTTCAGATTTCTATCACTCAATGCAAGTCGTACTAACAGTGACTCTGACTGCTCTGCTGACTCTGAAAAAAAACTTAAGAGTATCACCTTTCAAAAGAGACCAAAACTATGCATGTACTTCAAATGGTTCCAGAACAGCTTTCGGTTTATTTTGGGAAAGGCTGGGAGGGGCGTTTTAGACTTTACATGAATTTACCGTGCATGGAAGAGATTGGCCAGAATGAAGAGGAATATTTCAGCAAGCAAAACCTGTTTTCGGTGTTCATAGCAGCACCTGACTGTTGTCTTAAGACAGACTTATAAATTGCGAATCTATGCTTTAAAGCTAATGCCAGTATTTTTAAATAAAGTTGATAATTTTTTATATTAGGGCTGTGTAATGGCAAGAATCTGAGCAATATGATACATATCACAGGATTAATTCGGAATGATTTTACAGACAACAGAAATGTCATGGTTTTGTTTGTTTTTTTGTTAGTTATTTCCCATTTTATTTTGTAGTCATTGCCTTCACTCGTTTCTTTGACTTTACTTCCTGTCTTTGTTCTTTTCCACCTCTTTTTTATTGTCATTTCTTTTACCTGTTGCTGATATGTTGCTTGTCTATTTAGTTCATGTGTTCATCTGTTTCTGTTTCAGTTTGTTTTTTTCCTCAGTGTTGAGAATCCCAGCCCTTTCTATATTTTCCTTGTCATTTTTTACTTTTACCTTGTTTTGATTTTGGGATTTTGCCATCTTTTGTTTACTGTCTTATGGACTGCTACCCCTGTCAGCCTGTTGCTCATTCATCTTTTAGTTATTAATTCACTTTGAACTCTTTCTGTTCAGGCACGGTTTGCATTTTTTAAGTACATTATCTTTTTTAGTTGTCCTGCTTAACACATGATAAGAAATCTAAACAGAAAATATTTAAAATGAAATTTCTCTGATTAATTTTGCATTTATGATCACAGAAGAACCCATTATATTAACTTCCAGCAGCACAGGCTGGCTGATATCCAGTATTGAATAAAAGGCCAGTATTGACCCAGTTAGGGTGTGTGTGTGGCCCTGCTGCACAGATTGAATCCTCCTTCTGTTTCATGAACTTTTCCTTCTTTCTTTACAAATGAAAGAAGCTCTGTAGAGTTCACTGTTAGCTCTTTTGGGTCAAATACTGTGACTGTGATTGTTTAAGATGTATTATAAAATGTTTGTATGCAGCTGTACCAGACTTTCAATTCACCTAAGCATGAAATATGACACAATCCTTACAAATCCTTGCATTTTCCTCCTTTTTCCATATCTAGTGCCACGGTCTGTGGGACGAGGATGACCCCAAAGAAAAGAGAGCGGCGTCTCGACAGAGTGAGTCAGAGGACGAGAGGAAAGACAAGGAGGAGAGCGACAGGGAGTCTGAACCCGCCTCCTCACTGATCAGTGAGAGGAGAGGCTCCACTCACACCTTGAGATCCATGAACTTTGGGACTTCCATTGACTCAGGACACGTCCAGGTTCATTACCCACAGCAGCAGACCTACCAGCGCCGCAAGAGCTCCAGCGGAGGCTCGCACATTTCTCACCGGTCTCTCCACTCGTCTGCACGGTCCAAGAGAGGTGAACATCCTTGTCTACTGTCTTTTTCTTACTACTAACTGAACATCTGGTGTGAAACATGAGACAGTCTTCCCACACTGTCCCAAATGGGACACATTTATTTAAGTTGCAATAATAGGCACCTGAGCAATTGAGAAAATGCGAGAGCTGCATCCCTGCTTTTAGACTTGTGGGAGCAAATGTGTGCTTTTGCATCCCCACTTTTTGATCACACAAATTCGCTATTTTTAAAAATCTGAATTACATTCAGGTTAAATCTTTGCCACCATGGCAAAAAAAAAATCACTAATCAAATCAGAAACAAAAACAAAATGTTCCACAATCAATCATCTGTAAGGTGATCACAAAACTCTACGCTACCAGAGCTGATATTCTGATAAAATCGAACATTCAACAGGGATTATATTGATGCCAAAATGATGATAAGACTATCAACATATAACTCCCTTTAGCTTTTGTTTCTATGGTTATGTGTTTTTGAGCATGAAGGAATTTACTAATATGCCATATTTCTTAAAAGGAGTTTGGCAGTGTTTGATATGACAGAATTATGATAGTGTAATTTAAACTGAGTTTTATGGTGAAAGAGCAGCTTTATTAATTGTGGCTGAAGGCTCTATATTGCAGAAAATTTCTCTTTTAGTTGTTAATTCAAATGTGTGCCTCTGGCACATTCCAGTAAAAAGACCCACACTCAGTTTTTGGCCCCACTTCTGCAGTGGGTCTGGTGCCCTTACCTTGGATTAATGTGTAATTTTCTAGTAAATATAACTGTGTCTCCTCTAACAATAATAACCATTGCAGCACTATAAAATAGAAGGAATCCTCTGGGTGTGTATCACAACAAAACTCAATTTCCTGTGGTCTCCTGCGTTGACCCTTGGATTTGGTCTCTGTGTTTGTGGATCTCAGGATGTACCAGTGTCTCCACGCCTCGTCATGGTTCATTTACAACTTGAAATGTAAATTGTTTCCACAGGAAGTACCGCTTCCAAAAACAGCAGCCACAAGGATGGCAGCGAGGCCAGCGTCCATCAGAAGACCCGCAAACAGATGATCATGGAGAAGCTGAGGGAGCAGCTCTTCAAAGGAAAAGCTTTCATCATAAAGCGGTACAATGAAGCGGAGCTGGATCATAAAATTTTTGTCTCTTGATCTCCATTCATGGCTTCTTACCGGCTGTAATTATACAAGAAAGTGCGTAACTTTATGAGGGCATTGATGAGAACTGTGCTCAGACGAATAATGGTGATGCACTGTGGAAATCGTATCGGTGATACAGCAGCTAAAACCTTTCAAAGGTCTAAATTTAGATGTTTAATTACAGCGTTCCCGTTAGGCCAGTCAGTCTAATTTTTGTAAGTGCTGTTATTGTTATTGTTCTAAATGTAATCACAGCAGGACAAGTGGTTTCTGAGAACAGTAACTGAAATACAGAGATATTTAGATCATTTTTGAATCATTTTATTTAAACATTACATCCTCATGGAGATTAAATATCTCTTTGTCAGGAAGGTTCTGGCAAAGATAGGTAGTAATAACAATCCGTTATAGACAAACAACATAAGAAATACAATATATGCAGTAAAGTCATAATTAAAGGGAATCCTATTATAAAACCCTTTAAAATGCAGATGTTTTATCCTAAACCTAAATGGTGCCCTGTTGTGAACCATACAAATATATAAAACTAATCCAAAACAATAAGTTAGTGAGACTGTCACAGTATTTTAAAATAGTCCTCCTACACTTAGAGAAAGATTTCCTCCAACTTTGAAACTATGGATTAGAGACCAATTGCATCATCTGACAGAAGAAAAAAAATCATGCTACAAGAGTTTGTGCCATCAACTTTTACACAATTTTGCAACAGGTTCTCGATCAGGTAGAAAAGATAGGACATAAATTTCAAATGTATATGTATACATATATAGCTTTAAGCTTTTTATTTCCTTTTCTTAACTTTGAAATTAGTGTTATTTGCATGTTTAGAGAACATTTATTATGTTAACCAACGAACTTATGTTTTTGTATGTCATATTTCAATGGTGCAATAGTCTGACTCACCCGATGCACACTGCAGGTTTAAGTCCTGTCATTGGTTGCTTGCTTCAAACGGCATCTGTGTTTTCAAAATCCCTGGGAAACGAGAACAACCTCCTAGTTGCAACCTACACACTGAAAATGGCACATTAGTGCCTAATGACACATGGGAATGTAAACAAGCTAACAACTGTGACCTTTTCATTTGCAGTGATGTATGTCATTTTAATGCCAAAATTTATCAAACTTCACAACATCACATTGTGTCAGTGTCATGACAAAGCACCTGTGTTAAATATAGATGCAGTACAATGTGTTTCCAAGTGAGATTGCATGTCTCTCATTCAAGCCTCACAGTGGTTTGGTCCACTGAATACCTATAGCCACAGGCCTTTTTTTACTGCCAAAATTGCAGGGGTGGGTGATACCACAAAATCTGGCTTTGATCCGACACCAAGTAATACGTGGACAGAATCACCAGTTTTGATACAGGTGCTATTTATTACTAAAAGCAACTCATTTACTTTCATACTGGGGAGAACAGTTTGTCATTATTTAGGAAGTGAATGCATTATTAATAGGTCAAATCTGCCTGAATGTAGGAATCATTTTACACTTACACAATAACCTTATTGTGTACCTTATTCATTTCAGCAATTTACGTATTTCAGGTTTAAGGTATATATTTTTTTTTCAGCTCCATTAAAACAATTATTCTAGATAATAAGTTTCAATGAGGTGAATATATTATTTGAATGACTGAATATATGTTCAGGTTAACTCATCGACTAAAGACAGTTATTCAAGAGCAATTTCAGTTTGAATGTAACTTTTGACTAAAATATTGACTAACTCTTCTTTGTCTCTGAAAAGACCAGTCAGCTCTGTGTTGAGGGTCTGGATGCTGAGGCATTTCCCTCCTCCTCCTCCCTTCTTTTCTGTTCCAACTCTAACTTTTCTTCATAGTGGTGTTATGTGTTTTGTCAAAGCCAAGTCTAACTGTATCAGCACATTTGAAGGCAGTAGTAGTTGCACCACAAGATGTGTAATGATGAGCAGAAGTTACCTGGTACATTTCATTCACCCGCCACGAGTGAACCAACTCATGAACCATGATAACGGCAACAGAATACCATTAGTTTCTTTGCTCGTGACATTGTTTCTTCTTATTTCTTTGTAGGTTCATGGAGATCTACCTTCCTATGAGGCAATTCTTCCATAACTTGATCCATCCAGAGTACAGCGCAGTCACAGATGTCTACGTTCTGATGTTCCTCGCTGACACAGTTGACTTCATCATCATTGTGTTTGGATTCTGGGCGTTTGGTGTAGGTTTTAAAAATAGATTCAGATTAAATTTATTCTGTTACTTCTATCAACATTAACATTCATGCATTTCCCTTCCAGAAACACTCAGCGGCGGACATCACATCGTCTCTGTCGGAGGATCAGGTGCCGGGACCTTTCCTGGTCATGGTCTTGATCCAGTTCGGAACGATGGTGGTGGACCGGGCCCTCTACCTCAGAAAGTCTGTCATGGGAAAAGTCATCTTCCAGGTCATCCTGCTCTTTGGTATCCACTTCTGGATGTTCTTTATCTTGCCAGGAGTCACACAAAAGTAAGAACTCAATCTTACTTCACATTGATATGTTCTTTAATGTCCTGATTAATTTGATTAAAGTTCAATATTTTGAGGTGCCAAAGTTTGTATGTCATAGGTTTCAGATATGGTTAAATATGGCTTTGGTTCATGCCAGTCACCTCTCTCTTCTAACTGTTACTATTTGAATAAAGAAAAAATGATTAAAAGATGTTTTGTATTAATGTGTTTTAGATTTAGAAAGTTTTTAGTTACAAATGTTTTATAGCTGAAAGGAGTTGCGACTGTAAACCTCAGTTCAGCCATGACGCAACAGTTTTCTGCCCTTTATGTTCACTTGCCAAAACACCCATCCCTTGTGAGATTTACATGCTATTTTATTAAGTTAACAAGTTCTGATTTTTAAGTTAATTTTACTAAAATGTACAAGTCCAATATAACCTGATTAGCTCAAGACCTTAACACACACACGGTGCAACTGAATGAACTAAGACATGGTTACAAAAATATGCACTCAATGGTTTTATGCTAATATGACATGTGGTCAATTTCTTTTTCAATAAAACAAATAATTTGTGTTCACATAACAAAAACACATGATCACAAGAGTTGCGGTGTTATGCTGAAAACAATGTTTTGCTTTCTAAACAAACTTGTAGCAATTTCCTGTAGTTATGTTTTTACTTTGTAAGAATGAGTCAAAGCAAAGTTTATTTTTACAGTGCAGGTTTTGTTTGCAAAGCTTAAAGGGACAGTCAGTCTGGGTCATAAACGGGTCATAATTTTTGGAAAGAAACACTCCAGAAAAATCTAGATAAATAAAACAGCCCAGGGTAAAACCTGTATGATTTGAGTCTCTTTAAAAAAAAATCAGAATACTGTTTTTTGTGCTGCCTATAAACAAAAGAACAAAAGAACCAGACTACTTTATCACTCAGTACTCACTCAACTGTCTCTTTTCTTTTCCCCCCGCAGGCGTTTCAGCGAGAACATAGTTGCTCAGATGTGGTATTTTGTCAAGTGTGTCTACTTTGGCCTCTCAGCCTATCAGATCCGCTGTGGTTACCCCACCCGCGTTTTGGGAAACTTCCTCACCAAGAGCTACAATTATGTCAACCTCTTCCTGTTTCAAGGGTGAGTTATCCTGGCGGAGTATCTTTTCTTCCAGCTAGGCAAACAGGGTCAAGGTCTGGTCATGATGGTGTCAACAAGCTGCTGATGCAAGAGTGGAAGGAGACAGATAAAGGGGTTATACCTGCAGTTATTTGTTGCAAAAAACAAGACTTTTGTTAAGGAGGAAATGAACTAAAATGATCAGTATTCAGCTCTTTTGTTAAAATGTTTTTTTTATTGAATTTTGCAACATTTTAACTCAGAAGTTCTATTTACATTATGCATTCCATAACATTTTTACACAGTTACACCTATGCTTACAAAGGGGAAGTGAGGGTTTTTGATTATACGATACGAGCAGAAGGGATTTTGTGTTCAAAATAAAATAGAAATGGTTGCCAGACATAGAATTTTTGAAAAGAGCCTTGGACAGTAAGTTTTAGTTGCTGAAGTTTGCCATCATCTCCTCCACCCACCATTTATGGGACATTGGCGCCCTTTTCCAGTTGAAGGGAATCAGTTTTCTAGAACCAGTCACTCCCAGATTCTGGGTTGTGACCATTAGGTGGGTCACAGAGAATTTTATTTGGGTTGCCAAATAAATAAAAGACTTTTAACATTCTGCACATGCAAGATTTATATCTGCAGTACACCTTTATTAAAGCATTTAATATGTGTAATTTGTTTTACTGATGACAGAGAAAAACAGCTGATTAATGTCGTCTAATACCACACTTATTTTGTCTAATTTATGAAGTATGTTGAAATCTTACAGGAAACAAAAACAGTGAGTGGTAGCTCATCCTCAATGTATTAATTTCTCATTTGTAAAGTATTTAATGTGTGTACATTTTCAATAACATCCATTAAGATACCACATCTCCAGTTACTTATTAGATTTATGTTAAAAGGAGAAGAAATTCTCTCCAGCATATTTACATTTTTAATCAGCTTTGTGTTTGTACTTCTGCTGACTATTTGTGCACTAGTGGTCTAAATTGTGCAAGATTATTTTAGGGCTGTCAGTCATATAACTCTTAAATTATTTTAACTGAGATCATTGTTGATGTTTTGGTCTCTGATTAGAGAAACATGCAGAATATCAGTGCTCAAAAAAGCCAAACTTTTTGTTTTTCTTTTATTGTAGGTATTCAATCATTGTACCAAAAAAGGTGATTGATGTAAATAAAGATGGACACTGGTTCCACTTCCTCCCACTGTACCAAAATGAAACCAAAATATCGAGTTTACACCCAGCTGACTGAAACGCTAGCAGAGCTAAGCTGTTAATCGTAATGTGAAACCCAGTTTTTATAGTATTAAATAACTAATTAAAATCAAACTTATCAGAAAAATGAACACTTGAACATTCATTGGCATGATAAGAATTTCCCATAATGACAGACACCATCTTTGGGAGAAGTTTATTTGATGTTTTAGTTTGGTACATGTTGAATCTGCTGACATGGAGGGGGTGGGTTTTATGATCTGTACTGCAGCCCACCACCAGGAGACTGTAATGTTTTCCATTTCTATATGTGTCAACAGTAAAAACATGTTAGCAATGACTAAAATGTGAGCTAAAGTCCCAGCCTATTATGCCTGCCCTTCTCTTGGACAAATTTAAGAAATTCATGAGGATGGTTTTCTGAATACCGACATTAAATCTGATTTTATTTCAGCTTCACATTTTGCCACAATAACTAAAAGACTTGTCTGTTGTTTGTAGTTTCCGTCTGGTACCGTTCCTGACGGAGCTGCGAGCCGTGATGGACTGGGTTTGGACCGATACCTCGCTGTCTCTGTCCAGCTGGATCTGTGTAGAGGACATCTACGCTCACATCTTCATCCTCAAATGCTGGAGAGAGTCTGAGAAGGTGTTTATCATTGTGGCGTCAGTCTAGTGTGAGAAGAATCAGATTTAAAGCCAAAGTCTGTCATGTTGGAATTCATGCTGAAATTTACTTATGTGATTTGTTGATGTAGATCTTTTTTAAAAATGTGAAGATTGAATTCTCATCTGGATTGGCTGGCTTCTCACTTTATGCAATGAAATACATATTAAATAACAAGAAATTATATACATATTTATATATATAAATATATAATATAATATTCCCAACAGTGGACTAAAAACATGTATATTCTATGTGCCATTAGGCAAGGCAGGTTTATTTGTACAGCACTGTTCAACAACAAGACATAATGTAAAAGAAGCATAAGGCAATACAAAATAGATTTCAACATAATTAAGAGTTAAACAGAAAATAAAAAGATAAAACAGGAAAGTAAAAGTTAAAGTACAGTTTAAGATATTTTAAGTTAGTGATCAAAAGCCACAGATTAGGCGAGAAGAGTTGTCTTCACTCTTGATTTAAAAGAACTGAGAGTTGCAGCAGAACAGATTTTCAGATATGTGGCGCATCAAAACTAATGATGTCTCTCAATGTTTAGTTTTGACTGTGAGGACATCAGAAATGTATTTTGGCCCTAAACCATTCAGTGCTTTATAAACAGACAGCAGGATTTTAAAGCAGTTCTTTGGCAGACAGGAAGCCACTGTAACAACTTCAGACCTGGAGAGATGTGATCCATCTTTCTGGTCTTAGTGAGGACACAAGCATTGATGTTCTGAAAGTACAGTAACTCTAAAGTACAGTAACTAATGCACTCTACAACAGTGTTGGGGTAACATGTTACAGAAATATATTACTTTTAGCAGTAAAGAAGTATCACAATGCATTCCTAAGGGGGATTTTGGTAATTCTATTATATTTACTATGTAAAGAAACATGTTACAAACAGCGCTGGATTTATTTCAGAAGTGAGGGAATGAAAAGGGTGTGAAAATGTTTCATCTGGTGTCAGGAAAGTTCCAGCCACCTCACTAATGGTTAAAGCTATGAACCAGCACAAATATGACAATTAAACCAATGTGACCATGTTCTGGACAGACTGATTACAAACTATTATAAGCAGAGAGCCAGAGAGCAGCACCATCTGCCCTGCATAGGCAGCAGCATGTAGATAAATATATTCATTCAGTGCCTTTTTACTGGGCATCAAATTTGCGTTAATGTGCATATCGTTAAAAAAAATGTACTTCAAGTGTCAATAAACACTTGAGTTCACTGTTACTTCCCTGAGATACGAACCTGCATGGAGCCTTTGCAGACAGCTGCATAGATAAAAATGAGTTCATCTGTTGCAGATCAAACTGATAGAAATGAAGGCTGCTGTCAGTCGAAGAACTTTTAAAAATTCAATTTTCCTTCTGAAATATATGTTGAATTTTCATTTAACATTGTTGTAGGTCTAAAGCAAATCTTACATTTTCCTATTGACAAAATTTGTAGTCTATACACTGAATGGAAAAAAAAAGTTAAATATTTCCAGGGCTGTCACCTAATAGTCCACTTAACTGTTAGTCCATGAGAAGAGTCTTAGTCGACCCTGTTTTTCAGACGAGAATACCCTAACCTCAAACTGCATCTTGTCGTTAGGCCTGGGGAATCGTCATAAATGTGCAACCAGTCAATTAATCTTTACCTTTATAACCCCCTCAGTCCAGGTGTAGACAGCATCAGGGCTGCTGGAGTAAAGATGATACCAAGTTTCATGAGGACTGCTTATAAAATACCTGCTGTCTGATGTAAGAACAGCAGCTGTTTTAGTCTGCATGCAGGTCACTGTCTTTCATCTCATCCTTCTGCAGAGGTATCCTCAGCCACGAGGCCAGAAGAAGAAGAAGGTGGTGAAGTACGGGATGGGAGGGATGATCGTAGTGCTGCTGATCTGTATCGTCTGGTTCCCGCTGCTCTTCATGTCCCTCGTTAAGTCTGTGGCTGGAGTTGTCAACCCGCCGCTGGACGTTTCGTTTGAAATCACGCTGGCTGGTTTTCAGGTGTGGACACAGTTTCTTTCATCAACTCATTTGAGCCAAATCATGCTTGCCAAGTGCATTACTGAGAAACAAAGACCAAACAGAAATAACAGGAGAACAAAGAGATGCTCTGCGCAAAATCCTAATCCTGCACAAATCCGTTTGAAGGGAAATGAATTCCTCTGAGTAGACTCCAAGTAGATCTGGATGAAGTCAATAAATCTGTGATTCAGTCTAAGGTAAAGCCAGGTCTTTATTTGAGTGTTTTGAAGTGGCGCTCTTTGATCAGTTTGTGTGATTACTCCTGGTCTGTGAGGGGAAAGAGAAGCCAGAGGATTGTGATCATATCTTTTTAGCTTGTGTGAGTATTCTGGCTGCAGGGTTTAATGTTTGTGTATCTTGGGCATATTCACGTTTAACATGTAACATGCTTTCAACCTTAAGAAGACATTTGCTTATTTACAAATGCATTTTCCTCTTCTCTCAGCCCATCTTCACCATGAGCGCTCAGCAAAACCAGCTGCAGGGTGTGAAACCGAGTGACTATCAGACATTTTTAGAAAAGTATAAACATGATGATGTAAGTACATGAAATACAAATACAATATGTCAGTCGTTGTGTTTATGATGCATATTCATGCCATTCACTGTATTCAAACAGAGTAGTGAGAGTATAATGTGAGTAAAAGCCAGAGAAGTACACTGATAAGACACAATAAGCTGTACTTTGTGTCAAATTAGACAAAAACCTAGAAACGTGTTCTTCATACGACAGTATTCGACCATTTATTAGACCCTTATTAGATGTTATTATAGGGAAATTAGGGGCACATTACAACATAACTGTGCTGTAAACTAAAGTGTGTTATTTTTCCCACAGTTAGAGGGTAATTAGGGACTCAAAGCAAAGGCAAATTTCTGCCCTTTGCACACAATTAGTAGACAAAGTATTTTCTATGCTATTCTAACTGTCCCTTAACTTGAACATCTTTACATCTAATTTAGACATGGTAAAATTAAGACAAAATGGTCCATTGAAATTTTGTTATATTCTGTTCCTAATATGTGGTTTTGTCACACTGGTAGGAGGCCTTGCAGTGGCTGGAGGGCTACATGGCTGAGGACCTGTGCATCGCACAGCTGAAAGGTAGCTCCAACTCTCTGTGGACCATCAGTCCGCCCAGCAGAACCAACCTGATGGAGATGCTGGACTCCACAGAGGAGTTCCTCATAACCGTGTCCTGGTCCGTGCAAAGGTACACAATGTGGAAATATCCCCGCTTCTTGTTTGTTCACCATGTGCACGTGCAACTAAGTGACAATTAATGACAGTGGTAATTAATAAATTTTTTGAACAGCTGATACCCTTTTATTAACCAAACATGATACTGTCACCTAAAATCAATTCATCAACCTGTTAACCTCATTAATGTTTCAAACAGATGCTTCTTGAGCATTCCATGGTTTTCACAGTATTTTGTTGCCCGTCTCAACTTTTTTTAAACAAGTTATAATCATCAAATTCAGAAAACGTTTAGCAGTTTGAATATTTAATATCTTGTCTTTGTACTGTGTTTAATTGAATATAAGTGGAAAATTATTTGCAAATATCTGCAAATATCTGTTTTACTCAATGTCCTTTTTTTGGTATTGGGATTTGTAAATAATTGGCATGGAACTTTACATGAACATGACATACTGTATATACTTTCTGGGCGTATACATGTATAGATACTGTATATATGTACAGTATATAAGTATATGAATGTATTGTTTTAATTTATTTAATTTGATTGTAAATATATATTTAATATTTGTATATGTGTTCTCTTGCATTTCATTCTACAACCCTGTGTTGTAAAATGTCAATCAATGATACCTTGAAAACAAACTGTCCTGCTTGAATAGGGGCTGCTGGTATATAGCAAATTCATCAAATAAATTAATAATCAATATTTAAAGATGTACAGCTGCAGTTTCATGAGGTGAAAATTCCTTGAAAGTAATGTCTGTTTGTTTTTCCTCTTGTTTTGTTCTCAGAAACCTGACACTTGGTGCCAAGGCTGAAACAGCATCTGGAAAAGAAGTGAAGCCTCTTCAGCAGCACATAAAGAATGAACTCAGAGAGCTCTTAAATGGGACAAGAAATGCCTCCGTGTGAGTATATCAGCTACTCCATTTTTTGCATGTCTTTTTTTCACACTTTTATGCAATGATAAATATTTCTGTGTGCATTAGAAAATATTTCTAAACAGCACCTACAAATCTGTTTACCCCCTTGGATGTTTTTCTCTCTCATTGCTTTTTTAAATGGAGTCATGGTCAATATAATTTGGCTTTTTTGACAAACAAATTAAATGTAAATGTAATTCAATGTCGAAGTGAAAACAGATTTCCACAGTAATGTCAATCAAATAAAAACATGTACTGTAAAATAAGTGATTCCATAAATATTCACCCCCTTATAAGTGACTGACCTAATTCAACAGAGGTTCAGCCAGTTGATGCTCAATTGGTCTCACAATTAATGAAATGGAGATCGTCTGAGTGCCGTGAATGTGTCTCAAGTGATTGTAGTATAAAAACACCTGTGTCTGGAAAGTCCTGGCTACAATTACACCATGAAAACAACGCTCTAAGTAACTCCGAGAAAAGGTTATTGAAAGGTATAACTCAGGGGATGGATCCAAGTCGGTGAACATCTCCTGGAGTTCAGTTAAATCCATCATTAAGAAGTGGAAGGAATATGGCATAGGTGTAAATATGCCTAGAGCAGGCTGTCCTCACAAACTGAGAAACTGTGCAAGGAGGAGACTAGTGAGGGAGACCACAAGACACTTACGACTACTCTGAAGGAGTTAAAAGCTTCAGCAGCTGAGATGGGAGAGACTCTACATACAGCAACTGTTGCCCGGGTTCTTCAGCAGTCAAAGCTTTATAGGAGAGTGGCAAAGAGAAAGCCACTGTTGGAAAAGCTCAGATTAAATCTCGACTAGAGTTTTGGCTATCAGATTAGACGCCATGTTTGGCAGACACCAAACACACCATCCCCACTGTGAAGCATGGTCGTGGCAGCGTCATGCTGTGGGGATG
This sequence comes from Lutjanus erythropterus, assembly GCF_056507025.1. Taxonomy (NCBI): domain Eukaryota; kingdom Metazoa; phylum Chordata; class Actinopteri; order Lutjaniformes; family Lutjanidae; genus Lutjanus; species Lutjanus erythropterus. The sequence goes on from NC_139328.1 coordinate 17,742,822, forward strand.
CTTCTTGGCAGCAGGCCCTGGAAGGCTTGTAAAGGTAGAAGAAAAAAACGAATGCTGCAAAATATAGTGAAATCCTGGAGGATAATCTGATTCAGTCTGCAAGAGAGCTACAACTTGGGAGAAGATTTATTTTCCAGCAAGACAAGAACCTGAAGTACCTGAAGCGTTTAAGGACAACAAGGTGAATGTTCTGAAGTGGCTGAGTCAAAGCCTAAACCTCAATCCGATAAAGAATTTGTGGCTGGACTTAAAGAGGGCTGTTCATGCCCGACCTCTGTACAACCTGACAGAGTGAGCAGTTGAAGAAGAATGGAGTGTCCTGATGTGCAAGCCTGATTGAGACCTATCCACACAGCGCTCAGAGCTGTGATTGTCGCCAAAGGTGCATCTACTAAATACTGACTTGAAGGGGGTGAATATTTATGCAATAATTTATTTTACATACTTTATCTTTATTTAATCGACATTACTTTGTAGAAATCTGTTTTCACAAGTTTTTTTTTTGCCCTTTTTTGTCAAAAAAGCCAAATTATATTGACCATGATTCCATTTTTAAAAGCAATAAAAATGGGAAAACATACAACATACAATACTTTTTATAGGCACCTTATATATATATATATCTTGGAATACATCTGAGTCCTTCTGTGCTCATTCATTAATATGATTCCATATCTCTCCCTCTGCAGGACCATAAATGAGGTCTTCCCTCGTTTTATTCGAGCTCCCAGTGACTCAGATGCCAAGCCCGTTGAGCAGCTTCTTACAGGTGAACATCTTCAGACTGTGCTCTTCTGCAGATGTTACGTGGTTGGGTTACAACAAAGGTCGACTCAGTGCTTGTAGGAATATGTATAAAGCTTTGGGTCATCTTCGTATGTTCATATCTGAGTAAAATGTTCAAATCAAAGCAATATCAGTTGTCCACATCAGTTGTCAAGTGTCCACTGTGTTTAGAACATTTTCCCTGCCTTACTGACAGACAGCCTTTACTGACAGTGAACTGAAGCCATCGTCTGTGCTCTCTTTACAACCACAAAACTCCACTGAAAAACTCCCCTGCAGGACACGGAAGCTGCTGGTTTATCGCTGCCTCGATGTGCAACAAGTAATGTTAGGTCAGACCCGAACAAATGTGTTAAAACACCAAAGTTAAACAATAACACAAACTAACTAACAAGCACAAACTTCTTCAACTCCCGTGTTGTGCGAGGTTTCTGTCCATGGAGTCTTGTGGTTTGTAAAGAGAGCAGAAATGGCGGCTTCAGTTCCCCATTGTAAAACGCTGCCTGACGACAAAGTAAAGCAGCGAACATGTTCTGACTACAGCGTACATGTAAAACCATATTGATTTGTTTTTAGGTGTTCCTTTGTTTTTGTGGCTAAAATATGTTTTGCCCACACACTCTTGGAAAATGGTCTAAACAGCAAAATTAGCTGTATTTGATTCAGGTTTTCTAATAGTTTTGAATGTTTATTTTCATTCAGATCTGAGTGAATACTTAATGAGAAACTAAACTTTGATATCATACAATGTTTTGTTACTGGGTCTTTTGTAAATGTTTAAGTGTCCTGTTTTTGTTTTTTTTTTCAAAATCAACAAAATGAAATTATTTTTGTAGCTTTATTCTGATGAAATAACACAATATCATTCTTCATCAAAACAGAAAATAAATGGCTGAACATAACCTTGACCTTGAGGCGAGATGACAAGGATCAGAACCAGCAGTGGTGGGTTGTGAACCAGACAGAGATGGGCCCGATAAACATTAGTTCTGAAAAACCAGGACTGGAGCTCTACGTGTTCAGCGACCAAGTCAGCCCCCCAAGTCTGGGCTTTCTTGCTGGATATGGGTATGTAGCCATCAGTCCTGCTTTGGTGTTTGACTAAGATGTCTGTGTTTACTTTCAGGGGATATTTTACATTTTATCTAGTATTTTTATCTAAAGTTGTACAACCAGAGAACATGCAGGGGTTTGGTGGTTATTCACCTTACTTGCATGGGAGAACAGCAGTTTTTTTTGTTATTAATGGATAATATTGAATCTTCAAGCCCCTCCTTTGGAAACGCCCACTATGTAAATTCTGCAGCTAGGGGTCTTTTCACATTAAAATAATAACAGAAGACATTGTTTGTTGACATTGTGAACTTGTGTGGGATCTTGGGAGTTGTTTTCTTCACACCATAGCCGATGAAAATTTATCTGACATGACTCTGTTCATGGACAAAGGAATTAAGGTTACAATTAGTCATGTTCACTGTCTTCCAGCTGCACTCTCTGACGTATCCCCTGTTTTAATGGAACTAGCAATGGCTAGCATGAAATACACTGTTACCTTGAATAAAGTACATATTTCTGTGGGTTTGACTATTACTGAAAACATTTTGGATAACACAAGACATTTCAATGCAGAAATGTGACAATTTCCAGGGATGACTGACCAGAAACCGGAACCGGCTGGTTTTCAACGTGACCGGTGTTGAATTCCTTCTGGTTTTCAATTTAACTGGTTACCACTGGAGTGTGTGTGTTGTGTTCAGCAGCTGTGTGTGCTCCTGTCACCAGATTCGTCACATATTCACCAACATATTTACTTGTGATTTTAAATGTTGCATCTCATGTCTACTGTGGTGAAAATTATTGTTTAAGCAAGCACTACATAGCAGACACCTATGAAAACACCAATTTAAGTAATATAATATTTGCAAGATCGCGCTGGGCTGGTCTCTGTCTCACCAGAGCAAAGTAATAAGGTCTCCCTGTGCCAGAAGCCACTCGAGCAAAATAACCCGAACATGCTCATTAACGGCATTTTCTCGAGGCTGTGGCCAAATGGACCGCTACGTTACAGCCCCACACAACACTACACATTATAACAAAGACATACTTTTAAACAGCGATGATCTAACACAGATAATACTGTCAAAATACACGAAATAATTGCAGCACGGCGCCATGGGAAGAGTACAAGATAAATGGGAAGATTTTACACACAACATAATGCTGAAGGCATGGACTTGTTGAGTTATTTGTTGTTTATTTTTGTACAGTAAAATACAGGCGCACTCACTCAGACCACCTTATTTGTTATTAAGGGCTCATTAATATCATATTTACTTCAAATGAGCCAAGCACGCTGCGTCTTAAATGACTGATTCTGTCCCAAGTGCTGTAAAGTTTTGAAATCAAACTCCATCCCTGTAAAGTAATATTTAAATTGTTAAGTAAACTTAGTGAACTTCAGTGACACATTTCCATTTCCAAACATCCTATAACAATGAATCAACAGACAGCAGTGAAGCAGCACCCCTCGTGGACAAAACAAAACACAATCATATTACAACTTTAGAAACATCTTGGCTGAGTCTTCATTAGATTGTCGTGTAATGTTTAATATTTGGTGTTTTGTTATGGAAATCCAATTTAATTTTACAATAAAAGTTGTGAAAAAATGTTTGTGAATGCTGTCATTTATAGCTCTTAGACTGAAAATCAAAACTGGCCAGAATTGGTATCGGCAGGCCAGGACCTTCAGGAAATCAGCCAAGAAAACTGGAATCTCTGCATCTTTAATAATTTCCTTTTCTTTCTTCCCTGTCTAGGATCATGGGCCTGTACGCCTCTGTGGTTCTGGTCATAGGCAAGTTCGTGCGCGAGTTTTTCAGCGGCATCTCCCATACCATCATGTTTGAGGAGCTGCCCAACGTGGACCGCATCCTCAAGCTGTGCACCGACATCTTCCTGGTGCGAGAGACGGGGGAGCTGGACCTGGAGGAGGACATGTACGCCAAACTCATCTTCCTCTACCGCTCCCCAGAGACGATGATCAAGTGGACCAGAGAGAAAACTCAGTGAGACTCGGCGAGATGATGTTGACCAATGAGACGAACAAGAGCCGCCCGTTCAGAGAAACTGGGCAGTCGCTCTGTTGGTGGGAGCAGCTGTACGAGCCCAGTCACCTGCTGAGGATCGACTCTGCCCTCTTCAACTGAGGCCTGACAGCAGTGATACAGCATTAGCTCCACACTGAAACACTTGTTTGAGTTATAAACTGGCATTTTCTACTATTTACTGAAAAACGTCTGCAGTCGTATTATTCACAATTGAGGACAAATTTGCTGGTGCTGTATTTATCTTGCAAAATCTGGCTCCATTTGGCATCCAGTGGATAAAATAAGCAGCTGGTATTCAGTTAGAGACAAAGAAATCCTTTAGGACAATTTTCTTAAGTTATAAAAACTGCTAACCCTAATATAAAGGTAGATTTTTAAACTCAAATGCCCAGAAGCCTTGTTGCTTTTCACGCCTGCCTCCAACATTTTCAATCGCATGGCAGGCAAAGAGGAGCTCAAACTGAACGCAGCATTAATCTTTAAGGGCTTCCCACCGACAAATAAGTGCACAATAATGACCACATGAGCACAATCTCTAATATTTTCTCCAACTGGAACTCTTGGATCATGGGACTGTGCAATACCGAGCTCTCTTTCCTCCAGGTTTTTCGATGGATGTAGGCCGAGGAAAAAGACAAAAGAAACATGAACATAAAGACCACCTTTTTTTTCTTTTTTTAAAGGCCACATTGGAGCCTCGCCAGAGACACGATGCCGAAAAAAACATGATCAGACAATCTTTACTTGCCTTATTTTGTTTGTATGAGAAGAACTGAAACTCTTATCAACTACATATCTTTCTCAGGAAGAGCTGTTTTCACAGATATTCATCGTTATATGTTACAACATGTAGGCTTTGATGGATCTTAAAGAATATGAGATTGTAGAAACGATGAAAAACTATTTAAATGGCATGAAATTTAATGTGGATGTTGTTCAGATGGACTGATAAATTATGTTTACTGCACAAGGGAGCAGTTTAAAGAGATAGGTTTTTTTTAATGAAATGGGATTGTATGATGTACCCATAGTTTGTGTACTGCCTACATTAGATGGTAGTCGGCATGGTCCCAGTTTGCAGAAGAAACAGGAGTACAGGTGTAGGAATCTAAGCAATGTACTGCTGTGCACAGGGTCAGCAAATCATCTATGTTAACTGTGGACAGATCAGCAAAAATCAATATCAGTTTAAAGGAGGAATAGCAGGAACCATGTTCTTACATTAAAAAAATAGTATTGCTGTTAACTTACTGTTTATGTAATATACATTTGACATATCATGGTCGTTTTATGATTAAGCACAGTAAATATATTACATCTTCCTTTTTCTATATTTATAATCTTTGCCAGCAGACAACCTTTTCTGATAGAAAACCACTGCTATAAAAGCCAAATATCACTCTTTCCAAAGCCATCATATTACTTTGACAAAAGCAATAATTTAACTTATAGAACTACTGCTGCCTCAGCCAATTAGTTTGTTATTTTATTGACATGTATTAAAGGGTCAGTTTGGATTTGCCGAAGCCCAGAGGTGGCAAAAGTACATACATTCTTCCCTCAAGTAGAAGTATAGATACTTGTATTAAGGAAAAAAAGAAAGAAAGACAGAAAGCATATGTACTAGTCCAACTTCACTTCAAAAGTGAAAAAGTACAGGCTCTGAAATGTACCTAAACTATTAAAGTAAAAAAAATCACTATCTGGTTGACATTTCTTTCATAAACTGTTTGATGCTGTTCACTGTTTAATGAGCCAAATATTGATTTTACCTCACAGAACACGGGAGCTGCTGGTCTACAGCTTACCTGATCTAATAGTTTTCTTGTGTTTCTGTAACTTTGGTGAGGCTGAAAAATAACCTTTTAACACACAGCAACTCCTATGTTCTGTGAGGTAAAATGATTTTGCCAGCAGAGTCTGGTTGGTTTGGATAGAGCGGTATTTGGATTATATAATGGTAGTTTCTCATCAAAAAAAGGCTGTCTGATGGCAAGGTAAAGCAGTAAATATAATGTGCACTTCAACTGATTGATTATTTTCTGTGGCTGAAATATAAATTTGCTGCTGACCCTGTCCACAGCTGTACGTAACAGCTGTAGGTAATACACTGACTATTGATAAGTATATCATACAATCACACTTCAAAAAACCCAAGCTATCCCTTTAAGGCTGTATTAAGAAAGTAAAAGTATGGCTGTGGACTGTTTTCCTCACACAGATGAGATTATTTGCCAATCATCCATGTTCTGAATCATCTACAGGTTTGGCAAGAGTCGAGACCAGCAGAGGGCTGTTTCTGAATCAGGGTAACATGCATCAGGTGGTCGACTCTTGCACATCACTTGTGACCCATTCGCTGTTTTTAACTGCGTCTCCCGCAGCTGCGCATTCAGTCACCGAGGAAGAAACGAGCAGACACGTGAAGGGCTGAGACGCAAAGACGCCCTTTGGTCCAAACTATGCATTAGAGGACATTGTAGCATGATAGAAAAACTTCATTATTGTCATGACTAATTTTCATTACATGTACATACAAGTTTAAGGGGGACAGGTCAGGGTGGAATGAAATGTGAAACTTTACCTGTATGTTAAGACAATGTGGTATGATAGAGGTCCAGAGATCTGCTAATAAAACATCTGGAAAGGTGTCACGTTTTGCATTCAGCTGCAGTTTGCATGTGAGAAAGGATGGTGAGTGAGCAGCTGGAGAATCTGTGTGTTGGTCACGAGTGTTTGTAGGATTTTGACGAATAATGAACCAACTGAACATGGGCCTTTCTAACCCACTAGACCACTCTACTTCTCTGAACTTAACTTTTATTTTGATTTATTTGTATTCTGTACAGTTTAAAGGGAAAATTCACCACATTTAATGTGTGGATATCCTGTCAGTGTTGATGGTAAATGTAGTCAGATGAATCAATGGATTTCTTACTGCTGTATTGACCAAGAAAGCTGAGTTCTCCTGCTGCAAAATCTGTTGTTCTTCCCTTTTCCTTCAACTTTATAAATGTGGGTTTATGGAGCCTTAGTGCACTTGTTTTTGCTCCATCTCATTAAGTTGCCATCCTTTGTTTTTTTTTTTTTTTCATTCAGTTTTTCAGTTTCATTCACTGACAGCAATGCTTTCTTTTTCAGGAACGCCCTGGAAGCTACCCAGTACAACCACAGTCTGATCTGCTGGCCTCTGAGGTCAGCTGTGCTCACACACTGCCTGATCTAATGAAGTCCTTTGAAAAATACTCAAAACTAGAGCTGCAATGATCATTGATTAATTAATTAATTGCCAACTATTCAATTAATCACCACCTATTTTGGTAACTGATTAATTGTTTGAGTAATATTTTAAGAAAAAATGTCAAAATTCTCAGATTTCAGCTTCTCAAATGTCAATATTTTCTGATTTCTTTACTCTTCTATGACAGTAAACTGAATATCTTTGGGCTGTGGCCAAAACAAGACTTTTTCAGGATGTCATTTTGAGCTTTGAGAAACACTTTTCAACATTTCCCATTATTTTCATATATTTTATAGACCAAACAACTAATTGATTAATCAAGAAAATGATTGACAGATTAATTGATACAGAAAAAAGCTACATTTCAGGTAAATAACACACAGAAAGAACAGTTTAGCATTTTTATTTTCACCAATGGCAACATATATATCCAGTTTTTATCTTTCTTATGCACACATGCATCACGGAGTCATTTAAGAAGGGGGGTGGTAGCATCATAAGTAGCACAACTGTGTGTGTATTAAATACCATTTAACAGAGAAAGAATTACCCTCACCAAAGGTAAATATGTCTTAGAATGCTACACAGTCATTACATGTCTGTCAGGGGCCATTTTGGTCCAGACATCTGCCGACGCTGATTTGGAAAAATCTGTCTGCTAACTCATTTAAGAAAATGTACAGAGACCATAAAGTGCCACACAATGGAAATGTTTATTGATGCATGTGCAACGTTTGGAGATATGCTGCTTTTGAGGAATATACAAGAAGTGGGCAACAGCACAAATAAAAAAAATGTAAACAATCCCTTTATCACCTTTTAGTTACAGTATTTTTAATTGGCATGTAAATGATCTTGTCCTATTAATGGGATTCTCACCTTTAAATCACAAATACACAAATTCAGCATTAGGAAGGAAATCAATAGGGAAATGCACTGAAAACATCATTGCATGGTCCCTTTTTTTAAGTTTTAGCCACTTTGATTCAAGGATTGTACTGTGGAAATCGGGAATAAAGACACAGCCGTGAGTATTTTTTAGTTAAAAGGTGGAAGATAACACACACACCTCGAGGTAGACAAACAAAAACAGTCTACAGTTGGCTACAGGCTGCGCCACCAAGAGCTGTACTGTTGTTTGAATTCTCTTGAATAAGCGCTGATGTAGAAGACAAGTGCCAATCATTTTTAAGCATTAATATTCACAAAATCATAGTTTTGATTTGGATTTATTCCAGACATGCATTGCCAAACCGATTGCATATATTGTTCCAGTAACATCTTCAACAGGCCGCAGCCATGAATACTGAATAAATTAACTCTGTACAAATAAACACCTATACACTGATCAACCCATTAGAGAATATTTAGAGTGTTTCTGATTTTAAAGGGATAGTTCATATTGTTTGATGTGGGGTTGTATAGCACTGTATTACCTACAGCATGCCCCTAGTTTAAAGAGGGGTACAGGGTAATACAGGGTACAGTTAAAAACTGACAGAGTTAAGATCTATATAGGCTGCTTATATTCCATGCTAGTACTCTGCTTTTCCAAATTGTGGGCATGTTAACCACCATCTACTGTAGGTAATACACTGACTATCAATAAGTATCTCATACAACCGCACTTCAAATAATCTGAACTATCCCTTTAATATACTTATAGCAATCTTAAGACTCTATTCACACTCACAATAACAGCAGAATTTACAGCTTCACAGAGACGAGAAATAATAGAACATTTACATACAACAGGCTTTCATACATTATTGAAGATTTCTCATGACACCGAGGATCCACCTCAAAGAAACACTAATTAAAAGGCTGCTTTAACTCGCCTCTTCTGCAACACCAACCGTACCTTTTGTGGGTTTTAAATGAGATTTCTTCTTGGCTTTCTTTTTTTTTTTTAAACACAATAAAGATCAAACAGCCACATGTCTGGGCTCCAGAGCTGAGAGGGTTTGTCAAGGTGTTGAACTCGGTCACAGAGGATGTAGTGGTGCAGCAGCAAACAGGTCGAGTCGGTGCTCTGACTGAGGCTGAAGGCTAACACAGCCCTCCCTCATAATCATCTTCCTCCTCAGCGGCGGCTGGCGCCCCGCTAGCACCACCTTGTGGAGCGGCAGCAGCCTTCTTCTTCTTTCCTCCTCCTCCGGGTACCCGCAGGGAGATGGCCAGTTTGGCATACTGCGAGGCACCAGAGAATAGAATGTGTCATGAGATCCGAGATTTTAAGGACGCTGAAAATGTAGTTTCTTAGTCAGGTTCTTACTAAGTTTGATGGAGTCCATCATAAACTTGTTTTATGCAAAGGTCTTTGTTATTTCATATGAGAGATTACTGCATCTCTGTTTTGTCATATTATTGTGCACCGATCACATCACCCAAGGCGTTAAATAACATATGAATTTAAATCTAATGACAGCTGTTTCAGGCCACTATTGGTTAAATCTGGTCAAACCACAGTTCACAGATAAAGTAGATTAGCTGAGTTTTTGTGTGTTAACATTTAAAGGCACAGCTCACCCCAAAATCAAAAATACACGTTTTTATTCCAACCAGTAGTGCTACTTATCAACCTAGATTGAACTACAACTGCATCATCAAGCAGAAGAAATTATACTTGGGTGCTGATTTGATATGTTTTGTGATACTTAAGTGTTGCAATTCTACCATGATTCATTACAAATTTTCTTCGCTTTTTTAAAAACACTAGACCGTGTAAAAAGCTTAAATCAATGCATGTCCCGTGTCAATCCGTTTCTCTTTTATTAGCTCTTCATTTTATTTCAGCAGCATCATTGCTTTACAGCATATAAAAGTGGTAAATAAAATCCCTTTTAAAGTAAATTGCTACATTTACCTGTACCTGCTCATCAGTGCCTCCCTACTGCCATAAGAAAATAACAAATAAAATGAGCTGTTAGGCCAAAATAAGTTTTGACCCTTCTGGGATGTTGTAGCTGGGCAGTGTAGAGTGTTAAAGATAAGAGTATGAGCTTAAGTTAGCAGAGTGAAATCAGCAGGTCTTAGTTTGTTTTATTTGATATAAATCATTCATTTATTTTATATAAAAGATCATTTTAGCAATCAAAAAAAGCCATTCATAAAAAAGAATCCTGATACTTAAGAGAATTGATTTTTTCTCCCCTGAAATCTACTCATTGACGAGAGTGCTTGTGATGGCGTGCGATGTAAAAATTATTGGCACTCACTAGGAATATCAAAGATATTCAATATCAATCCATTCTTAATTTCAAAAGCAGAATAGAAGAGGGGGCACATTTTCAATCTCTTGCTCCAGTATACTATGTGCCAAACCATTTACTAGTGTCCTTATTCCACTAAAATATAATATGAGCATCAGCAGCCTTTTTATTTAAGAAAGTTGCATTAATTACTGAAGTTATTTATCTGAAAGCTTCTTACAGTCTGCCGTCTATATGACGAAATAACAAAATGAGGGGGCAGTGGAGTGCTCTGCTGTGTTGTTATTAACGTCATGTCTCCAGCAGTGGAGAGGACGGTCCCCACTGCACCACTGGCTCTGGGGACAGACATTGCTGCCGCAGAGTGAGCGCAGAAACAAACAGTAATTTTGTTCACCGCGGAGCTGGTTTTAGTTGTTTAATGCTGCAGTGTGTGTTGATCAGGTGGTTGTTGTTGTTTCTGCTGATCACTACTCCGCTCTGCAAACATCAGTTTCTGGGTGACTGTGTAGACAGCATTCACAATATGCATCATATCTGTCCCACATAGGCATACACACTGTAGTCTGTCAGGGTGATGCAGGTGAATTCCACCATTTTTTTGTTCTGTCGGCACCATGTTATTAATTACCATTCAGAAAATTGATTTTTGACATCTGTGAATCAATGCAGAGTCTTCCATGTCCACTTCACTATGCATCTAAGAATAGATTTTTACCCTCACCCTAAGCGAAACCCTTTAATAGTGCATCAACTGGTGGGCTGTTGAAATGTTGTCTATGGACAGAACTGTATTCTGTTTTGGGTTTGTCGTGCAGACCCCATGCTGTAATGTCACCATGGTTAAGGCTCTTGTCATATCACGCATCATGTCTAGTTTTCAATCAACCAAAAAACAGGACGTCACCCCATGCTTCAGATTGCTCCGCTGGCTCCCAGTCGCTGCCCGAATCTAATTCAAAACTCTGACACTTGCCTGCGAAACATAACCACAACTGCCCCCGCCTACCTCAACCCCTCATTCAGGTCTATGCTCCCTTAAATCAGCTCTCAGATGTACGTCTCTTTAGATAAAAGCATCTGCTAAATTAAATTGTAAGACTGTTAGATGGTTAAAATGCTGCAAAGAACATTCACTTAAATTACCAAGAACATTAAATATTTTCCACCTCCCCATGTAATGTTAATGTACCTGAAGGGGTTAAGGTAAGTTTTCCCTTAAACTTTAACTACTATTTAATATTTAAAAAAGAAAAACTTTTGACTTCAATATGCTCAATCAAAAGTAAAGCCAAAAGACTGAGACACTGTTGGCTAAATAACGCAAGTATTCATGTATACACACCACATTTATTCGTAATTATATGTCAGTAGTACTCACATCATTGTCCATGTACTTCAGTAAAGGCGAGTTGCACACACGGTAGACCTGGTCTTCGTCCTGCTCATCGTAGCCTTGCAGTAGCGTCTCCATGGCAACACAATCTTCGCTTCCACTGTAGCCGGGCAGACTGGTGGAGACCAAGCAGCACTTCATGTAATGACTCGGTTTAAGTGGCAGTGGTGTTACAGTGTGAACGTGAGGTAATAATGTCAAGAGCAGGTCCTTGTGGTTCCAGTAGAACACAGATTACAGAGATGACAGAACGGGATAAAAGAAGTACCTGTAGCTTTCTCTGACACATTTATCAGCGGCGACGTAGTCCCCTCTGTGAAGATGAATCAGCACTTGAGCGGTTGTTTTCTAAAGAGTGAAAAGCACAGACCAACACTTCTTAGTAGTATGCATTCATGGGAGGTCAGAGGTCATGAGCTAGCTGCAGCAGTGGTTTTCAAACGGTTTGTGTGCACCCCCTGCTTCAAATAATCCAAAATGTCCCTTCAAGATATCAAACCAACAATGAATTTATCCTACTTACACCACAAGCCATAGAACTACTGCAAGAACTACTACAGAAATACTGCTGCATTTTGTAACATATTCCAACAAATACGTTCAATGTCTTTAATTAACACTGAAACAACATTTCTATTTTACACTGCTGAGAGATAAAAATACAAATAAGATGTATTCAACTTTTCAGAGACACCAGAACATATGACCTACTCTGGAAATTCAGTCTGACCGTGGTGATATATTTAGTTTCACTGAGGTGCAAAGAGAATTTAATGACATGACATCAACAAAGGCTTTACTCAGACTGCAGGCAAATCAGATTTGTTTCTCAAATCAGATCTTTAAGACAGACTGTCATCACTGCCCTTATCAGATTTGTGTGACAGACATCACCAGCAGCATGGGGTGCTGTGGTAACAATATAAGCGTCAGTAACTACATATGCTGGTGACCAGAGATCCATCATCTCTCCCTCCAACAAACTGCACTCAAGTTGCAGCGCACAACTCCTCTGTCGTCTCATCATCTTCTCTGTACTGTCTGCCATGCTGGTCTGCGAGTAACAGCAATAATTCTGGGACTGATTTTCCTCTACAGAAATATGATTGGAGTAACATTGTTTGTTTTTTTGTTGTCCAGACCTTGTGAAATCAAGATGGATATAATCTCAATCTGCCAAAAATTGGATTTCGGCCAGCAGTCAACAATAAGGCCAGTAACCCACCTTGAAGCACATGGGGAAGTTCTCAATCTCTTTGTACATGTTCTTCTCTTTCTGCAAAGCCACTGCTGCTTCATCCAACCTGGTTAGAAAGATTAGGAAATGTGCAGTAGTTTAACATCATCTAAAGCAACAGATAAACAGATTTGAGGCTGTTGTCTCCACTTGTCACAGCAGCAGGTAAAATCAAATATGTGAAGGTATTATTACGACTACAGACAGTTTTGACTGATCCTGTATTTTTAGCAAAAGTCATCACATACAGTTTGGCCACACAGGTTAGTAGTGTCAATGTCTCCACTTTAACTTTATTCCCTTTACCTTTTTAACCTGACCAGAAGTCTGGAGGCTTTTCCCAGCAGCTCAACTGCCTGACGCAGGCGGTCCTCATTCTACAGAGAAAAAATGCAAACATATACAGTATAATTGAAAAGAGATAAAATAAACAAGCAGCATCAATTAACTGGCTCGGGTTTTTGGAGGAAGCTCAATTTCACCTCAAACACTTCAGCTGCCTTCTGATACAGGTCCACAGCTTTCTCAAGGTTTATAGGCTCTATTAGTCTGAGAATAAAAAAAAAAAAAGGAAGAGTTTTTAGATTAAAGAAAAGTCTAGCTTTTGGCCCCATGGCAGGATTGTCTTTAAGAGATACAAGGTTCAGTGCCTGATAATACTATTACTACTACTCCAAGCTGATTAACAAACAGATTAATGAGCAAAGCAAACAGAAAACACAAATACAACAAATACTGTACGCTGAGTAAAACTCCATCCTGTCTCTGTGTAACTGACAGCTAACAGTTGAAGAATTTATGTTTAATCTGAGGGCAAATGTCAAATGTATGTAGAAGTAGTGAAAATAAGGATCAATTTTTACTTTCCAGCGCGGTCCAGAGCCATGGCCGCAGTGTCTGGAGTCCCATTCTCCATGTACATCATACAGGCTTTCTCTATGTACTGGATGGCCTCTGGCATCTTCTTTTGCTCCTGGTGCAGTGCAAACACAGCAAAATTACACTTCTGCTGCAGACATTTTACCTACATTTACCCATTAAATAAGTTCACTGTTTAAATTGTGGGTGCGCTCACCTTCATCATCATGCCTGCCTGTTCAATAGCCCTAAGGAAATGGAAGAGAACTTGATTAAAAAAGTGTTTTTTATGTCTGCTACTGACTTATTACAGGATTTCTAACACAAGATACTTACTTTGCAGCATGAAAAAGCCTGCACAACACGTTAAGGAAATTACAAAACAAGTAAAACGGCAGGAGAGTCATGTCATAAAACTATGGACAGTGTACAGAGAGGATACGTCTTGTTTTCTGTGTGATATTCAGCTTCCTTCAGATAAGCATCCTTTGCTTGTTCATACTGTTTTGCATTCTTGAAGCACACAGCTAAAAACAAAAAAAACAGGACACAGTTAGTTAGCAGTAAAATCTTTTTCAGAGGCTGTAGCTGGCTCAATTTTTAAGCTAGAGTGAAGATACTGGTATTATACTAAATGAGCAGACATAAGGAATCCACTGATACCAACCATATCCTGCTACTTAGTGGGTAAACATCGCTCCAAAGTGCTGCAATGACTTATAAGACATGATAGAACATGGGAATGGCCATTATATACTCAATCATAATGTCCTAATACACTTTTTTGAATTGGAACCTAACAAAGCACAATGTTTATTACAAATTTATGACTAGAAAAACTTGACACAGCTGCACGTGACATATACTGTTGACTTGCTTGAAAATCTCCTGCTTCACCCCTTACTATGAAGAATAATGGGCTATGGTATTGGTGCAGTGGAAGAGATTACAGGATTACTTTAAATTAATGAATTATTGATAGGTTACCTGCTTTGGCGTATTCTGAAGCAGCACTGTCAAAGTCAGGCTTCCACTTTGTCAGACTTGTCTTTAGGCTGCAAAACAGAATGACGAGCAAATTATGAACGGCTACAGTAAGCAGGATCAGCTATCACCTGTTCATGGACAACAGAACACGACAACATTGTGGCCCATTTATTGTCTATTAAATCCACCTATAATGAACAGGCGATACAAACATGCTTTCTATTTACGTCGCATAGCCCTGATGAAAATGCAACACTGGCCTTTATATCGTTAGCTAGCTAACATCAGTAGTAAAACAAACTGCTGTTTCCTGTGTGAGAAAGAAACGACATTACGTATCGTGACTCACCATTTCTCAGCTTTAGCTATGTGCTCATGAGCTTCGTTTATCTTCTGAGCAGCCATGTTGTTAACTAACTTGATGAGGTTTAATGAATTTGCTAAGGATAAATAGCTGTGGACGTTGTTTCGTCGATGTTTGGATTAGCAGGAACTCCTCCTCAGGCGCAACGTCATCCAATGTCGCAGGCTACGGCTGCCGCCGAGGACAAACTGTACATGCAATTGGGTCGTGTCTAGATGGGAACCCCAGACCCGCGACAGATCTCGCGAGAGTAATCCAAACCAACCTCTTTCCCCGTTTTCTGAACCTAAACCTGACCGTACAATGAAGAAAAAAAGCACACAGATCTCGCGAGACTGTTGCAAATCAACGGTTCCACGAACGACACACTGGCTGTAGTGTTGCAGTGAGAAGCTGAGCCTTTTCTCAAAACAATGATTTGTGATTTTAGTAGTGGTGGAAAGTAACGAAGCACTTTACTCAAGTACTGTACTTACGTACAAATTTTAGGTGTTTGTACCTTTCTTTCCATGCCACTGTCAACTTCTACTCCATTGCATCTCAGAGGGAAATATTGCACTTTTTACTCACTACATTCATCTAGCAGCTTTAATAACAAGTTATTTTACATATTAAGATTTTTTTTTAACTTTAATCAACAAACAAATTACATATTATGTCTGGCACAAAAGTACACAACACTATATAGGACAGCTGACAAAAACATGTAAATATTAAAAATAAGGGATAAAAACAAAATAAATCAATGCAATGGGACACAAATATATACTCTAAATAAGCAGAAAAATCTGTAAATAAACTAATAATAACAGACATCAGAAAAAAAACAATTAATATGACTTTGGCAGGTTTCATAATAGTATGTGATATTTAAAAAAAACAGTTGCTTTTTGTTTTAATAAAACAAATATACAGTTTAGAAATCTGTTACTCATATTGTCATAATAACAACGTATATCTATAAGAGTAAAAAAGCGAAAAACTGCTGTTTCATCAGCACATCCACAAATCTGTCCACATATCTGGACATTACAAGATTGATTATTATTATTATTATTATTATTATTATTATTATTATTATTATTATTTATTTATTTATTTATTTATTTATTTATTTTATTTGATAAAAATATTAGGTGTTTTTTTCTACTTTATTTCTTCCTAATGTGAGTCAATTTTTTTTTCTCATAGTAGTCATGTTAGTAAGTGCAGGTGATACACTGTCAGATCTCCATAGCTCACTGTTCTTCAATCACTATAAAACAACTAATAATTGCCTCAGAAAAAATTACACAAAAATGTATGTTAGAAACTTAAAGACCAGCGACGGAAGCGGAAATGCGTTGTACTCTGGGTAATGACGTCATGACGGCTGCGGTCTCTAATGGCTGAACAACAACAACTGTCGGCGAGTGACAAACTTTCACAAACTTCCTCACAGACAAAAGAAAGTTGGAAATAGCTGATTATCTCGGTTGTGTAACAGTTTACGCGCGTTTGACTGTTTTTCTTGTTATTACAAATGTGGAGTTACTGATGGATCCCAGATATGACATACCGCGGAGGGCCGCCGGTGGCGGCGGAGGCTCCGCGAACTCGTCCCCCGCTCTGGGCGCTCAGTCGCGCCGCAGGAAGATGCCTCCCAGACCCGCTGATTTTAAACTTCAAATTATCATTATCGGCTCTCGTGGTGTTGGTAAAACCAGTCTCATGGAGAGATTCACCGACGACACTTTCTGCGAAGCTTGCAAGTCGACCGTAGGTGAGGACAGGAGGACTTGTTTTGTCAACTTTTTATTGACAGCATTTAGCAGGGCTCTGTCTACTTGCTGGAGAAAACAGAGTTCAGTTACCAACGGCTGGACGTCATAAACATATTACATATAAACATATTAGCTATCTCCTATTTTACTGTGTAGTGGGACAGAGCAGAGGCTACACTACTGGCTTTAGCTAGCTAACTTAAGCTAACGGCAACAACAACACTGTGTAGCTAACAAAACTGGCTTAGCTATTAAATTTTATTGCTATGGAATTACATTACAAACGTGTCTGGGGCTTGGAGTAATCTTTTGTTTTGTTGTTGTATTTGTTAGGCACTTACAGGAAGTCCTAGCAGTGATTTTTAGATTCCAACACAGTAAGGAAGAGACTTCGCAACTTGTTACCTGAATAGCATGGATCCACAGTAATCCAGTAACTAATCAATTAAGTTAATTTACTACTGGGGAACCTGTTTTGTGTTTTTTACTTATTTACTATTATTATTATTATTATTATTATTATTATTATTATTATTATTATTATTATTATTTTAAGGATATAGTATTTTCCCATGAGTGTTATTTAAATGTATTTTTGTTATTCCAGATTTCTTTATAAACTGACATAATTCTACATAAAAGCATATCATTACTTTAACTGATTGATTGATGACTGGTATTTTTATTGAAACCAAGTGTAGCATGTAACAAAGTGCTATGCCACAGCTATAGATGCTGCCACCTTAAAATAAGCAACAACCTTAATATGTAGAATTGAGTAAACAGTCCTGTGACCAGTTCAACTATTGCCAGCCACAGTGTACAGTCCCAAAATAGTCACACAGACACACAAGCAGCTGCTATGGCAGAGCTCCATTTTCTGCCCTGTCAGTCCTGTGACACAGCTCGTCACTAATATTGTGCATCTTTGACCACAGAGACCATGGAGGGAACAGTTTGTCATTCAAGTCTGCATGAAGATGTAGTTTTCTAATCTCACAATTTCTTAATCATTGAAGGCCATTATGATAGTACAGCGTATGACAGTATGTAAGTATGGCACAGGTGTTACTGCCTTACTGATTTTTTTGCAGCTATAAAAATAAAAATATAATTTATCCACATGTAATGCTTTAAAACACAGAAGGGAAGACATTTTTCACGCAGCTTGTTCTAAAACCAACAAACTAACTGATGTTATACCTACATAAAACCAAAACAACAAGTGCTGTTACTTGTCCACATCTGTGTTTCTGATTTCCTTCATAGGAGTTGACTTCAAAATCAAGACAGTGGAGTTGAGAGGGAAGAAGATCAGACTACAGATATGGTGAGTAACTGGACACAAGTCCCTAGTTCCTTTATTCCCCTGCACGGTACATTTCCTGTTCTGGTCTGTCACCCTGCCGGCTGCTCTAACAAAGCTTCTGGTGTCTCGCTGGGTGCTGGGTAGGTCATGCATGTGCAATAAATTTCCTAAAAATCATTTATGTTTTCGATTGTCAAAACATGTTTTGTCAACCATTCCAGTGGGACTGTGACTTTAAACTTCATGTGGAACAGCACATGATCACACTCACTGTATTACAGAGATTAGAGGAGATTTTCATATTGTGATTATAGTGACCAAAATTACCACAGTTATCAGTATTATCATGGTTTTCTCAAAATGTGCTGAAAATGTTCAAAAAGTACTGTTATATACACAGAAATCATTTCACCAAGTTTGTTTTAAAACCTCTCAACAACTTCAAATGGCATGCCAGTGTTTTCATTGATGCAAAACAAACCCACGTTGGTGCTGCACCTTTGTCTGGGAGATTTTACTAACGTTTATGCTTGTCAGTATTTACTAGTACTACTAGTTTTCAAAGTGCAGTAATCAAACACCATTTTAATGATAATTAAAATGTGAAATGGTAATACTGTGGGAAATGTTATCACAGTTGATTGTGAAACCGATAATCAAACATGTTGTTGTCTAAAGGTTGCATTTCTGCAATTCTTGGGTACACCAGGTACTATTGTTATTACCTTTACGTCTACCATTTTTCACTGAATTTATTTGTATGCATGTGTGAAAACAGACACAATAATTAAAAATAATATTTTTACACAATTATACCTGATCCCACCTCTCATTTCAAGTGTTAATTACACTTGTAATGCAGTTAAAATGCAATACAATACAATGCAAGTAATAGTGATGTTCAGGTTGGTATCACTGTATGTGTATGTGTACAGCCAAGTTTGAATGTTTACTAAAAACTACTCTGTAGGGTAAAGCCAACTCCAATTTTCTTCTTTGTTTTTTCAGTCTGCACTAATCTGACACACCTGCAGAATTGATTGATATAGTCCAAAACAAGCACTTAACAGATTATTTTTAAAGTCCTAATAAAATATCAGTGGTGTTTTGATTTTGATTTAATTTGACAAGACAAAAATAATCCATCTTTTGTCCATTGATTAAATTATTTAATCGCATGACTGTCTGCAATTAATCGCACATTTTTTATTTGTTCAAAATGTACCTTAAAGGGTTTTTCAACTGTTTAAAGTGTAATTCAAATGTAACATTATTAAATCAAATACATTAATTAAAACAATGACAAATATTGTCCAGAAACCTTTAAAGGCACTGCATTTGGCATAAAAAAAACTCAAATAATAATATGACGAACCCAAGTCCGCCAGGCACAGATGAACATATTGACCTGCTCAATTTAACATTAAGGCCAAAACGCATTAAAACTTCTATAGAAAAGTCAATCGTAGCTTCTGTGGGACACTGCAAGCTTCAGATTTAAAATTCCAACACCATAGAACCAGCAGTATTTTAGGAAAAAGTCGCAATATATATGTATCCGTTTATTTATTTAGTATTATTGTTAATAGTATTTTATTTCTTTAATAAAATATTGTCCTCTGAGGAGAAAAATCCTCACCTTTATTCAGTTCAGTCTATACAATGATGAAATTGTGCGCGATATTCATGTTTCGTATTAAGGCAGCAGGATCACTTACATCAGTGTCACTCTAACAATTTACATCAGTGAGGATGTTTTAGACAACAGCAGACAGCAAACTGAAAACTGACACACACCGAGGAGATGAAGAGGAGAGACAGAGTCTGGACTCTTCATCATGACTTACAATAATGCAGCGTTTTGTGGAGGAGACGAGCATCTGTCAGTTTGGTCTTTGCAGCAACAGATATTTTAATCTGTAGAGTTTAAACCACAGAACTATACAGCAACATCAGGATTCATCATCAGTTACGTTTTTATATCGGTCGGTGCTTCACACACCCCTCCCTCCCTCCTCTCTACACCGCGTCCCTCTTCCCTCGCAGTTGTGATCAATCAGGATGAAGTAATTAAGTATTTAAAAGTACAAATCAGACTTGAAGTAAAAGAAAATCACACACCACAGATGTGTACAGTAACATTATGATTCATTATCATAAAAAGTTTTTATATTAAGTTGACACATCTGTCCATATTCACACGCTTTCTCTCTCTTTTTCTCTGCTGTGGTTCAGCCTTATTTGTACTTTTACCTGGTTTCAGGTGGAGCTGCAGCTCGATCAGCACTCGCTCATCTCCCTCCTCATATACTTCTGTTTCTTTGCATTGAGCCAGTTGTTTATACAGACAAGCCTGTTTACATTGTCGGGTGACAGGGAAGCTTGCTTTTGATTCAAACTATGAGTTAGGCCAGTACAACAGAATGTGCGTTGATCACGCGTCAAACAAATTAGTGGTGTCAAAAGAAATGTTAAGGTGTTATTAAAACGTTAACTTTGACAGTCCTAATCTTTTGTTATAATAACCTCATCAATCATTTCGTGATCCTTCATGCCAGTAAATGGTCAATTGTATAGCAACTGTGCACCAGAGACAAACAGTGTTATTGTCGCTTGATAATTTTTGTTGCACACCAGCTTTCTAGTGTATTATTTGAACTGTAAAAATCAGAGATGTTGGCAATGATTCAGAGATCTTGAACCGCCAGTATTGCTGCCCACCGGTGACAGGGAGGATATTTTTTCAGTGGTTTGATTTTGTCCTCTCCTTGTGTCTTGTGACTCTAACTTGGCCTTAATTATATTTAGAGAGCATCTAGTTTGATTAAAAAACTGAGTAACATGCCACAGATTACAGTTATGAAAGCTTTCTTTGAGTGTATGACTGCACTGATTGTGTCTGACAGTGCTGGGATAAAATGTGGGAACTCCATTGCTTATTTCAACAATACATCTGTCCTGTCCACTAACATTCCATCCACCCACCCACCTCCACATCCACCCTTTCTACCACTTCCCTCCCGTTTTACCCCCCCTCCACTTCCAACTCTCGGCCTGCCCATATCCAATGTCGGTCCTCAGTGTGTCTTGTCCCTTATGTCGACGTACTCACATCAAGCTCCATCATTGCTACACCCGGCCTCACCTAACCCTGCCATTGTGCTGCTGTGTCTCTGTCTGCTCTTCTGCTCATAAGCCTGACTGTGACTCACATGGGGAACAGGGAGAGACTAGCTGTCTAAAGGTACAGTAACACACTGTGAGTGGAGCTCCAACTGCTCATTATGCTGCTGACTCAAATATATCAGCTGAATCATAACGTCACCTAAAATTAATCCACTCATGCATTTAAAAATGTTTTTGCACCTTTAATTTTATTAATCACCCTATAATAGCTGCTATAGCTTTAAAAAGTCATTTTGAGTTAATGGTACACTTTACTTTTGGCATTCATAAGCATTATATAAACATTTAATAACAGGTTTATAACATAATGTAGTTGTAACCAGCTATAAGGACAGTTTTATTGAGGCGATAGTTTGGATTATTAGAAGAGGGGTTGTGTGAGGTATTTATCAATAATCAGTTTATTGCCAACAGTAGATTACAGTCGGCATGCTCTTAGAAGGAGCAGGAGCCCCAAAGCTAAACAACATACTGCAGTGGACAGTGTCAGCAGCAAAGCGTATTTAAGCCACCCAAAAAAGGTCCACTAAAAAAAGCAATATCAGTTTAAGTGTATGCTATATTTAGAATATTTTTATCACTTTACCTTGCCATCAGACAGCATTTTCTAACAGGAAGCCTCCGTTATGTAAGCCAAACATCGCTCTCTTGAAATCTACCAAACTCAATTGGCAAGATCAGTAATTTTACTTTGCAGAACACAGGAGTTGCTGATCTACCTGCCTCAGTCTGTTTGTTTGTGTCACTGTGTGATTTTGGTGAATGTGAGCTAACCTTTTAAAACACAGAAGCCAAACCAGCAACTTCCATGTTCTGTGAGGTAAAAACATGTGGGGTTTTTTGCCAAAGGAGTCTGGTTGAGCCAGAGAGTGATATTTAGCTTGTGTAGTGGCAGCTTCTCATCAAGCAAAGCTGCCCAACAGCAAGGTAAAGTGATGAAGATTTTCAAATATAGCATAGACTTAAACTGATGTTGATCGTTTTTCAATGGACTTTATTTAAGCACCTAAAATAGGTTTTGTTGCTGACCCAGTCCACAGCAGCAGATTGCTTAGTGTCCTGCACCAGGACTCTTGCTGCTTCTTCAAATTGGAGGTGTGCCAATCACAATCTACTACAGGTAATACACTTACTGTTGACCTCATACAACCCCACTTAAAATAATCCAAACCATCCCTTTAATCTGCAGTATTCTGAAGACCTGTTTTACTTTATTGTAACTGTCTTGTTTTTTACCAAATTTTCTTTTATCACCCGTTAATACAGTAGCTTTTCACTTGAGTGTCCACAGATACATTATTCAGCACTTACAAAGTCTTACAATTTTAGTGTGTTATAAACCTTTTATGAAATGTTTATATAGTGCTTATAAATCCTAAACATGGGATGTTAAAGTAAAGAGTTAATCATTTCATATTTGTTCATGGAGTGTCATCTTTCCTCATGTTATAAATGTCTCATTTTGGGACAAAACTATTCAGATCTTTATTTTGTTTTAGCTAGATCATGTGGATACCAGATCCAGCTCACACAAAGAGTGATTCAGTACTTTAAAATGATGTATGTATGATGTAATGATATACATACTAACAAAAATATATTTGACTTTGCATATATTGTTAGAATTATTGATTAATGACATGAAAATGATTATAACTTGTCACAAAACTGATACTTCCTCCTCTTGTTAATTGTTCTTAGTGTTTCTTTTTAAAGTATTGTCCTATTAGTAATAGTCATCTTTAGTGATTTTTTGTCTTGGATCAAAAATGTCTTGGGTCGAATCAGCCAATCAGCTGTTTGGTATTCCAAGATGTCTCTGTGACTCTGCACTGACCACGCAGACTTTAATTGTGTTGCTTTTCATTAATTTCCATCCAGGGACACTGCGGGCCAGGAGAGGTTCAACAGCATCACATCAGCCTACTACAGAAGTGCCAAGGGAATAGTGCTGGTGTATGATATCACAAAGCAGGAGACGTTTGACGACCTGCCCAAATGGATGAAGATGATCGACAAGGTAAAAAAAAAAAATGTCAGACTTCTGGAATTCTGTGGGCAGCTACATTTTTCTTAAAGATCTTAGTAGTTGAAATGACACTTTTCTTTGTTGTCCTTGTCTTCCCCTGCTATTATTATATGCCAGACATTTCAGAAAGTATGTGTTAAAACCCCACCCCTTTTCCCCTTCTCAATAACAAAAGTATTCCTTTTCAAAGTGGTATTATTCTTGTCCCACTGTGGCAAAGACAACCAGTGTTGTGTTGAAATCTGTTCCCCTATCAGTATGTGCTCCCCCTTACCTTAATTTGCTAACCATAATCTACCTCAACTAAAGAGGGCAACACTGCAGGAAACATGATTGGACGGGGGAACATAGTTGGAACACAATACTGGAACGCTTTCCTCAGAGTTAGACCCTAGCTCCAAAAAGAAAAGAACAGCAGTACTTTGGGACTAAGAGAAAAGAAGCATGTTTAAGCAACATGTTTAAGTAACTACTTTGTTCATTTATTTAGTCTGGAGACATCATTTTCCCGTGCCCAGTGGCAGACAGATGAGAGTGAGGCTTACAGAGAACCAGTCTACATGGATATTGTCATTATTCTATAACCATTACACTGTGCAATGAATACTTACTTGTCTGTTTCCACTGTAATCTCACTTGCTCTGGCAGCAGTTACAGGTAGAGGTGTTTTTAAGGTGTTATTTTTGTTTTTGCAGAAACACTCTTATTTATAGCTCAACGGATACCGCATTTTTGAGGCTGATATTGATTTTCCTCTTTTCAATTGTGACAAAGAAATGTACTGAGTAGACAGTAGAACATGTAGTCCCATGCAGCTTGTATTTGTTCATTTTGAAGTGGGTGGAATATGTGATGACTCCTGACTCTGTAACAACCATTTTTATGTTTACATTATTATTAAATATTCATTGCAAGTCGCCCTGAGCACCATGCAGAAATTATAAAAAAAATCTGTCCTCATAAACCTGTCATAGCCCTCTCACTGTCACTTTATAGGTAAATTCACAAGAATGCAAGTAATTTTTAAAAAATGAACATTCCCAAATCACACTGCATAAAATTGTTGACAAACCCAGGATAAGAAGGATACAGGATAAGAAGCTCACTGTGTAAGCTCTGTGAAGTCTCTATTTAATTACTGTATTATGGAACCAGTTTTCATGATGACAGTGTACTGAATAGATTTTATCACAGTAATCTGGTTTGACTTTTATGAAAAGGGAGGCTGATGATGTCCTGATGTTGTCTCTCCTCTCTGTTTTCTGTTTTGTGTCAGTACGCCTCAGAGGAAGCAGAGCTTCTCCTGGTTGGGAACAAGCTGGACTGCGAGACAGATCGTATCATCTCCAGACAGCAGGGAGAGAGGGTGTGTTCAACACACAAATGTTCCCATTCACCATTGTATGAAAAAAAAAAAAAAGTCTTGTTTCTATATATTAAAACAGATCAAAGTATCTAATGCAGTAGTGCAGACAGAAAGGTATTTATGTATACTGTAAGCAGAACATCATGACAGTCCACTCACAAACTGTAGCAGGAAATTTAAAATGTTGGGCAGATTTCAGTATGTCGGTGGATTGTCTCTGAATATGGACTTTCTCTACTTTAGAGACAGACACCGATGCTCTCCTGCAGACACTAACATTATGTGTAGCACATCAGCATGCAAATCCAAAACTTCCATTAAATCTAAAGGGGAGACATGAATTTCATGAATTTTCCAGCTGTTGAGGGAGTTTGTTCTGTTTTGTTCATCTGAATTTCAGATTCCATGTGGACTGATTCAGTTGTTCTTTGTTGACATTGAGCTAATTTTACTCTATTTGGGTTACAGTTTGCCTCTCGTATAAGTGGAATGCGCTTCTGCGAAGCTAGTGCCAAGGATAATTTCAATGTCGATGAGATCTTCCTGAAGCTTGTGGATGATATCCTTAGCAAGGTTTGTGTGTTATCAGTAGAACCTGATCAAAACTGTCGAAAAATTGACTTTGAAGTACTTCCTGGTGGAAAAACTATGTAATGATGACACTGTTTCTAAACAACATGTCTTCTGCACTTCTGTGCTGCAGTTTTTTGTCATTTATCAGCTTAAATTTTTGTCAGCCAATATTATCAGGTAATTCTTTGTAATGATTCTTTTCTACCAATTGAGGATTGTTCAGCTTTTGCACTCAGTGTGTTTCTGTTGATGTCAACTTAAGCACACTGCCTAAAAATGCAATGTATTAACCACATGTTCTCTGACTTGTCCTTTGTTCCTGATTCAACAGATGCCTCTGGAAGTTCCTAACAGGGAGCTTTCCAACAGCGTCCTGTCTCTGCAGCCTGAACCGGAAGTGCCTCCGGAGTTGCCGCCTCCCCGCATGCGCTGTTGCTGAGAGACAGTGTGGTTCCCTATCCAACACACACGCACGCGCACACACACACACACACACACACACACACACACACACACACACACACACACACACACACACACACACACACTCTTTCACATGCTCAGCATACATGCAGAGTGCCAATCTGGCCGCAAGAGGGCAGCAAACAGCAGCAGTTTGGAGTTATTGACTGCTGATGTAAGATACATGGACTCTCTTTAACAACCAGTATTATCTTCACTTGTTTCTTCTCCTGTTTTGTAACTGTACACTATGACAAGTACCACACTAACACTTAGGCCTGTTGAATCATCCACTTCCTACCACCCGTCTGTCTACACTTGACCCCAGACTACCTCATTCCTCAGACCGTTAGGATAGCTGTGCCCCGCAGGTGCCTTTGAGGTAGAGAGCCCTCTGGTAGCAGTTGCACATTTACAAGGAGGGGCAATTATTAAGGGCCTTACAGCTTGTTCTCTTCCTGTTTTCTTTCTTAAAAATAGTCCTCACACATACTGTACACTAAGTTTGACATTGTCTGAGTTGCACCGACGGTCTGGTATCTCTGCATTCTCTAGCTTACAGAAAAGGGATAATAATATCTCATATCTCTTTGGCTTAGTTTATATTCTGGGTCTTGGTACAGTAGTTTTATATTCTTATTACTAGGTTTTATTATCAAGTGAGGAGTTGACTTGAGGTAAACAAAAGCACATGATGTAAATATGGTGTGTTGCTGTAATGACTGGACAAGGTGCAGATTTTTGTGGCCAACAGAAGGTGGTTGTGTGGTGGTGATCATATCAGTTTGTATTCATTTGCCTTAAGGTATTTAAGTGGCTGGAACAGCTCATTTCACATAAATTGAAATTGTATAAATTGTAAAATTTTGCACTACAATCCATCTCACTTAGTTAAGCTGACATGCAGTAGAGGAAAGTACACGACTTGCACCTTTAGAGCTAGAGAAGATCAATGTTGACTCAGTAGTGGCCGCTCTCTTCCACAACCTGTCGAAGTGGGATGGTGATGCAAGGAGAGATGGGTAATGTAGTTTTTGAGGGATTGGTGTTTTCACAGGGGCATTCTCCATGTGTGTTGCTGGCTTTTTAGAGGAAATAGAGATGTTAAATAGCTAGTACACATACCTACATACACACATGGGTTTAGCCTTTGTTTTGGTTTTGTTACTAATATTGCATTTTGTTTTTGATGTTTTTCCTCTGAATTCAGATACAACTTAGAGAGGAATGTCTGAGCCTCCCTTTTTGGGAGAAAAGTGCAGTGCAGGAAGGTTTGGTTTGTATTTGAATGACTCAGGAAACTTGGATCGGCTCATATCTGCTCATTTTGACAGGCTTTTATTGCAGACTTGATTTGTTTCATAATAAATATATACAGAAACTTACTGATAAAAATCGTGCTTGAAGGGAACTTTTTTAGAGGAGGAACACAATTTTGAATTTATGATTTGGCAGTTTGTTACAGACCAGTATGGAGATATCCCATTACTTGCACATTTTCAAAGAAATTAGGCAATGCATGTTAAGCCCTCCTGTGTTCATAGATATTAAAGGGATATCTCAGATTATTTGATGTATGAGGCACTTAACCATATGCTGGTCGGCACACCCCCAGTTTGGAGAAGCAATATCAGTTTAAGTGTACGCTTTATTTAAAATATTTTTATTGCTTTACAACATTTTCCAACAGTCGTTATGCAAGCCAAATATCACACTGTACATACTAATCAGCAATCTGCTGCCTCGATCTTTTAGTTTGTTTGTGTTGTTGTGTAACTTTGGTGAATCCAAACTATCCTTTTAAAACACAGAAGTCACAAAACAAGCAAACTAACCGATTGAGGCAGCAGTAAGCTAGCGACTCCTGTGTTCTGCAAGGTAAAATTAGTGATTTCACCTATGGAGTCTGGTTGGTTTGGACAGAGTGATACTTGTATAGTGATTGATTGCCATCCAAAAAGACTGTCTGATGGCAAGATAAAATGGTGAAAATATTCTAAATATACACATATTCAAACTCAAATATACACTCAAACTGATGCTGATTTTTTTTTTAATGGCTAAACTACCTTTTGTTGCTGACCTTGCAGTACGTTGCTTAGCTTCCGAGCTGGTACTCCTGTTGCTTCTCCAAACTGGGGGCGTGTCAGATGTCTTTTACTGTAGGTATGACACTGATTGTGGATAAATACCTCATACAACCCCTCTTCAAATAATGAACTATCCTTTTAATCATTTAATTCTTCCGTCTTTTTTTGCTAAATTAATGCAATATTAGCAATGTAGCATTGTGAGTGTTTCTGTTTTTGTTTTTACATGTTGAAGTAAAAGCCCGTGTCTGAGGGTGAGGAAGGAAAGCCCATTCAAAGGACCTGATTTAAAATTGCTTAAACTGACTTGCTATTGGTTAATTTTACTTTTTTGTTTAAGTTTTATGTTATCGTCAAGCTTTTATGGACTTAAAACGGCACATTATATATTCAAACAAATGAATAGTTTCATACCAAAATAAAAATGTTGAAATGCGAGACCTTGGCTAACAAAACAGTAACTGACATCCAAGCACATCTTGCAATAAGATTTTCAGCCAGCAAACAACACGTTCATACAAATTATCGGCAACTTTATCACTTGTGTTTTCAAATGATAAGCATCTTTTGATATTTGTTTGTTTGGTGTCAAACCTTTCATTTGTCCCCCCTAACTTTTAGCATTTGGCACTAACCCTGTGGTCTTTGTTTTAATAGCCAAGCCTTATACTACTCAGTGTTTTAAATATACATTTTAAAACAATGCTTTTATTTGAAATGTGTATCCTTTAAGATGGAAGACTGTACTTTGTATTAAACCTGTTATAAGTCTTTGAGAAGTTTTGGCATGTTTAAAGCAGAGTTGTGATATTTATAACTTGTGGCATTCTTGAACTAATGAAATGCAATTAAAGATATCTATATTTATTACCAGATTATTGTCTTGATATTTTTTACTGTGTGATGGTGTGTATTTTTCCTGAAGAAGGATCTGTGGCATCTCAGGGGTTCTTGAGTAGATTCCAGGAACTCCAAAATGATAATTTGCTTAATTTTAATCCCTTTTCTTTCACTCCAGAGATTTTGCAAGGGCATCCTCAACAGGCTCAGTCGTCTGCAAGCATGGATGGGGTGAAGTTCACCACCATTTTGAAATAGCTGAACAGTTTAAGAACATCTCTCAACACAATTTCAGGGAATTTAGGAGTATCATCATCTACAATCCAGAATATCATTGAAACATTCTGGAGAAATCTGCATGGGTAGGGGCTGGGGCCAGAAACCAACAGTGAATGCCCCACAGGCAGCACTATGTAAAAACAGACAGGATTGTATAAAGGATACTACATGGGCTTGGGAACACTTTGGAAAACCTTTGTTGGCCCCAAGCGAATCTGAGATGAACTGAAAGAAAGTGGAAAACTGTGCTGCAGTCTGATGAGTCTACTTTTTTTTATTTTTTTATTTGGAAATCATCATCTTTTCCTCTGGACTAAAGAGGAAAAGGACCATCCAGATTGTGACCAGCACTAACTTCAAAAAGCCAGCATCTGCGATGGGATGGGGGTGTTAGTGCCCATGGCATCATGGGTAACTGTCACATCTGTGAAGGCCCCCATTAATGCTAAAAGGTACATGCAGGTTTTGGAGCAACATATGCTGCCATCCAGACAATGTCTTTTTCAGAGGCCTCCCTGCTTATGTCAGTAAGACAATGTCAAGACACATTCTGCACTGCGGCTTCACAGCAAAACAGTTCACGTAGTAGACTGACCTGCCTGCAGTCCAGACCTGTCTCCCATTGAAAATGTGCAGTGCATTATGGAGCATAAAATACAACAACAGAGACCCTCAACTGTTGAGCATGTTAAGTTATATAGCAAGCAAGAATGAGAAAGAATTTCACTTTCAAAACTTCAACAATTATTGTCCCCATTTCCAGTGTTGTTAAAAGTTCCAGTTTCTTTTTTGTTGTTGTTGTTGTTTTTGTTTGGATTTTACCCTATGACCTGTGTAATCATTGATGAATTGATTGAGAGAAATGATTCTCCAATTTTAATTTACTCGTCAATTATAAACATCACAACATGTTTTGATAAATTGTGAATAATTTGACTTTTTTCAGGAAAAAAATGCATGAACATCCCCTCCAGCTTCTCCGATGCGATGATTTGCTTTTCTTTGTCATATTAAATTATCTTTGAATTTTTATGTTTGTGTCCTTCCAAAAGGAGGACCTGTGGTGGAGTCCTTGAGTGGATTGGCTTTATGTCATCACCTTGCCTCCTGGGTATCTGGCTCTCTTCTTTGTGTAGGATTTTCCACAGAAAGAGGTGAGCATTGATACCTCCTGAATCCATCTTTGCACCCAAGGTGACATCTTCAAAATAGTTATCTTTTTTAAAATAGTCCTAAATTCAAACAAACTAATTTAAAGCAAAGAAAACCTGCAAAACTTTTTTAAAAAAACATTTTAGAAACTGGGACCAGCAGGGTTTGGGCATTTTTCCTTAGGAAATGACTATGATTTTGCTGCTTTTCTTTGTCATACTTGATGAACTGATTATCTTTGAGTTTTCGTCTTTGTGTCTTTTGTGTCTTACATGTGGATTGTTACATGTGGAGTCTGTTTGCACTGTCTTTATACATTTCACATTTTTTAACTATGTGTGGACTTTTTTTTAAGCTTGCACTGTTTTACACATCTCACACCTCATATTGTGTTGATGTGTATTTTTTATTACACTTTTTTTTTTTTTTTAACTTTCTGCAGATTTTATACTTTATTATGCCTGTTGATGCACCCTCTCACATTATTGTTAGTACTGTGAATGTCATTCTTTTTTTACCGTATTACCTAGTTTTCCATTATTTATTATCCTTTTCTTCACTGCCTTATTTTTCTCTGCTGCTGTGACTGAAATTTTCCCACTGGGAGAAATAAAGGACAAGCTACCTATTTATCCGAAAGGATGATCTATGGCATCCCAGGGTTCCTAGAGTGGATTCCAGGAGTACCACCATGATATTTCGCCTAATTTCAGTGCCCTGTCTTTCACTACAGAGCTTCAAATCATTTTGTAGCATCAAGATTTTGCAGAAGTGTTGCTGGATTATTATGGAACATTTAGATTGGGGTCTTGTATAAAAGCATTGATTTGAGGATATGATTTAGAGAAATTGATTTTTCATATAAATAGGTGTGTATTTCATCTCCTTGGCACCTCATGTGAAGGTGGTCAGTAGCCAATAGTGTGTGTGTCATTAGGGCATGCGCACCAAAGCGTGTCAGACCTGGTCCCAGAGAAAACAAGGGGTGTGCTTGGGCTCTTGTGAGGCAGCAGCGCATGCGCCCCGCAGAAAATCACGGGCGTCGAGGCTCACACCGCAGCGATTGCAGATCTTACATGTCAGATAGGAGGGAGTGGGAAGGGGTACGAGACGCGGGGGCCCAGCAGCACTCACAGCCCGGTGTAAGAGAGGGATGGAGAGCCGATCTGCGGAAGACGAGGAGGACTGACTATTTTCTACAACTTGAGCCTGACGAGCCCTGTCTGCAGATGCAGCCTGTCTGTCATCCCATCCGTCCCAGTAATCCCTGTTTTATTGCAGCGTTTCCTCCGAGGGGGCTACAGGCAGAGGGGACTACAATGACAACCTGGTGAATGCAGACGAGATGGAGTAAAAACATCCAGCACGGCGCAGGATGTGCATCCCCAACCCGACAAGGAAGAAGGTAGAGAAAGCTGGCTGTTTTCCTGGTGTCGCATGTCAGAGATTTTCCGCGGTGTTGTGGATTGATCGTTTGCTTCATCACCCTCCTGCTGCCGGTGTCGGTGTATAATGGAGAGCTCCAATGGCTCTGGCAGCGACACCAAACCGCAGAACCACCAGTTGGAGAAGAAGAGACTGAACCGAGCGCCTTCCCCGGCCAGACCTTTCCTCAAGGATGTGCACTCCCGCTCCACCAAACCACCTGCCATCGTCCCCAAATCCCCCAAACTCAACAAGCAGCAGCAGCAGGCTGCCTCACTGCCCCTGGCCCATCCGAACCGCAGCTCCAGACGCAACGCCACCGGGTCCAAAGAGAAACTAGCCACGGCCAAAAGTAACACCAAGTCTTCTGTGGCCAAAAAACCCACAAAGGTGCCCCAGCATGCAGCAGCCGAGCCCAAAGCCGCCAGCATCAAACACACGGACAGCAGCACCAGCAGTCCGATCCTCGCCAAGAGCAAGAAGGGGAAACTAGCCTCGGGCTCCCCGGGCCCTCTTAGCCATGGATCCCCGATCCGCGTACCTACCGGAGCGCCTCTCGGCCGGGTCAGCCAGACCGACAGCAGCTCAGACCTGTCAGACTGTCCGTCCGAGCCGCTGTCGGACGAGCAGAGGCTGGCACCGGCCGCTAGTAGCGATGCCGAGTCGGGTACCGGCTCCAGTGACCGGGATCAGCTGGGAGCAGATAATCCGAGCGGAGCGGCTGCAGATGCTCCGCTGCGCACAACAACCGAGGCTTCCTCCGCCAAGGGAAGCATGTCTCAGGCTCAGCCCGCTCCGGGGATGCACGGAGAGAAACACAAGCAGGAGAAACCTTCATCCAGCGCACAATTCAGACTGCCAGGCACCAAGGATGCGACCGAGGAGGACCTGCTGCGGGAGGTGGAAGATTTGAGATCTGAAAACGACTACCTCAAGGTACGGCGATGCTTTCTCTGCAAGTAACAGGGCAGATAAACGTGCACACTATGCTTATTTGTTGCAGAGGCTTTACAGTCGAGTCAAATTTTATTTTTATAGCTCAGTATTACAAATTACAGTTTGTCTCTGGGAGCTTTACGATCTGTACAGTGTGCAGCACCCTCTGACATTTAAGCCCTCGACTGGGTAAGGAATCCCCACAAAATCTCTTTAACAGGGAAATACATTCATATAAACCCCTAATTCAACATTAACATTTTAAAAGACTTCACATTTTGTTTGTTGGTTCATTTAATCTCTCATCCATATGAAGCTGTTTCCCAAAGAGGACCCACAACTGTCCCCTCACAGGACAGTCAACTTCAATCCCTGCCATCATGCCAACAAGACATTTGAAGATGTCATCTTGGGCTTTGAGAAACATATTTTGCCATTTTCTGACATTTTACGGCTCAAACAACTAGTAACTGCAGCAAGAAAGTGGCAATTGTGGCTGCAACTAATACAGTAATTATTTGCAACTATACTTATGATCAATTTGGGTCATCACCCTTTACTGGGTAAGAGAAAAACCCTTCAACAGGGAAATATGTTCATAAACACTTAATTTAAAAGTATAAGACTCATTTTTATTGTTGGTCCATTTAATCTCTTTTCCAAAAGCAGCTGTTTTCCAAAGATGACCCTCTTTACAGGATAGTCTCAGGTTCAGTACCCACAATCATGCCAACAAGACATTTCAGGATGTCATCTTGGGCTTTGTGGATATAAGACATTTGAGAATATAGTGATAAGAATATAGTGTCAATATTTTCACCATTTTATGGACCAAACAACAAATGATTGCACTAAGAAACTTGTTTTAGGGGCTGCAACTAATAATTATTTGGAACTATTCTTATTGTTCAATCAAGTTTAGTCTTCACCCTCAGTTACCCCCAAATAACTCTTTCAACAGGGACATGTATTTGTAGAAACACCCAAATTCGAAAATAACATTTAAAAAGACTTATCTTTATTGGTGGTTCATTTAATCTTTATAGTCCAGAAGCAGTGGTTCTCCAAAGAGAACCCAAAACTGTCTCTTCTCAGATTCAATCCCCACCATCACCTGTTTTTGAAGTGTCCTTGAGCAACTTCCACCTGCTCACCGAATGAAAGCCTGATCTGAATGTATAATTTATTATAATCTGAACACATCTCCTTTAATGCCCAGCTGTCATCCCCATGAAGTCCTCGTGTCGATTCTCCATCCATCATGTTGT
Source organism: Lutjanus erythropterus (assembly GCF_056507025.1). NCBI lineage: Eukaryota > Metazoa > Chordata > Actinopteri > Lutjaniformes > Lutjanidae > Lutjanus > Lutjanus erythropterus. The sequence goes on from NC_139328.1 coordinate 17,776,691, forward strand.
CTTTTGTAACCTTCCCGGGCTTCCCCGTGGATGTGACCTTTATTGATGGGACTTTTATTGATAGTAGCTTCACCCTGGCGTGTCCTTAGACTTACACTTCTTTGATATTGTTACTGTCAAAGTCTATTTTAACAGAAAGACTCAACATTTTGAGCCCCTTCTGTTTGCATGTGGGACACAGGAAGAAAGAAGGACAGATTGTCTTCGGGGATACACAGTAGTTATTTTAACAAAGTGTTTTGTTTGCCAACATTTTATTGCTGTATTTTACGTATAATACATAACGATCCTGCTTAAAGATCATGCGGAGTGCCTCCTCCCCCTCTTCTTTATAAGTAGGCTATCCCCTGTAAGTTGGGGAGGGGAGGCAAACAGATAATGCGGCAAACAATATTGCAGTTTTTCTTTTTTTTTTCAGATGGGTTACAGACAGGTTTATTTGCATGTTACTCTGAGTATTATTTCAAACTTGATCACGCATGTCTGTCTCTCTCTCGCTTGCTGGAAACACAAGAGAGTTAATCAGCTTTACTGGCTCTGGCTGTAATGGCTTTATCCCACAGGACTTGATAACAGTCAGATGTCCCATGTGTGTTGGGTTCAAACGCCCTCCTGCCTGGCTGTCAGTCTGCCAGCTGGGACTCTGAGGTGGACTCTTCTACCTCCCCCACCCACCATGCCCCAAAATATCTGGGAGTCCCCACACCACCGCTGCATCTGCTGCTCATAGAAAAACATGCTTATCACATTTATTTTATTTTGACACCATGTTTTATTCTAGAATAAAATTTCCTGTGTTTATGCTTCTGTTGGTTGCATGAAAAGTAGATCTGTAATGATTAATCAATTAGCTGTCGATTATTAAATTAACCACCAACTATTTTGATAATTGATTAATTGTGTTGAATATTTTTTTAAAGAAAAAATAACCAAATTCTCTGATTTGAGCCTCTCAAATGTAAATCTTTTCTGGTTTTCTCTAGGTCAGTAAACTGAATATCTTTGGGTTGTGTGGCCAAAACAATACATTTGAGGATGTAGTGCTCAATAGTTTCACCATTTTCTAATGTGTGAATCAAGAAAACTGTCAAAAAACTTAATCAATTATGAAAATGATCATTAGTTTCAGCCCAGATGAAAAGAAGAGCAAATGAAAAGACCAGTGGTATTGTGTTTACACAGTTGCACCAAGAAACTGATCTTTGGGGCTGCAACCACATTTATATGCAAGTTTTCTGATATTTGATCAATCAGTTCAAGTCATCAGTCAAGCAAAAGTACATTATATTTGCTGCCAGCTTCTCACTCATAAAGATTTGCTGTTTTTCTCTATTTAATGTGACTGTAAATTGAATATTGAATAGAAAACATTTGTCACCCTCTGATCTGTGAGTTTGTGATTACAGCTGAAAGTAACAATTATTGTCATTGTTGATAAAACTGTCAGTTATTTTTTCAGTTAATTGATGAATTGTTTGGTCCATAAAATGTCAGACAATAGTGAAAAATGTTGATCAGAGTTTCCCAAAGCCCAAAAGAACTTCCTAACATATTTTGTTTTGTCCACAACACAAAGATATTCCTTTTGTGGTCATTTAAGAATGAATCTACTATCACAATAGTTGACAATTAATTTAATAGACAACTAATTGATTTATCTTTGCAGCTCTACTTGTGATGGGTATTTCTAACATTTAATAATAAAACAATTAATCAGTTAGTTTTTTAAGTTTATTTGAGTCACCATTATCCACTAACCAGATAACAACTACTCTTCCTGGAGTCAACACAAGTAAATATTACATCACACATCAAAGCAATTAAAAATCAAAAAGAACAACAGTAAACAACAAAAATTAAAACACAAACATCAACACCAATAAAACTATGAATGATGATAATAATAATTGCAATAAATAGCTACATTATATCTTAATAAAACAACTGGTATCGTTCAAAAGTCATAGTAGCACCACTAAAAACAATGTATAAAGTGAGATAATAAAATGAAATTAAACTGAAAAAATAACCGCTGTGTTAATTATTATTATTGATTAATTTGCTAAATGCTTTTTGATTGATAGAGCAGTTGCATGGTGTGTAAAGATTGGTAAATGTCCCTCACAAGTTCCCAGAGCCCAAAGTGACATCTTTAAAACACTTGTTTTTCAGAAAAGTAGACCTACACTCAAATTATATTTATTTTCTTATCTTATAAAACAAAGAAAAGCAACAAAGCTTCACATTTTAGAAGCTGGAATCTGCACGTTTTTTTTTTTTTTAGCATTAATTCCTTGAAAAATAACTTAAATGGTTAATTAATTATCAAAATGGTTGCTGCTTCAATTATCTCTCAAACAAGCAAGCAATTAATCAACTTAACATCTCATTTCTAGTGATTTTTTAAAGCCTGTGTCTCCAGCTTAGTTAATTATTGATGAGCTGATCGAGAGAAAATGTATTATACATTTTTTTATTTTATTTTATTATAAACATGACAGTATATATATATATCTTGATAAGTGATCAAATGTTAAAGACATTTTTCATGCAAAAATGTCTGCAGTTGCTGTGTCTGGCTTCTCAAATTTAAGAGATTTGCAGCTTTTCTTTGTCATGCTTTTAATTTTGGACTGTTGGTTGATGAAAACAAGCGCTTCCTGGAAGAAAAGATTGATTGATTAATTGAGAAAAGAATCAGCAAACAAATCAATAATCATTAGTTTCAGTCCTTCCTGTGCCATGCTCTGAATGAAGTTGGAATTCAGGAGCAAAACTATTAGTTTTCTAATTAATTACAGCAGCTGCTCAGTCAAGATATCCACAGTTAACACCCTTAAAGCGATGACTAAGAACTGGTGATGACTCGCTGTTCACGCTCTCCATAACCATCAGTGTTATTGTCTAAATGTACCTGCTCCCAGGATGCTGTTCTGCCTCTGGCCCTGCTTTTAACCTGGCCATCGATTGGATCAACCCTGTGCGAGGTCATTAGCTCCTTCCTCCAGGGCCCTCCTCAGATAACAATGGGCTCTGTGCTTTTCCAAATGAGGATAGATTTAGTTTTCATTAATTGACACACTCCTCCCTTCAGCTGCATCCCACTGTCTTTTCATCAGGTGCCCGTCAAACCGGTGGAATATCCGTCCCAGGGGAAATCTACTGAGCAAACTGATTCCTCAGAATGGAGACAAACTTATACCCTCGAGGTTACTAAACAAACTATCGTAGTACTACAAATAAATCTCTCTCTTTTAACCTTGATTCAAGGCTGGGTTTTTTGATGTTGATGGGAGATGGGGAATATGAATACGTCCAATCCAAGAGATAAGATGCTTAGAGCCAGCTAGTGATGTTACATCATCAGCACTAAGAGTACTTGCATTAGTGGAACTCGTATGTAATCATATGAAAGTATTAGCACAATCTACAAAGGTATATTATAATGCGCCTCCTTTATAATAGATTTATGCCTAAAATGCCTAAAAGTTCTTTTAAGTTATGTTGTTGCATTGCAAAAATGTAAGAACCTTATATTACCTTACCTCACCATTACTGTTATTCAGTCCCTCCAGCATTTCCCAAATCCCTGATTTTACAGCAGCTTTTCAAAAAATTTGTGATTTATGTTGTGATGTTTTTAAGCATCTTTTTGCAATGAAAATTGGAAGAGCAAGTGAAAATTGCCAAAAAGTTACTCTTACAATTACAGTTACTTTACAATTAATTAAAAACTAAAGGCAACTTGTTCTAGTGAGTATAAAAAACGCACTTCTCCAAGTAACATTACAACTCTACAGCTCTACAAAGATTTCTGTTGCCACAGAACTGGACAGTATAGTAGTATAGTAGTGTATTCCCTGTAAACAAAAACCCAAGTCATTACCTTTGACCTTTACACACTTGCTGCTGTTTTGCAAAGCAAAATGAAGACATTAAAACAGCATAAACATGAGAGTCAGCAAAATTTGCTGCAGTGTTTTACTGAATGACTGGTGTGAAGAAAAAAAATTCTGGCACAAATGTTGGATATCTGCTCAGCTCTGTATTCCTGTGTGTGTCCCTCAGGATGAAGTGGACGAGCTGCGGGCGGAGATGGAGGAGATGCGGGACAGCTACCTGGAGGAGGAGGTCTACCAGCTGCAGGAACTACGGAGGGAACTGGACCGCTCCAACAAGAACTGCCGTATCCTGCAATACCGCTTGCGAAAGGCTGAGCAGAAGAGCCTGCGGGTCGCACAGACCGGCCATGTGGACGGAGAGCTGCTCCGAAGTCTGGAGCAAGACTTGAAGGTCTGTGAGAGTCTGCCGATGTCTGTGTTTGTGCTTGTGTCTTTGTATTGACCTTCAATCAGTGCTTTTATTCAGTGTTTTTAGATTTTACAATTTTCATGGCAGAATATTGCATTTCTCCAGAACTTTATCACTGCAACCAGTTCAAGCTTTGAAACAGAATCATAAAGACATTAAAGGTATCTGCTGAACCCAAACTAATGAAATATATATATTCTTAACTTGGTTAGAAACTTCTAAAGTATTGACCCACAGAACTTTTTTTTAGTGGTAGGAAAACCATAGGGCACAGCATGACCCTCAGTGGATTACTGATTTGCAATAATTCCACCTTAAATATTAAATTAACAACTAAATTCTCTGACTTCAGCTAACAACTGTTTTAATATTTCTTAGATTTATCCCTTAGTCATGCCAAAAGTAGCAAATATCCAATACAAGTTCCTAGAGACCGGAGTGACGTGTTAAAAAAAATGCTTGTTTTGTTTGATATTCAATTTACAGTTATTGACTAATCATTTCAGCACTACACCGTTAATTAAGTAGCCACATCAGCTGTGGATGACAGGATTGTGGATTTATTCAGTGATTTTTAACACAGATATATGCTTGATAAATTAGTCTATCCCAGGTGTGCATTTACATTCAGCTTTGCAATTATTTGGACAGTGACACCAGTTTTATTATTTTGGCTGTGTGCACCACCACACTGGATTTGAAATACAACACTTTCAGTCCAGTCTTTCAACTTAAATTTAAGGAGCCAGTGTGTAAGAATTATGGGGATTTATTGGCAGAATATGGCAGAAATGGAACATAATATTCATAAGCATGTTTTCATTTGTGTATGCTCAGCTTAAAATAAGAATCATTTTGTTTTTGTTGGCCTGTTTATGTCTACAGAAGGAGTGGGCCCTCTTCCACAGAGGCTGCCATGTTTCTACTGTAGCTCAGAACAGACAAACTAAACACTGGGTCTACAGCCGTTGAAGGCCAACTTAGGTTAGAGGTAGACAGAGATATTTTTTTTTTCTATCTGTATTTGTTCAACCAACAAAATTATCTGTCTCTGTATTCGAATAGAAGACTGGAAGTAGGTGTGGTTAATACTGGAAGATATATTACATCGGGCAAATGATTGTTTTCTGATCTAATATTCATTGGCAATGCAATTGTTGTGCTGTCAACGAACCAAAGTGTTTTAATTTTGGCATATAATTGATTATGACATAAGTCCACATCCTCATATTATACTTTTCAACTATATCTCTTTTTAGTTTTAGCTAAACTAAGTTTTTGAACTGTCTGAAGCCCACCACCACATCCTCTTTAACTAGGGGATATCGAAAATCAGAAAGGAAAAAAAAAATTATAAATCAAAAGATTATGTTCTGCTTTAGAAATAGAGACTCTACAGATACAAGTACAAGTGTATAAAACATCCTTCAGTAGAATAATCTTGGTGCATTAAATTGATTAGGGTAGGTGCAACTTTCTTAACTATGCTGAGGTAATCCTGGAGCTGACTTTTTGCAAATAATAGTGAACAGCAAAATATCCGTTTCCATCACAGTATTTGTGTTTTCTCGAATAACGTAAATTAGGATTTGGGTGTATCTCTACTGTACTGTAAGTTCTCCTACACACTTGGCATGTTTTCTTTATAAACGTATGGTTCTTGCTTTCTCTCTCCTCTTGTGACCTGGAAATCATTCCCCCTCTGCAATCAAAATTTTCCAATTCCTTAAAAGCACCTTGAGGAGATGAGGAGAGAGGGGGCTTCTGAAGAAGCTTAGAACAAAGAAACACAGGTGTATCCTGTGGCGTTACATATAAATGCCGCACCTAAGTAACTGGTACTATGGAACTAAGGATTTCCCATTTGGCAGCTTTGGCTCCTCCATCTTCACGTTTCATCCTCGCATCTCTCTCTCACTGGGAGGAGCTAAGACAGGAAGAAGAGTGAAGGAAGTGAGGAGACATCTTAGTATAATGAAAAGGGGAGGGTGAGGTACAATGAGGGGTATCCAGTTGGTTGCAGTCTACAACTTTACTGCTATATGCCACTAAATACTACACATGGGTTCTTTAAGGGTATTGACAGCAATATTTTGTGAATTGTCCAGAAATTATGACTATTTTATACATAGATCCCATATTTAAGGTAGCAAAAGTAATCAGACAAATTAATTGTCAAATTAAAGCTGAAAATCTTGTATTATATATATTGTTATTTTTCAAATCCACTGTGATGGTGTACAGAGACAATGAACTGACTGTATGTGTGCTTGTGTTCAGATGTGAGCTCATATATGAATAAATAAGTGGTGTATCATGTGTGTTAAAGGCACATATATAAACTATTCATATACCCATTTGGTATTATCTGTTTGAACTGCATGTGTTTGTTCTTGAACACATCTGTCCCCGTGATCTCAGGTGGCCAAAGACGTGTCGGTGCGTTTGCACAACGAGCTGGAGAGCGTGGAGGACAAACGCAGCAGAGCCGAGGATGAGAACGAGCTGCTCAGACAAAAGATCATCGAAGTGGAGATCTCCAAACAGGCGCTGCACAACGAGCTGGAGAGGACCAAAGAGGTGAGAGGATAATAACAGACAGGTTTTTTGATTCAAGGCTGCTGCAGGGCATGGGAAAACATTTGCTTTCATGTGTCAGTAGCTGTTAATTGTTGATCAGAGCAACACAAATCCAAAGAATTCTGAGATATACACAGAAATAACATGTTGAGAGTCTGTTTGGTCCTTTGGTGAATGAATGATGAGACCATTAGAGTGTGTTGAGAGTGAGTTGTAGTTGTCGTCACAAAAAACAGTGGAAATGACAACTGTGGTGGTTGTAAGTATAAAAAACAGTGTTGGTGGCTGAGCTGTTTGTGCAGGATGAAAGTCCAGCCTCATCAGTGTTGTGGCCTCTTTGCTACCTGCTTATAAATGAGGGGAAATCTCGGTTAACGTGATGATGTTGCTGATCAATGCCTGATGGGCAGGGGTCTGATCAGCAGGGTCAGTGCAGTGAATTAATTTCATCAATCACTTAACTGCTCTGTGACAGCCGTTTCAAAACTACTACTTTGTGCAATCATGCACAGACTATCTGAGCATGCATATTGTTTTAGTTTTAATACAGGAAAATGAAGCTTAATTCTGGTAGAATATTTGCAGCAGAAATGGCGAGTTAGATGCGTCCACACTTTAAAACTCTTCGGCGCTACAAGAATACTACTGATGTTGAGATAGTGCTACAGCACCACTCAATACTACCTGAGGTTGCAACCACCCTCCAGGCCAAAAAACGAAATCCAAGGTCAGTTCCCATAAACGTCTGTCTGGAAAGAAGTTCAACACCCTCTTCTAGCCATGAGGGATTTGTGAATTCAGCTGGTCAAAACCAGGTCTTTTACTGTCATTTTTTGTTTTTTCTTAGCAGTGTAAACAGTGGTCTCTCGGTGGCCTGTGTTTGCTTGGTTTTTACTTCCTTTATTTACAGTCTTATGGCAGTGCCAGTGCATGTCTTAGCTACTGAAGGCATGTCATATATTTTTATTTTCAGAATATGTCAGGCTACTCAGAAATCAGCTGGTCATGAGTGGTACAAGGAAACAGGGTGATTTATTTATCATTTACAACAAGGTTGTATAATGAGATTTCAGTGTAGTCCCCTCTTTGATTGATTGACTGGAAATGGTTGAAGAGAAAATAAAAACGTAAAACTAAGTCATTCAGAAGGTGAAGTGCTGAGGATGAATTGAACAGTGTCACAGCCTGAGGGAAGAAGCTGCTCTTCAGTCTGGTGGGACAGCAGTGGATACTTCTGCATCTGCTGACTGATGGCAGCGGGGTTAACGGGCTTTGGCTGGGGTGGGTGTTGTCTTATATCCTTTGGGCTCTGCACAGACACCTTATCTCACCAATGTCACTGATGCTTGGTGGGTGAGTACTAACGGTGGTCTGGGCGGTTTTATTGCTGGACTGTTTTTTTTTTCCAGTCCCAGGCCATGCACATCCCATGATGTCAGTTTGTGATGTTTCCAGCCAGGAAGCTTTCAGTTGTTCCTTTGTAGAGGTTGACAAGAACATGGCACAGAAATTTTGCCTTCTTAAGTTTCCTTAAGAAATACAGCTTGTAGTTTCTGAGCCTTCTTTGCCAGGGTGGAAATGTGTGATGTCCATGACAGGTTCTCTGTGATGTTGATTCCCAGGAGCCTAAAACTCCACCTCAGTTCCACTGATAGAATATATGATCCTGGACACTTTTAATGAAAAAAGATAAATGCTCTTTAATATTTTTTTTTCTTTGTGCCTGTAAATCCCTTTCAACACACAGTGAATGCAGGGTATAACGTTAATGTTTTTCAGAAGTCTACTTGCCTGAAGTCAATCTATACTTGCTCTTATACAAATTGTTTTATTTTATTAGCGGTTATCAAATAATACCTTCGACAAGCCATGTCAGTGTGGCACTGTGTCCTTAAGTCGGCCCCATTCTTCTGACGACACATGAGGCAACACATCATTAGGTCCACAATGAAAAATTGTTTATTAATTGATTATTAAATTAATCAAGGACTATTTTGATAATTGATTAATCAGTTTGAGTAATTTTTTAAGGAATAGACTTTGAATTTGATCTGATTTCAGCTCCTTAAATGTGAATATTTGTTGATTTCTTTACTCCTCTTTGACAATAAATGGAATATCTTTTAGTTGAGGACGTCTTCTTAGACTTTGGGAAACACTGATTGACATTTTTCACAGTTTTCTGACATTTGGAAACAACAATTACTCGACTGAGTGAGAAAATAATCAACTGATTAATCAGCTATGAAAATAATCATTTTTTGCAGCCCTAGCCGTTATAGATTTTTTTTTTACAGCACTGAATAACATTGGCAACATATTTTGACTTCAATTCACAGGCAGAAAAAGCTTCACTATATGGTCGTATATGTTATTTTAGGCTTACATGGGTGCTGCCATTGTTGTGTGACACCAGACAGTTGCTTCTTCATGAAGTCCGGGTTGATGTAGTTCATAAATGGGAACTCTAACTTTGAGTGGAGCTCCATTGCACTTTGCCAGTTAGGAAGCTGGGAATTTTTGAGTTCTTAGTTGTCTGGAATGCATCATTTTCTATGGACGCACCTGAGCCCAATTCTTAGCCCAGTTTGCTTACAATTTGGTGAACCTGCACCATAGAAAGTCATCATTCTTTAGCTAGTAGCAGTAAGTGTAGCTGTGCAAACACACGTCATATTTGAGTTATTTTTAATCAGTTCAAACATTTCACATCAGTTGGCATTAGAGTTTTGAATATCTGCATTGTGATCTACTGATGGTATCTGCACTGAACTTTTGTATCACTGTTCCTCTCAGGTTGGGGAGAGTGTTTGCTTTGATAGCAGTGAAGTGAGGCTCTTCTCACAGGTAATAAGATGAGCGGAGGCTGTTCTCAGTGCTGCTCCGGTTCAGCTGCTTAGACTAATCGATTTTGACAACAGCAGGTAACATGCCGTCTGGCAACAAAGAGAAAGTAGGCTAATGCCAGACCAGCCAGTGAGGAGATGTGCTTTTCTTTTGGCAGCTGACACTGTTTCTGTTTCACAGTCGTCACATGTTCTGCTGGTCTGATTCCCGGCTTGTGCCATAGTGACTCCTGACCTCTGTTTGAAGCCTCTGTAGGTCCTCAGCGCATTGAAAATCTATTTTCTGAAGTTGTTTATGACCTTAACTATCTGTCTTTGCAACGTTGTTGTTTGTAAAGGCAACTTATCGGCCCCTGACTGAGCTGCATCCATGTGGTGTGTGAATGTGTTAATGCAGCAAATGTAAATACCAGTTTTGCTGTCATTGCTTGACACGTTTTTGAAAAAAATGATGAAGAACAGCAGCACTGGAGTGAGAGGACGCTCCACATGAGGAGTTTTTTAATTTACACAACGGTGATAGTATTTGCAGCGGCTCCAGACTCTTACTTCTGAGCAGGATTGCGATACAGAAACACAGGTTAACACAGACTGTCTTGTACACAGAGAAAGAGGAGAGGGAGGCTGAGACGGCGGCTGCTCCAAATGATTGCAGATTTTTTGTGTTCCCCTGAGGTTTGTCCCAGAAAAACACAAGCCGTCTCTGGATCTGCACTTCAACATCACGTGACGCCATGCCTCTTCCCCTCCTCCTTACCAGAGGCGTGCGTTTATAATGCGGTGCCCCAATATTTTCATGAAATCCACAGTTTTTTCCGACAGTTAATCACCATGTACTCATTTAGAAAGTCTGTAACTCCTGTGAAATTCATAATCACAGTGGGTAACCCATTTATTCTTTTTTATGTTGATAGGGGGATGATAAGAGTATTTACAAACCTTTAGCTAGGGATGAATTTAAATGGATAGAACTAAGAATCTGCCCTTTGCTCTTTGAGTTGTTCAGTCACAGAGATAAATCTCAGTGACTGAAGAGAGAACAGGAACACGCTGTACTGATAAGAATGTTGTTCAACCGGACTGAAAGCTTGTTCCTTTCCCCTTCTGCTTTAATAGACCTTGTACATTGTGACCCAGGTGTAATGCAACACAGTGAAAAGCAGAAAATCCTCCATGTAACATACCTTTAGAATACAAACAAGTTTAATCAATTACTTTTCATGGTTTGTCATTAAAGGTGCACTAAGCGATTCTGGAGAAAGAGAAAGATGCTGGCTAGCTACTGATATTTCAGGGCTACAGACGTCTGGGGTTACTGAGCTGACTCAAATTGCTAACGCGATCCTTACAGGAGGCCAATGAAAAAATGACACGCCAACAGAAATTTAGGACCGCATAGAAGCAGGAGTTCAAGTGGCTGGAATATGACACGTTTGAGGATGTAACGCACTGCAGCGAGCGCCCCCCAGTTTCCTCGACTAGCCGAGAAGTCTCACTTCTTTTTCATTAGAAACAAAGTCTTTAAGAAACACCACATCACAATTCATGGGAAAAGTGGACAGCATGAATGCCACAGTTAAGGAAGGCTATAATTTGAGCCAAACTGCCTCTTCTGTATTGTACATTCTCACTTTTTCTTTATCTCTACCCCGACAACTTGCAGAGTCCACTGCGTGACTGAGGACAAAAAAATTAACACTTAGGAGACAACACAGCATTGCTTACCAGCCATTATATTACACTTGATAACATACAGACTTCTTTAGATCTTTTTTTAAAGAATATTTGAGGAAATGTAAATGTCAGTTGTCAGGGCATAAAACCGGTGATCTGTTGATTTTTACAAATCAAGACTTGATAATCTAACAATGACGTAGCTGTCAGCGCAAAAAAAAGATGTAAAAGATGGATCAAATCACGTCATCAAATCGAATCTTTGGAGAAACGTGACACCCCTCATGCATTACCTACAGTAGATGGTGTTTGGCATGTCCCAAATTTTATAGGAAGCGAATGAATGTACAGAATGTCAGCTGAGTCAGTAGTAAAATGTGTTTTAGCCACCTGAAAAAGCTCACCTAAAAAAATGACCACCCATCTCATACAACCCCACTTCAGATAATGCGAACTATCCCTTTACTGTACTTTTAGAATACAAACAATCTTCGTCAGTTACTTTTCCGGTCTTACAGCAGTGGTAAAAGGGCAGCTGACCTCAGATAGTTTCGGCGTCTCTGGCCTTTAAATCCCATCTCCTCCTGTCTCTGTGCCCGTTCTCTCTGATATCACAGGCTCCACAGTACTCTCTGGCCCAGAGATTGGCACCCCTGCATGGATTAATCCAACAAGAAGGCCTGTTATAAAACAGCCTGGCGTGTTTCTGTCCACTCTGGTGGGAGGGGAGAGCATGAGCGTAAAAGACAAAGAGGCGGAGTGGCAGAGAATGGCTGTAATCAGATGACTCTAGGCCCTGTTTGCCTGCGATACGACCACAGCTCCACTGCTTACAGACCTGATATTAAACTGTTTAGCAGGTCCGGTTGACAGGAACCTCTGTTGTTACAGTATTGGCCCAAGGAGCAAATTGCTGCTGCTGCCTCTGTGTGGTCAGTACGAAGGTGAACAATGATTGGTGGAGATATTTTTCATTCCTCTCTGACATTTGAAGAAAGGCCCACTGATACGTGTAATGAAATGGAACTAATGAAATGTCAACATACATAACAGGAGCATCAGGTGATTTATTAGGTGCTCTCTGTCTCCTGTGATAAGTTCATCTTTCATTACGGTAAAACGATAATCCTTTGTGCTCTGTTTCCTCCTCAGTGAGTACTAGCTATGTCTTGTGTCACATTTGTTGACGTTCGAAAGTATTGTCCTAACATCACATCTCATGAGGACAGGACACAATAAAAAAAAAAACACTAAATGCCAATGTGTTTACATTCAAATTAGTTTGTGGTATCTTCTTTAGCCATACTGACAGCTTTCGTTGGAACCGTTTCTTAGGTAAAAAGTAGTTCCAATGAAAATCGGAGTTTTAGGCCTCCTGCTGCCTCGACCTGTTAGTTTGTTTGTGTTATTGTGTGACTTTGGTGTTTTAAAGGGTTAGTTTATATTCACCAAAGTCACACAATAACAAAAAACTGACAGTGAGGCAAAGGCAAACCAGCAACTCCTCTGTTTTGTGAGGTAAAATATCTATTTTCCCCAAAGTAGTCTGGTGGCTTTGAAGAGAGCGATATTCAACTTATATAATGACAGTTTTCCATCTGAAAATGTAGTCTGACAGCAAGGCAGAGCGGTAAACGCTGACTGTGGAGAAGTACTTCATACAGCTCCACTTCAAAAAACGAGAACCATCCCTTTAATCAGAGAATCAGAGTATTGGCAGTATTTGCATTTTTCTTCCACAACAGTAAAAATAGGAATCCAGGGTGTCTCCAAGAGGTGCTCCAACCTCGAGTCTTTTGTTGTCGTGTTTCGCTACTACAAAGGTACGAGAGGGGAATGCCTGCATTCTTAATAAGTAGCGTCAACAACAATGTCTGAGTGAGAGTCACGGCAGACATCGTTTGTTTCATGTCAGAGCAGCTGCTGCTCTCAGGTCTCCCTCACAAGATCTTGGCAGAAGAAACGGTGGCTTTGAAGAATCTCCTGATTCTCCTCTTCTCATCTCTGCTTCTCAGGTCTCCTTCATGTATCCCACTCTTCTCTGCTGTGGTTCCCTGTTGCAGGAGTGTGAAGGAATCTCATTGACCTAGTTAATATCTTGTGTCTGACTCCACCAATGGGAAGGAGAGCAGGCGTGAGGAGAGGAGTAGCGTAGGGACTCTGCTGTAAGTCGAAATCTGCTGCAGTGACACGCGTCCATATAAAGCTTATCGTCATGCGGCGGCTGTGCAGTTTGCACGATTTCTCCGTTTACATAATTGACAGGAGATGTTTTTTACTTATAAAATTTGGCTGTTATTCAGGTAAAGATCACTAAAATTAAAAGTTTAAAAGGTCAGACCTGTGTTGTGAAAATAAGGCTGAAAACTGTCGTAACCTGATGACAGTAGTATGTATATTAATCTTAAATTTAATGACATCTGAAATAGGCCAAACCACTATGGTCTGTTGCTGAGTATTTTGAAAGCAATGACATTGTTACCCTAAAGGCAAAGTATCGCCGACACAAAGCAAATAGGGAAATCATCAATTCTGCATGAAACCCTGGAGTGATGTGTTATAATTCTCAAGCTCTGTCCTTTGAAGTCTAAAACCCTTGAAAAATGAAATTCCTCCTCCGTATGAACATGTTTCGCAAGTGTTTTAATTTACAGAAGTATCAAAGCTGCCACTGTATAATCATAAAACATCCTGAAGCATTCCCTATAGCGGCAATCACTTTCCTTTAAATATCTTTAGACGCATCAAGGGACATTTTAAAGCATTTCAAAAACACATTTGAAGTCATCTTAAATACAGTCTTCAGAAACCTTGAGACTTGAGTCGTATTTAATGTTTAATTTTGATTTAAAGCACCAGCTTAAGTATCAAAGCTAGAAAAATGTCCATTTGACTTTTTGCAGAAAACCTGTCAGGATGCTGAAATAGTAAAAATATGATAACATGCTAAATTTCAGTAGATATATTCTGAAAGTTTTTTTTTAATGTCTACAAAATTTGAGATTAAGTCATCGTTAACGGGAGCAAACAACACCACAGGACACAAAAACATTTCTGCTTCCACATTCAGAATTGCTGCCACCTTTTTAGGTCCCTTTGTGGTGATGTTAGAAAACTAGAAGAAAAGGTAACGTCATACAGAATTAAGACTAGACATGAATGCACTACATTCACCATCTTAGTGTGTTAACGTGGCAACATTTACTAATTGGCACTAAACAAAAAGTTGACTTGCTCAGATTTTGTTGATGTGGTCCTCTTTCCTTGCTTTTTATTCTTCCACCATGGATAAGTGGGCCATGTAGTCAAACAGTTTCTTCTTTGTCTATTTTTATGATTGTGAGTCTGTACGGGGTCTTTTATTTTGAAAATTGACCGGATTCTCTGTGGTTTTTCTGTGCCTGACTTCCTGCCTGTTCAATCTGCTCTGTGCTGTGACTGATCAAACATGAACTCTGCATGTATTCGAAGCAGAATGGAGAGTCATTTTTGGGACGCACTGTGGCGCTGCCAGTAGAATCACAAGCATGGCGTTGAATGGAAGTAATCATCTCTGGTGGACGTGGCGCAGCCATAATGCGATGCGGCCATGCCTGGTGGAATCATGCCATGAGGGCGATGGGAATGTTGTTAGTTTTGCAGGTATTTTGTCATGAACCAAAGCATTGGACAAATTATTTTTTTAAACAAATGATGGCACAAGATGAAAAATTGTGATCAGCAAAGTCAGTAGGATTCCTCATCTGGGAACCATTGTATGTTTGTGCAAACTTTCACGGCAATCCATCCAATAGCTACAGAGATATTTCAGGCATGACCAAAGTGGTGGAACAATTGACAGACAGAGCAATACTGCCATGCTGCTAGCACGGCTGAAAAGCATTATCTCATCATCCCACAATACACTGCTCAGCTTAACCTAGATCTAGAAAACAGCAGAACATACACAGTACCCATCCAAGGTTGCTTTCTCAGATTCTTCTCTTCTCCACTGTAACAAATGGTATTAGCAGCTATATTTAGGAAGGTTGACAGCAGCTTGGCAGGCTGTAAGTCAGACTGAGTCATTGTGTTTCTCACCTCTCCTCCAAACACAAGGAACAGACGAGCCATCAGAAAAATAGAGCACCCAATAGTATGTTAGGGGCCATAGCCTTGAGTGAAATATAGTCTTCAACAAAGCAGTTTTAGGATTTGCCAAAGGTTGCAGAGGGCGAGTTTGATCTGAGTTATGCACCTGAGTTATATACTGTGCGAGGAAAGACTTATAGACTACTAATGGGGTGAAGGGGAAGTACTATTATTGATATTTCTATTTTAACCATGGATCAAATGGCTGTGTGGTGAGGGGAAGGGGGTCACTTGTTGACAAACCCACAGAGAATTATCACCCGACCCTCTCAAAGGGCGAGCAGACACATTTAGCAACTTATTGATGAAAATAATGGAGCATTTAGCAGCTAAAGAGCCGGATATCTTTCTCATGAGTTGGTGGTCTAGAAATTGGACTCAAATTCATCGAGTTGAAAGAAACTCTAAATAGTCACTTTTTATGTTGTCAAACATTGTTATAACCTTATACAGGGTTCAACATAAATGTTTCTTTTTCAGAAATCTTCTTGCCTGTTTTTACTTGACCCTGTACAGTTTTTTTTGCAGTTATCAAATAACAACAAAGATTAACATTAATTGTCATATTGAATCTAGGGCTGCAGCATCTATAACTTGCACAAAAATACTGAAAAATGTCCGTTCAACATCCAGTGTGATGTCTTCTAGTATTTTGTTTTCTAGTTCAAAACACAAAGATATTCTATTTAATGGGCTAATAAATGGAGAAAAGCAGGGAAATCTCTGTATTTGAAAGGCTTAGAGCTGCATTTCTAACATTTGTGCTTGAACAATTATTTTAACCATTAATCAATTATCATAATAGTTTTATTATTTTAATTCTTTTTACCACTTGCCTGGTTGGGCAAGTGAGTTGGTAGATTTACTAGCCTGACATGCATTTTACTTGCCCCGGGTAAGTGGGCAAGCCTTATTGTTAAGGCCTGTAATATGTCAAAGCTGTGTGACATATTTCATTGGTGACTGAGAACTAAAAGCAATAGTCCTTTAAATCAAAACTGTGTTGATGGAAGCACTGGTTCTCAGTCGGTCACATGTTCAGTGTCGCCCTACGGCTCTCCATGTCAAAAACTGTGTGTACCCCTGTTTATAGATGAGACTACAGGGTGTGTGTGTGGAGTCAGTGAGGTCGGCTGCAGTCTGATGGACTCAAAGAGTTCATCTGATGTGGCAGTGGTCAGAGACAGTCTGAGTCACGCAGGGTTGTCACCATGTTCTGGCCAACAGCAGCCGGGTGATACAGGACTGATGTTCAGTACAGGCAGGAGGATTCTACAGGCTGTCTACAAGAGTGTCTCATCCTTTGTCATAAAAGAGACAGACGCAGTTAGTGTTGGTATGAAACCACCTTTTTAGCACAGGATGAAATGTTTCTATAGCACAAATGACTAAAAACTGTACTGAAAGCTGCCAATCATCAGAATTCAAACACATCCATGTGGTCTTTGCAGGTTCTTGTTAAGAAATTATCTGCACAAAAAGACATAAAAGTACTCTCATACCAGTTTCTCATTCTCTTTAAGTTCTAAAAGGTGTTAAAAGTTTAACTCTTCATAGTTTGATCTGAAAGTTTGGGAAATTCAGGCCCATTCAGGCTGCACTTCCAGCAAACATCTCACAAACTAACATTAGAATTAATTTTAAGTAATTCCTGGCCACCTGATGAATCTACATCCGTTATTCACTTTGTTTTAGCTCTGACATATGTGACTACTGAATAGTTCCAGTGATGAGCAAACTGAACTTTCAGTACATGACATTAAGCGTGTGGTTAATGTTGTGAAACAGCAGCAGTTTGGTTAGGTTTAGACGTGCTAAACTACTTGGTTGGGTTTAGGAAAAGATCGTGTTTTGAATTAAATAAGTGTGTTATGTACGTCACGTGATGGAGGTGCTATTTATGTAATGAAGCTTCAAAAAACTTTAAGAAACTCGGTGTTGACTTTTGGTTTCACACGGGACACAAACTCCAGCCTCCTGCCCGGGTGACTCTGGTCATTTATTTATACTGATATCAATACTGCTATTTCTTATTGATACAATACTAATTGATACTCTTATTGATACTACGTGCCATAATTTGCTGCAAAATATATGATATGACATGAAAAGATGTAAAGAGATTCAACAGGTATTTTATTTTAGAGGTAACAAGTTAAATTGTTTCCTGAGTTGCTGCATTTTCATTAACTTTCGTAAAGTGAGTCCACACTTGTCAGTTGTTTACGTAACGTTACCGATTAATGTATCGATACTGACCAGTCAGGATCCGGTACCGTTTTTTGATACCCATCTTTAGATCTGACCCTGTAAACATTTCAGCAAGCAGAACTCCCTTGTATACAAGACTTTGTATTTTCAAAAACAACTCACCATGCTTTTAACTTTTTTACAATCCCAGAGCACATACGCTTCTCGAAAAAAGTACAGAGCCGTGTTTGGTCAAGCTTGCAGTATCCCTTTGAGTCTTCTATCATATTCAAAGTGCTCTATTTTGGGCAATATACTGGTCCTGGAGGCTGCATGGGCAAAATCCCCAGAGAAGCAGCAGCAGCATGTATTTGAGCATTGTGGAAGCCTATAGAATTTCATTTGAAGTGAAATGTGTGCTCGTTAGAGAAGAAGAGAAGAAGTAGAGACTGAGCTGACAGACAGAGGCTGGCACACCCGTCTCTCTGGGGTTGTATGTTGCATGCAGTCATGATTAAATGATGACTTCAACAATAAAGACAGAGACCTGCCTACACAGCTTGATACGCTGCAAGGCAGGACTTCATCAAACGCTGTGACGTGTCAGTTGGTCTTATCCATCTTCCTGTTCTACTTGTTCTCTATAGCTCTTCTTTTGAAAAATAATCCCATCTTCCTGTCTTTCTTGTGTCTGCAATTTTTTTTTTAAATATCTTGTCTACCACTTTTCACAGAATGGGTCACATATTGTAGCTTGTCTCCTAGACCTACCCCTCCTTTACTGTGTAACTGATGACACTAAAATGAAGAACATCATCTAAATTGTAAAGATTAAAAACTAAAACTCAAATGCTGCTGTGTTTGCATATTTTACACTAAGCAGACACTTGAAACAGCCTGAAATTAATATTCAAACCTTATTGTTTGATGTTTTGCAGACACGAGCCATGTCCTGATTCTTCTTTGTCATCACCAACCGTTTTTCAATAATATAGAATTCCTACTACTTCCAACAGGATTTGTGTAATCCCTCCCTACCATGACTAATATTAAATGTCAGAATGCTGTAAAATACAGATAAGTCATGATACAGAATTACAAGCATTGGGTCTGCATGTTAATACAGGAATTGATAAAAAAAACTTTTTTTTTTTAAATCACTCAGTAAGCTGTCAGCACCTCATCGCACCTAAATGTAGTTCTATATAACATATATACAGTGAATCCCTTACACACTGTTTATCTGTCTAAATTATCTGTCACTATAGTGCTAGTATTTAAAAATGCTACACCTACATTGTCAAGAGGACATTGAGAAAGAAGACAGAACAAAAAAAATTTAAAAAGAAAATCAAAGGTAGAATAAAAGGTGTTATTTTGTAATTATAAATCAAATTTGAAAATTTAATGGAAATGCTTGCATAGGAAAGTGCATAAGAATTAATTTATTTATTTGACAACTAACATCTATAACACTACACAACAGTCATTACAGACATTAAATCACCAAGGATGAAAACACAATAAAGCCAGATGTTAATGATTAATCATTAATCGATTAATCACTGTTAACTTTAACATTAATTTAACTGATTAAAAATGTATTAATCAATGATTTTATTGTGAAAGGCTAAGATACAACCCTTGTATCGGTAATGCCCCAACCCAGTTCTGGTTGTCAGCTTTGCGAGTGCGGGTGGAGGCGGGTTTGCAAAACTTGACCCATGCAGGACTCATGCTTTAAAGCATGCTGTGAAGAACTCAGTTTGAGTTCACACTCCTGCACTGTGGAGAAATGTGTTTTTGCTCATTAAGTTATTAAATTTAAATGGTATGAGTATGTGTGTCAGGCTACCTCTTGTAAAGTAGTTATGATTGCCTATTAAAAGAGGAAAAAAAAATAGTACTTAGGTACCATACTGTTCACAGTTTTACCACAGAAATAGATGACAGTAAAACGTAAAAGAGAATATCCAACTCATCTAAAGATCCTACATCAGCATAAAGACAGAAAACTTTAAAAAGCAATTTCAAGGGCAGAATAAACCTATTTAATCAGCACTTTTGTCCAAATCTTAAGTTAGGCAAATATTTCTGTCAGATTTTTCTAAAGGTATCTTCTACGACTCTCTGTTTTTAGTGAAATGAGAAGATGTGAAGCACCTTTTGATGCTGGATACTTCCTCATTTCATTATAGCGATAATCAGTCCTACAGCAAGAAGGTCATCTGTGGCTGCAGTCTGCCTTTATGTCTGGGATTCCTCTTAAGAATCACGAGCGGGCTCAACTCCGCTGAGGGAGGAGAACCTCCACTGTCTCAGAAAAACTTTAAATTTCACATTAACTGGCAGCTGTTGAACCTTTGGACACAAACCCTGTGATATGAACCTCCATCTGGGCTGATAACAAGTCCGGTAACGGCCCTCTAGATTACTGTGGGCCTCTGCTGGCCCCCGAGCTCAGAGTTCGTTATCTTTTACAATGTTCTGCGGTGGCTCGGTGGTCCTCTGGGCTTTGGTAATAACACAGTATTTCAAATCTCACTTTTGTCCTTTATTGGATCCCCTCCTTCCACTTCCAAGCCACAAAGACGGCATGTGTGCAGAGGCAAAGGCCCCTCCCTCTTATTACCAATCTATTGTGAGCCTTTTGAAACACACAAGGGGACAGTGAAATACTGGGTGGCGGAAAGTGGCGCGGGGGTGAGGACGACCTCATTATCAGCCAGCTGGACAGCCTAGCCATCCACTCAGACCCCCCCCCCCCTTTTTAGCCTCCCATCCTACACCCCCTTCCTCCCATCCGAGCTCCTGTCACAGACGAGAATAACACTCTGTTGTCTGGTTCCCATTAGTGCACAGAAGAAACGTGGCTGGAGCCCACAGGGACAGAGATCCCAGCTACCTCTCCAGTGTCCCAGATAGACTGATAAAAGTTTATGATCATATGCTTATAAGGGTTTATGTATCTGTGCCTTATTACCATAGACGCACACTTAATGATGGCAGAATGAACACCCAGACTCTTGAAAAACAACTTGGCTGATGCTAATTATGAATAGTAGATGATCTTAGAAAAGGCTGCAGTCCCTAGCTAAATGATAATCACGGGCTGAAGGATAATAAGCTGCTGATAAAGGCTTAATTAAGGCCTGGCAGCCATCTTGAGAAGGCTGTTTACAGAAACAATCAGATGTAGCAGAGACTCAATAGGCTTATTGTGTTGTTCACTGTGACGCTGGAATGAGATTTGATTCAGTGAATTCAATTGTCTGATCTTTGTGATTCTATAAAGGTATTTTCTACTCCTACATTATCTACTATTATGAGCCCTGACAAACCTTTGTTTCTTATAAGATACATCTGAAGGTCTAACAGTGTTGACAAAGGTTTTGATAAATTCATTCTTGTTTTTGGTCCTTTAATTAGATTTTTTTGACAATAAAAAAAATATGTAATGTCATCACCAGTATTATCCAGTATTCTAAAAGGTGAATCAGATTTGTTGTCACGGTAATGTTTAGGGGTGTCGAAATTCTTCAAATCCGCTTTTCGAATTGACTTACACTTTATACTCATAATCCAATCCAATTTTTTAATATTTTTTCAAGCATTGACAGCTGTGTCATTGTTAAACCATTGAGTTCTCACCTGCAAAAAGCCACTAGACCCCTTTTAAAGAAGCTGTCCTTATGAGACAGAGACTAGCAAATTTGTTGTGGGAAGTGATGTTGCTGCAGTCACAGAAAAGTGCATGCTAAAAGGGGGGGTTGAGTCATTTTAGTCGGATGCAATATGACTAGATAAGCGTCATAGTTACTGAAAGGCTGTTGTGTTGTGTTTTCATCCAGGACTCCATCACTCATAATAAAAAGCTTATAGGGAAAATAGGTTTTTAGGATCTTTACGGAAGAGAACAATAATCTAGTTTACTGATAGGTCAATAGAGCAAGCATTAGATAAGAATGACTGTGCATTTTATGAATGTCCCCATTAGAGTACAAGGTGTGGCTTGTAAGAGATCATTACTGATCAGATATGGTTTCTGGTTCCAGCAAAGATGTCATCCTTGCTGAGCTCCTTATTAGTGTTAATTTTATCAAATGAACTTCTCCTTTGCTAAGCTTGTGTTGTAGCTGTTGAGGTCCACACCTCTTGGTCACATACGTCATTGTCTTTAACTCATAAGTCAAGAGAAATAAGCTGATGAAGATGCTACTGTTGCTAAATATACTTATGCTAGCTAACTTGCTAACCATATTATATATACAAAGATGAACAAAATGACTGCTCTCCAAAACTGAAGCCAAAGCATCTTGATTGTCCCGTGGTGGCTGGCTGCAGGTTATAAAGAGCCAAGCTAAGAATTCAAAATGCATGTCAAATATAGTGGTTTCTGTCATTCTAGCTGGTTCTTATGACACAGATATATGTTCAAGTCTTCACTCTGCTTGCAATTAACTCAGCTGAGTTTGTGTCACCTGTGCAAGATGGCTGCGCTCGTGCTGGATATTTTGGCTTCATTTTTGTTCAGCGCAGGAAGTGGAGATGTGTTGTCCATCTTTATTTATACTGAGTGGTATTGACACACCTGTTTCTCATGCCAGGAAGACTCTCATCCTTCAGCCAATCTAAAGGAAGGGTCACTTGCCAAAATTTAGGCAAAGGTAAAAAAAAAACAAAACCTCAATCTGCTTTGATCTGCGTTCAAATCAATCAGCTGAGAACGACAGGCAAAATAGGCAGCAGAAAATAGAAAACAGCGACTGCCAACAATCACTTGGATTCTATCATTCTGATCAATTCATTGTTGATTTTGGTGTTTTCTGTGGGTTTTTTTGATTGTAACAAAGGGAGAGATTCATTTGTATGTTGCTTTGGATGAAATTGTCTGGCAAATAAAATGAGATACCAGATACCACCAGCTGTATCCTTTAAGTCTCCTTTGAAAGAGAAATTCTTAATCTCAGCTGGTTCAGGACAGGTTACATAAAAAAAGACTTGATCCCCGTTCTTTACATGTCAGAGCCAGTGATATTTGTTATGGCAGGAACAGCATGGGAAATGCAGTATCTCTTTCCACTTGTGATTTGTCAGCATTATTTTGCCTAGAGGCTCCAAGCTGAGTGCAACTCTCCTCCAATCGTATCCGTCTCCTCCGTACATCATGATGAGAGCAGAGTGACATTCGCCTCTCCTGCCCTCGCCACATGGCTCTCTCTATCTCTGCACATTACACACCGCTGGCACGCTGCCAGTCTGCCGTCCCAGAATACTCGGCGGACCTGCTGAGGAGTTTTCGGGCAGATGACATGGCAGCTCTTCCCTCCTCCTGGCCTGCCTGAGCCACAGTGTCATTTATAGCTGTTAGTGTTGCTCCACAAACGGGACGACTCTGGTGACACGTTGAATTTGATTTTTTTATAGCCTCCGCTTAAAGTCACGGGTGTGAACTT
Source organism: Lutjanus erythropterus (assembly GCF_056507025.1). Taxonomy (NCBI): domain Eukaryota; kingdom Metazoa; phylum Chordata; class Actinopteri; order Lutjaniformes; family Lutjanidae; genus Lutjanus; species Lutjanus erythropterus. Next base: position 17,799,879 of record NC_139328.1, read on the forward strand.
CTGGTGCGACTGCAGGCTTTTTAGATGAGATGTGCTTTAGATGACCTCCAGACAGCAGTGCAGTGAATGCTTTTCAGATATATTGGTCTCTTTTTGTCACCTGTGTCTCCCGTGGGAAGGTTTTGCTGAGTGCGCGCGATCTTTAAAGCACCATCCTGCTGCTCATTCGTAGTTACACACATTCCCACCTGGGAGCTGCCCACTACAGTGTCATGGCTTCACTGAGGGCTATGTGATAACTGTCCAGGGACAACTAAGCTGCTCATTCATTTTTCTTTGTGTCAGAGTTGATTTTATTCCTCTTTTCCCTCTGGGCTTTATTGCCACCTACACTTTGGTTTTAGTGTCATTTTGGACTTTCAACCTGCTAGTAAAATCAATGACGCCACACGCCAAATAGGGTTTTATCTTTTTTTATGTTTTATTACATCATTTGAAGACCAGACATGCATGATTTTCCAACCAGGACAATTCAGTAAGGCGATAGAGAGTTCATTTTTGTAGTTTTTTCTGTAATAAAAAATAACATTGAAGCTATTGATTTTACACGAATAGATCCAAGGCTGTCAGTCTATTATATCCACGTAGATTATATGGTCCTTCACATCATAATACAGGAAACTTTAACATGCAATATAAGAAACATTTTACCAAAGACATAGTAAGAGATGTTTGGAAAAAAACTTGTCTCAGGGCTGGAAATCTGCTCAAAATGTTCTTGTTCAGTGCTGTTGGTTCATGCCGCCTGACCATCTCTTCATGTCCTTTTTATAACAGAAATATCAATCACCACGTCCCTCCTCTGGCCTGTAGCGGTCAGGGACCTGTCTTCCTGTTAAGACTCCACCACTCGCTCTGTCTCACTGCACCACAGGGGGAGGTTGCCAGTTCTGCACTTGTCAACCCTCCACATCAGTGAAAGGGCTAAATCAGGCCCACAGCACTCACTGTTGATCATGGCTGCACGTAGTCCGTCAGTTTTTTCTTTAAAGCAACAGTGTTTGGATGGAAATTGCAAGGTATCCTATAATTTAAAGATTTAATTTTATGGGGTAATATATTGCGTAAAGTTAAAAGATGATTAATAACAGCACAAGGAGAGATTGATTAGAGTGGTTTGTAATTAAATTGCCTAAGTAGTTGTCACAACTTGCCAAGAGCCCATATTATGCTTCAGATCTGTTTGCCAAAGATCGAAGGTCATTGATTGCAAAATACTTTTGTGTAAAGACTGCACAATTAATTGCAAAATTACTGAAATTGCAATATGACCAAGAGCAAAATCCAAATTACAGAACCAAATTGGAAAGTACAACAAACATATCAAAAACAATGACTTGCTTGACATTTAAACTTGTCTTTTAAATTGCAAATGATTGCTATGCGTAATTCGTGTCACATTTGAAATAGTATCAGAAAATTATTTGTCTCTCGCCATAGACTACAGTTCATATCCGAGGTTCCATGGGGCACACCAGAAAGGGCATGACTTTGCCTCTCTATAGGACATATAGAGACCATACCATAATGTAGTAAATTTAAATTTAAAGGAAGCAAAAGCATAAATAGTGATTATCTCTTCAAAGGTAAATCAGAATCCTTATCATGTCCAGTCAAGTAACCAAGAATCACTTGCAAGGCCAAGAAAGATCATCAACTAACCTAAACTAACTCAGCTTAGATCTTATATGAGCCAGAGTGAGATGCATTGTCGTCGACTCACTGTGATTCAGCATCAGCCCATATCCTCCATCTCAAAGCCTCATGCAACAAATACAGATGCAGTGGTATCTAACAAGTTTGACTGGAGGTAAAGTTACTACAGCTAGTAAGCTAGTCTTAGTTAGTCGGACATGCTAACATTTGCAGCTGATATTAGAGCAGATGAAGACTGAGCTTAATCCATCCCCTACAGGTGTGCCCTTTTGTTTCATGTTTTTAAGAGACTACAGAAAAGATGTCACCGTCCAGACTCCAGACAGTTGCTGTTGGAGGTGGGACTTAGCAAATGGTCATTTGGTCCTTTTGTTCATTGCAAATACCTGCTCGTCACTGAGTCTCTACAGTATCAACAGCAGCAAATGTTAATGCCATGGAAATACTTACAACTTAACTGTATCCATTACACGAATTTTCAATTTTCTGTGTTGAAGAGGCCCTCGCCTGCTCTTTGTTTCAGTCTTACTATGTCCTGGTCAGATTTTTCGATCTGCCTCTGTCTAACCATCCATTACCATGGCAGCCAGTGACGGACAGCCCAGTCAGGAGATGGGTCATTAATTACTGTGAGAAGATTTCCCAGCTTTACTACTGTTCACAAGGCAACCAGCCAGTGTAGCTTCTGACAGCGAGCCAGCATCTTTTCTGTTAATTATAACAGTTCAAAGACTTGAAAACCATTTGTATTTTTGTTAAACACAGGTTTTTCTTTTGGATAATTTAGTACTTAGTTGGTATTATATATGCCATCCAGTAAGACTACAAAAGACTGTACTAGAAGAAGAAGCACAAATAAAAAAAATATGTACGGTGAGAAGTGCAAATGTCAGCTCTTCTGGATTAGTGGTTCCAAACCTGGTGGTTGGGAGCCTCCAAAGGGGCACAAGTTAGTTTGTGGGTTACAGCAGTGGATCTCAAACTTTAATATTATTAAAAAAAATTTCAGCCAAGTTCCCTTGTCCAGCGTAAAAAAGTTTTTGGTAGAAAAAAAATCTTTAATTCAAGAGGTACAATACAACATTGTGTCATCATTGTAGTTTATTCATTTATTTGTGAGGTATGCACAAGCACAGAAAAACACTGACAGTTGCATAAACGGTGTCCAGTATTTACGGATTTATAACCAAAGCTAATTTCAAACACCAGTCCCTTGATGGATACTGATAGTCCAAGCAACTGTTAAAATTACATGTTGCAGTGTAAAAACTTAAAATCAGTCCATCTAGTAAATCCCACTAAAACATATTTTTCCTGATACTGACAGGCTTTTGTTAGCTCTGTTTTCACTTTCTCTTTCTCTTCCTTCTCCGTGTTTTTAGTTGTATTACTACTACGTTCTCACCATGAATCCATTTTCATGATTTTCATCTGTTATTCAATACAGAAACTGACCTCCTGCTCACAGTGAACATGATTACATTTGTTGCTTTCTTCTTCTCTGAGGTTTTACACCAGTTGACAATTACATTGAGAATAAGAATATTGAATATAAAAAAAACTTACACGTACTTACATTTACATTTTTATTGAAATTAACTTTACTGTAACACACACTGGGCAGAGCTTTAGATAAAATGACAGAATATAAGTCTGTATCGTGAAGAGTCCTTGAGGTGGAGCTTATTGTAATTATGCATTTGAGAGAAGCTAAAACCTGCTAATGGGAGCGCTCAGTGAAGTGTAGCCTCTCCTCTCTCCTGCCCCCTCCTCCTTACCGTGGGATCTGCCAATGCAGCGCTACACACTTGAGGCAGCATTCGAAAACCTGTTCGCCAGCAAGTTAATGTATCATGCATGCAACACACACTCACACACAGACACAGCGACTAATCACAAGTCTGATCCTGTGTTACGTTGTTAAACCTGATTTACTGCAGAGGACAACACTTGTCGCTGTTTGTGTTTGCTAAATTGTTTAGTTCTTATCCCCTAATCAAGAAAATGGCTGATTATTATTAGCAGCTAATTATGGTATCAGTATGAAACAACAACACTGCTCTGTTCTGTGCAAGGGATTAAACTCCTGGTGGATTTCTCACTACTTATTTCACCTAAAAGTTGTCTCAGTTTTGTGTCTTTGATTCGCGCCAGTTGGCACCGTGGTACTGTGTTTTCTACGAGCAACATGCCAGGCTGTTGGGTTGTTCAGGGAGATTTGTAAACCGTGAGTGAAAGCGGAGTGACACGCCCCATAAAAGCTCTATTGTGCTGCTCTTTAATGCATGTCGGGTCTCAGACTGAGGTCAGGGGCAGCTTAGTGAAGAGGAACAGTATGGGAGTGACCCTCTGCAGCTCACACGCAACCTCCTGCAGACATACACATACACAAACACTGAATTGTACACACACATACACACACACACACACACATACAGGCAGGCATATTGTGCTCATGTTGCAGCACAGGATGATATATAACCTGTGCATGTCAGCATAGGTCGCTATAGCTACCAGGGTCGATTCCTAAGAGATTTAATGTTTTTGCAGTCTGCTATAGGACCTACACATCTCTGATGGGAAACCAAGAATAGCAGCACCGTTGACACCTGATACAACACACCTGTTAATTCACAGCCTTTATTGCCACTGGTTTATTGCAAACACAGCAATAGGTTGTTTTGTAATGCAATTGTGCATCTTACTGAAGGTCCTATTTTGTCTTTTTATATCTTGTCAACAATTCACTTTGTTTGACCCATGCTTGACAGATCATTCTTAGTCCAATAATCAGTTTGATTTGATTTTGCATTGATACAGATCATGGATTTCCTGTATTACACAATGATCACATGCTGCATTCACAGACTGGAAGAAGAATCTGAAATCTAGGACCTCTTAACCAGTGGCTGCATAGATATTATATTCATTTGTTGCATTTCATTCAAAATTGCAGGTTTAGGCTCTACTGTGGGTGCATTAAAGATATATTAAAGCTATTACAAGGACCTTTTATATTACGTTGATTTTGGAGGCTGCTGTGGACAAAAGCTGTACTGTTTCCACTGTAATAATCACAAAATATAATGTCAAAAATAAAATTATCTAAATAAAAATCTCCTCTTGGTCCTTTTAACTACCAAACATCATACTCTATGTAACTGTGCCAGGGAAAATGTATATATAGGCTAATTTTCCGATTTCAAGGAGAATCTAACAAAGACATGCAGGCATTAAGTATAACTATATAAAAAAAAACGGTCTTCTCACAGATTGTGCCATTCAGTTACATAGGTCATATAGAGACATCACTGTTAAACTTAGACAGTTTCAAAGCCAGTTATAAACTCCTAGTAGTAGCTTTAAGTTTTCAAATTTTGTAAAAAACTTTATGAGTATCTTTAAACACAAACCAGTGCATTTACCATGGTTGGAAAGACTCTCCACACTCTCCTGTTGAGAAATGTTGGAAATTGAGATTATAAATTAACTGTAGAATGCAGGCAGAGTTAGTTTCATGGTCTACCTACTGTATGACAGAGGTGTTTTTCACTGTTCCCACTCAACTCGAAATGCCTTTAAAGTTTTTGGATTTGAGGAAAATTAAATAACATTGTGAAGGTTTTTGAAAATAGCATAAAATCACAAGATATCTAGCACCCAGAGTCACCGTTTCCCTCCAAAAATGAGAACTTCAGACACTGCAAGGAGCATTGTGATGGATATTTGTCCCGAGACTGCAGTAGTTAAAATATAGCCAGGAGGTCTAAACTTAGAGCAGCACCACTTTTTTCAGATTTTTGGCCACTTGGGGGCAATAGAACAAGCTGTAAACATACCACTCGCATATTATCACCTTATAAAGTTAATATGGCAAACATGTGGGCAAACGGTTGCATATGAAACAACCTGCTGACACAGAGCAACACTGGTGTTCATTTGGAGTCATTTTTGTGTCCACCTGTAAGTCCAATAGTCACTGTCCTTCTAGCTCTGTTTTGGTCTCAACCAGCTCCTGAGGGCAATAATTGTCTCTTTAGCTGCTAAATGTGCCACTATTACCAGCTGATGGCTATTTTTGTCTGCTTGCTGTTTGTTGCTTATGTGAAACAAGTGCACATAAATTAGAACACAGAGTCAGCTGGTCATTTCAAAACAAAATTTCGAAATAAAGGTCTCTGAACATAAATGTCTCTGGAAGAGAACAACAGCATAAATTTTGTTTTTGTTTTTGTATGGTTATGAGAAACACTGTAGTGTACAGTGGGTTGATCAGAGCTTTTCTGTTGATGAGGCCAAAACAATACAATTATAGGCCAGAAAACAGAAATAATGAGCTGAAAAATTCTACAAATGCTCTTATTACATATAATCATTTGATCCCTTTTAAATGCAAAAACATTGATTAGTGCAGCTTTAAGATCATATGTAAAGGACCTTTATCATATCTCATGCTGAGCAGTGGCATGCATCCATTTTCAATTTCACAAACTAAACATTTTGTAATGTCCTTAAATTTCATGTGTGGGAAGTTTGAAGTGCAGTCCCAAGCCTGGCATCCTCTCCAAAGCTTTGCTCCTACATTCAGACGCCTAATTCTTTTGATATCAACATTAAGGATTTCACATTCACCACAGAGGTGGAGAGCAATCTCCTGACAGCTATTGATGTCAAGATGCAGGGGCGATAGAGAGGCCAGAGTCTGTTTACAAGATGCTCACATCCGCTGGGGATGGCCTGACATTGGAGTGACCTCAGAGAGTGCTGCATTCTGCCTGTCTCACTGCCAAACATATGCACACACACTGGCAGATGTATACAAACCCACAAAAACACTCTGCTTCTTGCACACATGCAGCAGCAGGACAATGAAGCAGGCGCACACACTCTGACAAAAGCACAAAAACATGCACCCACACGTTCTGAGACATGTGGGAGACTGATGACTGCAGATACACACGCGTGTACACACAGACACACGTGTGCACGTCGGTTGAGCAGCGCACTCTACTGGATTACTTTAATTCTGTTAGCTTTGATTGGTTTAGGGCCTTCTTAAATATCACTGTCACAGCATTTCCCTGCACACTCTGAGAAATAAAAGTGATAACTAGAACCATGAAGGGTTCTTTGACTTGTCCCCATCGAAGAACCCCTTTGGTACCTTTCGGGGGTAAAATCTACCTAAAATCCAGCACAAAAGGTTAAATGTAGAACCCCCTTTAAGAGGTTCTAAAGGATAACCCTTCTTTGGTGCAGTGGTTCCACCCAGAACCCTCTCTGGAGGTTCTATTCAGACTCTTTCCACCTTCAAAGGGTGCTATCAAGAACAGGGCTCTCCCAAGAGCCTTTTTATTTGCCAAAGGTTTCATCTAGAACCCACCCAGGAGATTCTACCGAGAACCCCCTTTATATTCCAAGGGTTTTATGAACTGCTGACCTACGGAGGTCTACGGTTTTATTTACTGTCTATCTACTATCTTCTGAGAACCCTTTTATATATTGGCGCAAAGAAGAACCTCAGCCCTTCATGAAGAACCCTTTTGGAACCCTTATCTCTCAGAGTGTGGCCTCGCTGTAGCCGTTATGGAGGTTTCTGCACCGTTTTCAACGGTAAATTGAATTCCAGCGGGCTGCATGGTTCATGTTTGGCTGATGGAGCAGATCCAGATGCGGTATATTTAGACTGTATAGTCCTGCTGCAGGTGCTGCACACCCGAGATTGATCATCCATATAAAAATAACAGTGCTGTAAATCATGGTGTAGCAGGAGCTTTAAAAGAAAACACTTGTGCATCAGAATGAGTCCTTGGATGGCGAAAAAATTAAATTAAACTAGAGGATGTGATACTTCTCTGCATTCATTCAAGTGTGTGTGCGGTATTAATTAATTTATTGAAACGGATTACAGTCCAGATTGAGCACTCATTCATCCAGATCTCACTAATATAATCTGCCTCTAAACATTTCATAGCGACTTATCTCTCTGAGCTCTCCCGCCGGGTGAGCGATATTTATTCTGTTGTGTTGGAGTCTTAGGCGCCTCTGTCAGGGCTGAGAGGGGGTTTATCTGCATCCAGCGGCCGTCGCAGCTCCTTTTGTGCTCCACTACCCCCCCCCCCCCCCACCCCACCCCCTCCACACTCCCCCACCAGCCCCACATCCTACCCCGTTTCACTGGTCACACCACACTTCCTGTTAAATCCCATTACCAGAGCCAGACGCCGCTCTCTGCACCGTGTTACAGTCTTTGAGCAAAATCATAAATAGGCCAAGCTGTTGAGTACAGATGCTGCCGAAAATACACTCGCTGTGTTCCCGTTCTTACTCACCCTCCACCCCCAAAATATTTTTTCCTCCCTGTGTTGGGATTTTTTTCGGTGATGTCACTGCACAACGTCATCCAGTGCTTGTTCCAAAAATGCTTTGGTATCTTACGCAAACAGGCGTGTCCAAGTTCACGATATTCTCCTTGCCCCTTGTGAACGCAACAGATTTTCCAGGATTATGTAGTGAGATTGTTGCAGCAGCATGTTTTTCCTTCAGTAGCAGAGCTTCACTGAGCACATGTTACCTATTGAACGATCTGCTTTTACTCATCTGTTGATTATATTCCTCTGAAAACTGCAGTGACACTAATGGGTGGCAGAATCAGTACCACAACTACAAACACACATACACACTGTACAGTAATGGTGTGTGACTCTTGACTAATTGTAGTGCAGAGTGGAGAGCAATGCTGGAAAAAACTTGTGAACATAAACACACTGTCACATACACAATACATATCCCTGATACTCATCTGAATGCTTTACATCTGCTTACACACCCTAACATGAACACATGCAGACTTACTCCCACATCTGGCTTTGTGAAGAACTTCAACTAATGTTCAAGCTTTACAGGGATAGTCTGATTGTTTGAAGTGGGATTGTTTGAGATATTTATCTATAGTCAGGAGATGGCAGTTTGAACACCCTCAGTTTGGAGAAGCAGTACCTACACAGAAGCTAAGCAATGTGCTTTTGTGGACAGAGTCAGCAGCAAATGGAGTTAGTTTGAGTTTTAGTGTACACTACTTTAAGAATATTTTCACTGCTTTACCTTGCCATCAGACAGCCATTTCTGATGGGAAATTGCTGTTATATAAGCCAATATCGCTCTCTTCAAAGCAACCAGACTCCACTGGCAAAGTCAGAAATTTTGGTGAATCTGAACTAACCATTTAAAACACCAAAGTCACACAATAACACAACCTCAACCCTGTCATAGAAGGATGGAAACTACACACACACCATTAGCCACCCCCCTACCTTTCAGATGTCCGTTACGGGTGACATGTGTGAGGCCAGAGATAGTGTGTGAAAGAATGGAGGAGAGAAGAAAAGGAGGGGGGAGTGAAGGAGGAAGGGAGTAAGACCAAGCAGAATGGGATTGGGGGGGGGGGGTCCAGAAGGGAGGTGCAGGAGAAGGCCACAGAAATACAGTCAGTCAGTCAGTCACTCAGTGAATCAGTCAGTCAGGTCCCACAGCGCCGGCTTCATTCAGTCCCAGCAGGGTAACGACTGTGTAACTACAATCTGCTAATCCTGCAGGCTGGCAGAGCCTCAGGGGAGTAAAACCAGCCGTACCAGTACTACAGCCGCTCCCACACCAGCTGGAGCTGCTGCCAGCTTGCATGACTGACTGCCATTAACCCATGCTAACAGGCTTGTCAGAGCGGTGCATTCAGATGATGATCAACAGAGATGTGTGTGTGTGTGTTTGTGCCTGCGTGCTTTTATGGTGTGCATGAGTGCAATTGTGTGTTAAAGTGGAAAACATACAGACACACAAAGAACAGGGAAGTGTGTGTGTGTGTGTGTGTGTGTGTGTGTGTGTGTGTGTGTGTGTGTGTGTGTGTGTGTGTGTGTGTGTGTGTTTTGCAGATTGGGGTTTTAGCTCTGCAACAAACACTCAGAGGCAGAACTGCTCAGGAGGCAAAAATAATCTCAGTGGTTGTGTCAAATTTAAATATTTGAAGCAGAAGTTATGCACAGCATCCGGTAGTGTTCTGCAATTAGGAATACACCTAATGAGCATATGATTATTTTCATTATTGATTCATCTGTTAATTGTTTAATTCTATAATTATTATTTAATTATTTAAATTATTATTTATTAATACAAATTTATAATATTTATAAAGTGGATGCAATAACTGCAGGAAGTTTGTGTAAAACAAGTGATTTGGGGAATTTTGAGCAAAGTATTTCCTATGAATATTTCATGACAGATTAGTTTTCCTGATATTTTTAGGGACGTTTTATACAATTCTTTGTCTGTTATATGCGTATTTTTATATTGTTAATGGTCACACACATATATAAAGGAGAAATATAAAATATTATTACAGTAAATATAATATATATATACTGTATTGTATCATAAAATGACAATGAAATGTCATCAGAGATTAAGGAAACAAGCTCAACTGAAATACTCTGACACTATGGTTCTTCAAATGTCTTGTTTTACTGACAACCAACAAATATTCAGTTTACTGTCAGAGAGAAGTGAAGAAACCCCCAAAAATATTTTGATTATCTGAATAGTTGCTGATTAATTTAATAATCAATTAATAATTGATTAATCTTTGCAGCTTTAGCTTACTGTATACTTTCTTAAGTGCATCAGTTTTCCTACACCCCTTAAAATCAAGAGCACACCTCCCCACCCTTAAAGTTGGGAACCAGTGGCATGTACTGTATGTATAGTTACAAAAGTCATATATAGATATTAAAAAAATATTATTGTTAATATTGTGTTATTGATCTTGAATATCTGGCAAATCTTCAAGGGGAAGTCCACTGATTTTGCACATCAAGGTGTGCTCACAGGTGTTGTTGGGCACTATTGCATATGCGAACAAAGCTGTACAGTATAAAGCCTTTTGTGGCTCCAGAGGGAGCTGTGTGAAGTCTGATAAGTTGCCTCCAGTGATGGTATGTGTCGGGGCTGAAAACTACACAAAATCTAGTGGTGTGGAGTTAAAAAGAAGTGAGCTCACCAGATCTCTATAGCTCTCATCTCTGCTGCAGGCTTGAGGCTACAGCTGCTCCTCGCATAAAACAACTGAAACTCAGACAGAACTACTGGTCGTTTGAGTCGTATCATGGGTAATGTAGGTGCCAGGTTTTGACGAAGAAGAAGAATTCTTTTAAGGGCAATAAAAGGAAAGTGATGAACAAATTAAACTAACACGCTCAAAGTGTTTGCATCTCACCATACAGTAGGTGGTGACTCAGGAGGAGGTTTAGTGTTTGTCTTTAAGGCACTTCAGTATGGAGAGATACACCATCTGCCGCAGAGAGCAACCCTATAACCCTGCAGTTATGACCTCTCTGTCAGACTTCTGTATCCCTCACTGCTCTGTTTATGTGACCTCGCTTTGTGAGATGCTAATCTTATTGATCCTGCACAGAGTGATTAGGGTTGTGAGTGTATCCACCAAAACTCAACTGTCTCCTGTGTGCATTTACATTTAGCAGCAGCTCCACTGAAAGACCGTCATATAGGAAGTTTGATCTCAGGAGAATTACTGACCATTTTAGCAGCTTGCTTTTGACAACTGATGAAGTAACGACTTGTCTAATCAACATTTGCAGGTCTAGCTACCTGGGAGGACAGAGGTGAACCATCATCTTTGAGGAAGAAATGTGATCGGAAAAAAATCTTGAATGATCGTGATTGGATTGATTTTAACTTAAACGTTTGTTGAAATCAAATCGTAAAAAAATCTAAATTTCAATCAGCTGAAAAACCTATCATGATAGTGAAGTTTCATATCAGTTGATATTGATAATTATTGATCACATAGCCTGTGAACGACGATATGTTGTGTACTTTACAAGGTGGAAGTGGCTAAGACATTTAATAATAAATAATAATAATAATAATAATAATTGACTGATAACTGGCTCAGACAAACTATTAGAGTCAGTGTTGTGTCATCACTTTTCCTCTCTGGTCACACTGATGTCTCTCTGAGCCTCAGTTTGACTTCTGTGTACAGTAAACAGCAGGGATCCCTGGTTGTGGCAGTCTGGGGTTCTGAGGAGCTTTGTACAAGATGCCGTCTAATCCGCCGTCTCCCCAGAGAGATTAGCTCTGTCACCCAGGCTGGGAATTAAACCACGACTGGTGTTGGAGATACTGACACAGACACAAAGCTGAGGCTGGACTGGAGGGGAGGGTGGAGGGGACGGGTGTGGGTTCACGCGTCAGATGTAGACAGTAAATAAATAACTAGAGTAAACAGTGAATTACAGTCTGTCATCGTCAAATAAAAACAATTACTGTCTTGGTGAGGATTCCCGAGGATGAAGTGGGTCATATGAACCAATCTGGATTATAAGAAAATATGAGCAGAGGTGCAGTTTGCCGTGAGCTAAACAATGGCACGGTGTCATCACCCTCAGTCATTTTGACATGTAACTAAAAAATTGAATTTGACAAGTTAAATTTGGGAGCGAACAAATCTGTTTACCTTCCTTTGAAGGGAAAACCAGACAGTCTGCGCCATGACGAGATCAAACAACATGTCAAACACATCATGTAATTGCTGCTAGGCAAAAAACTCTGTGTACTATCAACCTATCTGTTTTCAGCTCATGGTGAACTGATCCCTTTGAGTTTACCAGCACAGAGGTTGAGTTTGGATCAGACACAGAAACTTCAGAAGAGACCGTGAAGGTAACAAGAGGGCAGACAGAGCAAAACTTGAAACTCTCAGAAGTTCAGTGTTTTCTTCAGCAACACGCTGATGAAAGACAAATAGGAAAATATTGATCCTGAAACACACCCTAGCACGGAGCTTCACTCGTAGTTCTGCAGAGAACCCTTCTAGAGTGTAATGGTTCTACCCAGAACCCTCTCTGGAGGTTCCTTCATGAGCCTTTCCACGCTTTAAAGCTAGGTTGCACCAACAAGGGTGCTAACAAGAATTCAATCAGGGCGTTTTACCAAAAACCCTTTTATATTCCAAGGGTTTCATGTACAACCCACTCATGGGGATCTAAAAATAGATTTTTTAGGGTTTCCTGCATGACTCTCTTGTCTTCCGTGGTTTCCATGAAGAATCATACTGTATTCTACAGATGAATCACATAGATGGTATATTATTGTTGTATGATGTGTATTAGTCATCCATCATTTTCACAATTTGTTACCATTTATGATTTTTACATTAAGAAAACATCTTTTAACACCCATGCTTTCAACAATCCGTGAAGACCTCTTTCTTCCAAAAAGGGTTCTTAATGGAACCCCTAGTCTTACAAAGAACACTTGACAAACCCTTCCTGTAAAAAGGTTTCTTTATAAGCTAATGGTTCTGGGTAAGAACCTCAGCCTTTCACGAAGAACCATTTTCGGTCTTCTGAGCAGCAAAGAAAGCTCTCTTCAGCCTGTCTAAATTAAATTTTTTCTGCGCCATACATTTGATTCACCGCTTCAGGGAGTTTATCATCAGAGAAACTTCAAGGTTCAGTTCACAAAACACACACTCATCAGGAGACGCATATCTCTCTCTGTAACTATGACTGCCCACAGTATGCTTATGTTCATGTTTTGGTGCTGTTTCTAAGTGGGCGCTCCCTTCCTGTCGCAGAGCCAGCAACTGAGTCAAGGTCCGTCCCTGCTGCGGGCAAAACAGGTTCACCCTCACACTTTCCATCCGTCTGGCCATGAATGATTCACCCTGTCCTACTGGTCTATTTTGGCTGGCAACAGAGCTTGTACGGTGAAGAGTTCATTTTATACATAGCAAAAATAAGAGAGAAGAAGAAAAAGACCACTGTAGCTTGAAACAACAGCAGCTCAAACACTGATGAATAATATTCTGTTCACTGGCTTCAGGCTTAACAGGAGAAAAAGTCGGCTCTATTCAAAATACTTGATTCATCCCTCAAGCGGCAATTTGAGGCAAGTGGGGTTACAAGCAAAAGAACACACACATTTTATTCACAAAGCAGACAAAATCAAGTCTAAAAATACTAAAACTGATCATGTAAAAAAGATTGCTTGCTAACAGTATCAACCAACATCACATCTTTTAACTGTGGCAACAGTAGTATATATATAAATCAGTTCACACCTTTCAGGCAATGTCAGTCTAAAACTGAACATATTAAACATTGTATAGGCAGAATTTAAGGGAGAGCTTTTGTATTAAAAGTAGCAGATTAAGATAAAGTAAGATAAATTTTATTGATCCCACGCCAAGGAAATTTACCAGTTACAGCAGCTCAAGAGTCAAAAATAGAGGTAGAAAAAGAGTAAGAATGAAATAAATGAATAATAAATCAAGCTATGTACATTATATACACCTTTCACTTGTACAGATATATGGATAATTGTATGGGATAATCACACGTATATTGTAATACACACTCACTTTTTTTGCATTTTATTTTGCTGTAAACTGAACAATTAATCCAAAATATTACATAAAAAGTAATAATTTGCTGCAGCCTCAGTGAAACGATCTGAAATGATTTGTGGTTGTCTTCTTTCACTTCTTATCAAGCAGGGGAACACTGAGGTATGATTGTGACTGAGATCGGAAGTATTAATATCAAGTTATGCTTCCTAGAAAGGAGCGCGGCTTAACTGATCATCAGAACCTTTAAATAACTCTGCCGGGGCAGCAATCTGTTCCTGGAAAAAAGGTTCACACTTGAAAGCTCTGCACTCTGCATTTATAGAGGGGGATTTCTTCCTCTCCTCCTGTCTTCATTTCCTCACTCCTTTCCTCTCTCTTTGTGCGTTCTCACGACCTTTTCCCTGTCTTATGCTGCAGCTGATGGTGAAGGGAAGCGCACAGACTTGATAAAAATGAATGATTTTATTAGTTGGTAAGACTAAGCTGGCGTGCAGAAGTCCCCGTTTTATCCGGGCTTTGCGTGCAACGCCTAGTATTAGCCACAGCACAGATTTCACCACTGGACAGGCAGATGCTTCCCCCCAGAGTGTTGTAGAAGATCCATGTGTCACTGAATCTGAGCCGGGATAAGATGTCTGTCACACTGAGCTCTGAATTGGATCTCAGGCACCTTGGTGCATCATTTATGAAAAGGCACAACCGAACGTCCTCATCATCATGAAGTTTTTGTGAATTTAATAGTGAGCAGAATCGTCCAATGGGACGATTAACTTCACAACATGTAAATCATCACATGTCCTGTCTGTTCACTCTGCCCCTCAACTCGCTCATACTAAGACTGACATGGTAACCAGATGTTGGCCTCTGATACAGGCTATTACCATTACTATGTGCATGAATCAGACAGTAATTATGTCATGTGATCTGCAAGCTGCATTAGAGTAAATACTTCCTCATTAGACTTAGCTCTGACCTGATGATGGAAATGTTATGTAAGACGTCCACATAGATTAATGTTCTTCTGGCCCTTTGCAGAGTCTGCTTCACATCAGGGGAGTTAGCTTACATGTTAGTGAATGCATTTGTTCCACTGTATTGGTGTTATACTGTACCGTCATTACCATGATGGTCAGTTATTGCACATGTGCATAAACACTGACACTGTGATATATGGAAATATCAATAACATCTTAAAACTGCAGAGATCTTCACTATTGGATTCAAAAAGCCTCTTTTTATTGCTTTCCTTGGTGTGCTGTGTGTTGGTTTATATTATTTTCTGTGTCCCTCCTGGAGCACCACTGAATGTTGGAAGAATATTTAAAGATTGTTTAAGTGTATATGATTACTCTTCTTATTTATGATTGCATCTTTTTTCTCTGTTCTTTTACAGACTGCACTAAGGAGACGAGGGAGCAGGGAAACATTTAAAGACAAGAAGTCCTCAAGTCAGGTAAAAAAAAAAGAGTCTTAAACACACTTCTTCACTTCCTGTGAATTCAAAGTATAATATTCCATGTTATAGGCATTAAAAGATTTTTGTTTGGTGATACTCAATATTTTTATTATTGTCAACAATTCCCATGAAAAGAGCAAAACCAACAATGAATTGATCTTACAAGATCATAATTTTGTCAGTCAAATCATATTTGATAATATGATTGATATGTGCAATATGAATGTTTGACTACTCATTCTTAAGTTTTTTCTTCTGTCTAATATCAGCTGTCAGATTTTTGGGTGGGTTTTCACAGGACATTCAGGGTGACAGTGACAAGCCAAGTTAAAGCCTGGAATATACTCCCAAATGCATGCCCTGTGCCAACTATGCTAAAGACAGATTAGAAATATGCATTTTTTTTTGCTGACACTAGTTATCAAACAAAAGCCAAAAACTGTATCGTATTAAGTTGGTGTGAGCTCTAAATTCAGCACTGCTACAAGGCGTCAAACTACACGTCATTTTTAATGGAAGCCGGCAACATGAACCTAGAAACTGATGAACAACACTTGTGCATGTCGGACGTGAGGCGCTACAAATCAAAGTAAAGTTGACCTCAACTTTTTCAGGGCACTAATAATGCAGTGACGCATCAACCAATTATATGTTTTTGTTTTTCCGCCTCCCATCCCATCCCCCAATAATTGCTTTGCCATATAAACAGTGGAAGAAAAATGTGTTCTTTCCGGTTTTTCCAATTTTCTTTCATCCTCATCCGACATCAACAAAAAAATGCAGCTTGATGACTCATGTTTACTGACTCAGAACACATAAGCGCTTATTGACGTCAGCAAGCACTTAGCAACACTGACAACTCAGCAATAATGTAGCTGGCGACATTTGGCCGTTTTGTAGCTGTGTTGTCAGTAGGATGAACATACAGCTAGCAGGCAAGGCCCCTCTTCTTCCAGGTAGATGCCTTGGCCTTGGTGTCCACAGCTGTCCTTGTACATGTACGTTTGGAAGTATATTCAGGCCTTCAAACTCACTGTGGGTCCAGGTCTGTAGCTGCCTTTACCTGTCACAGGCATCTTTACTGAGTGGATGGGACGACATAGTGGAATAAGTTTACCACAGAGAGCAGCGTGAAAGCAAGGAGCGCTCCCTCTGCGGTTTCTTCTGAGGACTGAAATGTCCCAAAATCACACTACATACTGAAAATGAATAAATAAATGAATAAATAAACAACTGCTCAACTTTAAGAATTTCAGTCGATGGAGTGATCGCTGACTGATGATTTGAATCTTAGACTGTCAAGAGTCAGATCTTATTGAGAAGGACTGCTTCTGTAGCCAAAGCCCGATATCTTACTCTGCTGCTGAAAATAGATGCAGTATTTTTTCCTTTGCTAAACAGTCCTCAGCTAATTTAGAAAATCATCTTGCCTTTTTAAAAAATTAAACTATATACAATGGTCCTAACCCATTTTTTGAAGATTCACATCTTCAGTAGGAATGAATGGTGTTGAGGCCATCTTGCTGGTTTTCATCTTTTTGGGGATTTGTTGACAATAACAAAAGTATAAAATATACCAAACTTTATCCTTTAAGGTTTTTAATCTTAATAATTTATCCTCACCCTGCCAGGAGGACAGTGCAGACCTCAGGTGCCAGCTCCAGTTTGCCAAGGAGGAGTCGAGCCTGATGAGGAAAAAGATGGCGAAGCTCGGCCGGGAGAAGGACGAGCTGGAGCAGGAGCTGCAGAAGTACAAGTCAGTTTACGGGGATGTGGACAGTCCCCTCCCCCTGGCTGAGTGTTCTGGCGGCGGTCCTCACACCACACGAGAGGCGGAGCTGCGATTACGGCTCAAGCTGGTGGAGGAGGAAGCGAACATCCTGGGCAGAAAGATCGTGGAGCTGGAGGTAGAGAACCGCAGCCTGCGGGCGGAAAACGAAGACATACGCTGTCAATATGAAAGAGACTGCTTTGGGCGGGAACCCTTCTCCAGCATGCCCTCATCACCGTATGGTGGTGATGCGTTGGAATCAGCAAGTGAGCTGCGTCGCCATCTACAGTTTGTGGAAGAGGAGGCCGAGCTGCTGCGCCGCTCCATCTCAGAGATTGAAGACCACAACAGGCAGCTGACGTCTGAACTAAATCGCTTCAAGTTTGGCCCCAGCAGTAGCTCAGGACTGGTGGGTGAGGAGGGAAGTGAGAGTGGATTATTCAAACCTGGTAATGGCGGGAACGGTAATGGCTCTAGTGGCGGGATGATGATGGAGGAGCTTAAATCAGCCAGAATGCAGATAAACGAGCTCAGTGGGAAAGTGATGAAGCTGCAATACGAGAACCGAGTCCTCATGTCCAACGTCCAACGCTGCGACCTGGCTGCACACCTCGGCCTGCGTACTGGCAGCCCTCGAGACAGCGACGCAGAAAGCGACACAGGCCGGCGAGAGGCTGCTGAGGAAGAGGAGGCAGGGCGACTTCTTCTCCTCCACCCCAAGAGGGAGGGCCCCATTGGGGGCGAGAGCGACTCTGAAGACCTGTTTGAGAAAACGACAACCACCTCAGGGTTCGGAAGCATCAAACCCTCAGATGGCAGCGAACTCAGTGCCACTGAACTGGCCAACCGCAGGAGGGAAGAGCGTGAGTCATTCACCAACGTGAAGCGTGAGGCAGAAAGGCTTGGGAAGACGGTGGACCGTCTGATCACGGACACTGACAGTCTGATCTTTGAAGGAAGGCTGCTGGTGACAACAGGAGAGAGCTTGGAAGGAGGGGCGGCATCTGGAAACAAACCAGACACCCAAGTCCTGGACACCATCAACACGCGCATGAAGGCTTTCCGCACTGAGCTGCACATTTTCATGGAGAAGCTGGACCATGTGGGGGAGGGGCTGAGAGAAAGGACAGACGATCTGTCACCCATGCCAAACCTCACAGAGTCCAGCAGCTTCCTGTCCACAGTCACCTCCATGTCCCGTGACTCCCCCATCGGGACCTTTGGAAGAGACCTGGTGACAGACTTCCAGGTAAGTTCAATGGATCAACTTCCTGTGACCTTTTCTGCTGTTTATGAAGTGACCTCTCTCTGTACATGTACATGTTTCCTTTCTGTGGCTGCTTTGTTCTTTTGCAAAAAGAGAAATATCAATAATAAGGGAGAAGGTCTGTCAGCAAGTATGGCAGTCAGCCATGATGGGGAAAAAATCAATACTCTATATTTTCTTAAAGGGATAGTTAAGATTGTTTGATGTGCAGTTGTATGAGGTACTCGTTGATAGTCAGTGTATTAGCTACAGTAGATGCTGGTCAGTACTCCCCCAGGTAGGAGAAGCAGAGAGGAATACCACTTAAAAAAGGTCCACCTAAAAACAATCAACATCAGTCTAAGTGTACGTTATATTTAGAATATTTTCAGTGGGTTACCTGGCTGTCAGACCGCCTTTTCCGATTGTAAACTGCCATTATGTAAGACAAAGATTGCTCTGTCCCAAACAACGAAACACCTTGCAGAATATGGGAGTTGCTGGTCCACCACTGCCTCGATTGATTAGCTTGTTTGTGTTATTGTGCAATTCTGGTGAATCCAACCTATTCTTTTAAAACATCAAAGTCTCACAATGACACAAACAAACCCACTGATTGAGAAATTGGTAGATCTGCAATGCCTATGTTCTGTGTCTTAAATGGACGTATTTCAATGTATTTCAATACAATGTTTGGCTTATATGGCAGTTTCCCAATGGAAATGGCTGCCTGAGGGCAAAGTAAATGGGTGAACTAAATATAGTTTACACTTAAACTGATATCTGTTTTTTAAGGTGAACCTTTTGTAGGTCACCAAAATACATATTGCTGCTCACTCTGTCAACAGTAGTACATTGCTTAGTTTCCATGCTGGTACTCCTCTCTGCTTCTCCAAAGTAGGGGTGTGTTGACCAGCATCTCCTGTGGCTAATACACTGATTATCAATAACTACTTCTTGCAATCCCATTTCAAATAATCCCAACCATCCCTTTGAGACCATTGCAAACATGTTCTTTTAAAATCTTGCATAAGAAGTTTGATTAACATTCAACCTCAGAAGTGTCCCACCTGGTTGTCCAGATGATATCATGTTTCAGGAAAGAAAGGCTGAAGACTGATCACACCAGATGGCTTCATTGCTTTAAAATAGCAGAAGACAAGCATTAAATATTCCAGACAGCGGAATCCAGATGTGTAGACAGCCATGCGAAAACTCACTGGTGTGTTTTGTAAATGTGAGAATTTATTTAGGATTGATTTAAATGGCCCTCAGTGTGCAGTCATTAGAAGACCATTTAAGGCCAAAATAAACTAAATGAGATCCTTAGTCAGCACTATGTGCAGAAAATCAGCTCTAATTAAAGACAGTGGCAGCGCCGTACATCTTTAGCCGAACACATAATATCCACAGCCTCGACTGTCAATGAGAATCTCATTATGTTGCAAGCAAACAGATTCAAGGACAGGTTCGGATTTTTTCAAGTTTATCTTAATACAATATTCGCATCCTCGTGCAAGTTGAGAGAGTTATGGGTCACTATAATCAGACCTCTTCTCAATAGTGGCAACAGTGCAGCTCCACTGTAAGAAACGGGAAAGAAAATTCACAGTCCTTGTTGATCGGGTCTGGAAGGCAACCCTTTATCTGTGAAACTCTTGCAAGATTTGTAGACGTTCTTTCATCATTGTGCACATTACACAATTATGTTTTATAATATGGCAACACTGCAGTTAAAATCTGGGTAGGTTCAGGGACAGAAAGCACCTGGTTTACGGTTAGGAAAAGATCATGGTTTGGGTTAAAATGATCACTCTCGCAAGATCTTTCCTGGGATTGAGGTTCCTGTCTGGACACTGTCCCATGAAAAATGTACACTTAAAGAGTGCCAATTTTACTCATTTATAAAGCCTTTGTGGCTCCAGAGGGAGCTGTGTTAACGCTGATAAATGGCCTTAGTTTATGTTGTGTTGGTTTAAACTGAAGACTACAAAAAAGTGGAGTTGTAGAGTTAAAAAGGAGTGAGTCTGTCAGACCTCTGTAGACTGTTCATCACCTCTGCTTGAGGCAGCTTGTTGCTACTTTAGCTGCTACAGTGAATCTTCGAGTGAATTTTTGGAGGCCGAATTGCTTTTTTGGTAATGTAGGCGCCAGATGTTAACAAGTAATAAGAATACGTGGATTAAAAAACACAATGTCTCTGGTTCTGAATGTTCCCAGCGATGTTACAGGAGTGCAATGCTACATCAACTGAGAACTGTTTTAAAGCCAGCCAAAGTTAATGCAGGGTTAGGGGCTTTTATTAGCGATAAGTTAACAACAGGGTGTAGGTGTAGGTCTTTTTTGTATGAATTCCCCTTTTTTTGTTTCCTGAAGAGACTTTCCTTGTTTAAATGTAGTGGAGGGATATGTCTCACCACGGCAAAGCTACTGAATTAATTAAACTAAAATAACACATATACAGTGAGCGAGCAAACTGCAAATGAGTACAGTAATTGAGTTGTTATTTATTCACACACCTTACACAAATTTCTTAAGTCAGTCTTGTTTTTATATAGCTGGGGGATAGTACCTGTAACTCCAAGTTCTCCCTCCAGACCTCATCCTTTTTTAGGTTATTCATACTAAACATGCTGTGAATCATATAATATGTGCCGCTTCACAGCTATGTAAATTAGCCTCATGTCATTCATGTTGACCACGGCCTAGAGGGGAAAAAGAAACACCAAGGATGTTAGCGCTGATTTTGACCAAAGAAAACTAGGGATGCCCCTGGCGACTAATGTCACTACAGATGAAATGCAAATTTGAATTTAGACTAGTCAACTAGTCTAACAGTAAGAAAACAGGAGTTAAAACTGAGCACAGTTTATTTAGCGATGTTAAAAATTGTCAAAAAAAAAAAATACTGAGTATTAAAGTCATCGTACTTTAAATGCCACTTAAACTTTGCGCCGTGCATTGTGAACATTAAACATTACCCTTCAAAACATAACAGCTCACTAAATGCTTCACCTTTTCAGCCTGAACAGAATCACATTGTTGGAGGGTAAACGGGGGTAAATCGTAAATCGTTCACACGGAGATGACATTGGCTGACGTCGTCTTAGGGGGCCGCAGCTCCGACTAGTGCTGGGCGGCTGCATAACGTATTAGAGGCAACAGTTAACTGGTATTGTGCATGAATAAAATACTGATAAATAATTTAACCGACCAGTATTTCTGTTGCCAACTAGCAAGGATTGTGACGTTTAATCGTGTAGTTGACTAGTCACATACATCCTTGAAGAAAACCGATCGGAGGTGAAGCAAATGCTCAAAACGTTGCAAAAACAGGATTAGGTAGAGCAGTTTTTCACGTGTTATTCTTGTCCAGCCTGTGAACACCAACAAAGGTGATTTCAGTTAATCTGGCTGATCAGACCTCTTCTCGGGACTGTGTGGGCATGTAAAGACTGTAATTGACTGACATCTTCCTGAGTCTCCTGCTGGCTTTGTTGCACCTGTTAGGGCAGGACAAACTGCACCTTTATCATTCATCTGGGTAAATGAGATTTGTGACCATATATATTCCCATCAAAGCTCAACCTTCAACCTGGACAGAGGTCTAAGAAGATAGAATAACTGAAAATACCTGTGTGGTTGTTCAGAGACTTAAAGAATGCATGGACTGTGGTTTTTGTCCTTTGTTTCACACAGTGGAGTCACACAACAACAGGTGGGGAGTTGTCACTTGTCAGTTGGTTAAACGGGCATCCACTGCGAGGTCAGGGAGGAAAAAAAGGACAAAAGCTAATTTGATAGTGATTTCCAGCATGAATACAGACCGTGAAATTGTGGACTTTTTATGTTTTAAGCCGGATTTGTCAGAAGAGTTAGTATGTGGTGGACGAGTCTTCACAGATATGCCACTTTTTGATCCTTCTGTGCCTTTTCCAAGCATTAGGTTGGTCACTCACACACAGGGAAAGTGCACTGGGATTAGGCCATCATGACACAGGTTAGATGAACTTGAAAAGATCCGAACCTCTCATCTAAAGCCTCAACAAGGCATTCAGTGTCAGCACAGTGTGACATAGCAGAGGCCCCCTGCTCCAACATGAGCCACCCAGCTCTACCACACTGGCACAACTGCCACTGCCACCCCTCCCTTGACCCACTGCCACCGCCATCGCTTCGTGCTGCCGCCACATTCACATCTGCATCTTCATGCACATCCTCATAGCCAGCAGCCCTGCCTGCCTCCTCCTCCTCCTCCTCCTCCTCCCTGCACTCACTGTCTGCAGCTGCCCTGCTTCCAGTCAGCCAGGGCCAAGGGAGGGTGCTTAGGAGGGTGCTTGAAAGGGTGCTTGGTGTGAATGGAGTGAGTACTAAAGGAGTTATGGCAGCTTCTTCCATTTGGCTCAAAGCTTTTCCTGGTATAGTGAAAAAATGTTGCATGATGGAGTTTAGTAAATATTTGTCTCTTTACAGCTTTGCTACACCATGCTGTCATTTGTACAACTCATTAATGGTGTAGCTGTTATGTTTGCACAACAGATCATCACACACACACGCAGACACACGTGGGATTGGTTACTCCATGGTGTTGCCAAGGAGACGAACCATAAAAATGTGTGCACTGTCTCTAAAATAACCTTGTTTAATAAAAAAAAAGAGCCTAAATCAGAGTTGCATGGTGCTGTGTGAGTTGCCTGTGGAAGAACCTCGCTGGCTGGCATCCTGCTTTCTGTTCTTGTTTTATTGCAGCTCAGTCAACATGTCAACATACTGTGTACTCTTCCAAAGCAGGTTCATTATCTCTGTGCTGCATGATCAGGCAGACATCTTGGATGTCTTTTCTAATCAGCCAGACTGCCGTATGGAATAAAACAAACATTTCTCACTTCAAGAATCCCAATCTGCTTTGTAGAGATTATATAGCGAAGCTGCCTCCATACTCATTCTATCCAATGACTTGTTTCTGCTTTGCTCCTCTGCCTGTAGGACTCGCTGGTTAGTCTGGGTGAAGCTGGGTGGTTTAGTCACAGCTAACCACTGCACTAACAACTCACACCTGTTCAGAGCATTAAGGCCTTCGTCCATTTCAGAGTTGTTGAAGATGATCACAGTTGTAGAATAGTGGAGTTTTAAATGTCATAGGCAACAGAGCAAAAATTGTGACTGCAGCAGCAAAGAGTCGGGTGTACAGTGAATGTATACAGTATATAAAACGTTTCAAAAATATAGATATATGTACAGAAGTGCATTCACCAGAGAAAAAAGTTGTGATGTTTTCTTGCAGTTATTACTTCAGAGTCCTATTTTATTTTATTTTTTTTTATTTTTATTTTTTTTTAAAAGCTAAGATTTTGATCTCACAATTATCTTGTAAAGTGTTGAATATGTTTTCTTGTTAATATGACTTTTGTATCTCGTAATTATAAGATTAGGCTCTTGAGTTAACAGAAGTGTCCCACACAGTGTTAATCCCTTGTAATTTCTTTAATGATCAGTATCTAGACCTTCAGGCCATCAAGTAAAGTTTGGATCTTGTACTTTTGAGATCTTTACAAGAAAATGATGAGATAAAGGTATAAATATGAGCTAATAGTTTTTCAGAAATGCATGTTTATCTTGTTAAAATGATTTATGTATCTTGTAAGTAAGAGATATTTGACTTGTACATGTTAGAAATGTTTTCACATAATTTGGACTTGGATATCTATCTATAAATATGAATTAGCATCATGTAATTGAGTACTTCTCCTTTTTCTCCTTTCCTGTTTCTTGTACTTAAATGCAATGTGCCAGGCTCATCTGTGTAGAAAATCAAATTTTGAAGATAGTTAAAAGATGTTCATGTAGCAGGGTGACCTGGAAAAGCGGTTTATAGTAACATCTTAAGTTAGCTCATTTTAGCAAAATGCTAGCTAACTGGCTAGCGAATAATTGATGTGGATTAGCCCACTTGTTAGTAAGCATTTTGCTAACATTAGCTATTCAAATTCAGATTCATTCGTTATTGTCCTCTAGTTAACTAATGTTTTGCTACACAGCAAAATGCTAGCTACCTAGTGTTCTATTAGTTAGCTAGCATTGTGTTAATATTAGCTAAATTTAGATGAGATAATATGTGGTGTTTGCAGGTCCCACAGCAAAATCTTTTCTTTTCAACATAATTAAGCCTAGCTCACAGCTTATATAAGTACAGGAAAGAGGAAAGCAGAAAGTTGACAGAGTCGGGACTTTGGAAAGGTCAATTATGAGAAAAACTTGATTCATGAACCTGTTGAGAACGTGTGCTTACTTTTTTTGTTGTTGTTATTTTATTATTATATAAACTACATTTAATTATGAGTTAAAAGAAAAATATGAGATAATACGGTAGTTGCTATAATTACTTGTCATAGTTATCTATCTATTTTATCTAATCTATAAAATTCATAATTATGAAAATATGTCTCCAAATTTTTCCTTTGGTGAATGCTAGACACTGTAGATACCTTTTTGGCACATTAGCACATTCCAGCAAGCTGAAAAATCCTCACTTACAGGAAAAAAATGTCGGCACTGCTACAAAGGGGGCAGCTAGCATGGCACTGTCTTAAAGCTCGACTGAAGCCTCAAATGCCTCCAGTGTATTTGAAATGCTGTAATGTCTGAAAACAATGTGCATCATAAGACGCAACTTTCTTTAGTTGACTGCTTCTCTGACACACACGGCTGTGCACCGGCATGTGTTGAAACTCTTTAGCGTGCTAGCTCTCGCTCTGCAGTTTGCCGTGGTATCTCTCAGCTGTTGGTTTGGACTCATGTATCCCTCATTGCATGCGCTTCATAACAAGTGTTTTGCATTCTTTTCCCCCCCGATTCCCTCTCTTTGTTCCTCTTTGTGTTCCCGCCAGATGTTTCAGCCCATGATTTTGTTCATCCTCATTCTCGTTCTCTTCTCATCTCTCTCATACGCCGTCATCTTTAAGTTGGTCTTTCTCTTTGCGCTTTTCTTCGTACTCTAGTCCGTTTGTTCTTCTCCACACCGTGTAGTCTGTTAGTTAATTTCCCCCCTCTGCTTATATTCTTTACCCATTTTCTGTTTTATTTTTGTTTGTTTTCCCCGCCCTGCTTTCTTTCCTCGCCCCCTCACCCCGTTTGTTGTCTTCTGTCTGTTTTGTCCACAATCCACCTCACACATCTCCCCCTGACACCACCATCACCACTACTACCTGCACCCCTGTATCCCACACCTGTCACCCATCCCCCTAATCCCCTTTACACACACACCATCCTCCTCACCCCCCCCTTCCCTTCCCTCCCCTTCCCCACCCCACGTCACTCACAGTCCGGTCAGAGGGATGAGCTGGAGTGGCGTCTAGGACAGGAGCGAGGCGTGGAGCCCCAGAGCCAGAGCCAGGGTGGGGGCCAGGCCCAGAGCAGGGGAGCCACGGGACTCACTAGGTACCACAGGCCCCTGGCTTTAAGAGCAGAGGTCAGTGCCTCCTCCCTCCTCCATCTCCCTTCCAGCTATGGGACTGAGTTGACACTGGCTCCACCACGAGCCCTGTACAGGGGCCTTCTGTTGAATACTTTAGAGTCTAATCATTTAAATTGATCCGAAGACAATTCTGGTTTGGTCTCTTCTCTGTAGAGCGAAACATCCTTTCTTTCCCATTGTGAGATGTTTTGAAATTTAGTTCTGCACGGCCTGTAGATGCTCCCAAAGCATGCCTTCTTTATTTAATTTAAAATATATTATTTTTACATTTTGCATAAGTGATACAAGTCATATAAGGACATGCATATGAAAATGATCTACATTCATGCTTTTGCTAAATGCAGTTTGAAAGTTGTCACATCATGGTCAAACTTCAGTTGACACAGAGTGAATGTTGGCACAGAATGAGGGCCATTATACCAAAAAAAGACGAGGTTCTGTGGGCTTCTGGAGTTTGTTTTTGGAGTGTCTGTTGGCCTAAGAAGCAATGCACCATGGGAAAAAAGACTTTAAGAGACAGTTTGGATTATTTGAAGTAGGGTTGAATGAGGTATTTGTGGATAATCAGTGTATTAATACAGTTGATTCTGGTGGACACGGCCCCAGTTTGTGTAAGAAACGAGGAGTACCAGCATGTAGGTAATGCATTGCTGTGGACAGGGTCAGCTGCAAATCATATTTTAGCCACTTAAAAAAGGTCCGCCTAAAAACTTAATATAAGTTTTAGCATACACTATATTTAGAATATTGTCACCACTTTACTTTGCTGTGAAACAGCCTTTTCCAACAGGAAAGCACCATTATATAAACCAAATGCCCCCCCTATCATTTTACCTTGCAAAACGTGGGAGTTGCTTGTCTACTACTGCCTCAATTTGTGAGTTTGCAAACAAACAAACTAGCAGCTCAAGGAAGTGGGAGGCCAGTAATTCCTGCAAGATAGTTGTCAAGTGTTCTGCAAGATAAAATTACTGTTTTTGCCAGTGGAGTCCGGCTGGTTTGGAGGGAGCAAACTTGGGCTTACATAAGGGTGGTTTCCCATCAGAAAAGGCTCTTTGACCACAAGCTAAATCAGTAAAAAAAAAAAAATTCAAATATAGCATAGATTTAAACTGATACATGTTTTTTTTTAATGGGCCTTTTTTTTAAGTGGCTAAAATACATTTTGCTGCTGACCCTGTCCACAGCCATTCATTGCTTATCCTACCCTCTCCTGCAAACTGGCGATGTGTTCTGACTGCCATCCACTGTAGGTAATACACTGACTATCGATAAATACCTTGTGCAGCCCCACTTCAAATAATCCAAACTATCCTTTTCACTTGCCCTACAGTGAAGCAATTGATAACATTTACAGTTACAGTCTCTGAGGAAACAAAGAAAAATTAAAAAGGATGAAAAAGTTTATCTACAGTACTATATACATCCATTTAAAGTCAATTTGGAAAATTGCCATAAGAAGCCCTTTCATCTCACCAAATTATATGAAGTGTTTTTAACCAAAATGGACAATGAATTTGGCAGATTTTGATTAAAATTATCAGTAAGGTTTTTGTTATAATCAGAAGGCCGCTCAGTCCAGCATGTCTAGTGACACTCCAGCCACAGTCACTTTTTGATGCTGAACACGATTTCACTTCATTCACTCACTCAACTTTCACACTAAATATCCACTCCTACAGCCACTGATCTTTATTCATTTTAATTACTCTTTTGGTTTAACATCTTCTTATTGCTTTTTTTAAATTCGTACCATGTGCCCCTGGACATTTTGTGATTGGTTTACTCCTTTGAAGAAACAAGTAGGAAGTAGATCGCAAAGTACTCTGTAGTCAAAGGGATGGTCCAGATTATTTGAAGCGGGGCCGTATGAGGTACGTATCAATAGTCAGTGTATGACCTGCAGTAGATGTCGGTTGGCACGCCTTCAGTTTATAGGAGCAGATTGTCATTGTACATCAGCTATACAATGAAATTAGGAGAGCTTCTCCTAATCAGTTCACCAGTACAATAAATTAATTCATAAATAAAATAAATTTACTTCTGAGCAGAACATTCAAACATAATCGCACTTCAAGGTTGGTGACTGAAGCTAACCAAAAGTATTGCTTGAGACTTGGTCAGCAGCAAAACATCCAACTCCATTTCCTAAAAAGTTGGGATATAGTGTAAAATGTAAATAAAAACAGAACGCAGTGATTTTCAAAAATTTTTCGACCTTTATTCAATAGAATACAGTACTCACAATACTTTGAATTTGATGCCTGCAACATGTTCTGAAGATGTTGGGACAACACTGTGATACACCAACTTTTCTTGTAACAACACTATACAATAAGCGTTTGGTAACTGAGATCAGAAATTATTGACATTTTAAAAGTGAAATTCTTTGTCATTCTTGCTTGATATACGACTGCAGGTGCTCAACAGTCTGTGGTCTCTGTTGTCATATTTTGCGCTTCATAATGAACCACACATTTGCAATGGCATACTACGAAGGCACGCTGTTGTAACACATGCAGAATGTGTCTTGGCATTGTCTCATTCATTGAAACCAGCAGGGATGTCATCTGGATGGCAGCATATGTTGCTCCAAAACCTGTATGTGCCTTTCAGCATTCACAAATGTGACAGTTAATCACAATGCCATGGGCACTAACACACACTCATACCATCACAGATAGTGGCTTTTGAGGTTAGCACTGTCAGACAGCCTTTTTCTGACAAGAAGCTGCTGTTATATTAGCTGAATATCACTTGCAAAAACAGTAATTTCAACCACACAGAATTTGGGAGTTGCTGGTCTACCGCTGTCACAATCTGTTAGTGTGTGACAAATTAAAATAAACAAACTAACCAATTGTGGCAGTGGTAGACTAGGAAGTCCCCTGTTCTGGGAGGTAAAATTTCTGATTTTGTGAGTGGAGTCGGGTTGCTTTGGAGAGAGTATTATTTAGCTTATATAACAGCACTTTTCCATCAAAAAAGGCAGTCACAACTGTGAAAATATTCTAAATGTAGTGTATGCTTAAACTGATACTGATTTTTTTAGGTAGGTCCTTTTTAAGTGACTAAAATACATTTGGCTGCTGACTTTATCCACATCAGTACATTGCTTAGCTTCCTACACCGGTACTCCCGCTGCTTCTCCAAACTGGGTGTGTGTTAACCACCATCTACTGTCGGTAATACACTGAATATGAAAATATGTCATACAACCCCACTTCAAAAATACAAACTATCCCTTTAAGAGTAGTTCAGAAATTTTTGTTCATTTATTGCACATGTTGTGTTATAGGGAACATATTGGTAGACAGTTTGTTGCCCTTCAAACAGTGAGACAGCAGCCATGCACAGCTACAGTATATTGACTTGTGAGGCGTATGTACGTACGCTATTAAGTGTATCACAGCTGACTCTGCACACAGTGCACTCTGTAGTGATGCCTTCTGCCACGGGTTCATCACTACAGGCTGCACTGTCATGACTCACTCAGCAAATTAAATACATGTAAAAGTGCAGCTTATACAGAAGTGTCACAATACACTTTAAACAACACACGCTGAGAAAGTCAAAGAGCGCAGTCACAGAGGCGAGTGGTAACGTTGCTGCCACACACACACACACACACACACACACACACACACACACACACACACACACACACACACAGATCGGTTAAATCCTTCAGTGACTCGGCTGTTTAATAAACCGGCTGTGTAATCGCAGGACACTGATTCATAATCGCTGCCTCATGCTTGTGTTCATAGAGAAATTGCTCGCTGTTATGTAATACAGAGCACTGGCAGCAGTGATGTGACACATTACTATTACAGTTACAGTTAGAGCACATTCGTGTGGATCTTTTTTTGTCTATCCCGGTGCTTTCTGCCGCAGTGTAATCTGTGAGGTGAAATGAATGAATGGGAAAGCAGCTTGGATATGGCAGGATTAGCACTGCACTGTCGGCCTGTGTGATTTGCATTTGACATTGGGCTGACAGGAAGGTGATCCAGGGTCAGTACACACTGAACAGCTCAACTTACGGTTGGAGGGTGCAGCGAATGATGCCCGCACGCAGGATAGAAAGAAGAAATCACATTATATACTGCTGCAATTTCCAAATAGTCAGAGTCTGCACTTTGAGTTTTTCATAAGGACAGACAGAGATGTCTTGTGAACGAGATTCATGACATTCAAAACCATAAACATAAGCATCTCATTTCCCTAAGAACATTTTTTCACCTATAGTAAACAAATCAAGCCTTATGTGCATGCAGTTTCTATGGCAATTGTTGTATTCAGTACAGAAATATTTCATAATTACTTTTTAAATTGCATTTTTGAGAGTTACAGCTGTGACAATTAATAACATTTTAGAAATGTTTGGTTTTATTTTAGAGATGGAAAACACAATTGAAATGAAGCTATTTTGTCAGTATTTTGTAGCTCTCATAGAATACATCAACGGTCTTAAAGTTCCAGTGTGTAATATTTACAGGGCTTTATTGGCAGAATATTGAAGGAATTTGCGAATTTCACAGCCACTGTAGGTTCCTCTACACGCTTGGAAAGTGATGGTGAGGCAAGTCAGTATTCATTTGGTTGCAGTCTATAACTCCACCACTAGATACCACTAAATCCTACACACTGGTCCTTTAATATACAGTATTTATACAGTAGCAGTATAATTTTGCCCATCGTCCTAACCTTTTGATAATTAAAAAAAAGGTAGCCAACGAGTTATAAATTGTTTGACATTTTGGGAAATACACATATTTGCTTTGTTGCTCAGGTTTTGCTGAGAACGTTGATACCACTCTCAATATTTCTAATAGGTAGTAAGCTTAGCTTAGCTCATTTGATCTTAGCCTAGAATAAAGACTGGAAACAGCTGGAAACATCTAGCCTAGCTCTGTCCAAAGGTTGCTAAATCTGCCTACTAGAACCTCAAAAGCTCTCTAATTAACCTGTGATGTCTTGTTTGTTTAATCCATATAAATGAATAAGTGAAAAAAGAGCATTTACAGTTTTATGTAGGGCTTTAATCAGGCCTGAATAGTTGAGTCCAACGATGCCCAAGCCTGAAAAAATTGTTCCCAAAACCATCTTGAACCCAACACTTATAGCATATTTCAGCCCAAACCCGAGTACAACCTGACATTTTTCTTAACAAGCTTCCTTCTATACATCAAACAGTGGGAGATGGCAGTGATAGGGACAATGTATGGGGCAGATTGGCAATGACTACACTGAAAAATAAAAATCAGAAAGAAAAAGAAATGTAGGCCCGACCCGGCCCAAACCTGTTGGGTTCCTTCGGATCCCATTGGGTTTGGGCACAGATCTTAAGCTCTAGTCTTATGGGGAATTATGTGCCCAAGTGTTTCTTTGAGAGCAGCAGTGACGTCCTGGAATCTCTACTGGTTGCCCAGCAACCTCATGTTGTATATACCTTCTAAAAATTGGCACAGTTTTTTTTAAACATGACTAAACTCACTAAAAATAGACGAGTGACTCCTTTCCATTTGCCAGTAGATGAATTTGCCTTTCTGTTCTTTTCAGTTAAATACGCACCTTCAAGTGGGTATTCAAATCTGGGCTGACATGCCAAATCAAACCATGTCAAGCCAACCCAGCACATGTGCAATGAGAAGGTGCAAAAAGTATAAGTTACTGATGGAGGTGACAAACTTTTATTGCCTCTGCCCAAAAGGGGCAGAAATTAGCGTGTCCACACAGGTGTCATGCTTCCATCACTGCTGACCAGAGCTGGAGATGATAAATACCTGTGACTACTGCAGAGTTATTAGACTCAGGAATAAATGCTGCTTTTACTTTTTCCCACTGAAGACAAATTTGTACAGCGGCAAGTAAAAACTAACATTTAACCCAACCCAGCAGATGTCAGTGGGTGATAGTGTTTTTTTTCCAGCAAAAAAGGAGCTCAAGATTCAAGGAAATTATTTTTACAGCTTAGTTTTTTAGAGTTGTTGATAGGCAGATTTCTTTTCTTTCTTTACCAGTGGACAGAGTCAGGCTAGCTGTTGGCATCTTCAGTCTTTAAAGTAAGCTAAGTGCTGGCTCAGGCATCATATTAGTAGACGGACACGAGAGTGCAGTTGATTTTTCTCATCTAACTTTCACCAAAAAAGTAAAGAAGCAAATTTTCCAAAATGTCGGACTAGCCCTTTAAGATTGACACACTTTCATTTAAGGTTTGATCAAAAAGCCTTGATGTTGCCAGATGAAGAAATGTGTAGTCAAGCTCAAAATGTGCAGCATTAAATTATAATAATTTCCTGAGACGTTGCAGAAGAGACAGTTTGAAGGGTTTCTGCTTGTGTGGAAGTCGGATCTCATTTGAGGTTTTTCAGTCCCGCTCAGTGAATTTTTGTTTTGCAGTTGCAGAGCAAATATAATCGAGTTTAATCATCTCATACAAATTCTTGTGGTTTTGTTTGATGATCAAATAAAGCTTTACAGAGAGACAAACAGAGTGATAGTGAGACATCAATATGTGATGTAGTTTATCCAAAGTGTTGGTAAAGTAACTGTGTGCTGTGCTGTTGTGGGTTCAGCTCCGGGACACGCCAGCTTGTGACATCCAGTTTCGTCTGGATCATGAACGAAGGCTGAGAGCAGCGACGGAGGAACGGGAGGCCGTCGTCTCTCTGCCGCAGGTACAATAATGCAGTCAGTCACGCCATGTTTGAATACCTTTAGATTATGAACATGAGCACAAGAACACCAGTATCACACTTCACCTGCTCTGCAATCCTTGATGAAATTTTAAAGTAGTTTTAATTAAGCGTCGCCACTGGAGGGAGAAGAAAGTTTTGCTGAATTTCATCTTTAATAGCCAAATCTGCATTTTCTTCTCACATCAAGCTGTCTTCAGTGTGTCACATAAAATTTCCAAATCCTTTTTTATTGTAATTGCAACAAACCAACCAACTTCATGCACTTAAACATGATATTCAGAATAGGATGACATCTACTGTTACAAATTCTACTTTTAAACAAAATAAAAAGAAAATGCAAAAAATGATCTGGTTCTTACTTCTCAAATGTAAATATTTTCTTTGTTCTCTAAATGTTCTGAAATCACACAAAAGGTGTTTGTCCACCCGAAGTGCCCAGATCATTTATTCACAGGATCTCTCCAAAGAACTAAAAGACTCCTCCAGGCTTTTGTTGTCTACGTTTACACTGTAGTCTAAAAACCTATGAACATTAGGTAATTTAGTCCGCTGACTAATGAAAAAGCGCCAGCTGTATTTACGTGTCATTTTCTAGTTTTCTTAACTTGCAGGAGATTTTCCCGTACAGCTTTTGCCTCCTGAGACTTTAAGTCCCACAATCTTCTTTACAAGGACCTGAAAGGTTCCTTCAGCCCTTTAGATTATGGATAAAAATGATGGGTTACTCGCACATCACCTGCTTACTTACCATTAAAAAGTGTTTGACAGTTTAAAATAATTTTTTTCATTCATTATGTGAATCAATCTTTTGCCTGATCCCTACTGCAGCAGGAAGATGAGCATTTGCGTGTGGAGGCGCAGCGTGGAGGTCTGGAGCTGCAGGGACTTCAGAGTCATGAGGTGCCGTGGACTCAGGAGAGAGCAATGCTGCAGCAAGAGATCCGCCTCTTCAGACGCAACACCATTATCTTCTACATGAAACTCAGGTGGATCCTCATGCATTGGCGGCTCGGCCGCAAGGACGACTCTGGAGAGGAGACGGCGCACCCAGAGGTGAGTCGTAGGTTTTATAAGTTGGGTCAGATTAAGTGCATGGAGTGCAGTTCCTGAAGGGACAGTTTGGATTGTCTTAAGTGGAGTTTTATGAGGCATTTATCCATAATCCGTGTATGACCTGCAGTAGATTGATGTTGGCGCTTTAGCAGTTTGGAGAAGCAGCAGGAGGATCATTGCAGAAAGCAATGTGCTGCTGCAACATGATGTATTTAGGGTTCTTACAGGTGCTGGAAATCTGTGAGAACATTTTAATGTAGTGTTTTCAAGGTTTAAACAACACTTGGATTTTGGATAAAGTGCTTGAAATTGCTTAAAATTTGAATTGCATTACTTTCATAATAAATTGCTACCTTATGTTTTGCTTTGATTTATCAGCCCTCTGTAGAATGCTATTATGAAACAAAATTTTGGGTGTT
The DNA here is from genome assembly GCF_056507025.1 of Lutjanus erythropterus. Taxonomy (NCBI): domain Eukaryota; kingdom Metazoa; phylum Chordata; class Actinopteri; order Lutjaniformes; family Lutjanidae; genus Lutjanus; species Lutjanus erythropterus. The sequence goes on from NC_139328.1 coordinate 17,834,082, forward strand.
TATATCACAAATACAACTGATTTAATGTGTTGAAGAAATAAAATAATGATTTTGAGCATGTGTATATAAATATGTCATTTATCACAGCGGTAAGGTGCTGGAAAAGCTTGAAGATGCGCCTTAAAAACTCCTGAAAAGTGCTTGAATTTGACTTGGAAAAGCTGTAGCAACCCTGTGTAATTTAGCCACCTAAAAAAAATCAATATCAGTTTAAGTGTGTGCTGTATTCGCAGTGTTTTCACCACTGTACCTTGCTGTCAGACAGCCTTTTCTGATGGGAAACTGCTGTTACATGAGCCAAAAATCGCTCTCATTTTACCTAGGAGGACACAAGAGCTGTTAGTTTGTTTGTGATATTGTGTGACGTCAGTGTTTTAAAGGGTTACTTAGAATTCACCAAAGTGACAGTGACACAAACAAATGAACAGATCAAGGTGACAGTAGACAAGCAACCCCTGTGTTCTGTGATGCAAAATGAGTGATTTTGCTGTAGGAGTTTGGTTGATTTAAGGGGGGCGATATTTGGCTTATATAACAGCGGTGTCCCATTAGAAAAGCTGTCTGACAGCAAGATAAAGCGGAGAAAATATTCAAAGTATAGTGTACATTTAAACTAATATAAATTCCTTTTTTTTAGTTGAGTAAAATATGTTTTGCTGCTGACTCTGTCTGGTAGTGCACCCCTTAGCTCTCCTGGTGATTTAGTGACTATGGACAAGTACCTCACACAACCTCGCTTAAAGAAAATCTGAACTATCCCTTTAATCCACAAACCAATACAGCGTATCAGGTTGTAGTTGGAGTCAGTCATTTGGAGTGAGACGACAAAAATGGCAACAAAACAGTGACTCATCCTAAATCAGTCTCAGTCCTGCACAACTTTGAGGTGCAGGTTCTTCCCACTGGAATGCAGGAGTGTCTGCAGGACTGATTGATATTTTGGTTAATTAGTTGATCGTGTAACTCCTATTGTTGTTCAGCTTGTTGATTCAGCACTTGATGCTTCATTTTTTCTTGTTATCTTCTCAGGTTCTTCTTGTAATTTGTGAGATTCGTGTTTTGGTTGGTTTTGTTTTGTTTTGTTTTTGAGATGTTTCACACGATAAGCGCTCATATTTCTGCACTGCACTTCTCCAGAGATCACAGAGCTCTGTGAAGTCTTTCCCCCTGAAGTTTCTGTTGATGTATATTGAATTCCTGTAATTACTGCTTTTTTTTTCTCAGCAGTGCTCGATATCACTTCTGACAGTGTCCACCCAGATCCTCCTGTTTATACTAAACAAACTACATACACATCGCCTTGCTTTGTTGTGTAATATTATTATTGTATCTTGGTTTGAGCACTTGTTATGTGATTCTATATTACTTTTCCTTAGATTAATTTCATTTCTCTTGACTCTGTCCTGACTCATCAGTTTATTCATACAGCATCTTGTCGTGAAACCTAATTTGCTCCTGCAGATGGTGCAGCAGTGAGGAGCCCACGTGTGCCTCCTCGCTGGATGTTTACCACACGTCCTTGACTTGACTTTGAATCCCAGCAGAACATTTTCTCAAGTCGTGTTTATTTTTAAAGCCTTTAATCACAGCTACAGTTTCAAAGCGTCTCTCAATTTTATAAACCAGGTGGAAACAAAAGAGAATGGCCCAGTTCCAGTGTCCCTAGTCTGCACATGTTCAGGGCCGTCCCTCTGTGTAATGGACACACTCTCGTAGACTTTTTGAAACTTTTCTGCACACTTGTAAGACACTTGCAATTCTGCTGACTATGTTGGAGGAATTAGTGAAATATGAATATGAATTAGTGGTCTGATGTTAAAGATGGTGGCAGATAGGGATGGAAATCCATAAGATATATTGCTACCAGTGCCATTATCTGATTCCCTTATTTAGACAAAGAAAAAGTCTGCCAAGCGTGCCTGAGTGGCACTAATGTTATTACAACATGGGATATTTACTCTCAGCTACAGACGTGCTGCTCTATTTTACAATATTACGATGTACACTATTGTCATCTTTCATTGTGAAATAAAGCCACACTTCAAAACGTTTATTTCTCTCTTTGCACAAGTTTGACGTCATTGATTTGCAACGCACAACCATCAGGAATGCATGCCGGCATCGACAAAAGGAATTGATAAGCTCAGAGGAATTTAATTATAGAGAATCAGACCGTTTGGGTCCAGTTCTCAACTGGAACCTGTTCTCGTGATCCATTCCTAATGACAGAGAAATCAGAAATCATTAAAACATACACATAAATAGGGTAAAAGCTGCCGAGAACAAATTTACCTTATTCACTCAATCTTTATAGGCCTTTAAAGATGATCTAATAAGAGCAGTTCCCTCTTGTTTGCAATGAGTTCTGTTCTGTTTCTGTTTTTTTTATTTATTTTACCTTTAATCAGAAAGTGAATATCTCTTTTATGAGAGAGACCTGGCCAAGGTATCAACCAATCACAACATATCAAAATGCAACTAATAAAACATATTAAACAAAAATCCACAATAAAAGAACAACAACTTTTTGAACATGGTGGCCTCTCAAGAAAAATAAGCACACGTCTCCATCAGCATATTCTTTATGATGCTCTTAGATTCATCAATGGATTCAAATATGACTAATTTGAGATCTTTTTGTGGATTGCTCCATGCCCATGGCAGCAGGAAAATGCAGTTTCCCCCACATCAGTTAAAACCCGGGGTACATTAAAAAGCATCCACTTAGCTGGTAACTACCAGAGCTGACGCAGAAAGAGTACTGAGGTGGGCTGGAAGCTTGTCCAGTATTGTTTTATAGATTACACAGGACAATGTACACAGGATAATTAAAGTTTAAATTCAACCAACTATTACTTGACATTAAAACTTATACAACTACAAATAAAAGGTAAGGATACAATTAAATGGTGGAAAAGTATTATTAAGTTTAAGTTTATTCTATCAGAGCTCTGTTTGGGAAACCTCCAGAAAGAGATACTCTTTAGATCAGTGAGTAAATCAGTGAGTTTGTCTATACTATAGATAAGATGCAAGATATATTGGCCGTTTTCCTGGAAGGGCTTCATAAATCTATACTAGCGACCGAGAGGGCCAACCTACAATTGAGTTATAAAAGCATCGCCTGATATTTATCTCAGATGGTACAAACCATCTAAAGTGTGTAGCATCAAGATCCCCATATATCTAGCTCTTTATCATATGAAGGCGTGATTATGTTTGGGAAAGAAAGTGATTGTAAATATAATTCTCTTCTCTGCAGACTTTTATCTCATGTCAAATATGTGTGGCTTTACTCGCCTACCACAGCATCTCTCTTAAGACAAATAAGGAGCAGCGTATAAGTGTCAGCAGAGGATCCAGTTAGAAGAAAATAGTAGAGTCTAGTGATGCAACCAATCGGGGTTTTTAAAGATCCACACCCACCTAACCCATTATAAGAATCAGTCCACACCACCTGACTTTATGCATTATAGTAGCACAATTGTCAGGATCGCGCTGAGTGCACTGTTTCTCACCCGCGCACAGTGGTGGGAAGATGTAGGCTATTAAATAAAAAGACGAATTGTTCCCAACAGTTTTCTTCAGTGTTGAATAGCAGCAAAACAAGTACCCCTCCATTAAAGGCGTGAACTCTGTGTCCCTCTTTTTCCTTTCTCTCTCACATGCACACCATGCATTCTTCACATCTTAAAACTGACTTTTAACAAAACAGCAGCCTAAATGCATCTATACTGTCTCATCTTTGGCTGCACAGTGTAGGAAAAGAAGAGTCCACAGTTCCAGGATTTAACCTGTTTAGATGCAATTTGAGCACCAACCTGCTGAGCTGAAAGTGTGCACTAGATGCGCTGGTTGCTCTGTGCACCGCTTCAGCCAGCATGTGTGTGTGTTTGAGAGACAGAGCGGGAAAGTGACAGAGAAGGAGGAAGGTAGAAGATTGACTATTGGACTAAATGTCTCTGTAAGTTAAATGCTGCTTTGTCACTTGACCCACCTGCCAGAACCTGTGGTATCTCCTAATCAATAATGATCATAATTGCTAGAGAAAAGACTTGAATAAAGGGTCCAAACATGCTGGAGCACATGGACGTACCAGCATGGTTCGACCTTCACTGATTCAAGGTGAAAACATCACCAGCTCTACTGTTGGAACTGGTGAAAATAATTTTTGCATCCAGACTTAGCCAAAAACACCCAAACTAAATCTGTGTTTGACTGTAATTGTCCACAGGTATGCATGTGAATGTGACAGGTTGTTTGTGTGTATTATTATCCCTGTGATGGCAGACGCCTGGAGATTCATCCAGGGTGTTTCTCTGCCTTCTTTCTCATTGCATGCTGGGAAAGGCTCAGCGACTGTGAGCCTGAAACAGAATGTGTTGGAACAGAGAAATGAGTGCATGAATTAAAACGCAGGCTTTTCGTGGCTCTATCATCTGTTCCAGTTTGAGAAGTTGGAGGGCATCCCAGAGTTGGGAGTGATAATGGAGCAGGCGGAGGGGGAGTCGGATCGAGACGACAGCAGACTGTGTTTACCACAAACCCCGGGGGACGTTCCTGACACCAGGCCCATCATCCCGCTGCCGTCACCTGATCGACACCTGCAGCATCAAAGACAGGTACGCACACACTCACACATCCCCCTCTGGGTTTTAGCTGAATTTTATGATGACAAAAACATTATTTAACATCAGTAAGTTCAAGTTCATCAGCCATGTTTTGATCAAGAAACCTTCAGGCAGATAAACTCATATTAACCTTAGCTTCTGGTGAAAAATAAAACACAGTGGAGGTAAGAAGGTCCGTAGTCTTTTAAAAACCTGCGCACAGCTTTCTAGCTGCCTGACATCAGCACGTTATTAAACAAATTTAATTTCATTGTGCTTTGGAAATGACATATTCTTCCATTTATATTGCTGGCATGTGATGCAGGTCTGAATTGTAACTTAAGTTGTAATTTCCTGAACTAGTCTAGTTTATAGTCCAGCCTGCTCCCTGTGAGTGCTGCTACTGCTCAAGAAACATCCTTCCAAAATTCTTTGCATTTATAAGGTATTTGATGGCACAGAGGTATTTTTTTTTAGATAAATTAGATATAGTGAGGCACACTGAGAGCATTACGGTACGGATGGTATTCCCCAGCCTGGAAAACAGACCTATCTGTCAAACGTTTCATTTGCTCTGGCAGATACGTCTGCCTCCCTTCCATTCAGACAGATTTCCACCAGTCTTGGATCCGGTTGGGCCAGTCACAGCCATTTATATTATATGGGGTGGTTTCTATACAATGACTGACCAGAAGTGTTGATGGTGCAGGTTTATTAGTCAGTTGTCACACGTTTTGCTGCTCTGATTGGTTGTAGGTCTATCCAATTGCATCCTGTCAGCAGGTCCCTCTGGTATAATGCCTCATCCTCCCAAAACTCATATTGAACTGTCATACAAATCTACAATATCATTCAATTCAAATCATTTTTTACAAATCTGGCCAGTCCAGTACCCCTGGATATGTGAGACCAGCATGTGCATTAGTTCACATCAGAACCATTTACAGATTCACAGATTTGACTGAATTAGAAAACTACACCTTGAGTGGCTATCTACCTCTGTTTTGTTTTTGTTTTTGTTTTTTGTTTTGTTTGTTTTTTTTAAATTATGGAGATGGAGTCTCAGGCATCCCAGGCTCACAACGCTTGAACATCTTCATGTAGATCTTCATTTAAAGGACAACCGTCAGACACCATCAAATTTTATATTTGTTTAAATATTAAAGGACCAATGTGTAGGCCTTAGTAGCATCTAGCGGTGAGTTTGACTGTCACCAGCTCGTCTCACCCTCCCCTTCCCAGCATGTAACTCGCAAAAAGCTGCAAAAGGCCCTCTTTACCTTAGTGTTTGGTTTGTCCGTTTTGGTTACTATAGAAACATGGCAGAGCAACATGGCGGCCTCCTTAAAAGAGGACCTGCTCCCACTGTAGATACAAAAGACTAATTCTAAGGTAATGAAAATACAACAATTCTTATTTTCAGGTGATTATCCATTAATGAAGACATATTTATGAGTATTATATTCTGTTTATTCCATATTCTGACAATAAATCCCTGTAACTCTTACTCACTTTAAAGTGACCTTTAAAGTATTAACAGTAATGTCATGGTAGCTAACAATGTTCAAGGATTATTATTGAACTTAATTGTCATTTTATAATACAATGATCCATATTACACATACAAAATGTTTAAATAGACAAGAAACATTTTAAAAAATAGAACAAAATAGTAAAATACAATAGAAAGACTTCAGTAATAGTGACAAGAAAGAATACTGCATGTACAAAAAAAAGATGTACAGTCAGGTCAGATACTGTATATACAGATATAAATACATACAGATAATGAACAAAATAACTGTAAAGACATTAAGTAGTAGGAACTTCTATTTTCTCTCGTAAATGGGTGTAGTGAGAGTTTGGACATTTATCCTTTCATTATTTTTCTCATTCACTTTCATTGTGTTCAAATGAATGTTTGGCAGTCGATCATTGGAGCTGTTTGGCACATTATGCAGACAAGAATTTTGGCCTAGATAACAAGTTAGAGGCAGTAATTATTTTGAGTACACCCAGTTTTTGGGCTCATTGTTCAAACAACAACATTGACTCTCAGCTACATGCAAAGGAGACAAAAGGAGCTGTGTTCTTCGGGCTGCTGAATGTTCCAGAGGAGGACATTTTTACTCAGACATGGCATGGCGTGTGGCGAGATCCACTTTCAGCACGTCTGTCGACCGCTTTGCCCCTCTGTAGAAGTAAAGAAAGTACGTAAGCATTTTGGGTCAGATGCATTATTAAGCAGCCCTAAGTGCTCTACTTTGTCTTGTGTTTTGATTTTTCCACAACATCATAAAAAATGGTTTGTACAGTGATCTGATGCTTTACTCTGTGAGCAGTTTTTCAGTTTTAACAAGTGTGCAGAGTGGACTATATTAAGGTTTATGCACGAGAGCAGAAATGCGGACTTGCCTTAGTAAGCATTTGCACATATGGCTACTACAGTAGAACAGAGCACAGATGATAATTCCTGCAGCCAAAGTCAGATAATATATATTAAGCCCAAAAGAGGTCACTTTAAGTTTTCAGTGAAGACTTGAACATAATTTGTTTGGCAGGCTGGTGAGGAAAAATCCTGATTCATTCCCTCTGGAGCTCTTAACGTCTGGTACTGCTGAAGTGCTTAAGTATATATAAATATTGTAAATACTGTAGATGAGATGATGAGATATTTTTACACAGTGGTTGTGAACATTCTTCTAATGTAGTGCAGGGAATTCTTCTTGGTAATATGTAAAACTAGTGTTACTACAAACGGTTAAGTGATTAGAAACGCAAATCAGCTTGAAATATATGGACACTTGCAAAGGCGCAATTTAATTAAGTTTTATATTAAATGTTTTAGTTGGGTGGTGCATCAAGAGCCCTTAGTTTGAGCCTGACTGGGGCCTTTCTGTGTCAAAGTTAACAGTTTCCTCCCAAATCAACAGACATGCATGTGAATTATTAAAAGTACTTAGTCCATCTTGGCAAAGCTCCTGGACGCTGACCACTGCTCCTAAGCAACTGCAAAGGATGAATTTCCCATAGGGAAAGAAAAAAAAAAGCTTAAAAAGATAGTTCGGATTATTTGAAGTGGGGTTATATGAGGCACTTATCTACAGTCAGTGTATTACCTGCAGTAGATGGATGTCAGCACACTCACACTCTGGAGAAGAGTACCAGTGTAGGAAATTAAGCAATGAACTGCTGTGGACAGGGTCAGCAGCAGATTTTAGCCACCTAACAATGGTACACCTAAAATAATATATCAGTTTAAGTGTTTACTATATTTAGAATATTTTCACTACTTTACCTTGCTGTCAAATGGCAGCAATGTGTGTTTAGACAGAAAACTGAAGTTATATAGTAAATGGTAGCAAATGCAGTCAGCCAGTGCTGCTATATTAACAGAGAAAGTTGATTCTTCCTGCTGCAAAATCTGTTGTTTTTCCTGCCTCCAGTGATGTCACTGTGATGTCATTGGTGTTAAGGAACAACTACAGGTTATTTCATCTAGGATTTGTAGTCTCGGCCTCTGGGTAACCAGGAGGTGTTCTAGATGAGTGCTTTTGCAACCTAATTCTATGTTTTGGACAACAAAGTAGTAGGTATATGCTAGGATTGTGATAACAAGGTAACTTGGCGTGGGAGACACAAGCTCACCCACAATGCATCATGGTACATGTAGGCACTGCCTACATGTACCATGATGCATTGTGCTGTACCATGCTGTAAATACAGCAGCACTGAGAATGTAAGTGATTCAACTTACTACATTTACAATCAACACTGACTGGACATCCTCATGAAAAGTGCTGAATTTTCCCTATGAAATAAGTGAATTAGCTCATTAGCTATCTACCTACAAAGCTACACTATTGGTGGCAAGCCGGTCGCAGGCAGGCCTGCTAGATATATTTTCTTAAAAGTGTGTCTTTGGGAATTTTGTGGATATTTTCTTCAAATATATTGTCATCAGGGAATCCACTGAATGAAAAATGTTTTATGTGTGTTTAGATACACAACTGTCAAAAAGTGAGAATAATAAGGTCTATAGGGGTTGTTCTCGTGTGAGTTCCTGTTTTTTTTTTTTTCCTGGTTATACTTAGACTGTATTGAAGTGTATTGGCCTTTTAACACCTGAGCTCGTATTGTGTTCTCAGCTGAGGCTGGCAGAGTATGGCACTGTAGTGGTACCTCTAGGTGATGTTTTACTCACAGACTCCTTTGTGCTTCACTGCCTCCTGCCAAGACCTGAAGACTCTCTACAGCAGGACCACCAGAGGCAAACAGCTCTCCACACACCTCTCTGAGCCGACATTTCAGGAATAACATGCTGTTCTCTTCACTGTGACCCAGACGATGTCACAGCTCATATAGCCTGAAGCTATTATAAACCCAAATGCAGATCTTAAAACTGTCTAAACTTCCCCAATCCCCCTGCGTCACAATTGCACTAAAGTAAATCACCAAAAGGTTTTTGTTGCGGCTTAAAAGGGATGATTTGGAGTATTTGAAGTGAGGTTGTATGAAATACTTATTTTGATTTGTATCTGTATTGACTCAACCATCAAAAGTATCTGTCTCTGTGTCTGTATTTGGATAGAAGACCAGAAGTGGGCATAGTTTATACTGTTCCTGTTCACATCTAACCAAATACTCACTATTAATGAAATTGTTGTGTCACCAAAGCATCAAAATCATATGATATTGGCATATAATTAATTGTAAAATATATTTACATTTCTCATATTGAACTTTTCAGCTGTCTCTCTCTCTAAGCTAAGTTTTATAAGCTGTCTGAAGATCACCATCACCTCCCTCTAATTGAGCAATAAGAAACCAAATATAAAAACTGAAGAAGCTTCTTGGATGAGAGGCGAAACGTCTTCAAGAACTCTATCAAGTCCAGTTGCCTATGACAATCCTTGCTACGAATACCGTGACCTGGATGACTGACAAACCAAATATAATGTTTTATAAATCAAATGATAGATTTATGTATATGAAAATTGAAGCAAATAATTTTGGTGCACTAAAGCAGTGACTGATTAAGGTAGATGCAGCCTTTTCTAACAGTGCCGAGGTAACGCTGAAGCTCACTTTTTCTGGATAGTAATGAGCAAATTTGAGCTGAAGAAATATCTGTTTTCATACCATTATTTCCTGAATAATGTGTTCAGACTCAGGTGCATCCCTCATGCACAAGCTATATTTAGAGTATTTTTTTCCGCTTTACTTTGCCATCAGACAGCCTTTTCCAATGGGAAAAACTGTTAAATAAGCCAAATACTGCTCTCTCAAAAGCCTCCAAAATCATTAATTTTAGCAGTAGACCAGAAACTCCCCTGCTCTGCAAGGCAAAATGACTGTTTTTGCTAAAGGTGTCTGGTTGCCTTACAGAGAGCGATATTTGGCTTATATAATGGTGGCTTCCTGTCAGAAAAGGCTGTGTGACAGAAAGTATTAAGCAATGAAAATATTCTAAATATAGCTTACGTTTAAAGTCTAATTTGCGTTTTCATACAACTTCACTTCAAAAACTCTGAAATATCTCTTCAGTTACTGAGGTTCGGAGGTTCCTAAGAAATTTCAGTTCATTTCAGTTCATCAGATAGTAGAGATATTTAGACCTGTCCATGTGTTTATATTTTTGTTTTTGAATGTCAGGAGTCAAAAAAGAATAGATGTAAGAACAAGGATTTAAAAAATAGGACAAGGAGGCAGATGGGAAACAGGAAGGAGAAGATCAAGTCAAATTGATTTATAAAGCTCTTACAAAGCAGGTTCGTCCCAAAGTGCTTTAAAGAGAAACAAAGGACACTGATAAAAACAAGAGACACTGAGATAAGGAAAGAACTTGCTGAACTTGTTCATGTGTGTCTTCATTAACCTCTAGTTTTTTTTTTGGTTTTTTTTTTTCGGTCTTAATTTCCTCCGTGCAGTTTGGGGAGAACCGGCAGGTGCTGCAGGCCCTGCGGACGCTACTGGAGGAGTTTCGGGAGGAGCTGCAGGAGGAGGAGACACGGCGATGCCAACTGCAGCAGTCCTACGCCAATGACAAAGCCGCCTGGGAGGTCAAGTGGGCAGAGATGAAGTGCCAGGTTGCCCAGGTACAGATGGCGTCTCAGCGCCCACCTTAAAGGGACAGGACACAATCTGGTGTAGAACACTAGCGTTGCATTCAGTAAGCAGCCACATGACAGTAAACATGTTGACTTCTCCACGGATGAAATCGCACACAGGGCAAAGTGGTAACAAGTCGAAAACAACAAATCTTTTTCTAATTTTTGACCTGAGCCAGTCAGTGTCATTTTGAAATGGAAATGAATAATAGGCCAGAGTCGTGTCTTAATCCATATCACAACTGACAAACAAATGGACAGAATCCAATTTATGATCACCCTCAAAAATTAAATTAAAAAAAGAAGGACAGCTTCCAATAAGACAAAACATGATGAATCACTTGTTTGGCATTATGTAATGGCTATATTCATCGTTGTGCAAACTAATTAATTCAACACTGTGCCTAATTGTTTGATGTGCCTCTAAGCATTTCTTACTGAACTCAAAACAGCTGTTAAAGCGCTCTCTTATATTCCTAATGGGAGTGTAAAGACTTTATAGATTCTTCATCTCAACTGATGTGTATGAAAAGCTGCTATGAAAGCGCATAGAAGTCGTTTTGTTCAGAGGCTGCTAACAGATGACTTTTGTGTCGGTATCAAAAATATTTAAATTTGTTATTACAGTGAAGGGTTCTTTGTTTTTTCACAAATGAGAATTTACAACACTGGTGGTCACTAAAGCACCCAAGAAAAAACACTTTTTTTAAGGTTTTCTGGTTGTTCACACCAAAAAACAGCAAAAAAAAAAGATTCACCATTAATAAAGGCAAGGGGCTAAGATGATGAAATTAGTAACAAATCCAGGAGTCTGAAGTATTAACAAATGCCAAAATGCTACACAGCAATTTATAAAATTGTGAGACAGGACTTAAAAATCCGGAAGGTTATCACAATGTAATTGTTATTCCTACCTGCAAGCTAGCTAAAGTTACATTATTAACTTAGTATAGATTGAAGTGTACTATTGTTGGTGATAAAAGTTCAGTGAATTGGGCGGCAGCAACGTGAAGTAGCCTATTTCTCCAATGACACGTCAGGACATAGTGGGTTCCCTGGCTGCTTAAACATAAATCAAAGTAGTGTATCTTTGTTTTTTCTTTCACCAGCATCTTTGTAGTTTTTTGTGCATTCATTAAATGGCAGCATACTTTGCTTAACAGTCCCAGATTTGTTGCTAGACTTTTTGTCACTTAAGCCATTCATCCATGCTTAGCCCATCTAGTAAATCAAAATTTCCAACAAAATCTAACATTTTGAAACATTTTCTTTAGCACGGCAGGATTCAGCGTTAACGTTTTCACCCTCAAAAAAAGGGCCCAAAGTCAGTTTTGACTTGGCCCTGTACAAACTGTCTAATAAGTTGTTATTAAATACCAGCAAAGATTCAAGTTATTTGTAATGTTTAGTCTAGGTATATCATGTCTATAAAATGTCAGAATAGTGAAAAATGTCCAGCCCACTTTCTGAAAGTCCATGGTGATGTCTTTAAATGTCTTGTTTTGTCACTTAGAAATCCAAAGATATTCACTGTAGTATGATAATAATTGAGAAAAGCAGTGAATCTCCATGTTTGAGAGGCTGCATAAAAAATGTACTTGCTTACTTGCTGATTATAAAAACAGTTTAATGCCTTTTTTACCACTTGCCCAGTAATACAAGTGTATGGTTATTGAGTATTTTACAGCTGATTTAAATATAGCTCAGCCAAACATAATCAAGGACTGATTTGCAGAAAATTTAGGCCGTCTTAGTGAAAACTGGTGCAGTTGCATGTGTTGCTTGTTCATCTCAGCGTTCTGGGGATCAAATGTGTCGGGGGGCAGAGGTGTTAGCTCTGCACATTACCGTCCACAGGACCAACCTCATTATATAGGCAGTGGACATCATTACAAGATGGTATCTGTTGTTTAAGGCACAGTATCCTGACTCCTACTGCCTTACACATGCTATTTTGGATTGCAATTTCACGGCAGACGAAAAGATCAAGTTTTCAGCGAGAAGTGATTTTCCAGGAGAGATACGTCAGTGTGGCACAGAGGGATATTGAATCCGTGTTGTTCTGCGGTACAGATGGACATCACAGTCGGGGCCTTATTGTCTGCTGTGTCTGATTTGAACTCCAGATTTTCTTTCCCTTTGAGAGGCAGAGCACAATCAGGACAGGTAGCCAACAAGGTGGAAAAAACAAAACTCATAACCAGGTTGAGGATATTGAACATATTGGCTCTTGACCGCCGTGTGGAAAGATAAAATTTAAAACCGCAGTTTGCTGTCTTATCTCAGCTTTTTCTGATGAACTACAGCTTTGGGAACCAATTAAGCAGTTTGAGTTATAGAAGGATCTTTTAACTCTCATGCTTTTAATCTTTACATCTTGTACATGGTTCATATCCTTCCACAGAACAGAGGTCACAGTGGACCTTAACCAGAACTAATTTGCTTAGTTTCCTCAGATAACACCGTGTTGAATACTTTTCTTGCTCCTGTGCTTCCTCCTGATTAAGACTTTAGAAATATGCCCCTGAACTGCTGTATTTTTTATATTAGTGATTATTACACAGCCCAGCAGAGCAGAGCAGAGCTGGAAATTACTCTCACCTGTGTATTTATATGTGGATATACACTCAGTGGTCACTTTATTAGGTACACATGAACAGTCTAATGCAGCTCTGCCATAAATGCATGGACAAACCCTTCTTGAATTAACATGTTTGTGATAAAATACTGCAAACTCAGAGTTCACCTACTGGCCTTCATCGTGTGGAATGAAATTTGCTCAGATGGGTTGAAACTGTACAATATTTTATCACACATTTGTATTCTGAAGCTCGAGACTGAACCTCCAGCCCAGTACCTTGAATTACATTCACATTAGAAGTTTCCCCCCTTTGATGTTCGTCTTTGTATTAACCTTCACCAAGATCTTTCCCTAACCTTACAGTTATTGTTTGGATTTTTTTAAGTGGAGTTGAGGTACTTATCCATATATGGCGATTGGCTAATCCCCAATTTAGGGGCTAAAAAAATCAATATCAGTTTACGCGTAAACTATATTTACAATATTTTCACTGTTCTACTTTGTCATCAGACAACCTTTTCTAAGAGGAAACCTGTTGTCATACAAGCCACATATCACTCTCTGTAAAGGACATATGAGTTGCTGATCTGTGAGTTTGTTCGTGTTATTGAGTGACTTTGGTAAATCTCCACTAACCCTAGAAAACAAACAATCAAACCAACAGATTGTCATCATCATTTCATCATTTATTAATTTAAATCCTTGGAAAATTAATTCGGGGAGAACAGCCATTTACAATGGTGTCGCAGTACAGGCATACAATTAGAGAGGCGAGAGTAAAATCATCAAGAAAACTCCGATGTAGCAATAAAGAATAATACATGGATAAAATTAACATTGTCGGTAAGTAAAGGTGCATGATTTAGCAGCAAAAACTCCACACAAGTATACATAATAAAGCGGCCACTGCCTGTAAGTAGTAATTATTTTTTGAGACACTGTTAGCAGATATTAATATCATTGCTCAAGGCGGCTCATGTTTCTTCCTCTGGTTTGGTCACTGGCACAGCATCAAGCCTCCTAAATAACCGTCTATATTTATAATGTCTCACATCTTGGCTCTTATTACTGTACATGTTATCCTCTACAGAGTGTAATAAGACAGTTTTAAAACCCAATATAAAAGTCTGTGAGACAAACATTTTTGAATGGGAGTTATGTAAGCTGATGTTTGAAGACAGCCTTGACTCGTTCTTCACACAGCTCCAGTGCCGCAGACTCTGGTTTGTACCATTATGTTGAGGGATCAAAGCCTGTCTGAAGATTACAAAGCTCTGTTCTGCCCAGAAAAGAGAAGCTTCCAGAGTGGCTTCACTCTGTCGCTCTGCAGCTTTGAAGATTTTTGCAGTACATCTGAATCCTCGGTTCACGTCCTCTACAAGCGAGTAGTCTGAAATATAAATTTGGGAGGGCAGCCTTCACTCAAGTCTGAACTGTGTGTCCCTGTTGACTGCAGAACAAAAACTGTGTGATTCCTTCACGTAGTTCACTGAAAACAGCTCTGCATTAAAACAACGCAGAGGTCTGTGTTGTATTTGATGAAACTTAATGTTTAGACTCCTCTACATGTCAGAGGCAAATATTGTACTTTTTTCTCCACTGCATTTGTCTGACAGATTTAGTTACTGGTTGCTTTTCAGATTACATTTTTGCATATCCTTCCTGTCCAGTGAACCCTGTGTATCTTTAGATTGGGGGAATTTTATAGGACCAGTGTGATTTAGGAGGATTTATAGGCAAAATATAACTGGAATGTAATATTTATGTTTTCATTAGTGTATAATCACCTGAAAGTTTGTGTGAGATTTGCTGTACCCTGAGGTTCTCCTGCATACTTGGAAGGGGAGGGTCAGACAAGGTGGTTCTGCAAGCTGACTACTAGATGCCACTCGATCCTACGCACTGGTCATTTTTTTGTCAGAAAATGAGAAGGGAAGTTGATGAATGTGGCAGAATATATCATAAATAAATTCTAGTGTATTACCTCCTCCATAAACATGATTTCTGCCTAAATTATGTCATAGATTTTCATCTGCAATGATGGTTGATTCAAGATGTTGAAGATGATCAAACTTTATTTTTGTAATTGTTTTAATGTGAGAGACTCTTTGTAGCCGAACTTATTAATTATTAACTTATCATTTATTCTGCTTTGACACAACTGTTTTATTTTGTAGCTTTGTAAGCATTTGACTTCACTGTTTTTGTTTATTGTCATTGTTTTATTTTTTATATACTATTCAGGATACTAATTATATAATAATGAATGATCAACCCAACATTCCTGTGTCTTTTGCTCTTTGATCAGTTGCAGGAGGAGGCACAAGGCAAGGTGCGAGGCGAAGCTCAGGGAGGTGAAGGGGAACGAGTCGGAGACCCCGAGTGGGCCCTGAATCAGGAGCGTGAGGAGCACCGGCGCCTGCTGGCTGAGAGCCACAGCACCTCCCTGGACCTCCGCTGGAAACTGCAGCACGGAGAGAAGAGGTGGGGCCGCGAGAGGGCCGAGCTGCTGGAACGCTTCGACCGTGAGCGTCAGGAGTGGGACGGCAGCATGAGGGAGCTCCACCGCAAGATGGAGAGGGTGAGAGAAGGGAGGAGGTGGAAAGAAGGGTTATAGGTGAAGAAAAGAAAGAAGGCAGGGATGAGAGGAGGGGAAACATAAAGAGGTGGAGAAAAATGAAGAGAAAGTCAAGGCAGGTTCATACCTGGGTATTTAAAATTCTAAATTTATATTTTTCTGTGTACAAAATAAGATAAACTAACAAGTCAAGGCAGCAGCAGACCAGCATCTCCTGTGTTCTGCAAGGTAAAATTACTGATTTCGCCTATGGAGTTTGTTAGGTTTGGAAAGTGTGATATTTGGCATAGATAGTGTCTATTTCCCATCAGAAAAGGTTTTCTCATGGCTAAGACCACTGATGCTGTCCACAACAGTGCATTACTTAGCTTCCTACACTGGCACACCTGCTGCTTCTCCAAACTTGTGGCCTGTCGACTGCCACTAATGTAGGTAATACACTGATATAAGTACCTCATGTAACCTAACTTACCCAAACTGTCCTTTAATGTCATAGGACTTTTTAATGAGCTTTTTTCCAACTATTTTTTTTTTCATTTTATTGACATTAATTAACAGAATAATAATCAACAGAATAATGGATGATAAAAAACAATTAGTAGCTGTATAGAAAATTGCATTAAACTGAACTGCTTCTTCACACACTTTAAAGATCTAACCAGGAAAACACACCACAACCAAACGATCTGAAGCCTTTTCTAGTTAAGCAATGTGTATGAGTGTGTTTGTGTTCGAGTAGATACAAGAAACAGTGACAAAGCACCCAAGGCGATAAAAAATACTGAGGATTACTGAATAATTGATGTCCTTTGTGAGATTTAATTAGAAGAGCTGCAGCGTCTCACCTCGCTTATGTGTGATGTTCAGGGTATAGGAGGTAGGAGCAAGCACTTGTTAATAAATGAGTGTGAGAGTATTAAAATATAAAGCAGGGACTGGAATAATAATAACAGGAGCACACTCACTTTTACCAGCTCAAAAACGCACAAAAAAAACTGCTGATGCACCACTGAATAGAGACACAGAGCAGGAAGCGGAGATGCATTATTCAGCGATGTTGCAGCAAACGATAAAGCGCAGGTCAACAGCTGAGCCGCTCAGACTGGCAGAGTGAAAGTGAATGAGTGATGTGGCTGTTCTCCTTTAACACTGAGCCTTAAACAAGGCACTTAACCCCGAATGGTGCAGGTGGATTTCTCAGTGGCTCATAGTCGAGGAGTGCAGTGGAAGAAAACAATATGTTTGTTTGTTACACTGAGGGAAAGTAAGGTGTTTATGTATGACAACAGCCAGCCCTGAATAATTTAAACATACTGTAAGGGTTTAGCATGTTTTATAGAGCTTGATTATAGGATAATTAATATATTTTTCAATGCAGATCCTATTTACTATCCTATCAGTATTGAAGGAGAGTGCTGTACCCAACAGAGGCAAAACTGAGCTGCAGCATAACCCTTGTTGTTTGATCAAATTCAGTTGCTTTATTGCTCTCACCAAACTGACCTGACTCTCTTTGCAAAACTCACAGAAAACATCTTGGTTCGTCTTTCCACTGTTCCAACAATCACTGGTTCTGGTTTAGTCGCAATAAACCCTTAATTCACAGAGTTATCCCTGCTGCTTCTCTGACGGTCGCCCTCCCTCTCACTCCTCTCTTCACATTTTAACATGGTGAGTTATGGGTTTATTTCAACCAAGCTGGAGCTGGTGACTGTTAGAACAGTGGAAAGATGAACCAAGATGGTTCTGGTGAGTTTTACTGTGTTTCTGATTAATTTGAGTTAAGATTGCAGTGTTAAAATGACTGTTTTTGCAAAGAGAATCTTGTTAGTTTGATGAGACCAGTTGCAGCTGTTTCTTGTTAAGAAAGATGGTGAGTAATTCATGTTGAAATGACAGTTTTGCAAGACGCAATCTTACAAAATGCAATCACACAAAACACATCTTACTCTTAAGGGATCTGTATCAAAAATGTTTTTTTGCGTTGTTTATTTAAACAGAAAAAATCTGTTTGTTTTCATAAATTTGTCAGCAGGGTCAAAACACAGTTCATGTATTGCACCATAAATATTGTAGCTAAAAGCTGAAAAACTGAGAAACAAAACCTCGACCTTGACACAGACAACTGAAGAATGATACTGAATTCCCAGTTTGATACACACCATCAGCAATTACAACATCATTAGAAAAGACAGTTTATCAGTACAACAAATTACCAACCAAATTTCTATGTCATTCTTTGTGCAGATGCAGAGGGAGCTGAACAACCGGCGAGGAGAGGGCATGGACGTCAAAGATGGCAGCTCAGGTCACAGGGGTGTGTTTTCCCCTCAGGACAGTCCATGCAACGTCCCTCGGTCACCTCGCTCCCCGCGCACATCCACCCCTATCCCCGCCCCCCCCACGCGTTCCCACTCTGACTCTGAGGCCATGCTGGAGGAGCAGGGGGCTGCGATGAGGCTGAAAGGCCCAACGGAGAACCTGTTCCTGGACGCGCTGTCTCTGGACCCCCTCAGTGGCCTGGAGGTCCCGCCCCCCTCCAGACTGGAGAGTGAGAAGAGGTTCCCTTGCATGAAAGAGGTAACAAATACAGCGCATCAGTCAAGACTTAATAAATGTAGGGCTTAAAGGGACAGTTCGGATTATTTGAAGTGAGGTTGTATGAGGTATTTATCCATCCAGCTAAAAAATGTACTGCTGTGGACAGGGTCAGCAACAAAACATAATTTAGCCACCAAAAAAAATCAATATCAGTTTAAGTACACTCTATATTTAGAATATTGTCACCAGTTAATCTTGCCATCAGACAGCCTTTTCTGACAGGAAACCACTGAATTACACAAATATCACTCTCTTCACGCCAACAGGTCTCCATTGGCAAAATCAGTCATTTTACCTCAGAGAACACGGGAGCTGCTGGTCTACCGCTGCCTTGATCAGTTACTTTACTTGTGTTAGTGTGTGAGAGATCACACCAGCAACTCCTGTGTTCTGCATGGTAAAATGCTAAAAATCATGCTAATGGAGTCTGGCTGAACAAGAGAGAGCAATATTTAGCTTATATAACGGTAGTTTCCCATTGGAAAAGGCTGTCTCACGACAAGGTTAAGTGCTGAAAATATTCTCAATATGGTGCATGGTGTGATTTACTGATGTGGATCTTTATTAAGTCTTCTATGCTGGTATTCCTTTCTGCTTCTCCAAACTGGGGGCATGTCGACCACCATGTGCTGTAGCTAATACACTGACTATGGTAACTAACAGGTAGAGACTAGATGAAAAGGAAGCTCACTGTACAGAAATGATTCAGGTCTTTATTACTGTGGAATTGCTGTTACACACTTTTTAATGCACTTAATAAACTGACAAAGTGCAGATTAACAAGCACAGTTTTAACAGCGTTTGAGCTATTAGTCAGGAAAAATACTCACGCTGATGTGCATATATTTTACAATAGTTATTAAATGCTTTGCATAATATATATAGCCTATATATGGATTTTAATGGATTGCTTCCTGAACAGATTTCATGATTTCATCAGATAGGTGTAGTCCCACCTGATCAAGTGGTCTCTGTCCAGTTGTTTCAGCCCCACCAGGGTTCAATCGACAGCTTTCACACCAGCCCTGATGTGACACACTGGTGTCCATTTTAACCAAACCAGGCAGGTTAGGTGGTAGTGTAAAGTATACCTGGATAACTTCTTTTAATATATATATTCATTACATTTTATTGCACCTGCTTAACAAAAATATATTGAAGTAGAGGTTTCATCCTAAAACATTTATCAGAAGCCATTAACATCAAGTAAGACTTAAAGGAGTTATATTAAAAAGTATATTATAATCTGAAGCGCATAAAAATTAGTCTCTCAAATTCATTATCTAGTGTCTGTGAGCTATTAACATCAAAAGAATGACCATAATGTGTCCTAAGGTATAGTTTGCATTATTTGAAGTGGAATTGCATGAGCTATGTATCAACAGTCAGCGTATTACCTGCAGAGGAATACCAGTACTGAAGCAAAGCAATGTGGGCCTGCAGCAAATAGATAATAGCCACTTTAAAAAAAGGTCTACCTCAAATAAATCAATATCAGTTTGACTGCACACTATATTTAAAATATTTTCACCGCTTTACTTTGCGGTTGGACAGCCTTGTCCGATGGGAAACCACTGTTATACAAACCAAATGTCACTCTCTCCTCGCCTGGTCTGCCGCTGCCTCGATCTGTTAGTTTGTGTTATTGTGTGACTTTGGTGTTTTTTTGAAAAGAAAAGTTCAGATTCACTGACATCAAAAAACAACACCAAGTAACTAACAAATCACGGATGTGGTAGACCAGCACCTTCTGTGTTCTGTGAGGTAAAATTACAGATTTTGTTTACCACATTCTCAAGTGACATGAGAGAGACAGCTGCACCTCTGACAGAGGAAGAGAGTAACAAGAGAACATGGAGGTAAAATAATAAATACAGAACAGGAGGCATCCAAAACAAAAGAACTAAAGAACCTGTTTACTTTCCTTAATCTTTACTAGGCTGGTGTTTATTTACACCTGTTAACCTATAACCCTTTAAGTTACTGTTCTCATTTGGAAACCTATAGTTGCCATTTGAGAATGTTTATTTATTATTTATTCACATGTTTTATTTTATTATTTTTTAATTGCAATTTTTACTTTTTAAGAATTATTTTGGAAGGTGTTCCTCTGAAATTTTTCAACAATCAGACGTGAACCTTTAGTTGCAAAAGGCTGTCTTACACTGAACTCTTTCCCACATGATTAAATTGTTGTATCCGTTGTGTTTCAGGCTCTGAATGAGATTTCGGCAAGAGAAGGTGATCCTGAGTACCCAGAGGAGGAGATGGGTGGAGGGAGCCTGCTCAGGTAACCTCATGACGAAGCTTCAAGTCAAACTGAGTTCAAAGAGAGTTTTAACAGTCAAATTATGCTTTAAAGGCTGATGCATTTTCATAGATGTCAACAGTGAATTCATCACAGAGAAACTGGTCTCACTGGCTGCAGATTATTCGGCGTCCTGCTGCATTTTTGTTGCTCATACATACACATCGATCCCTCTGGAGATCAGATGTTGATTCTATTAACTGTTACTTGAAGTGACAGCAAGTTTCCCCCTGGTGACTTTTCTTTGAAAGTTTCTCTTATAGTGAGGTAGTGATCCACTTCACTGCGTTGTTAAATAATTCAGACAGTTTTAAAACATTGAAAGGTATTAAGTTGCTTTTTCAGAAAACATAAGCACACTCTTTTTCACTTTTTTTCTGCAGCAGGGAAGTAATAGAGTACAAATATACTTTGTTACTGTACTTATGTAGACTTGTCAGGGATCTGTACTTTACTTATTTATTTTTCTGACAACTTTTTACTTTTATTTCCTACATTTTTACACAAATGCCTTTCTAAAACTTTCTACTTTATTCATTTTCAGAACAGACTTGTTACTTTTGTTCTAATGTATTTGAGGGGAATTTTTGATTATTTTTATTTTAAAAAGGCCTACCTAAAAAGGTCAATATCAGTTTAGGTGTATGCTATATTTAGAATTTTTTTCACTGCTTTACCTTGCTGGCAGACAGTCTTTTCTGATGAGAAACCGCCATCATATAAGCCAAATATTGCTCTCTCCAAATCAACCAGACTCCACTGATATCCATTTACCTCAGAGAATGCGGGAGTTGCTGGTCTACCGCTGCCCGATCAGTTAGTTTGTTAGTGTTATTATGTGAAGTCTGTGTTTTAAAGGGTTAGTTCAGATTCGCCAAAGTCAAAGTTCTGCAGAGTAAAATGACTGTTTTTGCTAAAGGAGTCTGGTTGAACAACAGAGAGTTGTATAATAGTGGTTTCCCCATCAGAAGAAGCTGTCGGACTGCAAGATAAAGCAGTGAAAATGTTCTAAATATAGCGTATACTTAAAACACTTCTAAAATCTAATTCATCTAATAGTTAGTAGTGGTAGCATAGTTTAGTTTTTAGCGGGAATCAGAGAGGTAACAAAGTACAAATACTTTGTTTTCAGGTGTCTGTACTTTAATTATTCATTTTCTGGCAACTTCAAAAATACTTTCTACTCCCAACATTTTCAAAGCAGGCTTTTTACCTTAGTTTTAATGTATTTCAGGGGAATTATCCATTACTTTTATTTTGCATTATTGTGCACCACCTTCTCAACATCAATAGTGATTTCAACCCCCCACCCACCCACCGTATTGTCCATGGCTATAATTTTGATCAGAAAAATTCAGATATAACCACTGTTGTCCATCAGTGTCTACTCAATGTTAGTTAGTGAGATTCAGTATTGTAACAAAGCACCTGTGCTACTTATAGATGTTATGTTGCGTCTCCCCTTCATTATGCCTCACGTTGGTTTTGTCCACTACCCATTAGGGGTGAACAACTGATCAAAATTTTGATTGAAATTGCGATATGGCCTGCTGAAATTTTCAAATCACAGGAGATGCAATATTTGTTGATGGCAAAATATTAGTCAAAATACAATTTTAAATTAAATATTGTGCTGCAGACGTGTCCTGACCTACACATCATATTCTAGGCTTCCAAAAACACTGGTGTTTGGTACATACCCCCACAAAAATCACACTATAATCGTTTTAATGTGTTTTCAATGTAATGAGAATAATGATATAAAAATGATCATTCCCTCTAATAATGCAAATCATATTGCAATTGCAGTTTCAGTCAAGATAATCGCAGTTTGATATTTTTTTCCAAAATCATTCCGCCCCACTATTTACATATAGCCATAGCAACAAATCTAGGGAGTTTTTCAAGCCAAAAGGGGGAAAGTGAAAAAAAGTACACAAATGTATTATTTTGTCAACTGTTTCCATGCATGCTGTAATCTTAGTCAGTGTTCCTCTGGCAGCAGTGACGAGAGGAAATAATGCGGTTCATTTTGCTCACTCGCCATGAGCGAACCCACTCATAGCTGCAGCTGGGCCATGTTTATTATCCCCACCAAGCGTGGAATGAAATATCCGCCCTTGTTTTATTCTAAATGGATCAGGCAATAATACATGACCATCACTTGGTGTATCCATCAGTGCATATCACACACAAACACAACAGATGTAACAAGACAAATGATGTATAAGACGAAACAGACCAGAGAAGAAGAGTCAATGCAGAGAGAGGGCATCTAGAGAATCTGCCTGTGAGACGTTTTTTTTTTGCACTGCAGGACTGATTTTAAGACACAAAGGGGCACGCCTTGATTCAAAGAACTTTGAGAACAGCTTCTGCAGACTCTGAACAAAAGATTTTGGGAGACCTATAGAGATGAGGGAATTTCTAGCAAAAGAAAAAGTGTTTAATTAGACCAGAAGTGTGTTCTTGTGTTTCAAGTTCTGTTGCTGACATTGAAAACTGATTTGTACATTGGAGCAAAAATAATGTCCATTATTTCCATTGTATTGTGTTTTTTTTACACAAGAATCTGTACTTCTACTTGGATAAAAAATGTGCTAATGTTTGCCACCTCTGGCTGGAACATAAGGGAGGTGAGATCATGACTGGGTTGGGATATTTGTTTCAGTGTCCCAGGTCAAGTTAATATTAATGAACTGTGTGTGTGTGTGTGTGTGTCCTGTGCAGAGCCAAGTCTGTGTGTTCCATGAGTGACTTCCAGCGATTAATGGACAGCTCACCGTTCCTCCCCGACAAGACTCGCCATGGTGATCAGGGCCAAGACGATGTCACGCCTCCACTGTCTCCAGATGACCTCAAGTACATTGAGGAGTTCAACAATAAGGGCTGGGACTTCCCATCATCCACATCTGGCCCGGGTCGCACCCGGGAAGTGTGGACGGACAAACCCCCCGAGGCCCGGGGAGGGGAACCCGTTCTCGATCCATTCCAGCCAGCCTCCTGGTTCCTCACCACCAGCGCCACCCTGACCACCAGCACCCTGAGCAGCCCCGAGCACTGCCACAAGTCCCCGCTGAGGGGCAACGGAGCAGGGGCAGCAGGGGTGGGGGTGGAGCACTGCGGGGTTCACATCCTCCACAGCCCCACTAGGCCCGGGGCAGCTGAGCGCCCCACTGCCCACGACCCAGACTTCCTGTACACCAAAGGGACCAAAGCCAGGGGCGGAGGAGAGGCGGGGGTGGGTGTCAGCGGGCCAGATGAGGTGTTCAGCGGTGGGAGGTGGCCGTGCGGGCTTCTGGAGGGTGGGGGATTGAGGACTTCTCCGAATCAGTCTCCTATTTGCCCCACAGTGGGCTACACCTCCTCTCTGGAGCTTCAGCTCTCCAGAAACCTGAGTGATGACATGAAGGAGGTGGCCATCTCTGTGAGGAACGCCATCCGCTCTCCGCCAGGGCCCGTCGTGCGGGACAGCGCCTGCCAGACCAACGGATTCACCACCCGAGGCACTCAGACCACCCAAACCATCAGTGTAGGTCTACAAACGGACCTGCTGAGGAACCTGACCAGCAGCCCTCACCGCTGCCTCACCCCAAAGGGTGGCAGCACGCCTATTTCTTCGCCATCACGCAGCATGAGGAAGGTGCAGTACTCTCCTGTCGTCCAAAGCAAGTTTGAGCGACCTTGCTGTTCGCCAAAGTACGGCTCACCCAAGCTCCAACGCAAACTGTCCTCATCCAACAAGGCTGATCTCCCCAACACCAGCCGCGCCCCCACCCCCACCACGCCGCAGAAGGGCAACAATGAATCGGCGTGGGCCCGCTCCACCACCACCCGCGACAGCCCCGTGCACACCACCATCAACGACGGCCTCTCCAGCCTCTTCAACATCATCGACCACACCCCGGTGGCCTACGACTCCATGCAGAAGTTCAACAAGTCCCCCAGTCGCTCCCGCCCCACCCCTCCCTCCTCCGCTGAGCCCAGCCCTGCTCAGGGGGCTCTCGCCACGGACCCCAGGAATGTGCAGGAGTGCTTGCGGACTGCTCGCGGGCGCTCACCCAGCCCCGTGCAGCTGATAGTGGAGACGCAGGGGGACAAAAACCCAGAGGTGGTGAGCATACGGCAGGACCTGTCGGCACCGCCGGGCTACACGCTGGCTGAAAACGCAGCCCGCATCCTCAATAAGAAGCTACAGGAGCAGAGCTTTAGAGAGGAGAGACGGCTGCAGGCTGGAGGACAGAGCAGCCACAGCAGAGACAGCACCAGGCAGGCCGACTCAGACAGAGGACAGTCTGGATGTATGGAGGTAAATATACAGGCGCACTGGATCCATCGCTTCATCATTCATTTGATCTGGGGCCCATGTTTTATGACGCAAAGATATTTATGACTTTGGATTTTCCCAGTAATGGTTGAAGACAAACTTTAAAGCTTCTGTGGTTATTCAGAGAAAAAGCTAATCAACTTTGTTATAACATCACTAAAATGTTTAAAATGCTTTTTTCTCAGATCGAAAGCACTGACTGATGCAATGGTAATGTCAAAATATTTGACCCTCTTCAATAATACTGAGCTTTCTTTCCTCGCTGTGTGTAGACACTCTTTAAGGTTTCCTCTTCTTCTTCTTCTTCTGTACTTTTTTCTTCACTGTAGCAACTTTCTTGTAGTGTGGCTTTTATTTCTTTGCTTTAATGGAATAGTTTGGATTATTTTTTTACGTGCAGCTGTATGAGATACTTAACAATAGTCAGTGTATTACCTACAATAGATGGCAGTCAGCATGCTCTTAATTTGGAGAAACAGAGAGGTATTGTTCGGGACAGGGTCAGCAAACAATGGTATTTTAGCCACTTAAATAAGGTCCACCTAAAGAAAATCAACATTAGTGAAAGTGTACACAGTATTAAGAATATTTCACCACTTCACACAATAAAACAAACTAAATAACAGTTTGAGTAGTGGACAACTCCCATGTTCTGCAAGTTAAATCACTGATTTTACCTATTTGCCAGTGTATTAAATTGAGACTGGTCAATTACCAGGTAAAAATTTATGTAGTAGCTCCAAGTGGCAAAAATATGGTTTGTTGCTGACACTGTCACAGCAGAATGGCATTGCTTAGCTTTCATGCTGGTACTCCTGCCTCTTCTCCAAACTGGGGGCACGTTGACCATCATCTGCTGTAGGTAATATACTGACTACGGACAGGCACTTGATGTAACTCCACTTCAAATAATCCACACTATCCCTTTAAGTATCACTGAGACCCGATCGACCGACCCGATGTGTCAGACAACTTTAGAAGTGAAAATAATGATCTCACAGTAATGATCAAAGTGGGATCATAGTTAAGTCCTGTTATTCATCATTATCAGCACTCTCCAATTAAATGATCAACCAGAATTTTAAATGATTTTCCCTATACCAAAATAAACCAAGAAAAGTGCTAATTTTACTGGATGAAATCAGTGCTCTGACACGTTGGTCGGGCCCTTTTCACCACCCATTCAGCTGACCTGTGGAAAAAATAAATGACAGACAGACGAATGATCTTTCTGGTCATGTTTAAGTGATGAAACAGAAAGGAAAATGCATTCAGTTTACTGTACGTGCCGGCCTGCCACTCCATAGACAGATTAAAAAAGTAGGTCATGCAGTATAAAATCTGTACATTAAAACAATGTATCAGACACTTACTGTATATTTGAAACCATAACATGAACAGTAAGCAACATAATCTCACATATGGTGATTAGTATGTCCACTAACATCAGGGTTTCACCAGCTGCTGCTCACTGATCTGCAGGACAGACAGAATAAGATTAGAGTCTGATATGTGATTTTATGGATCATAGTCGAGTGTGTCATTCATTAAAATGATGCCGTGACTTCTGCGGATGACGGTCACAGTTCGAACAAAGCAAAATAATGGATTGTGACAGTACTTACACACACAGCGTGTCACTATTGTAATACAGACCTGGATATGGATCGTAAAGTTCTGTATTTTGTGCGTGCTTCAAATGGACACACACAGAGAAATGAGGGGAAAAGAAAACCTAATACAAACATGACCTCCATTCACATTGCCACCAATAAACCTGATTGAAACATCAGTGTGACGAAGGGTAATGAGGATAAATTTTTGTGACACCAATTCATGTTACATGGAATTTAATATTGCGATAACTTTATGCATGTTGTGAACAACAGTGAATTTACCGGTGAAGCAAGTGTACTATTTCAAAATGTTGTTTTTTTAACTAATCCAGTGAATTAGTACTTTAAATAACGGTTACTGTCAATAGTTTAATCAGTAAAAAAATCACAGTCTCAAGGGGCTCAACTCAAATAGTTTTAATTTGTCTTACATTCAAACTACTAATAACTTTATTCATATAAAGTAAAGCTTTAGCTCTAAAGAAATATAATCAAAGGTTAAATGGTTATTCAAGATTATTCAATTAATTTTATAAAAATAGTGAGAACAGTCCATAAAAAAATCCCAGAGCCGAAGGTGACATCTTCACATTGAACAAAAGAATAGAACTGAGAGATATTTAATATACAGTGATGCAGGATAAAACTGAGAAAAGCACATTTTGATAAGCTTAAATCTGCAAATATTTGACAAATTTGCTTAATAAATGACAAATCATTATCACATTTTTTCATTAATATTCTTTCCATCCATTCCATTGATGCAGTGACTGAAATACTGAAATAAAATCAAGGTACTTCATCACATTGAGGTAAAAAAAAAAAAAAGTATTCTTATACCAAAATCCAAATGTTTTTTTCAACTACATCAGTGTTGGAAAATCTCTCCCAGTAGACAAAACGTCATCATTTTGTGTCATATTAGAGGGTGAAATGAGAGCAGATTTTCTCTCCTTTTGGCATTTTATATTAAAATTAAATGATTATGAAAATAGATGCAGATTAATTTATTAGTTAACTAATAATAGATTAATCATTGCAGCTCTAAGTGTTTTATGTTCGTTGTTAAGTTTAGGCTTCCTTTGTTGTGCACATTTTATTGACTGATTGATCAATTTAAAGAAAAAAATGTTGAAATAATGTATCTAGAATCTGATTACATCTTTTTTATGTGTAACTGTAATACAGTTACCTTTTTTGTATCTTTTTTTTTTTTGTATTCATATTTATGTAATGCTGTTACATGTAATCCATTACTCCAAAGGCTGGGTAGCTGCAACCACCAGAGCAGACAGGAGAGAATTAAAAAAAGACTATAATAGACGATAAAACCACTAGCATTATGTTCAAAATAAAGAAAATTCATATTAGATCTGTATATTTACATAAAAAAGTGAACAATTGTTGTGAGTGAAAATTTTCAGTTTGGTTTATTTTTAACGATACTGACTGTTTGGTTATTTCTGATGTGGGAGCGTATTTTCCCTCCTTTCCCATCCCACTCCCTCAAAAATACTCCTGTCCCATCCCAAACCCATGACAGAGTAGAATGAAAAATCCTGTCCCGTCCCAATCCCAGAGGAATGAATCCTGTCCCGTCCTGTTCCTGTCAACCACGGTTTACATACGTCATGCATTAGTCAGGGAGCTGCAGCCACCAGGAGGAGACAGAAGAGAGTACCAAAAGACTAAAAAAGATGACAAAATGACTAGTATTATGTTCAAAACAAAGAAAACAAGAACCACAGATTTATATATATATATATATATATATATATAAAATAACTGACATATTGTTATTATGATTCCCAGTGCAGTTGACTTTTTTTTCCTGTTCAGTTCCAGTCCCATGATGAACAGTGAAATTAACTCCCAGGAACAATATCCCATTGGTTTATTTGTAACTTTTCTTATATTGAATGTTTGGTTACTCTGTCCTACTGGCCTTGGCGTGTCTGCATCAAGGTCAAAGTCCCAGCTGCCCTTGTGTTTTTTCCGGGTCTAAAGTGAATGGGTGTGTGTTTACTGCTGTCTGTGTGGTCTGCAAGCTGAAATCAGCCTGGTCAACCTCTCTGCCTCTGATGTGCCAAACTTATTTTTCCTCTTTGCCCGATTTTACCGATTAACATTTCCCGCTCTATCTTCCCTCCTTCCCCCCTGTCTCCTCCCCCTCTGGGCTTTATCTCTCCCTCCTCCTCCCTGTCCGCTGTGCTCTGATCCAGAACCACACTGTCATACTAACAACTCCTTGGGGACTCTAACTCTGCTTGTCTCCGTGATGTAAGTTCCTCTTCCTCCTCCTCCTCCTCTTCCTCTACGACCTTTGGCGGTGGGTTCACCAGCCACACGGACCTCTCACCTCACGCCCTGCAGACGTCCCCCCCTTCCTCACCCTCTTCATTAATGCATGCTTCACAGGACGGCAGAGTGACAGTGTGTGAAGCCATCGGAGTCAGTGGTGTCAAAAGTTGTGCGACGGCCATCCATCTGTTTCTTCGTGTTAATGCACGCATGGTCACTTTCTTTGATATAGATCATCTGTTTTTTTAAAGGACCATGATAGTGTTTTTGCATGTTTTAGTCCATTTAGTCCATTAACCATAAATCACATTTACTGTTTTCCAATACCATATCATGCATTTATAGATTGTAGAGTGCTGCAGGGATGACATATTTTTGTGGCTACCTGGAAGTTAGCATAGCTCTGGTTCCCCCCACAAAAAGCCAATGGGATTTTTCCATTGAAAATCTCTTAAGCTTGTGTTAACCGCTGACCTTTCAGGCATCTTAACAAAAAGAAAAACCCATTGACTTCAAGATGAGGGGAACAAGAAATGCTAATATGCTAACTCATTCCTGGGTTTTAGGACTCCTTCCTGCAGGACTCTATTAGATTTAAATTTAAGCTTCTGCCAGCATGGTATGAAAATCAACTTTAGCAGACTAGCGTAATCAGTTACAGCGAACCATTGGGTTTGTAGTCTTTCTAATTATGTATCTTCACAATCTTATACTTCAACAGTTATGACAGACAGTGACTTTCTTGACACATAAAATTAGTTTTTTAAATGACAAACATCGTAAATGTAATACGTTGCAGTATCAGAAAAAAATTTGTCTCTTGCCACGGACTGCCATTTTATGGTGATCCTCCAAAAGGGGCATGACTTCGCTTCTCTATAGTCTCAACTCTTTACTTCTAGTGATTCACGCTTCAAAAAAATCAAGTGGCGTTTGTGAAGATTATTTTGCTGAACAAAATGTGTCAGTATCATAAACTTTAGTTTATTTTTGGCACTAATCCTAAATCCAATGGAAAAATCCCATTGGCCTTCTGTTGAGGAAACTAACTTCTGGGCTGACCTACAAAAATACGTCATCCCTGCAGTTCTGCAGTTTTTTGTAATCAAAACTCTGCTGTGGGATTTTCCCATGAACGAAACGTTAACTGTGGTGGAGTCTGCATCTGAAGTAATTTAGACGTTTCAGCAAGTTGATTGTCATATCATACAGAAATAACTGAAATAAGTTTGGCTGTAATATAAATTATAAGTGACTTTAATGGGATAGATCCTGCAAAACCGTTGGTATGGTCCTTTAAAACAAACTCACAGTTCATGTGACTCAAAGAGTTGTCAGATTGTGTCTTGGATTACTGATCAAATTTTGGTCAAATTTGCACCAAAATACGAAGCAGTAAACATGACTCATTAACAGACGACTCTTTTGGACGTTTCACACATTCCTCAGCAGCACAGGTGGTTTATTGTCTTTTCGGACCTGTACAGCTTTATCTGAATTATTCTAACACTGTGTTTCTACCAGGTCCTCCTCTTTGTGTCACTATGTGTGCGACTGGATGGACTGTGATGTTTTCTTGTGATGTTTTACTTTTTTCACCCTTTTTGTCCATACAGTGTTTTCTTTCCTCTTACAGTTCACCTCAGCCATGTCCTCTCACACTAACAAGTCCTCCAAAGACTAACTGAAGAAGACAGCTGCTAACACTCATCACTTTCTGTACTCTGTTACCTGTGAGGGCGGGGGGTTGAGGGGTGATGCCTGGTGGATATTAACTGGTTACTCTGGTCCGTTTTGCATGCTCAAAGGAAAAATCCATCAAATACTCTTACACTGTTATACAACATGTTACAGCCTGTCAGTGCAGGAATTTAGTCTCCTGGTTTTCCTCAACTTCCATCGCCTACTTGTGATTCAGTTAGTGTTTTCCTACATTACACAAAATACCTTTGAAAAACAAAATCTGCAGAAAAATGTCTCTGGCATGTAGCTGTGGCATCATGACTAGAGCAAACAGTTTTCTGGACTGTTTTATTAACCCTTGTTGATGAGTCCAAGTGCTTGGAAGAGCCACTGAGATTTCAGAGTCAGAGCTGGATATTATGAGAAAGATAATGTGAATTTGGTGTAAAATGCTTCCTTGGTCTCAGACTCTTTCTGGACTGAAAAAGAAAAAGATGACGTTCGGTCCTGTTGCCGTTAAAGTCTTGAGGTGTACTCGCACACTTGTAATAGTTTGTATACACCATGATGGTGGCATGTGTACCTGGAGAGTCAAAAAAAAAAAAAAGTACGTCCATTAGCCTGCAAACAGGTTAAATTATCTTCCCTGAACTTTAAATTCTGCACAATGTACACATAATTAAACATAGTGACACAGAGCATGGCGAGTTTATTGTATTGTTAATTAGATCACAGCAGGAAAAGCAACAGTAAGTATAAGCTCTATTAGTTTGTCTTTTAAACTTTCTGACATTTGTAAAGCGTTTGCTGCTGCCTTTACAGTATGTCAGATCTTGATAACTGCCCCGACTTTAGCATTAACCGGTAATTCTGGTATTTTTTAACCTGGGCACTGTTTTTACATATTTTGGGGTCTAAATCACATATGGTGTGGTCGGACTACTGGTGACAAAGCTTCAGGCTACAAGTCTTTTTCAATGGAAGCTGGTGACTTGAAGCCAGTTATACATTACAAACAAAAGTTGAGCTGGCCTCTGTGTTGCCAGTAATGTAAAAAGTAAGAGGTACAAAAAAATTTTTTGAATTTGTCCCATAGATTGCTGCAGCTGGCAGCTGCAAAACAGGCCAGAATGGCTGCAACATAATCCTTGGGGGCAAATATGCCCATCAACATATGTTTTTTTTTTTTTTGGTTTTGTTTTTCTCAGACTTTTATTAAGTGTCTGGCAACATTTCCTACAGAGAGACATTTTTGTTTGAGTAAAATTCTTTTTGTTTAACCAAGAAACAACTGTCATATCACTCTCTTCAAAGATACCGGACTCCATTTACAAAAGCAGTAACGTTACTTTGCAGACAACAGAAGTTGCTGGTGTACCACTGCCTCAGTTAGTTTGTGTTATTGTGTGACTTTAGTGTTTCAACACGTGTTAAAACACCATAGCCATACCATGATGGATGCATTTAACCCCAAGGATTATGTTGCAGCCATTGCAGCCCGTTTCTGCTGAATCAAATCCAAAACGTCTCGTAGTATTTAGACCCCAAAATCCGTAAAAAATAAATAAATAAATAAAAATACTGAAATTGCCCTTTAATTTTGGAGGACGCACCATAGATGTATTACCAGCTGCTCAGTGGTGCATGAAGTCAACTTCCATGTCCGCATATGCTTCCACATTGTGCAGCTCATAGAGCAAGTGCGCTAGAGTATTCTGATGATGAGCTGCTGCAAATGTTATTGGACTGAATGCATCAAATACTGATAGTGACACAAGTTATTTCATGGGGGTTGTGACACTCAAAAAAGTGTGTCAACCATTTTACAGTGGCTTATTTCACAATGTAAGTCTATGGGAAAAAGGCTTTTTGGGTTGCTTGGGATGTGATAATTACACAATTTGGCCATTGGTTAAGTATCCATGGTGACAAAAAGCAATACCAACCAAAACAGAATATGCCCACAACTAAAACCAAATGATTTGTTTTAACCGTGTCAAAGTGTTTTAAGGTGGATTTCTCCTTTAAGGTTGAAGCTGCTGAGAAGTCAGGGTTAATTTGAAGGTTGTTACTGTCTTCTGTAGCTGCCCCTGTACACTGACTTCCTGTATTACTGGTGCATGATCTGTGGTGTTGTGTGATCTGATAGGGAATCTTGTATTAACCCACCAGCCGCCCATTAAACAACCGCTTGTCTGTATCTCCGGTGTGTACACAATCCATCACTCACATTCATAAACAAATTATTTATTGATGGAGATGCCGCCCATCCATCTCTGTGCCTTGTTTTCCCGCCTGTTCAGCAGGTTGTGTATCACATCACTCTCTGGTGGAGCCATCATTTCATCCATCTGATATATTTTTCCTTCAGTTCATCCTCTCTCACACCACCGCAGCCTCAATGCCGTGTATTTTTAGCAGAACTAGATTGTTGCTTTGCGGGCTCAATGTCCCACCATCCTTCAGCCGAAATCTAACTCCTGGAGATGAGCTATTTATAAACCAGGCCAGTGGTGTGATGTCCCGGTGTGATCGTTCACCCAATCACACTCTGACATCATTCTGAGGGGGAAAGAAACTCAACCACGGACACTTTATTTTCTTCTTATCATCTCCACTTTTCATCACTTTTTCTTTTTCATCCAGGGGACAGATACATAAAAATTATTAATCTGTTTATATACCACAGCAGAAATATGCAAACACCAGATTTATAAGGTCTTGTGTTTGCATTATTCTGTGTTTTATACATCTTAGTCAGCATCACATTATACCTATGTGCTTTATACATAAATGGATGTGATCACTCTACATCCATGAAATTAACCAGGTCAGTTTTGTCCTTCACGTGACTCTAGCAGTGTCCTTTAAAGGGATCGTTTGGATGTTCTTTTAAGCGGGTTTATATGAGGTACTTATATATAGTCTGTGTATTAACTACAGGAAGCGGTAGTTGACACGCCCTCAGTTTGGAGAAGCAGCAGGAATACCAGTGTAGGACCAGCGCAACGTACTGCTGTGAAATCAGTGTCAGTTTTCACTGCTTTTCCTCGCCGTCAGACAGACTTTTACATCATTAAATAAACCTAATATTGCTCTTTCCAAACTACCTGGACACCCGTAGCAAAGTCAGTAATTTTACCTCGCAGAACACAGGAGTTGCTGGTTTACTGCTGCCTCGATTGGTTAGTCTGTTTGTGTGACTGTGTGCCTTTATTTTTTATTTTTTAAATTACACAAAGTATGTGTAGCAGTGGTTGCCCAGCAACTCTGCGTTCTGTGTGATAAAATTGTTGGTTTTGCAAATGGAGTTTGGTTGAGTAAAAGGGACCAGTGTTTGGGCTTATGCAACAGTGGTCTCTCACCAGAAATTGCTATCTGACGGCAAAGTAAAGCAAATAAAATATTCTAAATATAGTGTACATTTAAATTGATAAAGGTGGCTAAAATGTTTTGCTGATGACCCTGTCCACAGCAGTGCATTTCTTAGCTTCTGTGCTAGTTGCCCTCGATGATTCTCCAAACTGGGGGCAAGTCATCTACCTTTACCGTAGGCAATCCATAGAAATATATAATACGGAGATATTGCATTGACAGCTTTGGCCTGTTGTTGTAATACGCCAACATCGCTGCTGTTTTTTATGTGTAAAAAGCACTAAAATGTTTATATTTCTCAACTGATGAGTGTCGGTGAGTTATGTTATATTCAAATGTCTATGATCTACATAGAGTAGGAAAAAAGTTTCTTTTTAATTCTTACTTACTCTACATAGATCATCAACCCTTTAATCAAAATCAACTATATTTATTGGCTAAGAAATCTAAGTGTTTTAGTGTATTTTATACAGAAAAAATGCAGCTTTATAGGCCAGTCTTAACTGGTCTATAAACACATATAAACATATATAAAATGGTGGTAACATTGATGCACAACCCAAAGGCCAATGGAGTATCTATGTACACATGTTGGGTAATACAGTGACTAGGGATAAGTGTCTCATACATCGCCATTTCAGATAATCTGAACTATCCCTTTAACAGCACTAAAGCAGTTTGTGTGTCCTTCACTTCCACACGTATGTGTTGTGAGAACAACACACTGACACAGAAGTGTTGATTCAGCTGTATGGTAATTTTTGAGGCTGTAGTTTATGCTAGTGTTTTATTTTTCAGTGAATTTTATTGTGAAGAGGCTGCTTCCTTCATTCACATTTCACTAATGCTGCATATCATGTGGGCTGTGCAGTAAAGATGGGAAACATGTACATATTTACTTATTTACGTCATTGCACAACTCAAAATGGTCACATGACTGCATATTTGGTTGTGTGAGGGTTAAAATAACTGTGCATTGACAATATAACACTATATCAGTTAGAATTTGTGTATAATTACTTTGAACGAGGGACTTTTGCATCCATGTTTATTTGGTTTCCAGAAATCTCAAATGCCAAGTCACATATATTGGCACTTTCTGAAGAGTAACAGCCGAAAGTAACATTTTAATGGAGAGAAATAAACTTTATCAAATGAATGTGACATAAGCCTTGTTACCCACCATTATTCTTGTGTTATATCATTAATTTTACTCCAGTGTTTTGCCAGTTCAGTGACAAATTTACACAAATAACAGAACTCTTTGAAACTTGTGTGGTTTTATTTAATCTGTTAAACGTGGGATTTTTAAAATGATCTTCATGTTGTGCTTGTGATAGTGATAGTGAACACAGGTGTGCATCATTAGGTCCTGTAATCAGTGAGTGACTGAGCACCATCAAGGTGTGGTGGGACGGGTCAAACTGTCCTTCAGTAAATGCTGGTTCATTAAAGTTGGGGACAGGTAAATGTCAGTGTGAGCAGTAACTAGGCGATCCTAAATGACTGTTTTGTTTGTGTATTATTTGCACGCCTGCACCTGTTTAGGTGACCCCATGCTTACCAGAGCAGATGGTAAGTTCCAGTTAGGTGAGGCTGGGAAATTAAAATGCTGGTTGCTGCTGTGAGGCTTCATCAGTTCATTTTTACTGCAGCTTTAAGTTGTTGAGATTTTTTTGTTGTTGTTTTGTTTTGTTTCTTGTTTTTACTTTTTGAGTTTTTTTTCTTTCTTCAGCTTTATCCACAGTTGTAGCTCATCATCCCTTCATATGGGCTATCAGCATTACATCTATTTACAGCTGTCTCTGATCTTCTGTCCCTCATTTACATACATGAGGAGTACAGAAAATTAGGAATATGCATCATGCACTGCAGCCTCAAAAGTCACCATTAAAGTAATAGTTTGGATTATTTGAAGTGGGTTTATATGAGGTAATTTTATCAGTGTATTAGCGACAGTAGATGCCTGTCGGCATGCCCACAGTTTGGAGAGGCAGAGCAGAGTCCCAGCATGAAAGCTAAGCAATGTTCTGGTTCAAGTGTTTGCTATACCTATACCGGCTTTACTTTGCTGTTAATCAGCCTTTTCCAACGGGAAACCACTGTTATTAAAGTTAAATAACACCGTTTCTCTCACTTAACCAAAGTGACCAAAGAACACAGGAGTCACTGGTCTACAGCTGCCTCAGTCATTTAGTTTGTTTGCGTTATTGTGTGACTTAAGTGTTTTAAAAGGTTAGTTCAGGTTCACTTTAGTCGCAGAAATAACACAAACAAGCTAATCAGTCAAGGCAGCGGTAGACCAGCAATTCCAGTGTTCTGTGAGGCAAAATTACTGATTTTGCCTATGGAGTTTGGCTGATAATAGAGCGTGCTCTCTTTGGCTTATATAATGTAGTTTCCTGTCTGATAAGGCTGTCAGGGGGTAAGATAATGCAGTTAAAAATATCCTAAATATAGCATACACTTAGACTGATATTGATTTTATTAGGTATCTGAAATATATTTTGCTGCTGACCCTGTCCACAGCAGTACATTGCTCAGCTTCATACACTGGTTCTGCCTCTCCAAACTGAGGGCGTGTCAACTGCCATCTACTTTAGGTAATACTATAGATAAACACCTTATACAACCCTACTTCCAATAATCAGAATCATCCTTTTAAGGTTTAGTTTTTTGTAAACAGTTTATGCAAACATCATTTATACTTCTGCCCCCTGCTCATTCTTCTCTCACTTTCTTTCATTTATGTTTCTCAGTTTGTTCACTTCCTCTTTCTTTTGGCGCCGACCAGCCGCAGTCGCCTCTTTTTTCCCTTATCCTCTCTGACACCTGCTTCTCATTGGCAGGACCTGCCTCGCTCTCCGGTGGCTCCACCCTTGGACTCCTGCTTCCTGAGACCGGCTCGTCCGGCCAACCGACGACCCCCCTCGCGCTGGGCCGCCCGCTCCCCCTCCTCTTCCCCCAAGTGGAGTGAGGGCTCGAAGAGGAGGTTCACCTTCCCGCCACCGGGACACCGGAAGACCACCATCCTGGAGGGAGAGGAGCCAGCGTGAGGCCGTCCTCTACCTCCTCTTACCCTCCTCCACCTCAGCCTAAAAGACCCAGTACCTCAGACACCACCCCCACCCCCTCAAATCTAGAGACTCCCAATAGCTGGAGCCTGAAGGGGCGGGGGGGTCACGATCCACCCAGTAGCACCAGCTGACCATCGAGGAACCAGAACTTCTCTGTAGAAGAACCTGGAATGTACTGTAACGCCATCAAAAAAGACATAAAACTACATTTCCATAAGAGGTGCCTGCACACACTTGAGTTTCTCATCACCCCACATGTGTGTATATATGTATTTAATACATATATGTATATTTTAGTCACAGTTGACCCCTCTTAAGTCCCGCCCCTTTTCACTCTGTGCTCCACTAAAAGTTGAGCAAGCTTGGTAGCTGGTGGAACCTCCATCAACTTTATCTTTTCCTGTTTCCTGTACTTAGATGTGCTCTTTATTAGGCACGTCTATGTTAAAAAGAGAACCAAATTTTGAAGATGGTTAAATATAGACCCAATGTATCAGTCAGCCAATTTTATCAGCCAGATATTGGCCTTGCAAATTGGTCTGTATCAGTACTGACATATATGTCGACCAATTTCTTGTTTTGTTTTGATTTAATTTTTTATTTTTATAGGAATCATTTTTGTGTATATTTGATCCTTTTTCTTTGTTCAATTTTTCAGTGCACTGGTGTCATTTGGATTTTATATATGTAAATAAAAAATATCAGCTGATATATCAATATTGGATTTTTTTTTCTCCTTAACATCAGTATCAGCATGTGTCGGTTGGGCCCTGGTTAAAATATGTTGCCTTGGGACCTGTACAAACAATGTAGCCTTTATATAGTCACATCTTAAGTTAACTAGCTAAATTACATCAATCATCAGTTAGGTAGTAACATCTGAAAGCTAATGTTAGCAAAACACTAGCTAACTGGCTAGCTAATCTAAATCATTTCTGAGGTAGCTAGTTACATTTGATAGCAAACGTTAGCAAAAATGCTAGCTAAATCTATAGCTAGCAAGTTACCTAGCATTTTGCGCACATTAGCAACTTAAAGCATCTACAAGGAGTTTTTAAGGGGCAATGAAATAGTCTAAATTTAATAATGATGCCTCTATATGACCTGTATAAGTTAATAAGACCATGTGCAAGAAGATCAAATATTTAATAGCTGCCACCATGTTGAATTCTCCCTAAAATCAGATGAAACAAGCCTGTGTTTACATTTTTGCAGCCAAAGTAACAGTAAGTCATGTGTTAGC
This sequence comes from Lutjanus erythropterus, assembly GCF_056507025.1. Taxonomy (NCBI): domain Eukaryota; kingdom Metazoa; phylum Chordata; class Actinopteri; order Lutjaniformes; family Lutjanidae; genus Lutjanus; species Lutjanus erythropterus. Next base: position 17,872,492 of record NC_139328.1, read on the forward strand.
AAGTTAATAAGGAGGATATTTAGATCATTTTATGTTTGATGTTATATTTTGTGGTTGCTACCACTTTTGTCCACAGGGCACTCCAAAATTAACAAAATATGAATGTTCCATGTAGTAGATTTAAGATGGGATTTATATTTAGCTTTTACATCTTAAATTTGGTTTTCTTTTCAACATAGACAAGCCTAGCAGCATATCTAAGTTCGGGAAACAAGTTTCCCTGGGTACCAAGCTCACTCAGCTGTTATTGGAGCACAGGGCAAAAAGGGGCGGTGCTTAGGAAAGGTCAATTCTGAAACTTTTTTCAGGTGAAAACTGTAGGTCAGCTGTTGCATTTGTATGAAGTTTACACCATCTATTTTCATCTGTTTACGTTTCTTTCTTTCTTTCTTTCTTTCTTTTTTTTTTTTTTTTTTTACAGCAAATGTCTTTTACATTGTCCTGCATCAATTCATGTTCAGGCTGTTTTTTTCAATAAGAGCATACCTTAATTTTTGTGTTGCCAGACTTTGAAGCTTTTCTGTTTCAAGGAGAGGACAACACAACACAACACAAGCAAACAAACAAACAAAAAAAAACAACTTCTGCTTCATCGGGTCTGAAGCAGAGACACATGATGTCATTTCTGATGCTAATGTTCTTATTTATTTTTACGTTGGGATGAATGTTTGGCTCTGTAAACATGTAGAAGGTGGGTGACAACAAACTGAATAACCTTATGCATATTTGGAAGGCAGTTGTACAAATATCAGTCAAATATTTGCATGCCTTTTGAACACTAGCACTTTAGTGCATGTACATACAAGCTCTAGTCATTTGTGATCACTCGGCTCCGCTGTGGGGAAAAAGAAAAAAAAATGTTGTGATGGGAACTCTTGAGCTGTTGTTTTTGTTGTCACATGATTTGCATTGAAAATAAGAAGAATTTTTAAGTAAATTATTGTACCTACAGGCTGTCTTTGTACAGTTGTTACTATTGGATATGAATTACTTTTTTCTTTTGACAGGAAAAAGGGATTGTGGAAAAAATATGAATGTTTTAAATGAAAAGTCTATGTCAAAAGTCTAATGATCTATAGTCTTATGTAAATAGTAAATGGTAATAAACATGAATGTGTATTTACAAGACCTCCTCCTCCTGTGTGTGTGTGTGTGTACATGTGTGTGTCATGTTTTATATTTCTCTCTCCATGGTAAAGGTTAGATACAGCTCATCATAACCTACACACTGTTTCATTAGACCTGAGTTTGCGCCCTTGGCAGAGACTGATCCTGAACCGTGTGTGTGTGTGTGTGTGTGTGTGTGTGTGTGTGTGTGTGTGTGTGTGTGTGTGTGTGTGGATTACAGTTGCAGACCACAGGATTACAGTGGGTCAGGGGGGACAGATACACACACACACACACACACACAGAACGTGAATAAGAAGATTGTGTCCTCCCTCCCAGAAGTCAAATCCTCTTGCATCACAGTCATACATGTGCCACCTTACTCATGTTACTCAGTTTGTCACGCAAGATAAAGTCCAGTGATACACTGTAAACCCAGATGAGTTTATTTAAAATGTCACCTGTTTTTGCAGTTTCTTAACATGCCCTTACCTGTGTTTACATATGACGCTATTTTATATAATAGTTTTGATTTGATATACCGGAATTGTGAGATTTCTGCCACTGAAACGTTTGCCGCCGCTGGAACTTTTTCACAGCAGGTCATTTTGACATTTCACACAAGTATTACTAATAATATTAATGATGGCTGCATTCTATTCAGGTGTCCCAGCAGGCTGTGACAGTGAGTTAGCATGCACAATACCAGGATCCTGAAACTTAAGCAGCTAAATGGAATTCAGCCATCACTGATTTTATTAGTTACACCTGTGTTTTTCTGACTGTGATGTGTCAGAATGTGTGCTGTAAAAAGGCTAATGCAAAGAAGCTATGTGCAGTTTTTTTTTTTCTAAGTTAGAATTCCTATTTTGTTCTTCTTATCAACTACATTAAAAAGCACAAGGATCATTTTCAGTCATCTCTTTTACCAGTATATGTCATTAAATAACATGTTTTGAGCAGTTTTAGATTAGTTTTGGTTCTGCAGGGATGTATTTGCAAGACAAGAGTTTAGTTTGAATCAGCTTAGGAAATGATCAGAGAATAGTGCAAAAAAGCTCTGTGCTGTTAAACAGGTCTGATTTATCAACAAATCATTTCACTTGTTCTTGTACAAACTTGTATAAACTGTATAAACTATTTCATGGGCTCCAAATATTGTTTATGCAAAAATCTTAATTTGTAAATTTATAACTTAAGCTGATTGTGGTGTATAAGTATAAAGAGCTGTGGAAAGAAAAGACAGCAGAGTAAAGTTTACACAAACCTCAAAGTTGTGCTTAAATACAATACTTGAGTAAATGTGCTTATATGAAAGAATATTTCTTTGTGTCGACAGACTAATCCTTTAATAAAAAGATAAAGTCTAAACCGCAAATCTTTAAGGTGCATCATCCTCTTGAGTATGATGTTGCTGCCAGCTAATAAAGACAAACATCACAAATTTCTTCTTTATTCTTCTCATTTTCAGCTGTTCACATCTGAGCAGAAAAACACGATACAAGAATTAAATCTGTAAATTTAAAATGGCTCGGCTTTTACCGGAGAGCTCTCAGCTTTTATTGGCTCCGAGGGAGGGGAGCTGATTGTGGGAGCGAGGGAAGGAGGGAGTGATAAAGAGGTAGAGACAGAGCTGAAGGTCTCCGTATACCTTTCACAGAGTTATAACGATGAATAATTAATGCGGCCCAGCTGCACGCTGGGAGCTGCTGATGGCACCGAGCGGGGCAGCGAAGGGAAGGAGAAGAAGATGCTCTGCTTTTACTTCCATCCGCCCTGAGAGAAACCCACCACTGCTGAATAATTTACACCAGCCCTCAAGTCCTCACACACACACACACACACACACACACACACACACACACACACTGGTAGTCTCTAAACACTGGACTGTGCTTTAATGTCTGATGTCAGCTGCAGCAGAAGGGTGTGACCTCTGTGAAATAGAGGTTACACACGAATACAGAAGTTATCCTGAAGCAAATATGGAGGAGGACAACTGCTTTAAAATTAATGTTTGATATTTTCAGAAAGTAAAGTTTCTGTAGGTGGAACTCTTGCTAAATGCTGCCCAGCTCACTACAAACAAACCTCGACATGAAGCAGCTTTTAGCTTTCAACCTCTGAGGTGTTGAAACAGTCTGCTGGAGGACCAGAGTGGAGCTGAAAGTGTTTATATTTTTAAGATTTCTTGTGGGCAAAAGATTTTTTTTTTTATCTTGACTTTCTCCATTTCCCCCCAATTAAATATGCAATATATAAGAATATTAATTAGTGCCTGTATTCACATTGCACAGCTTCTGTGCTGTTTAAAAAAAAAAAGAAGCTAGGTTTTGTTTCTATGTCATAGAAACGAACACCACCTGTTTTGATTATGGATTCACTGGTTTGAGTGTTTTTGTTTGTTTGTTTTTTTGTTTTTTTTTTTAAGAAAAACAGTTCATATTATCTGATTACAGTTTCATAAAAGCCATCATTTTCTGGTTTCTTTACTCTTTTGTGACAGTAAACTGAATATCTTTGGGTTGTGGACAAAACAAGACTTTGAGGACATCTGAGGAGGACATCATCTTAAGCTTTGAGGGACATAGATCAATATTCTGACATTTTATAGACCAGCTAAGTAAACTGGTTAATGAAGATAATCAGATTAATCACCTATGAAAATAAATATATCTATCTATAAATAAATCTGCCAATGGATCATCCTAAGTTTTACACTCTGGACCTAAAATACCAAAATCAAAAATGGAAAAAAATTATTATCTCCATCTTTTTTGTGTGTGGCTTTACATCTGGTCACATGCTACCAACTTCAAGTATTTTACAAAAGTTAAAAACGTATTTTATATGTAACAATAAATGCTGGTTGAATAAAGGATTGAAAATAAAGTACTGACATCCCATGACTGTCTCTGGTGAACTGATAAAAGGATTTTCAGTCTAATGCCATCACCTCCTCTTCATTTTATCATGTATCTGAACTGAAAACGCATCAGACTTCAACAACAATAGGATTATGTGATTTACGTCTGTCATCACCTCACAGTTTATTCCATGTCTGAAATTACACACTACTTTACAAAGTCACCTGAAACCGATCCAATTAAATGATAAGCAAGATAAATGAGGCATCAGAATGGCTACTGGACGTTTGTCAGGACATTCAGTGACAGATATCTCCAGCTGATCAAACTGATTATTGGGTCTTTGGCGGGCCGAAAGTCACACGAAGAAGTGACAAGGTTTCACACCTATAAAACTTTCTGATGGGTCACTGCATTGTCTTTACTGCTTTGAGACCACAGTTTGAAAACTAAAAATGCTGATCCATGAATAAATCAGAACAAGAAGAAGGACGCTTGTTGCAAACTAAACCTAATTTCATTGGGATGAAAAAAGTCTGACAGAATAATCAATATGAATTTGTTTTTTCTCACGCCAAACCAGGGGTGACAGATAGTTCAGATGAGTTTTTGAAGTGTACTGACTCAAACTGTGACTGTCTAACCCTCCTCGGCATTAAACCACCTGTATAAATGAAACTGCTTTTGAATATTTGCTCTGACATTTGACTGTGATTGAAAAAGATAAAAAGAGCGATGTTTTCCTCTCCAGCTCTGATGAATAATGCAGCGGCGGCGGTCTGGGCGTCATTGTCAGATTGTTTAGAGCAGTTTCCCCTCGTGTTCCCAAATCTTTGTGTGTTTGACTAAACAGATGAGACGAGCCTCTCGTTTCCTCTCCTGCCTCGTTGTTGTTGTTGTTGTGTGGATTTTGCAGCTGCTGTCTGAAGTTTCAGCTGACAGTTAAATCTGAACACTGCAGGGCTGAAGTCCAGTGGGTATCAGAGCAATCTGTGGTCACTGTGTGTAGATTTGTTTGTTTAAAAGCAGCAGAAAGCAGGGATTTTTTATTTAGAAATATACCTTATTGTTCAAACAATTTTTTTTGCAGAACAAATTTTAAGAAAGACAATCTACAGACACAATAAAACAAATCAAAATACAAACAACCAAACAAGACAAAAGGAGATGAAGTGGGAATCCAGAGTACCCATAGCGGACAGACATCCTTTTTCCAGACCATTTTTTTTCAGTCCTGACTCAATCCATTGAGATTTAGTGATTAGGAATATACCTTAAATTATAAATTACAGACTAAAACTGAGACTGAGAGTCTGCAGTCTTATTAGGGTTCTGCACTCCTGACACTAAATTTTGTAACCGCACACATTTAGAGCAAAATACCACAAAAGATGTTTAAAAAGTTAAAAAAAAATAAAAATAAAAATGTCGTCTCCACACCAGACACAAAGAAGATGACATTCAGGTCAGAAAAAAGGAGAAGTTTGTTGATTTTCTGCCTCACAACCTCTAACCTCTGTCTTTAATTCCTTACCTGTCCACTAGTTGCCCTCATAGATTTTTCCACTTCATCCAGTCACCTGAGTCTGTTCTTCCAAACACACCTGCTCCTTATTACCACATCAGCCTCACATACAGGTCCCTGCCTGGTTACTGAGTGTCAATGTTGCTTTACTGCCATTGTGTCCCAACAGCTCCGGCCTGTTCCTGTGTTTTTGACATGCTGATGTTCTCGTCTACTTCCTTTTGGATGTGTTTTCCTCTTTGGATCAGCCTCATCTTGTACAACCATAAAGGTAGGGTCATGTTTGTTTTCCTCTCAATGCGTGTAATTGAATTGAATGAATTTGCCGTGCAACAGAATAGAGGAATAGAGTCCCCCAGATAGATTCCTGGGAATAGAGAGAGGGGTAACGCATGCAAAAGAGGTCCCCAAAACCGATCCAGAGACAATGCAGTTGCAGCGGTATGTTCTTTAGAGCTGTGGTAGGCAGTTTATTTTTGGCACAAATTTCATAATAACCTTTCAACATAATGCTATTCAAGTGGTCTGAGAGAAAACTACACTTCTGCACCTTTTCTTGGCTTTTGCGTTCAAACTTTAGAAAATCTAGGCCAGTAATGGGAGACTTTGGTGAATCAGAGGTCGTTTCAGAGAGAGGCGTTTCAACTGGCTGTTTTATAAATGCACATATTCTCAAGATGGTGAAAGCCTGATTCATTGGTGTAAAGTTCTGCAGTTTCTACTAGTACCTTGCCTACAAAGTACCTACATGTGCCTGCACGTCTTCTCCTCATGTACCTTTGGGCTCATTATTGTCTGATGTCATTTAAAGAGGCAAGATGACCAACAGTGGGGACTAATTTTTGAGGGTGGTGTGTGTGTGTTTGCATTTGGTGTACTTGCATCTCATCCCGCTGTTCAACGGCGTCACGGCTGCCTCTGAAACCAGGGCGCTCTGCTCTGGAGCTGCAAAGTGCTGAAGGGGCGTCTTTGAGAAAATGAGTTGTGGTGAGAGGGGCCAGAGTCTTGGTGAGGTTCACACTTTGGGGAGTGGAGAAAGGTTTCACATGAAAACCTGCCTGCCAGCTTGTGGGTCTTGTGGGAGGCCCTTAGTGGAGCGATACAGACATTACAGAGACAGGCAAAAGATTTTGCATTGTGTATGTTTAATTGTTTCCTAGTGGAGTTTTCATGACGCCCTGGCACACGCTAGTTTTATGACTTTTTCATTTCCAGACACAGGGCATCAGTGCTGGCTGACAGAGCTCCGACTTCAAGCTAGCTAATCATCCTTAAGTGCAGTAACTGATTTTATGGCCACTTGAGTGCAGCAGGAACAAGTTGAGAACAATGACATGTCATCACCTTTTATGTAAGTTTGGTATGATGAACTTGATAGCAAACAGTTGCTTATTTACATAACATCGTCATTCATTACGAGTCTTTTTCTGGTCATCAGGTGAAATCCTCCACTGCGTTCACAGCTAATTGCTAACTATGTCAGATCTGCTGTTTGGTACTGAACAGGTGGTGTACTGTGGGCTCTTAGAGCTTTTTCACTAAAATCAAACTGCGGCTCTAATTGATGCTTTGAGAGCAGTGAGAGTGATTTTTGACACATTGTTTTTATAAGAATATTGATTATTGCTGTTTGTACCCTGGTTTCAAGTGAGGTACAGGTGATTAAAGTGTCCATGCCTGAGCACCAACAAAATGCAAATGAAATTTCTAATTCTCTTCAATAAAAATGTATCATTGGAATTAGTTTTGGTCAAATTTTCTGCACTTACTAGGATATTTAGGCAGGATTAAAAGTTGTAATAGCTTTTATTGATGTTAATAAATAATTTATTTAATTTTTATAGATCACTAATATTTGTAAGCATGCTTTGGTATCACAATAGTATCATGATTAATTCATTAGGAGGCGACACCAGACAAACAGATTTTCACTGCCCAAAGTTATCCTTATTAAGGGCTCATTACCGAGCTATAAACATTAATACATGTACATTAACCACTTAGTTACAGTCTTTATGAAGTATCCCTTATTTGAAAATTTAACCAAAATATCCAGAATACATGATTCTTCTCTGAAATGTAAACGAATCAGTGCCTTTGTTCATTATTTAATTGTATTAAAAGTAAAGTAACCCACATGGTGCCACCATGGTCAAATAACAGCATGTACAATCTGACGTGCATAAAGATGTATTTTAATCCATTTTACAAACTGCCCTCGCTCTCCATGTGTCCCGCTGACAGAATTAACCTTTCTGAGGCTCCATGCCGCCTCATTCAGCATGCAATCTGTCAAAAATTGGACCCCAAATTGCACATGCCTGCAGCTGTGAGTGAAGGCCTCAAACAGACAATAAGCGACACAATGGGCCCGGCCGTGCCATTAGCCGAGAGGTTGTCATGCCAACGATACAAAAAGCCCCATGTTCGACGGTTTGGCTGCGAGGAGAATTCATATTGAGTGAGAGCTTTTGCCTGGAGGCCCTTCACTTCTCCACACTTTCTGTTACATCATTATTCATGTGAGAAAAAAAGCCCGTCTTCCTCCTTTAAGGCTCCTGTCGAGGCCCAAAGACCAGAGCAGTGCAGCTACCAGTGTGTTCAAACTGGGGAAACAGCGTGGCAGAGGCTGGGTGTCAAGTTTTTTTTTTTTTTGTTTTTTTTTTTGGAAGGGGATTTTAGCTCCACAAGAAATGCACTATTGTACAAGTAAACAGACAGCCCCATTGTGCTGAGGAGTGTGACAACCGCTTGAACCCTGAACTAAACCAGCAGGACGGTCGCTCAGGCTGGCGTGGAATCAGAAACAATATGGAGAACAAGGAAAACAATTTCATAAAACATGAAACCAGCTGAACAAGAGGACAGAAATATTGCAGAATGAACACATTTATGATTGATTTGTTGTGGAAAACACTAGTGGAAGTACTGAAGTCATTTCAGTAAAAGTTTGAGTACAACAATACAAATACTCCATTACAAGAAAAAGTCCTGCAATAGAGTTCAACAGGGATTTTTTTAACTAGTTATGGAACCGTCTTGCTTTAAAACTGTTACCTTGGGGTGCCCTGACAGATCAGTTGTCCATGTGGCCAGCGTACTAAGGCAGTCCGCTGTGGTGGGCCGGATTCGGTTTGCTACTGAATATCAGAAAAAAACAGTTGTATAGAGTTTTGTGGCTACAATGTTATGGAGGGTGATAGCCACAAGTTTTTAAGAAAGAAGAAGAATGTGCAGAATAACAGCACTTTTGGAGTAGGCCACTTTTTGAAAGTATCAAAAGTAAAAGTCTTGCAGAAAAATGGCCCCTGTGATTGCTATGATATCATTAGATTTTTAATAGCGATGTATAAATATGAATTTTAAAGACGTAGCTGGTCAGGGTGGAGCTAGTTTGAACTTCTATATTGGTTGTCCCAACTGCCGTCAGAGGTCAGGTCCCCACCTAAGACTCACAAGATAAATCTAAGGGTTTGTGACATGATTAAAGACATAGGAAATAATATAAACATCAATATGGCAGAAACAGAGATATTGTTTTTTTTTTTAATTAAAATTATTATTATTGCGCACACTGTTGTTCCTTGTCAAAACATGGCCCTTATGTGCAATTTGACCTCCAAGAGCTATGTCATAGATTTGGGTGTTTTATGCTAGCAGGTGCTAATGTACCGTCAAGCCGTTAGCTCTAAGCAGAGATGACAGTCTGACAGCTGATACCAAATCCCTCCAAAAAAGTGTCAGAGGAAAATAGAGAATTTCACAGATGCAGCTCCAGACAGACTTTTTAGTTTTTCTTTTGGCCAGAAATGGCTTCTTTGAGAATAAACCACACAAAATGTTATGCATTTTTCAGTGGAAACTATCTTTTTGGTGGAAATGCTAACAATTCATAGCTCTGAAAAGCAGCAATAATAACTTGTATTTTATGTAAAACCAGAATCTGTACAGTGTATTGTAACTATAGCTTCCAAATAAATGTAGTGGAATAAAAAGTTAAGTATTTCCAAATGGAAATGGGGATACTGTATTCAGTATTAAAACTTGCCCATTCTAACCAGTACAAGCTTACTTTAGTTGGCTGATGTCTGACCTGTAATTGACCTCCACAAGTTTATCTCAGAGCCTCTTCTTCAACATATAGTCCCACTATTTCTACATAACAAATGTCCAGCGGTCTTCAAGTTCAGTTGGACCATCTGTCTGTCTTTTGAAGAGCAAAAACAAAAAGACACCATTCATTTGGTGCCTCCATGATTCCTCTTTTGTTTGTGCAATTTGCTTTGGACATGCCCAGCCTCTCTCTCACACACACACATACAGTGTTCACATCTTTGTGTCAGTCACAGTGGGGCTCTGCCGCTGCACAGGCTGGGATGTATAGTGGTGAAACCTCCGGGTCCCACAACATCTGAGGCTGAGTCTGTTCTCTGTCTCTCTGAGCCAGTGTGATACCACATCAAAAACAATGACGAGGGATTTTGAGCCATAATCCTCGGGTGGCTCAGAGTGGAGGAAGGTTGGAAAGGAGTTACAATGCTTCACACACATTAATGCTCTGCTTTACCTCCCAGATTAGGACAGAAACATAAACAAATATATCTGCAACATTGTCTGTTTTGCATATGTATCATGAATGCATTGACTTACATTAATTACCCACCGCTACTGGTGGTAGGTAGAGTACTGAAAATTTTTACCCAAGTGAAAATACAGCTTCTCCCATAAAAAATACTCAAGTAAAAGTAAAAATTACAATTTGACAAACCTTTTCAAGTAAAACTATAAAAGTACTTGCCAAATAAACTACTCAAGGTACAAGTTAATTTGTGTTTTTATATTCTTTAGTGTGTGTGGATGAGAGATCTTCACAAGTCATTTAATGCAGTTTCAAGTCTTTGAGCTGAATCCAGGTCAAGTTTTGAAGCAAACCTTAGTTATGTCTAAGGAATCCACTTGCATCCTGGAAACGCTTTGCATGCTAATGATCTCTAGTTTAGCTATTTCTAATTAATAAAATTATCTTTTTGTCTTACTTTTTTCATCTAAAGAAAAGTATCAATGAGATCACTTTAAAACATCATACTGACTACATGCCGAACTCAAAGCCATGTCCCAAATCTATTTTCAATACTTATTATAAGTAGCTGTGTTCAGACCAGAAAAGTGACAAAAAGCAAATGCAAAACAGTCAGTCCTGTTAGTATATCAATCAAGTTCAGAACAGACAAACCCGACACTGGCTCTACATATGTTTTGGTCTACCATAAATTCTCCCACACGCTTGGAAAGTCAGAGTGAAAAGGGGCTGTTTGCAATCTGCAAACTCACCACTTCCTTCGACTACATCATGCACACTGGTCCTTTAACAGTAAAGAGTACTGCAATAAAATGTGTCAAAACATGTAAATGTGTCATATAAAGTGAGGGCAGTTTCTGTTGTGCAGTTTGGTGGCTATGTGAAAATTATTGTTCCATTAACATATTGACTTTTTAAGTTGGAGCACACCGTCTTACATTCTTGCTTTTTGCTTTTTTGAGATAGTGAAATAATGTTCAGCCCCCATCCTCACCCCAATAACCATACGGCGCCACCTTAAAGGAGTGATATGTAGCAACTGTGCATGCAAAAGCGAGCAAGATCCTCTCCTCTCCACACTCAGAGAAGTTGCAGGTTGCCAGACTCCGCTGACATACTGCTCGATTTAACCGTTAGATATTTCAAAGGAGGACACTGCAGCTGTAGTCTTATTTTCAGAGAGAAGCAAGTATTTTAACTTAGCATCCTTCCTTTAACTCTGATTACATATCATGGTCATAAGAATCGATCATATCAAAGGTGGACAACAGATATTTTGTGTTCTTTTCACAGTCTATTATCGGCCTCAGGTACCAGTCTGACACACACAGCGGTTTTGTGTTTGTATTTGAATTAAAGAGATTGAATTTCACAAAGTTGGACTTCAAAGCGTCAGAGCTGCTCATTGCTGACAGACCAGTCTGACAAAGTGACAGTCAGCTGGACACTGACAAACAGCACATCAGACCTCAAACAACAGAGGATGATGACATTATGGCACACAATGAATTATTAATAAACTGCTCCTGCATCGTAAATCTCTGTCTGTCTGTATGTCTGTAATACAAATTATGTTTTCTTACTTTGCAAAGACAAAAAGTTTCTCAAACAGTTCGGTTATTCCAATTATGTCATGCTTTATTGTAACAACAGCTGTAACAACCTCTGCACAGTGAGAGGCAGGACGATAGTTTCAACCAACTGTTTGAGTTTTTTAAATCTGCATTGTTTTCTTTTGTATGTAGCCTACTTTTAATTTATTACAAGGTTAACTTACTTAAATTAATAGGACAGGTTTGGGAACCACTGCCTTAGCTGATAGAGATGGAGCAGGAACACCCTACTACAGATATTGCATTGAATATTTTCAGGTCCTCTCTTATTTACACCTACCCATAGCTGCTACATTAGCAGCATTAGCATGGCTGATGTTATCTGTGTTAGCCTCACCCCCTGCACTTTCTCTGGTTTCTGAGGTGGAGAGTTTGTCAGAGTCTGTCACTTGTGAAGTTTAGAGGTTAGCGAGCTCACGTGAATGCATGAGGATTCATGTGTAGCCTTTTGTCAGTGTTTTGTCAGTATATCTTTTGACATATGGAAGATACGTGTCATTAAATACACCTTTCCACATAATGAACTAATGACAATGACTCAACAGTACCATAACATACACCCTCCTAAACGACAATAAAGTTGAATTGATAGGTCATGAAAGTGACCAGAAATATCATCATGCAGTTCACGACTCCTTCATAAAAAATATTTGCCAAGTTGTGCATGTGTGTGTGTGTGTGTGTGTGTGTGTGTGTGTGTGTGTGTGTGTGTGTGTGTGTGTGTGTGTGTGTGTGTGTGTGTGTGTGTGTGTGTGTGTGTGAGAGAGAGACTGAGAGGTGAGCTCATCTTTCACCTGGTCGTCAGCTTACAAAACATCTGTGGACTGCTGTTGTAGCCAGAGGAAGAAGGAGGGTTGGGGGGGAGATGAAGAAGTGGTGATGGAGGGGGGATGAAGGGGTTGTCATGGTAACCACTCCTCTGCTGCTGGGGGTGATGATGTAACGTTGCCCATTGCTGTGTTTCTGGGCTCTTTCTTCCTTGTCCTCCCCACCTACATACACACACACACACACACACACACACACACACACATCGCTGCGTGCCTGATGTGAAATGGAGACAACAAAGGGAGTCCACACATACTGTACATGACCTGACATTAGCAGTGAGATAAGAGAGCAGTCCATCTGAGCCACTTTCGTAACAACCTGCTGCAATCTAATCTCTTAAAAAACACATTATTGTTCCTTTTTTCCTTGTTTTTTCAGACCACTGATGCTCGTCATTTCATAAGAATCCAGGGCACTTTAGATAAAACAGCCGTGTCTTTTCTCCCGATCTTTCTGTCGCCCATAATCGCTGCTCCCTGCTGCACTTCACATCATCAAAGCTGTGTGTGTGTGTGTGTGTCTGTGTGTGTGCATCATTAAAAGACAAAAGGCAGAAAGCCTTGGCAGGAGAGTTAAAAGGCTTTAACAGTAAACCATCAGTTATCAGCTGCAGTTGATGATTCCTGCCACATGATGGCGTTGATCAGCTGGTAAGGTAAAAGGACAAAAGGCAACAAACAGATTAACACTTATCCTGCAGACTGGGGCTCCCGCAGACCCCAGAGGCGCTTTTTGTCAGCTCTCACAGGTGCTGTATTCCATCATTATAATTACTCCAATAACTTTGTCAGTCAGTTTGTTCCCAATGACTTCATGTCACTTTCTGTTTCTTATTGCCTTTAACACTCTTTTGGCACATCTTAACTGGCAATCTCCTTCCTCACCCTCTTGGTTTGCCTGGCCAAAGGATGTGATGTTTTTTTTTTTTTGAGCCTTCAAAAAATAAATATGTAATCAGATGATCTAATGATCATTTTACTAGGAAATGGGAACCTTTTAATTCATATTTTAATCTGTGTTGCCTCCTGAATGACCGTCACCTGTCTGATCAAATGTATTACTCTACCTGGTGCTCTGTCCGTTTGTTATCTGTCTAATTGATGCCATATTAATTTATACACTAAAATTATTGTACTATTGTTGTAGATTTTTATTTAATTGAACATTGAAGGGTGGTGCAGTGGTTAGCACAGCAAGAAGGTCCTGAGTTCGAATCCCCGAGCTGGCTGGGACAGTGCCTTTCTGTGTGGAGTTTGCATGTTCTGGGTTCTCTCCAGGTTCTCCGGCTTCCTCCCACAGTCCAGAGACATGCATGCTATGTTAACTGGTGACTCAAAATTCCCCTAAGTGTGAATGTGAGTGTGAGTGGTTGTCTGTCTCTATGTGTCAGCCCTGCAATGAACTGGCGACTTGTCCAGGGTGAACCCCGCCTCTCGCCCAATGACAGCTGGGATAGGCTCCAGCCCCCCGCGACCCTTCAGGAATAAGCAGTTACAGAAATGAATGAACATTAAAGGACCAGTGTGTGTGTTTGCAGATTGTTCTATCTATGTCATGTATCTATCTGTAGTTATCCAGCCCTCATTAAACACACATACTTGCATGTGCACATGCTGATGAAGGCCGGATTGCCAAAAAACGTTCTGTGTGATTTTTTGCCAGACACAACAAGGCAAAAAGCTGTGATGTGTGAAGGAGAACTTACAGAATCCAAGACCAAAGCTGGAGCTAGTGTTCGATTTGCAGACGCAAACACAGATTTCCTCATGTGCTCTGTCTTTTTTTGTTTTACACTATATGCAATTTAACTGTAACTTTCCTAAAAACATAATAATCTTTTCAGATTACATTAATTACATAACTAGTAATGTTTTGAGAAGAAACAAGTACAATAGTTTGTTCTTGGTTTTGCCAGTCGGTAGTCCTTGTATGTTAAATATGCTGGATGAGGTTGAGGGTTAAACACTTTATTCTCAGGTCATATAAATGTATCACAGATTGAAAATATACATCGGTTGTCAGTCAAAAACAAGCTGTGCAAATCTCTTCAAGATTTATGATATGAGACATGGAACTAAAAGACTTTAAAGAAAATATAAAAGATAATAATTCAGAGTCTAGTTTGTTTGACATTTTGGCCCAAATGCAAAGCAACAACAGCTCCATATCAGTATGTCTACACATAATACTTTTTCAATTTCTTTTCTCCACATAAAACAATTTTAAACATATCAATGCCAGCGGTGTAATTTTCTGATCCCTTCATTCAGTCCCAAAAAGTGCACACAAACACTCTGATCCAGAACCAGGTGATTGTCTTAATCTGTACCGTTACATAGCGTGAAGAGAGAAACAATGAAGTGTGTGTTCAGGCTGCAGCTTCACATCTCTGGCTGAACAGCACCTCCACCACCTTCGGATCAGCCAGGGTCGACAGGTCGCCCAGGTCCTTCTCGTTGCGGGCGATCTGACGGAGGATTCGCCTCATGATCTTCCCTACACAAAGCAGAGTCAGTGTTGTGGACAGATTTTACCAAGGAGGAAGAGAGATTTTTACAGAGGAAGAGGAGACAGATGTTACCGAGAAGGAAAGCAGAGGAGGAGGGTGTTGGTTTCAAGAGGAGTTGAGCTGTTACCTGAGCGAGTTTTCGGGAGCGCTGGAGCATTTTGAATAAAGTCTGGCGTGGCGATTGGTCCAATTTTCTCTCTTACTGAAAAAAGAAAACAGAAAATGATTCAGTGCAGCAAAGATTATGGCTTCTCTGCAAAAAAAGGTTTCCCCAGGAGAATCTTTTTTAAGTTCCTTCATGATTTTAGTTTAATTTGTGAAACAGGTGGGAAAGAAATTGCCAAAAAAAATGGCAGCATTTTTTCCCACCTGTTTCACAGATGTTAAAAAAAGTATCTTAGAGGGATTTATGTGGTAAAACCTTTTCTAAAGCTGTCATAAACATAGGAGGGAAAACAATTTAGATCAGACTTAGACAATCGATCTCCAAAATTATTTTTCTCAATTGCCTTTCAGATCATCCGTATATTTTCCAGTCAAAAAGGCAAAACCTGACTGCTTTCATTCAAAGGTATTTGTATGGGCATGTCAGCTACTCTGTGAACAACCTCTGAGTTTTATTACTTTCTATTTTTCAACATATTTTTTCTCATTGTTTTAATTGTGCATTTTTGTGTATCGTTACACATACACGCAAGCATTCACATAAAATGTGATATAGATACTGCAACATAAGATGTAAATACACTAAACAGATTTTTCAACACACATTTCTTTCCTGGGATCGATCGTATTATATCGTATTCAAGAATAAAAATATCTAAAGGAAAACAAAAATCTCCACAACAAAGGCCATGCGAGGAGCCAAATCATATTCCTTCAACACTACAAATTTAACCGCCCATCTTAAGAGTCGTCTTTTTAATCATAACAACAAATTTGTGAAGAACAAAGTGAAACGGACACCAGTGAAAAAAAACAACTCTGCCTCAGCAATTTTCTTTTTTCCCCAGGGAATGGAGAAATAAGAGTGGGCATGATAATGTGCTAATTCCACCTCAGGATAAACTTGATGTTCTCTGCAACTGGGTGGAAAAAACATATGTGCTTATATCTGTATCATACTTGGCCAAAACTAGTTGGATTGTTTTGTCCAAAAGACATTGAATTTACAATGATATACAACAGAGAAAAGCAGCAAATCTAGACATTTGAGTAGCAGGAATCATAAAATATTTGGTATTATTGCTTAAAAATGACTTGACTTTAAAATTACTGGAAATCTTCTGTGTGATTAATCCAGTGTTCCCCAAACTTATGGCCTCTTTAAATGGAGCACTGTCTACTTTGACACTTTACATAACGTGAATAAGTTCTTAGTATTTCTACCAAATACTGATTTTTCATTCTCTTTTTTTAGAGGCCTGGAGATTCAGCTTTTCACAACTTGCAAAGATTTGAGAGAAGCTGCAGCAATTAGTCAATTAATCAAATTGATCGCTTTAAAGCATCTTTCAAACAAAATATTTAGAACCAAACTTAACGTGATTTTGTGTGCATTTTTCCTTTAACCCTTCAGTAACCCCTCAGTGTCGAGCCTCACCCTGTCTCTTGAGCTCCTCCACCAGCATGTGGTTAAACTCTGTGCTGTTTTTGAGCGTGACGAAGCAGTAGAGGCACTCGCCCTTCACCTTGTGAGGCCGACTCACCACCGCAGCCTCCGCCACGGCCGGGTGCTCCGTCAGCGCCGCCTCCACCTCTGCTGTGCTCATCAGGTGGCCTGAAAGTCACGAGTGACAAAGCATAAATATGAGAAATGAATAAACACAAGGTTTCTGCCCTCAAAAGGCTGCAAGGTAACATGTTATATGTAAGACCATTTGTAGTTATTGCTGTGATGTGACAGAGTATAAATAACTGTTTAATATTGTGATAACCTTTATTTTATCAGACAGTAACACCTCTCAGGACGGTACCTGACACATTCAGCATGTCATCTATCCGTCCTGTGATCCAGTAATAACCATCTTTATCCCGCCTGCAGCCTGAAAGAGACGAGAAAACAAGTTGCATAACCCCTGAAAGAGTTTTTACAACATCTTTTTCTATCCCCTAAAGAGCCTCTTTGGTATGTTAGTGAGAAATCAAGATGCACATGTTTGGTATGTGACTCTTGCTTCATCCTAAGTTACTTGCAATCTTTATGGCAGCAAAGAGAACTTGACTTTTTGTGACTAATTTTTGTGGCTTACCGTCGCCAGTGACATAGAAACCCGGGAATTTCTTGAAGTAAGTGTTCTCGAAGCGTTCGTGGTTTCTGTACACGGTGCGCATTATTCCAGGCCAGGGCCTCCTGAAAACCTGCAGCAAAACACAGCAAATACAAAACAGAAGAGAAGTATGACTGTTTCTGAACTGCAGAAATACAATCAAGTCAAATCAGGCGAATACAGACAACACAAAAAATAGTATACCACAATAAAACAGCATAAAAAGAATGAAAGAAACATAAAATGGATAAGGATTACTACTACTAGTAGTACAATCACTTCTATAATTAGTGTTGCACATACCTACACAAAATCATACAGTGTTTTCATTTAAATAACAAGTTGTACAAATCTGTATAATATTTTTGCATATTTTATTGTCAATTTGCTATTTATGCTTGTTGAATTACAGTATTTACTGTGTTTATTGTTGTGCATCAAAACCTGATTCTTATTCAATGAAGCTAAATGTAATACAAATAATAAAGAATATAAAAATAATGCCAGCAAGTAACAACGAAACAAGGAATAATAGAAAATATGCTCAAGTATATTCAGGCAACAAAACTAATGGTTGATCAGCCAACAATATCACCTGAAACTGAGGCGTTAAGGTGAGCTCAGTTTCACATATAGCACATATATTTTTTTAATCTTGCAGCCTTTGAATCTTTTTTTTTTTTTTTGTTTTCTGATTATTTTTCTTCTTCTCCTGTGTGTTGATCTGTTGATCTGTGCAATGGCGAGCCGCTGCGCACAGTGGCCCTTACATGGATAAATAAAGTTGTATGGAATTGAACTGAAATTTACCAGATAACCCTCGGCCTCGCCTTCCAGCTCCTCTCCGTGTTCGTTGAGGATTGTGGGCTCTACCCCGAAGAAAGGAAAGCTCTGAAATATGAGATGTGGATTTAATGTGAGATAACTGTGTCCTTTCATTAAACGGCCCCTGCATGTTTCATTCACATCATAACCTGGATCATAATCTACACATGGAAAAAACAGAGTTTTATATGAAAAAAGAAGGTTGCATTCCCTGCATTGGCTTAGTTCAAAACATCGATGGATATATTTTCACACAGAGGTTAAAACCTTCCTTACCAACATGTTTAAGATTTACATAAACATGCCAGACTGTGAGATGATAACTGGTGTAGAAGTAGATGTTGTCACTTACAGCTGAGCCTGGTTTCAGCGGCGTGGCAGCAGGAAGAGGAGTCAGAACATGGCCTCCCTGTATAGAGGAATACACTGATATTTAGAGGCACAGAAAACTTGTCTTTTAGGTGCTAATTATGTTGACTGTGCTGCAATATGCACAGTTGTAAATTGCTTCTTTTGTTTCTTTGCCTAAATGTAATTAATATTAGTGTTATAATTACCTCTGCCAAGGAGGTTATGGTTTTGGTCGCTCATCTGTTTGTCAGCAGGATTATGGAAAAACTACTCGCCTGATTTTCATGAAACTTGGTTGGTGAAGGGATGTAATGGGCCAAGGAAAAACATGTTAAATTTAGGAGCAGATCCTAATCACAGGGCAGCTACACAAATTAGTTTTCACTTTCATTAACATTGTGATATAACGTAATTGTAACACCAGTGTCTATGGCAAATTAAACTGAATTGATCACACATGGGCCAACCTGTCATAATTTAAAGTAAATGGTGTGTAAATGTAACAGCCATTTTAAACAAAGCTATAGAAACAAATGCATCTGGCATTAAAGAAATGTCTAAATCTTTAAGTTAATTTAACCAAAATAAGCCTATTTAAGGGTTATTGTGGACTTGCATAATGCACGCATAATTGCTAATTGTTTTTTTTTAGTTTTAACAGTTATGATTTAACTAATTATTATTATTATTTGTTGATATAATCGAAATGTACACCCTCATTGTTTTATGATTAAGTACACTGTCTGTCTTATACTGTTTCTTGGCTATATGCAAAGAATAGTCCTCTTGTGTTAAAGTGTGTTAAACTGCCGGTTTTGTTGTAGTTTGTGTTGTTAAATGTTCAGTTTTGTAAAGGTGTATGAGATTAGGGCTTCCTCAGCAGATATACGTGTATTGATAGGGCATAAACAAAACTTTAATTTGGTTTCTTGTTTGGCTGAACTTGATGGAGCTCTGCAGTGTTTTCAGGTCTGGTTGTTGTCAGCTCATGCTGGTCTAATTTAAAAGTTTATGGTCTGTTATCGCTACACCATGGGCCGCACTTGTATTTCGCCATTGCAACCTACATCACAAAGCTTTGTTGTTTCTGTAGTCGTAATTAATTTTATTTGCATCTAAGGGAAACACCTGTACGATCCTCACATCTACACTTATTATTATCAGTCGGTACACTACGTTTCCTTACAGAAACACAATTCACAATTCTTATTCTAACCTTTCGAACAGGATTCTGGAATGTGGCTTGATATCATTTGAGATGTGTGTTTATTGTAGGCAGATTGTATTTGCCGGCACTTACAGTCTCTGTTTGCCAGAAAGTGTCGACTATGGGACATCTGCCCTGACCAACGACCTTGTGGTACCACTGCCACGCCTCTGGGTTGATCGGCTCACCAACCGTTCCGAGAATCCTCAAGCTGGAGAGGTCATACCTGGTAGAGACGTGAAATATTATCTCAGATATTTTATATATTCCATCATTAAGTGGTACTGACCGCTGATCTGGTTAACTGTGGACTGGTGGACTGTTTGCATTGCAACTGCATGTGTTGTGTGTACTGTTGACTGTTGGCCATATCTAGTATGTGTTGTTTTTGTATCTTGGTTGTGTTGTTGTCTGATGGTTTCTTGTTCTCAGGTCTCTTGATCTCAATGAGACAAACTGATTGAATGTCATTCGATATTAATATGTGATGCTAAATTCTTTCTGCTTCTTGCCAAATAAAAAATATCACCTGCTGTTACCATCTTGGCAGTGCTAACTCCCAGCTAATCCAAAAATGGGCAAAGAGGTGGAGGTTGGAAACAAATGAAGTGTCTACCTTGCAGCTAGCCACCTGTGAATAGTACCCACCTGTGACTCAAAGCAGGCACACCCTTAATTATGCAAACCTTTCAGCCTTGATATAATTTAAAGGGGTGAGTTATATAAAAATTCACCCCCCACAGTTGTCATGAAGAGGGAAATTAGCTAATAGAGACCAAAACTACCTTTGTACCAGGCTGTAAACATGTTTAATTCTGCCATAAAGTTGGAAATTTTAATATGTGGGTCCATGAAGATTGACTCACTTTTGGAGCCAGCCTCAAGTGGCCACTTGAGGAAATGCAGTTTTTGGCATTGAGCTTTGGCTTCACTTTTTTCTTTTGCTGCATGTTGTTTACAGTCTGAGAAACTAAGTTTTCCTGGCATCTTTTTTTGACTGATAGCATTATATTGAGTTAAAGGATTCTTGTGAATTTAGTGTTGAAAGTCTATGAAAAAGGCACGTTCTCACAGTATCACCGACGTTATTATTCATACAGTTTCTTTCTTCAGCTCACCACTGTGGAGTCTGTTACATAAGAAGTGGGAGCTGAGAAGGAGGTCTTTCAAAATTAAAGGTGGATATTTCCATATGAAAGCTGTAAAAATACACACAGACCACCTATAAGGTCAAGCTGTGTTTTTGAAAGTCAAACTCCTGCTGTAGCTTCTGTAAAATCAAGATTTTTCTGAATTGCTGTGGCATTCAGAAGACGCAGGCTCGTACTTCTGCAGTGGTTCTCGTCCGTACTTCATCAGCAGACGGATGGCTGTCGGAGCTGTGTAGAACTTGGTCACTTTGTACTTCTCAATAATCTCCCAGAACCGCCCGACATGAGGGTGGACTGGAATACCTTCAAACTAGAGAAAACATGCACATGCATCTCTAAGAAGAATGACAAACACAATCTGTAACACTATAAAATGTGTCTTCTAATGTCTTCTGTGGTGATTTTTAATGAAATGTACGGAATAAAGTCTCTTTCAGACTCACCAGGACACTTGTGGCACCATTTGCAAGGGGCCCGTAGGCGATGTAGGAGTGTCCGGTGATCCAGCCGATGTCGGCGGTGCACCAGTACACGTCGTCATGGTGATGATCGAAAACGTACTTGAAGGTCAGTGATGTGTAGAGCAGATACCCGGCAACCGTGTGGAGAACACCCTGTACCGTACACGACGTTAGAAACATGAATGAGGAGAAAATTGGTCAACACAAAGAAAGCACTCTGTGAAAATAAGGGAGCAGAAGAGACATGTATGCAGGTGTGTGTGTGTGTGTGTGTGTATGTGTGTGTGTGTGTGTGTTAGACAAAGACAGTGAGATATCATATCATCTGATGCTCTGAGCCCTGTGTTTTATGTAATAATAACATGTAATACATACAAAATATGCAGCTGTGGTGCTTTTTACTCTCTTGTTTTGAATTCTTGCCTCTAAAAGTTCAGAAAACCATCAGTTCATACTATTTCAAAGGAGAGACAGCAAATGATTTAAAAGCAGTCTTGCGTAGTAATGGATTAGGTGTTATTGGGATTATGTAAACAGATTACAAAAAATAAGTAACTATATCAGAGTAATCTGCCGAGATTATGTTTAAATAATGTGTAATAAGATTATAATTGTCAGTCAGTATACATTGAGGAATGCTGGATTAGATTTTTGACTGTGTCAAAATATGGCAATTTTAAAAGGTAGATATTGTTGGTTATTGCTCTAGGTGTCCTTAGCCAACAACGCTGTTTGCACCCAGGGTGGAATGGCGAATGTGGCTATTTGCACCCTTCATGGCAAAGACAAACCTAACCAACTAGTTTTGTTTCCTGACACCTAACCAAACTATGACTGACAAATGGAAAAACAAATCTATTTTATTGAAATACACACAAACTTTCAAATTAGGAAACTTTTCTTGAACAGCAACAACAAAAACTTTGTCAAAAGAAACAACATCTCACATGTAGAATACATACAGCAGTACACCTGGACTTTGTGCCAGTACTGTTTTTGTGAGGGTAACTTGATTTGGAAAATAGATTTTATTTGCACTAAAGATCTTTTGAGATGTTTAAAGAGATAAATACAATGGTGATGATACTTATCTCACAATATGATATTTTAAACTATGTGCGATATAATGAGTATTGTGATAATATGTATAGTGATTTATTACCTTTTCTCAAAAAGTTTAATTTCACCTTTGCATTGTTAATATTTTTTTCATAAAATACAGATACTTGGCATCTGTGTATCGATATTGCCAATATTGCCATGCAAATAACGATACCATGCTGTATTGAGTCTGTCCCTCATCCCCAGTAGAAGCAAGCACAGTAAACACCATTACTGGCTGATTAGAGTAGAAAATAGACGCTGTAATTTAAAGCATGTGGTCTCACTGAGAAAATGAGCAGCATTTTTTTCCCTGGAATTTTTCTCAGCTACTCTGCGTGCTTCTGCTATAAAACTAGTTTCCACATACACCTGTGTCTTACCTTGGGTTTGCCGGTGGATCCGCTGGTGTAGAGGATAAACAGAGGGTCCTCAGCGTCCAGCCACTCGGGCTCACAGTCTTCAGGAGAGTCTCTCATCGCCTCGTCCCACCAGACGTCACACTGTGAGTCCCAGGGCGTCTGAACACACCAAAACAACAGGGAACAGATGAAACACATAAAACTCCTCATTACATAAAGCGCCATGTCAGTTTAGAACTAACTGTAAATTACTGTGCCCCTCAAGGCATAATCTAAATCCTAAATTGGAAAACGTGTTTTTGCTGATACTCTTTTGTTGTTTCAGTCTCAGGAGAACGATTACATGAGCCTCTGTGGGCCTCGTTCAAATACATTTACAAGACTTTTGTCGTTAGCTGCTCTCCCTCTGATTGTTTTCTTTTCTCTTTTTATAGCCTGATTTCACAGATTTTTTTCCTTTTTTTTACATGAATGCTTTAAAGTTCACCTGAAGTCTTCAGCATCTGTGTCAGCACAGTGCCAATTTTGGAGTCTTTTCTTTGGAGAATAGCTATTTTTGTCCATGTTGCTGCAGGAGTGGACTTAATCATGTTCACCTTTCAGTGTGGGGCCCTGAAATGCTTTAATAATGCTTCATATACAAGGAATAGTCTGTCGAGAAACAGTGAATCTTTTAAATCCTGACCTTTTTAATGGTTGGATGATGTAATTTTTTTTTTAAATTAGAGACACAAAGTATGGCAGTGATTAGAACAGTATATGATGACATGAATTAACACGCAAGAGTCGCCTAAAAAGTGCCAAATGTGACTCTGTTCTGACTATTGTTCTTTAATGAATAGATTTTATAGACTGAAAGAATGATACCTTTATACATCGTTTAGTTTTACAGATCTTTCATTTTAGTCTATATTTTATACTTATCTTGTTGTGTGAAACCAATTTATATCCAAAATGTCCAATTTTCATGAGCTAAGAAAAACAGCCCAAAGAAAACTTTAACTTAAATGTAAAAATCACAAAGTTTGGAGATTTTATTTTCTAGCGAGGTGTTATTGTAAACTCTGGAGTTTTTACATCTTTATGTCACACTACTCGTCACAGATACTGTTAAGCTTGAAAAATACAGCTGTAAACTCAAACATTAGATGGTAACTTCAAAGATATCTACCTGTAGTTTGTTGCATGCAGCTCCACTTTTTGTCCTCAGTGCATGATGCTTGACGACAAGGCATTTAGTCACACAAGATGATCCTCTGTGAAGAAAAAGGTGGGAGAGTAAAAGTGTCATTTCCCCACCTTATTTTTTTGTATGTATTTTCAACCCGTCCATTTCATCCTATGAAATAAATATTTGTCTCAGAGGGCTTCACAGTCTGAACAAAACATCGCCCCCTGTTCTCAGTCCCTTTATCCATATAAGGAAAACTTTCACTAAAATATAAATGTAACAAAAGGGAGAAACCTTGGACAGAGCAACAGAGGAGGGGTCCCTCTTAAAACAGAAGAAGCAGTAGCAGACATGCATCATGGAGAAAATAGTGATATTAAAGGTATAGTTCAGATATTTTTGAAGTGGGGTTGTATGAGGTACTTATCCATAGTCAGACTATTTCCTACAGTAGATGGCAGTCGAGATGTTCGTCAGTTTGAAGATGCAACAGGAGCACCGGAGTAGGAAGCTATGCACGGTACTGCTGTGGACAGGGTCACCAGCAAAACATATTTTCACCACATTACCTTGCCGTCAGACAGCCTTTTCTGACAGGAAACCATCTTAATACAAGCTAAATATCACTCTCTCCAAACCAAATAGACTCTGGTCTGCTACGATTGGTTCATTTTTTTGTTATTGTGTGACTTTGGTGAATCCGAATGACCCTTTTCAAATACTAAACTCACACAATAACACAGACAAATTAACCAATCGAGGCAGCAGCAGACCAGCTCTCCCATCTTCTGCGAGGTGAAATTACTGATTTTGTGAATGGAGTGTGGTTGGTTTGGACAGAGACACATTTGGCTTACATAACGGTGACTTTCTGTCAGAAAAGGCTGTCTGACAGCAAGGTAAAGTGGTGCTTCTCCAAACTGTGGGTGTGTTAACCGTCATCTACTGTAGGTAATACACTCACTATATATATATACCTCATACAACCCCACTTCAAAAAACGTGACATGAGGGTTTGGTATAATGGACAATATCAGAATACGTTTTATTTTGAAATGATACCACTAAGTGCATTTTCTGTGCCCCTGATACTCTGCCACCCCCTCCCCAGATAACCATTCCCAGCATACTGTGCTGTTTCCCAGTTCACATCCCTCCCAGTCTCACAATACCAAGGGGGAAGAGCAGCTCAGGTTTCCCTGATGAATCTAAGCACCCCATGTTGCCCGGCAACCCCGTAATGTGGAAACTGGGCAGTGAACATCCTCAACATCCCTGATAACATTTGATAGGTCTTTGCTGCATGTGTGTGTGTCCAGTGACTCATATGTGACCAGCAGCTGGTGTAAATAAGGGCGTTGCAGAGAACAGAAACTGTCCACAGGACCTACTTTTCCCTGCACTTGTTCAGAGCCTCGTCCGCAATCTCTTTCAGGTTGATCAGCTTCTCTCCTCTATAAACACCATCTGTATGTCACAAATAGATGGAGGGACAGGGAGTGAGAGACGGGTCGATGCAGAGACGGATGATGAGGTAAAGATATTTAAACACTGAGTCACTTTACAACTTAAGAGCCATCTTTACAGCCCCTGAGAGCTATGACACATCACATCCTGGTGCTGCTGCCGGACCTACCTGCTGTCACCAGGACGCAGCTCTGGGCATCAATAATCCTCTCACACAGAGACTCAGAGGAGAAACCTGCAAACTGAACATGTGAAAGACAAAAAAGGGAGGGAAGTTGTCTCACTTTAGACCTCTAAAAGGTAAATCTGGTTTATTACAATGTCAGTCGTAGAATCATAGTTTTGTTTTCTATTCTTTATTTATTTAAACCACTTTATTAGGAGGTAGGGCTCAACATGTTCCAAAAATGATTTAAAATTATTTTGACAGATATTACAACTGCGATATGGGTCATGATTTTAGAGGAAATGGTCATATTTTATATTTCAGTTAAAAAAACATTAAAAAGATTATGTGATTTTGCTGGGGTCTGCACCAAACAAGCATGTTCTCTCACATCTGGAGAATATGATGGCAGACCAGGGCATCTCTGTAGCACTACAATGCTTAATTTGTATGTTGGGACACATTTTACCTTCATCAAAAAATTACAGCTTCTGGGACACCGCACTTGGCGAAATTGCGATGTTGATCATGTTTCAATTAAGCCCTATTTGGAGGTAAAATCAAAACAGAGAGAACAACCAGAATGCTGGTAATAATCCCTGATTGCACAGGAAACGTGGGCACAGCCATAATAAATACATTTTTGAATAATTTGCTAGATCAAATACATTTGTCTAAAAAAAAATAAGCAAAAAAGTTGTCAAAACAACTTGTATTATCCTCCAACTACTCATTTCTAGTTAGATTTCAT
The DNA here is from genome assembly GCF_056507025.1 of Lutjanus erythropterus. NCBI lineage: Eukaryota > Metazoa > Chordata > Actinopteri > Lutjaniformes > Lutjanidae > Lutjanus > Lutjanus erythropterus. Next base: position 17,898,806 of record NC_139328.1, read on the forward strand.
CATAGCCATTATAGCCAGAATCCCAGGTTGTAATAAACTGGAATTAAACTTTAATTGGCCTAACCCAATAAATGTGGTCTAAACTTTTTTTTAAACACCAGTGGAGGGTGAGACATCCTTCTTACAAAATCCAGATCAAGCTCTGGTGTCTCAGATTTGACTGGCAACTTACATTTAAAGCAAGATGGCATAACTTTTGAAAGAGAAAAGTAATATATTCTTCATCTTACAAATTGAAAATCTCATTCGTAAGCAATAAAATGCAGCCTTGCTCAGTTCAGTGCGCTCAGGGGTTTTGACCAATATCATATTCGTGGCCACAGTGGCTGCAGTTCAGCCAGAGTTACATAGTCTTGTTTTAAAGGGATAGTTCAGATTTTTTGAAGTGTGGTTGTACTGTATGATGTAGTTATCTATAATCAGTGCATTAGCTTCAGTAGATGGTGGTTTGGAAAATCAGCCGGACAGGTAAGCAATGTACTGCCGTGGACAGGATCAACAACAACAACAAAAAAAATTTAACTACATAAAAAAGGCCCACCAAAAAGAAAATAAATATTGGTTCAATTGTATGCTACCTTTAGATTATTCTCACTGCTTTACTTTGCCATCAGAGAGCCTATTCTGATTGGAAATCACAACCATCCACTGCAGGCAATACACTGTCTATAGATAGTAGATAGTAGTATCTCATACAGCCCCACTTTATATAATCCAAACTATCCCTTTAAAGCAAAAACAGTTTGGTGCATGCTGTTCCTTCTCATTATCATGTATAGAGGAGATTGTGAGTCACCTTGTTCAATGTTACATAATGAACCAGACATTTATAATTAATCTTTTATATGATTGTCATTTGCTCCGTCTGTTGCCAGATGCTTGTGTTCTGGTGAGGGCTAATAGTTCACAGAGTATAAAGTGTCAGTGTTGATGACAGCATTATGAATCAGGTCACTGACGATTCTGGACTCAAAATGTCGCTGTATGAGTGGCACTGGCTGTCCTGCCTGGCTCCATCTATTGTTTGATTTCATGCCAAGATAATTTATGAATTATATTAACAGTCACATGAGAATCCAAGAGGCTGGCGCCACACCAAAGATCCTTAAGATGTTGTGATGTTCATATCAAATGTGACAAAAACTCATAAGGTGGAACATTTACAACAATGACCAAGCAGAGACAAGGTCGCTCACTCGTACGTCTGCCAAAAACAGGCCTGTGCAAGTTATAAAACAAACCCACCTCAGAGCAGCCTGGAGATATTTTTAACAGGGACACTAACCTTTGCACAGATGGGGAAGGTTGAAAAGCTAAAATAGTGCTGGCTTGCTTGCAAATCTGCACTGACTCTGATGCCTTCCCAAGCTGGATACAGCCAGTAAATGTCTGACCCATATATTGAGTGCAGGTGGTGCCAGCGCTCTTTTCACACAGAGAACAGCTGATAACTACAGGAGCAGAGCAGTCGGGACTAACAGAAGCAAAAACTCAGGTTCAGCTGATGTTTTCTCCTAGAAATGAGGTCAAAGCAGCAAACACTGCTGACCTGCATGTTGACTGTAACTGCAAAATCTCTCACGGATGATGACAAGTATCAGATGTTAAGGAATATCTAAATACAGGAAACAGGAAGTTGACTGAGGTTCCAAAAGGGGTCGAGTCAATCGAAGCAGTGGCAACTCCAGTGGATCAAATTTACTGTTCCTGCCAAAAAACTCTGGTGGCTTTTGAGAGAACTATATTTGACTTATATAACAGCGGTTTCCAGTCGGAAAAGGCTAGCTGATGGCTAGGAAAAGTGGTGAACTTCTATTATTATTATAATTATATATAACTGATTTTTTAGGTGGCTAAAATACATTTTACTGCTTAGGTTCCTACACTGGTACTCCTGCTGCTTCTCCAAACTGGGGACGTACCGACATATACTGTAGGTAATACACTGACTATGGATAAGGACCTTATACAATCCCACTTGAAAAAAACCCCACTCATCTGCTTCTCCAAAATGGGTGAAACAAAGGCTGGACATCAGTTAATCATATGTATATCATATCTTACCACAATGGAGTGAACGGCACCGATTCTTGCACAGGCCAACATGGTGTAGACCAGCTCAGGGATCATGGGAAGGTAGATCGACACCCTGTCTCCTTTTTTTACGCCTTGAACAAAGAAACAAGCAGGTTTTCATCTTGGCCTGATCTGACTTACTCCTAAACTCAAACCAGCTGATGTAGCTTTAGGGTGAGCTTCAGGATGCTGGATGTGGTCCAGCTGCTGTGCTGTACAGTATGTCTGATATGCAACAAGTGCACTGGGCATACTGGGCATTCTGGGCATAGAGCCATATCTGGTGAGTTGCAGCACACTGGTTATGGGCCAAATGACACTGCCAGGATTTGTTCTTGTAATTTCACAATATTTGAAGTATTTTAGATGATACTTTTATACCTATAAACCTGTATACTTGAGATATACTGTGGACTACTGCTGACACTAAAGTTAAATCATGTGATAATGTTTTTTTACGCTTTTGCCAAGAAAAACAAGACTCTTCAATGTTGAGATGAATTGTGTCTGTTTTTCCTCATGAATGCACATTGGAACTAAGCAATGTTGGAATTAAGCAAGGATTTTGGCATGACTTCACTACTTTCTTAATTTACTAAAACATTTTACTTCTACAGACAATTTCTAGTAAGGATCAAGGGATCATTTTTTTTTGCAACTAGACATTTTATATTTGGGTTATATTGCTTTTTTCCCCACTTAACCTTAGCAGCTTTGTATCGACCAATCTTATTTGGTTCTGTTCATAGGTGCATCACAGACATGGCCACACAATAAACCTAATTCTAAACAATATGCAATTACCCATATGTTTAACCATACACTTCTTCATATGCAGGTATGGAGACTCTGAAGATTGAAGAAGAGAGGGTCAGGAGTTTCTCACCCATTTGCTTGAGGACATTAGCACAGCGGCACACCTGGCTCAGCAGCTGGCAGTAAGTGATGGTTTGGTGGTGGTCAGGTGAGTTTCCCACCCTGAGAAGACAACATCCAAGAGAAGAAACACAATGTATGTATTAATTATATACAGCTAACCTCGGGTTTGGTTTTGTTTTCTTAAAGAAACAGAAACATTGCAGGTTCCTCCAAAAGAAGTTTCACGGTGAGGTCCCCTGAGTTCACTGGGGAGATAACCTGTTCCCGTTGTTGCTGGGTCTATATTGGGTTTGGATGTTTGTCAGGACAGTTGTTTGGAAAACTATGTGGCACAATGTTTCACAGGGCAGCAGACAGCATGGTAGCAGACTTCTAGTGTGGGACACAAGCCAAAACACTGCAACAACCTGATATTAACCTTATTACCAGACTGACGATGGTGAAATAAATTATTACATAAATGCGTGCAAAATGTTGAAAAATGTAGGCTGCATTACAGTTTGATGAAAATGCAGCTAAACGCAATAAACAATTTAACTTACTTCTGCAAAACAAGTAATAATAAAATAACTGTTCAATCACATTGTTTCATATCATGTCTTTATTTTTCATCAAACTATGGTGAGTAGTATCAATCAAAAGTATTGATCAGCAGTATGTGTATCTATATTTGTATTTATAAAATCCTAACGATACACATCTCTACTGTTCAATCAATCAATCAATCAGATGTAATTTTTATAGCACTTTTCAAACAATCAAAATGTGACACAAAGTGCGTACTGTTAGCTCTCAATGTGCATTCAGCAAAGCAAGGGTTAGATGTGTCAAAAATTCCTATATTTAAATAAGGATAAAACTGAATTTCTCTTTTTTGTGTGTGCTAAAGATAATTGAAAGTTGTGTCCATTGTTATTGTCTGCTGCTGAGAATTTCACAAAATTTGAATGACCATGTTGGGACAATACCAAAGTTGCCTGTTATCACCTTAAAATATAGCATGTATTAGAGAATTTACATACAAACGAGATTTAGGAAAACAAATCCACGTCTTTATCTCTGGTCGGCTGGACCGCTGTAATAGGATTTTCTCAGGTCTTTCTAAAAATGCTCCTGTCACTCATTCTGAATGCTGCTGCTTAAAGATCCAACAAATACCAATAAAGCTGAGCTCATTAGGCTCCTCCAGTTCAGTCAAATATTTTCTAACTAATACTACTCATTTATAAATCACCAAATCAATCAAAATACTTCTGCTACAGTATCCCCTGGGTTGTCTGCCATAAATCCAAACATGGTGAAGCTGCTTTTAGCTGCTGTGCTGCAGATATCTTGAACAAATTCCAGAAAATCTCAGACTGGACTCCACAGTTAATACTTCTGAAGACAAGCTGAGAATATGCTGAGTGTTTACCACTGCATTTGGACTTTGTGCAGTTTTTGTATATGCAACATAAATCTCAGTCTTTCATTTGTTATTCTCTTTCTTTTTCCTGACTTTGTTTTTCTTTTAGTCTGATTCATTTCATGTGATTTACTGTGCTGTTTTAGTCTCAGTGTCTTATATAATGCACTCATCCACTGTACGCATTCATTTGTCTGTACAAATGAGTCTCTTACAAGGACTTGAATGGGTTAAGAAACTCATAGAGAATTGGTATTAATCCCACTTTGTTAAAAACAATGTTTGCTCAAATGGTTACACTTAAACCACAGGACATCTGTCATCACAGTGCATTGAAACGCCTCTCAGTCTCCCATGTAAGGTCAATACTGACATTTAAACCAAAAGCACAATTCACTTTCTTAAGATAAAGTTGTAGAGAAAAACAGTGGAATGGATTACTTTCATGATGCCTTTTAATTGTTGGTTTGATTGAATAAACTCCAGAACATTGAGTACTCACATTTGTATTTGTGGTTGGCAAGTTCACATCTTTTTTGAAAAGCAAACATCTATTGATCCCATGTTATCAGCCTGTGTTATCTTGCAGGCTCTTGTAAATGCAAATAATAGATGCAGTAACAAGTAAAGTCAAATAAGAGGACTCACATTTGATTTTTTTAATACTTTTTGGTGTCTTATTTTTGCAGTGTCCTATCATTTGAGATAGTTAAATGCTGTTTGGTCAAAGTGTGAGTGAAAAGTAATACAAGTGTTTAACAGGTCATAACAAACCATCCAGTCACTGATAACTTGAATATAAAGATGATAATAACCCAGCTGACTGACTATATCCTCCTCATACAGTGTGCTGAAACTGCCATGACAAACACTTGAGCAGATATATTACATAAGTGCTTTGATGTAATGCAAACAGTTAAGATCCTTGTGTGGGTGATGACTGGTCTACACTGTGCCCAGTTCAATAGAACCCGTATAACTGCTGAGCTTGCACCTCTATTTCTTGTTTGCTGAGCCTCTTCAGTTGACAGAGTAAATATGTGCCATAATACGAAGTCGAAACAACATAATGTAGAGGCTTTTATGATGATGTGTGGCGTTTTAACAGCAAGCTACTGTAAGTTGAAAAGTAATTTCCATTTTTTAGTGAAAGTCAGAAGCTTGAAAGTGTCAATACAAGTTGTTTTATTCTAAAAACAATACACTAGAATCTTATTGGATTTTTGTTACTGGAAGATTTTGGAAGGATTTCAGTTGCCTTAATCCAAAACTTCGTTTGTATGGGACTCACAGGATTCTTACAACACTGGGAACAATAATGGTAATATTCTGTGCAGTGTTACTTTATTGCAGTAATATTAGATTATAACTTTTTCAATATCATGTGCAATCTTACTTTTCATTATTATTTTCATGTACATTATTACATTTAATATATTATGTTCATTATCATGTGCAGTATTACATTTAATATCATGTGGAATATTACTTTTTTTGTTATTATCATATGTAAAATTACATTTAATATCATGTGTTATATTACATTCACTATCATTACATTAGGTGTACTAACGTATATAATAATACTATAATAAATAATAAATATTACTTTTAATATCATTACCAATACCATTTTCATTTTAGTTTATCTTAGTTTACTTTTTTACTTATCTTACTTTTGTTGCTATTCTATTTGGTGCTTGTTTTGCATTGACTCCTCATACACTTTATATTTTATATTTCACTTTGTATTTAATGCTATTGTTTTTATTCTTATGTTTCTGTAACTTTGGAGCAGTCTCTGGTACAGGAATTTCCCTCTGAATTAATAAAGTTATATCTTATCTTATCTTATCTTATCTTGTTTTACCTTTTCTTATGTTGTAATCTGCTGCAATGTTAAATCATAAAATGTGGTGAAACCAAATCAGATTAAATCAGAGAATATTTTACAAAAAAACTGCTAAATGTTCTCTGTTGATTCAAAAGGTTCAAACATTAAAACACTCACACTGTGTTGTGCTGGCTGAGGTTTTGCTTTGGTGCACAGGGGGTCACCACAGGGGAAACAACAGTTGCTATTGACTGAATACTTGACATAACTGCAGGCGGTGCTTCTCATCAAGGCCAAAATTCATCACCATCACTCCAGACAGATGTTTTGCTTACCAGTAAAAAGCAACTTTGTCACCGAGGTTTCTCTCCTTCACCAGCCTGTCCAGGACATTATAGCACATGTTGGTTTTGGCCCCTTCCATGCATTTGACAAAAATGTTCCCTTTTGTCACGTCAAAGTTGTACTGCATCATTGGTCCTGTTGCTGGCTTCTTCCAAAAGAACTCATCAGCAACTTCCTTCCAGAAAGCTAAAAGGAAGTGATACTTTATGTCAATGTTACAGGCTGCAGATAAACACAGAGAGACACTGTACACAGACAGGCTCAGAGGGAGGAGAAATGCAAGGAAACAGTGCAAGCTCTGCACTAAAAATACAGACGTGTTTGACCTACCTTCTGGATTCTCCAGAGACTTCCTATATAGTGCCAGATAGGAGTTGAAATCAGGCACGTGAGCATCCCTCTTCATGTCATCAGGAGGGTAGTACATTTTGTCCTGAGAGTCAGGCACAACCATTGTGGAAGGACAGATGTCGACAGGGCCTATATCATCTGAGAGTCAGAATGTGGGTTAATCTGGAGTCACTGCTGATCTGTCTGGATCCTCCTGGGATAAGGTAAGAACACTACAAGGCCTCCTGCGCCAAAGCAACACCATTCAGCGCACATAAGACCCACCTCTAATCCTGAAGCTGCAGGCTCTCTGCAAGTCTGCTTAGGGCCAGACTAGCCAATTGTCTCACACTCTGAGGCACTCCCACTTTTTCATTGGTTGAGCCCTTCCTGGCCTGTTGGTGGCATTATTTTTCCAAGCAAGGAAGTGGAGGAGGAGGAGGAGGAGGTGTGCAGCAAAATGAATGCTGGGGAGTCAGGCCAGCACAGGGAGTTTTTGTCTGACAGGGAGGGTGATGGTCGGTGCTCCAGAAAAAAAAGAGAGAGAGAGAGAGAGAGAGAGAGAGAGGGAGGAACCAACATTGTGTTCACTGATACCCTGTAAACAACATCCCAGATCCTCATGGCATTGTCTTTAACCATATTTATTTAATTTAAATTAATTTAAATACTTACTTTACGTCATTCTTTAGTTCTTTAGAGAGTTTGTCAGTTGTTTCAAGATAGAAAGACATGCATCTATATCCCTTAGAATAATGTGCTTTATAGCCATTTTTTTCACACCATTTAGAAATGTATTAGAAAGATATAAGACATAATATGCACCATATCAACACTGAATACCCATAACATACACACATACACATCAGGAGAGTGTGTTTCACTCTTAGTGCTTACATAAAATAAAACGCAGAATATAAATAATAGAAAATAAAATAGGTCAAATAAAAAATATTAAAAAACAATGATAGATTCATAGATTAGAACGGAATCTATGAATGATGAACATAATATAAAGTAATAAAAATATATATATATAAAATAGGCCTAATATAGCCAGGCCACCACTGAAAATAAAAATGTGTTCTTAATTACTGTTTATCACTATATCAAATCAAACCATATCAAGTCAGCCTTTGCTTAACTTTTATTCTATGATTTCGTTTTATATACATATGTAAATTTTTATCTTACCTTTTTTGTATATATTGTTTCATCCAAAAGAAACATTTGTATTTGTTCCTTGCCTTACTTTGTAGCATCAATTTTTGAAAGTCTCGACAAAAATATTATCACTGCTTCAATTATTATTGCATTTCAATATTATAATATGGAATAATGTGTCGTTAAAAATATCTGCTCGTTTTACTTTGGTAAAAATGCAATGTGAGCTACCATTCAGGTTACATAACACAGCTCAGCCACAGAGGAAATGAAATGTCCAAGTGGTTTGTTTTTGAGCTCAAATTTCACTCTGGGATCGATTCAGTTGCGCAGTGACTGACTGACGTAGCAGCCATTTTCAGGCCCTCTTAATCGAGCGCGAGCGCTTGTGTTGATGTCGGCTGCCGCTGTCCCGTCCATTTGCTAACGCACCGGGACCACATTTCAAACCTCAACATGTTTTTGTCCGCTGCTGTTCGCTCTGCGGTGTCGCAGACGGTAAGATTACGATATTCTTCACGGTTCTGGGTGATAATTTAAACGCCCGTTGCGATAATTTGGAGAGAGTATGTTGTGACTCCTCACAAGGGCAAGCAGCGATGGAGGCCGCTAAGCTAACGTAAACGTTGGGTAACATTAGCATGCTAACTGTTTTAGCCTTCTGCTGTCAAAAATTTACAAGGTGAGCTCAGGACGAAATCAACTTTGCAAAGGAGAATTTACTCTGGATGTGAATATATAGATATCTGAATTAACTTTATTATGGTCGAATACATGACATTGATTATCACTTTGTATATAGATTGAAAACTGTGAGTTTTGAAACTGTTATTTGAAACACGTAACTTAGCTGAGAGCTGATACTGTATTTGAACAACTCAGCAAAGAACTGGTATTTGAATCACTGTCGATATAAATTTAGACCTGAATGCCTTCTTTCCACTTTGTGTAGATTTTAAGGACTTGGAGGTTGCCTTTGATGAAGTACAAATGTCCATTAATAAAAGTAATCCTCACTTTATAATTATTCAATGTTTTTAGTAGAGAGTGTTCATATTAAGATGCAAATCCATTCATCAAGAGTGCATCAAATTACTGCTAATCTACGACCCGTATTTCCGCCCCCAGAGTGTGTAAACTTAAACGCAAACCAACATATTTGATTGTGTGGATCATACGTGTAAACATGTAGGCCTTCATTTGAAGCCAGCACAAACCCGTGCTCAAGCTGTGTTTATGTGAGGGTAACTCGTGCTCATGCTTCTTATTTTGAAATTAACAATAACAGACAATCAGATAAAGAATAAGAGCACAGATGAGTCAAAATTTAATGATAAATACATTTGAAGATCATAACATGAACATATTAAAGGGAAATTACATTATAAAGGAAATTAATAAATAATAATAATAAACGTGGGTACATGAATGAAAATATATCTTTAGACAAAGGTATGAGGGTAAAACATTTCATAATGTTCGACAAACTTATTGCATTTTGTTGTCTAATAACCAGACTGATTTGAATAGAGACAACCCATTTTTCACCATTTAAAGTATTTTTGGGGGACTTTTTCCATACTCTTTCAAGAGGATGGGTGTTGCAAACTGTACAGATTGTAAAACCCACTGAGGTAAATAATGATTTGTGACATTGGGCTATACAAGTAAAATTTTACTTGACTTGGTGTAGGAAGTGATTTAGAAAATGTATTTATTAGCTAACAGCATCATACAACTTAAGACTCTTCATCTGTCATTATTTAATCTTCTTATAATTAAATAGAGACTTGCCAAGACAAAAGCAGTCAGATTTTTATCTTTTTAATCAGGGCCTGACTAGTATTGGATTTTTGGGGTAGATATTGATATCGGGGAATAGAAAATCTGAAATGACAATGACAATATTTTTTATACAGAATACAGACTATATACATGAACGTTTTTGACCTAATTGTGTTATCATTTGTTGTAGAAATTTAGAGGATGTTAATTTTTCTGTCCTCAGCTTTAAGAATTATGCCTAATTATGTAATATTAAAGACTTAGAATATTATCTCTGTGGTAGACAATGACAAAATGACTGGATTTTCTAGTTCTATTTAATTGTTCCATTTACCAGTCTTTCCAGATAGCTTCTTATCCACCAAAGGACTGTCTTGTTTTGAACGTCTTGATCAGTTCACACTCAACGATCTAATTTATCAGTCTCCTTTCTCTCTGTATTTGCAGGCCAGGCAGGTCAGGAATCTGCATCGGTCTGCTGTGCGGGCTGGAGCTGGTGGTATCTTTGTGGTGAGTCATGGTTTCTTTGCTAAAGTGAAGAGATGTATAGAAGTTTATTATTGTAAGAATTAATTATTATGTTGTCAGTGTGCTTCTTCCACTCTTGTGAGATAAATGGTTATTAATTAATGGGCTATTGGGGGCAGAATATTAAAAGTTAACAATTTTGTCAGATTTCATTTTAGCTCTTAAATCAGGAACTTGTTTTACATCAGAAAACAGTGATGTTGTAGAACAGAAATCAACACTAAGGGCCACTGAAATAGACAATCTGATTTTATTTTGTGATGCTCAAAACATTCATAATCATATGCAATATTATCAAAATGTAGATAACTGTTAATTGGTATTGCATAATTATGATAATCAGTTACAATGGCCTTAAAGGAATGAAAACAGAAGGGTTTTATTTGGTTGAACAAATGCTTTATTACAATTTCTCAAAATAATATTTACTTACAGACATGAAACCTAAAAACATATAAAAAAAAGTCTCCCCAGGAGTACACAAATATGGTGAAATTCTACACATATATGTATGTCATTATAGATTCTAAGTAGCCTGTTTTAATAAACACAGTGTTTTTTATTCATTTTGAGTCTTCTAAATCCCCTCTGCTTAAACAATCAAAACCTTTTGAAATAAATGTTCATGTGTTTAATAACAGATATAAACCAATTAATGGGGTCATTAGCCTTCTAATACAATTATGATATTCTAATTAACAATATTAACATCCATAAACTTAGAATGTTTGCAGATTATTTAAAGAAAAATCTTTTGAAAATGCACTAATGCATTCTCAAAAGATAAACTGAACAGATGTAGGGCCAGCATCTGATGAAACAAAAGTAAACAACATGGCTGAGTTGAAGTCGGTTTTCTGTCCTTCAGTCTGTGATTGAGTCCATCTAAATGAATTATCATTAATGCAATAGGCTTCTTTTACTTCAGTTTTTACACACAGTACCAAGATCAACTGCACTGACCTGTTATTTATAGGTGGCCATATTATTTGTACTGGTTTCAAAATTAGTTAGCCAATAAAACTGTGTAATTGTGATCAATCATAACTCAGCAATGTTTGTGCTTCCATTTTTGTGACCTAATCCCAAAGGTATCTATTTTCCAACAGCTTGTCCTAATTTATCCTGGGAGCAGCCTTTAGAGCCTATTAAAGCAACAAAAACATCATGGGCGATATTTTCACGTAATGGAAACATGCCATGGTTTCATTGTCCCTGGATAGTAAAGATGTTTTTAGTCTGTAAATGGGGAAAATTCAGTTTAGCTCAATTGTCTTTGAGCCACATCTCTTCAATCAGGAATGTTTTGTTGTAATATTGAATTTGAACCTCTATTACATTGTAAGTTGTTGTTTTTTTTTTTTTCGTAATTGCACAAAGGATATTTGGTGCTCACAAGGGGGCAGTGTGTGCAGAAGCAGAAATAATTGTTCTCTGTGTTGAGTGTTTTCTGTGGCTTCATACCAGCACCTGTTTTCCCCTCTGGCCTTACATGATAGGTTATTCATATTTTATCAGATACTATTAGATACTGCTCATGAGCCTGTCATTCCCATTAGAGTAGTACCTGTGGAGTAAAAATTCATCTTCAATAGTAATTTCTCATTGATAGCATCTGAGCAGAATTTAATATAAATCTGTTGTTCAAAGATGACTTTGGATAATTAAAGTATACCTAAGGCGAAACACTGTTAAGTGTCCTTTAACACTGTGGTCTTTCTGTATTAGCACAGAGACACTCCTGACAACAATCCTGATACTCCTTTTGAGTTCACTGAAGAAAACAAGAAGGTAAGGATCTCCATCTGCGTGGAAGAATACATTTAGGGGATACACCGATTTTTTTTTTTTTTAAGTGCCAATATCTGATATTGTCACACCTGCATTGGCCAGTTGTGATTTGCATGTTCCGCTGTTATTAATTATTGCATTCCCTTTCAAGCTAGCCTCTGTTTCACTAGTTTCAGTCAGACAATTTATTTTCCCATTGTGTTTCCCATTTTTTAAAAAACCTATTTTGATCTAAAAAGCTAAAACAGGTTTTCTATCCATATTTTGTTAGATGGGTATTTACTGCTGTAGTGGTGAAGTCCTCCCCTTCTGGTGTCCCCCATGGCACCTTTTTGTGGAACAAATGTACAGTGAGAGTCAAGTAATTCTTTGATCCCTTTAGCATTGTGCCATGAATTACACATATGATGTTTGTCAATCTGTATCACAACATTAAAAAAAAAAAAAAAAGGCATTAAAATAGTTAAGTACCCCTAAGTTTTGCGTCAAACTGCTCAATTAACTACAACTCTCGTGTTGCATGGCCGTCACCTTTGCTTATTTGACCCAAAACTATTGATTGAAAAACACTCAGGGCTGCAACTAATGGTTATTTTCATAGTTGATTAATAAGTCGATTATTTTCTCAATTGATTGTTAGTTGTTTGTTTTAAAATGTCAGACAATGGTAAAATATGTCAATCAGTGTTTCCCAAAGCTTAAGATGATATCCTCCAAGTTCTCAAGGAATAAAGAAACCAGAAAATGTTTTCATTTAAGAAGCTGAAAATCTGAGAATTGGCTTAAAAAGAAAGATAATCAATTAATTAACAATTAATAATTAACTGTTGTAGTCTGGCCATTTTAAGAGCAGCAATTATAGAAAAGGAGAGTTAGCTGGTTCTGTAAGAGCTCGCTCTAGAAGGTGCCAATGCTGATAATCATGTTGGGGAGTAAAAGAATTCTGATATAAATATATTGATATTACAATGATCTCTCCAATGTGATGATCAAAACCTTGAGACAAAGATATGTAAATGGAGGCAGGATATATTTTACGGTTTTACAATAAACATTATTTTGGAAAATGAGGAGCACTAAAAACGGTGAACCTTCTCTGCTATCTGTATTAATTATACATTAGTATAAATGAAAACACAAATAGAACAATTATCAAATATTCATAAAATACTACCTATAAAACAAACAAACAAAAATAATATAAAGACAGTCTGCCTAATTTCTGTCAAAATAAGTCAAATCAGTGTATATCAGAGAACATATATGCTGATAACGATACATAGACCAACATAGCTGTGATAGGCCAACATCAGGCCAATAATATCAGCCATCATAACTGTCTGAACTTAACAATGTCACATAATTGAAATTTATGCTTCAGCAGTTTTATGTAAACCTGCATTTTTCCTTGCTTGCAAAATTATGTTTTAAATGGACAAACATCACATGTGCAGTTCATGGCACAATTTAAACAGGATCAAAACATTATTTGACTTTCTGTTATGTTTTCCAAAATAAGGTTTCATTGTCATCTACTGGAAGGGGAGAGAATTTGCTTCTCTATAAGTGATTCTCTTCTAAATATCTGTGCATGCAATGCTTTTGTATGAGCACCGTTTGATAGATTGATTTAATTGCTGAAGTACAAAAGAGAAATGCAATGATCTTATTATGAGAACTGTACATTCAAGGTAAAATGTCCTATTTCTTTCCCCTGCAGAGGATTGAGGCAATCATTTCAATGTACCCCATTGGACACAAGCAAGCAGCCACCATCCCAGTGCTGGATGTAGCCCAGAGGCAACATGGATGGCTTCCTATCTCCGCCATGAACAAGGCAGAGTGATTCTCTGATGTTTTGCAGCTGTGACACCAATTAGATTTTCCTAATCCTTGGAAAAAATAAGTTAGAGGACATTTTTATGAAACACCAGACCAGACAACACCATGTCTTATGTGTCATGTAATTGTTTTCATTTAGGTCGCTGAGGTGCTGGAAATTCCTCCAATGCGAGTGTATGAAGTAGCGACATTCTACACGATGTTCCTGCGCCAGCCCGTGGGAAAATACTTCATTCAGATCTGCACAACAACACCCTGCATGCTGTGCAACTCAGACAGCATCCTGGAGGCCATCCAAAACAAGCTGGGTAAGAGAGACATTTTCCATTTTATGGTGGGACACCAATGAAGAGATGAAAACGCAGATGAAAACAATCTTTTTTTTTTATTGTGTATGTTTGAGATAAACAGAAAATGGGAACAAACATGTAAATATACAGTTGTCTCTGCAATTCAAACAACAGCGAGCTATAGCAGCAAACAAGAGGACTGAAATCAAGCCAGATGACTGCTAACGTACTTCAGTCTCTGTTGCATTTAACAGAGCACCTTAATATTTCGTCCCCTTGGGATTCTACAGTTTTGTCTGTGTTCTGTGCAGTTCTGAGATATTGAGCTTCAAACTTTGTGCATTCCAAATAGCAAAAATTACACGTGGAGCAAGTTTCTTTCATACATGAACATGACAGACACCCTAAATGTATTCTCAATTTGGAGAGATTAAAATCCTATTAAATCTGTAAATGTTTTTTTTTTTTGAACAGGTCAAATGCAGAGAGAACCTTATAACCCAAAGATCTCAGTTTTGGCATGGATTTATAGGGAACTATCCTGCAAGACATGAAAAGAAGCACTTTTTTTTAATGTTTTTTTTAAGCCTAACCTTTATTCCAGTCACATGCAAAAATCTGTATTTGTTCTATAGTGCTTGTCTCTTCATGTTAGCATTAGCTGTAGACTAACATTAGGAAGGTAGTGTTACCTGGCAAGCTGGCTAACAATAAAAATAAATTCCTCTGCAAGATCTGAAACGATTAAAATAAAACTGAATTTAAATGAAATTTGTACTGTTTTCCCTCTCAAGACTGTCAATAAAAATCGATCGATCTTCAGGTTTCCTATAAAATTTGTGTTGTGCCATATTTTTTCTTGATACTGTCACTGAGCAGTGATGCAGAACCTGATTGGTCCTTTTGTGTGTCTTCGTAGTGCTGATTGGCTCACACAATTAGAACTGTATACAACCAAGTTACAGTTTGCCTTCTCAGACAAAACCTTTTTGTTTTGTCTAAATTAAAAGCCTTAAAGTTGTATAGAACTTAAAAAAACACTTCACATAATGTTAACACGTGATCACAGAATAAGAATATGTAAATAACCTATTTGTACAAAAATGTCAGAGCCTTATGATTCCAAGGGAACGATTTGTTGTATATAGTTTTAAGCCGTGTAATGTTGGGTGATACTGCTTGAGTTCAAAATATTTGTTGTTTTAGTAACGCAATCTGCAGCTTGTCAGAGGACTGAACACTTGCTAAACATAAAGTATGTCTTCATTTGTTTCTTCACAGGTATCAAGGTCGGAGAGACTACTCCAGACAAGATGTTCACGCTAATAGAAGTGGAATGCCTGGGTGCCTGTGTGAATGCTCCGATGGTCCAGATCAACGACAACTATTATGTGAGTACTTCATGAATGTGCAGATGGCTTCCTTATTGAACGTTATAACTAAATTATCAAAATTAGGTTAAAACCTGAAATGAGTTTTGCAAAGAATGTCTGCAGAGGATACATCTCTGAGCCCCAGTTCAAGAGTTTTTTTTCCCCTTTGGAAGCCGACGGAGGTGTGGTTCACTACAGCCTGCTCTTGTAAGGCTGAAAACAAATGAAAAGAGGCTGAAATGGAAACTGGCAGAAAAATAATCAATCTTAAATTAATAATAATATGGCTAGAGCAACAATGTTGTCTCATCCATGACCTCAGTTTGGAAAAAGATCAACTTTTTGAGCCAGATATGTTATAAAACCTTCCTTTTTGGATATGTGGTTAAACATTATATGAAACGAATTCTGCACTCAATTGCCGTGGGGAATTCAGTTATTGCAAGCTGAGCGCAAGTGAATGACCCAATTAAAGTAAATACGAATGAGAAAAGAGGAATTTTCTGTAACGCCTTAAATTGCTGAGGTGTGATCATTAGAGGCACAAAGGGTACATGTTCACACCAAAAGGATGGTCCTACTGAGTGTGTTTAGCATTTTATTAATAACTAGCACTCAGAAATTGCAGTCTTTGGGTATTAGGTTAATTCAGTCATCACTTACATGCTTTTAGTTTTATTCAAGATTAGTGGTTGTGGTAGTTAAGGGTTTTTCGATGGCAGATGCCAATATTTAGGAAGCAGGATGGCTGATGGCAGGATGGCTATATAATGCCAACACTGGTCAAGGAAACACACAAAAAAAGTAATGTATACTTTCATTATTCCATGCTCATTACAATCCTATTTTCAGTGGTTATCATTGACAGTAACATGTTGTTTTAGATGAGTTTTATATTGATGAATGAAATAAAAATAAATTGGGTTATGATGTTTCTTTCAGAATGGACTGGTAATTACAAGAGAGCAGGTTAAAGTATGTCAGAACTTACTTCATTCAAATACATTATCCTATACATTATAACATAATGTATGTGTAATAGGGATGTAACAATACATTCAGCTTATGATTCGATATGATTTCCGATACTGAATTCACAATACTTTTTTTCACTCGCAGACAAATTATGACTGAAAAATATACCTGTAATTATTTCTTATGCAAGAAACAACATGTCTGAGG
Organism: Lutjanus erythropterus; assembly: GCF_056507025.1. Lineage (NCBI taxonomy): Eukaryota > Metazoa > Chordata > Actinopteri > Lutjaniformes > Lutjanidae > Lutjanus > Lutjanus erythropterus. The sequence goes on from NC_139328.1 coordinate 17,915,630, forward strand.
TAGGGTGTAGCTGCAAAACTCAAATTATGCAACGAATGTATATTTAAAAAACATAAAACAAAACAAAAAATAAATACATTTATTACAATTTAATTTTTAAAACAAATCCCACATCAATATAACTAAATGAATAATACAAATAAATGAAATCTCTTCAAATAGACAAACTAGAGCTTGCTTGTGTTCCTAGTTTGAAAATCTGCGTGGATTATCCTTTTAACAGTTTCTTTGCTCAGGCAGTGTTGACTTGAGCTTCTCACTATGCTACCAGGTGACATGCTGCATCATGTTGGTAGCACAGCGGGATACACCTATCAGATGTGCCCAAGTGCCCTCATTAATTCACTGGCGAGTTTGGGCCAAACACGCAATAAGCCGACCAGAAAGTCGGCTCTCACCGCCTTTAAGAAGCAGGTGCGCAAGGAGCAAGCGATGGCAGCATGACGGCGGATTTACCAGGAGGAAACAGAGAGAAAAGATTTTCAAAACGAGGAGACAGAACTCATGGTTCCAGGAGTGAAAGTGCAGTATATCATGCAGTATATCATACTGTCTCACGATGCATGGTTACATCCCTAATGTTTAACACTAGCCAGTAACAGTTTAAGATTAGCTTTTCTGTCGTTTAGGATTGAGACACACGTTGAAATTTAGAGAAGACAATGGTAACTGAGGACATTTAAGCAAAGAGTTTGGGCTGACTTGTTTTCCTGCAGATATGTCTGCAGAAGCTGTATTGGCTTTGGCTAATGCTAATTATTTCAAATTGCCAGATAATCAGCCTGATTAATCAGCTAACTGATAAATCGATCAATCACAATTCAAGATAGTACAGTTTGTAAAGAAGTGCGTGTCAGGTTGTCAGGTTGTGTATGGCTTCTAAACTCGGAAAGCGGATGTGGTTTAAATGTTAAAATGTGTGATTCAGTCAACAGTCGACCATGAAATACAAAATAATGCAGCCTGAGTGAGCCCCTTTGTTAATGCGGGTTTTGTTGGCAACAACTATTTGTTCATCAGGGACATGTTCCATCTGAAAACACACACTGCTTTACTACGGTTTCTGGATTGAACAGCAAATTTCCTTACAACAGCGTGCGACGGGCTTTGAGATAAGTTTTCTCTCGTTTGGTGGGTGTGCCACAGTTGTTACCTGATCAGCAGTGACATGAATGTAAACACTGCTGTACTAAAAAGAGATTGCACTCCAGTGCGCTTGCGCACACAACAGGGTGTTCAACACACCACTGTTTCTGTTTAAATAAACGTTTTGCTATGTTTTGTCAGGGCTGAATGTGACCTAGGAGTTGTAATACACTATCTTATAACACACTACCTTGTGTGATTATGTTTTAACCAAACTTGTTTTAGTTGCCTGGTTAAAAACTAAAAAAAAGTTATTCAAGTCATAGGTTTACATTCATTAGCAATGACTTCAGAAATACTATAAAATTATTTCAAATTTTATTTCAAATGATATTGTTGGATCACTTTTAGAGTGAATTGATGAACGACAGAAACACTGCTGTCAATCAGAATTTACCCAAATTTACAAGATATAGCTTAGAATTTATTATATGATTTATTATATGACATAATATTAGGCTGCAAATTACAAATAAACATTTTTTCTGAGACATACTACCAAACAGTCTATGGCACTGATGGAGTCTCAGTTCATTTGGTCTTTACTGATGTACTGAACTGATGTTGATTCATATTAGAGTAAGAATGAAATTTGTCTTCAAAAAACAGCAACTCTTGTAACTGAGTGTTGGATTCTCCTAACTCCTCTTTGAAGCATTTTGTGAACCCATATCTTTCTGGTTTTCTTTTTTTTTTTTCTCACCATACAGTAGTAACAGGTGATCAATATCCATTGATTATCTGTATGGATGCTCAGATTGTTATAGCTATCTTTCTTGGAGTGGACAGCCCTTTATTCTGCATGTCCTTTTATCCCTAACAACACATTATTTTATTTAGTATTTTGAAAAGGGTTATTATTAAGCAAGTCTTGCTTTTATTTTGGATGTAAAACCTGCTTTCAAATGTCTGAAAAATGATTGCCCTTTTTTTTTTTAGAATTAGCTTTTTTCTCATGTATCCACTTTTTGTCTTGTTTACAGGAGGACCTCACACCTAAGGACATTGAGGATATTATTGATGAACTTAAAGCAGGCAGAGTCCCACCACCTGGGCCTAGGTACATATAAGATACCATCAGGAATTAGTTACTCTGTTTTTTCTCGATGAGCAGGGAAATTTGATTGTAGAATTTACTAAAACATTGTATGTACACTGATATAAACATATTTTCTTTTCCTCTTTCTACAGGGGTGGGCGTTTTTCATGCGAGCCTGCGGGTGGTTTGACTTCTCTGACAGAGCCTCCTAAAGGACCAGGCTTTGGTGTAAGAGCGGACCTGTAGACATTTTCAGACACCGTTTTCAAAAGCAATTTGTCCCTGAAGATATTGTTTAACTCAAATATATGTAAATAAACTGTTCATGTACCTATGCTTAACATGTCAGTGTGTCACTTACAAGATTATAACTAAAAACGGATCTCATGGTGCAGATTATTAATTTGTAATTTGGCCTGTGGTGACAACTACAGTATTTATTAGGCTCACTTGAAAATGGAACTAGAAATATCAATACATAGGCCTGAAGTACTATAGAGAGATTTTCTGGAATCATTCATAGTCTTGTATTTTCCAGAATTATTATTCCGACATCTCTTTTACTGATCTTAAAGCTTTATTTATTTATTTATTTTTTTAAAGGTTATTTTTTTGGCATTTTTGCCTTTATTGACAGTGACAGCTGAAGGTATGACAGGAAAGGGGGGTGAAGAGACAGGGGATGACATGCAGCAAATGAGCCGCAGGCGGGATTCGAACCAGCGGCCGCTGCAGAGGACTAACAGCCTCAATACATGGTGCGCACGCCCTACCGACTGAGCTATAGGGGCGCCCCGATCTTAAAGCTTTATTGCAATTATGTGAGATTAGACCTGTTTTTTGCAGTGTACTATTTTAGCTGATCAAGAGAAACTTAAACCTGAGATTCTGTAACATATGATGTTAGAGACAAATACTATTTTATCATGTTAAGTATTATCCAACTTTACTTCATTATGCTGTGCTGTAAAACAAAAGAAGCTTATGTCAGTGTTCAGTGTCAATGCTACTTAAGTGACAGCCTTCTCTGACAAGCTTATGAAGGGTTTAAGTTGACATCATGTCACTCATACTTTATGTAGATACAAATTCATCTCAAAGAGTCATGCATTTATAGTTGTGGCACAGACTGTTTGCATCGTGGTCCACAGTCCAAAACAGAAATCATTTAATATACACTTGGTCACAAAAAAGGATACACATCCAAATAAATATTTTATACTAGATTTCCTAATGTAGTGAGTACGGGGGTAAGAAAAGCAAGGGTGTAGTGAGTAAAAATTGATGATTTAATATTCCATAGATCTGGCCGAACCAATTATGTAACAACAAAAACAAATAACCATTTTAACTCTTAAAATGTTCATTTATTTTTTCTGGTAAAGCACATAAAACTAACTAAACAAATGTACTTTAGTTTTTATTCAGTATTTTGCCCAATAATTCAAATTAAATGCTTTGACAAAATCTGTGAAGTCAGATATTTTTATAGGCAGTATTTATTTATTTGTAATTTCAATATTGGAATAAGAAATAAATTTCCCATCATATGTTAATAATTTGTATGATATCTGATATTTATTGTACATCCCTAATATATGGTAGCAAGTTGTTAGCATTTAGCCCAATAATTAGATAATTAATTAAATAATTCCAGGGCTAGACACAAACTATTGGTTAACACACTGAGTATTACTAGATCCTTTTCAGTTTTGAAAGCAAAAAGCATCACAAAGCACAACTATTCTATTCTGTCATTTTATCCCTGACATATTTATTGGCTATCATTTCATTATTGGAATAATAAATTATAAATAAATACCCCATTATCAGCAAATAATTAATTGGCCCCAATATTTGTTTTTACATCCCTAATAATTTAGTGGTTCTGATCAAATTTATCACTGGTCATAACTAAGCTGGAGATAGCTTGAAAATGTGTTTTAGGCAAAGCTTGATTTATCTTTGCATAATTAATTAGAAACTACAACTTAATGCCAGAAATAACCTAGTCTAACTTAAATAAGCACTTTGACAAGTCAAAATGTAAGTATATGCATTTTATTTTTTTATTTTCACTTATACATAAATTCAAGATATCTTAAAGGTAAATCCGGTCAGCCTATTATGTGCTACACCCTCTTTCCTTCAACACACAGCCGCCTTCCTACAACTGGTCCTGTCATTTCTATCACGCCCCGGTGGCGTTTTCGTGTCTAGCCGGTGCCCCTCCCCCACTTCGTCTTCCTCTTGCGACTTTCAAGCCTGCTCCGCAACATACAATATTATGCATCCTGACGCATGCGCGTTACATACACCATGATGCAAATGTCACTGCGCAACCAATTCAAAGCTGGCCGATATTGTGAGCCGGCGGGCTGAAAGGGTGAATTAACGCAATCAGTTTATTAATAAAATTGTGCCTAATTTACGTAGCCGTTCTCACATCAGAGAAAGGAGCCGTTATTCCACACACAGCCAAAGCCGTGATCTTCGAGAAAGTTCCCACTGACCGCAACACAGCAGCGGAAAAGATGACGTCAAGTGCCCATTACTGCTCTCCCTCTCCGGTCCTTTCGGTCCAAATTCACACGATAATAGCCTTAGAAAGACGTTTTACACGCCACTAACTGACCAAATGTGAAAGCACAGAGAACATTCTTAACATTAAAGGCGTGGATTTACTCACAGCTTCGATAGATGTTAAATCGTTTGACACATACCCATCTCAGTCTATCCGGCAGACGGAGACCTTATAAGCTCGGTGGGGCTCAGGCGGTCACGTGACTCCAGCCGACCAATGAGAGCGACGCTTGCATGTTTTGCTGGGCTTTTCTCCTAGAGGACGGGCGACGAACGGCTGGGATGTTTTCAAAACCAGAGATGAACGTCACAGAGCCGTAGGCTACGGTTAACGTCCAATATTTAGGAAATAACTCTTTATATTGCGCAATATTCACATATAGCTGAACCTGAATGAGTCGGTGGGAGCGTGTAACCCAGTGTAAAGGTAAGCGCAAAACAAGGTTTGTTGTTTCATTGCCTCGATTCATAAGGGAGAGAATTCATACTTAACGTTAGCCATCTGGCTAAGTTGTACAGCGAGCAGGCTAATGTGAAGCTAACGTGAAGTAAACTGCGTGCGAAAACGGACTGTTATGTGTCTGCGTGGGCTTGGTTATAGTTGTGTGCCACGTGCGTACACACATTGAGTACTTTCTCTTCGCTAACCGAAATTTCACCCGTATCTGCTTTTAAAAACTCGCAGCCTTTTGAAGCGAGAGTACAGAGAGGCGATAGGAAAATGTCGGGGCGAAACGGAGTAAGCTGGGTTAGCCCCAGTCAGCCAGCCAGGCAGCCAGCGAGGCTCTATGTATGTAGGGCTGGAAACGAGCTTGCTAGCTAGCTAGATGAAGCGCTGGGGAGGGGGGGGACGTTGTGAGGGCAGCGAAGGGGCTGCAGTGGGCTTTTGTCTCGGGCTGTGCTCTACTCTAGTGTTGAATATTGTCATTAAAACATGAAACATTAACTTCAATATTCATTGTGTTGGCCACAGAGTTACATTACACAAGGTTATTACTTGTGGAGCGCATTTCAGGACGTAACATTAATGATACTCGTTGTGTTTACTAGCCATAGCCAAGTTGAAATTTTTAGCGCTCAACAACATATTGCTGTCTGTGCATTGTAGGCAAGCACGAGCGACATTACCGTGAGGTGGGTGGTGTTGTCTGCAATGATCTCGCCAACGCCACCGTTTATTTACACCAAGCTTAGTTGTAAGCTTAACAGCTATAAAAATCTAGTATAAAATATAGTTACGATTTGCTAATTCATACAAGGAACTAGCACAGCTTGAATACGCCTCCCAGCGAATGACTGTGACATCTTGGGGGTGTGTTGCCTGATACAAAAGCTGCCTGTTTTTAGATGGCTGTCCGTGCGACGAATGCTCTGAACCAACAAAACGTCAAACTTGAATTTAAAACGGCTGAAGTTGAAGAGCATTTTTGTAGACACAGGATTTCTACACACGAATGAAGGTTATAAAAACCTTGTAGAACACCACAATTGGCTCCAAATCGTGGTAAAATTGCCAGTATTTTAAATGCTATCCATGTTATGCATATATATGTATGTAATACCTTTGACACAAATATGATCAGGTGAGCATCATAATCACTGATTATTAGTACAGTACATAAACAGTATATAAACACTTTATTCACCTAGGATTCTAAATACAGTGGCATTTTGTAATTTGTGAAATATTGTAATGTCTTCTGTAAGGCAAAGGGAGAAAAAAAACCCAACCAAAAATGTAAGACCATGCTCGTATAGTCAAGAAAACAAAGCCAGTGTAGCAGTAATTATTTTCATTTTTTTCCCCCATTTACAAGATTTTTTTTTTTTAAGTCTGCATTTTTCTTTTTGTGATCACAAGAGAGCAGTGTGCATTTCCGTTGCTGTGTACTACTTGTAATTACAAAACAATCAGGCAAACGAAGCCTTGAATTTTAAAATATACGAAGCTAAAGAGCTATTTTGTAGGGCCAGCATTTATACACACTTTAATGAAGCATATCAAAACCTTTCTTACATCACAAGTAATGCCAAATTGTGGTGAAATTGTCAGCATTCATCTCATACATTTATTCATGTACTATTAATATTCGGAGGGGATAGACAAAATATTCTCTATGCTAGCCACAGAGTTATTTACTGGTGGAACACATTTCAGGGCATAACAGTAATCATACATTAACTCATTGTGTTTACTAACCATAGCCAAGTTGAAATTTTTAGCACTCGATAACATATTGCTATCTGTGCGTTAAAGGCAAGCACAAGTGACATTACCATGAGGTGGGTGGTGGTGTCTGCAGTGATTTCACTAATGCTACCGTTTCTTTACACCAAGCTTGGTTGTAAGCTTAACAGCTATAAAATCTAGTGTAAAATATTGTTATGATTTGTTAATTCATACAAGGAACTAGCACAGCTTGAATACACCTCCCAACCATAGGCTATGACATCTTGGGGGTGTGTTGCCTGATACAAAAGCTACGTGTTTTTAGATGGCTGTCTGTACAATGACTGCTCTGAACCAACAAAATATCAAACTTGAGTTTAAAATACCTAAAGTTGAAGACCTATTTTGTAGAGACAGCATTTATACACAATTTAATGGAACTTATAAAAACAAATCATGGAAAAATTGTGTGTTTTTAAGTGTCATCTTGTACATATTTGTATACAATTAATACTGGAAGGGTAAATAAATGGAAGGCTTTATGATACATTAGAAACAACTATGTATCCATAAGAAATATAATCATCAAAAGATAAACAGAAATGTTAGATTATGTATTTCCTAGATGTGATATACAGCCAGAATAGTCAGAAAGATAGTCTATTTACCAAATAATCATTTTGTAATCTTGACATTACAGGGTGTTTTCCTTTTGTGATCATAAGGTAACAGTTTGCCTTTCTGTTGCTGTGCACTACTTGTGATCACAAACCAATTATCACTCGAGAAGAAAAGGCTCATGAACTTGAGTATTCTCTATGTTGGCCACATAGTTGCATTGTCCAAAATATTTATGTGTGGAATACATTTCAGGAAATAACATTAATGAGACATTGGCTTGTTATGTTTACTAACGATAGCCAATCAAGCTGAAAATTTTAACAAAAAATTTAAGGCAAGCACAAGCGATGTCACCATGAGGTAGGTGGTATTGTCTGCAATTAACTTGCCAACGCCACTGTTTATTTACATCCAGCTCAGTTGTAAGCATAATGGTTGTAAAAATTTGGTGTAAAATGTAGTTATGGTCAGCAAAGTCGTACACTAGCATAGCTTTAATATGCCTCCCAGCCAGTGGCTATGACATCTTAGGGGTGTGTTACTGTCCACTTTTGGCTGTCAGTGTAAGGACTGCACTGAATCAACTTATTGCCAAAGTTGAATTTAAAATACCTAAAGTTAAAGTTATTCTGGCAATTAATCAAGTAATTGGATAAGAAATACTGCATGTTCTGCATTTTCTTTCCATTCCATTACTTTTGCTTTATTTAAGAGCAATGGTAATTATACAAAAGAGAAAATAAGACAGGTCTCTTAAGTGAGAGACGATAAATTGCCAAAGTAAAAGTACTTGGTAAAGTAACTTAACTTTTACGGTGGTACTTAGCTTAATACTTTTTATGTAAGTACAAAGGTAAAAGTTAAGGTAGTAATATCTGAAGAAAACACAAACAGAAGATGTAGGTCACTCTTTTAACTGAAACAGAGTCACCAGAATGCTTTGTTTACATGTTAAAATCACAACATTTTCTTCTGGAGGAGGATCCCCTCAGACCTCCTACAGGGAATTAGTTCACGAACATGTCATCTTTTTTTTCTCTTCTTATGATTTTGCAAGTCTGTATTTAGTAAGTAAAAATACCAATGTGAGTACAATTAAAGTACAACAAAAGCAATAAAAATGTAGATTTTTCAAAAAAAGAAACAATTGCATGCAAGATCTTTGCTTGTAATTAAGTATTTTTACATTGTGGTATTAGTGCTTTTACATAAGTAAATGATCTGAGTACAACAGGTCAATGATCAATGTTTCAGTGACTCTGTGGCTCAGTGAATACAGTGTTTTGTTTGTGGCAGTCCACCACATTTAAAACATCAGCACCAAGACATGATTTTCTATTTTTGGAGCTACTCACCTTTCTCGGTCGTGTCTAGAAGGGAACTCTAGATTTGCAAAACTCTTGTGAGATTTGTATCTGTTGTTTCTGGTAAAATAATCAAACTCATGTAATCTTTTGTGGTTCTAAGGTTCCCTTCTAGACACAGAGATGTTATTTGGACAGAAAACCATATATATTGTGACCATTTTTGGCTTTTTTTTTGTTGTTGTTGTTGGAGGATGACAGAATCTGCAATAGATTAGTGATCAGTCTGCCCTTTTCCTCCCTCACTTGTTCACTCTGCTTTGATAAGGGCTGACAGTTTATAATAGGGAAACAGACTCTTGTTTAATGTAAAGGGCTCCATATGGAGTTGTCATTCAGCATCACATTAGTTTAGATTGTTTTAATTAACTCCATCATTAACAACAAGTCTCCTCCACATACAGCTTCTCTGCTGCTGTGAAAGCTGAATCGCGGGTATGTGGAAAAAACCCAAAATGCGAGTTGGGTTGTAGGGTGACTTTGTAAAACATCCTGCTGATGAAGAAAGTAAACAGATCAGACACAGGCAGGGACAGAGAAAGGCACTGACCTCACTGTGTGTGTGTGTGCGTGTATGGAGGAGCTGCATCGACAGACAGGAGAGATGCTGCAGCTGCATGATAATAAATGACATCAAAACTTAAATATTGGAGCTTATGAACACTCTTGTCTTTAATAATGCAGCTATTTAATACTAAATTTTAGTACCCACCCCTATGTGCGAAATACAGTGCACTGTACAGTTATCCAGATTCCAACAAGGAGACATTTTAGTAATCAAGTTACTCAAGGAAGTTACTCTTGAGAGAGGAAATAAATATTATTAACAAGGTGCTATCATACCTTTGGCAAGAATATGTACATCATAATCATTGAAAGCAAAACACAAATAATAGATTATTTGTACAGTACATAGGCTTCTGAATACAGTAGTATTTGTCAGATGTAAAATATATTTTATGTCTCTGAGGCAAAGGAAAGCCTAAAAATGTAAGACCATGCTCATATAGTCAGGAAAAGGGAGGCAGCTGTAATTATTTTTAATCTTTTCCTCTATTTACCAAATAATTATTTTGTGATCTCAACATTACATGGTCTTTTCCTTTTGTGCTCAGAAGAGAACAGTTTGCCCCTCTGTTGCTGTGCATATCTTGTGATCACAAAACAATTACACTCAAGAAGAAAAGGCTCATGTGAGCAATACATAGGAAAATGTGCAATGATCACTGAATGATTATTTAATTAATTCAGTGATCTCAAGAGAACAAAGTTCTTGAACTGACAAAAAAATATTTATCTAATAACCACAAAAAACCCAAAGATCAACTGGTCCTAAATGCCCGTCAGATATTTGAATGAATTTCTGACATGTCAGAAATTTTGGTTGATTGTTGTCAGGCTGTTGTGCCGTTGGAGCAGAGCCACGAGTCGATTCCCTGAGGTCACTAGCTTTGTTATCAATGCGCCTACGCAAAGTGACAAATAGTGCCTAAATCTGCCATAGCAATGCGATACTTAATGTTGATCAAAAATATGGACAGTAAAATGTAGCTTGCTTCCTCCAATACCAAATCATAATCTCCATGTCTTTCCTTGTTGCCTTCAACTTAAGGTATTTTGAGTTTTTTTTTTCCAAGCCAGAATCAAACGCAGCAGTCGATATTTATTTTATATTTAACAAATACAGTTGTTTTGTTTGTTTAATAATCAGACTCTACAGCGTGAGCACTTAAATCATGAGTGTTGGCTTTACATTGTAGGTGATTTACTTGTACAGTAGGAGTTGAGATTACAACATTTCTGAAATCCTACAGTGTATGCCCAGCTCTAGTAACCTCATATTTCCACACACATTTCCATAAAATAATTTTAAAAAGCTGTAAGGCAGGCTTGTCAAACAAAGCACTATGGGAGAGTATTGTAGGTTTTCATTTCAGCTAAAAGTAAAATCTACACTTGTGTGGTGGTTTATTTCACTCATTATTAGACCTTAAACCAGAGAAGGAAAAACTCATTGATGAAATGGTTATGTACTTAGGGCTGAATGACTGCCTGCATACTTTCAGTCTTTCATCACATGCCATAGTTTTATTAACATTGCTAATATAAAGCACAGAAAAATTGCTATCCTTGAATTTTAGTCTTTGATGACCAGTAAATTCATAGGTGTAGATGTTAATGCAATATAGTCTTTACTTGATCTATTATTCACTGCCTTGCTAACATTTTATGTTTATTCCCTTTTGATATAGGCAGTAGAGTAAACAAAAATGTTGTAAGTCATAGCCTTGGCAGTGCATCGTCTTTTTCTAATAACATAATAGTGTATCAGGTGCAAGCATGATGTCTGGCTGTGCAGCCCATCGATCATGGCAGCAGTTTGTACTAGGTAATTCTATGTGGTGGGATTAGCAAGCTTTTCGTTAATGTGACAGTATAATCAAATCACCTACTTTGCCAAACATGATTTTCAAAGGTAGACTTCTAGTGTCTCTGATGAGTTTGTGCTTATATGTCAATACTCAACTGCAGGTCCAAAATGGAAAAAAAAGGACATGAGAATACCTGCAAGTATACCTGGCAACTGAGGATACATCAGATGGTGATTTGGCTGAGAAAGAAGAGGTGCCACAGTGCAAAAGGTTGTAGTGTGAGATTGGGGTTAGGACAAATAATTGATATTGCAATGTAACAACGCTGGCGTCAGTGCTGCAGTACTTTTTTGTTGCGTCATTGAATCAGAGGTGTATCATTTATTTTCTGTAGTCACTCTGAAATGTTAGGCTCTCTGGCAGTTCAGTCTAATGCCAGTGTAGAGGTGTTTGACATTGAAATGATGCCAAATGTGTTTATGTTGCCTTGTATGTAGTATAGGGTGCATCTCTAAATGTATAAACCTCTGTGGAACTGAATGTTCTTCAGAAAGCAGGGGGAAATAGTTGGCATTAATTTCTACTTAATCATGTGTCTTTAAGGGTAGAATCACTTGGGTTTGTCCGAGCTGTTTGTAAATGCACCAGAAGGCCAGTTTATTATTGTGTGTCATTCCCAGGACACCAAATACAATCATTTTGGGTTGGAAAAGTGTCTGAGCACAGCAAAACGATGAGAAATACAGGCAGAGCCAGGTCTCTGCAGATGCAGCCACCACACACTTCTAGTGGGTCATAAATGAGATGATTGAAAGGGATTGTTTCTATACATAGTTTGTTTGTTTTCCTTAAGGAAAATGTTTCATATTATACCTTTAGGGTTATATTTTACTCTTTGGTCCAGCTTATTTGTGATTCATCTGACAACTATGTTTTGGGGATAGATTTGAAGCAGACTAAACAAACTATATATTAGTGACTAGGGATGTCAGTTTTGGTTTAGTTTGCTTTTGATTGCCAGACACATAATCAACAACTAAACGGGTAATTTTAAAGAAAATAACACAATAGGATGTGAAATACAAGAAGCGTCTATTGTACCCATGTTTTAGCCTCTCAGGGAGGTTGTCAGACAGCCTCCAGCGGACAGAGAGACTAAACTCCTGCACATCTGTGGTGTCCACAGCTGTCTATGTGCGCATCCATTTGGGAGTATATTCATGCCTTAACAGAGACAAGACGGTGGAGAGAGAGGATCTGAGTGAGGAGCACACTTATGATCCCCTAGTTAGCATTGTTGAAGTGACAGGTATTTGTGATGTAGCTTTTATTTTGTGAGAGCTGTCCAGCAGTTTGTGGTCAGAGCTAGCTTGTCCTGGCTTGCTTGACTTTTAGATAATCTTTCTTCTCCTCAAAGCGTTTTTCAGTGCATTTAATCATACTAGCTTGTGAGGGCATAACGATCCCAGGGTCAAGGTAACAAACTAACATTAGCTCTTTGAATCCCTTGCCCTCTGCCAAACTAATTGGTAGCATAAACACCAGCATGCATCACCCTTCTCCCCATGGCTAGCAACGGCTGCCAGCCATTTTGGACATGGCAGCTGGGTGTATGTTTATGATTTGTTACATTGAAGAGTAGCATCACACAATTCACTTTTGATTTTGTTGCCTTTCTGAAGGAAATGTTCCCACACCAAGCTGTTTTTTTTTTTACCTCAGCCTGCTAACTTGCAAAGCCGGTAGTGGAGTGTATGGGTATGCAAATTAAACTATAGACTTGTCATACCTATCAAAAATATTCACTGCGGTCAACTGATGAACAGCTAACTGTTGACATCCCAGTTAGTGACTGATATGGGAATGTCACATGAACTTTGCACAACAGAAAAGGTACACTTTGTTTTCTAAATTGATAGCTTTATCCATTTGACTCTTCTGTAAGCCCCACCTCCAAACAGCAACTGTCATAGCTTAGCAACCATAGCTACAGCTGTCAAGCTTTCAGTTTCTCTACAGAGAAGTGGTGTGCAGGAAGCTCTGAGAAGAACAGTACTCATCATTTAATGAGTCTGGACAATGGTGTCTTTTTCGTAGTCTCTCAAAAACATGAAACACGAGCATGTGTGTTGGGAATGGATTAAACTCTGTCTTCGTCCGCTCTAACATAAGCTGCAAATGTTAGCATGTCCAGCTAACTAACACTAGTCGCAGTAACTTTACCTCCAGATTAACTTGTTAGATACCTCTGCATTTGTTATGTGTGGGTTTGAGTAGGAGGATGTTAGTTGATGCAGAATAAAAGTGGGTTGACAATGGTGCATTTTGCTCTGGTTCGCTGTCACAGGTCTAAGCCAAGTTAAATATTGCTCGGAAATTGTTAATTTGGGATACAAAGCTCACCTAGAGCTAGATGGAGGCTGTACCCAAAACACTGAAGCCTTGACGGGTCAGTTTGGGGTGCTGCAACTGTCTGTCATTACAGGCACCATTTTTTTTCTTCCTCTAAACTCTTAACAGGTACGGTCCTCTGTATGGCAGGGATTTTCTGTCAGTTTTAGGGGCCCTAATAACTTCATCATATTTTAGAGTGATATTACAACAGGCAGTGCCATGTGGTGCTGCAGCTATAAAAACATTACTTTCAAATTATGTGTTTTTGACTGTCATGGCCACCTGAGTAATGCTACCATTAAATCTCCATGCACACAACATATGCCGGGTGAATTTGACAACAACCATTTGCCAAATATTGATAGACCTTGACTGATGACTGTCAACAGAATATGAACTGTTGTGCAGTGAGATTACAGTGTTTTTGTCAGAATTGGTGTTGCGTGTGTTAATTTCCCCTTTCTCATTTCTAGTAGGGCTTCCTTGACTGAGTCATTTTGATCTTGTTTTTCTTGCTTCTTCACAGCCTTTTCTTTTACTATTACCTACCAATATTTCTCCCAGAAGTTAGATTTGTTTTATTTCTTACCCATGGTGCCTTTGCACAGTTTGTCACAAGGTGTACATCATTCTTGTCGTGTTTTGGTGCAACTTAGAGGGTGTTTGTTTGATGGGAGGATCTTCCCATGCACACAAATGCACTGTAATTGTTGTAATGCAAAATATTGATGTATGAAATATGAAAAAGTAAATAGAAAACACTTTCCAAATATAGTTGTATTCAGCATCTATATGTAGATTTTTGGTATAGAGCTTGACATGATTGTTGTGTAAGTGATAAAAGAGGTTAGTGCTGTTTGAGTCTGTTATGGGTACTGGTTTGTGGCATAATTTACAAAGTATGGTTTTCTGGCCCATGTAAGACTTTTCATACCCAAACCAGGTAGGTATGAGTTTCTTGTTTTGTCTTGACTGGTCAGAGTTCTTCTCCTGTTCGAAATTACTCCATTCTGTGTCACATTCACTCTCTTCCATGTTGTGCTCTGCGGAACAATGAAAAGCATCATCCAAATGTAAAGAGTGCGATTTGTGACACAATTAAATAAAGCACTATGAGAAATGTTGGACATTTTTCTATTGTCATATGATATAGCCTATATCGTCATATTTTATAGCCTTAGACTTATGCAGTGCAGAAGTTAATAATTCATTAATTTGTTAGTTGAGTGTCAGAAAATCAGTCAATTCAAAGTGATATTGATTTGTCAAATAAAAATTTAAATGATTTGCATGATGTTGAAAAGTTACTTGTTTTTCTACATAAATGATTTACAATTATGGCTGCTAGCTTGACAAAGTAATTTCGGTTGTAGAGCTGCAACAATTTATCAACGAATTGATTAGTTGCAAATTACTTAAACAATCACCCACTATTGATAATCGCTAAATTGGTTTGAGTATACCAAACGACTAATCCATTATTAAACAAATCCTCAACCGGTTAATCAACACTGAAAACTGTCTTTAGCTGAAGCCCTGTTTTATTTGATTGATTGATTTTTTTTTTTCTTGACATAATAGTAATATTCATGTTGTACTAAAATACAAAAAATATTAGCCTAAACAATAAATCAAAACACTGGCTAAATTAAATCATGTAAATATTGATGTAAAAGTGTTTTTGCAGTCCTGCTGTGGTGCTACTCTGAAGAACTTTGAAGTTCAGTGAGGGAGTAGATTTGGTCTGTTTGAAATATTATTTTCTCTGTCTGTCTTGGACACATTCAGTGGCGACATTCATCTCCTGATCTCACCCGAATGCATTGAATGACAGGTCTGGATGCACAAAAATCAGATTTTCCTCTAATTTCTGCCAGATTGTGGAAATCAGATGAGGGAAGATCTGCAGTCATATCTGTTTTACACAGGCGGTCCAGGCACATATTCATACAAGTAGAGAGAGGGATAAAGTGTGAAAAACAGTGAAGACACCTGTAGAAAATACAGGAGTCATTTAGTGGAAAGGTTGATTTGATATGTGTACCATTAACACGGTCTTTACAATCTGATGTCCAGTCACATGGAAGTGATCATTTTCAAGATTTCCTTGCTTAGTAAACACTGGCACAGAAAGAACCTACTGTATGTGTTACCGCAAAACCATACCATAGCTACTGTATCCTTTCCAGACAGACTTTAAGCCTCTTAGTTAAAGAAAAGGGTATTGACCAAGGTGCTGTAAAGCAGGAACAATTATGTGAAGACATACAGTGTTCCCTAGTGTGCTTCTTTTTCATTGTGATGGATTTGTTTTTAATTTCAATGAATTTGTCTTTTAGTATTCAGGATGGATGGATAAGACGTAACATACTTTGCTATCTTGTTTTTTATTTTTATTTTTTGCCTGTCATAACACCTTTTATAATTTATTACATACCAGAGTTGGATGAATATATTGGTGATAGGATGAGTACATCATCAGTACTTTTTTTGGGGTGGGGTTTTTTTTTTCTGTCATTTTATTTTGCTAATTTAAGCAGTGAGAGGAAAAGCGTGTACAGCTAGAATATTGTCACGTTTAAATCAGTTTATTGAGGATTTATTTAGACTGAACCAGAATTGGTGATTTTTGGGGCACTGGAAACCAGATGATTCTGTTGAATTTAAACATTTTGTTTTGTTTCAAAGTGAAAACATCAACAACATCATCATTAAGATAGGCCTTTATTTTGACCTTCCCATGACACATCTTTGTCACCGTCTTTCACTGCTAGCGCCAGGCAGATAATGGCAAGAAGCCAAGAAAAAGACGATAAGGATATTTACTCCCCTCTTGGGAATATATCAGCAGTGTGGAAATATTCTGAATTTCAGAGAAAAGATGGGTCAACGCGTAAGCACAACGGTAATATAGCTGCTCTTTTTCATTAATGCTAGGCTGAAAAACCATGCATACAGGCTAGAATTCAACTATGATTTTCTGTCAGGAGATGTAGTGTCTTAAATCAGTGGTGAATTTGAAAAACTATAAATAATACATATAATTTGTAATGGCATGAGTCGGGGAGAAGTTTGCAATGTGAAGTGCCATAAGCCAATAGTGACTAGCAAAAAAATGAATGGTTTGTCATTGAACCTTGACAGTTATTGTTGAACCAAATTCGTTAAATATTCTTTTTGTGCAGTCATGTTTCATTAGTTGATGGAATTTAAGAGGGATTTAAAGTAAACACATAGGGGGTTACAATTATTTATAATTATTTAGGTGTTGTTTTTTCTTTTATGACCTGAGCAGAAAAGGATGGGTTTCAGCTTCCTGCGCAACTGATTGTGTTAAAAGGCCATATGATAGTGTTACCTTGATCACAGGCCCTTGAATTGAATTGGATTGTACTTGTTGCCAAAGAATCAGTATAATATTATATGATAAAACTTGATTCCTAAAACTTGATTTACATTGTTATTTAGTAATCATTATTTTACCTACAAAGATAAAAATATCACAAATTACACAGGTCTGTATGATGGACAAACAATTTTCCTTCAGTATAAGCCTCAGCTCACTGAGTGGTTGGCTTTTTAATGTTTAACTAGAGGGGTCGGTATGCCTCCTAATGTTGGTGCTGTATGTGATAAAGACCGTTCTCATGAGAGGCTTAGTGTAGATGGCTATGATATGTTTGGACTTTGAGTATATTTTGTCTTCTAGGTCTAATCCTTATGCCATCTTGCAGCATTTCTTCAGCAACACTAAGACTACCTGGCAGCAATAAAGCTATGAATGTATTGACCTTTTATATAGTATTAATAATAATGTGAAAACCCTGACACTACAGTTCCTCTTTTTTTGTTTTGAGTGATCATTCCAGGGCAGTATCTACAGGGAAACCCCCCAAAACGGTTTTTGTTTTACTCTTCTCCCCCCTGAGCAACGTGAAGACCAGCTCCCCTTCAGTTACCATCAGTAATTCTGTGGCCTGTTTGTTTAGTAATCCCTCTAACAAGATCATAGATAGGTAGAGCCACATTTGGAAAGGTTGTAATATATGACAATCCCAAAGTCAGAGAGCTAAAGGCAGAAATGATGTTTCCTCTATTTCAGACAGCTTAAATTTCTGCTCTGTATCACTTTCGCTTCCAGCTGTAGACCACATTTATTGTGCTGCAGTTCAAACAAGACTGAAAACACCAGTGCTGTTTATGATGTGAAGTGCCTCTAGCCTGAGCCTCTGTGCAGTTGGCTCCATCAGCCGAGCATAGACTGCATCTTCAAGAGGCCCTGCAAGTGTGCGTTTGTGCGTGTATCTTTTGTGTGAAGAGGGTGGAGCCTACTGATTACACAACATATGCTAGCCTTGCGAGCAGCTGAATGTGTGCAGAATGTTGTTTTTGTTTGGTACGTTGAGTGCAGTTGCAGTATCTGTGTGTAACGGCTGATGTTGCCATGATAATTCACCATGTGCTTTGAAAGACTGATTTGAGAACCTGTGACCTTCCTGCTGCAGGAGAATAGAGCATGACAGCGCAGAAAGGAGGAAGGAGGGAAAAGCTGGGTTGTATATTACGATGTTCTAGGTTTTTTATTATTAATGAGCCCTTAAAATTTCCTTTTATGAATGAGTAGTGAGAGAAATAAGAATGCATTAATAGTTTGGGAGGGAAAAGACAATTTGACAGAGGGTGTGTGGTTTGCATTCTTCATTGCTTGGCTGCTTTCACTTAACTGATGCCTAAGAAAGCAGTCATATCCTGTTTACCCTGGCTCTTGCAGTGACCATGCTTTCTAAGGGCCAAGGACCCTTCTGCTGCAAAACAGGTTGATGGGTATTTCATGCACAGGACAATTTCTGTGCATGGCTTTTGATTGGATTTGTTGCATCTCCCATTCTGAGTGGACTTAGGTGTAGTAATTCTCTGACCTTGAAATTCTATTTTCAGAAATGTGGTCAAATTTGCTTAATCACTGACATTGGTGTGGTTTACAACAGGGTTGAGTGGTTTTGAAAAAAATATCTAATTGCATTTATTTTGACTGATATTGCAATTGTAATATGATTTGTGATAGAGGTAATGATATGTTAAAATGACTGTATGACTATAATATAAATAAATTTATTTATTTTCAAGAATCTGTAACAAATTAAGATGTTTTTTTCAAATCTTACTTGTAGGACAGGACATCTCTGCCTCTTGACATTGTTTAATTTAAATGCTCTGCCCCACATACTGCTTTTAACAAATATTGCACCTCCTGCAATGTGAAAATTGCAGAAAGGTATATTTTGATTAATTGTGAAGTCCTACTTTACTATTCATATTGCTTCAACACTATGCATGTCTGTTTGTCTGCGTTGACATATACTTAAATCTAAGCTAAAAACAGTGCAGCCAAATCTACAAATAGTTTTCAGATCAGTTGCGTACACAATCGCAGTTGCAATAAAATCACAATATGGCCAAGTGCAATATCCAAATCACAGAACAAGAACCAAATTACAATTTTTTGAGAGAGGAAAAATGTATTTGTGTATTTTATGTGTATTAAAAAACACATTATAATGAGGTGTTCCTGGCATAGAAACTTTGTTCTCCAGATGAAAGAAAACATGTTTGTTCAGTACAGACCTCAATAAAAGTCACATCATCATGATTTTAATAAATTTTTTCAGTGAACATGAAAAATGTAACACAAAACTAATACTTTCCACTGATCATAGCGCATATCACAATTTCAGTCAAAATAATCACGATACAACTTTTCTGCCAAATCATGCAGCTCTTCTTACTAGTGAGCAGATATGTTCTTTTTTAACAACTTCCTCATCGTCTGTGCTCATTTTCTCATGCTGTTTCTGTTATTGTGTCATGCGTCCATGGTGCAACTCAACAACACACATCTTAAATGATTGACTATTTGTGTGTCATCTGTCACACGCTTGATTATCAAGAGATATGATAGGTTGTTTATGAGCCAGGCTGTTTAAAAGAAACCATTGAACATTTTACAACAACAATTTTCTCATTGCTATTGATGAAGTTTCTATTGCTGGTACATATTGCTGTTCTTTTATTGCCCAGTTAAATTATAGTTGGAACAATTCCTCCTTATATAGAAGGCAGTTTCAAAGTGATTTACAACATTAAAAGACTAAATATAAATGAAACGGCATTGTGTTGAACATTTTTGTTTACAGTGTCTTCAAGGGGGGACTGGTAATGCTTTACACTGTAAATATGTTTAGAATTACCTCATTCTTGTTGCATGTTAGTTCAAATTTGGACAACATGACTCATGTATATGATGGGAGCAGAAGTCAACATTAATAGACTTGAAACAGTTTGTACTTTCAGAGAGAAAGGAGTTAAAATGAGTCTGTATCCTGGATAATGTTGACAGATCTCATGTACCTTTTAAATAGGCTTATAGTAGTCATTGTTTATGTTGTCATTGCAGTGCAAAAATCAGATAAACACCCTAGGTGATTTTTGTATGATATTAATATTAACATTATGGTGAAACATTAGTTAGCATTACTGAGCAATGAAATGTTAAATTTTCCCCTTTGACACAGAAGCTCAGCTCTTTGTCCCTGTGAACATCTACTTTAGTCCCACACAGCCTCGCCTTTTAAATGGAATGGTCTTACTCGAGAAATCAAATCAATATAGAGATATTGATGTGAATACGCTGCTTCTTATGCAGTGCTGCTGACTCTAGACATACACCGACTGAAATGTTATTATGGCTGGAAATGGTTTGTGTGAATTAGTTGGTACCTCTGGGCAAAGGTATATTTTTCTTTGTTCCTGGGCATCAAGACTGGAGTAGGGTTGTCAAAACTGGCCAAAAATTACAGTTGGTAATTCCTTCTAGACATGGGCAATATATCAATATTACATTGGGATGTAGCATAAGTGTTGTGTTGTCCTAGTTTTAAAGGCTACATTACAGAAAGTCATGTAATTTTCTGAACTAAACCAGACTGTTCCAACTGTTCTGTTATTTGCCTTTTCCAGCTGAATAACTATTTTTGCGGATTGTATCTATCAGATGGTAAACCAATACAAGAGACATAACTACTTGTAAAGACATATGTAATTAAACATACGGATTTATTTGAAATGATCTAAATACCTGCTCGTTGCAAAATAAAAATGATGTTCTATACTATAAAACTTCATTTAAAGACTGGAGACCTCTGTGCCATTGGTGCTGGAGTGAGATGAGAATGTGCTGTCTTTTGGAGAGACATAAAGTGAATGATTCATAATTGATATGTTGATATGTCTGACCAAAATCCAAAGTATTTGCAGAAGTGTTTTTTATATTACTTTGAAGTGCATATCACTCTCTATATAAACATAGCCTCTCTCTACTTTTGTGTGATATAAACCTCAGCAGATAATTCCGTTTAACTGAGCTTTCACTAAGCTCCTCCTCCAAACAGCAGCTGTCCAATCATTGATTAGCAACCATAATAAGGGTGCAGGAAGCTTAGAATTGCTTTACATGTTCAAGCAGTGTGCAAGGGGCTCTGAGATGAAATGCTCTGAGTCACATTTCATCATCTGACCAGTGTTTTCCGGGAAGTTAGCTTTAGTTAGTTAAGTTAGCTTTAACCCTTAGTCTTTTAGCATTAACATTATATCACTTACACAGCCATTAACCATCGCAGCCATTCAACAATTACTCCCAATTTCAATGTTGAAACTGTCAACATAATCACTATAAGAATTATTTGTGCAGTGCAAAAATGGAAAGCTTGTCAGGCACCAGTAACTAAGGAGGGTGGGGCTTAGCAAAGGGTCAATTCTCCAAGTCAGTTTGATCCTTCTTTGAAAGAAAGTGCTGGGATAGGGCAATGCACAGAGACAAACATAGTTTCCATATATCCTCTGCCATGGCCCAGGTGACAACTCACAAGGCAGACAGGCAAATCGAATGTTAATTTGCACAATCAAATGTCTGTTTTCTTTACAATTCGATTATATAATTGAATTTAAAATATTCGTTGATGGGCCTAGACTGCACTGTTAAGAAAAGATATATTTAGAAGGGCTATTGTTTAGTTTATTGCCAGTTATTTTGGAAGGTTGTGATAAAACAAATTGTGATAGGCATTTTTGCAACTGATCAACTGCTTAATTATTTCATTAATTAATTAAGCTGCACATTATTTTGCTTGATTATTAGCTGCAGCCCTATACTAAACTGCATTATTTTCACAAAGTTTTTTTTTAAGCTATGCCATACCAAAACCCAAGGTATTTCTTAATTTCTGTGTGTCTAAAATGAATGCAGAGCTGGTGTTTTTGTGTTCACCAGCTTAAAATCAAGTTTCTTTTCTTTTGTTTTCTTCCCTGATAGTTAGCCTACATTTACTGACAGATCTTTTTGGCGACAGAAGAAGTTCAACCTGTGTGTTCACTTTTTAAAATTATTATTTATGTGCACAATGAAGTAGCAATAGTTAACCTGTTGAGTGTGTTCTGTAAACAGTATGACTCGTTTATCTGCACCATCTTAACGGCCCAGTAGTGACTGAAATGAAACTGCTACTAATCTTCCTGCTGCACGACTTTTGTTTGCTCTGTCGGCTGTCTATTCTTCCCTGTCTGAAGATAGAGATGCTGTGTCAACCTTTGCACGCTGGCCTCGCTGAGGCTTACTCTGGCACTGCAAAGCTGTGGTTTTGGCACAGCTCAGGCAGCCATGTGTCTGGCCTGTGATCGGATCGACAGCTCATCAGGCCTAATAGGATGTGGCAGGTGTAGATGGAGTCATGTCTTGAATGTCGTAATGAAAACTGACACAGCATTTCCCTCATGGTTTTATTTTTCAGACTGAGGCCTGCTAGTTGCTCATATTAACTCCCGTGACAATTCACTGTGGTTTGTGACACCTTGTTGACGGTGTGTTTTGTTTTATAGTCGTGTAAGTGGCTTCATGGACAACGATGACAAAGCAGTTTTATTAATTTGCTCAGGGCAAAAGACATGAATTGCTGCCCTTGTTCTTGTCAGCACGAGTTGAAAACCAGTTTTAAGAAATTAAGTTTTGTGTTTACATAACACTAATGCTTTCCCACAACAAATTAAATGATGTACGCATTTTATATATGGTAATTTATGAAATTGTAATTAGGGTTTCAGTCTCTGTTTCTGCTGTTGAATTTCTGCTATTGATATTGGACATTTCCTTGAAAGCTGAACAGCAACAGTTCCCCCAGTGTTTGGCTCAGTCATGTGAGCTTGATGCTGTGGTGGAAATAAGAACAAGACCCACGCCTAGGTCCTAACCTTTGCTCTAATCCCTCCCCCATTCCCTCTCCCCTCCTTTTTAACCCATAATCAGCAGTAAAGGCTTCATTGTTCTTGTCCGTTTCTTGGGTATCTGATCATTAACCTACATTCAGAGCAGTGGCGGTAGGCTTCTTAAGGCTCTCTGAGTCTCTCCCTCGGACCAATTTAATGGGCGTGTTTCAGTGGGCCGAGCCTTCTTCTTCTGCCAGTAAAGTTAACCCTTTTTACGCCTCCTGCGTACAAACATGAGCTATTTTATGAGGCTTTTGATTTGTGTGTGAGCCATGCCCTGAGACTCTCCCTTGTAAATTTAGGACTATTCCTGTTTTTATGGAAGCTTTTAAGTGATGGATAAGGCTGTGAAACAGTTCAGCACTCAAACTTACATAAGAATACACATTTAGCACACATAAGGTACATTATGTCTGGGTCTTACAACAGCTTAATGCTTGGATTATTATGAATTAAGCCAGAAAATTTGGAGTCCTGAAAGTATTTTTGGCAAACTAACATCATTTGTTCTTAGTTAAATTGAAGAGTGTTCATTATATACTGTAGATTGGACACAAAATTAACCATTTTGTCCACTGGGCTATTCATATGTATACTCACCATTATTGACAGTGGTAGCCCATGCTTTTCCCATGTGGCAGAGGTTGAACCAGAGCTCACCACCTCTTCCCAGGAACATGACTGGCTCATTTATGCAACCGAAAAACTACTGGAGTGAAGGCCAGACACTCTGGTTGGAGGAGGCGTGTTTTGTCTGTCTGGGGTTAGGCTAGTGAGAGGTGAACAGACGCCTCGAGGCATCCAGTGTCACTTGCTGTTTGTTTGTCCATGTCGAAATATGCCTTCAGTTTAGATGACCCAGTGGCAGGAGGAGGAGGGGGGCTGCACTCATGTTGTGCATGAAATTTTATACTTTTGAATTTGGTAGACTGTTAAGCAGAAGGAGTGCATGGATGTGGCTAACACTAACAGAGAAGGCTTATGTGTTTTTAGTTTTATTTAACAGTATTTCAGATATTGCAATAAAAATGTGTCAGTACCACACTGGACTGTTGACAGTATCTGCTCTAATATTACATGATTAATTATTGTTTTTATTTTATTTTAGGAAAGGACTGCTCCTGACTGCTGTGTTTTGTTTTGTTTTGTTTTGTTTTGTTTTGTTTTGTTTTGTTTTGTTTTGTTTTGTTTTGTTTTTTGTTTTGTTTTTTTAGCAGTTGTACATACATAATTCAGGCATTCATTACCGGACAATTCATGCCCATTTTTTCACATGCTCAGGTCATGGCAAGCTACTTTTTTATTTTATTAAAGAAGGAAGACAGAGACTCTTCAAGTTATAAAGAAAAGTGACTTCTATACCAACAAAAATGCTCTACACATCACAGTTACATTTCATGTCATTTTGTTGTTTTTTTGTTTTTTGTTTTTTAATATAGTTGTATTGTGGGCTTTTTATTGCAGTATCATAGCATGTATTTTTTGTATTATCTTTACATCTGTAGTACCTGAGTCTATGCTAAACACCACAATGACAGCTTGCTGGTTTACATAGCACAATGTTATAGCTGGAGATACTAGTATTATTGGACATACTGTTGTTATTAAATTAATATTAAATACATCAATAAAAACTCCACAGCTGACCAGGTATATAGTTTGTTTTGACATTGCTTTCTTGCAAGCCACAGACCCAATGTTTAATTCGTAAAGACATTAACAATTGGCTCAATCAGAAGATATTTTGTATTTTTATATGACAAAAAAATTGACTGAATAGTTAATCACATAAAAAATTAATCTTAGGCTATTTGGAAATTGCATTTGGTGATATTGTGACTTTGGTATGATGACATGCTGAAGAATAGAATCTTTGTTTTGTCAACAGGAGGATAATTAGACTGGACATTTCTAGGGCACGTAACAGATTTACCGTAGATAGTGTGAGGTGTATGTATGTATGTACATGTATGTATGTATGTGTGTGTGTGTTTGTATGTATATACATATATATATTTCAGGAACATAAATTGGTCAGTAATATATATCAATATCTGCTGTTTGTCTGCATATTGAAGATGGCTGGCTCTTTGCTGGGTATTGTTGCCTTTTCTGCCCCTCTCCTGTAGTCTCCGTAATCGGGCCTTTGCGCTTGGCTTTGTCCTGCTACTCATTAGGGAGTCAGAGGGAGGAGGAGGAGGAGCAGGAGGAGGAGGAGACGAAGGCTGGGAGTGGATGAGCAGCTGAGAAAGACCTCCCCCATCATTTAGCCTGATGGCACATAGGCCCACAATCACGTGACCGGCTGTTTACTGTCGCAGCAAGCGTAGTGCTTCTCCTTGAGCGCGTTATAGGATTTGCCTGCCTCCTATTGTATGAAAAAAAAGACTCTAGCTTTACTGTAGATATCAAATTCCCTTGTAAATAAACCACTTGGTTTGATTTCTACCCATGTATAACATTTTAAATATGATGATCCACTCAGAGCTTGTTTTCAAGTAGGTTCCTTTGTGTGTACAGTCGAAAGTGCAGCCACATGGGAGACCAGAGGGAAAAATCACATGTATTTTCCACATGGTGTGTGTGTGTGTGTGTGTGTGTGTGTGTGTGTGTGAGTGTGAGTGTGAGTGTGAGAAAGCTCACAGCAGGCAGTACTTGAAGCTGTAGTGGAGTAATGTTGCTGCTGCTGTTGCTGGTGGTGGTGGCGGTGGCAGCAGCAGCGTACTCTGTGTGTTAGGCTCAGTGCTATTCTTAGCCCTCTTCCCACCCTGTCCCATCCTGCAGTCTGTGGATCAGGTTACCGTACTGTGTGTGCTCTTCATCTTTCCCAGCTACACCACCACACTCTTCAGCAACCCCTCAGTACACACATCTCCACACCAACTCCTCCTCTGCCTCCACCCCCATCTTCTCAAACCCCCAAACCGCTGCACTCACGCAAGGACATGCAGTGAAGCAGCCGCTCTGCTGTCAGGGCCAACATGCTCCAGCACTACAGGGAAATGGTTGTTATTGTTGTTTGTCAGGAACCAGTGGAGTTAAAGTGCAGGAACACCAGGTTATAAATAAATACAGAGACATCTGCTTCTCACAAGGACCAGCAGTGCAGCCAGCACATCTAACTTGGGATTTCATTGACTTTGTTCAGTCATTGCAGGTGGATATTTAGAAATTGAAAAGTTCAAACTCAAATTTTCATTATAAGGGGTTTGTCATGTCCAGGCTTAAAGAAGGATATTTTAGAAACTTTGTTAAATTTATAATTTACGTAATCTGAAAAGTAAGTTGACCTCCAGTCCTGATGGCCACCATGTTTTGGTCATCCAATAAAACTATTAACTAACTGATGGAGCTATATGGCAAACAGAAACTAGCGCATGATTTCCCTCACCTGGACAGAAAAATAGTGTATTTTAGAGCGGGAATGAGTAGTCTATTAAAAAGGTCTACAATTAATCATTGTTTTCATTAGGTATATAGATTTAATCTGTCGATCATTTTTTTCTTGATGGTATCTGGTAGGGAAGTAATATGTTTTATGATTTTTAATGTTTTATTTTATTTCAGAGATTTAGCCATACAGGCTAATTTTCATCTGCAGTCCCTGGCAGGTTGATTATATATGTGTATATGTATAAGAAAAGGCATTAAAATAAAATACTAAACATAATAATATATCCAATATTGAGATACTGCAATTAAAAATGTCTTGGTACTGAACTGCAACAATATCTACAATGATATTACATGGCTAATTATCTAATTGTTTTTGTTTTGCTATTTGTGCATATATAAATCAAGCATTCATTGGTAAAGACAATTCATTATGGTCATGTTTAGCTTCTTTTCTTTTATTCTGTTGAAGAAATAAAGTATAGGAATTTTAACCAAAAAAGGAAAAATTAATTTTATGCGAACAAAATGCTGTACATACCAGATTTATTAGGCTATTCAATCAAGTATGTTTTTTAAATTGTCATTTTTCTTTGTTTTTAATTCCGGGATAAATATATTGTGGACTTCTAATCTTTGTATCATCATACATTGAGTTTTTTCGTATTGTTATGTCCCCGATTTCTGGTCTACAAAACATCAGAAAATAATTACCTTTTTTGTATTGTTATGTCCCCGATTTCTGGTCTACAAAACATCAGAAAATAATTACATTTTCCTCAAGTCCAGAAAATGTCTAACCATCACTATAACTACCACTAGTTAGCTACTACAGAAAAGAAACCAGAAAATCCACACGATTGATAGGCCTATGCTTGAAGTAAAGGATTTGGGGCATTTTTGCTTGGAAAAATTGTTCCCTTCTCATTTCTGGGGAATATATATGTATATTTCTGTGGAATATATTTGTATATATGTATATATTTGTAGGCTGGGTATCGCTGTGTTATCCACAGTGCTTCAATTATGATGGTATACTGAGACACAGTCTAAATCTTTATCCAAAAAATGCAGCTCCTGTGATTTGGATATTGCACTTGGCCATATTGTGATTTCAGTAATATTTCAATTAATTTTTCAGCCAACCATTCTGTGTTTACAGCATCTCCTCAAGCATTTTTCAATAATTTGTGACATTTTACAGACAAAATGTTTATTCTATTAGTTGAGAAAATGCTTGTCAGATGAATCAGTAATGATTCATTTATTAGCTGCAGCACTATTATATTGTGTTTTGTCTTTTGAGTGTCTTCTCCTTGGCGGCTGAATTATTTACCACATCACTGATGTTAAGGCTGAGAGAACTGGCCATCCTGAATGTCTCTTGTGTCACATCTCTCACTGTAGCATCCTCAAATGTTTTTACAGTTGTGCATTTGCAGTTTGATAGTCTGTTTCATTGGAATTGAGTGGGTTAGGTAATTGTCATCACTGTTTTCACTGCACTCTGGATCCAATGTCAAACTAATCTCAGCTGTAGTCTCTGTGAACTGTAGTAGTCATCAAGGCAGGGTTTGATCTAGACTTGAAACAGCCAAGGTTAATGGCAGAGCTTGCAGGGGCTTATGCAGCCCTGAGCTGCTCGTGAAACGCAGTGAATGTGAATGCCAAACTGGCGAGAGCCCAAATACCTCTGTAATTATAGTCACACCCTCCTCGCCTCGTCTCTGGGCCAGATTGGAGTCCTGTCAGCGTTTGTTTTCTGGTCTGGTCCTGGGCTGTCCATACCGCTTTAATACCCCCGATACACTAGCCTCTTTACACCAACGTGTTCACTGTGGGCTGCTCAATTCCCCCTTTCAGCTGCCTGAATGACGGTGCTGCTGCATACTTGCGATCTGCTGACTAATGATGGACCTCTCACTGGCCTCGCCTGAGCAGCAGGGCTATGTGTTGGAAAAACGATACCTGTCAACACGGTGCTATTACTCAGGATCAGCAAAGGTTGTAAAGGTATCAGACGAAACAAAATGTTGGAATTCCTTGAAATCTAGTCCTCTTATTTATGGTAATTTAGTGCTGGAAACAAATCAGACTGGATTCTGTCTGGAAAAGCAAATGACGTGTAACTTTTTAAACGTGCCCTCTAGAGATGAAACATGAGAATTTCATATCATGATTATCATGACCAAAATTATCATGGTTATCATTACTATTGCTGTATTGTTAAAAAGTGCTGAGAATGTTCAAAATGTACTGATAAGCTCACCGAAATTATTTAACCAGCTTTTCAGTAATTTGAAATGAATGGTGAAATAGAGAGCCTGTGGTGACATCTTTATAAGGCTTGTTTTAAGAGCCCCAAACCAAAAGCAATTTAATTATGATTGATTTGAAGTAGAGAAAAGCAGCAAATCCTCACAATTGAGTGACTGGAAACAGCAGAAGTTTGGATATTACCATTAAAACAGGTGAATACAGGGTTAAAATGGTCTTTTGTGTGTGTGTGTGTGTGTGTGTGTGTGTGTGTGTGTGTGTGTGTGTGTCCACTGGCCAAATGGCTAGCAATGTCCAAATTTTCCCATCAACTCAAAGATTACAATTGTTTTTTGGATTTTGACTAAGACAAATCTAGCAGCCACTGGCATATTTATATATATTTATATATTTATCAAAATAGTTACATATATTCTGCACATTGACAAATCAGTTCATGGACTCACCATTTCACAATTATACGTTTTGTCAGGAAAAAAACTATATATTCCATAGATCACACATTGTGAAAATCATTTGACAGTGTACATGTAAAAATGTCAACCACAAAGCAACAACAGCAGTTTCCCTCAATCTTCTTTGTGTGGCTGAATGGTTACTGTATTAATGCCTCTGTCTTGGAGTACTTTTGCTGCTTAAAGTTGTAAGACTTGTGGCTCTCACATAAATCCTCAATGCGCCATATAATTGCCCCATGTGAAGGTGATGTGTATAAAATGTCAGAACATGCTTGTTATCTTGATGACATCTTGTAATTGAAGGCCTGCAGCCTGTTATGTTCATTTAGCCACAGTGTTTGCACGTTTTTCTTTTGTTTTTGTTTTTTTCAGACGTATGCATGGATTGATTGTGCTGTCATGGTAGTAAAGTGTGTCACTAATGCCTGTGTTATGTCTAGGACTGGCAGTCAGAAGCTCCACTTTTTATTCCAGTGGCTGCTTGCAACATTGATTCTGTCCTTGAAACATTTCTGCCTTAGTTTTAATTGAAAATCAACCACTTACATTTGTATCTTTGCCATCTCCAAGGCTTTGTTTACATCTCAGGTTGCTTAGCACAGCAAACCTCTTGCTAACCTTACATGTACTGCTTATAGGATAGTGTGGTGTGTTGCATCCTGTCATTTGGCCACAAAGACCCAAATGACAGGATGCCAACACAGATGTAAATAGTACATGTAGATGGAAACTGGATATTTCTGACAACCCAGTAAGGTAAAGTGGATTGTGAGATTGATATGTTTTTAAAAGGTAAAGCAAAAATGCTTAATATTTGAAAGTTACAGCTCCTTAAATGTGGGAATTTACTGAAGACGACACCTTGGATTTATTCACTAGTCTATTTTCTGACATTTTATCAATAAAACAAATGAATTGTTAGTTGCAGTCTTACTACTGGTACTCCTACCCTCATCAGTATTTGTTTAGCAGGAAAAGCTTGTCATTTGGAGATTGTGGCTGCTCTTGTTCTGCCAGCTTGATTGTAGATGACATGGCTGAGCTGTGCAAACATTCATTTTCAAATCATGACACAAAAATAATGTAATAGTCCCCTTTTAGCAAAAAGAAAATAAGTTTTAAAAAATGACCATATGATTGAAACCCTGACGGTTTTAAGTAGTGGTGTAACAATATATGGTTGTAAAAAAATTATCAATACCATTATGTATTACATGGCTAGTTATTTTATAATTTTTATAAAAGAGCTGATGCTGCCTGCTGCATTGTTATTGTTTTTAGTTGTATATCCATAATTCAAGCACTCATTGCCAAAGAAAATTCATGCACATTTTTTTGGTGCATGCTTATGTCATAGCTGCCTACTTTTATTTTAAATCATTAAAGAAGGAAAGCAGAATCACTTTAGATCAAAAGGGACAAACAATTTTGTATGAATCAAAAATGCTGGACAAATTAAATTTGTTATATTGTTTAAAGGACATCTTGTTTTGTAATAGAACAATGAGCATTGATTTTGGTATAATTGCATCCATAGTTTCAAGAGTTGACAATACTAATCTCCCAGAATCCAACTTGACATTATCAAATTGCTTGTTATGTATATCCCATTATTCAAAGCCCAAAGATATCAAATTTACTGTAATAAAGCCAAAAAACGGCAATATTCACATTTGTGCAGTTGGAACTAGTGACAAAAATGATAAATAAGGGATCAATCACTTACTTTTATTATTTGATCATAAATGCGCTCAACCCTGATAGAGCAAATTAGCTTCTAATCACAAGAAATCCCCACAATTGTTGTGAAAATTTGTACTGTATTCTATCAAGGTGGGTCACTCCCAGCTGAAGTGTAGCAGCAGCGCTGTGTGAATTTCTTGGTAATGTCTACTATATAGATTACAGTTGAGTTGTAATCAGATGCATATTGAGTAATGGGGTTGTCCCATTCATTTTGGAGGTGGCTTCACGCAATCAGTGGCTCTCAGGTTTCCTAATATAGAAGTTACTGTTGCGGTACTTTCATAGGGCCAAAAGATGCTATTTCTATAGAAACAAATGTGCAGTGGTTTGTGAGAAAATCATGTGTTAAAAAAAGAGGGGGGGAGTTCATCGAAAGTACACAAGAAAGAGGGTCTTGTGACTGGAAACGACCGTCTTCATGTGACACGATAACTGACACATGCCATGTCTGCTTCACTGCGCATGTTCAGTTGGGTGTTACACTTTCTCCATTCCCTGTAGGCGCCCACAGTGCCCCCATTGACTCTGCTGCGTGTGCTACTACACTGACAACACAAACCACATCAGAGAGAAGCTTGGTTATACTGATGAATAGGCCACAGTGACAGCATGCAAGGGGGACGTTTCCTCACAGATCTTTAAGAGTCCCTAAAGCTGTGATTCATGCTAACTTGTGTAGTTGTTTCCTGCCTGTTTTTTAAGCTCAGTCCCCAGAAGTGGAATGGAAATTTCAATAAAAATCCCAGATTACTGAAACACAGCTGAGTTACACTTTGTAGCAGTCCTGTTTCATACACTCCTCTCTGGGGTTAAGTGACCTTTCTTTACTTGGCTCTAGTTTCCTCTGTGTCATTTAATTGTACCTGTATTTAAACATGTCTCCTGTTCTTGCCCGTGTCTGGTGCAGCAATGCTAGACCAGTCATCCACTCTGACTGTGATGTGGCAGTGTTGAAATCCTTCTCATTGCAGTTGTTTTCTGTCTCCAGGTGCATGATGAACCTACTGTACTGTAGCTGTCACAGCTAGTCGGGTGCCGCACCATGGCCAAACCTGGGAGCGACAGAGATGGAGCCATGGTGGATAAGCAGGCGGGGAAGAAGGTATGTGAGCACTGACAGACACAGAATAGCACTGGAAATGCCAGTTGAACAAGAAGTGTACCAAATTTATTTTTCTTTTCATGCACTTTTCCCTCCTCCAATGTAAAATAGGTATAATGAATGTTTACTCTATGAAGCTCCATGAAATTTTGGCTTATTTTCTTTTCATTCTGATATAAACCGACACTAAGAACAAAATCAGACGAGGCTTAAAATTCATTCCTGATCTTGAAACCAGCACTTGATAAAAGAATTTTACCTCTTGGTCATTTAAGTAGATGGTGGTCGTGTAACTTAATCTTCATCAGCAGATGGAATGAGTCCTATTATCATGGAATTGTAGATGTTCAAATTACAATTTTTTCAGAGGACTTTAAGGATGACCTGTCCATGTCGGCATAAAAATTGAAGTTCAGAGTTCATTCTTGACCTTGGAAACAGTAATTAACAAAACTCACATAAAGGTCCATTTAGTAGATGTTCTGGATCAGAAGCTGTCTTACCTGTAACTTGGGGTGTCACAACTAGCTTGTTCATACCAGTTTTTTGGGCTATCAAATCAAGGGTACCTGTTGCACCGTCTTAAGAGCAGTTGTTGTGCTAGTTAGTGGTGGTATTAGGGCTGTAACTAACCATTATTTTCAGTATTTTCTCAATTAATTGATTTGTTGTTTGGTTCAGAAAATGTCAGGAAACATTGGTTCTCAAAGACAACCAAAGATATTCAGTATGCTGTCAAAGAGGACTAAAGAAGCCTGAAAATATTCACATTTGAGAAACGGAAATGAGAGACTTCTGACATTTTTTCTTAAAAAACTGACTAGAAACTATTGATCAATTATAGAAATAGTTGCCAATTTATTTAATAGTTGAAAATTTATCAATTACTTGCTAATAGTTGCAGCTCTGGTTGGTATGCACCCAATCTCTGACAGTGAACTCTTGAGGCAGTATATTTTCTAATAAGATGTGTCAGGACATTGTTTTCTAGTTGCAGTCTAGATACTCACTGGAACTGCATATTTTGCTCATTTAACCTACACACCAGTGTATTAAACACATAAACACAATGAAAGCTAATGCCATGCATGAGCTAACTGTTCTCTTATTGGTCAGAAATATCACAAGGAAGATTGGCCTCAAAACGCTTGCTCCTCTGTTTTTTTTTTTTTCTCCTCTACTTTATTGTGGAGGAACAGCAGTGTACGTATATTGCTAATTGTTTACAACTTTTGGACAACTCTTGAATTTGAACAGATGTGATTCACCAGTAATCTAATAATATAAATCTGCATGGGAGTGGAGCAGAAGTTCACTAACGACACTATGCAACCAGTATTCTGAGGACAAGTCGGTGAATATTTATTCAAGCTTCACTTTGCTTGTCTATCAAAAAACAACTGATGCACATATTTTAAGTACAAGGTACTTAATAGAATATGTACTATGTGAGTGAGAGACTGCAATGAAATCCTATCCCCCTATTGTTACACTGACACTACTTATTTATCATTTTCTCCATAAATAAAAGAGGCAATTTCTGTCTGCTTTTATATTAAAGGCAGAAGTGCTTCTCATCCTCACGCTCCTCTACTTTTAACGCTGCCAGACACTTCAGCTTTGCACAGCTGGCACATTGCTTCTCTGAGATCAAAGAAGCACCACACTGCAGACATTTTTCCTCCTGCCAGAGATGTATTTTACTGCACCAAAGTGCAGCTCACTAAAGTACTGGTACTGGAAAAGCTTTGTCTGCAGATCAGAGTGCAAGAACCCGGTAACTGGAATGGTCATACATTTTGATAATGCCGATATTACTGGTGCAGTGTTGAGGCCTGGTGTAATGGGTGGTGTCATCACTGGAGTATGTTGCTCATCACCACCCCTATTATAATAATATAATAAGTGTAGTGTTTTCTGAAGAACCCAGATACCCTGTCCATGCACATACAAAAGATTTTTAATTGAAGCAATGTAAAGCAAAGTTAAATCCATAAAAATAAATAGCAGCTGCAAGTGGGAGGGATCAAATTCAACATTTTCTGTCTTGTGATGTGGGTGTTGTTGTGTTTTTAGCTTAATTATGGGTCCAGACTTTGGTCACCAAAGAAAATGTAACTATACCACAGTGTGGTGGTACTGCGGTGGTGTTCAGCATGGAATATGCTTCTGTATATAAGGAAGATTGCATTCAATGTATATAGTTTATGGTGAGTCCTCCATTTCATTAAATTAGACCTATAGGGTCATGACTCAATTACTTAACTTTGTTAGACCTGCTAAGCCCTTTTTATACTTAAGCTGTAACAGTTTTTGTTTGACTTCTTTATCAATTCTCCACATGTGGCCTCTTTTTGTATAGTATCTTGTGTGTGTGTGTGTGTGTGTGTGTGTGTGTGTGTGTGTGTGTGTGTGTGTGTGTCAGTGTGAGAGAGAGAGAGAGAGAGAGAGAAAAATGTTTGCTTCAGCATGAAATATTAAAATGTGAGAGTAACAAAGCCTAGAGCAGCTTGTCTCTCTAAAACCCTTTTCACACGTCTGTCCATGAAATGTTGAACATTTCCTGTGTGGGGTAATGTGTAAATCGGAGTAGGGATTGATATTAAGGGAAATCCTGGGTTTCTGCAGGTCCTTTTTAAAAAGTCAAATAAATAATAATAATTTGAATTTTAGGCCTTAAATTGTCTTAGACAATTTTGCCAGGTCTTAAAGGTGGACAAGGGCATGACAAGGACAAGACTTCTTAAATTATGCAGTTTGGATTGGCAGATGCTATGAAGAGATTTAGAAATATTACTTCATCTACTTTAGCCAGTATGGACATGAAATAGGTCTTAAATTAGACCTTAATAGGTCTAAAAATGTAACTTGTTGAAACCTCCAGAAAAGCTGAAAATCTGTAGCATTCTCCTACATTAAGACCTTGTAACATTCCTGGGAAAATCCAGGTACAGCTCTGTTGTGAATTAAGACACTAACATTGCAGGGACAAGCACGGGTTACATCCAGACAAAAGACGCTTTAACATGGAGTGAACAAACCAATCACAAAATTTGGAGTCAAGTCAACTCCAAACATCCAATGTTCTTTTAATCGTGATCACAAAAAACATTACTTGTCTCACAAATTTGTTGAATGTTAACTACATTACAAGAGCACCAGGGAAAAACAGCTCCCTGCCTGCCATAATCATGAATAATAAAGACTAGGATTGGGTGATATGTTAAAATTTTCCAGTCGACCATCCATCGGCGATTGGCAATATCTTTGCACCCCCTCCCACCTCCTCCCGTCCTTTTGAGTCTCAGCTGGGAGATGTGTACAAGCAGGGAATTCACTATGTTACATACGCTGCATACATTCACTATGCCCAATAAACAAAATAAACTCACAAAGTGTTAAGAAATTTAATAAATTTAAGTTTTGCTCTTATAACTAAGATGAGCTTAATTGACTCATTAACTCCTCACAAAACAGACTTCACATCACACTCAACAGGATACTCACCAAATCTGTCTTTGTTAGCCTGTCCATTCTTCCAACAGTCACCAACTCTTGTTTGGTCGAACTAAATCCTTAATTCACAGCATGAAAAGAGTTCAAAGACTCTAACTCCACAGGCTGCCTCTCACTCCTCACCCAGCGCAGGACATTCATGGTGGGGCAGACAATTATATTAGCAAAATAAAATGACAAATACCCGCAATATATTTGTCCTGTCATCCAGCCCCATCTTCTTCTGATGAGTTTTATGGTGGTTGGTATTACCATGATATGCTGGACTGTTCCTTGCCCCATATATTATTCTGGCTAATGACATGTCTGCAGAGGTGCGAGACATGCATGAGTGAAAAGTGAAAATCATTAGTGGTGTCTGAAAGGTTATCCCAGTAAATTTATGGAAACTAAGGGTGAAAGAGGCTTAATAGTTTTTACTCATTCTGACTTAAGGGAAGCCATTAATCTAATAAGTATTAGTATTTAATGCTATTCTGTTCTAGGAGTTCAACTCACACCAGTGTGAAAATTGGCACTTTTCACAATACTATTAGAACAAACTTCTTTCTGCTGTTTTTTATTTCTTTGTGTTAAAATAAAAAAAGTCACTCCTGATCTTTTGCTCTTTACTTGGCAGAGACCCTGCCTTGGGAATAAGATTTTAGTGAGTCATGCCGGCAAACCTGCTGCCTGCAAGACCCAAACAATATGTTGCAGTGACACAACACAGTCTGTAATATAATAATGTGCACTTTGTTATGTTAGTGTCATGTTTTAGCAAGCTTTAGTCTCATCTGAAACACTATCTGCACACTGAGCTCAGCCCTTTTGTTGTTGAGCTAGTTAACAGACCTTTTTTTTTTTTTTTAAATAGGGCTGCTGTTTATTTACTGTCCTGACTGTTTTGTTTACGTACACTCAGACAATTCACAAATGTGACCACACCTTTGTTGTATTTTACATGTCTGATTTTAGTCTATTTTATGCCCTTCTCACCTCTGACAGAGCAAAGACAAGTTGTCCCCTTTCACCAAAACTCCGAAGCTGGACCGGAGTGAGTTGCTGGGGAAGGAAGGGAAAGCAAAGTCTTCCATGAAGCGCAAGCTCTCCTTCACTACCAGTCCGCTCCGGACAGAAGAGCGAGACTCTGACACCGGTAAGAGCTGCTGCCACTCCTCCCTGCCCCTTTTGGAGCCATGCTGCTGGCTGGCTGCCATGTCCTCACACTGCCCCCTGGTGGCCTGTTGTAGAACATCTTCTTCAGGGACTGATTTTAGGTCAAAGGGTTTCGATCAGTTTGGCACAGGATCCAAATTTGACCATGCTGAGGAAGTTGTGGCTCTTTGTGTTGAATAGCAATACATATATAAACCAAGTAGTACTATGAGACTTGAGAGGAAAAAAGCTAATGGTAACACGTGAATATGGAGAGAAATCATCCTAAATGTGGTTATGTTTGAATGCCAACTTTCATATGAATATTAAAAGTTGGTGCTTTTGACGCTTCTGTTTTATGTTGTTGTTGTTGTTTTTTTCTTTTTTGTGTGTGTTTCTGTTGAAGGTAAGGCAGGTGATATTCTGTATTTTCGTCATTGTCAACACATTCCATGAAAAGGCCAAAACCAGCAATTTATTAACACATGTAGTCTGTGTACTTGAAACCTGATAAAGCTTATTTCTGTCATGGAGCCCCATTGTTGTGCAAAAACTATGAAAAACACATTAGTAATTCACACTGTGAATATCAGCTCTATTCTTGATTGTACATACAACATCCTGCTGTTGTATATACCTAGGCTTTGCTTACTACATAGTCTGTGTGAACATGGTGTTCAGGCATAATCCGATCGCCCACTGTGAGCATATTATCAATACTTAGTTGGGTGACAGATGCTACAATTAAACTGAAATATCTGCTTCGGGCAGCAGGAGTACAGAGTAGCAGGAGTCAAATTCAAATGTTATGTTATCTTAAAAAGGGAAAAGGCTAATCACAGGCTGACATGAGGTTGACTGACCCCTAGATATAGTTGTACAGACTGAAAGCTGCCAGAAGGGGAATTACAGGGAACCCCAGCATCGGCAAATAGTTGTGAGGTCATGGGATCATGAAGATGTTTGCTCGTGTTAATTCATCTAAACCATTGCTATGTGTGTATATAGATGGTTTCTGTCACTTTAGATTGTTATTATTAAGCTGATGCTTGTTGAGGTGTTTGTTTTTATGATCAGTTTAGCTTTAATTACTTATTTGATGCTATAGAAAGAGGGTTGCACTTCATGATTGGCAGCTGATTCCTGCTTACAGTTGAGTCTGCCGGGTGTGTGGGTAGAACCTTGATACTGCAGCTCCAACCTCGATCCCCACGGTACAGGTTCTGGCTCTAAATGACATCACCAGCGCAAGATGGCGGTGCTCATATCCGGAAAATTTTGGCTTCATTTTCGTACAGTGGGAGGAAGTGAAGACGCAGCATCCATCTTTATTTACAGTCAGTGGTCTAAACCAAGCTAGCCTTGACAAGGACACTGGTTTTAATCTAACTATATTGATCCCCTTTATTTAAAGATGTATATCTTCATTAGGAACCGGTTAGTTTCAGGCTGAAAGCCACAGCTGTGGTAGAAACGTTAGAAAGTACTTTGAGGTGGACTAACACATTGTTTGCTTTGGTCCTTTTATGGAATTTGTTGGCATAAATATACCACACATAAATACAAAAAATATAGAATGTTTTCGTTCTCCTTTCAGACCTAGTATTGCCTGTGCAGTTATGAGATATGCAATGATAATGGTTCATTTGGAGTTCATGTAACTGTGGTTATGCTCAGTGCTCAGCTTGACATTGTGAACTTTAGACTTAATCTTACCTTTCCTACTTGTGTAAATGAACTATTCTTGCTTCTATCATTTAGCTACAAGTTGAACTGCATATTTACATCAGATTTGAGAGGTAAAAATAGGTTAGTGTATCGCACAGCCATAATTACAGAAAATGAAGTACAGTAATGCGTTTTACAGCCCTAGCTTGAGGTCCGGTAGGTTTGCCTTCATCTCCTCAAAATAATGATTTTCATTGTGTGGTCCTGCGTCATTCTAACAGACGACAACCATCAATTTTGAATTCACCCGAGTACAATTTATGTCGCACAGGTTATAAAACTAAACTAGCACGGAGGGCAGCCTTTCCTTTCCCATAGTGCCTCTCAGCTCCTGTGTGGAGCTGCAACTGTAGGAATAAGGGAAGTAAATGAATCCACTGACCGCTGCGGATTGGATCTTCTCTCTTGTCTCCTGTGTTGCCATGACTCATAATCTGTGCGTGGAGTGCCTGTCTGTATATGAGTACATGTGAGACGAGGAGGGTGAGAGAGAGAGTGAGCGTTAATGCAGTGCTTTCCCACCCTTCCACCTTCCCCCTCCTCCCCTCCCCCTCCTCTCTGCTTTGCACTGTAGATGACTCAGACCCAGGCCAGTCGAGTGAGACCTGGGGAGAGAGATTAGTGCCTCCCTGCAGGATATACGCAGGTAATCGCTGCAGCCCGATCCTCAGCCCCCGTGTCCTCTTCAAGTCACGTCACCCACTGTTGCGCCACTATGCTGCTGCAAACACACATACACACATGCACGTGTGTGTGTTTTCGCCCTGCATCTGCCCCTGTTAGAGCTAACGCATGTCTGTGTTTAGTAACAACCGACCGACAGAGACATTTTGGGGGGGGGGGGGGGGCTCGAGGAGTGTCGTCTGTACTTGGCTGGCTTAAAAGAATGCTGTCTTCTCTTTTTGTCCCCCTTTTCAAACCTCATGCTTGTCATCTGTTTCTCAGCGTGCAGATACAAGAGAAGGAGGAAAACGGTGTCACTGTGACGATGAAATTGCTTCTTGAAATGAAACTGAACTCCTTTTTGGCCTGTTCACTAAAATCTTTCCTGGTTTTATTGCAGATAAAGATGGACCAGACAAGAAGAAAGTGAAAAAGGAGGCAGGGGGCAAGAAGTCCCAGGCCAACCTTTTGTTTGGGTATCCTCTGTCAGAGCGCAAACAGATGGCTCTCCTAATGCAGATGACTGCCAACAGTCCAGGTTTGTGTGCCTGCCCTCTCACCTTAACCACATCCTCAAGATGGCTCGCAGTATATTTACTGTTGGATGAGTCATGCTTCGGAACATGCTCTCAAAGATTTCAAGGATGTTTGAGAATGTCTCGTATTTAATGTACCTGTTGAACTGGAAGGAAAGCTGCCCTGTATATTTTCCTGGTTATATTGTGTTGTTTGCATCAAACCTGTAACGAGAGACGTTGACTGAGAACATTTTTGTAAATAAATGGTTCTGTGTAGTTGAAAGGCAATGTCACTTACTACATACCTGTGGAAATGACAGACACAAGTAGGCACAGGTTTCCAATAAAACCAGTGTCACTGTAGTTGCTCAATCAAATTGCACAGCAATGCCAGTTGCCTCTGACAACATGTATTACATTTGTTGTTAATGTAATGTTAACATGAATTGATTCTGACTTTACTCATGCTAAATTAAGTGTTTCCTCCCTTCATCTGAAAGTGTGGCATTGTTTACATACTGGTTACTATATGTGATTGGTATTGATCTTCTCATGTAACTCAGCAAAAAAATAAATAAGGATATTAAACTATGCCTTTAATAAATACCAACTGAAACACACAGAGACACATAAGCATAGTCTTACATCTTCCCTGCATATTAATGCAGGTAGTTATCTCAGGCCTTTGACAGGCTTCTGCTTCAGGCATCAATTAAGCACTTTTCTATCTGCCTGCCTGTGTCCAGACTCTACTCCCAGTCATCCCTCACAAACGACCCCTGTGCAGAAGAAAGTCCCCAGCAGCGCCTCGTCTCGACAGAAGGACAAGGTCAACAAGAGGAATGAGCGAGGGGAGACTCCCCTTCACATGGCTGCCATCCGGGGAGACGCCAAGCAAGTTAAAGAGCTCATTAGCCTGGGAGCCGATGTCAACGTCAAAGACTTTGCAGGTACGATTTTCCCCAGGAGGAAATCTTTTAACAGCCTTCATCATGTCTGTATGGAAGCTATTAATAACATGAAGCTGATGAGCAGGTGCTTATTCAAAGGCAATGAGATAACAAAAACAGACATCAGTGTGCTTGTTACAGAATATGCACGTGTTGAGTTTTTTCTTGTGTGGTTTCATTTTATCTCTCTACCTGCCTGATCTACCAACAGAAATTTATGAAAAATTCTTTTTATGTCAAATTAGGGAAAATGTTTTGCAAAAGCTGAAATTAATTGCAACTTTCTGGCATTGCTGTTTTCTGTCCTCAGGTTGGACTCCTCTTCATGAAGCCTGTAATCTTGGTTACTACGATGTGGCCAAGGTTTTAATAGCAGCAGGTGCAGAGGTGAACACGCAGGGTCTGGATGACGACACGCCACTCCATGATGCCTCAAGCAGTGGGCATAAAGATGTAAGAGCTTCACTTCCTAAGTTTGTCTTGCCACAGTAATGCACTTTGGAAGTACACTTTTGCACATGTCTTACATGTCTGAAATTTATACAAAATGAGCACAAATATGTTTTCTTTAAAAATGTAATGCAGATGCACTGTATGTTGACATTTACAGTTGCAGTTTAATGATTATTTTAAAAAATGATGATGATAATTAAAAATGCAGAGCATTTCAAAATAAGGCATCACAAAAATACATTTTGACAGCAAAGCCACCTGAATGTCTACCTGTTCACCACCTGGTCAAAAAGGTGGGTGGGAGACAGATTTCTCTCCACAAAGAGTCATGATTGTCCTTAGGGATGGGAATTGATGACATTTTATTGATACCAGTGCCATTATTAATTCTGCTTATTGGTCTAATTCTTTATTGATTCCCCTCTTGACTATTGCTAATTTTTTGTGTGGTGGGGAAAAATAGTAATGCGTGTGATCCAGGTGTGCAAAAGCTCCATTGTTTGATGCCTGTTGAATTTGAAACCAGAGTTAAAGAAATGAAAGAAAAAATCTGCTCAGCTCAGCCTGCCTACATGACATAATGTTATTATAACAGGATACCCTGTTATACGCTCGGTTACTGACCAGCTGCTCAGTTAGGAAGCGGTGGCACTCTTGCGCAAGTGTCAAGTACATGGCATTCCTGGAATTTAAGACCATGTTGCGTAGAGAGATGTTTTAGCATATTGCTGTTTCCACCCTGACTTGAAATCATAATTATAAAGACATTACACTAGCAGTTGTCTAGTTGTCTTCTTTCTTCATGAACTGAAGCCATGCTTTGGACCATTCCTTTCTACCTTCATGACTCACTCTGTTTGCAAGTTTCCAGCTGCATAGATGTATGAGTTTGACATCATCATTTTGCAATGTGCAACTGTTAGAAAAGTGTACGTGCATTTACATGCACACTAGTATTGTGGTTACGATCAGGTTTTGGGAGTATTGGAGTTATGTTTTTGCATGTAAACATTTAATATGTAACATGTCATAAACCTGGATTAGACTAATCTGAGTTTAAAGAAACTTAAATATACTATCTGGACAACTCGATAATAACCAGGATATTGTGGTATCTAATAGGCCTGGGTGATGTAGCTTAAAAACCTATCACGATAGTGAAGTTTCATATTGGTCGATATTGATAATCATCAATCGTGTAAGTTGTCACTGATATTTTGTGTACACCAAAGGGTGGGAGTGGCTGAGGGGATAAAAAGATTTTCATGTTTCATGTAAACATCATATCCAGAATATAAAAAAAAAAGAGTACAAAGCTCAAAACCAGGATAACAGTGAGCATGTTAATGCACTCGCTATTATTATTATGTTTTTCTGCGACCTTAGTGTTTGTCTGGAGATTCACAATTCTCATTATATTTTATACAGATCGTGAAACTGCTACTACGCCACGGTGGTAACGCCTTCCAGGCCAACAAGCGTGGCGAGCGCCCAGTGGACGTGGCAGACTCTCAGGAGCTGGAACAGCTATTGAAAGGAGAGGTGCCACTGTCAGACCAAGACGACAGCTCTTCAGGTATGCAGAAAATGTTGTAGTGTTTGACTGACCTCCCTTTTATAGTCAAATATTAACATGCTAACTGTAATATTACAGGATATTCTTGTCTACTGCACCTCACAGTAGAATGTGTACGTTTTTCACGATAGCTGGACCAGATGGGCCTTTACTCCACCTATATTTATTGAACTACATCATGAAGTGACAGTTTTGGCAATTTTATACACAATACTAAAGATTTTATTATAACTTGAGAACTTTTTTCTTTTTCCACCAAGAAAAGAAGTAAATTGAAGTTGTCATAGAGAATATACAATGTAATCTTTAATAGCTTCATTGACTTGGATTGTATCATTTTAATATTGATTGTCTTTTCTCTGCAGAGTCTGAAGACCCTCCGTCTGTCAATCCATCCAGTGTGGATGACAACATGGACGACTCTGATACCGAAAAGGACTCTGATGGCAAACCGGCCACAAAAGCGTCATCATCTGTCCCAGGGCTGGATGAGTATGAGTTCAAGGACGAGGAAGAGGAGGAGGACCTCAGTAAAGCCCTTAACGACAGACACATTCTCCGGAGGGAACTACGACAACGAGAGAAGGAGGACAAAGATAGGAATCATGTGGCAGGAAAGCAGAGCAGCAAAGGGGATTCCTCCTCCAAGTCCAAAAAGCAGAAGACGTCTCGTGTCCACTGCAGCTCAGATACCTCCAGCGATGAAATGGAGAGCCTTCCAGAGAAAAGGAACTCCCCGACTTGCTCTCAGAGCTCAGAGAGCGTCAAGGTGGATACGAGGTCTAAAAAGGAGAACACTGAGCAAAAGGACAAGGGCAAAGTGAAGAGGAAGAGCAAAAGCCAGAATAAAAACAAGGAGAACCAAGAGGACGGGAAAGAGAACAGCAAAACTTTAGTTCTCTCTCTCGCCACCGTGTCTGAGAGTGCAGAAAAGGGTCGGGAGGAAGACTCCTTCAAGATGTCTTTCAGTCCTAAAGATGACTCATCCGTCCACCTCTTCCATTTGTCATCAATAAAATCTCCAAAACTGAACCACAGCCTGACAGACAAGCAAACACCACTCAAACAGGAAAATACTAAGATGTGCATTTCCATCAGTGACAGCTCTTGTCCGGTGGACGGTGTCAAATACAACCACTACACAGACGCAGACTACTGCACTGAAGGCTCGAGCACCAAAGGCTGCAAGCACAAGGAAAAGAGCAAACATCAGCAGAAAGACTCCAGCTTAGACGGCGATGACGGCCACTCAAGTCCGTACAAAGACGGCAGCATAGGAAACAGTATAGACAGTGCTGAAGGTGCCTTACGGAAGACCGACCTAGATGGCAAAGTAGTAAAGAAGCATAAACTTAAACACAAGGAGAAAGACAAACACAGGAGGGAGTATGAGGCAGAGCGGAGCCGGCACAGGCAGAAGGAGGCCAGGAAAGACAGCCACAGGAATTTGGAGTTTGACAGAGAGTTCTGGAAGGAAAATTTTTTCAAAAGCGATGAGACAGATGAATCTTTGCCAGTAAAAAAGGAAGGTGAAGACAACAGCTTGCTTCAGAAGACCTCTGATTCCTCTCCTGTCAAAGATGAGAGAAATGCAAAGGAGAAACACTCCGGTGGCAAGGAGAAGAGGCCGAGAGAGGAGCGAGAGAAAGACAAGGCCGTGAAAAAAGAGCGGAAGGAGGCTGCTGCTGCTGCTGCTGGTAAAGAGGAGAAGGTAAAGGATTCAAAGCCGAGTGAGCGTGACGAGAGAGTGGACTGCCACGGCTCAGGGCGGATTCCTGAGGAGACGCTGCAGAGCAACAGCATGAAAGAAGAGACAGAGGAGAAACCCATAAGTGGGATCACAGCTGATCAAGAACAGCTGGAGCCCTCTGAAAAAGGCTCACGCGAGAAAACTGACAAGAGGCTCCCAGGAAAGGAGAAGGATCCAGAAAAAATGGAGAAAAGGCATCCTGACAAGGAAAAAAAGGTTAAAGTGGAGCACTCTGACAAAGCCGAACCGCAGAACTCAGTGGATCGTTGGAAGGAAAAAGAAAGAACTGCGGCAATTTCTTCCCACTCGCCTGGAGATAAAAACTACAAAGAGAATGAAAAACTGAAATCTTTATCCACCTCAAAAAAGCATGAGGACAGCAGAAAAAATAAAGATAAGTTTGACAAGCGCTCTGATAGGGAGAGGCAGGACAGAGAATATGGTGTTGGGGATCACAGAGAAAAGGAGCGCACAAACTCTGATAAGAAA
Organism: Lutjanus erythropterus; assembly: GCF_056507025.1. Lineage (NCBI taxonomy): Eukaryota > Metazoa > Chordata > Actinopteri > Lutjaniformes > Lutjanidae > Lutjanus > Lutjanus erythropterus. Next base: position 17,960,390 of record NC_139328.1, read on the forward strand.
GCAAAACCTCTGGAGAAGACCACAGATCATAGTAAATCTGATCGCTCAAAAGAAAAAGACTGTGACAGGAAAAAGAGAGACAAAATAAAAGATTCCTCAAGCTCCAATCTGAAGCTGCTTTTAGAAGAGAAGAAGAGCTATCTGTCCGAGACCAGCAAATCCTTATCTGCAAAATCAAAGGAGGAAGTCGTGAGAACACCAGAGAAGGATCGTGACCGGAGAGACCGGGACAGAGACTCAGATAAACACAAGGACAAGGATAAGGACCGGCACAAAGACCGCTCCCAACAGGCCAAAAATAGCAAGGCCAAACCCAATGAGACGGACACGGACAAGGCTAAATCAAAAGCCTTGCCAGCAACGCGAGATGCCAAGCCCAAAGAGAAGAGGCTGGTAAATGACGACTTGATGCAGACCAGCTTTGAGCGCATGCTCAGCCTCAAGGACCAGGAGATTGAGCAGTGGCATCGCAAACACCTGGAGAAAATCAAACAGAAAGAGCGAGAGAGGCTCAAACAGCGCCCTCTGGCTGATCCAGGGAAGTCCAAACCTAAAGACAGAACGAAGGCTGAGCCATGTTTGAGCAAAGAGCTCATGCGCTCGAAAAGTTCTGAAGCATCTGATGTCCACAGCAGAGATAAACCCCTGAAGGACGGTGCCAGCCCCAGAACAATGTCACTCGATGGGAAGACTCTGCCTTCCATCAGCGCAAAGGTCATGTCCGCTGTGGAGAACTGTCTGACCAGATCACCTAGACCAGAAAGTGAGCGCTGTGGCCTCATGTCTAGGTCTGTGTCTTTAGTTTCTGTCGCCAGCTCGGAAGATTCGTGTCAGGCGACAACATTAACACCCAGACACGTCGAGTATGACTCTGACATGAACCTGGAAGCCTCGGACTCACAATCCGCCTTCCTCCAGTCTTCCCTTGTCATCCAAGCCACCAGATCGCCGTCTGTTCACGATAAAGATGGTCTTCCAGATGTGCCACAAAGCAATCGGACACTGCTGTCAGGGAGACATGAATCACCGTACCTCAGGGCTATTCTGGACGAGGACGCCAACTCATCAGTTGAAGGTAAAGCTGTTGAAAACCTGCCAAAATCCAGCCAGCCTACTGAGGAGGTGAGAAGAGAGGCCTCAGCAGAGACGGAGGAGAGCCTCACAAGTCAACAGTGTACGAGTTCAGTGTCTGATTCAGTGTCTGAGAGAGAAGCGGGCACTCCTGGTGGCGTAACAGACCCTGAGAGCAAAAACCTTCCAGAGTGTAGTGGCTCTCAAGCAGTGTCAACAGAGCAGAAAACACTTTCCTCCTCTGATCCTCCTGTTATGAAAGACGTCCAGTGTCTGTCAGACAATTCACAAGCAGAATGTACCAACAAGGATTCTGATCAACCATTGATACCATCAGCTTGCGTAAATGCAGAGATGTCAGCGTTCACAAACACAAAAACCTCCCAGGAAAGGGAACCAGTCCCTGCTTCTGGTTTGGAGAACGTACAGCAGACAGAACCTGGTACCACGCACGTTTCTGACCATAAAGACAATCTTCTGGAAAGTGCTGATAGAGCAGAACAGGAGAGCATGGAAACTGTGTCAGAAAGCTTGAGAACAGAAGGTGTAGGAAGTCCTGTACCATCCACCAGCTCGCACATTCCCGCCTCCTCTTCAGGGGAGTCCCTGCCAGGTTTTAGCAAAACAAACTCTGAGTCTGAATGTTCTCAAGAGGATATGGATGTAAATAACCAAGATGGCAAGAAATCAAGACCTTCCAATGATGCTGTAGGTTCATGTTTCGATGCTGCACAGGTGGAGAAAAAGGACAGCACGGCCTTAACAGCATCCTCCAGTGCAAGCCCTGAACACAAGACAGAAGAGACAACTGACATCCCACAGAGCTCGGAGAACAACAGCGGTGCTGCTTTTGTTCCAGCAGAGTGTTTGTTAGCTGAGGGCAACCTGGGCACAGACAGCTCTTCTGAATCTAAAGCGGAGTGCAGCTCAGAGCCGATGGAGGTGACGCCTGCTGAGGAAAAACCTGAGTCATCTTCATCTGGAGAAGAGCAGAGTCAAAGCACCATCCAGACGGCAGCTCAGACAGACTCCAGCAGCAGCAGCAGCAGCAGTAGTAGCAGCGCCTCAGGGAGCTCCTCTCCACAGTCTGGAGACCGGGATTCAGACACTTCAGGGGCGAAGGTCAAGGTTCGCTCTGCAGATGAGGATGTGGACATCCATGTACCGCATCCGCGCAAGAGAAAGATGCCCAAAGTGTCAACCTCCCAGTCGAGCTCCACAGTTCAGCAGGAGAAGGAGAGAGGACAGCAGTCTCTGGCTGCCATTGTGGACTCTGTAAAGCTGGAAGAGATCGAACCCTACCAGACAGAGAGGGCCAACCCGTACTATGAGTTCCTGCACATCCGCAAGAAGATCGAAGAGAAGCGCAAAGTGTTGTGCAGCGTCACCCCCCAACCACCACAGTATTATGATGAATATGTGACCTTCAACGGATCCTACCTCTTAGATGGGAATCCACTCAGCAAGCTCTGCATACCAACAGTGAGTTCTTCTTTTTTTCTTACCTAATTTTGCACACGTTTGACACATTTTTGTGATGCTTTGGCCATGTACTCCATTGACAAAAGCAGTATAAAAGAATTTGTTTGCATGGGATTTCAAGCTCTTCTTTCCAGGCTGTTCGTCAGTTGAAGCTGTCTGAGGAAGAGCCTGCAGCTTGAAACATCATGCCAATAAAATGCAAGCCTGTACTCCAGCATGTTGGGTTAACTTAAATTTCAGGGTTACGTTTTTGTCAAAGGTTATTGGTTACTTCTACAGTTACTGTGAAGATGATCTGTTGTTTTGTTTTTTTTTGTCTCTCTTGCATGACATACACTTAAGTGATGATTAGATCTTAAAGGGCTAACACCAGTTTATATGAATGATTTACTTTTGCTCACATACAAAACTGCATAAAATCCAGATAATGAAAGAAATGAGACAAAATGTGTCACAAGAGGAAAGGAAGCTACATGCTTACATAATGGACATCCAATCCCCAAAAGAAAAACAAACAAACAATAGAAAATAATTATACTAATAATAGCTAAGCTAAAATAATTTCAGGAAAATACAACAAAAAAAAACAACAAGGTACCCAAACGATAAGCAGTAAAACTAACTATTGATTCAACAGTGATCCAATAAAAACACAGAAATGCATAAATAATAAGTGCAACATTTACAGTATATTTATTTATACACATCAAGAAATAATTCACCATCATGAATTAAAAGCAATGACGATTTTCTTTTAAACATCTTTTAAGTCGAGAAGGTCTTGATAAACCTGCTTTTGCATTCCAAACCTGTACACCACAATATCCGAGGTAGTACTGACTATGTTTTGTTTCATAAAAAGGAAGGTGAAGATTATCAACCTGTCTAGTATTTTATGAATTAACTTGAATATTCTATTAGAAGAAATTTCAACCATATTAAACGAGCTGTGAATATTTTAATTCCTCACTTTGATGAGAAAGCAGTGGCAGAGCGTTGTTCTGGTGTGCTTTGGCAGCACTACACCTAAACTGACCTAATAAATATCTTATTCTGACTGATACCTGCATGCCGACTCATCAGACATCATATTACAGCTTTGATTAACTGTCTCCCTCTCCATTGTTTGAACAGATAACTCCACCTCCATCATTACCCGAGCAGCTGAAAGAGATGTTCAAACAACAAGAGGTTGTCCGTATGAAACTACGGCTACAGCACAGCATTGAAAGGGTACGTTGTTCTACTCTGGGAGCTTTTTGTTTGGGTTGGGTTGAGTGCCTCTAGACATTTTTAGTGCCACTTGTAGCAGCTGAAAATAGAACAAATTGTAAAAAATGCCTTTTTTGGAAAGCCTCTCAATGTTTTGAAGCTGTGTGGCATGTTCTTATACCCTCTTGAAGACACGGCAACAAGATTCTTGCTACAGATATTTTAACAATACATACAGTATAAGATTGGTTTCACAGTAGTAATTTGACTGATTTTCTTCTCCCCCCCCTTCAGGAAAAGCTGATTGTTTCAAATGAACAGGAAGTCTTACGAGTCCATTACCGGGCAGCAAGAACACTGGCCAATCAGACTCTGCCTTTCAGTGCTTGTACAGTTTTATTGGATGCTGAAGTCTACAACATGCCTCAAGACGTCCAGGTGAGCAGCATGGAGGCTATTAGTTACACTTGTGAGGTTCTACAGCAGCCTTGTGTTGTTTTGTTACTTATTAAAACATGTATAATTACTGTATTTCTGACGAGATGTTGTGTTCGGTTCACAGAGTGATGATGGCAAAACGTCAGTGAGGGACCGATTCAACGCCAGGCAGTTCATGTCCTGGTTACAAGATGTCGACGACAAGTTTGATAAACTGAAGGTAAGATTGCTGTGACTGCTTTCGCCCCCCACCTCCATTTAACTTAAGGTACATTTGTAGTGAAGAATAGTCTTAAAGCCCAGGGCAGAATAAGAGTCTACGTCCCGCAAAGTGTTTTTCCAGCTGAAAACTCAAGGAGTTCTTTTGAAAACAGCTGGGAACACTTGAGAGAGCAATTTTTCAGCCGAGATGCTTCAGTTTTTATGATGTGTATTTATCAACAAATACTGACTATAAAAATGTCGGCAAAAAGTATTTAGAGTATTTGCACTGGCCCTTAGGTCATCTGGTACAGACATGGATACTCAAAGACCAGCAGTATTAATTTCTCTTCTTTAGTCATCGTTCAGAACATGTACATGAAGGACGTGACTGTGATTGGACAGCTGGGTAAAAGTGACATTGACAAAGTTACACAAAACTGAACATTTTTCATCTCTTGATGACCATAAACAACACCAAATGTGCAGCGCTCAGCACAGAGTAACCGCTCAGCATCTCATCATGTTGCTGCCGTTTGTAGTAAATTGTAAATGTGCAGAAATCCCATTGCAGACAATTCAAAAAAAATACATAAACCTCAGGGGGAAAAAAGCCCTAAGGAATGATTTTTGACATTAACAGTAAATACCATAAATGTTTCTTGGTCAAGTGCTGTTATTTTTGCCCACAGCAAAGTATTTTTTCCATGAAAAACTGCTAACTTTACATGACTGGAAAAATTATGCAGCAATTTAAATTTCCCTTAAAACAACCTTGTTTATTTTGCTATGGCTGCATCCCAGTGCCCATTATTGGTGCGCATTATACTGGTTAAACAAAAAAAAAAGTCTTACCTGTTCACAGGCACTGTGTTTACCTGCTATTTCTGTCCATCTGTGGCATCTCATCGCCAGATTAAAAAGAATGAAGCGGCAAGAGCTGCCTTTCATCCACTGAGCAAGAACTGGTTGGTTTTAATAGACAGAAAGTAAATAACTCCAGCAGTAATTGGCTTGGTGTAACTGATAAACAACTTGATTTTACAAGTAATTATTTTACTTCATACAAACAGAAATCATAGATGGCAGGAGAGCCAGGCTTTAGTTGCTTGTAAATGAACTGGGCTGCAGGGAGACGCCCGACAATTATGGATGAAAAGTCTGAAGTCAGGACTGGTGGCAGAGGAAGCTTCGGATGACACTAATGTATGTTTATATGGCGCAGCAGCTCATTAAACAAAAGGTAGAGACAGACATCTTAACTGGTTTTGTCACAGTCAAGGTACAGTTTGAACTGTCCTATTTTGACAACTTTATTAATTAAAAAACAAGGTTACATAACAATCGTGAAGTGAATGTTTTTCTTTGTGAGTGTAAACTGAGCTTCTGGCAGAGTTTGAGCGCTAAAAATGTGTTTGGTGAACACTTGTGTCCAGATTGTTAAGTTATCCTGATAGGTTTCTTTTTATTTTATCACATTACGGTTGTTTCCTGAAGTTGGTAGTTTGTTCAGGGGGATCTATCAGAAATGTGAAGATTTAAATGATCACTGGGCACGAAGCAAATAACAGTTGAGATTTTGTTGTTGATCTCGATTTGAGTTTCCCAACTTCAGTTGTGACCAGTTTCATCATTGATTTCCCCTTTTAAAATCAACCCCTCAGATTTCTTGACCTTTTTTAATTGTATCTATTTTACAGTATATTATGAGATAAAGGGAAAAAGAAAACACAAGCAAAGCATGGGGACCGAGTGCGGTATACATGTCTCCCTTTCTTGGAAAGTTCTCCCTCTCATTCCTCAGGGAAAATCTCAATCACATCTCTCTTACTTTGTCCATCTGTTTGTTTGTTTGTTTTTTTTTACAACTGGGAGGTTCCTCCTTGTTTTTTGTATGCAAAAGAGAGATTCGTGATTCTCAAAAACTGTCTTTAGTAAATAGTCAGGTGCACAAATAAACACTGAAACAGGTTTTGCTTGCAGTAATCATTCCTCTTTTTCGTACTGGCCATGAAGAAATCACTTCCTAATGCACTTTAACTGTAAGTGATTGGGGACAAAATGCACTGTCCTTGTTTTATACAAAAATATATTCTAAAATAGGGATGCACGATAAATCTTTGGGCAGATTAAGTTCCTATTATTTGTGATTCTATTATCAGAATGAAAGTAAAGCTGATGAATAATGGCTGTAATATCTGTTTTGATATATTATGTTAAAGCATTAAATAGGACAATATGTATACCTCCCGATTCAGTACCATCACAATACCTGAGTGCAAATTCAATTATGTATTGCAATTCTCTAGTATTGCATTTGTTATTACAATTTACTGCAATTTCTCTTTTTAACATGTGAGAAAGTTGAATCATACACTTTCAGAGGCTGTACATTGTCATATTTCGAAAAAACAGTGAGTTTCATCTCAGCAGCATCTTTCCAAAAGATAAAATTAGTAAATAAAATAGTTAAAAATACATTTAATGCTCCTGCTCATTAAGCTTATGCTACAAAATAGAAAATATAAATATGTATGTGCTGCCCTCTCCTGGCATGCAGTGTCTCTACCTAGTATTTTTAAACCCTTTGAGAATTTTGAGTTTGAGTTTTGACCCTTTGAGGTTGCTGTAGCTCTTCGGTGTTGAAACCAGAGTAGCAGATGGAGTTATTGAGCTGTTAGTTTCCACAGAGGAGAGGAAATAAATGCCTCCCAAGTATGAGCCCACCTGAAGCAAAATGGATTGTTTAAGATATGAGGGCAATCACAATGCTAATTTCCGTTAGCACATCAAATTGAATTCTAATTATGTGTCAGCATCAAGCTAATGGAATAAGTGCTAGTTATTTAGCATGCAAAAATCCAGGAATTTTAAAAAACAGATGTACATGTACAATTTTTTTTGGCGGGAGGGAAGAAAAAAGGAATCACAAAACTTTCACCCACCACTAGCAGTTTATTTGACTTTTAGGGTATTTGTGAAGATTTGATTAACTTTACAAAAAAAATAAATAAATTAACATTTGAAGAACTCTTTTTTGTTTTTGTTGTCATAGTGGTGTCAGTTAGATTAATATTAAATCACCCGTCTTTGTTCTCTCCATCTGAGCCCTTCTTACCCTCAGTAGTATGTAAACTAAAGATTATATAGACTTCTTTTTAAAATGTAAACTTAATGCAGGTAATCATCAGTTATTGGAATCTGCAAAAAAATACATATTGTGCATTCCTATTGTATCTGAGGTTAATATGGGGCTTTTGCTGTGGACAAATAAAGTAGATATCTTCCAGAGTTCCAGCAGTTTTAGTGTGAAATTTCCACTTCTTGTTACTATCCCACCATTTTAGCTCAACAAGGAAGCGGCGTCCATGAGAACACAAAGAGACAATTTTATATGACAGTCTTTGTGTCAAACAGAGTCGTTCATCAGTCCCAAAAATGTTGTGCGCTCTCAGCGCCTGCCAACTTTATGATTGTTTTGTAAGTTTTTGTGTTCGTGCTCTGTTCTTGAGAATGATCTAAATAAGAACACCTGGTTGGACAAAATTATAATCACGTGTCTTGTCCTCCTCAGACGTGTCTCCTGATGAGGCAGCAGCATGAGGCGGCGGCCTTGAACGCTGTGCAGCGTCTGGAGTGGCAGCTCAAGCTGCAAGAGCTCGACCCGGCCACCTACAAGTCCACCAGTATCTTCGAGATCCCAGAGTTCTACATCCCACTCGTGGAGGTCAACGACGACTTCGACCTCACCCCGATATGAGCTGTGGGACAGACGTGCTTTTGCCACAGCGGTGGCTGTATCACGAGGACACGAGGAGAGGCAGCAGCTCCGTACATTCGAGGAAAAAGAAATGTGAAGTACTTAGAATGTGGTGGCAACACAAAAGAGCACTTAGAAAAGACACAATTTAACTCCTGAGCTCTTACTGTCTAGACAGATGGCTCCTCGTGCAGAAAAGACGGGGTCCACGCCGTAGACAAAGCCCAGGGAGCAGAGACCAAACGCTGGGTCGGGCGGTGCAGCATCCACCTGCTCCTGCTACTCATCACGCAGGGTCACACACAACTGAAAGATTTCAATTGTTTTCAAAGTGAGTGTTCATACATTGTGTACAGACTGTGCTCTTAATTTTTTAACTTATTTTATACATAAAACAATTGTGCATTTGTAAATAGTCATGTAATTATTGTTTTAAACTTGTAAAAACAAAAAGTAATAGATATTTTGATTGTAAACTCGTTCTGTCTCATGTTTTAATGGACCAAAGTTGGTTTTTATATCGAGTGTCCTCTTCGTCCGTGATGTTCTCGTTGTTGTTGGCTTAAAATCTTTAAGCATGTGTTGGCTTTTGTTGTGTTTCTTTTTCTTTTTTTACCGTTTCTTCTTCCTTCCTCATCTGGAGCTCCACGCCACAGCTGGTGTTTTTTGACTTTTGGCAATTAAAATGCTGTGCATGCGTTGCGTTGTTTGTACTTTTTTCCTAAAAAGCTGTACTGTGGACTTAATTGTGAGGTTTACTGAAGTGTTCCAGCTTTTTTTTTTTCTTCGCGTCATTGTGTTCTGTCCTTTTTGCGGCCTCACTCCTCCTCATGTGTTGTCCATTGTGTCTCGCGCACATTAAAGTCTGTTGTGGCTTCCAAGGAAAAAAAACGACAACTTACTTTTACAGTTTCAATGTGAGATCACAACAAAACCTATTTTTTCAACATAATGCCTTTTGAACGATAGTTCTAAAAAATGTCTATTTTAATATTTACTTGTTACATGACTTGTACATATTTGTAATATAATTGAATAAATTTTATTTGTTGTGAAATTAAAAACATTGGGTTCTGTGTCATTAATTTTGTTATTGCACAAGGAATCAGCTGAAACAATTTATTTGACAAATGGTTAATTGACAACAGTTTTTAATTATTTATATAATTGTTTGACTTTATCAACCAACAGATGTTGTACAGTGAGGGTTTATTTTGCTGTAATGACCTGCTCACTCTATCTTATCCCATTTATTACATGAGTACTTACTAAAAAAAAATTTTTTACTTCATTTTTTTAAATTATTCATTTAAAATAATATTTTATAGTATTTCACAAAAGTAATCAAAATAAACAGTAAAATAATACCAAACATTCACTGGTTTAGGCCTTAAATGAAGATTAATGAAGATTTTTTGTGGGGGTGTCAGTGTTGGTCTGAGATTGTGATGGGCACTTTTTTTTCTCTCTCTTTTATAAACTAATCAACAGGGTTATACTAAGTGTGGAAAAAAAAAAACATTTTACTTCACTTTAGAAAAATAAAAACTAGACCTCAGGGGAAAAAAAATGCAGACAAAATGTTCAACCAGTCCAGTTGCAGTGTTGCAGCAATTCATCACATTCACACAGGCTATTTGACAGCTCTGTCTAAAATCTAAATATCCTGCCTTCTCTCTCAAGTTTGGCAAATAAAACCTGCCACAGTTTTTCATAATCAACCAGCCAAAAGAAAAAAATATAAATGGAGGACATATTGGTTAAGAAAAGTACATCCCTTCTGTCCCCTTCAGTTTCACCTTGCTCACACAATAAACACAGCCTTTCCTCTTCTTACAAAACTAACTGAAATATAACAATAATAATAATAATTTTAAAAAACATACAGGAAATGCCTTTAGTTTTAGTCAGTTTGGTCAAACTGATCAACACAAGCATGAGGAGGCGCTGGTGCAGACGTTTGTTTAGACTGGGATGTCTGCAGGACTGTGAGTCAGCTGTCTTCACGTGAAGTGTTTGTATTGTAATACCTATTCTGAACTTCTCAAATCTGCCCCTGGCAAATACCCCCCATGGTATAATAAAAAATAAAATGACTGACACTAATAAAAAATAACCTAAAAATACAAAACATTCTCAGCCAGTAGATGTCACTGTACACAGCTTTGCACAGTCAGCTTGATGTGTTCACAGTGATGTAAATGATAAAATGTTGTAGATCTGAATAAATGTCAAACATTTATCAGATGTGTTATTCTGCTGTCTCATTTAGACTCAGTTGATGAGTTTGTTTAGTTGACATGATGCCAATTATGTGACAGTAAATATTTTACTGTGCCGATAATATAAAATTAAAATGAGACCACTCTAAAAATAAGTCACTGTAAGTGTAAACTATGCAATAGAGGCTGTTTTCACACGTCAAACATTTGTAGCAGCCAATGCAATTTTAAAAATATAAAGCCTTTAATCTTTGCTGTTCTTGCTCATTTTTTCTATATGCAACTATAAAATAAATTTAAAGGTCCAGACATGTTTTAAGACTCATAAAATCTGCTTGAAATAATAATTTGTTGATATTTTGTAAGCAAAAGGTTAAATGACTTTGTTGACAATTCCAAAAATTACACCTGCTCTTTCCTCCTCAAAAATCCTTAATCGTTAAATGTATAATTATTGTTCATATCAAAAGTTCAAGTACTGACACGGTCAGTGGAGGCTTCAAATTCTTTAATCACAGTTCTGTTAACTGCATATCTGACCATGATTGGCTTCTGAACTAAACTAGTTCTCTCTTTGAACACATCTTGACTAAAAAACAACAAAACAAACAGGCATAACAAACAAAAAACAAGCCATATTCTCACCAAAAATAATAATACTGACATCCATGTTACCCAACACATCACCAGAAAGACAGATACAAAATGAAACGATGCGTTAGTTTCCCGGGCATGTCGGGCTCCATGCCTCCCTCATCACATCCGGCCGGGGTGACCATCAGTCTGTTTGTGATTGTGCATTTTGCAGTCTCAGCATCAAAGTTATTTTTTTTCATTGTTTTAATTTCCCTTGGTCTCTAACCACAGTGTGTCAAAAACTGGAGGCTCTTGTTTTGAAGCCAGCTCAGTGTTATTGCTGTGTTGTATCTTTTTCCTGCTCATCACTCTTCTGCGATGGCCCCAAAGATGGTCAACAGGGGATCCACGGGTATCTGCAACCATATTATCTCATCACGTGAATCAGATACTTTCCTCCAAAAGTTATCCAAGAGAGGGCACCTCCACAATATATGTGTATGGTTTGCAGACTCCTCTCCACATTTCCTCCAACGTGCACGTTTGACTAGGGTCTATTCTAGACTGCAGTCGTTTCAGTGTAATGTGTAGTTACTTCATGAACTGGCAACTGAATATTTTAGTATTTTAAGGTTAAAGGGATACTTCACCCAAAAATGAAAATTCTGTCATTATCTACTCATCAGCTGAACACTTGACAGTGATTTTTACCCTTTGTGTCATAATATACGCTCATTATCACAGAAAATACCACATGAGTCGACTTGTTATGTAGACTGTCAGTGTAATTAGACTGAGTTTAACCGAGTCACTGCCCCAACTTTTACCTCAAACAGTTCATTTTAACCCACAACCATCATTTTAGACTCGTGATACATACTTCCTCTAAACTTCATAATTATGCTTCAAATTCATTTTCTTATGTTTAGATATAAGAATAACTTTACATAATTTTGCCTTTTCTCTTGGATTACATTTACATTGTTGAAATGAGTCACTCTTCTAAAATCTGACACTGAAATGTGTCTTCCTTGATTGACAGTGTGCCTTTTTCCATTTTTCAAATACATTTTCAATTGCTTTGGAGTATTTTGTCGTTTTATTTTTGCTGGGCAGAAATGTAATTTGTGACAACATACTATTAGAGCTTGTATTTGTGAAATTAAAATATATTATCTAATGTCATTTCTTTCTAAAATAAGACCTACTTGGAGAAGCAGAGAGGAGTACCAGCACTGAAGTTAAGTGGTGTACTGTTGTGGACATGGTCAGTAAAGAAACGTATTTTAACCACATTAATATAAGTTTAAATGTACACTATATTTATAATATTATCACAGTTTTTTTGCCCACAAAACAGCCTTTTCTGACAGGGAAAAATCAACCAAACTCCACAGGTGAATCGGTCATTTTACCTCACTGAACACAGGAGTTACTGGTCTGCTGTTGTCTCAATCTGTTGGTGCGTTTGTGTCACTGGATGACTTCTGTGAATCCAAACCTTTTAAAACACCAAAGTCACACAACACAAACTACGAGGTCGAGGCAGTGGTGAACCCACAACTCTGTTCTGCAAGGTAAAATGACTGTTTTTGGCTGATATAACTGTGGTTTCCTGTGAGAAAAGTCAAAGTGGTGAAAATATTCTAAATATTGTGTACACATAAACTGATTGATTTTTTGGATGGCTAAGCTACATTTAGTTGCTAACCCTGTTACTTAGCTTCCTTCACCAGTACTCCTGCTACTTCTCCAAACTGGGGACGTGGCGACCATCATCTACTGTTGATAACACACTGACTAGGGATAAGTCATACATACATCCTCACTTCAAATAACCCAAACTATCCCTTCATTGCAATAACTCTAACCCTAAACTCAATCTTTGGCTTAGACTTTGCCTGACAGAAAATCTCCTGATCGGCCCCTTCAAAAGGAAATCTGCAGAGCTCATCTTTTTAATGTTTGGGCTTAAGGTTACACTTATATGAAGGGTACTAAATACCTAAAATGTGATGACATGTTTGTGTAGAATGTATTTTTGTATTTTCACACTACAAATTTATATTTTAATGAAATGCTTTTTCCATAGTAGGTATTTTATATTTATTTTGATGCATTTGTTGGGCATTTGTGATTTGTAACAGGATGTTCCTCTGATGTATTTGTGTCTGTATCTCTGTGATCTGTTCCTCTCTGTTCTTCCTCCCCTGCAGGCTGAAGTGCGGCCTGTTGTTGTTGTTGGGATGTTAACTCGTGTAAACACCTGAGGAGTTAAACGGCCCATCAGAGCGTCTCTGCAGAGCGCCAACAAATGAGCGCAGGGTCGCTTCACGGCGGGGAGTCTGCTCGGCTTCACAGCTTCCGAATCGCCCTTTTCTCACCTAATGAGAAAGTCTCGATAAGAGCGGAGACAAAGGACAGTTGGTGGCCTGGAGAGTGGAGATTTGCTCGTGTAAGAGAGGCCAAACACACCTGGACTGGCAGCCAATGAGCAGAGTTCTTTGGGTTAGAAAGAGATTTTACGCACAAGACTTTTACACGCAGCTGAAGACGCGGTTTTAAATATGTGTCTTGGTTGAATGTGTGGATCACTGATGTCCGTCAGACTGCGGACACTGAGCCGGCGAGAGCGACCCGAGACCCCGGTGTCCTCCTGCACACACGTTGGCTAGAAAATGGAGTGTGTGCCTTTAAGGCGCCCGACTGCCTGTCGCTTTCTGCTGCTGCAGCGGAGAGACTGACGCCCTGTGGACACAGTGGACAGTGGAGCGACGGCGGAACAGAACAGCGTCCTGGAGGAGTTCAGAGACAAAACAGACACTCTGCCCGTGAAAAAGAAAAGTCTCCAGCTCGTCGACAGCGTCGTGGTGAGTCCGAACCTCCTCTTGATTTTGTTGTTGTGTCTGTTCTCTGCGCTGGATTCTCCTTAAAGCTGCGCGAGACTGAGACAAAGTTTTGGTGTTAGCAGCGATGAAAAGAGGTGAAGAAACGCGTTCATACTGAGGGAGCTAATGTTCCTCACATGTTCTCCCCTCCGTCATGTGAAATGAGAGGTGAAGTGTAAAAACAGTGAAACGGTGTGTTTAGCGCGCTAAAATAGCTGGGCAAAAAAAAAAAGGTGAAGGAAGCTGATGTTGCCAGATGTGTGTGTTGTTGTTCCACAGGAACGTGAGTCTGTGTCCTGGCTTTGAATGAAATGTGACGCAGGCCTTTTAGAAATCTGATGCTCGCATGTCAAAGTTTGCTGTTTACATTTCCATCTACTGTTTGCGGCGTTTTCAGCCCTTCTGTTTGAGTTTTTGTGCTAAAATTCAGATTTCAGTTGTCACAGGGTGGGTACCAAATATCCTGTTCTGTATGAAGTGCTCAAATAAAAGGAATGCAGGTAAAACAGGTTATTAATTAATGTTTGTTGGTTTAGTTTAAAGGGGCAATTCATTCCAAAATCAAAATTAACATATTTTCCCTCTTACCTGTGGTGCTATTTATCTACCTAGGTTGTTTTGGTGTGAGTTGCAGAGCTCTGGAGATATCGGCTGTAGAGATATCTGCCTTCCCCTGAATATAATAGAATTGGATTGCACAAGAGGAGCTCAAAGTGCCAAAAAAAAACTCTTAGCAATCAAGACCCAGTTACTCAAGATAATCCATAGACAGTTTCATGTAGGAACTACCTTATTTCTACTGTTAATCAGCTGTACCACCATGCAGATGGAAGTGTGCATCTACTCAAGGATGAGAGGCTCTTGCTTGTGACAGGGCAGGATGTAAACATTAACGGCATCCTCCTCAACTGAGCTGAAACCTCTCGTCCATGAGCAGATGCATGCAGACGGTTGGTGGACTGTAGAAAGAAAATAACTCCTGCATGAAAGCGTTCACACATACGCCACTGAATTTCTCTTTCAAAGCAGTTGTTATGAACCAAACAACTGATCAGTTAATTGAAAAAATCCTTGACAGATCAGTGGATAATGAAAGTATTTGTTTGCAGCCCTGTGCTGTGCTGGCAGCTGAAGCCGTACTGTACCTGTCCTCCTGTCAAAATGTCTGTTTTACAGTATGGGTGTTGCCGTGTGGCGTTGAACTGGACTTTTGGCCAGCCTCCCTCATCATCAGGCCATGATACAATATGACATCATCCACCAAAGTGGTCCTGATGTTGTCAGAAATAAGTCTCTGTCTGTCGCCTGGTTCCCTTCTTCGTTCTCGTCCTCATCCTCTTGCTCCGTTCATTCTTCCTCTCACTCTTCACTGCCTCTGTGTTTTCAAAGTTCTCACAAAAGAGCTGAGCACAGCTGAGGTCTGTTTGTAGAGCCAAGGCTCAGACTGATGCATTAGTTGTCAGTGTTTTCGTGTGTGTTGCCAGATTCCAATATATTTTGCTTTTTGAATAGAATTGCTGTCAAGACAATGAGAAATACTCCTGCACACAGTCTTACTTACTGGTGAATTATTTCATTAGATTGTGATCAAAACGCTGATACACCCAAAGGAGCTGCCTCAATAATCTAGTCACCCTGTCAGAGGGCTGCAGAGATTGGTTTGACTGATGATCACCTGCAACCACTCAACACATCATCAGTCATGACAATAGTAGTGCAGCACAATTAATAGCAAAATAATCAGAATTGCAATATCCAAATAAACAGAAATTGCGTGCAAGTGTGTGACAAAACAACATTATAATGAAGTCCGGTAGTGCTGCAGAGAACAAATCAATGCATGTCAAAATTGCAATATGACTTATTTTTACCATATCATGCACCCCTAGACAATATCATTCAAAAGATACAAAATGACATATCATAACAAATCTTAATCAACATCCATGTAACCTCAAATGCTCCAAAAAGTATTTAATAAATGCCATAGGGGATATTTTAAAAAAAGTTGTGCAGAACAGAGAAGATCAATAAATGATATTTAGTAAACGCCGCAACTCCAGAATACACCAAATGGTATTGGCTTATATCTAATAATCAAAACATTTTTCAGAATAGAAGTGTTTTCCTAATCATTCCAAGATAGATCATTCTTCAACAAAGTGCTTAATGTGAGAAACTGTATAGTGTTTTACAAGAAGCGTGTTGAAGAATTGGGTCGATGCTTTTGTTTAAACATGTTGTTATTATGTGTTGTTGTTGCCCTTTTTAGCCTTGGTGTTTGAGTTTTAGCAGTAAAATTTAGATTTCAGATGTCACAGTGCAAGTACGAGATATCCTGTAATGTATTAAGCACAAAAATAAAGGGAATACAGGTAAGAACATGCTATTTATTATTTTTGTTTTGTTTGAAATCTGCTCATTGATCAAGATGCAAAGCGAAACAGATCATTTTTACAGAAAAATCAGCCCTAGCTCCGTTTGAGGAAACCCTCTGTGCTGTTTTACATATTCAAACTGTGGTGTGTCTTTTGTTTTCTGCTCTTCGCTCCTCCTTTTCTGGAATGTCAGTGATGAGGTTTTGTTTATTTGTCTCTGAGGTCCTGTCCTGTGTCTTGTGTTGTTGTAGGTGTTTCCAGTGCCGTGCTGGTGAGCCGTCAGGATGAGGCCTGGTCAGCTGATCCTCCTCCCCGCCACCGCCGCTCTCCTCTTCCTCCTATCCGGGCTGTCTCTGACCTCTGGCTGCAACAAAGCCCTGTGTGCCAGCGACGTCAGCAAGTGTCTCATCCAGGTAAAGGGCAACACACACTGAGAGCGCTGGATGCTGATTGTTGCCATGAACATGTGATTTTCTGCACAGATTTTCTGACTTGCATTCAGAAAAGTCACCCTAAATCCTCTGATCTGAAGAATTAATCCCCTGATATCATTTTCATACTTTAAATTTGAAGTTTAATCTTTGGAATTGTGTTTGTTGATGTCAAACGACTGTTTAACTACATGAAAATGTGGTTTGCATTCCCAGACATCCCACTGTTGTTTTAAAAATGAGTGAACTTAACTGAGCTTTTCTGTTGATTAAAGAGGGACATTTCTCTGAGTGCAGACAAGTTGAAGCGTTTCATCCTCCAGTGTTACAGCTGTTTTGTGTAAACAGAAACTGTTGTTTCTCTCGACAACAAGAAAACAAATTAAATGTTGTCTGCAGCCGGAGTTGAGTTCAAGTGAAGAGTGTCGGCAGAGCAGTCAAAAACAAACTTGTTTTAATACTGTTTAAATTAACATTGAATGGATAGTTTGGATTTTTTTTTTTAAGTGGGTATGAGGTATTTACCAACAGTCAGTGTATTAGCTACAGTAGATGGCGGTTGCCCCCATTTTGAAGAATCAGCAGGAGCACTGGTGTAGGAAGCTAAACAACGAACTGCTGTGGACAGGATCAGCAACAAAACATATTTTAGCCACCTAAAAAAAAACATTTTAAACGTATGTATTATTTAGAATATTTTCATCACTTTACTTTGCCATCATATGGTCTTTTCCAGTGGGGACCTGCCATTATATAAGCCAAATATCACTCTTTCCAAAGCAACCAAACTCCATTGACAAAATCAGTAATTTTACCTCACAGAACATGGGAGTTGCTGGTCTACCGCTGTCTTGATGTGTTAGTTTATTTATGTTATTGTTTGACTTTGGTGAATCCAAATAACCTTTTAAAACACCAAAGTCATGCAATAACACAAACAAGCTAGGCAGTGTAGACCAGTAACTCCTCTGCTCTGTGCATTAAAATGACTGATATTGCCAATGGAGTTTGGTTGGTTTGGAGAGAGCAGTATTTGGCTTATAATACGGTGGTTTCTCAGCAGAGAAGGCTGTCTGACGGCAAAGTAAAGTGGTGAGAACGTTCTGAAGATATGGTGCATCCCATTTACCTTGGAAGTCAGAGCTGGGATTGATGGGCCCGAGTTGACCACTTTGGACAGTCCTGGGTTTTTACAGGTGCTGGAAATCCTTGAGAATGCTTAAATCTTAATGTAATGTTTTCAAGGTTTGAAAAGTGCTTGCATTTTGGATAATGTGCTTGAAACCACTTGAAAATGTAATTGCATTACTTTTAAAATAAGATGCTTCCAGTCAGAGAGAGCATAATTGCCTTGTGATTTAACTTAATGAAGAAATTAAATGGGGACTAATAGTTATTAACCACAGCTGTAAAGTGCCAGAAAAGCTTCGTAAGGCTTGAAAAGTGCCTGAGTCTGAGAATCTGAATCCTTGCTGGCGGCATGATGACCACCATCTACTGTAGGTAATACACTGCTTTGTCTCATCAATCCCCACTTCAAATAATCCGAACTATCCCTTTAAGCAACTATGTTTCGTGCAGACACTTCAGATAAAAACAAATATCCAGCTGTAGCCAAATTCAAGCTGAAATCAGTCTGTGTTCTGATGGAGATCTGGACCACAGAACAAAGATGGAATCTGTTGAGAAGAATGCAGAAACATTCCTCTGATAAGCCAGGAGAACTCTGGAAGGGAAGTTTTCCCAGAGCGAACAGAGATATAAATCTAACTGTCCGGCTTCATGCACACCTGCTCTCTACCTGTGAGACTCCTGCAGGTCAGATTCGGGGCATACTGTCTCAAGAGCAGAGGATTGTGGGTAAAATTGCATGCCGGTTCTCTGATTTAGGTGAGGTTTCCTTTTTCTGCTCTGCCTTGTATATTTTCACATCAACCCCTTTCTGATGTTTGACTTGTGTTGACTTTCTGGCGTCACTTCCTTTGTGTCACTTTTTCCCCTCATGTCTGCAGCTCAGTGGGTGAGGGGCAGAGGGGGCAGAGGGGGCAGATGGGTGGTACCCCTCAGTTAACTCACGTTCTGTCATACGTTCTGGTTATTTTGAGGGAAAACATGAAGAGAAGTGTTGGCCTGTCTTTCCACCACCTGTCAAGTCAAATTTGAGCTGCTGCTTGTCCTCTGTGTGTGTGTGTGTGTGTGTGTGTGTGTGTGTGTGTGTGTGTGTGTGTGTGTGTGTGTGTGTGTGTGTGTGTGTGACCTGCTGTGTGTTTAGTGGCCCTGCCTCTCCCATTAACATCTTTAAATTACTGTGTTTAAGCTCAGTGACCATTTCACCTGTGTGACCTCAGACACGGTGAGAGTGAGCTGTAGGTATTCTTGCAGGTAGCTGAGGTAGATCTGGCACAGAAAGTTGAACTTTGTGTGCAAATATTAAAGATTTTTGTTCAGAAAAAAGAGAGAGAATCGGGGTGGAATAGAACAAAAGATGAAACAGTCAGTCGGTTATTGACAGAATTATATTTTCTGCATTTTAGCATTTACTGATGTCATTGTGTAGAATACAACTTGAGATGTTTATTATTATATAGTGAATGTATTTAGCCCAATGCATCAATTTTGATTATTGATTTATTGCTTTCTTTTTTTTTACTGAACATTTACCAGTTTCAAATGTGAGAATTTGATGCTTTGATAAGACATTATAATCTTAGTCTCTTTGGGTTCTGACTGTGTATCAGACAAACCAATTCATCACTGTGGGCTCCGGGAAATCTGTGACATTTTTCACTATTTTTTATATATTTTAAAGGTGCTGTAAGCAATTCTGGAGAAACAAAGTTTGAGATTGTTAAGTCTTATTCCCAGGTCATCAAATACTGAGGTGATGAGTAAAATCAGTTCAGAAATTCAGTTTCAAACTGGCAAATGTTTTGGAATTTTTGCTTACTAAATTACTTAATTAGTTAATTGTTCATCAAAATAGTTGGTGATTAATTTCAGTCAGTCTATTATTCAGTGAGTGTAAAGCTGCAACAATTAGTCAATTAATCAATTAATTGTTAACTATGAAATTAATCAACAACTATTTTGATAACGGATTAATCATTTAGAGTCATTTTTTGATGACGTCACGTTGTGCTTTTGGACCATTTGCTGGCACTTCATAGACAAAACAATTTGATTAATTGAAAAAAGTATCAACAGATTAATCAATATTGAAAATAATCGTCAGTTGCAGCCCTCGATGAGTGCTTGTTTCAACACTAGATGACTTTTTTCACCCATTGTCTTGCACACTGGATTTGCAACCTGCAACTTTGCAGTAATTTTCTAGACTACTTAATGTCAGTCCTCACAGGAAATAAAGTCTCTAGTGGCCCATTCTTTTTTTTTTTACAGACTGCAGGCTGTGGTTTTCAGCATTTTTTTGCACAAAGTTGTTGGCAGCAAAACCACCAACTTCTGTTCTCTCTGGTTCAGTTTCTTTAAAACTGAACGCTCCTGTGATCTATGGACCATTTGTGGCTCTGCTTGTTCTTCTTTTACTTCCAGGTGGCTTATTATTTCGCCTGATGAATCATTGCTCAGAACAACAAAGCTCTGTAGCTTCCGCGACCCCGCCGACACCAACTCGCTAGCTGTCAGAGGCGAGAGCGATGGTGCGTGTGCCGTGGAGGAGAAACTTTTCCTCCTCTGTAGAAGCTCCATGTTGTTAGTGATTAGTGGGATCTGCTGTCTGACGCTTGCTTTTACGCTCTGCTGCCATCTCAAGTCATTTGTCTGAATTCCCCAAAACCCCTGAGGGTGGGAGAACATGAGGAGGAAGGGGAGGGTAAGGTCAGGAGGAGGTGTGTGTGTCTGTGGGGGGAGGTTGGTTGAGGGAAATATACAGTTGGGAGAGATTCACGAGCCGCAGCTCTGTCCAGACCAGGCTGTTTAGCAGGGTGGGGCAGCGGATTTCAAAGTGAACACACAGCAGCGGTCGCTCGGCAGGACGAGGCAGCACATGTTCACTTTCTCTCCAGAGTCCTTTTGTCTCACTGCAGCCTAGTTTTCACTGATTACAGCAGAGATGCGGGGGAAACCTAATAAGAGTCTGTGTGTTTTCTCAGAGGAAACTGTTGTTTGTAGGGTTGCAGCCACTGATTGTTACATTGTGTTTTCACAATAGTTCCTTTAAAAACGTCCTCCAGTCCACTGAGTTGGAAAATTGGAAACTTTTAAGTTGATCTGCCTTAAATTTAGGTTGCATTAACGTAAACCGCTGATTTGAAAGCAGTCAGATTATTGGGTACATCTGATTTGGAGCAATTGTGTTCATATAAGTTGCTCCAACTGTTGTCTTTTTTTCAGCGTGTTGGGCAATTTGCATAATTAGCATAATTAGCTCATTATGAGGTCAAATACATAAGAAAATAAAAAAATCGTCACTGGCTTTCCAGACTAACTTTATTTTAATGTTATTGACCTGTGTAGTGCTTATACAGTATGAGAAATTTCTAGCCCCCTTGCCATGACCTTATTAGCATATTAATAATTAACAACACTGTAAAATCCTGGGAAAAAAAGCCATTTTTACTAGTATGTTGTTATTATTATTGGTATGGTATTTTGTCTTTATTGGTCTTGAGCTGATAATATACAGGCAGACAGGAAGAGAGAGGAGACAGAGAGGTATGACATGCAACAAAGGTATGCAGCCAGAATCAAACTGTAGATGATGCACCAGCACTAGTTGATTTAAGGCTTATTGTCCTACTGCAAGCATGTCACCGTCTTTGGATGAAAGTCTTGTGACTCAGAGTTTTGGCTCTTTTGATGCTTTTATGTCAGTCGTTTAAGTTTTCTGTTATTAAGATTCATGACTTCATGACTGTTGTAATCATTAGCTTTGGGTTAAATCCTCAGGGAACTATCAGTCAGGAGTGAAAATCTTAAAGTACAGTGAACACTCACAGATTTACTTTTGCATTGCTTTGTTTTTTTTTTTTAAAGGAATGGTTTTACATTTTGGGAATTTGTTTTCTTGACTAGAGTTAGACAAGGAGACGGATACCACTCATGTCATGATACCGTTCACCCAACAGCACCTAAACTTAGCTATTAAAACATTATGTCTTGTTTGTTTAACTTGTAGACAAACAGAATTGTAAAAATGACAATTTGTAGTTTTAGAGGGTAACTATTTCATGACATACAACGGTTATCCATCCATAAACAGTAGGAAGTCACTGAACTGGGTGTTTGCTGCTAAGACATAGACTAGCAAAGTAAAGTCCTCACAAAACTAACTAATGTTTTATGTCTATGTTTGTGCATGGGTTTAACAAAAAAACATTTATTGAGTTAGCTTTAGACATGTTGGTAGGCACGTATTTTAAAATCGGACAGGACCAGGCTAGCTGTTTCCCTCTGCTTCAAGTGTTTATGCTAAACTAAGCTAAACACCTCCTAGCTCTCCCTCTAAAACCAAAAGTTTTAGTTTTTACACTTTCGCTTGATTTGGGATTAAACAAACAAGCTAAAACATGTTATTTACTTGCTTTGGACAGACCCAGGCTAGCTGTTTGCCCCTGCTGCCTCCACTCATTGCTTTATTTATGCTGACGAAAGCTAATTACCTTCTAGCTCTAGTTTACTACTCAAAACACAGATATGAGTGGTATTAATCTTCATGTCTATGGGTGAATATCGGCAAGAACGTGAATATGAACGTGAAAATATTGAACTGTTATCTAGAGGTGCTGTTTTTCAACTTCCCCCCTGGTTGCAGTGGCAGTGCAATGCTAAGCTAATCATTTCCTAGCTCTAGCTTCACACTGAAAGCACAGACATGAGAGATATTGATCTTCTTATCTTGAGGTAAATGTTGGCAAGCGTATGATTGTATGTTTCCTAAAATAATGAACTGCAGAGTTGAGGTGCTTGAATTAAGGTTTTGAACTTTGGTGTGATCCAAGCTAGCTGTTTTTGCCTACTCCTAGTTGTTGTGCTAAGCTAAGCTAACCACCTCCTAGCTTTATACTGAAAGCACAGACAAGAGAGGTATCTTCTTATGTTTTATGTAAATGTTTGTAAGAACATGCATGTTTCTCAAAATGTAGAAGCACTTCATTAAAATGATGCAGTTGCTTGTGAATTTCTTCCTGCGTCCAGTCATCATGCTAATCTAAACTAACCACCTCCTGGCTCCAGCTCATGTAGATTAAATTAATAAACCACTTCTATTTCCATGAAATAGTATTCAAAAAGTATTTTTTTATTAGTGAAATATGAGCTTGATGTTTTTCCCTCGGGGCAGCTGTTTAGTTTTTTTTTATAATTCCACCTTCGAGAGTCATAATTACTCATGGGATCAGATCCTGATCAGAGGTTTGGGGATCGAGAGGCTAGTGATTAAGTGAACTGTGTGTGGTTTTGCAATCCCTCACTGGTGAGTCATTGGAGAGTCTTTTATCATCGCCGAGACTGTTTACGTGTAGGAGATGGCCTCTGCAAAGAAGATATAAAGGAGGAGTGGGGGGGGGGGAAAACAAAAAAAAAAAATAGAAAAGAAAGCAAAAGGGAAGAGAAGGAGATGACATGACGAGAAGAAGAAGGCGGGACGAGAGACTGGATGGAGAGAAAAAAGCACAGGAGAAAGGGAGGGCAGGAGGGGGGGAAAGTGTGTTGTTGGGGGGGAGCAGCAGCCATGTTCTGTTCTCCAGGTGTTTTCTTCTCCCTCCCTCTGTTTCTCCCCCTCCTGCCTCCCTCATTGTGGTGACCTTGACTTAGAGGAATGTGCTCCCTGTTCTGTGTCAGGAGAAAGCAGAGAGGGGGGAGAAAGAGGAACTCCTCCGGCAGTCTCACCCACTTTTCAATCCCACCTACACGTTTCAGTTTGCTTCACTGTCTCTGTGTCCCCGGGGACGAACTGAGGTTGAGGAATGAAGGCTTTTTTTTTTTCTTTTTTTTTTCGTGGTTTAAGTGTTTGCAGAAGAGTTATGCGATCTGCAGACGTTTCATGTGTTTGGATGTTTGTAGAAGCTCATGTAATCATGTTACCTTCCTTCTATAAAAAGAAACATGAGAAATTTTCTGCAAAAGCTGTTTTTTCTGTGTTGACAAGGCTGTGTATGAAGCATCACAAAAATGAACCCAGTGAACTGTACAGATCTCTATTTAAAAACATTTAGAAACAGTTCACCTGAAATAATTTCAGTATAAAATTTATCTTCTCCTCACCATAAACCAGCAGTTTGTAGAAAAATAAAACCTTGGCACATTTCAATTGGTTTGGTTCTTTTTTCCCACAAACAGGAATCTCTTTAATTTCAAATTGTAGGCAGCAAAAACATAATTGCTCATAATTGTTTGCAACATGAAAGTGTTTATAGTCGGAGCAGGTTACATATGTAAAAAAAAAAACCTCCTATAAATATCTAAATTTCCACTCTAAATTTATCTTAAGTTGACATGTTAGTCTTAAATTATTTGTCTAAGTGATGATTGAGGGATTCACAAATAAATCATCTTATCTACCTGCTGTATCATATTTGATACACACATTTTAGCACAATTTTACTACAAAATAAGGTACAAAATATGAAGTAATTCTAGGTTGTTAGATTATTAAAATATTATTAAAATATTAATGTTATTTGCACCACAACGTTTTCAAAATGAGCAAAGATTTCTCTGCAAACAAGGTGTGAGTCACTATACATGAAGACAGCCATGTTGGATTTTGCACTGAGAGGGCAGCTGCTGCCTGCAGTGCATTAATATCCCACCAGGGGCCAGACAGCATGTCTCAGATTGCATACAACAGGTTTTTCATTAAAGTATTGATTATACTGATGTTGTGCAGGTCTCAGAAACTCATGTATCAAGTATGATACACTAGGGAAACACCGATCCAACTTTTTCCCTCATGACTCAGAGCGTTTGACGATACCAAGATCTGATTTGAATGGTCCTTTTCCACTTCAGCCCGGAGGGCATGACGTCCACGATTTCCAAAAACAATCTGAAATGTGGACTCTTTCTACTTTGTGTCAGTCCTTTTCAGATGAGCTCAGACTCAGAGAAGTCTGCAGCATTTCTAGATGTTGTTGATATGACTTTCACGTTGCCTGGTAGAGTAGAGAACTTATATTTGTAGACTGTTTAACAATAATTGTTTTCTCAAGTGTTCCTGAGCCCATGTAGTGTCCTTTATACAATTATGTGGGTTTTTACTGCAGTTTTTGATGCAGTGCCGTGGGCATTGAAAGTCGGTTTCACCCCTTTCATGCAGAGATTTCTCTGGATTCAATCTTTTAATGATATTATGGATGGTAGATGGTGAAATCCTTAAATTCCTGCTGTTCTGCGTTGAGAAACTTTGTTCTTAAACTGTTGGACTATTTGCCCACACGGTTTTTCATAAAGCGGTGACTCTCGCTCCTGTCACCCATTAATCTGTTTACCAGCTGAATATTCCAAACAGGTGTTTGTTTAGCATTCCTCAGTTTTCCCAGTCTTTCATTGGCCTTGTCCCAACCCCTTAGAATGTGTTGCCGGCATCAAATACAGAAAGGGTGCTTATTCACAAAAAACAAGAAGATTTATTAGATTAAATATCTTGTCTTTGTACTGTATTCAGTTGAATAGAATTCGAAAAGTATTTGCAAATCATTGCATTCTGTTTTTATTTACATTTTACACAATGTCACAACTTTTTTGGGAATGGGGGTTGTACGATTTTTAGTACTCTTAACAGAACAGGTAACAATTAGTTAAAAGATATCTACAGAATAAATTATTTTTGAGTTCCTAGATTGTTACTACCTTCTTCCCCAACTTCACATCTTGTTCCCTTTTACGATATTATACCTACATGTATGTACTGGTGCAGACTGTACCAGTACACCATTAGTACAAAACAGTACGCTGTAGGTTGGGAAGAGTTATGTTGATAAAATTAAAAATTCTGGTGCAGTGATTTTTTACATTTTGAGTTTCATTATTGGTCCTTTAATTGTAATTAGTTCAAGTTCAATCAGTTGTTTTTGTCACAATTGTGTTTCAAAATGCCTGATCAGTTCAACTTTGCTCAAAACTGTAGTGGGAAAAAAAATATTCCCAACAAGCTAGTCAGTGTCATTTTAATAAAAATGCACCTGTGCATCACACTTAAAATTAAATTTCAAATTAAAAGCTCCAGGTGTGATGAGCACAGTGGCAGCATCAGTTAAAAATCACACAGCAGACAGAACACAACATGTAGACCTGCTGCTCAAACAGGAGACTTACCTTTAAAACATAAACAGAGCAACAGCAGGTTTGCTTCATGTACAGTAATTATTATCAGACACAAGCCGTTACAGGACAGACCAACTGTACGCTGCAGCACACGGCATGTGTGCTATCTATTGAAGTATGTTCACCCGTCTGCAGAAAACTGTGCTCAAAAAAATATTTCCATTCACGAACAGAGCAGGCTCTGACACGTCAAATGTCACAGCATTCAAATCACTTTCTTGAATGGTTTTATGCCTTGGCTCAACCGTCAGAATATTTTACAGTTAACAATAAACGTTTTTGACCAAAATGATATCAGGCCACTGAAACAGTAAACGGTAAACTTTTAATAATTCACAAGAACTAGAAATAAAATGAAACACAAAGAAAGCAAAATATACACATGTATTAAACTTGAATCAAGATAAATGATAAAATAGACATAAAATGCAGCCTAAAAAGTTAACAAAAAAGATTTGCATAATTAAAAAAAAATCATATTGTTGCATATTGAACAACCTACATGTCAATATCGATATTGACCCCAATATAGCTTTGACAGGTTAATATCAGTCAACCAATATGTCGGTCAGATTCTAGTACTGAACTTTACACTTTTACTCACTCACTTGACATTTAGTGAAATATTGTGCTTTATAATAAACAGATTTTATGAAACTTGCTTGTTAATGTGATCTTGAACTGACTTTTCTGTGCTATAAAAAATAAAGTCAGAAGAAAAGGAAAAAAAAGTATTTGACACAAAGAAAAAGTTTGATCATTCCATTGTTCTGTTTTTTTTGTTTTTTTTTACTGCAGTGGGATCTGAGGAAACAAAACAATGGAGCTAAAGGCAAATCTCAAGTGATAACCCTAATTTAGAGCCCAAAAAGACTGAAATATACCAAGAAAGAAATATGTTATGATGGCCAGAATTTGCCTTTTACCTCCATATTATCAGCCTGTTTCCAGACTTCTGAACTGCTGCTCAAATCTTTGCATTTATCAGTAATTGAAGCAGTGATGAAGTGAAACAAAATGATTCAGGCTAATTTTCAGGCGACCACACAGTTTAATCCACAGTGTTTTGGTAGCAGATGAGTTGTACTGAGGATCAGTGATGATGATGTTTGGTTGATCAGTCCGTCCTGTTTGCAACGTTTTGCTGATTCATGTTCGTTTTCTTGTGTGTGTGTCCTGCAGGAGCTGTGCCAGTGTCGTCCGTCTGATGGGAACTGTTCGTGCTGTAAAGAGTGCATGCTGTGTCTGGGGAACCTTTGGGAGGAGTGCTGCGACTGTGTGGGTGAGTGCGGCAGCGTCTGATTTAATAGCAACATCATTTAAAAGCTGACCGCGGGTTAGTCAGCATATTATTTTGAACTAGATGGTTTAGCAGGTTCAAACAGGCAGTTCAGTAAGACACAACACATGGCTGCTGATGACGACTGAGCTGAACATCTGTAAAAGAGATCACTGCCAGACATGACTGCATTTGAGTTGCATAAATGTGAATTTGTCAGGTTTGTCCTGGACTGTGGCATTTAAACATTTGTTAGGCACAATTTAAAGTCACTCCAAAATCAAAACTACACATTTTTCCTCTTTACTCTCTCTTTTATTCCATTTTTGCTCCCTTTTGTTTTAACTGGCAGATTTTATTTGACCCACTCAGAAATGTTTAATCTGGATTCTACTATGTAAAGTACTTACTAACTTTGTTTTTGAAAAATGCTGCATAAATAAAGCTTATTATTATTATTATTATTATTATTATTATTATTATTATTATTATTATTATTAGTCAGATTATTTTTGCACTTGCATTGGTGGTTTAACGCTGATTGGCCAATATGTTTAAATTATGCATTGCTAATTAGTTTACCATTATATGTATATATTATTATTATCTTTTTTTATTCGGTGCCTGTGGCTTTTAATGTCAGAAAGCCGATAGAGCAGTCGAATGAGGCTGGTTAAGTTGCAGTACAAACAACAAGCAAGTATGTAATTTGAACAGTGTAAAAAGATTTCATTATGTATAATTGAATAACGTTAAATACAGATAACAGAAAGTGGAAATATGATGAGCCCTGTGATTGATCAGACTGATTATAACATGTTTAAAATGATTCTGGCACTAGTTTCTTTCCATACATGAGACACAGCTCTGTCTCAATCTTGTTAATCTCTCAGTCACCTGCCGCTGCTGAGCACTTTCTCCTGTGAAAAGCCCGTGAAAACTGAGACTGTGGCTGTGATGCACTTGACAGTTGAGAAGCTCGCAGGTTTAAAAAGGAACCAGTTTGTTCAGAGTGTCGCTGCTCTGATACAAGATGAGTGTGAGCTGAGTGAAGCCAGATACCGAAGGTGCCTCTGAAAAGTGACACCGTGGAGGTTAACACAGAGCAGAGAGGAGCTCTGTTCATCAGAGCGTAGGGGGACATTAAAGGAATATTGTCACTACTAAACAGCATGTACACATGTGGACAGGAAGTCTCGAGGTTTTCCAGAAGATCAAAGGATGGAGAAGCCGGAAGAGAGAGGGGATGAGGAGGTCGACCTGCTCAAATGAACTTTGACTCTCAGCCTCCTGCTGAGGTGTGGTGGGGGGTGTAACTCCCAGCGAGATCCAAAACAACCGGGTTTGTGAAACGAAAAAACATTCGGCTGGTTACCTCGTCTCTTCTTCTGTATCCTGCTTCACATCAGCAGAGGCGGGGTCAGGCACTGGAGCAAAGAATGAGGGCACATTTGTCAACGGAACAAAATGTTTTAAAACTCAAATTTAAAGACCTGATCCTAAGATTATGAGACAATGGGCCCCTGGACACAGACATATAAGGGCCCCCATGCCCTGCTATGTAGGCGAAAGACACTCAAAACATTATTATCATTTTAGAGGCCATCTTTTGGTGGGGTTTTTTTGTGTCTCTTATCAGTGGTTTTGCTACTCTTTGTGGCTGTTTTGTGTCTCTTTGTAGTCGCTTAACTTTCCCACAAGAAATATTAACAGTGGCTATACTTAGTACTTTTACTTTAGTTCTTCATGTAGGACTTTAAATGCAGGATTTTTACTTACTAATTAAATATTTTTACATTGTGGTATTAATGCTTTTACTTAAGTTCTGTTAAGGGTTAAAGGTTCTGAGTTCTTTATCCATCTCTGAAGGTCACACAATGTGATTGTTCACCAAATACGGCGAAACACCGTCACTAGTGCTAAGACTTATTTAGCTGAGTCACCAGTTGACAGGGTCGCTCTTCAGACCAGAACACCGGTGGGTCTTGTGTTTACATTAGCAGGCATGTAGCACAAAATAGAAGTGAAAGCAGTGCTGTTTATTTAAATGTGAGAGGGCAATAAAACTAACTAAGATAATCGTGATCTCAACATTGATCAACACAATCGTGATCATCATTTTGCCCATAATTGTGCAGGGTCGGTGCCACCCTTGGCTGCCCCTCTGGCTCCGCCCCTGCAAACCAGTAGGCTCTCAGATCGGCTTTGACAGACAGATATTACTGTATGTGCTGACAAGGAGGCTTTATTAAAGCGCTTTGATGTGGAACACAAATACAAGTTTCTGACACAGAGCGCTGAGCTCGCTGCTGCTGCTGCTGCACAGATGTGGTGGTGGTGGAGTTTTCCTCTTGGACAAATCTTTTTACAACACACTTAGGATAGCCTGTAGCTTTAAGCGAGTATATTTCTCATTTATCTGTGTTTTTTTTTTCTTCCAGCGCTAGCCTTATGACCACTTTTAGTAAGTTTCCACTCTAAACACGTTATCTGTGCCAAACGCTAGCTACTTTGAAGTGTGTATCTGAAAGTGGTTAGAGCAGCCCAGCGGAGGAGCAGAGAGGAGAGGACAGTTTGTATTTTAGAGGAAGGGAGGAGGAGGAGGAGAAGGAGGGAGGGAGGACCCATGTGTATGCTTTATCTAAAACAGCTGCTCTGGCTCAGCCTTTAGCGCTGTTCTGTAATCCAATTCCTCTGTCAAACTCCGTTCCCCATTAAATGATTTAGCCATTAGCTATAATTCACTTTGACTCATTTAAAGGGTTAGGGAGATCATATCTGAGGATGTGGGGACTTTGTCAAGTGATTGCTACTGTATTTGGAAATTAAATGAAGTGTTAAAAGGACCTTAATTGAGACAAGATACTCTGACAGCCGTGTGGTTTCACAAAACTGCCCCTTTGTGAGTTCAAATCACGTGTGAAACCACTGAACTGTTAACCATGTTTATTTGGAGTAAAAGTATGATTCGCAAATAAACTGCTGTCTTGCCCAAGTGCTTAAAGGGTCAGTTCACCCAAAAATCACAAAAGGGAAACATAAACTTCACTATCAAGACACGCCTCCTCCACAATCAAGGCTACAAGGTTGTCAATAGTATCAAAACTTTTTCAGTGTCACATTTTAAATGATACAATATCTGTCAATTGTAGTATTTTTAAAGAAGAGGGGGAAAAGTCTATTTTGTGTGCCCGGGACTTTTTTAAAATTCTTTTTGCTGTTGTATTGAAAGAAGTATTGTTTTTGTTTAGGTTTGGTTTATTTATAGAATTATTGTTCCAAAGTTTCAAATTCTGGTATCATGACAGCTCTACAAAGCTGTAACAAGCATCGAGGATTAGCAATATGTTAGAAAACAGTTTAGCCTCTGGGGCAACAGCCAGGGTTTTGGATCTTCTGGTGTAGCCAGTGGGTATCTGGATAACGGATGTCTGTGCCAAGACTTCCTCCTCTGTGCGCTGGTCACTGTTTACAGTCCTATACAGTCTCAAGAACAAGAATGTAGTTCTTCCAATCGTGTCCAAGATTGGATCTTGCCCTCTTTTTCTCTCCACAGGGACTGTTTACCTGTATTCAGCCAAAACCTACTCAGACAGCAAAATGTGCTGAAACGTTTTTGATAACAAAATCTTGTTTCTGGCCTACAGATTCTGCACTCATATGCAGATATTTATTTATGGAGACTGGTGTGAATTAATAACATGTAGAGAGGTTTACATTCAATATTTTGCAGACTAAATGTTTTTAGGCTGAATTAGTTAGTGAGGCCTGGATTATGTCCGGTGATTTCTCTTTTCTCCATTCACCTCCATTGTATTGGGCAGGTGACAAATATTTTATCCCAAAACCTGTGTAAATGCAACCAATGCTTTCTGCAAGGCTTAATAGATGAACAATTAGGTAATGTTCATGAACTGACCCTTTAATGTCTTTGCCCATCTTTTCATGTCAGGGATGTGTAACCCCAAGAACTACAGTGACTCACCGGCCACGTCTAAGAGCACGGTGGAGGAGCTGCACCGTCCGATCCCCTCGCTGTTCCGCGCCCTCACAGAAGGCGATGCGCCAATCAACATGATGGTGGTGTCGTTCCCCGTTGCCGAGGAGCTCTCCCATCACGAGAACCTTGTGTCCTTCCTGGAGTCACTCGACAACCAGCACCAGAACGTCTCCGTTCCTGGCAACAGCATCCATGCCAGCTACGACACTCAAGGTAACGTTCACTTTTCATTAGCTTCTCAAATCTATATTGATCCATACTGAAGGCTGCTCTTCTGTGGAAGTTTGAGATTCCATTTTTCAAAACAAAATAAAGTGGACATCACATTTTATGCAAAGTAAAAATGCATCCCTGGTGTCTCTAAAGACCCCCAAAATATGAGAAGACACCATCTTCTCCTCTGAGCAGGGAGATGACCAATCAGAGCAGACTGGGCTTTTCAAGAAGAGACGCAGGAGCTAAAACAGAGGGTGAAAATCAATCAAGTATAGAAAATCAATGTTTATGAACATTAAAGACTGTAAACCTACTCTATCAGAACATAAACACACAAAAATATGAACACAAAAAAATTGCATTAAGTATTCCTTTAAGTAATTTATCAAGAAAAAGTTCAAACATTAGCTTGTTCCTGCCCATCAAAGGTTAGAATTTGCTTCTTTTCTTTGCTTTGTTTCATAAATTAATTACCTTTGAATTTTAGACTGTGATGAGCATTTTAAAATCAGATTATTAAACAATAAAACAATGGTGAGGGATCAATATTAATTGCTAGTTGCAGTCCTATTGGAGAGAGGCCGCCCAGTTTCCAGTTTCTGATGGACCTGAATCAGGAGTGTTTAGAGACTTAAACCCCTGAAGAGAACTCGCATCACATCCAGATCACTAATAAAGTTTCTGAATAAGTTACACTGCATGTTAAACACAGGCTTTCCTCGCATGCTTTGTTATTACATAGTTTTCTGGTCCTGTCAGGTCCTGTAAAATTTTTCATTTGCATTAATGCACTCTCACTGAGACCCGTGGTAATAAAATCAGACCCAACCCAGAGCTGTAGTCAACTACAAAGTCTTGAACTACGACCAGCTAGGGCTGGGTCAGGTTTTCATTCCTTCAAATGTCAAAAGGCCTGTAGTTCAGGGAATTGTAACTGTGTTGAAAGAGTTGTTGTGCTGCCATTTTGGTATTTTCATTTGCGGCTGTTTTGGCTGTCTACCTCTAAGCCAGTGCTATTTGCTATAAAGACGTTCTCATAGGAGTGTTCCCACAGAGCTGAGCAGTTAACTCATTAAGCTCACCAGCACATATGGTCATACTTAGCTGCAGCAAATTAATTTCACCCGTGTAAGTAAAAGTAGGAAAATCAAGGGTTAAAGGTAATTGCTTGTTTTTATAAACCATGTTTACTGGAGCTGTGACTCAAGCCTTTTTCTTCGCCTGTCCTGTTTTTATTTCAGAAAACATGTGCACAGTGGTCTACTTTGACGACTGCGTGTCTATCCGTCAGTGTAAACTTTATTGTGAGTCAATGGGAGGATCCAAGTACCGCTGGTTTCACAACGCCTGCTGCCAGTGCATCGGACCCGAGTGTGTGGACTACGGCAGCAAGGCGGTGAAGTGCATGAACTGTCTCTTCTGAAGTGCGGGCACACGTTGGTACCAAATGTCTGGGCCGTATACCAGAGGACTGAGGGCAGAGGAAACTATGACTGTTATGTGTTAGCATTCCTCGGTTACCTTGTAAAATATCCCCGACACCCCTCCTCCTACCCTTGCAAATTGTTTTTATTCTGCTGTTATGTTCCACTGTATATTTTTAGATATGTTTTCAATAGTGTTTTTTACTAGAGGTGTATATGAATAATGTATTTTTACAATTATGGTCTGCTAAATCCCAGTCTCATGCCAAATAAAGAAAAATTTGGTGACATGGACTGTTTTGTCTTACAGAAAGGTGTCTGATTTTAACTTTAAATTCTACATGTTTTTTTTTTTTTTACCTTTATTTAGCGATGCAAGTCATTAAAAACAAATTCTTATTTACAATGGCGGCCTGGCATATATCAGCAAGTTAATTCTAAGACTTTTTAATGGCACCATTTAATTGGATTTAATTTCATTTTGCTGTAAAACTAAACATCAAATGTGTAAGCATAGTCTTCTGAGTAAATAAGTAAACACCTGTCCAAATATGTTTATTAACAAAAACCTAAAAGTCCGACAGGATAACAGAGGCATTCAATTTAAGCTTGTGCTTGGAGTGAATTTTAGACCACTGTTAATTACAGCATTTAATAAATAAATATTTAAGACCACAAGCAGAATTTAAGACTATTTAATGCTTTTTAAGGCCTTTTATTAATAAAAATGCAGGGTTTTCACTGGTCCTTAAAAAGTCTAAAATAAAATTTTAGGCCTTAAAATGTATTAAAATGCCTTGAATAAAGTTTTGACAGGTCTTAATCAAACATCTGAAAGAATATTAGCAGAATGCTTGCTAACTAGCTAGCTAATGTACTTCAATCATTAGCAAGATACTTAGCCGGTATTTTGTTAACATAAATCTGTATAGGTTGCTTTTACAGGCATATTGTGTATCCAAGTACAGGAAACAGGAGAGGAGAAAATTAACAGAGGTTCTGCCAGATATCAAACTTTCTCAACTGTTAGTAGAGCACAGAGCAAAAAGGGTCAGCAAAGGGTTAGTTGCATTCATAATGATCTTAAAAACATTTCTTAATTTAACTTGTTGAAACCTGCAGAAACCCCGAAATGTGAATTTAAGACATTTTTAGACTTTGTAAGGACTTGTAGCCTCTCTGTTTTAAAATATTTAGCTGTTTTCTTAAAAAGAAAAGTGTAAAAAGTGTATAATATGAGTGGAATAGTAAATGTTTGTCCACCCAGTTGCCTGTCTCCAGCTCTAATCTTAGCCTAGTGTTGCCAGAGTCAGGAAACGCATCATTTCCTGGGGAAACAAAGTTGTTATTATACCATTCTGGTCCACAGGTGTTCCAGTGCTCACTGACCGTCTCATGCAAACGGAGGGGAAAGGGAGCGTTTGCTGATGCCAATCTCTCACCGCCACACACAAATGCTCTTTGTGATGCCAGTGCATTTTCAAAAGGCAGCAGGGTGCCCTATCACTGATTCTGTTCCCAATTGGCATGCGACAGCAGTTTGCACAGACTAATGTACCAGACGCACAATGAGACCTTGTTTGTCTTTTTTTATGATATTGAATCACGACCTCATTTCAGCCATTGCAGCTGTGGGTTTGGAGCAGACGGTGCCAAGATCAGAGGACTAATGTGTTTCATATGTCAGGATGACCACCAGTCCAACAACCACAGCGTTTGGGAAAGTACACATGATTCAGAATAGCAAGTGGTTTCACCAAATTTAGATTATAGCTGGTACTCAAAACATTGTTTGACAGTTTCTCTTGTGCAACAGCAGACTTGTGGTTAAGATCAGAGCGAGACCACAGCCTAAACATTCTTCATTAATTCCAGATCATTCTTGGCCAGAGAAACCTACTTAGACTATACATTTGTGGTGAAATCATCGGCCAGATTTCAAACACGATGAGACTTCATATTGGGAGAAAATCCAGTCTTGCAGCGTTGTGCACAGAAAGCAACCTACTGCTGAACATCAGCAAAACCAAGGAGCTGTTTGTTGATTTTTGGAAAAAAGAGGCAAAGACACCCTTGTCAACATCAGTGGAGCTGAGGCGGAGCAGGTGAACAGTTTTAGGCTCCTAAAAATCAAGATCACAGAACACCTGTGTCTTAAAGAAACTTAAGAAGAAGAAAGAAAAATTTCCATGGTTGGCAGGTTTACTCAAATGTTATGCCAATAAAGTTACTAATTACCTGCTAAAAATGTTCTCTGTAAACTAATCCAAGTATCACAATAGTAAAATAATGCAACTTGATTACTTTCCTTTACTTTTGGATGATCTTGGTATGAAATATAGTGAAATTGTTTATTTGTTTTTGGGGCTGCATTCGTCATCAATTAATCAGATGATTATTTTTCTCAATGTATTGATAGTTGTTTGGTTCATAAAATGTCAGAAAATGGTGAAACATGTTGATCAAAGCCTGAGATGACGTCCTCCAGTGTCTTGGTTTGTCCACAACACAAACATTAAGTTTACCAACATACAGGAGTTAAGAAAACAGAAAAGATTGATTGATTGATTGATTGATTGATTGATTGATTGATTGACTGATTTAAAGACAAAAATGGCAAACTTCCACCCAGTGAAGCTTTTTTTTTCAGAAGAGGCCATGATAATGAACTGGCAACTGTGTGTGCACTGTGCATGGTAGTACATTGTTCTTTAATTTAAAATTATAATCATCGCCCAATCATATTGACTGGAAACATCACAAACTGGCATCATGTGATGTGCACAGCCCAGGACAGGAAGACTCTACAGCAGGTCATTAAAGCAGCCCAGATCATCATTAGTACCCATTTACTGAGTGTCACTGATATCAGGGAGGTGAGATGCCTGCACAGAGCCCAAAGGATACAAGAGCCCGACCAATATATTGGACAAGCGATATTGGCCTGTCGTAGTTATGTTGGTCTATGTCAGTATCAGCATATATGCCGTGCAATATACACCGTTTTGTTTTGTTTTCTACAGAACATAACATAACATAAACAGACCACAGGACAGTTTCTTCCCTCAGGCTGTGAGACTGCTTAATTCATCAGCACTCCACTTAACTACATCTGAATCTTGATATGCATATCCTTGTGTTATATAATGAACCTGAATTTCATGGAGCAACAATACTACTACTACTACTACTACTACTACTACTAATAATAATAATAATAATAATATTAATAAAATAATAATAATAATAATAATAATAATAATAATAATAATAATAAGGAAAAAAGAGGAAAAATGAACGTCCATCCCAGCTTCCCTTTTCGAACTACATTTCCCATTATGCACCCATGCTACAGCGCATGCGCAGATGGGTTTATTTAGTATACAGACATCCGGAAGCTCCACACTGAAATTGACCGATCGGGATAGTAGTACTTGGTAAAGTTTCTTGTCTTTTTTGTTTTTTTGTGTTCAGCGACAGTACAGCGGTTGCAAAATAGAGTTTAGCACATGTAGCTGACTGTATATCTCCTGATGGTTTTGTGTGGGTGAAACGGAAGGTTTAATTGTGACGGACAGGCTGGCTAATCGGCTAGCTTAGCAGGATGGCAGCTAGCTGAACTAACGTTAGCGTATGGGCCCCTCCATTCAGAGGAGAGCTCCTGCTCTCTGGCTGTTTTTGACATAAATATGCTTTAAATCATCAGTACAGACACTAACCCTAGTATTTAAGAGCAAGTTGATGATTTGTGGCTGGTTGTGTTTGATTAGTTTCCCTCTGGAAACAGGACAGAGCAAGAAAATAGTGAGATTAACCTGCCCACAGCGAAGAAAGATTAAGATGTTAGACAGACAGAGAGACAAGTTTTATTAATAGTTTTTGTGCTCATACTTCACTTAAGACAGTATTTGTGAACATTTGTGAGCTGTTGTGTTAACAGATTTATCAAATTTCTCTTCTCGGCACTGTAATGTATTTTGGAGAAACTAAGAATGCACCAAACTTAACACTTAACTTGAAGTTGTGTCTAGTATCAATATGTAACAGGAGATCCAGAACCTGCTGTTCATTTGAGAAACATACAATAATAAGCAGGGCAAATGAAGCTTATCTTCTTTGTGTCTTTTTTTTTTTTAACTCAAAACACCCTTGCAGTTATTCCGTAATTTTACTTCCTAAATCATTTGCAACCTGACGGCCAGTGGTGGAGGAAGTACTTAGATGCTTTACTTCTTTACTGAAAAGACTATGTTAAAGTAACTGTCCTTAATTGAAAATGGTATTAAACTAAAAGTATTTAAATATATTCAGGAAAATGTCCTTAAAGTATTAAAAGTTAAAGTACTCAATAAAGAAAAAAGGCCTCTGTGACTGTTACACTACTCTGTATTATCATTAAATTAATATGACTCATGCATTAATGTAAACGCAAGGCAATATATAGATTATATGAATATATTGATAGGAGACCAGATATTGACTTTGTTATATCGTGATATAACATGCTAAGTGTTGTCTTCTTCTGGTTTTAAAGGATGCATTTCAGTAAAGTGTAATTTTCTGAACTTAACAGACTGTTCTAACTGTTCTGTTATTTGGATTTACCCACTTAATCATTATATCTACATTACTCAATTATTTATCAAAAACCTCATTGTGTTAATATTTTGTGACAACACCAATAGTCATCCCTACAGTACTGTCATAATATCAATATCAAGGTCAAATATATAGTGGCACTTGATTTTGTCTGTATTATCCAGCCAGTGTGCACTATTTAAGAATTTACGGCATGTTATTTCAGAGGAAATGTGTGTATCATGATATTATTTATAAGCCATATTACCCAGTCCTACAGGTGGAACTCATTTTGAACTTTTTTGTGGATTACAACAACTGATGATTTGTTTGTAGGGATGCACAACAAAAATTGGGCCAGATAAATTATCAGGCAATATTGGCTTATCACAGCAAGCTGTATCAGTATTGATATATAGTAGCTGATGAATATTGGCTATAATAAATATCTGAGTTGACAGATGTCAAAGCATTTCATTTGAATTCTTAGTCAAATACTGTAGAACCTCAATGAAGAGTCGATGAATCAATCATTAATTGACCAAAAAATCAGACTATTTTGATAATTGATTAGGCTAATCATTTTGTGTCATTTTTTAGAAAATAAAAATGTCCAAGTTCTCTGTTTTCAGCTTCTTAAATGTGATTTTTTTTCCTGGTTTCTTTACTCCTCTCTGGCAGGTAACTGAATATCTTTGGGTTGAGGATAAAACAAGATATTTAAGGATGTCATCTCTTGGACTTTGGGAAACACTGATCAACATTTTTCACCATTTTCTGGTATTTAATGGACCATACAATGAATCAATTAATTGAGAAAATAATCCACACATTTATGAGTGATGGAAATAATCATTAGCTGCAGCCCTACAATGCTCTGTAAAAGCCAAAGTATATTTGTGATTTTTTTAAAATGAACTTTACTAGAAAGGACAGGAGTGCAGGAACAAGTACATAGTTAAATTCCTCCACTACTACTGCCAGCTGAAGAGCTTTGTTTTGGGCCTGATTTAACATAAGTGACGCAGACAGCCACAGTGTTGTTACAAAATGATTATCTTAACATTCAACTAATCAGATGAACAAATATCTACTTATCTATGTCAGTCTCTGTCAAATCACGGTTTCTGTGGTTGGTGTGGTGGACTGTAGCTTTGATTTTGCTGACTGAGGATGTCAGAAACAGGACATGGAGGATGTGACTGTTCATATGGCAGAGCCCCATCTGGTGGGTGGACATCACTGTTGCAGTTGTTCTGTCCATACAGTGAAAATGATAACATTCAGGAAAGAAAGAAAGAAGCAAGAAGCTTATTTTATTGTGTTTTTAACTTTCTGTGTAGAAAATGTTTGAGTTTGGTTTACAGATCAATAGATCTGTTACAGATTTTGAATGTTAGTCTAGATGGAAAACAACTTATTGTGCTTATTATCACAGCTTGCCTGAAGAAATAACATCATAACATAGTTTTGAATGTTTCATTGTTCAACATATGTTACAGCTGTGTTATTTATTTAATCCACTTGGTCTGACATGATTTCTAAACTATGCACACAAAATTAACTTTTCTAAAGCTACTGTGAGTTGCCATCATGTGGTGCATATACTATGGGGCATATCTTGTGATCATCACTAATGTACATTTGTATTATAACCATTTGCTCTAATAGTCATAAGTAGGGCTGCAATTAGTTGTTTGGTCCATAAAATGTCAGAAGATGGTGAGAAATGTTAATCAGTGTTTTCCAAAGCCCAAGGTGACATCTTCAAATGTCTTTTGTCCATAACCCAAAGACATTCAGTTTACTGTCACAGAGAACCAGAAAATATTCACATTCAAGAAGCTGAAATCAAGTTTTTTCTTGAAGAAATTACTCAAATTGATGAATCAATTCTCAGAATAGTTGTTGATTAATTTAATAGTTGGACTAAACTCGTTACTATCTTGTATTTCTGTGCACTGCAGGTATGATGGAGAGGTGATGTGCCAGTCAGAGGAGTGATAAGGCCCGAGCAGCCATGACAGAGTGCTTCCTGCCCCCCAGCAGCAGCCCTGCAGAGCAGCGCAGGGCTGAGCACCCAGGGGGCGTGGCCCGCACCCCCAGCTCTGAGGAGATCAGCCCCACCAAGTTTCCCGGACTGTACCGCACCGGGGAACCGTCGCCACCTCATGATGGCCATCACCACGAGGCACCAGATGCCTACGTCTCAGACGATGACAAAGAGCACAGCAAGAAAAAGAACAAGTTCAAGAAGAAGGAGAAAAGGAGTAAGAAATGATCCTGTAACTTGACCTTGAAAATGTATTTTTGATCTTGGAAAAAGTTTGACAAAAAATTTTTTGGTCAGGTCAATTACTGGATATTTTGTGGATCTTTAAGCCATTTTCCAAATTTTGTCAAAGCTGTGAGGAATAGCTGGGAGTATGGCTGCAATTAATGATTATTTTCATTGTTTATTAATCTGTTGATTATTTTCTCAATTAATTGATTAGTTTTTGTCAAAACAAATGTCCAAAAAATGGTGGTCAGTGTCTTCCAAAGCCCGAGATGACAGCCTCAAAATGTTGTTTTATCCATAACCCAAAGATATTCAGTTTACTGTCAAAGAGGAGTAAAGAAACCAGAAAATATTAACATTTAAGAAGCTGAAATCAGATAATTTGGACTTTTTTTTAAATAATATTTTGACTGCTTTACCTTGCCATCAGACAGTCTTTTCTAACAGGACTCTGCTGTTATATAAACCAAATATTGCTCTCTGCAAAGCAACCACACTCCTTTGACAAAAGCAGTACTTTTACCTCACAGAGCACAGAAGATGCTGTTCTATCGCTGCCTTGATCTTTTAGTTATTTTGTGTTATTGTATGACCTGGGAATTTTCAAGATTTAGCTCTTATTCACCAAAATCAAATAACACAAACAAATGAACTAATCAAAGCAGTGCTAGACGAGCAGTTCATGTGTTCTGCTCGGTAAAACTGCTGTTTTGTGAAAAGAGTCTGGTTGCTTTGAAGAGAGCTAGGCCTGCTGAGAGATTTGGCTCATACAGCAGTGGTGTCTTGTCAGAATCAGCAAGGTAAAGTAGTAAAAATTTTCTAAATATAGTGTACACTGAAACTGCTGTTGATTTTTTTGGTGGCTAAAATACATTTTGCTGCTGACCCTGTCCACAGCAGTACATTTCTTAGCTTTCCACACCAATATTCCTGCTGCTTCTGTGAACTGGGGGCGTGTCGACTGCCATCTAATGTAGTACACTGATTGTGGATAAGTACCTCATACAACCCCATTTCAAATAAGTCGAACCATCCTATTAACATCTAGAAGCTGACAATTACATGCAGGTGATCTACCTCAGGGCACAAAGCTTCAGCTGTAAAGCAGCTGGGAACTGAATATTATTGTAATGTTGCTGAGGAGCTCCTCAGTAGTAGTTGAGTAGAGAGAGAGCTTCCTACTTTTCCATCCTGTTGGCTGTTAGTGGTGAGAGGTGTACCTTCACTGAAAATGTTTTTCACTAAGTGGTTGTCAGGCTCATTGTAGTGTCAGGATTTTTCCATGACTGTATTTATTTCCTACACCAGGGTATGGTGGGAAAGAGGAAAGGATGGACAGTTTGAGAGCACACCCAGGGAGCCCAGTGAAGGTGTGTCTCTGTTAGTGGTGTGATAAACAGGGTCTGTTCTCGGGGAAACCCGGAGTAGAGATGATTGGAGGAGACAAAACCTGTGAAGAGGCCACTAAACTGTCTTGACATCATCATGTAGCAGTTTGCTCTCAGTAAAAATATTTTAACTGAGCCTGTTCTAGAGAGGAGAGGCGTAAGGTGCAGTGGGAGCTATGCTAAATCAGTGGCTGACCTCTTTTCTGAGTCCCCATTCTCCCCCTCCTTTGCTATCTTCTCTCTCTCTCTCACACATCTCTCTTCCTGTTTCTATTTCATTGCTATTATGGTTCTGTCGTAGGAGGAGGATAAGAAACCAGGGGTGTTTCTCCCCTCAGATCTAACCCTATTTTTGCCTCTTCCTCTTCTTTACTGTCACAGCGGAAGGCTACGCCGCCTTCCAGGAGGACAGTTCAGCAGACGAAGCAGAGAGCCCGTCCAAGATGAAGCGCTCCAAAGGAATCCACGTGTTCAAGAAGCCCAGCTTCTCCAAGAAGAAGGAGAAGGACTTCAAGGTGAAGGAGAAGGGCCCAAAGGAGGATAAGGCCAAGGATAAGAAATCTAAGGACCTGACGGCTGCAGATGTTGTTAAACAGTGGAAGGAGAAGAAGAAGAAGAAGAAACCGACAACAGAGGCAGAGCCAGTCCCAGTGGAGACCCCCACCTTCAGGCCCATCTTTGGAGCTCCCCTGGCTGAAGCTGTTAAGAGGACAGCTCTGTATGATGGCATCCAGCTGCCAGCAATCTTCAGAGAGTGTGTGGACTACATTGAAAGTTATGGCATGAAGTGTGAAGGCATCTACCGGGTCTCAGGTAGAGAAACTTTGAGAAGCTGTTGTTTTTTCTGCCACCCATCCAATGGACCTTTTCTAAGTCCCCTTTTCACTCTGTGCTCAGTGAACTTCAGTCAGCTTTCTCCTTTCCTGTTTCCTGTAGGCCTACGTGTGTGATGTGCTGAGCTTGTCAGTGTTGAACAGAGAAAACAAATTTTGAAAATGGTTACAAGGGAAACTTATAAGCAACATGTACTGTATAGCCACATCTTAGCTAGCTAATATTAGCAAAACGGTGCCTAATTAGCTACCAAATGTACATCAGTTGTCAGCTAGCTAGTTACATCTGAATAGTCTGACTCAGATGTATCCCGTGGGTATAAGTCCGCCAATCGTCATTTGTTTCTGTCGGCATTGTGGCATCAGTTGTGTGCATTTTCAGAGTCCCAGAGAAACCACAGCAACCTCCAAGCTAACAACCTACAGGCTAAAAACATCAAATTGGCCCCTGGGGCGCTAATGGTATGAACATTAACAAACGAACATCTGTTACCTTTTCTTTTAAGGTCAGGGCTTACCTACCAATGTGGAAATTGTTCCACCAAAACAAGCTCCCCTCTTAAACTCTTTGGCAGAAGTCACTGCATCCTAGACTTCGCTCTGCCCAAGACCATTGTGATTGGTTTAGAGAAATACAAACTAGTGAGTGTTTTTTTCCCCCTATAGCAGAATGATCATGTGTGGAGCCAGACCTTTCTTCAGTGCTGAGGGCTGTAGAGGGCGGTCTGGCTACATGAGACTACCTGCCTAGCCAGCTAACCTACATCAGTCGTTAGCTAGCAAGTTATATCTGATAGGCTAGATGACTGAAGATTCATGATGCAACAAAACTTTTTTAGACAGTTGCAGGGAAAT
The DNA here is from genome assembly GCF_056507025.1 of Lutjanus erythropterus. Classification (NCBI taxonomy): domain Eukaryota; kingdom Metazoa; phylum Chordata; class Actinopteri; order Lutjaniformes; family Lutjanidae; genus Lutjanus; species Lutjanus erythropterus. The sequence continues at coordinate 18,003,188 of NC_139328.1, forward strand.
GTTAAAGCATTGTGAACCAGCTCGTCTCAGCTCCACTCAAGCTAGCTGATATTTGACGATTCATTCTTTTTTTTTTTTTGACTTCAGTGTGCCACAGTAAACTTCTGTATCATTCTACTTCAATAGCAGCTTACCTTTAGAGATTCTAGACTAGAGACTAGTGATTTAATGCCTTTCGTTGTCATATATGATGTCATATATGATGTGAAAACAGATTTTCAAACAGTCAGAGAAAGTAAGTGTGCGTCCTCCTGTAGCTCAGGTCTAAAATTAGCACTGTGGAGCTTTTCTCCTCAGGCTGCAGCAGCACTGCAGCCGCTGTCCGGCATCACCTGCCCTGCACACTTTGTGCTTCTTCATGTCATGAATCAAGGTGAACGAGATGTTTTTGGTGAGTTTTATTTTGTTTTTGCTGAGTCTGAATGAAGCTGATGTTTTGCAAAAGGAGTCTGATAAGTTTGGCGAGAGCATAAAAACAGGTGCGTCTGGTTAAACAAAACATTTCTTACTCTATAAAATAAGGTCACCCACTGTTGTGATCATTTATATAGTGTTGTCAGACACTTAGAATAACGATCTGAACCTGTCATCGGCAAAAACAAGAACAAGGAAACAAGTAAGCGTCACCTGCCCCGTGCACTCTGGTGAAGTGGCTAACAGGCTAACAGTCTCACTTGTGCTCTGTTTCTTCTAAACTTCCACTGACTGACAAAACCCTCAACTGTTCAACTAGAAGAATCTCAGTCTGGATCTCTGACTGATGGTTTGAATTTTAGTCTTTCAGGGGGCAGCCATATGGAGCACAGAACAAAAAGGGGTGGGGCTTAGGGAGGGTCAATTTGAATAAAAGATGTATCTCAATATTTGTATGTCTGGTTAATACTCAGGTATGAAGTCCAAGGTTGATGAACTGAAAGCAGCATACGACCGTGAGGAGTGCCCCTGCCTGGAGGAGTACGACCCCCACACGGTCGCCAGCCTACTGAAGCAGTACCTTCGCGAGCTGCCTGAGAACCTGTTGGGCCGGGATCTGGCCCAGCGCTTCGAGGACGCCTGCGGTCGGCAGGTGGAGGCCGAGAAGGTGACCGAGTTCCAGAGACTGCTGACTGAGGTGCCGGCAGAGAGCCGACTCATTCTGTCTTGGCTCATCACGCACATGGACCACGTCATCGTCAGGGAGGCGGACACCAAGATGAACATCCAGAATATCTCCATTGTCCTCAACCCAACCATACAGGTCAGAGAGGGAGGACACATCATGCTGAGATTAACCCTGCGTAAAACCACAATTTTTCATTTTTACATTCAGATTTTTGCAGATTAAATAAACCAATAAAATATGTTAATAAACAATATTTAGAGATGCTGGTAGGTGGATATTATTTACATTTGGACAGAGTCAGACTAGCGGTTCCATTCTTGATGCAAAGCTAAGCGATATGTTTCTGAGCTCTAGCTCATTATGAAAATACACATATGAGAGAGGTTTCAAAGTGTTCCTCTAAATTACAACATTTAGGTAATTGTTTAATGTTGTAAATGGAACATCTGTGTACTTTAAATATTTATGAAAAAGATAACAAATGAAGGAAATGGGACAGGAGATCATGTAAAGAAGTTAAAATGTTACAAAGGGCCAATTAAACATCGAATAGAAAAATAGGTCTTGGGCACAGGCGGTGTACCTCCAAGATCCCCTTCGCAGCAACCCAACCGAGTTTTTATTGGATCAAACAGTCAGTTCATCTCTAAAACCCTGGCCCAGTTTAGTGAAGCTAATTTATTCCCAAAGGGGACGTCTCTGTGGCTGCTCCACTTATTCTGAACCAACAGCAGCGGTAACCACAACACATAAACACCTCTTTCAATTAACGAGCAGAGTGTGGGGTCAGTTTAATCAGGCTGAGTAAATATGCAGGAATCTGTGATGTGGAGAAGGTGACAATAGACAATTTAGTCTGACACACATAATACAAACCCTATCTCACATGCAGAGCTCTAAGACTTAACTGATTTGTTTGTCTTCAGATCGGGAACCGTGTTCTCTACATGTTCTTCACACACGTGAAGGAGCTGTTTGGAGACGTAGTCCTGAAACCGGTGGTGCGGCCACTCCGCTGGTCCAACATGGCGACGATGCCGGCGCTGCCCGAGACACAGGAGAGCATCAAAGAGGAGATCAGACGACAGGTTGGTTCAGTCTTGCTGCAATCAGTCGGTTAATTTTATTCAGTGAATTTATTGACAGAATTGATCCATGGAAAACAAAAAGAATCATATGACATTAAAACAGCAACATGTCATTTTTACATATTGTTTTCTTTTCGGATCAGAGATGAAACCATGTGAAAATTTCATATCATGTTTATAGTGACCAAAAAGAAATAAAATATGTTAATTACCAATATTTATAGATGCTGGTAGGTGGATTTTTTTTTTTTTTCACCTTTGGAGAGAGCTATACTAGATGTTAGCCAGTTTCCTAAACAAAGATAACTGTAGCACATATGAGACAAACAGATATGAGAGGGTTTTCAAATTATTGCTTCAATGTACAGCATCTCGATATCTTTTCATTCATCAAAGAAAGATGCAAAATTTATGCTGGGTTCAGCTTCATAAATGTGAGGAATCCTGATTTGCTCAGTTTTAAGTCATTGTAAATCGAATACTTTGTGTTTCAAATTATTTATTGGACTAAACAAGCAATTTTGGAACATCACTCTGGACACTGAGACCTTGCAGTGACCATTTCTCACTGTTTTCAGATATTTTATAGGCAATGTCAGTTAATCAAGTAATCTAAAATATATTTTACAGATGAATGAAGGTATGAATGAAAATAATCATTTCTTACAGCCCTAATCTAAACGGTCTGTAAATTTATTGTACCTGCTTTGTGATGCCTTGAGTAAGGGCACAAAATTAGCAAGTTCCCTAAAATGTTTACATCTTTTTTAAGTAAGTAGATGATTAATTGTTATCACTGTAGGGAGTAACGTGTTACATTAGTAGATAGTAATGCAGCAAGACTTAAGCAACGTAAGCCGTTTCTGTTTATATTATGTTGTCTTAGTCAGCAGTGCACAGTTTTATCTTTGCCTCTGTGTCTTAGTGTGCCAGGACCTGATATTTTGTCACAGAGTCCCTGCTATTTAATTTATATGCCAGTGAATGCATCACACTGCAAAATAAACAAAAAGCGGAGACTCTTAAAGCTGCTGTAAGCGATTCTGAAGAAACAGTCTCATTCTTAGGTCATCAAATACAGAGGCTTTTGTGATGTTTGGTGAATCAAGCTGAGTCACCATCCCAAAGTGTAGACTTAATTTTTCTCCAGAATCACTTGTAGCAGCTTTAACCAGGTGCAGACATGTTTACATTGTTGTTGATACAAGTTAGTCTTATTACCATATGTGGCTGTTGAATGTCATCCTCATGAAAAAGTTTGTCCCCTTCATAAGAGTTTGTCTCCTCCATCACAAGAAGTGATTCACAGGAAATGAGATGTTTGCATATTAGAAGATGATGCATATGTTTCAAGTAATGAAGGAAATCTCTAAGGTTAATGGCAGATGTTCTGATTTTCTTCTCTCTTCAGCTCATTTCTGTCCCTCATGTTTTTAATGATCATCATTCAAGGCCCACAAGTTTCACTGATTGCTGTAATTAAGGAATTGAAACTTGTTTGACTATTGTGCTCATTTGAAGTTGTTGTGGAGCGTCAAGAACATTTTGACATGTAATAAAAATGCGTTTTAGGAGTTCCTGCTGAACTGCCTGCACAGGGATCTGCAGGCGGGGGTGAAGGACTTATCCAAGGAAGAGCGACTCTGGGAGGTTCAGAGAATTCTGACTGCTCTGAAACGCAAACTGAGGGAGGCCAAACGTCAGGTAAGCACTAATAGGATACTGTATGTGTTAATATGTATGTTTGATGTATGATCATCATGATTTATTTCTGAATCTTTCCTGCGTTGTCCTTTTAGGAGTGTGAGAGTAAGATAGCCCAGGAGATAGCGAGCCTCTCAAAGGAAGATGTTTCAAAAGAGGAAATGACTGAAAATGAAGAGGAAGTCATCAACCTCCTCTTAGCACAGGTGAGTCATTTAAACACTCAAACATACACAAATGTGCATAGACCCACAACACGGCACAAGATTTGAAATTGTTTTTCTTAAAATTCTTCCCTAATGATTTACTCTTGCTGAGCCCCATGCATGCCAACCTGAGATGGAATAATTATGTGTTTTTCCCCATTTCCTCTCAATAATCAGGAAAATGAGATCCTAACAGAGCAGGAGGAGCTGATCTCTCTTGAGCAGGTGCTTCGCCGACAGATTGCTACTGAGAAGGAAGAAATCGAGAGACTGCGAGCCGAGATTGCAGACATACAGAGGTAAGAGAAGACTGAGTGTGTACTAATATGATGTCATTACATTTACTGAAGGTTTCAGCGGTAACCCAGCTTTGTATTCCTTAGTCGGCAGCAGGGTCGCAGTGAGACAGAGGAATATTCATCAGACAGTGAAAGTGAGAGTGAAGATGAGGAAGAGCTGCAGATGATTCTTGAAGACCTGCAGAAGCAAAATGAGGAACTGGAGGTGAGAAGAACATCCAGCACACACTGTTGTTTATTTACCTGAAAGTTTGGCTTTAGTGTGTTCGGTTCTGACAGAGTCTGAAAGTACAACCCTGATTCCAAAACATTTGGGATGCTGTATTAAACATGCAAATCCTTTTCAAACTTTATTCAGTTGATTAATGTTCAAACTGATAACATTTCCTGTTTTTTAATTGTTTTTTTTGTAAATATATACTCATTCTGAATTTAATACCCAGCACATTCCAAAAAAAGCTGGAACAGGGGCAACAAAAAACTGGGAAAGTTTTGGAATGTTCAAAAACCAAAAAACCAAAAAACAAAAACCTGTGGAACATTCCACAGGTAAACAATTTAATTGATAAGGTTATAGTATCATGATTGAGTTGTTCACCCCCCAAAAGTGGGGCCAGAGTCACCACTTCAAGGGAAAATCTCCAAAGGGAAATAGTCCACCAGTTTAATAACATTTTTAGCCTCCCAGGCTATGAGGGTGAGGGTGTGCAAAACATAAAATAAATATTTTCTCTGTAAATTATGCCAGAGATGAACTAGTTGGTTTCTCAAGTTCTTTCTGTGTTTATTGCCCTGTAGAACAAAAACACCCACCTGAACCAGGCCATCCACGAGGAGCAGGAAGCCATCTTGGAGCTCCGCGTCCAGCTCCGCCTCCTGCAGAGCCACAAACTGCAGCAGGAACTGACCGTCCAGCCGGCGGCCGAGCAGGCCCCGCCCACGCAGCCGAGCCCAGAGCCCCGCAGCGAGGAGCAAACCAAACGCTCTGCTGCCACAGTGGCAGCTGGTGCAGACGCAGCTGCCTCGTCAAATGGCAAGGCAGCTAAGGATCCTTCAAAGCCCTCGCCGAGCAAAGACAGGAGAGACACCAACATGTGAGACGTCATCTCAGTGCTGCTGTATGTCTCTAACGCTGGTCAGTTGTCCTGTAGTGTCACTTGTTATCCACTGGAGATTTCACTTTGCTGGATCCATGAATTCATTAGTGGCAGCCATGGAAAAATCTCTCATACTGTCATTGGCGTCCTGACTCATATAGCAGAAATCAAATACTTTGTTTCCCATTTTCCCACGCTAAACACATAAATAGAAATAGAGTAGCTGCTGTAGTGGACAACTGGCTACTCCTGAGAGAGACTAGGTGGACCATATCATCAAATTCACAGTGCCAAGCCTGTATGAAGGAAGGAGGAGCGAAAGGAGAAATGAAGGGATTCATAAAGCAAGTAAGGGGAGCGAGAAAAGCGTAAGACCCCACTTACACCTGGTGTTAAAATATGATCTGAATCCGACCCATTATCTGGATAAGGAAACGCTGCATGTTAATGTAGGGTTTAAATGCATCATGATTAGATCTAGAGGTAGTCTGGCTCATATTGTGTTCAGAGCTTCGGTCGATGTAAACATAACTCATACAACGTGCTGGCATCCGTACCCAACATCACACTGATACAGATATTTGTACTTAACTAATGTAAAGTAGGCTTACAGGAGGTTGTTCAAATTTAGAGAGAGAGCAAGCAAGATAACTGAAAGAGACACGCTTATAATTACTGATTATATTGTATGAAAAATTTAAGTTATACAAGGATGGGAAATAAATGTACAGTGAGAAATAATTGTGTGAGTGACAATGTACACTGCTTTCATTTGTGCAGCTGTTAACGATGCATGTAATTTATGTAGTCACAGAGTGGCCTGCATTCTAGTTCTGCAACACCTGTTTTTATACAAGTAAAGGAATATTAATTTATTATATTTGGTGAATTTACAAGAGGGGGACAAATTATTAAAACTATGTTGTAGACAGAATTTCACATGGTTTATAAAGTTTCCCCAGCTCAGCAACTCACAAAACTTTTTTTTTTTAATGGGAGTCTGGGGCTGATTCGATGCCAACTCGTATTACTCACACGCAGGCTTTGCTGCGGAGAACAGAGAGAAAACAAGGAGTAAATGCAACAGCAAGATTAGATAATTTATTACATGGACAACTGGGTTCAACTATGTATTTTTTTTTCTACTGGCCCAGTTGGGCAAATGGATCAGAATACCTCCTGTACCAAGTGTTTTATTCGTTAGTGGTCATCAAATAACAACAAAGACTAAAGTTAATTGCCGCGTTTAACGTTTAAATTGTCAGAAAATAGTGAAAAATGTCCATCCCAGTTTCTCAGAGTCCGAGGTGATGTCTTTAAATGTCTTGCTTTGTCAGTCCAAAACTCAAAGATATTTAGTTTAGTATGTTAATAAACTGAGAAAAGCATGAGACCTTCATATTTAAGAGGCAGAAAATAGCATTTTCTGACATTTTTGCATGGAAAATTGCTTTAGCCATTAATTATCAAAAAAGTTGCAGTATTTATTAGCTCGAAAATGAATTTGCCTGTACTGTTGAGCCCTAGATAATGTATCTGGACGCAGATCCCATTGTAATACCAGGTGTAAATGGGTTTAAAAGGTAGGTGCCTTGCCAGTATATGACAGAAAGTTTATTTTTTGCTGGTAAGGGCTCAAGAAATGAGCAGATATAATCTGTCCCTGTATCTCACTATGTCCCTTACCTGGATGCAGATTTAACATGTTAGGATAGAGACCACTGTGCCATAACTGAAGATGCCAGACTGGATTCGTTACCCCAGAGAACCACTAATACAAAAAGCTCTTTGAATAATGAAGAAATTTATGATTGGTCTATCTATATATTATATATTTAAGTAGTATTCAGAAGAATACGGATGACTATCCAACGTTGATTTTAAATTTCAGCTTTTTAGTAATATATGAATATATGTATAAATATATTGTAGATGCTTTCTTTTCTTTGAACAGCAGGTGCACATAAAGAGCAGTGGTGTTGTGTCTTGCAACTGACCAGTGGATGAAAACATAAATGGACAACAAATACGCAACAAAAGTGCATTCATCACTGCAACCATGTAGACAAACAGCTGGAGGCAGCGTTGTCACAGTCACTCGTAGTGCAATCATCTTCTCTGTTGTCTCTGCCTCTCTTGCACAAACAAGGAAACAGAGAAAATGACTTTATTTGTGCAGTTTTATGATGGAATAACAAATCTGTAGAGACGATTATCATCACTGAAATGTGCGCAGAGACATGCAGGAGGCTTGTTTAGTTTTGTTGTGTATTTGTGTTTTTAACTCTTGGATGTGTGGAGCTATTGTTCATGGCATCAGTTGGAAGTGAGTAAAAAAAAACAAAAAACTCAAGATTACAAGTCAATCATTTCATTTCACAACTGATCCGTGATTACTGCAAAGTACTGTCATTGTTCAGTGATATTTAAAGCGAAGGCATGGTCTGACTTACTTACCATTTGTGTATATTATTGTAAAATTGCAAACATACTGTATTTTCAGCTCTTATGTTTTGTCATATGTTCTTTTTTTTTTTATCATTAATGACCTGTATGGAGTATGCTAGTGTGACTGCCCCTGCTTTGGTCATGGGTAAATCAAAGCAATCTCATCTGGACTCATGATTCAATGTGTTACAATTAATCCTGTGAATGAAACAGATAAATGCTAGATTGGGCTCAGAAGCTTCTCATGAGGTTATTTTCATATTGTTCAGAGCTTTTGTAGCTTATTGTTGCAAACGGAATAATGCTGTGAAGAATAAAGTGTCGATCTAAATGATTTATCTGAATCTCTGTCTCTTTCTCTGACACAAGGCCTAATGTTTACCTTTTTACTCAACTATGTTGGCTGGGAGTGTGGTCCACTTTTAGTGCTTCCTATTTTCCATTACACATTCTCTGAATGATTTCCCTCTTGCAGCCTAATGAGATTGTAAATAAAACCTGTGCATCAGTTTTTAGGGAGTGAGGCATGTAATTGTGTTTTTACTCTGAATTACTTCTTTATTCCTAAGAGATAGTGGAACCACCCGACAGTTTTGTCGTTGCTTTAACTGGTTTCCGATTTGGAAAGTTGCCCCGTCAAGTTGGACATAAAAAGCCAGGATAATACCGGATATAAGAAAAACGTCTTTCAAAATTAAAGCGTATTCTTAACTTCACTATGTTGACCAGACGGTGACCTGGAGTTTGTTGTATTTATCTCTGCATGATTAAATTATTATAGCCAAGTCAAAATTAGCTTCTATATACGAGTGTAAATTTATATTAATTAAAAAGTGTCTCTGCTGAAAAATACATCTGGCCTTGAAAACTTATTTTTAATTTTCAATATAAAAAAGTCAAAATTCTCTGATCCCATCCGCTTAAATGTGAGTATTTTCTGGTTTCTTTACCCTATACTGACAGCAAACTGAATATCTTTGGGTTGTGGACAAAACAAGACATTTGAGGACATCATCTTGAACTTTTTCATAATTTACTGACATTTTTCAGACCCAACAGCTGATCAGTTAATTAAGAAAATTACCAACAGATTAATTCAACATCCCTGCGCTCCACATGTTTGGACCTATTTTTCAAGTGACAAGATTATGATAGGATTAATGAATTGATTAATTGTTTTAAGGTAATCCAAAAGTGATGGAAACATTACTTTATTATTGTGATACTTGGATTAGGTTACTGACTACATTTTTAACAGGCAATTAGTAACTGTATTGGGATATGTTTTTAGAGTAACCTTTCTAACCCTGATTATTCCAAGCAGACTATTGTTATGTCTGAAAACATACCTGGAAGAAATCTACCATATGGAGTGCATCAAACTGTGCGGATCATATTTTGAAAGTCCTCACCGGAAGTTCCGTTCGTCATTGACACCACTTGACGCTAGTTGAGAGTGGATGGTCAGCCTGTCTGTCTCAGGGGCTGGGTTTCTCTTTTATCTAAGAAGGGAAAAAAAGCAGAGTTTCAAGCATGACGGGACAAAGACACTGAGTGAACACTGACAAATAATGATTTAAAAACTTTTAACAACTCACCATGGCCATAAGGGAGCTCAAAGTTTGCCTTTTAGGGGTAAGTGGCAGATGTTTTTGTTGATGATCCACTTTGAGGAAAATTCCTTCTGTCTGCTGCGACTGTAATCAACCGACAACATTTTGACGTTAACAGAAGTGAACTGACTCAAAGACCCTGTAAATGTCGGTTGTTTTTAAATGGTCGGTACTTCGCGGTGTCATTTTTGGTCAGGAAACTTGGAAGTGTATTTGGTAGGTTGTTAACTGAGAAGCAACAGCTAGTCGGCCGGTGGGCGCAGCAGTCATTTTACATTTGTTTTCTCGCCGTGTGCGTCTCTTTTTTTTCACGCTCGTATCGATCAGCTGTAGGTTTATTGGGTGTTTTTGTCTTTTTTTTTTATTTTTTAACGGCTCTGACAGTTGATCATCCATGACGTCACCATCAGACTAACCGCTAAGTTACAACAAGCCGTTAGATTTCCTGCTGCGTTAGCAAAACACAGTAGTCCCGCTTTATGCGCGGTGACAGGGATGTTCACACGCATTTTGTGTTTATCAATCACGTAAAGGTGTACCGGGAACCTTTCGGTGCTACATTAACGTTCACCAGGCCTGTACATTCCTCCACAGGCCACTGACATGCTCACCAAGCATTTTATCAGCCAACCATGGACCAGACGAGGCTGTGCTTACCAATCTTTTGTTGCCTCTCTGCTCGGAGGAATACACATGATTATCTGTGTGATCTGAGGGGGAATTTTATTCCTATTAACTGTGTATCGCCAAGAAAAGAGCTGTCATTGTGCTTGGATAACCAAAAAGGCAGGCAGCATAAATGAAATGCAGCCAAAAAAGACCTTAAAGGGACAGTTCACTCCTAAAATCAAAAATACATGTTTTGTTTTGTTTTTCTCTCTTACCTGTATTGATGTTTATCCCTCTAGATTGATTTGGTGTGAGTTGTAGAGCAAGGTTGTCAAAAGTATTAAGTATCGATACTTTTTCAATACTCTTTAAAGTGATAGCATATATGTGAATTATATTTACATTTAAGGATTCATTGCAATATAGGCCAGTATATGAATATTTAATTATTTTTTACTTTCTAATTTATAAGATATTATGTTTCTTTTTTTGCCTAATTATGTATTTATTTATTTTGATATGTAGGGAGTATGTTTCTCCTGATTTTATGTTTATTTATATGGAAATTAAGCATGGCGATACCATGTTTTGTTATCTTTTACTATCTGGCTTCACAATAAAAACAGTTGAAACACATTTTTTTTTCTCAGCTTTCGCGCTCAAAATTCAGTATCAGTCAGACTCTAGTAGGAACTATTTTTGTTCTACTGAACTACACCCGCAAATCTTATCACAGTGCAGAAAGAAGTGTGCATCTACTTATAGATGAAAGGTTACAGCCCAGCTGAGGAGGACGCCTTAATGTTTACATCCACATTGTCATAAGTCTTTCATCCGTAAGTAGATGCACACTTCTCTCTGTGTGATGATGTGGCTCTATGGATTATCTTAAGTAAGCAGGTCATGATTTCTGCAAAGAGACATTGCTCAAATGTATTTTTTTCACAAATGAGTAATACTGACTATAAGTTCAGAGATAGTTGTGGAATTTGTGAACCAACATTAACCTGATCGGGTTGACCTGTGACTAGAAAGTCAATATTAGGTGTCAATACAGTGACCACTGATTATACACAGTCACTGTGTGTGTTCAGAGTGCTGTGACTGATGTGCAACCTTCTGTTTTCAGGACACTGGAGTTGGGAAATCCAGCATCGTTTGCAGATTTGTTCAGGATCATTTTGACCACAACATAAGTCCCACAATAGGGTAAGTGTGCTGCTTTACAAATCACAAAAGACAGTGTAACAGCTGGAGACGAGTCAATCAAACAAGAGAATCATTATGTATGATGTTTATTTCTCAGCTTAAGATAGGCCTATTGTATTGCTTTTTTAGAAGGGACAGATTTGAAAAAAAGAAAAGTGCCAAGGAGCCAGACTTTTACATTTAGAATATCAGAATAATCCCCCAGTACTTTAAGGTTTAAGGTTTACAGTTCGATTTACAGAGGGAATAATATGAAGTCTGCTATCAGAAAAATCGATTACTCCATTTTACAAAGGTCTGTTATGGTCATGTAGCCCCAAACTTATGGTTTCTGCATATTTTTTAAAGTAATGATTCAGGTACTGTTAGCAGATTTAAAGCCCAGTACTGGGATTTGGTAAAAATTACAAATATCAAAGAATATAACTGTCCACTGGAGCCATACCGAGTTTAGAACACGATTAGGAAAACTCACAAGACTCCCTTGAGACTTGGTATTTCATATGGAGGCAGCACAGCACGTCCAGCATCCCACAGTGTTGAGTACCTGATGCGTGTTCTCATTGGGTTGAGTTTTGTCACTTTCTGGATAAGCAAGCAAAACCATAACCTGAAAAGTTGTTTAGTAACCTAAGTTTTGCTCAGCCCTACGATGAAATGTAAAAAGTCCTCACTCCTTATAACTGCACACAGAGATTATTTTTCAGATTTTATTGATCATTGATTTACATACTCCTTGTACTGCTGGTACGGCTGCATCCGAAACTTACCTGCAGATTTTCAAATTACTTTTACCTTACTATTGATAAATTCTCAAATTGACCATCATATGGTTTGTACAAACTAAACTGTGCTAAAACGGACACACAAGGCATGTCCATGTATATACGTCTGATACCAAATATACAAATTACAGGAAAACATGAATACTACATTTTGTGTGCCTTCATACATGCATCAAATAAAGCTTCATATTGTATGTGTGTACTCAAAGTGCTGGCTGAGATGGTCACAGAGCTCGGTGAAGCATGCATTGCTGCATCCTGCAAAGCCACACCCATCTCGATGAAGTACCAAGTTTTTAGAGAGTCCCAAACTCTGACAGCAACATGAAGCTGAGACAAACAGAGATGGATTTTTAAAAAAGTTAGCAAGTCATCAAGTAATCTAAACAAATAATCACTGTTATCATGTTGTTGGCTCTTTCTTGTTTAATAGTTGTTTTGTGAGTCTCTGACTCAACCCTGTTGTCAGGCAACATTGGTTCAGTGACCAAAGTGTTATTTGTTTCCTGCTGACTTGTACTAATTTGTTTCCTGTGTCTTTTTAAAGAACATGCTTAGAAGCATTGTTGTGAAATTCTCTTTATCATCCACAGAGCATCATTCCTCACCAAAACAGTGCCATGTGGAAATGAACTGCACAAATTTCTGATCTGGGATACAGCCGGGCAGGAAAGGGTGAGTACACCCCTAAACAGAAATTCCTCATTTACTTATTAACTTTAAGTTAACACACATGACCCTATGAGTCACGTTTTTTGAAAAAAATAATTTTCCATTACATTTTGTATCAGGAAGCTCGCTGTGACACAATCATTTCACTGTCAGAGGTCCTCATGACATAGAGCCATTATTAGGCGTGAAATAGGATGATTCACAGAGGGTTCAAAGGTCACAAGACTGTGGTATCATCACAGTGATTCATTTAATGGAGAGGGGGTGGTGTATGTAGTTGAAACTTGCCAGACATGCATACAGCATGGAATAACCAGTGCAAATATTTTCTACTTGTGTTCGAAAATCATGCACTGAACCCTGAAAACGTTCTAAGTTCTAAAGTTCTCTTTATCTCTGGGTATAACATTACAATGATCACATTTCACTGTTTGATCTTCTTGGTTTACCAAGAAAATAACATTTCTTAACAACATAGTCTGACTCACAGAATGCACACTGAGGGTATAAGCCTGCCATTGGTTGCGTGATTTCAGTCAGCATCGTGGCATCCTCTATCTGCGTTTTCAAAGCCTCCAGGAAAACAACAACAGCCTCTGAGATAGCAACCTGCACAGTGAAAATGGCAGATTAGTATCTGGGCTGCAAATGACACAGATGAAAACAAGCTAGCAGCTTAACATTTTTTTTTATAGGAATGTAGTCATCAAGTTTCCCCCAGTGCTATTTTGCAGGTAAACTGGTCGCTGCATCCTGAGCTTAGCTCTGCCCAGGATGATTGTGGTTGGTTTAGAGAAATATAAACAAGGCGGGCTGTTTTTTTTTTTTTTACTTTATTGCAGAATGACAATGTGTGGTGCTGAGCACTATATAGAGAGGTCTGACTATGTGGGACTATTAACAACATGTCAAGATTCTGAATATGAAACTACTAAGAAAGAAACTGCAACATAAAGACACTGTGAAGTTTTTGGCCACTTGGTGCTGTAGGGCAAAGTTTTGAAAAGTGGGCCCCCTTATTGTATGTATTGTATGTATTGTATGTATTGTCACAAGGGCTGTTCTGATACCAATGGCAGTATCAGAAATACCTCTGATATGGCTTAAAATGCTGGCTTGGGTATCAGTGAGTACACAATGCACTGATCCAATGTATGCATGCACCGATCAGATATCATGTAATTTCTTATTATTTTTTAACCCAAGCCAGGCCATACAACAATAATAACAACCATTTCACCTCTATACATAGCTTATTAGATATCGTTGTAAAATACTCAGTTTTAATTCATCAGTTATTCAAAGGTTATTTCTGAATAGCAGACTGCTGCTAACAACAGACCAACTGATCATAGACTTTGTAGGAGCAATAAATCAAGCAAATCATTTTTCAATTGATATTTTGTGTTGAATTATTGATTTTTTTAGTAAATAGCCATGTAATAAGCAGGGTTATGTACAGTGAGTGGGTCAGTATTGTGGAATAAACCCCTGGAGGATTATTCAATGCCCTTCTGCTTTGCATTGGGGTCCTTCACCACACTGCCAGTGTTTCTTTTGCAATAAAGACCTGCTTGGTGGCCTGGTAGCTCTGCTGGAAGAGCCCGTGCCTCATGTACTGAGGCTGTGAGTCCCCTGCAGCAGCCGTGGGTTCGACTCCCACTTGCTGTAGGTCACTCCCGACTCTTTCTTCCCATTTCCTGTCCTCTCTTCAGCTGCCCCCCATCCCAAAAATAAAATAAAATAAAATATTGACCCACTCACTGTACATTATCCCTTATTTGTTGTATATAGCTGTTGAAAAATAATAATAATTATCTATTTTTTTTCAATTAACTGGTTTCTGATTGATACTCAGCTGATGCACAAAGTTCAGGTTTTGGAATTGTTACTATAACCAACTGAGGCAAGCGCAGGGATGATGGGATAAACATTTCTGCTGACTGCAGCCGGTGGTAATTCATATCAACAGCTGATGGTGATGATGTGCTGTAAAGGTAGTAGTGTGCTCATAAGCAAGAAGAGAAGAACACTGCAAAATAATAATAAATATTTGGATGTTTCTTGGAGAAGTAAAGGCATTCAGTATGTTTGTTAAGGCCTGAAGGATCCAAATGTTAAATTTTGGCGTAGAGTAAACAAAAATGTTTTCAGTAAAAACTACTTTTTGCACATTTGAATACAATTTATAAATTGTATGTAGAAGCTGTAAACATTTCTGTACAAGAACATTCTTCTAAACACTGGAGAAACCTTCACAGTGAGGAGCTGAAACTTTTTCCATCGGTCACTCATCACTTAAGAATGTATGGGCATAGTCTACTCACAGTACGGAACGTTGTGTTCATCTTTTATGGGTTAACGCAACATTAAGACTGCCTTCAGTTTAAATAGCCATAGACTGGTTTTGAAGTCATCTTTACAAAGTACTTTGTGTGATTTCTGAATGACTGTGCTTTACAAATGAGATTTGCTTTGATATATTGATTGGTTATACTAACTCCTGTGACTGTGGTGTGTTTTTTGTAGTTTCACTCATTAGCTCCTATGTACTACAGAGGATCGGCTGCTGCTGTCATCGTCTATGACATTACGAAACTGGTAAGAGCAACATTAATTCTCTTAAGCAACAGTAAATGCAGTAAATTAAACTTGGGTTGGATGGTGACCTGGTCAGTGCTTTCAAACCCCCAGAATAATGAATAACTAAGAACCTTTATTCCTTGTCTACCAACTTTTGAGCGGCTCAAGCAATGCCCTTCACCTCTAACTGTACCAGGAGAGGCTGGTTTCACACTATGAGACTAATGTAAAATTCAATTACTTTTCCATCACTCTGCGATGCTGTGCTTCCATGACCTACAAATGTCATTCTTTCCTGGTCTGTTAATGGAAACTTGTCTGAAAAACACACGTCTAATGTGATGAATGTGTGACACAAGTTGTATAAAATGTTGGGCCATATTCTCTTAAAGAACCTTTCCCAGAGTTGACCACGGCGTGTTGTTGTTGTTGTGCAGGACTCTTTCCAGACACTGAAGAAGTGGGTGAAGGAGCTGAAAGAACACGGTCCAGAGGACATTGTTGTAGCCATAGCAGGGAACAAGAACGATTTAGGAGACATCAGGTGAGTTTTCTTAGACTTTATAGATACTCAGGCTGGAACCAAATATTCGACTGTTCAGATATTTGTTCGTGGTTAGCTGTTCAGTTTTCAATTTTGGGATTCGTATATTCTTCTTTTTCTCCCCTAAAATGTAGGATATTAAGCCGTATTTTCACAGCATGGAAAGGCTTGACTTGACTCTGCAGACCACTGATTGGTTGTGCAACCTGGGACATTCTGCATGTCCTGGCATCTGTTAATAGCGAGTTTAGTGAACACAATTTTTTTATTCACTCAAAAATGCTAGCCAACAAAACCATTGTCTATTGAAGAAGTGCAGACATATCAAGAACACCATCTCTTTGATATCATCTGTATCTAGTGAGTGTGTGGTTGAAAGAGAGAGAGTGAGCAGCATGTTGTGAATGCAAAAGTGCAGAGGAAAAGGGATGCAGTGAAGTTGTCAACCAGACTTTAGATATACAGTTTGTCAGTGAATAAAAACTGCAGCCCTCAAGATAAAACCTCCAGTGTGTTGTTTCCCTGCTTCTGAGGTGGTACTGTTTGCAGTGAAAAACAAAGTAGAGGTACCAAAAGTGAATTGAGTCTAGTCGTACCATGTAGTGGAAATGCTGCTACAGAAACCTTGACTCCTCTTCCATTTATTCTCTTGTCAAGTAGACCTTCAGAGCAAACTAGCTCAAGGTGGAATGAGTGAAAGTCATTATTGATGAAAATGTTGATTTGCCATAGGACCCTTGTTAACTTTGAACCTATGTTGAACTACCACTCTTATTTTAGTGTCCTTCTCTTTCACAGGGAAGTTCCGATGAAAGAAGCAAAGGAGTTTGCTGAATCAATTGCAGCTATTTTCATCGAGACTAGTGCTAGAAATGCTGTCAATGTCGAGGAGCTCTTTCAGAAAATCAGTAGGTGTCATGGCTTTTACTGGATGTTGTGTCTGTGTCTCCGTTGAAAACCAAATTTCAGGCAGGACAATAAAGACTGAACTGAGGTCTTAAATGAGCAATTGCATCATTTTTTTGTAGCTTTGGTACTTTCAGTTCTATAATCAATGGATATTCGTTTTAAACACGTGGAATCAAGAAGAAGCAGGTATAGCCTGCATAAAGGCTGGAGAAGCATCTCAATATTCAGTCTTTCAGTAAATCTGGAAGCTGTTATTTATATGGTATGTTGTTTTATTATGTGCCATGCAATCTCACATGAGATGCACTATTTTAAAGATATGACACAAAAATGACAAAACCTTTAATTCCTCTTACTAAACATAACTCATCTTTTACTGTCCATGTTACTAATGACTTGCCTCTTTCTGCTTTCATTTCTTCAAATTTGCAAGTTGTAAATGTGTTTCTGCTAGTGCTACAACTAATTATTATTTTAATTGTGAATTAATCTGCTTATTATCTTCATGACTAATCGATCAAAGGTCCAGTGCATAAGATTTACACAGATTTAATGGCAGAAAAGAGGACAGAAATGGAAGCTGATATCCATAAATATGATTGAATTAGTGTATAATCACCTGAAAAAAATAATGTTTTTGTTACCTTACAGTGAGCTGTTTATATCTACAGAAGACGCAGGTCCTCTTCAACAGAGGACAAGCCATACGCTGACTCTAGATAGAGCCTTAAGAGTTTTTCCTGATATTCGTGGCAACAGTAGGTTCTCCTACAGGCTAGGCAGGAGAGGATTTGATGCCACTACACACAGGTTACTGATTAATTGTTTAGTCTATAAAATGTCAAAAAAATTGAAAAATGCTCCTAAGAGCCCAAAGCGATGTCTTCAGATTGCTTCTTTTGTCCAACCAGTAGTTAAAAATCCCCAAGCTCTTCACTTACTTTTATAAATGACAAAGAAAAGCAGCAAATCCTCATGTTTAAGAAGCTGGATGTTGCAAATGCAAATGCAGATGTTTGACATTTTTGCTTGAAAAATTAATGAAATGATTAATCAGTTAATTAATATAAAATAATTGGCTATTTTCTTTCGGTTGAGCAGTTGATTAATTGACTAATCATCACAGCTGTAGTTTCTACAGTGTGGGGCAGACAGATTACATTCTATTTCATTTTGAAAACTAAAACGATTTTTTTAATAATTAATAACATTGAAGGAATATGTCTCTCTCATTTGAAAAACCTTTTGAAGTTGGTATGTTGGGGTTTAATAGTATGTACTATTTTAATAAAAGCAGAATCCCTAGTATTGAGTTTTGCCCAGCAAATATATCATGTTTTGTTATTTGTTTTATGGCTGCTAGAAGTGGATATTTACTAAGATGCATTGCCAGATACATCACAGTAGTAATAATGCAACACTTTAAATGCTTAAAATCACTATGTCATGCTATTCTGTAAATGACCCTGACCTGTGTGTTTAGGTAAACAGATTCCACCCCTGGAAAACGCTGAGGTGGACAGCAACGAGTCCTTCAAACTGACCAGGCAGCCTCCTCCGTCCACCAGGAGGTGCTGCTAGTACCAACAGAGGCTGATGAGATTGCTTCCCTCAGCACCATGGACCCCACCAGCACAGCACACAGTCCACAATGCACACAGTGTCTTTTACTCCTGAGAAAGACAAGACAGACAGTGGACAGACAGAGGTCAGCTTGCACGTGTGGTCAACTGCAAACCAACAGTATTACATGTGTCATTGCACATTTATTTCATTTAATTGTAGCAGTTTGGCCTCTGATGAGGTCAGGAAGCAGAAAGCCTTCAGTTTGTCCCCCTCAGGTGGTGTATTACATGAATTACATTAAGATTTCCGTCTTGTATGCTTCATAGGCCATTACAAAGAGGCAGTTTTAACCCCATATTCCACAGAAACTTTAAACTTCAGCACAATTAATAACAGGTCATCTAACTGATGTGCTTTTTAAAGCGGGATTTTGGCTGTTGATGCAACTACATTTTCATTTCAGGAGTCAACTGCTGTGCAGATTTTCTTTGCACTGTGGCTCTGAAATCACACACATAAAAACAAAAAACTTTTCTTTCGTGGAGTTTTTATGTCCATGTATGTATCACTCTTGTGTAGAATTTAATTAGAACATTCGAATACAAGATTGTTGAGATCAAACCTTAGATGAGCGTTCAGTTCTGTTGCTCAAATGCAGCGGATTTACATTCCACTTCGCCATACGCGTTTGCTGAATAAGGGTTAACTGTAATGTTGCAGAGTGAATGAACAGCTTAGAGGCCTAAATTGTAATTACAGTATGACACCCCCTGTTGAAACACTGTGACCAATACTAGAATTGTTTACATGGTGATTTGTTGAAGATGTTTTCTACATGCTGCAATGTGTTTGGGATTTCACTACAGGGAATGACTGTATACGACTGCCAAACATGTCATGTCTTACCTGAAAAAGGGTTACATTTATACGTTACGAGGAGAAAAGACCTGCATGTATTTTATTATAAACATGTCTAAAGCTGTTTATGTTCAGCAGTGAGTTGTGTTCTATGTACTAACCAAACTCTAAAAGAATATATGGGAATGTAGCCCTAAACCAATCAATCCTAGCTTGCAAAAAGGTGGAAAAGGAGTAACAATAAAAATAGTTCTTAGACCAGTTGGATTTGACCACTTGAGAAATTTATAACAACACTTTTACATACGTGTTACACAGTATTAATTTGGAGTTACTTTTTAAATAAAAAGTTACAGCACTCCTTATAGGCATTTCTTCATAAAACATTGAAATGGACATTAAAGTTGCCATAGATACAACATAGTTTTCTATGTAACAGTATTTCTGGTTCTACATTCATATAGCTTAAAAAATGTGCACAAATTAAAAAATAATTCAAAAATGTACCATTTTTACAGACATTTATGATGGGATAGTGGAGTTCAAGTCATATTTTTCATTGCAATTATTGTCTCATTTTGCCAATATGTTTTGGTCTCTTTAAAAGGAAGTCCACCAAACTCCTGCTAAAAATCTGCCAGTTAATGTGGCCTTGTTACCTGGTCCAGACCTTCAAGTACGCCTACTCCGCAGAGTCGACTGATTCTCTGGAAATGGAGTGTATAACAAGTTAACAATTCAGTCTGGTGTCAGGCAATTGGCCTTGCTTACTGAAACATACAGCATATACTTCCCATAATCTGAATCTGAAAATGAAAGTTGCTACTGAATCAGGAGTTGCTTTTTGGTTCAGATATATGGTATGTCGAATGTATAATTTCCCAGCAGATTGTTACACATGTCATAAAACGCACATTTTTTTTTTTTTTTTGCAATGCAGTTTGGCATGATTATACTTCCGTACAAGAGACAACGACATATTGAGCAAAGAAATTTTATTAGGGGTTAAATGTTGAAGAGATTTCCGACAAGTATTATATCCATCACCAAAGGTGCCTTTTTAATGTTTTTCTAAACAAATGTATGACATGGCTAAAAAGTGCATACTGCTAGAATAATGCATGAATTACTTGACTAAACAGTACAGACTAATTGTACTCATTGCAGTCAACCATGAAACAGCCAATTATCTGCAGCCATCCTTATACTGTATGCCTAGGTCATGCTTCCCTGTATCCTTTGTAGGCCAGATTAACTTTTGTATATTAATCAATGTAATAAAGTAGTGATTATTCTATGTGTCTGTTGTGTTTTGTGTTACTTTTGCCCACTGTAAGGATAAAATCTGTGTTTTGTCATATGCACCAGAATAACTAAAGGGTTACAATATAGCCCCCCTGATTTTATGTGTAGTTTTGTTGACAGAGAAAGATGAGTGAGAGAGAGAAGACGGGATTCATTAACAGAAGGTCATGACTTGGATTAACCTTCTGACGTCATGAGGACATGTTTGCCTCTCAGCGTAGCCACCTCAGAAACCCAAACTCTATGTGAAGATGACACTATGTGGTTGCACATTACAGATGAGTCTTTTACCCCAGCCACTACGAAGGTTAGGTGAAAACTCATTTTAGTGAAATTTCAATTTTGGCTCTCTTCTTAACTATGTGAGAGGCTCCACCTCTGGAAAATTGGTAATACTCTCCCAGAGGCGGTTTGCTTTGACCCCAAAATAAGAAACTCTTAACAAATTAGTCTTGCGTTATTTTTGCACATGCACTATATGGTTCACGTGACCTTTTGAAAAGCTGTAAATAGCACAAATTACATGCAGAGTGGAGCATACTACAGAGGCCTATTCAGTACACAGTGGTGGATTAACCCCTCAGCAGCTTACAGAGGGGAGGTTACACTTTTTCTTCTCACGATGATGGATTTAACCATAGCTACAATTGTCAGTGGTCTCTTAGTCAGTGAAGTGGGATATTAATAGTTCAGACTGAGCAAACAGTATGAGACATCAGGATTCTCCTTCATAAACATCTTAAAGAACTCATTTCTTTTTTTTTTTTTTCAGTTCCTTCTTTTGAAGGTTATTAAAATATTCTTAGATTTGCACTTAAACTTAGTCTTAAGATAATTTCCAACACTTTTGCTTATGCAGGTTCTAAGAAAAATATTTGTAACTTAAGAAACTGTTATCTCTAAATCTCAATGAGCGTTGTGATCAGTGATTTTTCCCTGATATAATGAAGTACATGTGAATTTTTATTTCAGGAACACTAGAAAAAAGTTGAGAAGTCATAATTTCAAGGTAAATTTTTTGTCAAAGTCAAACTCTTAAATTTTGAAATATAAACAGATTTTTTTTGTCTCAAACCTATAATTAGAAAAACATGACTCAGAGTTCTGGAAACAAAACCTTTGTATTTCAAAAAATGTTGAGTAAACTCGTCAAAGTGAAAATGAATGATGGCTAATAATTTAATATTTTCAGCTGCAAACATGTAACTTTCAAGCACCACAACAATGATAGATCAAGCTAACAATTTTTTAAATACAGAATTCTTTGAGTTTCTAAAACTCAAACATTGAGGTTTATCCAAAGAAGAAAAGTAAATGAAATCAACAAAAGATTATAGGTCAGCAACACTTTATTGAGCTTATTCCAAAACTAACTACCTAAAACTAACATTTAGTGAAGACGATTGCCTTGAAAGGACAAGTTTTCTCAACCTTTTCTGTTTTTTTTGTTTTTTTTAAACAAACTTTTTAGAAGATGAGATCACAGAAACGTATTATTCAAGGGACAAAATAGTGGGTGACAAACAAAGACAAACACAAAGCTTGAGGGTGTGTCATTATTAATTTCTCACACTTTAACAGATAAATCCTATTACATTGTTCATAAAGCTGATAAGTCATACTTAAGATATATGCTAGATATTATAAATGACGCCCCTTGACTCACATTATCACCGACCAAACGTTGTGCTGAAAAAAAAATGCACATTTTTCTGTCACTTCACAGCAGTCAGTTCTCTTACAGTCAGCCTCTAGTGTCCATTAGAGGAACTGTATCTAGACACTGCATTCCAGCATTCAGACATGCTGGTCATGAGCAATCAATTGTTTATGACTGAAATTTAGACAGATCTGAAAGTGATCTTGCAGTCTGACCTTCTGAACATGGTAACAACATCTAATAACAGTCCTCAAAGTCACACAAATGAAAATGTATATACTTTTTTCTGTCTGGCTCTTAAATTCTACACTTGCATTTAATTGCTTAAAAAAAATACAGATGGTGAGTTTTAATGAGAAACTTGATACTGACTTGTATCTCAAAGTAATGAAAAATAATGGGATATAAATAAAAATGATAATAAATAATGTCTTGGTATCAAAGTTAGAAAGTATTATTTTGGCCCACTAAGACATTATTTTAAGATAAAACCTAATTTTAAGAAAATTTCTTACTATTTTGATATAATTATTATTTACAAGAATATGAGTGTATACTGTTATAATTTTTGAGGTTTATATTTTTTATTGCGTAAGTTCAACACAATGAATTGTTTTAAAGGAGGCCCAGACAAATACAGGATAGGCACCATGTGATGATAACATGTGATTTTAAGTTTAGGAGGTGATAGAAAGTGAAAGAGAAAAACTAAAAAGTCTCACATGATTATTCAAACTTCACCATAATATGTACAAAATATCCTGCTGGTGTGCATTTAAACCTCAAACACAGACTACTTAATTTCCATTTAACAGTGTAAGGGTCAAGTTAGGACTCGTCTCGCTGTATAAAGCGTTTTTCCTCCAAAGTATGTCAGTATCCACGCAGTATTTATAACTAGTTTACTGTACCACCATAATCACATCAGCTGCTGCTGAGAGACGAGGGCGCGCAACAGGGTTGTGCGCTGGCGCGTTCCAGTATTTGTAGCCACATGCTCGTTCACTTCTCAGAGCTCAGTCAGCATTTGACTCAGTGGTGGCAGCAGGGGATCTAGGATTTCCACTTGTCAGTTACTCCCCGATACCGAAATCAAGTGCATCCCCACAGCTAAAAATGTCAAAGTTGGATCAGGTCCTTATTCTCGACCCCCCCTCCGACCTCAAATTTAAAGGTAGGTGAATCAACATTTCATTGACGTGTGAGATCTCCAGTGGTGTAGTGGTGGAGAATTACCTGACTGAAAAGATTTCACACTCCCTCAAGCGAATTTCGCTGCTAGCCAGCTAGCTAGCATTCACCGCCATTTTAAGTTAGCCAGGGACAAGGCTGCCGCCTGTAAAAGGGAACCCTTGATTTGCAGAACTCTCGCGAGAGTTGTACGCGTTGCTCATTTATTGTGTCTCTTGTTCAAAATAATTATGTTTGACAGTGTA
Organism: Lutjanus erythropterus; assembly: GCF_056507025.1. Classification (NCBI taxonomy): domain Eukaryota; kingdom Metazoa; phylum Chordata; class Actinopteri; order Lutjaniformes; family Lutjanidae; genus Lutjanus; species Lutjanus erythropterus. The sequence continues at coordinate 18,026,881 of NC_139328.1, forward strand.
ACAATGGTGTAGTTAAGATCGGCTTAGGTTTCGGTCAAAAGGCAGTTAGTTAGGGATAGTGAAAGATCATTGTTTGGGTTATAATGATCACTCTCGCGAGATCTTGCGTGGGTTTTGGGATCCCTTCTACACGAGCCCGGTACAAGACGGGCCGCTGTATCCTCGCTCTGTAGTGACGTGGATAGCCGGCGTGGCGTGCATCTTGACCGCCTGCCATTCATGACCAGCTCACTGACAACACCTAGCAAAGAGGTGGAAGACCGTGGGACAACTGTCAATGCTTGCAAAAAGGAATTAAAGTGAACACAGAAGACACTATTTTTACCTGACTTTAGTATGATAGCAACATGAGCTAGTTACTAACGTTACGCTGTTGCTAGTAGTGTTAGCAACAGCAAACTGTTGTTTCCTTGGGGCTCAGCCTATTCCCTGAAATGCTTACACCGCTCACAACCCGGACATAATTGGGAAGGAAATTGACTTTTTAAATGACATATGTATTGTCCAACCTGACACATCTCTGACAGACACGTTGCCCTGTCAAGCTGGTAAAGTGACAGAGTTAGAATGACAAACTTGGCTAACTAACATTAACAGCCTACTGACACAATATACAGCAACATATCCTAACTCCATTAACCAGTTAGCTATGGATGCTCACTAAATATGTGAACGGACAACATTGTTTTCACACCCAATTAATGAGAAACCAAAGTAATCCACACACATTAGGTCATCACTGATTGCTTGCTTGGCACTGATAACATTCAATGATGTGTCAGTTAAGCGTTGGCTAATGATAGCTAGGCTAGCTTGCTAATTCAAAAGTTGATATCTAACAGTTAGCTATATTGGTCATACTCTCCAACAACAAACCAAGGCTATTATAGTTCACTAATGGTAAACAAAAAAACTAACTTAAACAATGGTGTGTCCTTGGAAAAGTATTTACAATAAAAATGTAAAGGAAATTTAGTTTTTATCAGTTTGGTTCAATTTGTCAACACAACAAACATGAGGAGGCTTTGGTGCATATATTTAGAGACTGGGATGTCTACATGGCTGTGAGTCAGTTGCCTTCACAAAGTGTTGTGTTTGCATTGTAATACCTATTCTGATCCTCAAGTGACAATTACAAGTGATTGAGGTGACAGCAAGCAGTAAAACTGTATTGTGCTGATGTACATAGACATTTCAGTGTGCTAGTCTGCCAAGGCCATAGTATTGTAAAACCAGTAACAGAAAGTAACAAGGTACATAATTATACTTGAGTATATCCTTTTTATGCTAGTTTATACTTCACTACATCTCAGGGGCAAATATTGTGCTTTTTACTCCACTACATTTGCCTGGCAGCTTTAGTTGCTTTTTATATTAATAAAACCCATATGATAGTACTATCCTACTAATCTGCTGAGTAGTATACTCATGTCTAAAGTTGGTTCAACAGACTACAACATTAAAATCTGAAACAAAAGGTAATTCATGTATTCATTAGTGATAATAACAGAATAATATAATATTCTAATACTGTGCTAGCCATTCTGTATAATGAGTACTTTTACTGTTGAGTGCATTTTAATAATACTTTTGTGCTTTTACCTAAGTAACATTTTGAATTCAGGCCATTTACTTGTAACAGAGTATTTTAAGATTAGATGATGGTATTTATATTTTTACTATAGGAGCTGGGTACTTTTTCCACTGTTGTGTAAAACAGTCCCAGCAGTTGAACTATTTATCGTGACCATTATTCATTTTGACCCAGAATTCTTCTCTGCATTTCTTGTATTTGTCCTAGTTAGTAGTCTCCGTCTCTGCTGCAGGCATTATTGTCAATGAGACACTGTTTTATTGTTGCTGAATATACCAGTGTCACAGAAATGGGAATCTTTCAGCCCATTGTCTCGCTGATCCTAAGAGGCTGATTGTTGGTTGGTTGTTGGACTAGGTATGAGTAGATGCTGCTGATTGTAGCCTGGACTTGACAGGATTGTTAGAAAGGTCACTGGTTCAAATACCAGACCCACAGAGGAGTTTGGGTGGGGTAAAGTCCCTGAGATGTTTCAGTGATGAGGTGTTCTATGTGAAACTGATTTGTCATATCTTTATACACAATTACACATTCCAGAGCCTACACCTGATGATACCACAAGCTGAGAGGAAGCAAGAAAATCTTAGTCTAATCTTTCAGTGTACTTACAGGTCCTTTTGTTGTTAAAATCAGCAATGTTCTTCTGCTACCGTTAGGCCTGTGACTGCATCATTAGGTACATGACTTGTGGTGGTGAATAAAGCCTTTTCGCAAGATGCATAGTTTTGTATATAGAATTCCTTTGAAATTCATTGATTGGCAAATCAATGAATTTCAAAGGAGATAGAGCTGATAATCTTTAACATCTGAACAAACTTCTATTTAGTTTGTGCAACAGGTTACTGGTGATGTAACAGATGACTTCTCCAGTCAAACAGGGTTCAGTGTCTGTTTTTTTTTTTTATTTTGTTTTTTTTCTGCTTACTTGGTTTGGCAAATGGGTCTGAGATCTGCTTGCCCAAAGTCAATTTTTACCTGCCCCTATACAAACTGTTTTATTTATTAGCACTTATTAATTAACAGCAAATACTTAAGTTATTTGTCATGTTTAATGTTGGCCTAGAACGCATATAAAATGTCAGAAAATAGTGAAAAACGTCCATCCCACGTTGTCAGAGTTCAAAATGATGTTTTGAAATGTCTTGTTACTCCAAAACCCAAAGACATCAGTTTAATTTGATATTTATGAAGCTTAAAACAACATTTTCTGCCATTTTTACATGAATCATTACTCTAACCATTAATCAATTATCAAAATTGTTTAGTTTAATAGTGAAATTCTTTTTCTAACCCGACATGGCATTTTAGTTGCCCTGGGCAATCCTTATTGTTAAACCCTGTCATATAGTTAAAAGGCTAAGACTAGATTTCTGTCTGCACTTGTCAGCCCAGTCAGTTTGTTTTGAATACATACAGATTTGAAAAAAAAAAGAGTTCATGAGTAAAACCCAGATACACAAATGAATGCTTGTCCCTCTCCTAATCCTTGAACTGATATTGATGTTTAGTCTGTTTGCAGAGACATGTTAATTTGATCATGAACCTTATTTTACCTGATTAAAAAATTTTGTTCAGTCACAGGGTTTATATTTTCTCTCATCAGATTAAACTTTTACCCTCTGTATACTGGAATGGGTTCAAGGCTAAATTGCTTGTCATGACACAGGTGATGTTGATATTGACAGCGCATAAATTTAGCACCAAGCACCAGCCAGATGTTGGTAAAATATGCAAATAGCTGGCAGGAATGGATATTGAGAACTGGTACTAAAGCTGTGCTGGTTGCTGACTGGTCAGTGCCAAAATATCCCTTGATAAAGGGATCTAAGTCCTCTTTTCAGCCTCTTGTAAACTGTCTAGAATGTGTTTAAAACATTGGCGTGTCACAAAACACAAAATTGTTTAATCATCCTGATAAATTGTTCAGTAGTAGGTTGAAAGAAAAACAATACAGATTAGTGTGATGGTATTTTTCCCAAGTCATATTGCACTGGTAGATAAAATGTGATCTACACAAAGAAGTAATTCAAGTGCTTTCAAACTTTAATATAAAATGTCATAAATACAAACATGCAGGCTGTGGGCTGCCAACAAGAAACTTCCAGGTCAACTAAATGGGAGAAGTTCTCAATGTAAAATGAGGAAATTGCACTTCTTACTGTAGCCTCATATGCATCTACTTGAATGTACTGGTAAGAACTTTGACTATTCTGAAGGTATATGCCACAGGATGCTGTATAAAGAGCCACAGGCACTTGTTTGAATACAAAAACTTAGTGGCAGAGTGGATTAAGAACAAAGACTTTCACAGTTGCAGTTGTGGTTCAAGACTATTTGATGACACATTTTTTTCTGGCATTCAACTGAGAAATTTCAATGTAGTTTCTTAATTTGGTTCGTAGGTGATGACAGGCTTTTTTCCCCCCACATTGTAGAGGATGAAAAATGTCACTATTACAAATCCTGATGAAATATGGTCTAAATGTTGACATGCAATGAACTTCTTCAAATAGTAAGTGAAAAAACTTTCACTTTTGAACCAGTTCTGAACACCTTTTCATCAGTGAACATAGTCATTTTTTGAAAGGTTTCTCCAACTGAAAAGTGCTCACTGGGATATGTAATCTCCTTGACAAATTATACAGACATCAGTATTTATTACATGAACAGCTGTCAGGGACAAAATAACAAATGTTGCCCATTACTGAATTTAATAAAATGCAGCTACATGTAACAACTCAGGAAACAATTTAACTAATTAATTTACTTCTGAGGAAAAGTCAGAATAAAATAATTTAGGAATCTGTCAAATAGTTTCATGTCCTGTCCCTGTTTTTTTTTCCCAAAAAATTATGGCACATACTAGCAATAAGAGTGCTAATAAGTATCAGTATTGATAAGCACTATCAGTATCGGTATCAATAAAATCTTAATGACACCTTACCCTATTTGCTGGTGGATTTGGTTCACTCACTAGTCAAAAGAAAAAAAAATGCTGATAGCCTATAGACCTTTTTACAGCTGATGTCATCAAAAAGGTACATAAGCATTTCAGTAATGGAAGTAGCAGTCTCCCCCAGTCATCCAGATGAGTTATCAAGCTGTAAACAGTGAATTAGACAGCACACAAACACCAAAATCACCACAATGTCTGGTTGTTGCATGTACAGTTGTCGGAATCAATATTCCATTTGCTGATTCAAGTTGTACAGGATTTCGACTGTTTCAGAGTAATCAATGGAGTCTATGACTGGACTGAGTACACGATCAAAACTGCTCAGGTTTGTAGCGCCCATTGACAAGCTCTTGTGGTGCATCTTGCTCATTGTTTACAAGCTGCAAAAGGATCTAGTGAGTGGTTTGCTAAAATTTGAACATTCATTAGCAGTTTGGCTGGTGGACAAAAAAATGTGGTATTGCACATTGTGTATCATGATTATCCATAGCATACTGATATTCTGTATTATAATCAGTAATTGTTAATCGAACAACTGTTCCATTCTATTGGACAAAAAACAAAAGGTGTAATCTCAGGCATGAGGAAAAAATGCAAAACAAAATGCAAAAGAGCTGCAAATATATTGGTATTTCTGCTTAGTCGGAGGATAACTAGCGAGGTGACTTCAAGCTGCATGAGTGCTGCATCTGCTCTCTGGCACAATTTGAATAGTCCTGATTTTTAACCTCTTCTGTATGCAGACCTGAGTCTGAATACAAAGTGTTGCTTGCTTTTTTGTGGCTTGCGACTGATTATTTACCTCGTGCCACTATGAACCAGCATGAAATTCAATATTAGATTGACTAACCTAATCTAACAACTATTTTGGAAGAGAAACAAATACTCAGATTGAATCATTTTTGGTTGGACACAGAGGCAAATGAAATGGTTCCTGTTCTGCCTTTGAGCGGCAACATGAGGAGAAGGAAGATGACCACAGCTCTTTTACTGTCACAGAGGCCGAGCTAAATCGGTCTGCGTGTATCTGAGAGCTGGTCTGTTTTAGAGCCTCTGCTGGGATTCCTCCAGCAAGCTAGAGGGGGCAGCCCTCCTTTCCTTGGCTGGTATTTTTAGAATAGGACTGGCCTGGGGGACCCTAACTCAGCATACATGCAACAAGATGAGAGAGACTGTGCGAACACTGCTTGAGCAAAGGTGGCATCTTCAGAGTTAGGCAATTGATGCAGGCTATGTGGGTGTATATCTGATGCGCACAACTGCTTTCCAATGTTTTATCAGTTGCAGCCTTGGTTTTAGCCATGCTTGCAGTGTATAAAACACACAGTGCAGAAATGTGTTTCAGTTATCCTTAGATGCCTTTTTGCGGAAGCAATTACTCAGATATGCATGTTTTTGTTGAGTCTGTGTGACAGTTTATTTATCAAACCTTCTTCTGAGTTAGAGTTTTTACATATTCCTAGTTTAAAGACAAATAATTTTCAATGTGTGGGACACTAGTCAGAAGTATATGTTTCCTTTTTGTCCCACTAGCAGGTACAGGAAAGGCTTCAGGCATGTCCACAGTGAGGGAGAATTGTTGACAAACTGTAATTATCATGTCTGCCATGTACTTTCAACTGCACATAATCATCCAAGAGATCATTTCTTCAGTATAAGAAATGGACTCCAGTTGGTGCTCCGAATCACCCTTATGGACATTAATTTCCCATCGCCAGTATTATGATAATAGATCAGACCTCATTGCAGTAAACTTTTTGTCACCATAAGCAGGTATGTCCACAGCAGGAAGCACTTTGCATTCTCTGCTATTTGCTTCTAGAAATCTATACAGGAAAAACTAAGACTATACACTACAAAGAGATTGTACATAGAAATATCAGATGTTCCACACGCAGTGCCAATGACAAAGTTCTTCAGGTTTGTAGGAATGTCTTTGTGACACACCTGTGTTAAACAATGACCCAGTCATCACCGTAACTCTACATGTTAGCTTTAGTTGGGTGGAGCCACTCCAATCTGGTCATGCACTGCTTCTTATCTCTCTGAGCACTTGGTGTGAAAGAAGGCTGAATGTAGGCTTTGTGAACTCCAGAGCTACAACCAAGCTCTAAAAAATATTGAAAGTAGAAAGAATATTTGAATGTTATCCTATCTGTATTGACCATGAGCAGCAAGTACTTATCGGTTATCATATCAGCTGAAAACAAATCCATATTGTGCATCTCTATTTAGAAAGCATCCCATGAAAGTGTGTCCATCAATGGATCTGAAGGTGAAGTTGTTTAGCATCCAGAGTTTCCCTTCTGGTGTGTGACAATTTGCAAATACCCTTGATTACATGAGACAAGTTCTATGAGTTTTATGAGAAGAACAACTGAAGGATAGTGTAGCAGGTAGAACCAGTCGATCTAACCCATAGCAGTCATGCGATGATGTATTAGGGTTAGGCAGTTTCTACCAGATGATGATGTCCGCAGTGAAACATTGCTGATCGATGACATCCTATAGCACAAATGCTGACTTGCCCACCTTCCCACTGTTGCTCAGACAGCAACCTCCAACTGTCTCTCTCACCTGAGAAAACTGTGGCTCCATCACAAGGCAGCAGGCATATAAACGCTTACTTCCCTGACAGGTGAGGTAGGTGAGGTCACCTACCAGGACAGGTTGAATAAGAAAATAATAAACAAGATATGGAAATGTAGTACAATGACCCGCAGCAACAGCTTCTTTTTATCTTCTCTCCTTACAGCTACTATGAAGGACAAACAAAGAATCAAAGAAGGCCTTTAAATCATGATGTTAGAGGGCTCAGTGGTCAGTGACTGTCAGCCATCGTGATGGACGATAGCATCGTCCATCAGCCCATCCCTACCATCCCTTGGCTCAACTCTACAAGATAATCATGGGACATATTTTTTTCCAAGCTCCCAGGCTAATTGTGCTAATCGATCAAGTTTTGAGTACCTGGCTCTGACTTGGCTTCCAGCTGTGTTTTTCGCATGGCTCGTGAAAGCTGGATGGTGGATGCTGGATGGTTAAAGACCTAATTTGAAGCCAGCTCTGTCACAAGATGGAGGACTAACCTTTGATCCCCTGATATAACTAGAGTTGGGCAGGACCTGTCAACATGGGACATCTAATATGAAATTAGCAATCTGGAAAACAATCTTAATTGAATCAGGTGGTTTGGCACATCTCCTTTTGGAGGCATATACAATTAGTACATGAAATTTTGGAGACGCTGATCTTAATGAATGTCTCATGCCAAGCTTTGCACTCCACCATCAGAGCTTTTTGTAACTGATTAGATATTTTAAGAAGCAGTTTTAGTTTTGCAAAAGACTGCACTATTAAAGACCAAGGATCTTCTTAAACAAGGTGTTCTTAAGCTGCGCACAACAAATCTTACAAGGGAGTTGGAAGTACCAAAAATATTAGCATACTTTCCTATATACTAGAGAATATATGGCACATTGCTTATGTATAGAAGTAAACTGGTAATAAATCAGGGTTGTACTGCCATTTTTTTCTTAATCCATCTCCTGTTTGTAGAGTATTCATGGGATAAACTATTCTGCAATCCAGGTTCAAGCCAGGAAAGACGCTATTAAATTAGTTGCCTTAATCATGTGGGTCTAACTGAGTTGTAACCTGACAATATTTTTCATGTAATCTTTTTGGCACCAAAACACTGCAGGCTTATCTGCAGCTCTGTTTTGGTGCAGCAAGTAGTGCAGCATACTTTCACCAAAAATGTTCTCTCAGTGGTTTAAGTAGGGGACTGTGCTATATGTTTTTCTTTCTTTCTTTTTTTTTTTTTGTTGCAAGAAATATGGCTATAACATTCTTTTTTATTGATTTATTTTCCATTTGCAGTTGTGTTGTGGTGTTGTACCCAAAAGAGTCTGCCCCAAAATACAGAGGTAATAATGCACGTGTGTTTGTTATTCTGTGTCCACCAGGTCCTTTCACAGATGTTGTCACCACCAACCTCAAACTGAAGAACCCCTCTGACAGAAGAGTGTGCTTTAAAGTGAAGACGACTGCACCACGCAGGTACTGTGTACGGCCAAACAGCGGTGTCATCGATGCTGGAGCAACTGTTGTTATCTCTGGTAAGTACTTAAAGGAAAAGAGACAATTAATTAACAAGAACCTAAGCTTAAGTTCAGAAAATAGACTTCATAGACATCCTTCAGTCCACAAAATGTTGCAAATTGAGGGGGAAACCTGAGAGGGAAACTGAGTCAGGGGGATGTAGTGTGATTTTTCTCGTCAGTTGACAAGGCCACATGCAAGGTTGAAGCTGAGGTGTTAAAGCCACAAGCTGCGATTTGTGGAAGCAGTTTTTACCCAAACAAGTCTACATGTTGTGCATTCCACTTGTGGCTCATGTGGTGTAGTGTACATATTAGTTGCGGACAGAAACTGACCTGTGGAGCTGTAACTGCTACGCCATGAGTGGCCAAATTTAGTGACTTACAAACAACCTATATTTGCACCGTCCAGAATATTCTCCTGGACAGTTAAATACTGCAAGTGCGTACTGGCATCCCGTATTTTATCATTAACATAATATCATTTTCTATAACCAATTCTTGGAAAGAATCCAGGCTCATTTCCAAAAAGGAGATCCTGCAGAGGAAGATATCTTAAAACATCATAATGCATTTTTCATCCCCAGCTTCAGAGTGCAGTTCACTTATACAGATCTGTCAGTCTACTTTCCACAGTAATACAATCTCCGCTCTTGAATATAGTTCGTACACTTCAGGCTGCGTGATCCACCAAAGTTTTTATACCATCCTGACATTTCTCTCCATATTGGTGCACTCTCTCTCTACTGTGATAACACCTTGTCAAATCAACTGACAATGTGAGCACCATTATCCCTCTCAGGAATGAATGTTGCTCACGTTCACTAACTGCAAACCGATCCATTCAGTTAATCATTAAAAAATATGAGCACATACAATGAACACTGCTTATTATTACATTATTTATGTTCACAAACTAGTGAGTCAACAACAAACATCAAGCAAATGCCACAACACAAGACATAGCAAGTCAGCTAATATTACCTATAGACCAACGGCAAGAAGCCCAGCTCAGTCAGTTTTGCATCCTTTTATTTCACAAAGCTCTCACCAACAACTTAAAGCCAACATTTACTCTTGTACGGCGGCCTCTTGCTTGATCATTCTCTATTATTCTTTTCTTTGCTTCTTCCTCCATCAACATCCTCTTCAGTCTCTTTGCCAATGCCATGATGGTCCTAATGTTAGAGGCTGCTGAGCCAAGTTATGTTGGTTGTTTAGTGATCAAACAGTTAGAAAAATATCTCCTCTCTATAAAGAGATATCTGCATATGAGGGCAGAGATTTAATTCTGACTCTAAATGGTGGTCAGACGATAGCTGATGTGCTCAGAGATTGGAAATGAACGATAAACAGTAACTCAACAAATGGCCAAAAGGACAGTTTCCTCGCCCAAATTGTCTAACATTTTTCAACTTATATCAAAGGTACAGTTAGTGATTGCGGAGAGGATAGTTGAATGTGGAATCTTGTTACCAAAGCTTTGGACTGTTGGTTTTACGATGGTTGATTGTTGGGTCTCATTCCCAGATTGTGACATTTTGGGAATGAGCCTCAGCAATCAACTATCTTGCCTTATCGCAGGCTAGATTTTCTAAAGCCCGAGAACAGAGCCAGGAGGAGGAGGACAAGAAGTCTGGTTTTCTTATTATTGTTGAACTTTTGCCCAATGATGCCAAAAATAAACAGCCTGATAAACAACCAGCTTTAATGTTGTTTGTTTGAAAATGGGGGACTGTAAAATGTCAACTTTCTTCCACTGACTGTGGTCAGGTTGAGTTTATGATAGTTAGAATATTCTTCATTGACAGCATTCACCGTGAGAAAAAATGATCAAAAAGTCCAAAGAAACCCCTCAAACCCTCTCTTACACCATTATCCATGTCTCCTCTGTCTGAAGGCTCACTATGTTCCAAATCCCCATATTTTATCCAGAATATGGCTTACTGTATGCGTTTTTACATTTGAAGTTTCTATTAAGGTTTTCAAATGAAGCTTTGAGTGTCTGTTACTTTTGATTACATCATCACCCTAAAAAATCCTTGAACAAAAGCCTAAATTTGAATAAAATGATTAAACAAGTTATTTTATTTATTTATTTAATTTAATTAAATTAACTTTGTTTAGTGAACATAACTTCAGTTTCATCAACATACATGTAAGTTATGGTGCCATTAGACTGCTGCTAAACTGCCCTGTTAAAATGTGTGCTTGACTCCCTTTGTATGTGGCAAACACAAATCATTTTTCAGTTTCATTAACATTGCTAGATGGGTCTAGACCTGCATTCTCCAAGTGTCCTCCTGGCTTTTAAAAAATGACTTCTTTGGATTTTACAACACTCTGTTGGATATGTTTGAGTTACACGAGTTGGAAACAATCCTACGCAGCCACCACTGGAATCTAATTCTACAAATAGTATCATACTAATAACATTAGTGTGACCTAATCTTTATCTGCAACTGGGCAGTAATACTGGGTAACAAAATGAATACACATGCAAAAAACAAAAAAAAAATGTGTGTCAATGTTATAAATGAAGCTTCAAATTATTTGGTGCAGTCCTTTTTATATGGCAAATACATTGCTTCCATTTGTCATTACATATTAAGAGTACCCATTAAGACAACATGGGAGAGATTGTTTGGATGGAGCATCACTTTAAGTGGACAATGAAATTGTTGATTTATATTTGCTGAATTAAATTTGGAATATCAGCAACATCCTCCTGAAATTGGACAGGAGATGCTTGAATTAACCACTCAAACAAAAACAACAACAACAACAACAACAAAATTCCATTGATCAGCCTTCGGCCTTCACTGTAGGTCAAATGTACCGACTTGAGATTGACACATTATATAGATGACACATTAGATTTTTTGCAGGGGTTATCATAGGGAAAAGATCTGAGGTATATTGTATAACACTGAATATTTAGGTTGTATTTTTTTCTGTGCACAGAAGTCTTGACTTAAATGATTTAAAACTGTTCATCTTTCTTTTACAGTCATGCTACAGCCCTTTGACTATGACCCCAATGAGAAAAGTAAACACAAATTCATGGTGCAGACAATTTTCGCTCCGCCAAATGTTTCTGACATGGATTCATTGGTAAGTGATTTTATTTTTATTTTTTGGACTGTTAGTCAAGATGTTATTCACTTTCACTGCAGACATATTCACATTATGTATGTTTATTTAAAGTTTCATCTTTTTGCCTGTTATATTGGCAGAAATGTCCATTTTGGGCTCATGGCAGCATTTAATACTGCAGCATTTACCAGGCCCTGCTGATACTGATGCTTGAGTATTCAATATTATTGTGCATCCCTGTTTGGGAAACCACACACCATTAGAAAAAAAGGATGCTCTGAAGTTGGAGCTTAACAGATGTTTGCTTCCATACCTGTGATACACTTCAAGAACAAATTCATACCTTCTCGTGTAAGAATCCAGTTTACTTTGAGATTATGGGTGTGGGTCCTCAAACTATTTGCCATATAACTGAGCCCCCACTAAAATACACAACACAGACCAGTTGTAGTTTTAACAAACAAACCAAACAAAAAGCTCTTTGATTTAAGAGAGAATAAGTAAAGTCACCAGAAGATATTTTATGTCTGCTGTAAGAAGTCACTGTTCACCACAGCTGATGGTTAACTAGGTCTTCTTGCAGCTTGGACCACTAAAAACGTGTGATAGAACGTGAACAGCAAATTGGGGTAGAATACGAATAAGCTCTTGACTATATCCTGGAGTCTTTCAAAATAATAGTAAAAAGACAATAAATGCTAAAACCACTTTGTTTACACTGAAAATACTATATATTAGGGTTGTCACGATATACTGGTATTGATGATAACATGGTATTTAAAAAAATTAAATGGTGATATCATAACTTTTGCACAGTTATAAGTTAAACTGTTTCACTTCATCTCCCTACACTTTATTTGGCAAATGAATTTATACCTAAAATTAAAGAACAGAACACACATTGAACAAAGTTTAAGATTAATTTGAGTAATAGGATTATTTTATATCAGGATCATCAATAGCCCACCACTAATTTCTGCTCTGAATTTATTCACAAATTATGGCAGGTTAGTTGACATGCTATTTGCTATGTAAAGCTCTCTGCTCTTGGACAAATTTAGACATATTCTCCAGTTGTCCACCAGAGGGCAGCAAAGGCTCAGTCTGTCTTACACATTCCCAGTAGTCGTGTTCATGAACTGGCTTGTCTTAAATGATGAGTAAAATCCAGGAAGTGTTGGGTTACAAAGGTCTGACTGGTTCAGATGAGTAAACAGGAATCTTATAAGGTTGACATCTTATCTGATAAGTTGGTTCCATTCACAGCTCAGCCCCTTTGAAATCTGTGTTGCACTTTCACTTATAACACAGATTATTTCTTACTTCTTACTCAACTATGAAGCCAGTCTGCGCTTCATAAGTACTTTTAATAACAAGCACCTTTGTCATTGAGTGTATTAAAAAAATAAGCTGACTTTATGGAAATTTGTCATTCTAAAAATACAGACCTAAAACCAATGGAAAAATATCCACGTGTGACAATTTGTGGCTGTGTTTTGTAGGAAAATGAGACGGGGTTTAGGTTACTGTTTTTTAAATGAAGCTGTGCATGTTTTATGTTATTGTAATGTCCATAGATTCAAGGTTACATTGCATATGAATAGCATGAAGTAGGTTGAAGTGTGTGTGTGCGTGCGTGCATGTGTGTGTGGATAGAATCCAGCTGCTAGCAGTTTGAGTTGATGAATAACATGCCCATTTTTCATCTCCACCAGTGGAAAGATGCAAAACCCGATGATCTCATGGATTCCAAGCTGAGATGTGTCTTCGAGCTGCCTTCTGAAAACGATAAAGTGGTAAGAGGCGCTGCTGCACATTAAAAACAGCTTATTTCCGCATAATTTAAATCATAACCTGAAGCATGATTTTTGTTGCTGAAGGACTTGTCTTGATTTCTCAACATTTCCATAATGTAGTAGCTTTCCGTAAAGGAAAAAAAACTTCAAAAAATCCATTGCTATAATGTCAAAAATGAGAGAGTGCTGTTTCAGTGGAAAAACGTGCATACTCTGGGTACATATGCATTTCTTTTATTTTAATAATGTTCTGGCTTTCAGACCTTCTTCAAGATCAACCATGATAGTGAAACAAAGGAACTGGTATATTATGTAGCCCTCACCCTAATTACATACCTAATAGTAATTGAACAGTCATATTATAGATGATTGATTTTCACTAACAAACTAAACCAAACCAAAATATTTTCCCACTGCCTGTATTGATGTTTTTACTTGTTGCAACGTCATTTTCTAATGTTATAAAAGCTTCATATGCCTAAAATATGTACCAGAGCTTAAAACTATACTCAGTCCTATTTCTCTCTGTGTATCTCTGATAGAAACTTCTGACCTACCTCTATTAATGATAATTAACATAATTAATGCTATTTCACCAGAATCATGTAGGGCCAGTAGGTACTACCTGCTGGATGTCAGTTTTCATAGGGTTAAGAACTGCGTGTGTCTGTTCAACTGCTCCAATTGGGAGGCCAAATGATACCACAAAAGACAGAATAAGTAAAAGGATGGTACAGTGACAGGTAAAAGTAAAGACAACTCCACATGGAAAGATTTGGTAACACCACACACACACAAGTAAAAAATGATTGAAATGTTCAAGAGACATTGACATTTTTTGGCAAAATCAAAATCAACATTGTATAGTATGTTAATGTTTTGTTGTGGGATGCATGAATTGTTTGCATCCGATTGTCATGGAGCCTGAGAACTGCAGTGGGCAGGCGCCTTTTGCACCGCATTTTGCATTTTAGCGGCAACGTCACCTATGCCCCCTACATCGAGCCCAAGTGTTCCGCTGTGAATACCAAGTGCAGCTGCTGTGAAACCATTTCAAGGTGAGAGGAGAGCTCTGACAGATGAACAGTTTGAATGATGTGGGTGTTCACTTAGTTGTTTACTCCAGTCAGGTAGGCAGTCACGTATCAAACACTGTTGTGTGTAAATACAATAGCACGAGACTGCATCATGTCAGTCTGACACAAGTAGTGGTGTTTCATTGTACAGTATTAGATTAAATGTGTTTCTAATGTTGTCAATCTACACAGTCATACAGGTGACAAACTGACTTAATTAACTCAACTTAAAAAAAAATACTACTGAGTTGAACAAACCCTTCTGAAATTGTAGATAAGACAATGAATATTATAAGCTGGGCAAGGATAGGATTTATTACAGGGTTATTGTAATGGATTGAATTAGTTTGCACTGAATAAACTGGTGACTGCAGGGAGTCTGTATAACGAGCCTTCAGTGTAATCAGGATTTAGATAAGCTGGACAGCTCAGCAGGCCCTCATGGTTCAGGTGAAAATGCAACCAGGGCCAGATTTAGCTTATGCTAAGAAGCTACAGTGAGGATATGTGGACTGAGTCAGCACGATATCTGCTCTCAGCTTTGGCACGTATAGCATGTATGTAATGTGCAACATGTTGACTAATGGTGTACGTGTTGTTGTGTTATAATGCAATAATACATCGGACACAGGTGGAAACGGAACCCCAAAGACACTGTCAAGTGTCTTCTTGCACTCACATCACTTTTGTTCATTGCTGTCTCTGCAGAAACACGTCTTAGTTCAGATCTTTTTCTTGCGATCTAACAAAGCATGAATTTATACCAGTGCTTTGAAAGAACACGTTAATAAAAAATAAAGTTAAATAATATCTCAACACTTTTACTGACTTCAAAAGCCAACAAGCTATTTTAAGTTAAAATCCTTTTATTTAATATTTAAACATTTAGAGAAAAAAGTGTGCTGTTGATTTAAAGTTATTTATTAATTGACTCATTTTCTCCAAACTGTGAAGACAAAAAACATTGAAGTTCAAAACCATGACCTTTTGCTGTTTATATTTTGGCTTGCATCAGTCTCCAGTTTCTTTTTCTCCAACTTCAAATTATCAATATTTAATTTTTTTTAACTACCTGTACTTGTAAACTTGAGTGGATATTCTATTGTTTCAAAGAGTAGCTGACAATATAGTCAGTAATAGTAATATGTATAGTTACTTGCTTATATCCTTCAGTAAGGCGAACGATTATACTGTATAATTATACTGTATTGTTAAATGTCTGTATAATGCAGACATTTAACAAATATAAATACAACAGTAAGTAGGCTTGTATTACTTTCGGTGGCTTTTGCCCCTTTGGTGAAACAGCGCAGTAAAGATAGACACACAAAATAAGGCATGAAAAAGAGGGGACAGGCAGCAAAGGGCTTCAGGTTGGAGTTGATTTCATTCTGCTGCTGAAAACTCAGCTTCAGAGCATGAAACACACACTCTACCAAGTGAGCTACTGGGCTGCTCCAAGACACACATACCTTGCACATTTAGTCTGCAGTTTTTTTTTTTCCAAGCCATCTCTTTCACTTTGCTAATTGCGCTTTTTGGTAATGAAACCCTTTATATTCTTCATGTAATTCAATCAGTAGGGTTTGTTCCAGTGCTGAGAATAAAACCTCCCTCGATCCTTTTTTTTTTTTTTGCCACTTTAGCATCCTGTTTTCAACAATCGGCTGTTCGGAGCTCCTTATGCACTCTGTGTGTGTGCACAATGACAGATTATTTCAGCGTGATTTGAATCGAGGTTGACAAGACGCGACTGATTTGTGTTAGTAAAATGGCCTGGGCCTTGAGTGGAAATCAAAGTGAATTCAAACCGGGCTTTTTCACTTAAGCGCAGATTTCATTATCAACCTTGATTGGTATAACCCTCAGAAAGTTGGGTTGAAAACTCTGTGAAACTTTTAAAAATCCCCCCACTTCCTTTTTACCTGATGAAAGTCTGATGATTAAAACCTTATATGAATAAAGTGAGAACAAATGATCGACCATATGCAGGTTTTTTTTTTTTCTTCTTTCACAAGTATTGAAATGACATCATATATCTGTCATACTGATTCATAAGCTTGTTAAACTTTTCTTAGATGAGATAGAGCTTGGCTTTAATTAATATTTGCTGTTTTTAGACTGTAAACAGAAAAGCTTAGTCTTGAATGTGTCTGATTTATGTTCCTGTTGATTTTTTGATGCAACATCCTGAAGTTTGCTGTAGGACTTATTTAGTATCAGCTAGTGACCTGGGCTTTGATAGGCTTCTATATAAATGTTTATCTTGGATTGTGGCGCAATCATGTCCGTCTGTTTATTGATTGTCAA
Source organism: Lutjanus erythropterus (assembly GCF_056507025.1). Taxonomy (NCBI): domain Eukaryota; kingdom Metazoa; phylum Chordata; class Actinopteri; order Lutjaniformes; family Lutjanidae; genus Lutjanus; species Lutjanus erythropterus. The sequence continues at coordinate 18,043,812 of NC_139328.1, forward strand.
CCTTCAACAACAATATAGCAGTTGTATTTCCATTACAAAGCCCTTCATTTCCCCATGCCGTCATGTTGTCTGTCCCGCAAAACACAGCCACATCAAACAAGACTTCTGGAGGGACGCATTTCCTCCCTGGTCTCTTTGATCTGGCACTGTGAGCTTGTGGGCCTCGGACAAGGCTGCCTTTCTTTGGCATGGGCTCCCGTCTAGAGGCTAACCTCCCTACTTAGCTCAGGGCATGCTGGATTTCACTTCAGCGGTTCTCTCCCTCTGCATGTTGGACAGAATGACGTGGAGGCGACCAAAGCGGCCCCGGTGATGAACTCCGCGAAGGCCGACCCGTCAGCAGCCTCGGTGCCTGTCTCTGCCTCACTGGACGACTCAGAGTTGAAGAAAATGCTGGAGAAGTGCAAGAGGCAGCAAGCTGAGATTAACAAGCTGGCTGAGGAGAACCGGCAATTAAAGGTGAGATGAATAATGTTCATAACATGGTAAAACACTGCGGTTTCATTGTGTTTTTCATTCTGATGCATTTTACACAGGATAAATTAAAATATCACTCAGTCAACCATGTTATACAGCAAGAAACACAGTCATAATAATTGAGTCAGAGGCAGTCTGCTCTGAACCACAGTGGTCAGAAAACTGATGTCATTGCTCTCAAGGGGTTCAGCCAGTAGTGGGGTAGTTAGGATAGTTTTGATGTGGGGTTGTATGAGATATTTATGCATAGTCAACGTTTTGCCTATGGAACATGGTGCTTGTCATGCCCCCAATTTGGAGAAGCAGCAGAAGTACTTGTGTAGGAAGCTAAGCAATATAAAACACACCTAATAAAGAAAAAAACACTCCTGTGTTCTTCAAGGTAAAATGTTTTTGCTAAGAGTCTTTTGGCTTTTAAGATGGTGAAAGTGGACCATTGCTTCAAACACAGCAATATATAGAGGTTGATTTTGGTGATCTTTCAACATGTTGGCCAGAAGTTTTCTATAGAATAGGGCCAGACTGCACAAACTTCTCTGTCTGATCTTAAATACATTGCAATTGCATTGCATTCTGTGTGTATTTATACCTGGTATATTTCTTTATCCAAATAAGAGATACAGATAGTATGTTATTACTTCATGCAAATAGAGATTAAGTATCCTCATTGACTTTATTTTAATATGATTTAAATGAATGGGCTTAAAGAGAGTAGAGGACCTTTCACAGGTGCATTGCAAAATGATATCTTTATCAACCTGTATATTTTTACAATCTCCATCCCTTCCAACCTCTTCTCATCTCCTCATCAGTATTGGACTTATGAATGAGAACGGTCTCATATGGTTTTGTCAAACCACTCAAGACCTCTCTACACAAAACTGCCATAAGCACTCGTTGTTTAAGTAATGAAATCTTTTGAGAGCAATAAATGTACTGGACACCTGCTAACGAAGCACCTGCAATGATTGAAGAGTAATTTAGCTGTTTTTTTTTCTCTAAGATAGATCTTAATACCCTCTGAGACTTTTGTAGTTGGTTAATTAGCCAACTCAGTCACTAAATGGCAATGTTAGTGATGTCTTTATTAATATGAAATTATTACTTTTGATTATAATGCCCACTCTCACATCCACCAGGCATTCAGAGGCAACCAAATCAGTCAGTTCCCCTCAAAATGACACAGTTGCCAAAATACTATTTCCAAAGCCATTTAAAAAATCAGTAAAATGTTGGAAAGAAAAACAATTTCTCTGCAGTTAGATGAAACAGAAGATGTAGCTGGAACTCCTCAGTTAATCGTCTGTGCCAGATGCATGAGTGATGATATCGATGAGGAATTTTGTTTTCTTTGATCAGCTGAAAGCACCCACAAAGGAAGAGTGGCAGACAGTCATTTGAAATATTCAAAACTTGATAGGATGAATTGTATTGGCATCTGTACAAATGGGGCAAATGTGGATCCGGGTTTGTAGCTCATGTAGTTAAAGATGCAGTAAGTGTTTCTGGAGAAAGATAGTTGATTGTATAGGTATTTGATGACCTGAGACTCGGCAAGCACTATCACGCTCCAGACAGATTCCAAGTCTCACAGAATAGATTTTCTTTTAAAGTATGAAAACGAGCCAAGAGGAGGAGCAGAAGTCAGTTTTCTCTCAAACCACTTGAATTACATTGTGCTTGAAGGTTACTAATGGGATTTTTGCCCAGTGATGTCAAAAATAAATTCCCTACTCCTGCTGAGTGTTGGATCCGATCAAGAAGAGACCTGTTATGAACTGAACTGGGCCCTCATTACAGAACAATTTCAGTGCTTGTTTTAGCTTATTTAAAGTTTCCAAAACAGAAAATCCTGTTTTCCTATTACAGAAGCATCTCTTAAACTGATGGTTATATCTTATCCTACCAGACCTTGTATCATAGCTTATCTAGGAAATCTGAACTAGAGTTATAAACTTGATTCTTCAGTCAGCACTCGACCTGTCATCCCTGTATATGTGTTCAGACTGTACACAAGACTGCCTTTATCCTTAAAAATGACGGTCCCACTCTACTTGACACTTGCTAGCTTGTGAACGGACAAAGAAACGATGGGCATTTAAGTTGATATATATCCATTAATATGTGGTCCTTGAAATTTAAAACATAATCATATGGTTTGAGTAGCCTTTCAGACATGATATTTCTGTGTTCATGTTGTTCCCCCATCTTTTTTTTTTTTTTTTTTTTGAAATTCTGTTTTTATTTAAGTAAAAAGTCAGCAGGTACAAACTATCTTACAGTTGTGCATTATAGACTTTTGTTTTTGAAAGCAAATGGAGCCAGCAGAGAACCAGGGGTGTTGTAATACAGTTAATGTACTGTCACTTGCAGTCTGTTCTGTATGGGAAAAGAGTATTTTAAAAAGAACTTCATATAACCTTGTATACATAGTTAACATATTTTATGCTTGCCCGATGGTAAGAAAGACTCGGATAGTGAGCAAAGCTGGATGATTTAATATTCCACATCCCTGTTGACTGTTTTCTGCCCTGCATGTCCTTCATCCCTCCTCTCCCTCTGTTACAGGAGGAAGGTCTTAGAATGAGAAAGGTACCCCGCTCAGACCACATGACGACAAACTCAACTAGCCTCCTTGGCCGAGAAGCCAGCACCGCCTCCCTGCCCTCCCTCCTTGTCGTCATAGCAGCCATCTTCATCGGATTCTTCCTAGGGAAGTTCATCTTGTAGACTGGGAGATGCATGCCAGCCGTATCCCCCGCCCCCGGCTCCGGAATGAAAACAGGCCTGGAAAAACCGAGAAGTCTTTCTGTTGACTTTGCCATATCATTGGTAGTGTGGCCTACAGTGAACACATCTGTACAGCATCATTTGAAGGCGTCGCCTTTTTACAATCTCACACGGTTAGTACACACAGAGAGTTGAGAAAAGAAAGGCGACAACAAAGTGATTGCTCCCTTTTTTTTTCTGTTTTTTTGATGGCTGGATTATACAGGTAATGTGCCGGGACAATGAAAGTTGTATACTATCAGTCAACGTGGAAGATGCACCTAGAGTGAACCATGGGCAAGAGGCAGTCAAAAGATTAGATTTTTTTTTTCTGTTTCTCTCACTCTTCTTTCTCTTTCTCTCTCTCTCTGTTGTTTTTAATAGGAATTGAATGGAATGTTAGGTGTCTTGTAAATGTTGTTTTAAATCCTTTTAAACAAAAAAGGAAAGAACTTCCATCAATAAGACCTTGCTACCTGTTGCTGGATTGCCTCTGAAGTAAATTTGTTCAGTTTGTAATTTCTACTTCTTGTCTTGGAATGTTCAGGTCCAGCTGGGGATATAGGTGCCTCCTTTTTCTTGTACATTTCTGTCCTTTCCTTTTCCTCACAACACCAATGCAGACTTTATATTATTGTTATTAATATTATTAATATTATTATTATTATACAAATCATATATTCCTTCTGAGGCAAATATTGACTGAAATGAGGTCTCCATTCTTAAAATCCTGTCCCATGGTATTAAGCATTGAAAAAATAAAAATGAAAAAATGTGGTTTCGATAGCCGTCTTTTCCTGTGTCTCCCCCTTCAGTGATGCACCGTCTGTGTTGCTGCCAACATTTTGTACTGGGTATTTGTTTTCTTAGTACAGTAACCATGTGTTTTAATTATGCTTGGCATTTCAGCTAATATTATATGACTTTCAGTTGGCTTCTTAACCTCAGACATCTGCACTGTTATGGAAGACCATTTCTACCAAATGTGGTGGTGGGGGGGGGGGGGGGGGGAGATCCTGTGAGTAATTTTCATGAGAAAATTTATTGAAATAATGACTTAGTATCCCAAAATAATGAGACACCTTCTCAAAATAATGAGCTGGTATCTAAAAATGATGACTTAGGTTTGCATAATAATGTTCTCAAAATAACTTTTTGTTTGAAATAATGAGTTTGTATCAAAAAATAATGACATGTTTACAAAATGATGAGAAATCTCAAAGGTACGAGTTAATGTGTCAAAATAATGAGTTAGTATCAACATCAGAAACTTTGTCATTAACTCATTATTTTGAGAAAATTTCTTTATTATTATATTTATTATTATACAAATCATATGTTCATATATTCTTGAGGCAAATCTTGACTGAAATAAGATCTCTATTCTTAAATTCCTGTCCCATGGTATTAAGCATTGGAAAAAATAAAAATGAAAAAATGTGGTTTTGATAGCCGTCTTTTCCTGTGTCTCCCCCTTCAATGATACACCCTTAAATATTCATTATTTGACTGTGTTTTGTGTGCCAAGTTTTCTGTCAATGCTGCTGCCAACATTTTGTACTGGTTCCAGTTTTTCTTTTTCTTTTTTACTTAGTACAAGAACAAAGTACAGCAACCATGTGTCTTAATCATGCTTGACATTTTAGCTAATACTTTTCGACTTTCAATTGGCTTCTCAACCTCAGACATCTCCTCTGTTATGAAAGACCGTTTCTGCCAGTGTGATGAGAAAAAGAAACTTAATTGAAATAATGATTTTGTATGTTAAAGTAATGAGACACCCTCTCAAAATTATGACTTTGTATCTCAAAATAATAACTTGGTGTTGTAATATAATTAGAAACTTTCTCAAAATGACAAAAGTTCTCATACAAATCATATACTCCTTTATAAAAAAAAAAATGAGTTGGTATTTCAAAATGAGAAGCTTACAGTATGTGAATTAACCATGTGACATTTCAGCTAATATTTGGTTGTCAGTTAAAATTGCTAAAAGTCAAGTCAGCCATATACTCCTCTTTTGTAATACTGAAGGCCATTTCAAGTATGATGAAAAAGATCCTGTAAGTCATTATAATGACAAAAAATAATGACAAACTTTTTCAGCAAGAATGAGTTTGTGTCATTCAACCTGAATGTAAAATGTAAATGACAGAATGCAAGATTTGCAAATCCTTTTTGACAATTGAATACAATACTACGGTATGTTTTTGAACCTGAACTTAATTGTTTTTTGTAAATATACACTCATTTTGAATTTGATGCCTGCAACATTTTCCAAAAATGTTGTTACAGGAGCATGTTTACCACACGTTACTTCACTTTCTTTCAACAATATTCAGTAAGCATTTTGCATCTGAAGACGGTAGTTGTTCTTGCTTAACACAGGACTTCAGGTGCTCATTAGTCCAGAATCTCAGCGATTCATAATGCACCACGCATTTTCAGTGGGAGACAGGTCTGGACTGCAGTCAGGACAGTCTGGTACCTGAACTCTTCTCTGAAGAATCTACACTGTCCTAACACATGCAGAATGTGTCTGGATGAAGTTTCTGAAAACAAAAAACAAAAAACATTGTCTAAATGGCATCATGTGTTGTTCCAAAACCTGCGTACCATTCAGCATTAATGGGACCTTCATGGATGTGATGTGATGTCACGGGCAGTAACACATCCATCACAGATGCTTGCTTTTGAAATTTGCACTGGTAACAATTTGGATGGAGCTTTTCTCTTAAGCCTGGGGGACATGATGTCCATGATTTAAAAGCAAACAAACAAACAAAAAAAGTTTGTCAGATGAAAGCATACTTTTCCACTTTGTGTCAGTCCATCTCAGATAAACTGCGGCCCAGAGAAGTCAACGGCATTTCTGGGTGTTTTTGATATATCACTTTCACTTCGCATGGTTGAATCTTAACTTGCATTTGTTGACGCAGCAAC